>NC_084652.1:11479474-12727599 GCF_019802595.1 Syngnathoides biaculeatus
ACTGGAGCGAGGCAGTCGAACCGAGCAACGGCACGGATCGATGCGTGGATGGATGGCTCTTCAGCACCGAGAGGTACACCATCGTGTCTGAGGTAAGTGAACAGCCGACGCGCAATGCATCATGCAAATATATTACAATGCATCATATATCATCTAAATATATGCGTGCACGGGGCCGTCAAGTTAGCAAAGAGTTCAAAGTGTCTCTTTTGCGTTGCTCATGTATTTCAATTGACCCCTCCGTGGATATTGCGCAATCCGCGTCACTGACCAATCAGAGGCCAGAGATCTGCATAAACCAAAGCCCGTTTTTGCTCCCGCCATTTTCTCAGACAACATTGCATGGTCCAGTATAGGTTTAGTTAGCGTTTTATCGCGTATTTGGGTTATTTAACAAAAACTATGGTTATGAGGTGGAGTCACGGACTTTGTAATAGTGACAACAGGTATCCTGAAAGGCTAGTTGGTGGAGTTCGATTCGTACCCTTTCCAAAACCAAAGACCCAGTACGAAAAATGCCTTCGATGGATCAAACTTTGTGGAAGACCGCATCATCAACTAAATCCATCTAATATCAACCGGAACACATGTTTGCACGAAGGTATGCCCTATATTTGATTTTCAATACATGCCTCGTATAAATGAATTCGAAGTTCTTAGCTAGCATAACACTGCTGAGTGTGAACGATTGACACACTCGTTTTTTGTTGAGCGATATTTAGCGATGATCGGACTGCACAAACATATTGATTTCTTGCTGGCTCGCGGCCGAAGCTTAACCAGACTGTGTTTGCACGAAGATATGCCCTAAATTTGATTTTTAATACACGTCTCGTATAAATGAATGAGACGTTCTCCGCTAGCATAACACCGCTACGTGTGAACGATTGACACACTTATTCTTTGTTGAGCGATATTTAGCGATGATCGGACTGCACAAACATATCGATTTCTTGCTGGCTCGCGCCCGAAAGTTAACCAGGCTGTGTTTGCACGAAGATATGCCCTAAATTTGATTTTTAATACACGTCTCGTATAAATGAATGAGACATTCTCCGCTAGCATAACATTGCTACGTGTGAATGATTGAATGAAATCAGAAGCATGGCGTCGTTCTCAGTTAAGAATATATTGTATTTAGAATCTATAATATATCGTTGATTTGAATGAAATCAGAAGCATAGAGTCTGTCTCAGTTCAGAATGTATTGTATTGTATTTGCCCTTTTTACTGTTTGTCTTACGTCAGCGCACGTGGCGTGACGTCACTTCAGGAGGCGTGGTTAAGTGCCTGTCTGATATCTGCTTACAAATCTCAAAGCAAACTGAAATGTTACTGTTCATTAATAACTACACACACCCTCTTCCCAACCCAAAAAAATCTTGTTGTTTTTTTTTTTTCAATCAAATGACGTGTATCATATTTGTTAAAATGGTCAGTATGACCCAGAGTAGTGGTGCTGGTGGTAAAATCTGTAAAAATCACCCCTCTCAGTCTCCATGTATATTTCTAATTTAATGTTTAAGAATCCACCACACCTGAGGAAGATCAACCTATAAGACACGGGAAGTGTGACCATCCAGGTTGATTCCCGGGCACAGTTCGAGCGAGTCACCAGCACAACCCCATCATCTTGTGCTGACCTATTAGCTTGGGATTCGGGAGCTTTGTTGAATTTATGGCAGAATAACGATCCATCCATCTTCTTTGCCGCTTATCCTCACAAGGGTCGTGGGAGTGTTGGAGCCTATCCCAGCTGTCAATGGCCAGGAAGCGGGGAACACCCCAAACTGGTTGTCAGCCAATCACAGGGCACGTAGAGACAAACAGCCGTACTGACAATCACACCTTGGGGGAATTTAGAGTGTCCAATTAATGTTGCATGTTTTCGGGATATGGGAGGAAACAGGAGTGGCCGGAGAAAACCCACGCAGGCACGGGGAGAACATGCAAACTCCACACAGGTGAGGCCGGGATTGAACCCGGGTCCTCAGAACTGTGAGGCCAACACTTTCCAGCCGTGCCACCCTGGAAGAATGTTCACTTCCAGTAAATAAAAATAAAAAAGTAAGATTAAAAAAAAACCATTGCTGGTCTGCTCCCACCTGGCTGTGAAATGAGCAAACAAAAGCAGAGCAAGGTACCGCAGGCAGCTGTTGATTAAAAACCGAAGCAAATTAGTAATAATTTGTCAACAGGTACATTTACCACCTTGTTATCCTGTGATTTGCAGTGGGAGCTGGTGTGTGAAAATGCATGGAAGGTTCCCTTCTCTACTTCTGCGTACTTTGCCGGAGTCCTGCTTGGATCCCTCTTCGGTGGTCAACTCTCAGACCGGCAAGTCGCTCAAATCGCAAGTTAAAATTGAACTAACTTTTGTTCATCTTGCAATGGGTATAAATCATTAAGCTTATTTACGTCCTAGATGCCCTCCTCTTCGAGAATGAAGTAAACACTGCAGGATTTCTTTGTGGATGTGCTGGTTGATCATCTGGCTCACATTGAAGCGAAATTTTTAGTTTCGGTTTGACGTACACAATATCTTTAGTAACACTAGGCCTGAAACTTTTCCGACGTACCTCGCCCATTTGTGCTAAAATGCGATCACCTCAACCTATTTGCGGTTCTTGAAAATGCAACGTGAAGGGTGGAGATTATAATATGATCCCATTTGAATTGAGGTTTTGAGCAAATGATGAAAAGGAGAATGACAACATGCAGCTGGAAAAAAAAAAAAAAAGAGACACTCCAACTAGAAAATGTATCTCTTGTTCCATCACTGCGAAACTGCAGACGCAATCCAGCTACGCTAACGTCACCATTTAGCTAATTGGTTGCTGGTCAAACAATCCTCATTTCAAGTTGTGCAGTGAATTGACAAGACAGTAAGATGATAGACAATACATAGATTGAAAGTATACACGACATGTCACTGTTTGGACTCTTTTTATGGACAGCAACAATTTATTAGTTACAATAAATTGTACTTCAGTTCATTTAACCATTGTAAGGCATAAATGAATAAATAGTACAATGCTTAGATTTTGTGATATGATTCGTGAAAATAGTTTTTACTTTCAGTCCGTTAGTTATGGATCAGATTGGGGAAGTGCTTGAAACCTGAAGCTAATACTTAGCACCTTCAGATGTGGGTGTCACGGTACGATGGTATCAATTTAAACTTGACCCGGAAGCATGCGGAGGCTGGAGAGGTTCGTATGAATGTTCTATTCATCCATCCATTTTCTTAGCCGCTTATCCTCACGAGGGTCACGGGAGTGCCACCGCCCATCCCAGCTGTCATCGGGCAGGAGGCGGCGTACACCCTGAACTTCATTTATGCACCATAATTCCCGGCCTACAGAGCACACCTGGTTATAAGCCCTACCCAGTACATTTGTAAAGGAAATACCATTTGGGACATACATGGGCCGCAGCCGTGTAAAACCTGAAAGTGGCCACATTGAAACTGACATTGAAACATGAGATATTTACAAAGACGGTAGACAGAGTCTAACGCTAACTCTAGCGCCGCCACGCTAATGCTAGCATTGCCGCACTAACGGTAGCGTCATCACATTAACATTAGCGCCGCTGCGGCAGGCCAAGTCTCAAAAAAAAAAAAAAAACACTGGTAAAAATCACTGAGACATGGCAGTAACATGCAAGCGCTAACAGGGCCGGACTGGTAAAAGTTACTTCCTCGGCACATATATTCCACCGATCTCACTCTTACCTTTTCCACTTGAGTGCCCCCTTGGGGTCGTTAGAAAAAAAATGCACAAATTTGCCGCTTAAGACGCAGGGTTGAAAGCGTGTGAAAAAAGCTACGGTTTATAGGCTGGAAATTACGGTATTTATTTATTTTAAAGTACTTTTAGGAATAACTGTGCCTTGTTACCTCATATTTAAGATGCTCTCCTATTTTATTTTATTTGATTTGATTTTATTAGTTCAAGCACCTTGTGGAGAAGCGCTTGTTGTGTTGTTGTCTGTATAATGATAATAAAGGCTTTTGATGAGATTTGATTGATTATGTTGTGATCATGTTTGTTGACATTGTGAACAGGTTTGGGAGAAAGCGAGTGCTTTTTTTCGCCATTGGCTTACAGTCCGTCATCGCCTTGATCCAGGCCACCTCTGTCAACTGGCTCATGTTCTGCACTTTTAACTGCCTGAGAGGAGTGGGCCATTCTTCCACCTACATGGCATCACTGGTTCTGGGTAAGACGAGGCATCTGTGGTGTGCACAACATCCAGTTCGTTTCTCTGAGTGCTGGGTCATCGAGGGGTTCTTTAGCCTTCTTTGCTCTATCAGAAGCGCTGACCTACATTTAAATTTGAGCATGATGTATCATGAGGGAGCGGCACGGTGGAGCAGCTGTAAAGCATTGGCCTCACCGTTCTCACCTGTGTGGAGTTTGCATCTTCTCCCCGTGCCTGCGTGAGTTTTCTCCGGGCACTTGGGTTTTGTCCCACATCCCAAAAATATGCAACATTAATAGGACACTCTAAATTGCCCCTAAGTGTAATTGTGAGTGCGGCTGTTTGTCTCGATGTGCCCTGCAATTGGCTGGCAACCAGTTTAGGGTGTCCCCTGCCTCCTGCCCGTTGAATGCGGGGATAGGCTCCAGCACTACCGGCGACCCTCGTGAGGATAAGCAGCTAAGAAAATGGATGGATGGATGGATGGATGGATGGATGGATGGATGATAAGGGTCACGGAAGTGGATAATAGGAATTGTCCGGTACTTACGTTCCATCTTTCTATCTTTGTTAGGGTCTGAGATGCTGTGTGAGTCTGCCAGATTACGTTTCTCTACACTGGGCCTTACTCTTACTTTTAGCATCGGCTATGCCCTGTTGCCACTCTTTGCCTACTTCATTCGAGGCTGGAGGCTTTTGCTGGTTGCTAGCGCTGTCCCAGGCCTTCTCTACATCGCTACTTGGAGGTAGGAAGGACAATATTAAGTATCCAAACATCAGCACACAATACAAGCACAATCCTACTACTACTACTACTAACAATAATAATAATAACAATAGTGATGTTAAATTATTGTATGGTGATCCCTTGAGATAGTTTCTCACTCTTTTTATCAAAACATTTGTATCCCTAATTATCCTTCCCAACTGAAACGAATGGAAACCCCATTATTCTGTTGCAGCCTTCTCCCCGAAAAAGAAAAAAAACATGGCGTTATGTACTGTTTTAATATTGTAATTAAAAATTGTGAGAGTGTAATTCAATGTTGTGTAAAGAATTAAACACTTTGGGCAATATATTTACAGTAATTAAATGCAGCACCTCGCATTGTGTGCGACTTGGCCACAGAGGCGATAGACATAAACGAAGAAGACTTTTACGTCTACATCTACTGTACGCACGACTTGGCCACAGAGGCGATAGACATAAACGAAGAAGACTTTTACGTCTACATCTACTGTACACACACTTAGTGAAATACTATATTTCCAAATTGTTTTATATTTATAATTTTGATGATTAAGGTTTACAGGTAAATGAAAAACCCTAAACATACCATCTCAGGAAACTAGAATATTACATAATAAACAATGAAGACACAATGAAAGTATTTTTTTTATAGGTGGGAATCTTTTCTGTATTTTCCCAAATGTTTCATGAATGTAAATGTATATAAATATTGAACTAAATAGACTTGTATAGCTTTTTCAAATTTTTTGAGCTGTACCAGTACCGTTTGTGCTGCGACTAAAAAAAACCTGTATGAATTCATTCCAGTTCTGCGACTTAATTATGCAAAATGATGTTTTCAATCACCTCCAGGCTGATTCCGGAGTCACCTCGCTGGCTTTTACAGAGAGGGCGAGTGAAGGAGGCTGACGCGATCGTGCGGCAAGCTGCCAAAATGAACAGAATCCCGGCACCAGGCATCATATTTAAGCCTTCTGAAGGCTTGGTATTGGTAGTGTGTACAATTTTTTATTCTGTATGAAATAGGCAGGAAATGGGCACCTTTGAATTTGATCATGAGATATTGCTCCATATGCAAAATGACTACTTTGTGTCTTTTTATGGCTTGCATGTGATCCAGCAAAAACCAGTTGAGGATAAGCGGATCTATACATTTATGGACCTGATAAGCACTGCTAACCTGAGGAACATTACAGGTCTTGGCTTTTTCATATGGTAATTCAAAATTGACATGTCCATTTCAATTTTGTTTGAAAACATTTCCAACCGTTTCTTATTTGTACAAAGAATCGATAGAAGCACTCTTTGTTGTTTAATTGTCAATAGATTTTAGATATGGACCGGCAATATATAACTAAGTTACACTTGCAAACAGGTACTATAAGAGCTGGAGCAAATGTTGTGCCATGACAAAGACAATCATGTTCAATTTTAATTTACAATATGGTTAGTAATTTAACAATAGGATTATGAGATTAGTTATATCTTGCAGTCTTGTAATAACATTGCATTACTGTAAACTGAGAGCTGTTTCTAATAGATTGGTCGGTTCATCCAAATGCCACAACAACCACAATAATAACTATTTTGCTAAATTTAGATTCATATCTTAAGTCACAGATGTCAAACTGAAAGCCCGGGGGCCGGATCTGGCCCACCGCATGATTTTATGTGGCCGGCGAAGGTACATCATGTGTATCAACTCCCATGATTTTTGTTCAAATCTGTACCAATTGGTCATATCATAAATGATAACGTTGAGATATCGCAAGCATTAGTCTGTTACCAAACATCATCAATAGTTGAAAAACCCATTACCCTTGATTTCTGATTCCAAAAACTAGCTCATAAATTTCATGAGTAAATATGATGAGGCGAATGATTTTCATGGTTTCAAGTCATAACGGCTCTCTGAGGGAATTTGTAACTACAATGTGTCCTGCGAGAAAAATCAGTTTGACACCCCTGTCTTAAGTGAACATGATTGTGATGGTGCAATGTTTGATAGAACCAGCACTGTAGGGCACTATTAAAATCTTTACTGAATGCTAAAATGAACAGGGAGCCTGTGGCTATAAAGTTGTGGCTAGTCAGTGCGTAGGCATATTTCTGTAAAGTATCGCATTTGTCAAATGGTGCCTTCTATCCTCGCCCTGTCTTGCCTGTGTATTTCTGCAGGTGGACGATCACCATGATGTTTTTTGGGCTCTCTCTCAATACAAGTAACCTGAAAGGAAACATTTACCTTAACTCCCTCGTTTCGGCAGCCACTGAAGCGGTGGCAAATGTTTCCACTTGGTTCTTGATCAACAGAGTTCCGCGGCCCACGCTGTTGTTCTTCACGCTGGTATTCTCTGGAATAACGCTCCTCGTGGTTAAACTTGTCCCGGAGGGTTTGTGTTTCAGATTAATGCTGATAATGCTTTCTACCGTACAATATTGTTTGAAAACCCGCTGTTGTTTGTTCCTCTGTTTTTCTTTTACAGACATGGATGCCACATTTCAGGTTTTGGTTATTTTAGGGAAGCTGGGTGTGTCTGTGGCTTACAGTTTTATCTACGTATTTTTCACCGAGCTGTACCCCACCGTGGTCAGGAACACAGGCTTGGGAGTTTTGTCCACAGCTGGACGCTTGGGCACCATCATCTCCCCTTATGTCATCTACATAGGCGAGTGTCACTTTCAGTTCCCTTGTACTGTATTGTCCAAAAATAATAACAAGAGTACATACAAAACTTGAATACGTCCCTGAATTGGGCAAAACCACCCCAGAAACAAGAGATTTAAATAAATGGCAACATTTGTTTTATGATCTACAATTAAGAAGAAGGTGTGTTATTAACAGGACAATCTTTGTTTGACTGGTGACACGTACCACACTGCAAGTCCCGTAGAGTAAAAATAAATGTCTTCCAAATTCGACACACCAAAGAGAAGAGGGCTTTGACAACACAACCAAATATGAACGGTTAAAAAAAAAATCACTGAGTAGATAAAATGAGGCTTCATGTTGGTTATCCTCAAATTATATGTTATTCATCGTAAAAGAATGGTGTGCTTTTTTGTTTGTTTGTTTCATTTCCAGGGATTTACAGCAACATACTCCCTTATATCATTTTTGGTTCATTCAGCATCGTAGCTGCTATTTTTAGTATCTTGCTCCCAGACACGAGAAACTGCAAATTTCCCGATCTCATCAGTGAAACCAAACCTATTCAAAGGTACATTGCTGTCTTTGTTGTACAACAATATATGAACGGTGATTAACAGAAATATATGTCTCCTCCTGACCGGCAATGTAGTAGACTACACGAATATAACGTTGCGTAACTAAGACAATGAAACATTGAGACGTAAAATGGCCTTGCCAAATTAGTTTGGAGTCTTCGTTTCAAGGGATGTATTGAAATATTGTCAAATATGTACAAATGATTGTAACGATTTTCTCCTTTTGTTTTCCTTTCAAAGTTGTTGGATTCCAAGGAAATGCCCTTGCCTGCAACCCTGCAAGGAAAAGACAGGTAAGAGTGATGAAACAGCGCCCTCTGCTGACAATTAAATTTCCTATCGGTATTACCGCTCGAAAATGGTTTTGCTCCAAAGTTGTTCACACTCCATTGTCTTTAACACATAAAAATGTGCATGGAAGTCTTGTATGGTGTGGGGATTCCGTTTTTATTTTATTTTATTTGTTGCTTATAATGCCTGCGTTTTGGCCTTCGGTTTTTACTGTGGAAGCACCGGGGAAATAGTCGTTTTTCGGTGGATTTTGCGCGTTACAGCTGCATTACCAATGTGCAGACTGAAGGGGGCAGCGTGTAGCCATCATTTCCACTTCATCATTATGAGGAAGGGTTTACCTGCCACCTAAGAGAAAGCTCAAATATATTTTTGTAATTAAACATTGAACAAAATGCCTTCGATTGCATCATAACATTTGTCTTTCCATTTTATTATTCAAAACATGAACGTCGTTGTAATGTGTAAGACAGTCCTTGCTTATTAAGAGGCAAAAATAAACTAAAATATTTGGTATCCTGTTTCCTACAGCGAACCTTTGACATTATAGTTAGAAAACACAAAATGCACAACAGTCTAATTTTTCTTCCTCTTCCAGGGATGCAAAGTAGAGGAACACTGACAATAGTTCTTGTGCAGCATAAAAATGACAACACATGCTATTCTGTGCCAATAGCTTCTGGACCTTTAGCCATATTGTCACTGATCCCCAACAAAGTAAATCAATAACAACAACAACCAAAATACACCCAATACCACACGTAAATAATGTTTTGAAAGTAATTCCCAACCAATGAGCTGTGAAAAACCACCAGGTGTCCCGCAAGAAAGTATCCAATTTCTCTTTGTTCACAACAAATATTGTATCTAAACATTTGTTCATCTTTTTGCTTATCTCTGTTCATCACTCAGAACAATTTAATGCTCGTCCACTGGATGGTAGAAGGTACCACAAACTTGTGCGTCCACTTTTTTGCCATTGACATCAGAATAAACACTGTGTTCAACTAAATGTAAGCCCAGATTTCACTCTATAAGTAAATGTGTTAATAAACTGAGACAGGAATAACATTATTCCAGTACATATACAGTACTTTTTTTGTGACATCTTTGTCTGGAGCAGAGCGATGAGATTTTTGTAATGTGACTTGGCAGCTAGGCTGGATGAAGATCCACTGTTTTTGTGTGACACAAACATGATATCATGCCAAGGCCGAAAGGGACATCATGTTAATTTCTGATAAACGGCGAGATTGTTTTGTGAAGTTATGGATGCGGTAGCGGTGAGGTATTTGCCACATTAACAGATCCTCACTCTAACTGGCGAATAAATAGTAGAATTTGATGATGAAGCAGAGTTTGCTTTTTTCAGACTCAGGGCAAACCTCTTGTTGTTATGGTAACAACAGTGTTGTGTCTGATAATGAATTGATGAACTGAAAATGCAAGTTTTGGGAGGGAAGAAGCCAAAGTTCCACCCAAACATGAGTAGAACATGCAAACCCCACACAGGCAGGGCTGGGATTTGAACCCCGAACCTCAGAACTGTGAGGCCAATGGTCTAACCACTTGCTCCACACTCAAAGTAATGACAAGAAATTTCTCAGACACACAAAAAAGGAGGCCTTGAGCCGCAACAAAGACGCACAGTGTTGCAGTGTGGCGGCTATCTGAGCAATGTTGACGCAAAGGGAGGTGGGGTTGGGGAGGGGGGGGGTAGACTACTGCAGCAGAAAAACAGCTTCGTCTGCATTCATTAATATGCAAATATGCAAATGGGAGGGTAATTAAGATTGGGCTCTCGTCAGTGGCTCTTTGATTGCTAATGAATTGCAAACGACAGGGAGGGGGGCAGGCTGATGATAAGCTAAAAAAGAAAAAAAACAAAAAGAACAAGAGGATGCAGTTCCCGTTATTTTCCCCACTCACCACAACAGAATATTTTGTCTCAACAAAACAAACAACACAAGTCGTGAAATGATTCCTAAAACATTCTTTGTTGGAAACGTATACAAGAGAGGCCTGTTATGGTTTTGCGCCAAGACAATTAAGCGAGTACGCATTGACAATAAAAAAAAACTCGAGGCGCCACGGGAAGGTGGAGCTGCTCATTAGGAGCGATGTTGCTGACCCCTGTGGTGAGGGATGCTCAGGTACCCTGGCGGGAGGTTTGTGTAGCTCACATGAGCTTCTTTTTCATGCTGTTCACACAAACACGGGGCCTCAAATTCACACATGACCACATGCCCATTGCTGTTATTGCTCTTGGGTTCATCCCTTGGCATTTGGAGGCTTTGTGCAGAATCAGACAATGTGGAATAAAAACATTGCGCAGAATGGATAACGCGGGAGTTGGTCATTCCCATATCAGGGTTGCAAGTACCAGTGGTAGTAGTTGTAGTAGTAGTATGAGTATTAGTAGTATAATTTTACGAATGCTCTTGTACACTGAAGAAAATAAGTATTTGAACACCCTGCTATATTGCAAGTCTCTCCCACTTAGAAATAAAGAGAGGGGTCTGAAATTTTCATCGTAGGTGCATGTCCACTGTGAGAGGGATAATCTAAAAAGAAAAATCCAGAAATCACAAGGTATGATTTTTTTTAACGATTGATTTGTGTGATACACTTGCAAATAAGTATTTGAACACCTAAGAAAAGCAATGTTAATATTTGGTACAGTAGCCTTTGTTTGCAATTACAGAGGTCAGATGTTTCCTGTAGTTGTTCACCAGGTTTGCACACACTGCAGGAGGGATTTTGGCCCGCTCCTCCACACAGATCTTCTCTTGATCAGACAGGATTCTTGGCTGTCACTGAGAAACACAGAGTTTCACCTTCCTCCAAAGATTTGCTGTTGGGTTTCGGTCTGGAGACTTGCTAGGCCACGCCAGAACCTCGATATGCTTCTTAGGGAGCCACTCCTTGGTTTTCCTGGCTGTGTGCTTCATGTCATTTTCATGTTGAAAGACCCAACCACGACCCATCTTCAATGCTCTGACTGAGGGAAAGAGGTTGTTCCCCCAAAATCTCACAATACATGGCTGGGGTCATCCTCTCCTTCATACAGTGCAGTCGTCCTGTCCCATATGCACAAAAACACCCCCAAAGCATGACATTACCACCCCCATGCTTCACAGTAGGGATGGTGTTCTTGGGATGGAACTCATCATCCGTCTTCCTCCAAACAGGGTTAGTGGAATTATGACCCAAAAGTTCAATTTTGGTCTCATCTGACCACAAACTTTTCTCCCATGACTCCTCTGTCTATGCTCCAACAGTGTACCTTTTTTCACAAACCTGCTTGGCAATTTCTCCGTAGCCTTTTCCAGCCGTGTGGAGTTGTACAATTTTGTCTCTGGTGTCTTTGGACAGCTCTTTGGTTTTGGCCATGTTACAAGTTTGAGTCTTATTGATTGTATGGGGTGGACAGGTGTCTTTATGCACCTAACGACCTCACACAAGTGCATCTGATGCAGGATAATACTTGGAGTGGAGGTGGACTTTTAAAGGCGGACTAACAGGTCTTTGAGGGTCAGAATTCCACCATCAGGCTTTGGGGTGTTTTTCTGCACATGGGACAGGAAGACTGCACTGTATTAAGGAGTGGATGACCGCAGCCATGCATTGTAAGATTTTGGGGAACAACCTCTTTCCCTCAATCAGAGCATTGAAGATGGGTCGTGGCTGAGTCTGGCCAGACCTGACCTAAACCCAATAGAAAATCTTTGGAGGGATCTGAAACTCCATTTTTCTCAGCGACAGCGGTTTGTTTTCAAATGCCTTTCATCATGTAAAGCACATTCAGTTACCTCGTGAATCAAATGTGCTATGCACATAAATTTGCTTTGCTTATAGCAGGGTGTTCAAATACTTATTTTCCTCACTGTGTATGCAAATTGTGTGTGCGTTAAGACAGCTGTTATGGAAACAAATCTTGTCTGTATTCTTTTATAATATCATTCCACAGTTTCTGTGTACTTTTTACGACTTCAATAGTTCTCTGTTCTTGTGTGACTTTTTCAAATGTACCTTGCGTCTTCATTTCCCCCCTTCATTTGCCTCATCCTGTCTCGGTGGCTCTACCACCCTCCCTTTTCTCCCAAGGTCAAGATAACAGTGAATAGGCCTTTCTTCCCTGACCCCCCCCCCCCCCCCTCCATTTTAGTTTGTGCATTTTGTTCTTCTGTGCTCGTCAAGAGTCTCGGAGCAGTGCGAAGAAAACTGCAAGTTTCTCTCTGCCTCTCTGTCTTTGCAAAGATCTCATCAAAAACGGCAAAAGACAAGATTGTTTCACGATTGAATTGTAAAACACAGCACTCCTGTATTTTTTTTCTTCTTCTTTTCCACAGGAAACAGGAAACCACAAGTCATAACAGGATGCCCTTGGTTACCATACTGTACCTGATGCGTGGGTAGCTGCACGGGGGTAACCCATTTCCAAATTTATGGTGGTTGTGTAAGAAGATGAGTCCGTGAATGCGAAACCCGTGGGTGGAGTGCGGTGTTAGGAAAATGGAGTTCCACTCTAAATATAGATTTTTTTTTTTTTTTTTTTTGCGACGTATGTGCCTGCGTGTCTCCCCCACCGCAATCTACAACAGATCATTTGTCCTAGTTTGTGAAAGGCAGCAAACCAAGTGTCGTTTGATGTCCGTGTAGCGTGCCGATAGCGTCACCTCAGATGCAAACGCACCCTCTCTGTGTTTCCCCCAAGTGCGCTGTCGGAGCTGCGTTGAGAATCTGTGACATGAGACACATTTTGTCGTACTGAGGTCGAGCCGGCTCGTGTCAAATCCCTGGTGAAAACATGTCTAAGGGTGAGTCTATTCCCCTTATTCTCTCTATGCATTTAAATGCACCAACTGTGCCTTTAAGAGGACCACTTGTGTGCACGGCTGCTTCATGTACTTATTTATGAAATTCTTTCAGTTTGAAAAAATAAAAACCTTCAGTGTAGAACCACAATTAATGTCTTACAGGTGTGCAACAAGTGCTGAGCATGTGTGTGTGTGTTGTGTTAGCGTGTGGATGGCTGAGTTTTCTCGTAAAAGGCCAGCACAGATGTTGCGGTCGCTTCGCCGCAAACCAGTCAAGGTTTTCGCTTTTCTCGAGTCACATAACAAATGGTGACACGAGGTGCACATCGATCTTCTCGCTCCACGCACATCGTGATGATGCACAAACTCTTTCCATTATTTCATTAGGTTATTACTATATGTTGGCGTATAGTACAATATCATACAATGTTCCTCCACTGCAAAAACTGGGCTTAAAATAACAAAACGAGAAAAAAGAAATGACAATAGGAGTATGCAACTTCATCTCTTTTTGCGCAAGTATCTGTACATCTACTTTGGTACAGAGTGTTAGTACTTTTTGTCACCTCTGGTGTTCATTATCATCATGTAGTTTGCCGATTGGTTGGGGGGGGGGTTGGGGGGGGTGGTTCTGCATGTGGTGTCCATATTGGCCTGTAAAGACTTTAAAAGAATGGCTGCTGCTCCCACCCCATAGGGAATGGAAACATTTTCACCAGTATTACAATTCAGACTTGTTTTTACTCCACATGCTTTTTTTAAAAACGTTTGTATCACATTGTTACATATCTTAATACAGTGTAATGACTACATTACATGTATTACTAGTAATAGTCTTTAATATGTGACATTTTTACACACTGTACAACTTCATGTTACTAATGAGGCAAAGCTATAATAGTTGACATCTGCTAGATGTTAACTAGTCAGACTGTAACGTCATGAGGACTAGTCGCACTTAGTTATCAACTACTAGGACAATTACATTATTACTAAGGCAAAACTGAACTAGTTGACATTGGTGCAGCACTCGTGCCACTGTTGAAGCGTTGGATCTCAACCAGTATAATTTATTCACGAGTAATACTAATAGTACACAGTTGTAATTGAAAAGGATATCTTACTAGTGATGCAAAACTATGTACATCTAGTGAAGCGAGAGGTCAGCTACAATGGACTTTTCCGATGGCGATCTTAAGCTCTGCCCCTTTAGCCATGTCCCACAAGCTTCCAAAATGGCGATTGAACAGAACACGTTTGAAGTCGATTATCTATCGCATATTCCAGATAATATTGGGGTATGTTTTTTGCCAAATGCGTCAGACTCGTCCAAGAGAGTTCTACAGAGAGGTCTCAAATATTTCACGCAAGGATATATACATGGAATTAAGATTTTGGACGGACCAGGACGCAATGTCAGAGTTACAGCGAAACGTTGGCAATCGATGCAAAAAAGTTTGACGCCTCACAGACTTCATATTAAAATCCAACAGGATAAAATAGTGGAATCGTACCCCGCACGTAAAGCAGGGTGAGTACTTTTTACATGGAAAGATCACGAGTAATATCATTGTAGTCTTTATAAGTGAGTGGGTGTATTCATTTGACTTGGCTCGTAATGGAAACCAGTGCTCTGTCGTAAAAGTCTGATGTGATCCAAATAGGCAAATAGACATTTCTCTTGCATGACATCGTGCATTTACGTATCACTAGCCCAACTCTTTGGGATAAAACATTACACACTTCATTCAGCAGGTCAGTGGTACCCCCTCAAAGTGAAAGTTGTTCTCCTGCAATGTACAAAGCACTGATAAAAATTCAATAAAACTCGGAGAAGATACTTCTCCCTCACTTACCTTTGAACATACAGCCGTGTGTTTGTTGATAATTTTTCCATTTAGTTGTACATGCGCTCTTCCCTGAGCCTTAATCCATCGTAGACACTTGGTCAAATGTCTTTTAGGCTTTGGAAAATGAATCAACCGGGGCCCCTTGTAACCTAGCAGGATAGCTTTCGTCAGAATTGCATGTTCCCCAAGCGCATCTGAGGACCATTTTCTTCGTAACGTTAATTTTTCCAAGCGCACGCTACTGACAACCAGCATTGCTTGGGGGACAATATGGCAAGAGGTGGCGTGTCAAGCCAGGGGTTAAAACAATGCGGCTATCTGATTGGCTATTATTGTACGAGTGATTTAGGTCCATTGTCTAACAGGTCAACATGTTACTAGAGAGTCAAAACCGTGCGCTCATTGACATATTTGTGTGCTACTCGTCCTACTGGAGAGGCATTACATGTTAACTATTAAAAGTGTATAATGCCACTAGTTGTACTATTTGCTCGCAATTGTCAACTATTAAGACGACTACACATCACCCGTGAAGCAAACCTGCACACTAGTTGACATCTGTGCAGCATTACATGCTGGTAGCGCACAGGTAGTCAACTCGTAGAACAATTACATGATACTGTGCATAGCCTATTAGAAAAATGCTCAAACGGTTGTTAGTAGTGCAACCCAGTACAGTAGTTTACGTTGAAGATTTAGTTGCGGACTACAGTAGGTCAGAAGTACAACTAGAAGTAGGGGAAAAAAATAACAATTCAGGTAAAACAATCGTTCTATTAGTTCGATTAAATGTCTTACTAGTGCGGAGAAAGAGCGTACTAGTACATGGGTGCCAAGCTAAGCGACTAAATGTTCAAAGTGCTTACTTTCCGTTCAGGCACAGTTTGAGAGCTGAGAAATGATCGCGCTGGCTGGCAACCTGCAGGCAAAAAAAAAAAAAAAACATTTGGCCGGAGGTTGACGTTGAAACATATTTGGGCGTCCCGCCTGTCAATCAAATTTGGCCGCATCCAATTGGTCGCCTTCTCCGATATTATCATTCCATCTTCTGCACTGGTCCACGCTATGGGCTCTTCGCCTCATCCGCCCCTCGACATAGATCCCCGCGATTTGCCAGTTCCACACCTCCCGTTCGTCCTCCCGAGAAGAAATTAGACGTAGTGTCCGGAATTTATGATCATTTTAGCGTTAATACGCATCTAAGTGAACTCGTTTTGTGCGGTTTCTTCGTTTTGGATGAAATTGGACACCGCCGATGTTTGTGGATGCGTCAATGTCCTCCTGTGGGCCGTGCCGCGGAGGGATATATCGTTGGAAGCGACAATGTGGAGGCTGTTAAAATGTCGACTTGGAAAATGAACTCGCTGCAATTTCAATGATATTAAGAGCGAGCCAGTCATTCTTGAGTTATGGTTCGTGTCAGAGACGCCTTTTCGGTTTCGTGACGAGGACAGCAAAGCGAGGCGGCGGACTATTTCAAGCTTGGCTTTCCTCATCTTCCTCAAGCCCGTAGTCCGGAGGAGCACGGAGGGGGCGGGTGGAGGAGGTGGGGGGGATCCAGTCCATAACTTTGTGTTTTCTCTTATCCGGGGCTTTATTTTTCTTTGTTGGATGCTGCAAAATTGAGCCAAGGTAAAGATGTCTGCTTAAACATTCTCCTAACACGTCTGGGGGGGGGGGGGGGGGGTTCAACAAGACTTGGCTGTCACTGTGCTGTCGTAAGAATTGATAAGTTTGAAGCGCATCCCCCCCCCTCCCCACCCAACCCAAGTTGCATTTTCCACAGGGAAAGCAAAAGGTCTGTTTTACGTGCTTTTGGCGTTTAAACCACCAATATGTTCGTGTGACGTTTCAAGAAAAGTCTTTGTTTGAGTTGAGAAGGCTCAACGTTACAGCGTATTAGCATGTCGAGTTAGCACCCCCCCCTTCCTTTACCATTTACATTGATGTCTCTTACTAGTATGTCGCGTAACGCCAGTAAAATAGTACCTTAAAATTCCATTAATACACCTCTTATATGCCGTAGAATACTTTTTCCAGACGTGTGTTAAAATTCGTGTATTTGCCAGGTTTAGAAACAGTGTTGAAACTTTGCCGACCGGCTCTTTGTGTCGAGTTCCCTCGCTGTGCGCAGTCGGGGCCAGGAAGGCAACAGGTTTGGACTACAGTACTTTACTCGGTGGGGTGTTTGGAAATGTTCACGATATAGACGTCGTATAGGAACATATACCGTGCAAATGATGTCAACACATTAGCTGCTCGTGTCTGTTGTTGTGGGGGGTGGGGTACACTTGTCCCTTGCGAACTTCGGTGGGCAATCTGGTGTGGGGGTTCTCGAGCGTAAGCAACTTCCATTTGTTAAGAGGGACTAACTCCCCCATTTTGACCTCAGACCACAGAAGACTCTCAAATATTCTCTAATTTGCCTTTGGACTTGACGTAATTGGATAGTACTCATTGCACACTGTTGATACAAATCCATAATGTACTTACTGATTAGTAATGACTTAAATGTGCAATACCGAGCATACATACTCTGCACATTAACAGGTTTTTCATATGCTTCATACTGGGCGTGTCATAACTGTAAGTAATTATACATTACTGTCATTATTCTACTTCTCTCTTATACTAGTTGTTAATATACTAGGAATGCACAATAGCACTTTTTTCCCCGGACAGATTATAAGTAAGTATTCCCTAATAATGAGTACCAATTCTTAATTATGACATGGCGCCTTGTAATTTTGATGAAATGTTTTTTAATGTCCAAAAAAATTGATTGAACATGCTATATGTTCATCTCAAATTTAACACTATTGTTACAACTGACCAAATATTGTTGAAAACACTTATTTAACAATGCGTAGGATTTTCTTTAATTTAATGCAATAATACAATCTTTTAACACACAATCAAAGTTATTAAATACAAACTTAGTTAGCGATGACAAATACCTCTTTTTTTTTCAAACCAGTGCAAATATTTACACTTGAGTCCTCATGGATACTTACTACTGATACCAATAGTCCTTTTTACTACACTTAATTTAAAATACCATAAAGACAATTAATTGTGAACAAAGACTTCCTTCTAGTGGCGCTGCGGACGACTAGTGTGCATCACAGTTCTGAGGACGTGGGTTAAAATCCGGCCTCCCTCGTGTAGAGTTTGCATGTTCTCCTCGTGTCTGCGTAGGTTTTCCTCCAGCTACTCCAATTTCATCCTACAATCCCAAAACATGTATGGTTGGCTGACTGCAGACTCTAAATTGTCTGTACAGTAGGTGCAAAAGTGTGTGCAAATGGTTGTCTATTTGTGCCCTCCGAGTGGCTGGCGACCAATTCAGGATGTACCCCGCCTATTCCCTGAAATCAGCTGAGATTGGCGTCAGCACACCTGCAGTCGGAGTCAGGATAAGCGATTCAGAAAAATTGATGGATGGATGGATTGATGGATGGATGAACATTTCCTTCTCTCTGATGCGCATGATGATTCACCAATGTGTCAAACTGTCAATACTGGCAAGGACGATTTACTCAATCTCTGATTATTATTTTTTTTTTTTGCCTAACGTATCGGTACCTTGAAATAACAGCAGTATCTGGCCAATATCTAGTATTGGTACTTGCACATCCCTTCTTTTATTGAACATGGATGAATTGCATCCCCAATACTTATAGTTGGAACATAATTGGACAATAATTATTACCACAGAGCAGCAAGTAGCACCTTCAATTTTACTCTTGTTTATTTCTGCTTGGATGCAACTTAAATGTCCACGAATTCCTCTTAAAGGAGGAACATTTGTTTATTTTACTTTATTGATTGGTTCTCTTTTGCAGTTAATGTGATTATTGGTGCTTTGATCATCTAATTTCCCTCACAGACTAAATATACTCTAGCTATCGATACATGCATCTAGATTAGTGATAGTTGCCACATTGGTTTTATTTTGTATGACTATAAAATTAGACAGTATTATACACTTTGACAATCGTTACAGTATAATATAGAGCATACATCATCTATTGGACATGGCTACTAGAAGAAGCTCCAACACTAGACGATGTCAACCAAAGATGTATATTTGTTATGTACACAGAGTTTGAAAATGACCATTGTATGCATTGCTCCTTTAGAAAACTTTGAAATTATTATCATACCTTCAAAGTCTGAATTAGCACAGCAAAGCATTTTTATACACAAAATATATTAGTGTGCTTTACATGACTAGAAGGATTTAAAACAATAAAGAGAAATCTTCTTCTTTTCCTTTCGGCTTGTCCCGTTAGGGGTCGCCACAGCACGTCATCTTTTTCCATCTAAGCTTATCTCATGCATCTTCCGCTCTCACACCCACAGTCTTTATGTCTTCCCTCACAACATCATCAACCTTTTCTTTGGTCTTCCTCTCGCTCTACCACCAGATTTATCTGAAACCATTGATAGGTCTTTATTTTTGTTAACTAAATATAATCAAATAAACGGACTATTTTTACAAATTAAAGAATAAACACGGCATTGACAAAGGGGCCGTCCTGTATTTCAAATGCCTTTGGTTTAGCTGTGCCCGTGTCTTCTAAAAATAGTTTTATAAAAAGTTGTAATGTTATGAGAACAGTTATCATGTTATGAGTTTTTAAAGAAAGTTCTCATGTTTCCATATTAAATTCCTTCTATCACGAGAAAAAAAAAATATTTTAAGCAATGGATGTCAAAATCCCTATGTAAGCGTGTCCAATATGTCATACGATATGTAACGTTAGCCACATAGCATCCTGGTAGTTCTCTAAATCACATTTCAGCATTTACTGTAAACACCAAAACACAGAAAGAAATTCAACAAACAAGAAGAGTCCAGTTTCCTCCGTTCAAACTTTGTGGATTACGGTTACCCGGATTCGAAGATGTAAGAACCCCCATACCACAAATTTTAATTTATATTGTGACAATAGGTTAAGAATGGCTGTTATGCACTCAAAAAATTTATCCTTTGAATTTATATCATTGAACCTGTACATTGATTGCACATGATTGAAATTCGGTAATGCAATTGATTTTTCCCCATTATCCTTTGTCAAAGATTATGTCCTTTATTTTTTTTTTCAGTATGTTATTATTATTTTTAACTTTTAATGTGCAGGGGCTCAATGCTAACATACATTGTAAAATTCCATAGAGAGGCTAACTAATAACACGTCTGTGGTGGCGTTAATAACACTTTAAGATACAAATATTTGAATAAGGGACACAGGCGCTAAAATGAATACTATATCAATTCATATCAATAGAGGACGATTATCTGAGATACCTGTTTTGAGCTATGACCATGGTCACAGGCTGAATGAAACTTGTAAGTTAAGGCACTACTGTACTAAATTGACTGCTTGACAAGCTCTTGAACAGTTCTTATCCTATACAAAGCATATGTGTCTAATAGTATAATTTGATTTTTGTGATTCTTTTCCAAATTATCCTGTCTTTTATTCTTCTTTTGTTTTGGCACATAAACAAAAAAAACAAAATAACTTTTTCAGTGTAGCCCTAATCCTTCCTTCGTGGCCTACATCGTTTCATTTTAAAAGCTGATTCATGCACTAGTGGTGTAATTTCCTGATTTTAGTATGGTGACTGCTCGCATGTAAATAAAAATTCTTGCCCAATAAAAAACATTCAAATGTTTTTATTATTACTAAGGCTTTGACTTATACTCTTGAACAAGTTTCGGTCAACAGTGATCATAAGCCAGAGCATCATCTACTCATGCATATATCCATTTTCCGTACTGCCTATCCTTACTAGCGCCGCGAGCATGCTGGCGTCCATCTCAGATGACTCGTTGCCAGCCAATCGGAGGGCACATATAGACAGTCATTCACACACACATACTCGCTTACAAGCGATTGAGAGTCATCAGTTAACCTACCATGGATTTATTCGGAATGTGCAAGGAAACCGGAGTACCTGTAGAAAACCCACACCGCCGCGGGGAGAGCATGCAAACTCCAGACAAGTGAGGCCGGATTTGAACAAGGGTCATCAAAACTGTGAGGAAAATGTGTTAAACCAGGGGGTTGTCATTTTTCTCGCAGGCCACACTGTAACTACAGATTCCCTCAGAGGGCCGTTATGACTTTGAAACCATGAAAATGTTTCGCCTCATCGTATTTACACATTAAATTTATGAACTAGTTTTGAAATCCGAAATCAAGGGTAATGGGTTTTTCAACTATTGATGATGTTTGGTAACAGACAAATGCTTGCAATATCTCAACATGATCATTTATGATATGACAATTTGGTACAGATTTGAACAAAAATCATGGGAGTTGATACGCAAGATGTGCCTTCACGGCCACATAAAATCATGCGGCGGGCCAGATCCGGCCCCCGGAATTTCAGTTTGACACCTGTGACTTAAGATGTGAATCTAAATTTAGCAAAATGGTTATTATTGTGGTTGTTGTGGCATTTGGATGAACCGACCAATCTATTAGAAACAGCTCTCAGTTTACAGTAATGCAATGTTATTACAAGACTGCAAGATATAACTAATCCCATAATCCTATTGTTAAATTACTAACCAGATTGTAAATTAAAACTGAACATGATTGTCTTTGTCAAGGCACAACATTTGCTCCAGCTCTTATTGTACCTGTTTGCAAGTGTAACTTAGTTATATATTGCCGGTCCATATCTAAAATCTATTGACAATTAAACAACAAAGAGTGTTTCTATCGATTCAATGTACAAATAAGTAACGGTTGGAAATGTTTTCAAAGAAAATTGAAAAGAACATGTCAAATTTGAATTACCATATGAAAAAGCCAAGACCTGTAATGTTCCTCAGGTTAGCAGTGCTTATCAGGTCCATAAATGTATAGATCCGCTTATCCTCAACTGGTTTTTGCTGGATCACATGCAAGCCATAAAAAGACATGGTAATGGGTTTTTCAACTATTGATGATGTTTAGTAACACAAATGCTCGCGATATGTCAACGTTATCATTTATGATATGACAATTTGAAATTTTGGTACAGATTTGAACACAAATCATGGAAATTGACACATGATATGCCTTCGCGGGCCACATAAAATCATGCGGCTGGCCAGATCTAGCCCTCGGGCCTTGAGTTTGACACCTGTGTGCTAAACATTCCCTATCTGTATGCCACCATGTTTTAGTCATTGTTTGGGGAAAAATAAGTTCTTGCTGTGATTGAAACAACTGATTCTCATAACACCCTTATCGTAGTTCATACCTGCCAGTGTGACTGTTTATCAGCCTTTGTCGCTATCACAGACACAGGATGATGAAATCTCAGATTTGATGTTGTGTGACACAGTAAAGGGTTTGTAGGAGATGGCTCAAGATATGATCATAAATATTGCTGTAACTGTTTAGTTCCCTATATATAGGATGCAATGTCATTTGCAAATGCAAAGATACACTGACCAAGGTTAGAGATTAACCGAGAGAATGCCTTTGTTTCGCAAAAGACAAGTTGCACCGTCTGGTATATGCTTGAAGGAGTTTTGCTTACCTTGTTTTGTGAAATATAATAAATTGAATGGGTTTCTGCTACACTCTTGTTAGATTTGCCCCAATTAATCGCGTGATAGTGGGAGGCAAGAGTGTGTTCTTTGAATATTAATTATTTCTGATCATGTAGTGGATTGTGCCATGATCGGAAAGATAACGTGAAGCTCAGCCTGCTTAAAGAGCCATGACAAGAAAACTGAATCAGCGTGTAGTTGTATTTTTCAAACCTATTTATGATCTGATTGTTTGATTGTTGGGCCTCATCTTTTCTTTCCCCTCTGACTGCAGTGGCTTGCAGACTGAAAGGGCAAGTGAACAGCAGCCGAGAATGACGACAGTGGGGACAGACAAGGAGCTCAGCGACTTGCTGGATTTTAGCGCGGTGAGACGTCTCGCGACATATATTAACACTAGGATAAAAATATAGTTTGATGTTGGACTATGGTTAGGTCTTCAGGGATTGGTCAGTTTGGTTGTTTAAATTTGAAGCATTGCTAAGTTTACTTGATTGGACTTTTTGGTTAAACAGTGCTGTTTGCATTGCTTCATTTTAAGCTTTCCACAATCCAAGTTTGATATTTATGGTATTTATAATGGTGTTTACATGTTCATATTTATAATTTCAGATGTTCGAACTTCCAGTTTCAAATGGCAAGAATAGGGCAACAGTCAGACTGGCCAGCAGTCAGTTTGGGGGCTCAGGTAAGTCCAGAATTAATTTATTTTAGTGTGCGCAATCCTATCAGTTTTAGTGATAACATTCCTTTTGTGTTTTTTTTGGGGAGAATAATCTTTTGACATCAACAAAAAAGCTTTCTTTTCACGATTGTTACTGAGATGGAAAGCACCTAAATCTCAGTCGAGTTGACGTAACTTTATGCTTGCTACGGTGGAAATGGCTTTATTGGCTTGTAACATAGCAAACTATCTAAACTTGCTGCTGTGGAGTTCATGTGACCAAAACAGATTTCTTGTTCTCAATGTCACGTCGATCTTTCTACACTGCATATTATTTGATAGAAGCCCAACAAGATTGCCACATTATTTTACTTGATGTACATCCTGTGTCATTTTCACTGCATTTCTTCATCCAAAGTGTACATTTGTCCTTTCAATCACCTTGTCAGCTGTTGCCATTCAATCCAGAAAGACACAACGGCAAAGGAGGTGTGGGGGTTGATGGGAACTGGCCATTTAATCACCTCTGCTGATTCTGGGAAAAACATTGCATTGTGTTGTCTTGCAGCCTACTTGTCGGGGTTTTCTTCTATGTTTTGGCCATTTGTTTACAAAAGAACACATTTTTGGGTTCAAAATGTTAGAAGATTTTAAAATAGCATTTTTAAGGTAAACTGTGAACATGGTTGGCTGCTGAAAAACATTTTTAAGGGACATCACATAGCCTACTACAGGTCTTGCATTTATATTACATTGTTTTTATCATTGTTTTACAGGGCCACAACAACATTGTCGTCTGGACTTAAAAGTTTTTATTTTAACAGTACAAAGAAAAACGATATCGGTTTTACTAGATTAGTCTGTTGTAAACATAACGAGTCAATAAACTTTTTGTTTTAGACACTGCTACACAGTTTGACACGATCAAATTGTTCCCTTTTACCATGGCAGTTATTCTCTTAAGTGTGGCATGGCTGTCGCTAGCCGTACACAGAAAATCATTGAATTAAACTGTGTAACTGTGTGTCATTAAAACTTTTCTTCTGTAATTCAGTACAGTACAATTAAGTACAGTTCAGTTGTAATTCATTTTTAAGTGAATTTGTTTTCAACTTACCATAAGTGAAATACATTTTAACAAAATCATCTAAGTTTCCTGTATTTAAGTCTGTTATTGTTACTATTATTCATAATTCTGAATACATGTTTTAGTAGACTTTACACCGATCTGATCGCCCTGATCGGTATTGGCCAATAATAAGCATTTCATGCTGATTGGCTTTAATTTCATAATTTGCAGATTTTATGTCAGTTACACCACATATTCATCCTGTACAGCAGGGGTGTCAAACTCGTTTTTGTCATGAGCCACATTGGAGTTCCGGTTTCCCTCATCGGGCCGTTATGACTGTGAAACCATAAAAATCTTTGACAGCCTTATCATATCTCCACATGGAATTTCTGAACTAGGTTTGGGATCAGAAATCAAGGGGAATGTGTTTTTCAACTATTGTTGTTTGGGAACACAAAAGATGCTTACAATACATCACTGTTATCATTATTGAGATTGCAATTTGAAATTTTGGTTCCAGCTTTGAACAAGAATCATGGAGTTTGACACGTATGATTTGCCTTTTCGGGCCACATAAAATCATCTGGTGGGCTGGATTTGGCCCCCGGGCCTTGAGTTTGATACCTATGCTGTACAGTATATTTGACTCCAAAGTTTGTTTATTTTTAGCCTTATCACATGTCTTTTGACATAGGGCTGTAAATATCTGACCACAAATAAAGTTATTAAAAAAACACGTCAGTGTTATGGGACAGGCAACACATAATGGCCAGATCAGACAACAAGACACATTTGCTCTTTCACAATATGACTTTGTCAGCCTACTACAATAAAATCTTGTATTCTGAGACCACCGCATCCCACATTTACGATCAATGGGCTCTAGCTTGTCAAGTCAAACGCAACCACATAGAGTCATTATCGTGGGGACGACAACACGAGTGGATCACGTCAACTGTGTTAGAAGAAGAAAATAGGGGGGAAAATGTGCGCTGGTGGTCATCGGTGTTCGGTCGTGGACATTCTTTTGAGGCTTTCTTGAGGTACAGTATGTTCATGTAGTTTTAATACAATGCTGCTCTCAAGCAGGCAACAAAAACCTTATGTAGCCTAGGAAGCTAGTGGTAGCACTAACGTTTGTACGCAAAATTACAGGCATTCTGTCAAATCATTCTATAAGTTTGTGAAATAATTTAATAACAATGGAGCAATTCAATTACAGTAACTCGGCACCCATTATTTCTCTCATGTAATATTGGTTTCACCTGAGTGGAATACATGATCTGACGAGAGCAGTAAATTCCAATCTTGATGGAGCCAAGGCACATATTTAACAATGGGAAAATCTCACGGCACACCAAACAAACAAAAATGTCACAAAACGTGGATACTTTGATTGCTGTACGTACTTCCTGCCATCTAATAGAAGACAATTCATTTTTATCTGTCTGTCACTCTGTTTCATTGGCATAAATAGATGAACAAAGATAAATTTATTGTAGATATAAATCCTGATCCAGTAAAGCCTACCTTTTAGAAATAGAGCGCCTGCCTAGTTTTAGAGGGTGGGAGGTTGTACTCTATTCACATCATGGTCCCTAGCATTTTGCGCGCTCACAGCGTACAAGAAATAGGCATGTTAGCAATCCATTTCTCCCATGACATGACAATAGCACACCATCCTAAATGTGTCAGTTTTCCACAATATTAGCTATTTAGCTTTTATTACAATGGTGTTCAATGTTTTCACAAAACAAATGTTTTTCATTCAGTTGTTTATCATAACGCACAAACTCTGCAATTTTGGTCTTTACAAATGGTTCTGTTCTAATGAGACTTTCCTATGTTGACACAACCAAGGGTGTCATGCAGTAGCTATTCAGACAGAATTATTAGTTTTGTCTTTTTAAGTTCTTAACAACAAGAGTAATACATCGCATTTAGCATCTAGTGGTTGTTCATGTATTGCTGAAACCGAAACTGCTGTTTACAACTTAATCATGTTTGATGTACCGTTACAAACATGCAGTACTGATGGAGTTACACAGAAATCATTTCAGAATAATATTTCACAGTCATGTTTGACCTATGAGTGAAGTATAACTGGAAAGTCTTTCACATTTTCTTACATATGGCCACCATGTTTATGTTTAGGGTGTGTGGAGGTTCAACTTTTGTGGCTGTGACTTCAGTTAGAAACCCCAAACCACGATGTGAATTTCTTGCCTTGTCGTCCTATTTGAGTAACCACCCAGTTAAAGTAATTCCAGTACACTTTCATTTTTTGCTCTCTGGAAACTGAGAACATTGGAATATATTTTTAGACTCTTTATGAGACCGAAATGCAGAAGTGTGAATTGTTCTATGAGTTTAAATTTAAACGTGTGTCTGCGGATACTTCACAGATTGGGTATTGTCAGTTCAGAGTACATACTGAATTTAAAATGTCTAACTCCTGCCGATACAAAACAAACGAGATACAGTAGATACATGTGGGGGAGTAGTACACGGAGCTGATTGAGAACTCTCTGGTGACTCATGGGTTAAAACAACAAGGCCTGCGTTACTGAACATTGTTCAGTATTTCATTAACAGCCTTAACTCTCTTGAGATTTGACATGGATATGACTTCATGGTTTGTGTCTGTGTGACTCACTTTGCAGCGGGAAGGAAGAAGGTGTGTGTAGACACATTGAAGTACAAGTGCCTGTGGCAATGTTCCTGTTAAGACGAAAACATGTCTGCAAGTCTGGTCAATGTATGGCTGAGTTGTACTCCTGAAGCCAATGAGTCAGCCTGGTTGGCTGTTTAATATCTCTTCCTGTGTAATTATAGACTAGCCGTGCCTGAAGGGGTGTTGCATGCTTGGAGGAGTTCAGCATTGATGTAAAAAAAGGCCTTATGTTACTCATCATTGTCCATTTTTCTTTGCAGTTCAATTGATAGTCGCGGCCTCTTGCAATTTTCTCACTTGGCATCCGAATGAAAACTCATCTATGTCCCTAGAAAGTATATTTTCACTTGCACAGATACCACTTTTTTCAGACCATGTACTGGTATTCGCATTTCAGTACTCAGTGATACCGAGTACCAATACTTGATAATGTCTTACAATTGTGCTGAAAATGTATATTATTAAAATGTGAAATGTAAATATTTCCTGTTAGAAGGGCCAGAACATCAATCTATCCATTTTCCGTACCGCTTATCCTCTCTCGGGTCACAGTCAAACAGAAGCCTATCCCAACTGACCCTGGGTACCAAGGCAAAGTACACCCTGAACTGGTCGCCAGCCAATCGCAGGATACGTTTACAAACAACTACTGACAGTCACGTTCACACCTACGGGCAATTTATATTTTTCAATGAACCTAACATGCATGTCTTTGGAATGTGGAAAGAAACCGGAGTATCACGAGAAAACCCACGCAGTCATGGGGGGAACAAGCAAATTCCACACGGGGGAGGTCGGATTTGAACCCATGCCCTCAGAAATGTGAGGCAGATATGCTAACCAGTCGCTCACCATGCTGCCGGAGAAAAAAGTATATTTATTCCTCTGTCTGCTTCTTTTTATTCAAATATTGCATTCTTTTACATAATGAAATAAATTAAAATGGAAAAAAACAGCTAGAATCTGTTAACGAAGCTAAATTGATTTAGAAAACAAACAAACAACAAGGAAACACTGTAATTTTGAGAGCTATCATTGTGTAAATCTCAAAACTCAGCACTGTATGATGGAAAATAGTGCAAACGCAAATAACGTTTCTGGTATTGTAAATATTTCATATACTAATATCGTTTTGACCTTAAGCCGTTCATTGTAGTTGACTTACGCAGTTTCCAATTCACTTATGGTTTTCAAGCGAGTCCTTTCTTAATTTGTAGCTCTTTGCTATTCTATTTTTTCATCCTGAAACATTTATTAATTGAGTTACTAATTAGCTATTTATAGTTGGTTGATCTCCAGATAGACTGTGTGAAAAGTGTACTCTACACTTAAGCCCTTATTCTGGGGTCTGAATGTTTACAATGTGTTGCGCACATTTCGACGGCGGCCCCGGCGTCGACGGTAGACTTAAGATAAGCTACATAAACATGACGTTCCGTTCCATGTTTACAACTCCTGGGGGAATGCTACTTTGCTATCACTCTGACCACAAAAGCACTTTTAACTACTGAATGTTGAAATAGTAATAACTACTATATGATGCTGAAATTGACGCTACAGAAAAAAATTAGTTCAACTACTAGTGTCTTTAGTATCTACCACTGCTGATTTTTGTTGTAAACTTAACATTACCTGCAGAGCACAGTGCTAGACCTCTCACGCTTGTTTTACAAGGTGAAAGCCATAAACTCTCAGGCAACCGATTCCTCGCCTCACGATATCCGGTCCACAGCCCTACAACCGATGTATTTAAGGATTCCTGCTGGTTTTTGCATCGATAGTGTAGTCTGCTACTGATACAATCGTATCTCTCGCCTTTACAAACATAAATAAATAATTTTATTGTTCCCAACCCTAGTATCTAGTCTTCATATCTGTATCTGTAGATTCCGTAACCCTTAATTACAAAAGATTCTCAAAAACAATCACTCATTTGGTCATAGTGTGTACAATATCCGCAACAGTTGGACAGTTAATGAGAACTGCTACTATACAAAGGTAGATTGTCGGCACCGAGACTGAAATCGGGGATAACTAATATAGACCAAGCAATGTGAATGTAGCTTCTGACTGAAAAATTAATAGATGATTATCCATTTATTAGTCCTCACAAAAATAATGACACTATATTTTGAACAAGCAAAACTCACAGTAAAAGAATAGTAATTTAAATACAAACAAGATCCTATGCATTGGCAGAGACCAATTTGCTAAATCAGCATCAATCATCAAATTTTTTCTACGGCCTATCCTGTTCAGGATCTGAACCCATCGCAGCCCTCCTAGGGCGAAATGCGGGGTACACTCTGGTTCCGTCGACCGTCAATCACAGGACACTTATATTACTGGTCACGTAGTTGTTCTACCCAACGAAGCTATGTGGCGTAATGACCAGACTATCTTCTCGAGAGGTACTGGGAGATAAGGAGATCTGTTGTTTGGGTTGGACTAAGGGCTGATATTGAGCATTCAGGATCACAATAATATCGAATCATACTTCAGGTTAGGCCTGTCACATTAAAAAAAAAATAGGACAATATATTTTCCCCAAAACTATCATGGTAAATGATAACAGTATTTTTTTAATGCCTCTTAAATATTGAAGAATAAGGTCAGCTTTTTTTTTTTTTTTTTTTGTTTTAAACCACTGTTGTTACTGTAATTTCATTTATTGTTTCTCTACTAGACTGTTTTTCTTTACTCTGTAAAATAGATCCCCTGGGTCTGATATAAAGAATACCGAGCTGTAAGACTTGCCTCATTTATATGGAGCATTCTGTTCTCCCTCTAAACATCTCAATCAGAATAAACAGGCCAAATCTGAATGGAATCTCATTTAATTTCACAGGGGTGGAATATGGCTTTTGCTAAATCGATCAGAAGTACATGTTCACCACATATACGTTTATTCAGAGTAAAGCTGGGAAAAGCTCTTCCTGGGGATGCTTCGTCTCGGCGTAAATGTGCGGTGATGTTATTGTTTATGCATGGCATAATTATGGCTTCTCCCTGTAGAGCCCATATGCGAAGATCTTTTTTTTTTTAATCCTTCCTTCTTTCTCAATATAAAAACAATCCCAACTACTGTGGTGAATAGATGGACCTCCAGCTTGGTAAATGATGTGACATTCACGCCGAAGTGCGCACATCACGTGCCTCTTCCAATTAAATATAGTGCACATATATATACCTGATCGGGATAGATCTCGTCAGATGTAAACAGTTGACCAGAGAGTTTCAATCTAAATGAGTTCAGTCGGCATGACAAAAATGTCTCCAAGTAAACATCACTCTCACCACAACAATGACAATTCATTGAGTCCAGAAAAATGATTCTATTTTGTATTCAGTTTTCTTTCAACCTTGACAGTACCTTTGTATACTAGATGAAGATTGTGCCTATATTTACCTATATTTCCCTATATTTAACTTGTTAATTCTGGATGGTTTACCTTGTCTAGCTTTTTATCTCCATTATAGTGAACCTTTAGTATCATCAAGTTACAACAGAACTACAATCTTTTTCTTGAATGTCGCGTAATATCTTAAATCACAGTCAGCTATAGAAAAGACACATTCCCTGTCCTCATTTATAACACTGGTGTTGTGTGTGTGTGTGTGTGTGTGTGTGTGTGTGTGTGTGTGTGTGTGTGTGTGTGTGTGTGTGTGTGTGTGTGTGTGTGTGTGTGTGTGTGTGTATAGATCACTGTTGTCACAGCAGCCCTCAGCACTGTGGACCCATCATTCTGTTATACTGCTGATCCTGTCATGATTCTAGACCGCCTCCACACCCCCCATCATCATCGCGCTCCGCTTTTTAATTAGACAACAAAACAAAAATATGAATATTCATTGAGTTAAGCTTCATTAATATGCACAATTATGCAAATCAGTCCACAATTAAGGTTGCGCTTTCCCCAAGAGATTCTACCTTGTAGTTCAAGAAGAGATTGAATCAAATAGGACGAGCAGGGACCAACCTCTGAAATCAGTCGTTTCAAACACATTTATCTTTGAATGCCAGAGTGTTCTGTTCAGACATAACATGTGTCACATATATAAGATTTCGACCTCAGTAGACTATTATTGGCTGTTGTCGGGAAAACATTAAGACGTGGGTCGGGTCTGTGAAGAAAAAGCAATTCATTCTGGGACTCTCATATTTGGTGTTTGTTGTTGAACTAGGTCACTGATGGTGTAGTGGTATACACGCCCGGCTTTGGTGTAGGCAGCGTGGGATCGATTCCCCCCTCAGTGATGCTGTCGATATGTGCCGTGTGACTGACCGGCATCCAGTTTGGGTGTAGTCCGCCTTTCGCCCAATGTTAGCTGGGATAGGCTTCAGCATTCCTGCAAACCTTGTGAGGATGAGCGGCTTTGGAAATAGAAAGATGGATGTTGTTAAACTCCATACAGCTATTTTGCATGTTATCACACTGTCTCCACGCTGTCTGTCTCTAACAATGATCTTTCCAGTAAAGGTTTCAGCAGCTTCAGTAATCTCTTTAAAAGCAGATCACCATCCTTTATAAATGGACGTATTGCAGCATGTAGCAAAGACAGGATGCCTTTCATAATTGTGCTTGTAACAGTACGTAGTGGTCGGTTCTTAACCTGATGCTCTATATTCCAGGCATTGATGAGAGGAACGGGTCCAGTCCTTGGGGATCAGGAGAGCAGAACAGTCCATCATCGTTCAGCCAGGGGAGGGTACGAGCAAACTTTACTTACTGGGTTGATCCTGATCAATTACCAATTTGCACTTTCTAGGTTTGCCTGAAGAAATGTTCATTAATTGTTTTGATGCTGAGACTGCAGTTCTTCTCCATAAAACTTTTTTACTGTTCAGAAACACGAATTTACGCCCGAGTTCAGGTCTGAGTAGTTTAATAAAAAACATTAACTCACATCACACATATGAAAAAAATATGAGAAGTGCAGTTGGACATTTTTGTTTTTTTTAAGGCATTTGGCTTTACTTGAAGATACTGTAGGTCATCTTGTAAGATGTTTAACTGAAAATTCATACCACCAAGTCAAAAATGAATACTGTCATAGATCAAATATTTCTCTGAAACAATTAGGTTATCGGAAGTGCATTTTACACTGATCTGATCAGTGAGATCAGTATTGGGCGATCATGAGCATTTCATGCTTATTGGTTGATCAGCTCTATTGCCATAATTCGGCAATCACATCAATTAGGTCATTGATCGGATTCGCAAAAGTCATTTACTCTGCGTCGCCATCATGCACACTATATTTGAATACAATAGTGAGTTTTTTTGGACTTTCTCGATTCTTTTGACGTAGAACTGTAAATAATTGATGGCCAGTAAAGTTATTAAAAACTTAACTTAAAATAATTGACTGCAGCATGGGGGAGACGAGATGGCAGAGAGACAGCACGTGGATCGGGATCAAACTACAAGACAAATATGCTCGTTCACGATTGGACTATGTTAGACTACTGCAACAAAATCTTGTATTCTTATACCGCCGCATCCCTTTTTTTTAACCATCATTAGGCTTTATCTTGTCAAATCTAATACAACTTGTTACTATGGCGACGACAACATGCGTGGATTGCGGCAACTTTATTATAAGAAGAAAATGGGGGGAAAAAATGTATGTTAGTGATCACCAGTGCTCAGGACAGGATGTTCATATAAGGCTTGCTTGAGGTATATACTTACTTTTAATACGATACAGCCCGCAAGCAGGCAACAAAACGTTACGTAGCCTAGCAAGATAGTGCTACAGCTCATGGTTGTGCATAAACATACTGATTGACCAGAACAGTGAAGGAGCAAAGGCACAAACTTTACAGTTGAAAAATCTCATGGCACAACAACAAACAAAAATGTCACAAAAGGTAGATACATTAATTGCTGTGTGTACTTACTGCCATCTAATAGAAAATCATAAAATAATCAAATTTGTCACTATGCCTCACTGGCATAAATAGATGAACACATACAAAATACATTGTTTGCTGTAAATCTATATTTTTTGAGCAATTAGGTACACGTGTATATCCCATAAATGAACACTGTCATTTAAAGAGACTCATTGCTCCATCTTGTAAAGGGATCAGTGATCTTTTTTTTTTAATCGGTGATCGATGATCAGCCCCAAAAATCATGATCGTGGAAAGCCTAATCAGAAGTAGGGGGAGAGCATGTAAAATTCGTCTGATTGCTATTGAGTGTCAAAAAGATGAGATTTTGTAAATTTCGTGATTTTTACACAGTCACGAAATGATGCCATCTTCAGGTACAAAGCTATTGCCAAATGTAATAGCAATACCTTGGGTTTATACTACACATTGTAATATTTTGGCTGTGTGGTATCATGTAAAAGAGCCTAGGAGCACTGGTATTGATTAGTTTACTTGATTTTAACCACACTTACACTAAAAGCAATATGAAAAATTATGTATCATGTTGGGATTCTTTTGATAAAAAATAAATAAACATTTTAGAGGCTCTCTTTTTTCTTAATACTTTGTCAAGGTATCTGACTGGCCCAAAAAGTAGTTATAATTTAGTCAAAAATAGTCAAATGTCAAAAACACTGACTGAGTAGCCATGTGTTGTAAATATAATTTAGAATATGGATGAGTTTTTTTTTTGGTGTTGAGATGATTTGACTATGCTGGCTGATTTACTACATAACAGTCTCCTGTGAGTAATTTGCACTAGAAGGACACCAGATGGTAAGTTATGTCAACTACTTATAGATGGGCTATATCATAGGATAGTAATAGTGCACAGTAATAATTCGGTTCCCATGCTCATTATTGTGATTTAGTTCAAATTTATTTGATCAGCTTTCGCATTAGGTAGACCTAGATTGAATTTGCATCTGCTTGAGTATTGGAATGTGAGAAAAGTCAAGTGGAATCTGTTGTGGTAGCCGGTGACTGTGCATTTGTGGTTGATTTTTAAAAATATTGCATCTAAAGTTTGCACTGTCCATCCCTATAGTGTTTCGGAGAAGAAGCTGTTTACAATGACCAAGCTGGCGTTTCACCTGGGACAGTGTTTGGTACAGGGATTGCTGGTAAGTGTGAATTGAATGTAACAGCTAAAGAAGCACCGGCATGCAGCTGTTTTCACCCCCCACAACAATAACTGGACATTTTCCCCTCACATTATACACAGTCGCTGTAATGCACATCTTTATGGATACATTCCATGTTTGTCTGCCATTCACACACATGCAACACTTAAGGGAACACCATATTCATGCTCAGGTGGTGATCGATGAAGGCGGCAAGATAATCAGAGAGGCTGTGTGTTCAATATGAATGTGGGCGTGTTTGTGGGGTCGAATAGGGTGTTGGGGTTATAAAGGGCACCCATCCAAAAACAAGGCTCTCCCTTGGGATTACATTGGCCTATAGCTCTCCACTGTTTAACTGTCAGGGAAGGGGGGGAAACAGGCACAGTTGCCCCCGAACCATTTATAACGGCTCAATTTGTTTTTGTTTTGCTCTCCGCAGTGTTAAATACCACACATCATACACAATCCATTCAGCAGATGCGAGGCGTTCATAGGCAGCCATGGCAGTCACCAGACTTGGATTTAATGTTGACATTAATGCCTTCTTTTCACTCCCATGGCCTAATTTCATTTTCTCTTCTTCCAACAGGGAAGGCTGAGAGAGCCCCATACTCACCATTTGCAACACAGGTAAATCCGTTAGAGAGACAAATGCTGGAAGTTGTGCGAGGAAACCTTTCTTGTCGCACTTTAAGAAATAATTCATCCATTTTATAATCTACATGAACCTTTTTTTGCTATACATGATCTCATCCATTGTAGCCGGGGTTTCTGCCCAGTGAGATAGCCATGCCAAGTCCTGATGCCCTGTCCCCCTCTGGTTTGAAGACCACCTCCCAGTTTTATCCCTCGTATGAAGGCAACAACCCTCGGAGACGACCCGCACAAGACCCCATCGGTAAGACTTGAAAAGACTTTTTTCAAGTATAATGTGTCACATGTCAGGGAGATGACAACTTTCATCACATCACAAAGAGTTTCAGTATCCTAATTTCACTTGAAGTGCCTCTGTATCATCACTTCTCCTCTTAATGTTTTTAAAGCACAAGTAACCTCTCACTTCTGTTTTCACAAGTAAAGAAAGACACCGCAGGTGCTCCGGGTGATTAGTCACATCAGATATTGAAAATGTTATTTTAATTAGGTGCGAATTAGTTGAAGTTACCATTATTTTCATATTCCTAAAATATATATAAACAAAGAATATCACAGGTTCTCTAGATGCACTGAAAACATCTAACATCTCAAAGCAAACTTGCCTTAGTGTACAATTTATGGGTGGGAATAAGTCAAAAACATTGAAAATGCTTTTCCTTTTCAAAAGGTAGTCAAATGTCAGAGGGATTTGCAAATAAAATAAGGCCTGGATAAATTAAAAGAATCTACAGTGTATGTGACTTTATAGTCATTGTTTCTCATAGTTCACGTGACAGCTTGTATTGTTTGACGCTATATGTGCCTCTCTGTCTGTTTTATTTCCGTCAGAAGCCCAGCCAAAAAAGATCCGGAAGGTGCCCCGCGGCCTGCCCTCCTCGGTACGTACTAACATCCAGAATTGTATCTCAGTCAATCCATGGGAGTCCGTGTTCTCAGATCCGTGCCTTTTCATGTTCCATTTAGCATCTCTGCGGCTTGCGAAACTGTCCAAATGCAGCAATGCAGTATATTCAGCTTGCACAGCTGCGTATCTGCACCAGTCATTTAAAGAAGGAAAAGAGGGGAAAAGCCACTCATTGAGCCAGTCGCTCATTTGTAGTGTATTTATAGTGTGCCATACTTTTGGGCCCTTCTACTTTGTGACCACATTTCCTCCCCTCCGCCAGACACATTTCTAAGGGAAACTCAAACTCATTTTTCCCTCCCAGTCTCCCTCTGTGATCGCCTGATTTCCTCCCCTTCTCTGTTCCCCCCACACACACCCCCCTCCGTGGCCTCAAACCCCGCAGCCCCTTCCACTTGCCACCACGAACAACAGCTCTTCCCTTTCTCTCTCTCTCCCTCCCCCACCCCTCCATCCCAGCTGCCAGTGGAGTTGGCCGGCATCCAGGATTCGACAGATGGTTCAGTAATTAGGAGTGCATCTCTCCTTCCCTCTTCTACACTACCCTCCTTTTCCTCTCCTTTTGCTTCCTGCTTAATCAAATTACAGAAGAAAACTCCAGTCCAGTTGGAGTTCAGTTTGGCTTGCATCAACAGTCATTTTGATTGAGAACACTGTCAGTAACTTAATTCTTTTGACTCGGTATAACTTCCAACCGCAGCTTCTTTTCTGTGGGTGGTGTGTGTTAAACATCCAAACCATTCTCAGACTGTTTCTTTTGGACAATGTGATACATAAAAGCTGTGATAGCAGAGAGACAGAGAGTATAACCCGTTGTAATCAAGTACTGAACTCAAACAGTCAAGGTATTATTTCTGTTGCTATCAACAATTTCTTTGTGGCGCTATGGACTTATTTAGAAGGAAAGCACCGAATCACCCCTCCCCAGGTGCTATAGAAGAGTTTCACCATCACCTGATATGCTGTGTTAAAATTTCCCTGTTCTGACTTTGTTGATTGTTTTTAGGTTTGTGCCTCAGCCGAGGATTTTAACAGGGACAATGCTACATACTCTGCTTCCAAAGCAGGAGGCATTTACACGCCCCCATTCTCCATGCAAGGTTAGTTCAATCAAGAGTGGCACAGCAAGCTCTAATTGTTCACTGTCTAAGTAACAAAAAGTGTGTGTGGCCAAAATGTTTGCCAAACTACATAGTCTATAAACATACTGTCTATTCAAGAAGTAACAGAGGACCCCATCCTAATGGGGTGGGTGACTCAAGGTGCTTTGACATGTGCATGGTGCATCACGGTTGGATGAAGTCATCACCTTAATGTGACATGTCTCATATGTGGTTTTTATTGTCTTTTCATCTCCTGTGGCTGGTTATCCCTCACCCCTCTTGTGCCTCCCCTACCCCCTCTCCCTCCTCTGTCTCTCTGTGCCCCCTGACAGAAGGCCTCCACCCGCCTTCCGATTCATGGGGTTCTGCTGGGTCGATGGTTCAACCTGGTTATCCTTCCATGCTGGGTAACTCCACCCATCTGAGCCAACATGGTCCCTTTACTGCTATCAACCCCCAAGACAGACTGGTGAGCCATCACAGTCTATTTGGACTTCTTCCTCTATATATATATATATTTTTTTTTATATCTCTTTTGCATTTGAGATACTTCTCTGCTTGATCTGTTGAAATTCTTTGGTTCTTTTGCTTCCCAGAAACGGCAACCGTTGCCCCTCTCACCACAAAACTACCCCTTGCATGGCAGTGAGGTGAACGGGACCCATCCTGCTGGCTTCCACTCTGGCTCAAACAGCTACGGAATCCCCAATCACACATCCCCTCTTTCTGGTACTAATACTATTATGGATAAAACTCATAATAACCTAAAGCTTTGTGAAAAGTGTCCTTTATGACACTGTTACATTGGATGGAAACCTGGCACTCAGAGAATGTATTGATCAGGAAAAACTTTTGCCCTCCTCTTAAGCCAATCGGGGAACAGTACCTGGAAGTTCTGGTGATGAAATTGGAAAAGCACTTGCTTCTGTAAGTTGTGCAAAGATACAAGTTGAAGTTAAAGCTTTCTCAAATTGCAATTCATTATTGGTCATCTTTGGTTGCATTTCATCATACTGAAAGAAAACATATATGTGTACAGATTTATCCTTCAGACCCAAACAGTAATGGCTACTCTTCATCCCCATCAACACCCTCCGGCTCTCCTCAGGCTGCATCAGGTCAGTGAGACATTTTCTGAATTACTATAAACAGCGTTAAAGAAATGGCTGCAATTCATCATAAGATTTGTAAACTCTTGTTTGTAGAATCAACTGTTCAAAATATAATTTGGGGGAATTTAAAAGTGGGGGAAGTTATAGCGCAGACGGGGGCTTATTTTTCCAAACACGGCACAACATAAGAACTTAATCTTCAAATGATCTCTTAGGCAAGCTCACCATCCAAATATAACTTATGAGAGAGGAAGGGAAAGTACAATAAGAATAAAAAGAGTGAGAGGTCATTCCCCTATTTACATTTGGTCCAGGAGTGACGTCAAACAAATTAAATACTGTGAGTGGCACAAGATGAAAGAGGAAAATGTTAATACTTAATAAAATATTTAACAAGTTTGATTTTCCTCTCTAAATTTGAGAGCATATCATTTCATAAAACAAGTAGCTATCTAATGAGAATCTATAGCAGAGTTGCTTGATGAGTATTTTTACTTCAATAAAAATTTCATTTCTCCACAGGAGCTATCTCCCAGTGGACAAGGTCATCTGGACAGGCTACTCCCTCACCTAACTTTCATGGTGGGATACACGGCATGGTGAGGCCTTCAAAATGATTGTGTTTCTATCTTTATGTGACCTACTGCTTAGTGCCTGGATCAGACCCCAAGACAAACTTGGTCTACTACTTGCACAAAATCTTGCTGTATCCCGGGCAGACAGTGGCAACACTACACAACATCACACTGACTGACTTTTATCTAGTCAAATCAAACACTGTCGGCGATGCGGGACCAGAAAAAGTGTCACCAGTCAATGCGACCGGATACACTCGTTACCATGGGAAGGACAACAATAATGTGCCACACCAATGTACTCTATTTGTGGGGGAAAAGAACAAAATGAGGAAAAATGTGTGGTTTTCATCAGTGGTGCTCATGTGAAGAACTTTCACTCAAGGATTACTTGAGGTATGTTAACATACTTTAAATACGATGCGACTCACAAGCAGGCAACAAGATGATTACATAGCCTAAGAAGCTAGTGCTAGCCCTAATATTTGTAGGTAAACATGCCAGTGTTCTGTCAAAATATGCTGTAAAGTGTCGGTAAACATTGATTCGTGCTCGTGAAAAAATGTTGACAACGGCATGGAATCATGGTGTCAATGGCAAGCACGGGAGGCGGTGCACCGGTCACGATACGCAATCCTATTAATCGACGTCAAAGTGTGCATTGTCTTTGATATGTCACACTACACAGAAGATGTAAAAAAATCAGACATGCTAGACTTTATTTTGGAGTCGTAGCGCCAAATCGTTCCTTGTGAATTAGATCACACTTCAACAAGTTTTGTCCTTCCTGACAAAATATTTCGGCCCCAATCTGGGAAATTGTCTGCGAAAGCTAATCAGGCCAGTATTGGGGCTAAAATGCTCCAGTCTAACGTTATAAGGTTTTTTGCAGAGATATATGGGGATTATGCCATCAGCAGTTGTCGACTGGTTTGCACATCTGCCTCACATTTCTGAGGACTGGGGTTAAAATCCCGACCCCACCTGTGTAGAGTTTGCATGTTCTCACCGTGCCGGCGTTGGTTTTCTACGGGTACTCCGGTTTCCTAAGATATCCAAAAAACTTGCAGGGTAAGGTTAATTGATGACTCTAAATTGTCTGTAGGTATGAGTGTGAGTATGAATGTTTGTTAGTTTCTTTGTGGCTTACGATTGGCAGGGAACCAGTTCAAGGTGTACCCTGACTCATCCGGAGGTAGCTCGAATAAGCGTGAGCATGCCCATGACCCGAGTGAGGAAAGGGGTACAGAAGATGTCATCGCACTTCATTATAATCTCCTCTCACATTTGTCCTCCCTTACCTCTGCAGTCTAATAAACTGGAGGACCGCCTGGACGAAGCTATTCATGTTCTTCAGCGACACGCTAGTGGACAAGGAGGACCTGGACTGGCTGAGATGCAGAGTCTGCTGGCATCTGGCTTGGGCTTATCTTCAGCTTTTAGCAGCACAGCGCTTGGACTCACCAGTCGCCTGCCTGGAATGGTGAGATTCATAAACAGAGCCTCAAAAGAACATTTCTTCTTGAAACACAGATTAACATCCTTTATTATTGGGTCTTAAAGGGCTCCAGTCACCATGAAGACTCTGCTGGCCTGCCCTCTAATGGAGGACTTGGGCATCACAGTTCATCTACCTTGCAGGGCTCACAGCCTGAAGGTTTCACAAGTGAGTCTTTCTCCATTTTATGGTTGCTGTGCTGTCACAGAGATCAAGTAAAGTATACCTTTTATTCCTGTATTTTTTGACTGTAGGTATGGTGAGCAGCCTTAATCGTTCCAGTGACATCAAACGAGAGACTAGGGAGGAGGATGAAAACTGCTCCATGACTGACAAGTCAGAGGATGAGAACAAAGAGCTGAAGGCTCTTCAAACAAGGTGCCTTTTTTATAGTATGACATTTATTGACAATACAGGTTCTAAAGCAGATTATTGTGGTTTCGTCAGAAAATATTTCCAAACTTCTATTCATAATGATTCATATTTTGCTCTACTTTGTATGAATTTAGATAAACCAGAGCAGTGTTTTCCAACCTTTATTGAGCCCAAGCACATATTTTCCATTAGAAAGCATCTCACTCCACACCACCCAAAAAAAATTAAAAAATAAGTGGATGCATGCATACAGTGGAACCTCTGTATAACGGACTAATAGAGATGGGGGAGGGGGTCCTCCAGTATAGCCAATTATCCGTTACATTTATTTTATTATTTAGAAGCCATATAGACTTGCATTACTGTACAGTAAAGAAAGACTGTTTTGCATTTTTTGTGGCCAAGAAGGCCTAGTAAAGTGCAAGATTGCTGCTGTACTGGATCCTACACCCTGAACTGGTTACCAGCCAATCGCAGAGTATATATAGACAAACAACCATTTGTACTCACATTTACACCTACAGGCAATTTAGATTCCTCAATCGACTAACCATTCATGTTTTGGGAATGTGGGAGGAAACCAGAGTACCTAGAGAAGGCAGGCATGGGGAGAACATCCAAACTCTGCACAGGGAGGCCAGATTTAAACCCGGGATGTCAGAACTGTGAGACAGATGTGCTCACCAATAATCCTCCATGCCACCTCCAAAATAATGTATGTATAAAAAAACTGAATATTTTTCAAAGTTTCACATTCCAACCAAACTTGCCACACTAGAGTGCTTGGTCACGGACATAGTTGAAGTCCAGTATTTATTATAGGCGAGTCGCTTTCATGAACCACAAGGAATTTGTGTGGTTCCTAGGAGTGTTGCACCAAGTACTGAAACCAGTGCCGTACCAAGGTATTCTGACATAAAAAAATAACACGGTACCATTTTTTTAAGTGCAGGCGGCGATTTAATTGTTTTGTAGAAAATAACAAAGAATTTTCTAATTGGCTACAATATCGATTTGTGATTGGAACTGATAATGTTGAAATTGTACATCCCTAATAAATAGTAGTAGTGGTTGTAATTGGATAAGTTTTTCATTCACCTGTCATTAAACATTGCTGGCAAATACTGTTGAACAAAGATATATTATTTGTATTAATTACATTTTGGGTCAAATTTAGTGACATTGGCAGCTAGTTCAGGGTGTACAGTCAGCTCGGATAGGTTCTAGCATGTGATGGACCATCATGAAAATGAGCGGTTATGGAGGATGAATAGATGGATGGATGGATGGATGGACGGATGGATCATTTCCCACGGTACACATACGATTTCTCACTGCACAATAAATGGGACTCACTGCTTTGGTGGAGAGGATGCGCACCGTTTGTAGTAAACTCTTAAAAACTGCAGTCTGCTGTAGTATGACATGTTATGTATGATTCTGGCAAATCACATGTAATATACAGGACATTACAGTATGTTCAAAGCAAGAATTAGTACTTTACGTATGTAATAGCTCTTATAGCAATGTTTATGATTGTCATAAAGCTAAATTTAAGCGTAGCAAGGTTTATGCCTACTCGAACTGTGCCCACAATGTTGTTTCCTTCCCTCCTCATCTGCCATTGACAAGTCTGATTGATGAGGACGAAGATGAAGATCTACCAGTGGAGATTAAAGCTGGGCGGGAGAAAGTGCGGAGGATGGCAAACAATGCCCGCGAGCGGCTTCGCGTGCGGGACATCAATGAGGCCTTTAAGGAGCTGGGCCGCATGTGTCAGCTCCATCTGAACTATGAGAAACCGCAGACTAAATTGAACGTGCTCCAACAGGCCGTTAACGTTATACTCAACCTGGAGCAGCAAGTCCGAGGTCAGTGGGTGTCCAGGGAGGGAGGAAGAAGGAGGAGGGGAAGGTCCTCTTGACAAGTTAAACTCTCACATGGCTTCATGCTCCTTTTAGACTCACTTAGTTGCAGTCAATAATACTGTTCATTCATCCCATAAATTACATCAGTTAACATTTAAGCATCGTACACATTGCAGTCCATTCTTAATCACCTCCAAAGCGAGAACATAGAATGAGGAAATGAAGCTATGTGAATGTTTTTAAACCACTCCCATTCTCTGGTTCTGGTTCTCTTGTGGTAGCACATACTGGATATGTGTGTTTGTTGTGAAGTAGTACATGTCGCCTTGTCTTACATTTGCCCCCCTGTTTATTATATCCTTTGAACATTCTTCCATGCCTCTGCACCTCTCTCACCTTACTAGTTAATTAACGCATTTGATACTTTGGCTTTTTACAACTGGCATACTGGCTTATTTACAAATGTATCATTAAAGGTATTAAAAAAAAAGCACATAAGCCGGACATGTTGTGTGTTCTTTATGTACGTATTAACCTCCCTTAACCTTGGTGTGCCGCATGTCCTTGCAATATAACCACGCTTATTATACTGCTTTTGTGTTTGAATTCACTTTCTCCATCCACATATCAGTCCTCCAGCTTATTTTTACAGATCGCAACGTGACCTATTCTTCTTCACCTCTCCCTGATAAATACATCGACTTTTGATGTATTTATCATCATGCCTCCGCTCTCTTTTCTTTTATGCGCTGTAGTCGGCAGAGAGCTTTACTTCTCCCACCCTCCTCATATCTTCTGTCCCTCCGCTGGGAAGTTGTAATAGCCCTCAACTTCCATCCTGGACCTCAGTGACCCTTCCAGTTATATTTGTTCGTGGATTTTTAAATGGCAAGTCGGACATGGCCTTTAAAAACGCACATGTAGAAAGACACATCCACTTTCTGCTCTCTGGCCCGGCCCACTCCACTGGGTTTTTTCTTCATCTCCCTTTCAGGCAGGAGTTTTGAGCATTTAGAATGACCAAGCAATGAATGCCCCCCCAGCGACGTCACGTCACTGCATCTTTAATAATACAAACATGAGCGTAGGTCAAGCGAGGTTGTGATTCGGGTTTGTTAACCAGCCCCATCAACCGCTTTCCTCTCGGCTGCAGCGTTGTTACAGTGACCGATGAGAACCTGACGGCCGAAGAGAAGGAGGAGAGGGAGCGTGAGCGGCGCCTAGCTAACAACGCTAGGGAGCGGGTGCGGGTGCGCGACATAAATGAAGCCTTCAGAGAGCTGGGCAGGATGTGTCAGGTTCACCTGCAGAGCGACAAGGCCCAGACCAAGCTTGTCATCCTGCAGCAGGCCGTCCAAGTCATACTGGGCCTGGAGAAGCAGGTGCGAGGTAGGTCAGCCAGTCCAGTCTGATGTGACCGGTCTTTTCCAGACAGACAGCTGAGCATATTATGAGAGCCTGGGAACATTTCCTCTTAAAGGTTATGCTCAGCCTCTGTGTAACACCACTTTCTCTTTTCACGCCTCTATTAACTGGACCAGTAAGGAGGAGAAAGGGAGAATATATGAGGAAGGATAGATATCTGCTTTCTTCTCATCCTACTTATTGTTTTCCTGTCTCCTTGTTTTCCTGTTGCGTATCACCTTCTCATTCCTCTCTTCAGCTCCACTTGTGAGGAGTCAGAACTCTTTTTTTTTTTTTTTTTTTTTTTTAATCAAGGGTGCCCTAATCGATGTTTATTTGCCTTTTGTAAAGAGCGTAATCTCAACCCAAAGGCCGCCTGCCTCAAGAGAAGAGAGGAGGAGAAAGTGTCGGGCATGGACCCCCAGATGCAGATGGGCGGAGGTCTCGGAGGTGATGGACACAACCCTATAAGCCATATGTAATTCCAAGGTTTGTTCTCCGGGTTGCCCAATTTGCTGATTGCAGTGGTGCCTTGACTTGCAAGTACCCCAACTTGTGGGTTTTACAAGCCAGCGCTTGGTTGAATTATTTCGTGGTGGGGGATTTTTGAGCTAAAATCTGCAGATATAACGTTGCTCAATTGAAGTGGAAACAAAATTGAGAGACAGCCGTGGATTTGCTTACAGCTGTTTATTGAACACAACAAAGTTAAATACAAAATTAAAAACTCTCAAAAGGGTGGAACAGTGGCGCACCTGGTAAACCGTTGGCCTCACAGTTCTGAGGTCCTGGGTTCAATCCCAGACCCGCCTGTGTGGAGTTTGCATCTTCTCCCCGTGCCTGCGTGGGTTTCCTCCGGGCACTCCGGTTTCTTTCCACATCCCAAAAACATCCAACATTAATTGGACACTCGAAATTGCCCCTAGGTGTGATTGGGAGTGCGGCTGTTTGTCTCAATGTCCCCAGCGATTGGCTGGCAACCAGTTCAGGGTGTACCCCGCCTCGTGCCCATTGACAGCTGGGAACGACTCCAGCACGCCCCGCGACCCTAGTGAGCATAAGCAGCGAAGAACATGGATGGATGGAAAACACTCAAAAGGAGCATGGAAAAGACTTAAGCCCTTTTCACTTGACACTCTTTATGATAATCATCACGGGAGTGGACGCAGGACGGCACAAGCGTGTCCATATTTACTACTTGTTGCTAAGTGACCAAATTGGTAGTAGCCTGGTGCCTTTTACTGCTTGTTTGGATATAAAGGAGTTAAAATATAAATATAAACATTCTGCCTTTACTTATAAGTATGAAGTTGAGGAGATGTGATTACAAGATGGGTTAATGGCATTTAAATTCATTTCAATGAGGAAGATTGCTTTCTTATATGGGTAAATTGAGTCCCGAATTAAATTGATCTCATGAGTCAAGGTACCAGTGTAATATTATTACATTGTGCTTGTACAAATTTGCCTAATGTATTTCACAATATCTATTTCTTTTCCAGCTCCTGTTAACAAGCAGATGTTTGAACACGTGGCCTTAACGCACCTCCATCTGGTTTTTGGAAGGCCCACGCCTCATCACTGTCAGAACGGGGCCACAGTGACAAACACACGTAACAAGCACACCTGGATAGAATGAAACGTGTACCCAAAATTACATGATTTGACTCAAGGACACTGAGGCCGGAACATTATTATGATCAAGACATTCTAAAAAAAAAAAAAATCCTTTACATGTTGGGAGCAAACTTGTTCGGATCAAATAGTCCTTTTCTCCTGTGAGCAAAGCCAGGATTCGTATTATTATAATATGTGGCATTCCCACTTATAAAGGTGGTCTTAGATGCATTTTACGATAGATTGACTGAATAGTCAGGGCTTGGTTCTTGTCTTCTTTTTTTCTACATTTCTTTCCCTGACCGGTGCGGTAATACGGCAAATATGGCATGTGATATTTTTCACCTCTTAAACTGTGGATCCTACCTGTCACTGTCATGCAAGTGGAATTGAAAGACTGCCAGAGGGTGTGCCACCACTTGGGAAAGACTACAGACATAATTGAGTCCATATGCGGGGCTTCCATAGAAATACAGCATCTAGATGTCATTGCGTTGCCTACACGCTTGTCGCTTGTATGTTCAAATATGGTGTGAGCGGGCATCCTGCTTGGTCCAGTCACAAGAGGACACTTTTTATTATTTGAGCAGAATGAACCTGCAACGTCTTTTCATTTGTTACTGTTCTTTTTAAAAGTCATTGCACTTGAATCAGACGGGTAGTCTTTAGTTTTTTTTTTTGCAAACAAAAATACAGCAGTCCCTTTGGATACGAGTGACCTCCTTTTGATTAATTTAAGCGATATTAGCTGTCATGCGGACCCTTTTTTTTTGTTTAGCATTCGGAGTACAAAGTTATGTTCGCTTTATGATGGAATTAAAACCATAAGGAGCAGTTTTGCAGATAGTAAACAATTTAAAATCAGCAAATTACTTTCCCTTAAGATCGTCTCTGCGAGTTTAATATTAACATAAATTAGAAAACACCCTTGACTTGCTATCGATTAGCATAGATCAGGGGTGCCTAATGCGTCGATCACGATCTTGAGGTCTATTTCATTCTGAGTGGGGAGCAGTTGAAAGAACTGCAGAAACATCTCTATATATCATTTTCCTATTGTCCAAAAGCTCGGGACACTGGGACACCACATATTCAAACACACAGTGGAGTGGCTTATGTAGACAGTATCACAACACATATATTCTTTATCCTTTGGGGAAAAAAAACAATATTATTGAAGTTTATCGAGTCATTGAGAATAGTGCTGACTCCGTTTGTTGGAATGACTGTATAATACTCACCCCCCCCCCCCCCATGAATTAGAGTGAAGCATTAAATTATGATGTACAAACTATAATTCTTTAAATTCTATTTAATGTTATTGTTTCTATAACACATGGATGGCTATTTTCCTTATTAAAAAAACATTACATTTTTTTGTGGGTTGGCTGGAATGCCTTAATGGGATTTCCATTCATTTCAATGGGGAAAGCTGATTTGAAATATTAGTGTTTTGAGTCACAAGCTTGGCCACTGAACAAATTCAACTCGTATCACAAATCACTACTGTATTCTTTTTTTTTAATATAGCACATGTAGAGCAGATGATAAGTGGTTACTTAGGGACCATTTGAATGCCAGTTTTGGAAGTCTCTAGCTGTACTCTGTGATTGGACCAATCAGAGCACACCTTATTTCCAGTTCGTTGACTGCTTCCATTGACAAGCTCATCTCCTAAAAAAGGTTGTGTAGTGGGAAGAAAGCGAGTATTGAAAGATATGTTGAGTTGTAATATTACCCTCTTGACTATTTACTCGATTGTTTGACTTTGTTGCTCTGTATTGAGCTTTTTTTTTTTTATTGTATTTTTTTTTTGCATTTTGAACAACTTCAAAACCTGTGTAATGATCTTCCTTTTGTAGAACAGGTCAGTGTTTTGTTGTTTGTAAGATGTTAAGGCTTTGTTTGTTTGTTTTTTTTGTTTTCCCATTTGGAATGCTCTTGTTTTTTCTGTATTTTTTTAAATGGACGTTTTAGATTCCGGGAACAAAGTGAGGTGTTTTGTTTTGTGTTGTGCCAGGTGCTTGGAAATGTTAGAAATGACAAATTCTGGCCGTATTGTCACATGTTGTGATGATTATATATTTTTTTCCTTTCGGTTGTGCGCAAACCTGACATTTTTACTTGGATTATTTTTGTTTGCACCAGTTCATTTTAAAGTGTCACAATAACTCGTTCTGTCTTCATATTAAGGATGTAATTTGATTAAGTTGGAGCCACAATATATATTTTGATTTGTTCTTCAGCTTCATTGTAATGCAATTCATCAAAACGAATGCATCAAGCTCGGCCTTAGTCATTTTCCTGACTTTGGGCATTTTGATGACTGGGACTCACCAGTGCCTGATGACTTCTGTTACTTGCATATGACTGAAACCTTGCTTAGATTGACGAGTCCAAGACCATCAACAAGAATTTATTGATGTGGTAACTCTGACACTGAATCCTACTTAAACCTTTTGTTTACTGATTTATATTTGAATATGACTATGTCCTGGACTGTCATGTACATTGATACGTATCTACAGCTGTATGATACATCAGCTGGAAAACAACATTTTGCTTTGCCTTTACGTCTCATTTGCAAATTACTCACTGATGGAATAGCCTGTAACTTTATTTTCATTCAGAAAAAAAAAAAGAATTGTTCTGATAATGCACAAAAATAGACTTGTCTTTATGTAAAGGATTTTTCTACCACGTTCAAGTATGAAAAACATGATATTCTTTGCTAGAAAACTGTCATCCACAACAAATGACTTGCTACAGCTCCTTGTCTTCAGAAATACTTGAGGGCAATATCTATGTAGGCTTTGTCCTCAAAGTGCCTCCAGTTTCCTATTTTTATATATAAAGTAGATATTGAGAACTGTTGTGTATATAACAGTAATGTAGTAATAAATGTGCCATTTTTAATACCAGACCGCACTGTCACTCATTGACTCCTAAGACTGACCAAGAAAACGCCTTACATTGTGTGTGTGTGTGCGCATGCACTTGTCTGGCGACCGGTTCAGGGTGTTGTCTGCCTTTCGCCCAAAGTTAGCTGGGATTGGCTCCAGCACTCCTGCGACCCTTGTAAGGATAAGCAGCTTGGAAAATAAATGGATAGTATGAGCAACCGAGATAACGTGGCTGTGCGCTGAACTAACCAATCACATTCTAGCACGTTCGCTGGGAATCGAATTCGTGCATGTGGTTCACCCCAAAGAAAGTTAAACTGTTCTAGTAGACATTTCCCATCAACACTAAACTTATTGGATGCGCCTGATTATACACTGTACAATTTAAAGTGAGTTATTATGATATGTGAGTATGCATAATCCCATAAGAACACCTTTGAGTAAATTCTTATGTACACATTCAGATGTTGAAAATGTCCCATCCTAAAAAAAAAAAAAAAAAAATAGCTCTCCAACGTTACCCTTCTTCTACTACAAAAAAAAGACATGCATTGGCCACCAAAACTGAAGTCACCATCCGCCATCTTGCTTCTCCCAAAACAACCATGCCATCCTGTGCATTAACCGCCAGTTTCGTGGCAGTGAGAAAACTTTCCACAGGTAAGTTAGAAAGATTTACTTTGACATTGTTAAAGTTTGTGTGTAAATGCTTTTTGCATTTTCTGAGGATCTTAATTCACTTGAACAAAGTTTTGTTTACGGTTGTTGTTGTTCACTCTGTGCTTCACCGTTATTTGCCGACGGTTTTTCGCCAAAAAGCGAGGTAAATATTTTCCCAAACTTCATCAGTGGATAAGCAAGAAAACACATTTTCTGTGAAAATTTTTGATGACTTTCAGAATAAAGAACTCTGCAAAATGAATTTGATTTTCAAGTTTAAATTTTCTGTCTGAAGTTGGACGTCGCAGAGACAACAAATAATGCGTTTAACATTTATTTCCCCATTGCAAGTCCTTATTTCCAAAAATATATCAAACTGATTGACTTAAAATGTAATGTTTTTATGACAAAAAGAGCTTAGTTTTTTGCTATGTTATGATGATAGTGCTTCATCGCGTATTTTGGGAAAAGTTAACATGTAACGGAAATCGGGCCCATGGTAATATGGAAGGTTTCTTGGTAGTCACAGTGTTAGATGTCTTTCCTTTGCATTTAGAGTTTTTGGGCTTACAATGTCGAAATGAGAATTTTTCGTGTTAACAGAACTTAAAGAAATGTCAAACTCACATGACCAGTTTTAATTGCCAAACTTTGAGGAAAAACCCCGCCGTGATCCGATCTGTAAACCATGTCCTGAACTCCTTTTGGGAGTACCAAGATGGGGGCCAACTGGCTTCAACCAATCGACATACCGCTCGATGTGTATGCGCTATCCAGTCTTTTTTTTTTTTAAATTATTATTATTATTTTTTTTTTTTAGATCAGTGACTACAGGCCGTTGAAATGTGGATCTACTTCCATATTGACAGACCCTTCTCCACCATATTGCGTTTGTCCGCTAGAGGGCAGGAATAACTTTTTAAAATTTGAATCCCAAGGTCACAACGCATGCGCAGAGACTCACTCACCTTAAACGGAACTTGCTCCGCGCTAACTGTGCCTCCGTGTGCGAGAACACAAGAGGTCACCCAACGATGTTGAGTAAAGTAGTTGGTCAGAGATATGTCTCCATGGCTAAGTCGTGGTAAGGTTCTGTATTTTAATTTGAGTTTTGATTGGGAAAAAAAGAAATGTCAGCGTTAAGATGACGGAAGCTCGTTGAATCACTAGCCTGCCGTTAGCAGTTAGCCTAAATCTGAGGTCATTGATGTCTAGAAATGTCAGGGAAGCAAATTATTTTGAGGCTTATTTTATATTCTGAATATGTATATTTGTTACTGTCATGTGCTATTGTTATGGTTAATCAATCCGGTGAGTGATGAATCTTAGGTTGGGGAATGCGGCATAGTTTAGTTTTTACTTTTTTGGGATACATTACAAACAAAATACAAAGTTGATACAGCTAACAAATATTCAGGGATTGCACCGTACTTTATAAATATATTCAGTATAGTTTATATTTAGGTCAATACTAACCACTCTTCATTCAGCCTGAACATATTTTACATGAGAAAAAGCCCAATCTTTCAGTCTATATATAGTAGATACTTGAGCACATTATTGGATTTTTTTTTTTTTTTTTTTAAATATTTGTCACAGCTATATAAAAGTGTTCATTGTTGCCTTTCAAGGATTCCCACACTGGCTGTATGGGGCACAGTGGGCGGCGTAGCTGTGGTCCACTTCACAGACTGGCGAGTCGTTTTGGACTACGTTCCCTACATCAACGGCAAGTTCAAAAAGGACGAATAGTGGCAATCAGGGGACGAGCTGGAAGGAAAAGAAGAGGAGGTGAGCACTGAAAACCTTCAACGGATAGCTTTCCAACGACGTCACCACAGTCCTTAGACTAATCGGATAAATTAACGATGGGAAAAAACTTCACACTTCACCGATCACCTGTGTTCTCTGACCTCTGTGACACACAAGATGGCATAATTTGAAACCTATCCATACCTAGATTTTGTATTAAAAGTGGGTGGGGTGTAGTTTTGGAGATAATTTTCTTTTTTTCTTTTTTGGTAGTTTGTTTACATCAGGGGATTATGCCAGGATCTGTTGCACCATATAGTTCGAAAAACATCAGATCAAGTTGTATAAGTAAAAATAAAATATGAAACATAGTTATTTTATTTTAATTTTTTTTTTATTGTAGTAAGTGTAGTGTGGGCAGTACAAGCGAGCAGGAGGTAAGACTTCTTTTTGCCGTGTTTTGAATGGCGACATTTTCACCTTAAGCATTTTCCTCATTAAAGAAACGTTATGGTTACAGAAACAGATGAATGGCATTTGCATTCAATTCATTTTCAGCAAACAACAAAAATATGTTTTTTGAGCCATTAGCATTGCATTGTCAAAGAGAGCAAGCCATTTCCAACATTTGAAATTGGTCAGTCAGTTGTAAAAGTATCATTACTCACTTGTATCAATTTGTGAAAAGCGTAACAGAGTTTTCATCCCCACACCAGCGGTGTCTAATTTTAATTACTGTATAATTTCGTTTAAAATATGTATGTCAGGAATGGTGAACAACCGGTTAGCACATCCACCTCACAGTTCTGAGGTCCCGGGTTCCCTCTTGGACCCGCCTGTGTGGAGTTTGGCTGTTCTCCCCGTGCCTGCGTGGGTTTTCTCTCGGCACTCCGGTTTCCTCCTACATTCCAAAAACATGCAACATTAATTGGACACACTGAAATTGCCTTTAGGTGTGATCGTGAGTGTGGCTGTTTGCCTCTATGTGCCCTGCGATTGGCTGGCAACCAGTTCAGGGTGTACCCCGCCTCCTGCCCGTTGACAGCTGCGATAAGCTCCAGCACTCCCCCGCGACCCTCGTGAGGATAAGCGGCGAAGAAAAGGGATGCACTATGGTTTCATATCCAAAAAGATGCATTGTACGTTGATTGCAGACTCTAAAAATTGCCTGTATCTGTGACTGTGTGCGTGAGTATTTGTTTATATGTCTCCTGCAATTGGCTGATGACCATTTCTGGGTGTCCCCTACCCCATTTCTCGTTTATTAATATTGCTATTGTGATTATTGTCCATGCCATCCATTTTCCGTACTGGGGGTTTTGGGCAAGCTGGAGTCTGGGCAAAAGGTTAGGTTACATCCTGAACTGGTCGCCAGTCAATTGCTGAGCACATAAAAACAAACTATTTGCACTCACAGTCACACTTACAGGCTTTTTAGAGTTTTCAATTACCCGACCATGCATGTTATTATTATTAATATTATTATTGTAGTATTTTAATGACTATACACCTTCAAGGGAGCAGTCAGGGTTGAGTAGAGTGACAGTAGCTAACGTACCCATATCCGCTGCCAAACTAATGTTACTTTCCTTCTCGTCAACGATTTCTTCTCGTGCTGTCACACTGGCTTTTCATCTTTTTGTCCGTTACAGTACACGATGATTTTTGTTTTCAAGGTAAGTCCTGAGACATGATGGTGAAACACAAGCATCTTACCTGACGGGTTGTTATTATCAAAGGGAAAGTGAGTTTTATGACCTCACCAATGATGCTTAGCTCGGCCGCGATAGGTCAAGAGGCTGAGGGTTAGATCGCAATTCTTTTCTAAGCTTTTACCTCCTTGCCATGTGATAAACTCGGGGCAGTGGTTTTTACCACTTAGTGCTATTATCCTTATGCCTTAGTGTTTACCACAGCCTGGTTCCTCTTGAGTGTTTGTTAGTGAACTGAACATTGATTAAAATAAAGTACTTTTGTCTGAACTTACTTAAGACATTGTAGTGGATTCACCAATATCACTGAAGACACCAGGCAAAGGGAAATGTTTTAAGATTTATTGATTGTGACATCCATGTTGAGATATTATTATTATTATTTTTTTTTTTTTTTGTGGACAGTTTCTGGATGGATTTTCCGCAAATCTTAAACAAGGACTGCTGTAGCTACGATTTTGCATTGCATTGCATTAAACGGCCTGCCATCACAGCCTGCACTCTTCATCCTGCTGCTCTAAAAACGACCGCCACCACCACCATCATCGTCGTCTGTAGTAATGCACTTGGGTCCAGCAGTTCCACTTCAACTTGGAAAACATCAGTGGGAAGAATATGAACTTTTTTTTCCCCTCCCCTTACTCTGTTTCACTACAGCTATTTATTTTGATGTCCGCATATGTTGAGGTGCCCCTCAAGCCAAAGTGTTTTTGAAGAAAGAGGAGCAAATAAAAAGGATGTTGGATATCATTTGTGCACTTGAAATGATTCACTTACTATTCTGTGTCGATTTCACATTGATTCTCAGTATAAGTGATGAGATGGCAGTGCGGTTTTTTTTCACCTTAAATCTCTGTGCTGCATGGTAATTGTAATGTTTAGACTATAAAAATACCTTTATAACATTTAACATTTGTTTCTTTGACAGTTTTTAACTTACCCATGACACCAGAGGTTCGAAAGGATCCCCGCATAATCTTTATGCCAAACCACGGGGACCCCTAAATGTCATCGCAATTAAAGTTACCCTTTCATAGTGTTACCTTTTTTTTTTTTTTTCTTTTTGGAAAAAAAGGTATCATGAGAATAGTTATATTCTTTTGAGAAATATAAGTGGTAATCTTTACAAGAATAAGGAGAGGATGTAAAATTGCAATTTTACATGTATTTTCCCCCAGTGAGTAATATTTTCCTCTCTAGTCCGATTCTGAGAAAAATATGGATTTTGTTCTTGGAAAAAAAATCAGTTCCTGTAATAATACCCTAACCCTAAAAAAAAAAACTTCATTCAGGAATCCAGGATATCACCTTCATGTGACATGTCACTAATGTACAGTATATTTTACACAATGATTCTCAAAATGTGGTATGAATACTGTAATGTATGCAAGCTCACGAGGAGTATGTAAAAGAATTAAAGGTGCCAACTGCATGTTACAATGGGGTCAAAGTTCAGTACTTTTCAGTTGTATTTAACTTTAAAGTGCAAACCATTTGCATTAAACAGAAGTGTTTTGTTTCTAACAAGTATTTGGTTAGATTTAAACATGATAAATTTTGGAAAAGGGGTCGTACTGTATTTTGAAAACAAAGTTCTGTAGTTTGTAAGTGGCACTTGGTGTCAAAGTGTGAGAACCCACTTATGCATAAAAAAAACATGTCTGTATGCAGATACCCAAGATCCGGTTCGTGGACCTCCAGGAATTCCCCAGTTTGCGAACCCACTTTTTTCCCCATAATCACCACGGTCACTTCCGCACTAGTTCAAGCGAGTCCCGCGGATGAATTAGAGTACAATCGAGGGAGGTGACTTGCTGGGCGGAGTGATCTTTGCTGGTAAAGGTCCTTGACTGGAATGGTGATCGATCAACAAATCTCGCGGCGCAAATTCATGACAGCGAGAGTGTAGAATTTACTTAACATTTGCCACTTTTTTTATTATTATTTTTTTTTTTTAAGAGCCGGCTTCCACTCCACGCGGAACGGGGACGTTTGAGAGTATGGAACGGAAAAGGTAGGAATTGGCCGTTTCTTCACCGGAGGGACTTTTTACAATGAAAGTTTGTTCGACAGGAAATGCGCTCTCGTCTGCGTCCATGCGTCCTTTCAAGTGTGCTATTCCTCCAGATTCCTCTTTTCGGTCCAACTAAATCCTGTTTCTTAACAGATGGTCGCTTTATTAACATTACTTGGCACATTTTTTTAGTGTCACGGTACTCTGGGCGACGTGCCATCGCCGCTAGCTTGATTAGCTAGCTAAGTTTCATTGTTTACACACGCTTGACTGGTGTGTGTGTGTGGGGGAGTGGAAGGGGGGGCTGCTTGGAACAAAACCCAAAGTTGAGAATGTCTTTTTCGGCCTTCAGGTACAAATACGCTTAGACATTTGGATCACGGCGCGAAGCTGGCTCGTCCCATTTTCGAGCCACGTGTTTGTTTTTTTTTTTTTTTATAGTCTTAATTACTGTGAGATTCTTGCGATTTGCACGCTCCAAAAACTCCACTGATGATATGTGCATAGGTACGCGTTTTTTTCGAAAGTAAATTGTGACAGGTTAGCGGTTTTGTCGTCCCAGAAACGTTTTTTTTTCAGTCAAGATGATCAACACGAGCAGCCATTGCGACGCTTTCACTTGATGAACGGTGGTGTGGGCGTGATCGTGTGTTGGATTGACATCTCCACGCAACTGTCATGGCAAAGCCTACATATAGATGGTATTTTTTTTATGTGTGAAAGAGCTGACACATAATGATACTGCCTACCTGATATTTGGCTGTGACTTTACTCATCAGGTGGTGAAAGTACTCACACACTGTCATTTACAGTGTAAATTAATGTTGTACCGTTTTTTAAGAAAAACATGTTTACTAAGTGCTTTATCATAAGAAAAGCATGCATAAATCCCCTGGGTTAGTTGTTTCTAACTTTCATAATACAATATAAAAGCATTTGTTCTTTGCATATATCACCTATCTAAGAATCACGGTAGTGGCTGGATGCAATGTAAATGGGCTGATTTGACGTGAATTTCAATGTCATTATTTGTTTATGGATAAAAGCAAGCAATTCAATTTAAATTCAAAATAAGTGAAATAGGTTGATTTTATTCATTTGCATTTTTCCTCATTGTGCTCAAAACACACAAATATAATGGAGGAGCAGTTCAATGTGACAAAATGTTTATAAAAGTTGGCTTACTTAGGACGCACAACACCACTTCTGAAATAATGGTGACCTCTCAGCATAAAATAAAATGACACAATCACAAGTGTATATACACACACACACACCATCTGTCATATAAAAGCGATTGACCAATGCAAATACCCAACAACAGGAAGTGAGTGCCATGTTTTAACCGTGCGTCAAATGTGTGTTGTAACATTCCCACGTAAACTTATCGGGGTCATCAAGTTGGATTTTCGTATAGGAACTCGGATTTACGTGCATGCGTACGCACAAAACCTTGTGAAAATACAAAAAGAATGCAGTAAGATCACAGTGACCAGCATTTTCAAACCGCACATCTTCCCTCTCCTCTACTAATTTGATTTATCTGGGTAATTTTGTAGACAATTTAAATTATTAAGTTATAAAAGGCGCACTGAAAAAAATGCCCTTTGACCAATTACATTAATTAAATTAAAATAAATAATTTGAACATGTACAGTACATTAGCTGCACATGAGGTTAAATGTTAAACTTAAATATATTCATTAATTTGGAGGAAAATAAGGAAAATGACATCAGTGTAGCATATTTTAACCATGTAACTGTAAATTTATTTATTTATTTTTTTCAGTGCAGTTGTGACAGGACAACCAGAAGTGAAAACTTAAAATGCATGCGCCACGGCTTATCTTTGCTGTATTGGAGGATTTGAAGAGCTGTCCGCTCCACGGGGAGGACATTTTCAAAGAACGTGCAGATCTGTTCAGTCAGCGCACAGAGTGGCTTCCCGGCGGGTACCGCTTCCCCAAAAATATATTGACAGATTTACGTGGGTCGTGATATGTTTTTGACGTCGAACCACCTGCTCTTTTCGTGTTTCCAACGGAATTTATAGCAGTGATTACATTCTCCATCATCAACATCACATAAAAGCCAATCTGTAAAAGTAGTTATTTAACAAATGTTATAGATTTTGCATAGTTTATAGAGCTTGTGCACTTGACGTCACCATTTTCACGGCGCCATATTGCTGGTCAAAGAGAGCTGCTCGACAGTGTGGGGGACAATGAACCGGAGCAGAATATTCACAATGACCGAGACTTGTTGTGCTGTTGGTTGTTACAACAGGCCAGAAAGATATTCAAATAGATCATTCTATGGAATACCAGCTGAAAAGAGGAGTAAAGGTCCATGGATTTTGGCAATTAAACGTGATGGATGGTGCCCAACCAAATACACACGACTGTGTAGCGATCACTTTATTTCAGGTAGGAATTATTCTCAACCTCAAATTTCCAAGAAGTTCTTATAATGCCAAGTTGTCTCATTTGAGAACAATGTGTTGAAAAAAATAAAAAAGACACGCCGTCGTCTCCAACATATGTGGAACGGTTTTGCGGTCACATATTAAACTTCGGTAAACCTCTCCCTGACACTTTTTTTTAATATGCATTGTTCTCAAATGAGTCCAATGTGTATTTAAAAAAAAAGAAAATAAACCGTCGGTCACAGTGATGTTTACGTACGTTAACGTGTGGCCGCAATACGCTGCCGTGTACGGGGGCTGAAGCCTATCCGAGTGGTTCTTCTTTTTTCAAATACGCATTGGACTCATTTGAGAAAAATACATAATTAAAAAAAAAACGTCTGTCACGGAGAGGTTTACCGAAGTTTAACCTGTGGCCGCAACACATTTCTGTGTTCACGAGCCGTCAACCCGGCGTCTTTTTTTTTCCCAATCATAGTTAATGAATGCGAGTTTGTGTAAAACCAGGGTTCCTTTATTTAAATATTGGTATTTGTATTGAAAAAAATTAGTGGCTCCATCACTGTTTGGGATTTGTTATTGAATGAGAACAGATCCAGCAACGAAGTATTTGTATGCGTCCAGACTTTTCTGCGCTTCAGCCTCTTCCGTGTAAATCTCGACGACTTAATCACCAGATCCATGTGTAGATCCAGTTGTCCAAGACAAGCGGAAGCGGGTTAGCAGTCCAATTTCTCATCGGCGAAAACATCGACTTTGGCATTAAATATGGGTCCTCTATGCCAAGTGTCTCTTATTTTTCCACGTACCTTCATTTATTATCACCTTCTAAATGTTTAACGTTATCGGACAAAACTCTGGGCGTCGTGTTATAAGACATATTTTTGTGCCGTCTCCAACCGATTTAGCGTAGAAGAATGCTTTGCTACACCGTCAATATGGCCAGTCACGTGACTTCAGTGACATACTTTAGGTGCACGAGCTCTATCTCCTCAGGCAGGCGGTAACAAAGTTTTGGTGTCCTGATGGAGAACGGGAGGGAGAATCTTTCATTTTTAAACCTCAACTTTGGAACAACCACAAGGCCCTCACCCACGGATCTGAGGCAGCTCATAAGCGGTGAGCAGTTTGCTTAGGTAACTCGGAGCCAGGCCCATACAGGCTTAAAAGTAATCACTAAAATCTTAAAATAGAAGGAGAATTCTTCAACGCCAGAAGCTTGTGGTTTTTGGGCTGGCTCGAGACACAATGCATTTGCCACGCACCAGTCAAGCCGACAGCATTGAACAGTTCACCTTAAATAACCCCGGGGATGGGGAATAGCTTCCATCTGTCCATTTTCTCTTCTGTTTATATCTTGTTTCTCCAATTGTTCTTCCCCTGAAAACTACTACCACAATAATTAACATGCTGTTACATTAAGACTTCCCTGGTGGTGCCAATCAAAACTGGGGACGATCATCTCCGATGGTTAAGCCGTACAGCCTTGTGTCGTTGTCTCTGTACTCACTTTTGTTTGTGTCCGTTTCCTCTCCAGTGTACCGGTCAGACGCGTCCTCGGCAAGCCACAGACGGTGCGAGGTCCGGCAGGCAACTTTCACACCGAAGACCCCAGCCAGTCTCGTCCTGCACATTTAGTTCTGACTAAAGTCCAGCGGAGTGGGCACAAGTACCATGATGTCAACCATCAAATCAGGGTGACAATAAACAGAACAACACAGATGTTGTTTTGACGGTTACTTCATGATTGGACAGAATTGTCATTACCTGCTAAAGCACAGTTTAGGAATCAACAGATTAATTTTTAGACCCATTTACTCCTGTAGGCTAATATTTTCCCAGATGTTCATTTGCCACTCTTAGATTGAGTAAACTGCTTAACTGGACTGCCCCGTTACAACACAAATTAGAATAAACCTTCCAGATCGTCACACGTGTCAAGCTCGTTTGCACACCGACACTGCAGAATTGATGACGTCTGCCACGCTTCAAGTTGTGTGGTTATTGTGACGACAACAAACTAACCACAGAAAACCACCTCTAACGGCTTACGCACTTTTAAGTCTCTTTTCATGTCAACGAAAGAGAAACGAGCCTCTTTCCGTGTCAAAAAAAGAGAAAGTATGAACGCAACACAGTCGTCCCGTCCCCCCCCCCAAAAAAAAAAAAGCACTCACAAGTGTGCTGTCCGGTAAAAAAAAAAAAAAAAAACACTTTACGGTCCCTATGAAAGGTATCTATCTATCTATCTATCTAGTATTTTACATATAATGTACTCTAGCCACGACAGTCAGTTATTGTTTTATCACAGGGAAGAATTTAATGAGGCTGTTTTGACACTTCTGCTGGCCAACTGCGCTCATGTTGGCAAGTGCTGAGCGGTAACATGATTTTATTATTGATTTTTCCCTGCACTGCAGTTAACACTCAATTACCATGGTAACACTGTCCAGATTTTTTTTTTAATGTATTGTTCCCATTCATGGATTTGTTTATTAATGCATCAATGCAGTGCACAGTTTTAGTGACACCTACTTGAAGTTACTTTGTACTTGTCAAAACGCGACTAAATTATTCCGTTTTTTCAATTCGTAGTAATTAAAATAACGCGGACCTTGACTCGTGGCTTTGACCAGTATAAGCGGTCGCTAGTTTGCTTTATCTGACATATGAGACAGCCTCTTCGCCACTAGGTGGCGCATCAAACTTCCTCAACAACTGTGGGTGCAGCTATCGAATATTTTTTAAATCATATCATCAATATGATATGAGTCACTAAGGTGTTGTGGTACACACGCTTGACTATGGTGCGGGCAGCGTGGGATTGAGTCCCGCTCAGTGATGGTGTTGATATAGGTCATACGACTGACTGCCGTCCAGTTCGGGGTGTAGTCCGCCTTTCCCCCGAAGCTAGCTGGGATTGGCTCCAACTCTCCCGTGACGACCCTTGTGGGGATAAGCGGCTTGGATAATGGATGGATGGATGGTATTCTACCAATTATGCCATTGAGTAATCGGACAAAAAATATTTTGCATTATTAAATACAATGTTCATGTGAGGTGCTCTTATTATATTTTCCCACTTGGGGGTCCCCACATTCTGATGTATTTGATACTTTGTGTGTGTATGGACTTAGATGTCAGAATGAGAGTGTAGCGTTGTCTGGCTTTTCTAGTTAGCCGTTTAACATCCAACTTACAAATACAGTAACTGCCTTTTGTAAAAACGGTTTCTATTCTTTAGATAATCTTTGTGGCGACAATGTATTTAGCGAGTTACGACACGGTCATAAGTGGTCGTAAGGGTGCTCCATTCATAAACATTTGTCGTCATCAGTCACAGTCCTAACAATAAAAAAAACTGCAAATCTGAACTCTTTTTTTTTTTTTTCATGTTCCCTGTCCGTGTCTGCATTTAACTCTCTATAATGCTGTTGTGTTCTTTCAAAAGACCAAACCAGACTTGAACACAACATTGCCAGTTCGACAGACGGCCTCCATCTTCAAGCAGCCCGTGACCAAAGTAACAAATCACCCTAGCAACAAGGTGAAAACAGACCCTCAGAGAGCTGTGGAACAACCAAAACAGGTGAGAGGCAGAGGACAGCAACATCTCTCATTTTGATCCCTAATTTCATTGTGGGGAGAAAGTGATGCTACAATCTAGCCGTGATTCATTGGCGCTATCTTAGGTTGCTAATTGGATACTTCTTTTAATGCAATATAGCAATGTTTATGGTGTTATGCCTGTATACATTTCTGCTCTGTGTGTGTGTTGAAGTGGTGCTTTAGTGATGGTTTAGCATTACCGTAACATCTACAGCTGTGGTGACCAACAGGGTTCTTTCCCTGTGAGTATCAGGTAGCCACTAAGGACCACACGCGTAGCCCACTGGCCTGTTCTCAAATAACCTCAGCAGCGATGGGACATTGTGATTTCCTAGGAATGGTGTAAGAAATAGAGTATGGCATATTGTTATTTACGTGTTTTGTAAGCAAGTTTCTTTCGGCTGGTGCTCATATTTGCTTGGGACAGTTTTTTTTTTTTGTTTTTTTTTTTTTTTAAATCCTGGATTCCCTTCCTGACCCAACCCCTCTCGGTATACCCAGTGGGATATGAACTCCCGACCCCTGGTTTACCAAACCAACGCTCTACCCACTGAGCTATGGGGCCTCCATTTATCCTTTTTGTGATAGTACTGCATTTAATTTTTAATGCATAAAGTTTGTGCCGATGTCAGAAACCTGTATTAAATGGTAGCATTAATTTGAACCCAAGCTATAGCTCTTCACAAAAGTTAGTAAACCCCCCGAGCTACTATAGGCTCATATAAATTAGCCTGTCTATGGCATTTCACATTATACGTTAACATTAAGCTAATAAGCTTTTGCTTGATAATATATATATATTAGTTACGGTGTGTAACTATACCATGATTATGTCTGTTGTTTTATTGTGGAGTTTAACTGGGGGGTTTACAAACTATTTTCCATCTTATTTGGAGTGAGAGTCTTCGCTTCTTTTCCTCGTTGGGACGTTAAACATTTCCAATTTCTTGAGAGTAGGCCCAAAGGATTAATTTTAAGTCTCATGAAAGGTTTTAAGTATGTTAAAAAGTGTTTAAAACGTGCTTTGGGGTAATATTTTATAACAATATATATTCTCGCTATAACACCGATTTTCCCACATCGTGGATGGGTTTGGAACATATCCTCTGCAATAAACTCAAAAGTGAATGATAATGCGCTATTATTTCGTCATATGTAACAAGTTTGTGGTTTGACTCACAGTTGTTCTGGGAGAGGAAGCTGAGTGGGTTAAGTGCCTTTGACATTGCAGAGGAGCTGGTGAAAACCATGGATCTTCCCAAAGGCCTACAAGGTAACCACATTTTGGGGGCAAACTCGTACAATGTGTGACACTTTTCTAACAAGCTGCGTGTCTGTCTTTTTTTCCTCGTCCTCAGGTGTGGGGCCTGCGAGTTCTGACAAAACGCTGCTGTCGGCCATCGCCAGTGCCCTCCACACAAGCCCCGCCCCTGTCACTGGCCAACTCACGGCGGCCGTGGAGAAAAACCCGGGGGTGTGGCTGAACACGACGCAGCCTCTTTGCAAGGCGTTTGTGGTGACAGATGAAGATATCAGGTGACCTTGTGACCCATAAAAATACTTCTTGGGCTGTTAATAAGAAATAGGGAAAGAAGAATTGTTGGTCCATTTCTTGAGCACAGTTGTTAAACGGTGAACACGGCACCAAACTTTCACACAGCCCCCTCATTTTCTTTTGCGTTACGTTTTTATCCAAAATTTGAACTATTAGTGCACTTCAGAATCACATTCGTCTTTATTTGCCAAGTATGTCAAAAACACACAAGGAATGTGGCTCTGGTAGTTGGAGCTGCTCGAGTGCGACAACAGACTGACAGTTGAGTCATAAAAACTGTCACTGAGCTGTAAAAGGTTACTAGTAATGTGGTAATACTGGTACCGTTTTGTTTTTTTTTTTTGCAATTGTGCAAAATAGCAGCGGTTTGAAATGATTAATAAGACAGTCTTTTATACAAATACCGTATAAAATTTACAACATCTTTTATGATTGTAAAACGCCATATATGCATACAGCATATGCTTTATTTGCACAGCTTGTCACCGACTGGCCAGATCTCGCTTTGTACCCCCAAAACTCATGTTGTTGTTATGAACATTCATGTGATTAGACATTGCAATTTTGATTGGCACACCTTTTAATATCACGGTAAAACTAGTGGCCAAGGGTTGTCCATCCGTGAAAAGTACAGTAGTTGCAGAACGCCGTACATGCAGTATAGTCACGTTAGACTGTGTGCGGCTGGTCTAACCGGCCATTTTTATTGACTGGGCTCATTATTCCATGCCCCTTTAAAGGCACACACGTTAAACTACTGTTGTTCTTGTGACTTACAGCTTGTCCCAATGTGCTGTCATTATGGTTTATAAAACTGTTTATTTCTTTGCATTCTCAGGCCTTATGATTTTATACATTACAGTCCCGCTTTTATGCGTTTAAAGTACGGAACAAAAAGAAAAAATAGTGGTGGTTTTTGGTGGCTGGAAAACGCACGCAAGCCAAGGGAGAAAATGCAAACTGCGCACAAGATGGCCGGAGCCGAGCTCTAAACCTCAGAACTTTGAGGCAGACGTGTGAACCACTAGGCCCGCTGTGTTGCCAGATTTTTTTTATTTTTTTTTTTTTATATACAACAATTTTTGGAAGTATTGGTTCCAGACTTATATTTTTTTCCCTAATAAAAAAATAATAAATGTGTAAAAACAAAACACAGCAGTTATAAGCAAATATAAAACATTTTCCCCCCCAAAAAAAATGTGTGTAATTGGGAATGTTATAACATTTTTCAACATGAGGTTCCACTATATTCCTAAATAAATATATTTGTACTCATAAAAGGCAATTTTTGGAAATTTCCATTCAACATGAACACATTAAGTTCCATATTTGACATGTGATCCTCATTTTAAATCGTAATTGAGTTCCCCGTCATGTCCTTCAGGAAGCAGGAGGACCTCGTACAGAGCGTGAGGAGGCGGCTCGAGGAAGCTCTCATGGCGGATATGTTGGCTCATGTCGAGGACGCCGCTGTGGATGCGGCGCTCAGCACGGTGGAAGATGATGAAGAAAAGGAGGAGGAGGAGGGGGAGGAGGTGAAGGAGAAGGGGGCTGAGCGGGTGGAAAAGGAGGAGTTATAGCCAAGGTACACAAAATGGCTGTGATGATTCCAGCAGTGCTGACTGATTTTTTTTTTTTTTTTTTTTTTTTTTTTTTTTCCTTACGTCGTTTACCACAACTTGAACTGAAGTCATCAGCTATCCTGGGGATTTTGTGTTTGTTACTTGTTCAACTAAAATGAAACTTTAAGCAGAGCTAAATATTCAAACTAAAACTGTTTTTTTTTTGTTTGTTTGTTTTGTAAAAACTGAGAAAGGTGCTCTACGTTTCAGCTTTTATCTCCATCAATGTTTAGCAGATGTTGGGTGCTGCACACGATTCATCCGAGGTTGCGTTAAGAGCTGCTAAACTGGCTCAAACCGGGATGTATGAGAATTGTAAATGCCGGTCTGTTTGTGAAGAACACATTTTTATTCCCCCAATCTCACACTGAGTGACGTTTATGGTCGGAAGCTGAGAAAAAAAAATGCAGAATTTTCTGCACGCATGCTGTACTCTAAAATTTTACATTATGCTCAGAAAGATAATATAGTTCGGTTTTAAAATATTCTTTGTTTACAATAACTGTAGGTCATGTTTTATAATGGCAAGCTATATTGAAAGAAACACTGATACTTAACTACTGTACATGATTCAATATATTGTTTAATAAATGGATCTTTTTTTTTTTTACACTGAACACATTTGATTGATTTAGAGTTCTGGTTTTCCTCCCTGGAGTTTACATGTTTTCCCTGTGCTTGTGTGGGCCTCGTGAAGGTATTCCTCCCACTTTCCCGAAACGCACTTTAGGTTGACAAAATTGTCCATAGGTGTGTGTGTGTGTGTGTGTACAAGAGTGAGAATGGTTATCAATATTTGCTATGTGATTGGCTAGCGACCAGTCCAGGATGTACGCTGCCTCTCACTCGAAGTAGGCGCCACTTCTAACCCTAATGAGGATAATGCATTATAGACATTGGATGGATGGATTCATATTGATCTGTGCAATCTGGCTATCTTTTTATCTCACAGCAGCATTCAAGTCCCATTTACTGTAGGTGTAACTGTGCAAAGGCAACATGGTGGATTAACGGACCTTTCTGTCTCCCTAGTCTTCTAAAAACATTTGTTCCCCTTTATTCATAATTCATAATAGATTTAATACACTGCAACACACATTGTATTTATGGTTGTTGGATCAAGTGCAATGAAAAAAGCAACATGGAAAGCCTATTGAGCATTATTCAATATCCTGATATTCGGATTATCAATCTTCTGTGCTCTCTGTCCTCACCAATCAGATAATGGGCGTACTAGTAGGAAGGCTACATGTTACTAAAACTACACTAGTTAACAACTATGTGCACCTGGTACTGCTATTGGCCTACTCGTATGTAATTAGTAAAAGACTGCTGCACTTAACCCACATGAAAAAAAAAAACGGTAAGATGGTCATTCGACTAGTACACCCTTTGCTACTACTAGTGTCTTGCGTGACTAGGACAAAGATCATCCCGGTACATGCACATCAAGGGTATTTAACAAATTTCCATGAAAGAAAACCATCTTTATGTGATATTTTGGTCGATGAGTCAACAATTAAACATAATTAGGAAACTACAGTGCATTACAAGCAACACTCGTTTGAGCATTTATTTAATAACCAGCTTTCGGTCTAGGTACTAGTACACTCTTTGTTGTCTGTAGTAAAACAAGTCCAATTCAAGAATGACTGTCTCAGTGGTATTATTGCGACAACTGCTACGGCCTTTTAGTGGGCTATGTAATTGTAGTGCAGCACGACTACGATTTAATTGCATACTAGTAACCTAAGTAGTGGCAAAAAATTGCTAGAAATTTTACGATAATAGTGTTCCCTAATATATAAAACTATATATAATACTATTATGCTACACTATAACATAAATATGATTGAACAGTGAGTGATTACTTTTTTTTTCTTATTAAACTATTTTACATACTACCTTTTTGAAAAATCCGATTTGGCTCATCAGCCCAAGTTTTTCCACTTATGCACTAAAAAATTCGATGCCATTTAAAAATATATACATTTTTTTTTTTTTACATTTGAATGTAATTTGGTACAGGTTGAACCAATAATTAAAAAAACATCAGTGATGTAAAACAACTACTAGTATCTGTGAGGACAAAAGACCAAACTAGTGAACTCATCGCTGGATTTCAAGGATGTCGAATAAATACTCGGTAGGTAAATATTTTTCAGGCGTGCCTTTGAATGATCAAAACATAACACAACAAAAATACGCTTGTTTATGAACGAAAACAAAAATCAAGGGACGGCGCTCCAAGCGACTGACACAATGGCAATGACAGCAGCCGTGGCTTTGCGTGGACGCTCCTCTCCACCATCGCCGCATGTGGCCTTTGAACCCATTGTTATGTCGCGGCTGACGTCAGTGCCGTCGGAGCGAGCGAGCGAGCGGCGTGCGCTTGGCGAGACAAAGGCGGCGGAGAGAGCCACAAGAGCGGGCTGCGTCGGAGAGAGCGAACGGGGTCACGGAGCTTCCCAATCCCACTTTGTTTTTTTTTTTTTTTCCCCTCCCCCCTCCCAAAGAGTCAACACGGTTTCGGGGACCGGAGTTTCCCGGACCATGAAGACACTCTCAGGAATACTCACACAGACACAGCAAGGGGCATCCTTTGCCGTTTTGTGTTTATATTTTTAGGGGGCAACTCGCATCTTTGAACGCCCCTCACCCCCAGTTGTAGCGTGCTAGGCGGCTAACGCGTTAGCTCTCGAAAGAAGGCTGCTCCTCCCTCCTCCTTCCTCCTCTTCTTCTTCTTCCCGGCTTACTTTCTCATTTGTTCTTGAAGGAACGAGGTGGCCGCGAAACGTGGGGAGAGCGAGTCGACAAAGTGAGGAGAAAGTAAGTTCGGGCACCGTGCGTGCATTTAGGAATCAAAGTGTGACCATCCGCGTGTGTGTCTGTTTTTTTTTTTTTTTTTTTGAGGAGTTCCACAGTGGAGCTAGCTTAGCTCCCAAACAAAGGGGTCGGCAACGTGACTGAGTGTGGACGAGCTACCCTGCTAACTGTGGCTAGCCGGAGCTAACAACAGCACTTCTGACACTTTTCGTCGGCCTTTTCGTGTTTTTGTTGTGATATTAAAGTAAGCCGCGACACGTATCGTCTTGTTGTGTTTGCGTGGGTAGCGGAGTACACGCATTTTGTTGTTGTTTCAAGGGAAGCACGCTTCCTTTATCCCGACAAAGCTGGATGCTTGGAGTTGTCAGTCACAACAAGACAAAGCAAGGCGCCCTAAAAGCTGACACCCACCTCGAAACATCTCTATTTTTCCCCGAGCTTTCGTTGAATTCATTTTATTTGTTCTTATTTCCCAGCTCACTAACGACAAGCAGGCATCCGTGATCTGATGTGATAGCCACGGAGAGACTATGCCTAGCCCTTTATTCCACCCGGACATAATGGACCACGACGTGGTGATCAGCAGCCAGCACAATGGGGTCGCTCTGCCCCGAGAAACGGACCAGGAGTCCCGGGACGAGGGCCACCAAGAGGTGCTCCGCTTCGCCCTGGACCAGCTGTCACTCATGGCTCTGGAGAAGGTGGACTGTGGAGGCGGAGGCGGGCTGGTCGACACCCTGGACGGGACCCAGGCGCCCGGCTCGGAGGGCTACGCGGACCTCCAAGTGTCCCGGGACTCGCCGACCTCCTGCTCCCCTTCCCCGGAGTACTACGGTTCGGTCGGCTACCACATGGCCGGCGGCGGTTCGCACCCGATGCTCCACGGGGAACAAAGCTCCTCCGTCCTGTGCAACCGAAAGAGAAGCGTCAACATGACCGAGTGCGTTCCCGTGCCCAGCTCGGAGCATGTGGCGGAGATCGTGGGGAGGCAAGGTGAGCCTTTTTGCGGGGTTGTTTTTGTCGTGAGGGGGGGGGGGGGGACCCGGCGGTTCTTTGTTTGGGTGCTCGGTAGCTGACAACTTTTGCCTCCCGGTTCCGCTTTGCTCTGCATGTAAACACATAAACGTAACAAAGCCGTCGTTCCAGCTTTTAAAATGTCGAAGTTGCTACATCAAGTGTTTGCTTTTCACATTGGGTTTTTTTTTTTTTTTTGGGGGGGGGGGACAATAGTTTGACAGGTAGCGCGGTAGGGGGAGGGGTGAGACGGGGTCAGACAAAGCAGTCTGGACATGTCTTGCAGCCTGCACCAAACAAAGGGAATGGCGCTAAACGCCCTTTGAATGCATCTTGAACCGAGAAAGCGACCCGAGTGAGAAGCGAGTGGAAGCCGCTACTTCAATGTATGCCTACACGCCGTGTTATTGTCTGATTGTGCGCTTTTTGGGGGTCAGAAACGGGCCAGACGGTCTCGCAAACACGGCACTGGGCGGTGTTACGCCCTGCACCCAAAAGCTCCGGCTCGCGCCGCCCGTCCGTCCGTCACACCGACGCCGCCCGGCTCGCCACGTCTCCCCCGCTTCCTCGCGCGATTTCTCGCCTCCTTTGTTCCCGTCGCGCCTACTCGATAGCGGCTGGCGCTTTTTTTTTTCCGCCGCCGCCTAGCACGTCGCAGCCGCGGCGGCGTTTCCAGCATTGTTCTCTTTGTTTGAAAAAGCCATGCTTTCGGCTTCCCACAATGACATCACACTCCGCGCCTCCTATTGGCCGCCCGGATGGAGCGTCATCATTTAAAGGCACAGCGCACCCGAGGCTGCAACAGCCGCAATTTTTTTTGCGTTCGGAATGTCCCTGTAAAATGTTAAATCCGAAAAGAACATTATGTATCTGACTGCGGTGTCTAAATAGGGAAAGCTCTTGCAGCGTTCATCTGATGCCCAGCTTCCGGTCTATGTACTAGTACACTCTTTGTTGTGGCAAGGGCACACTGGTAGAATGACTGTCTTAGTTGTATTGTTTTTTTTCACTAAGTGGCACTTTTGTCTTCGACACACTTGATCCTTACTAGTAAACTAGTTGTGTTGCACTACTAACACCACTTGGAGCATTTTTTTTTAATATGTTTTGAAAACTAACCTAATAAGGTCCATGTACCTTCCAGGTACACCCTTTGTCATATGTATTGAGAAAATACAATGCTTTAATACAAAGAGAGTCTTACGAGTAGTGATACTAGTGCAGGTCAGTAGGTGACATTAAGTTGTAATTGCCGACTAGTAGTGGCACTAGCGGCATGGTGATGAGCTGGTAAAGGGTTGGCCTCACAGTTCTGAGATCCTGGGTTCAATCCCGGATGCACCTGTGTGGAGTTTGCATGTTCTCCCCGTGCCTGTGTGGGTTTTCTCCGGGTACTCCGGTTTCCTCCCACGTCCCAAAAACATGCAACATTAATTGGACACTCTAAATTGGCCCGAGGTGTGATTGTGAGTGTGGCTGTTTGTCTCAATGTGCCCTGCGATTGGCTGGTAACCAGTTCAGGGTGTACCCTGCCTCCTGCCCGTGGATAGCTGGGATAGGCTACAGCACTCCCTGTGATCCTCGTGAGGATATGCGGCAAAGAAAATGGGTGGATGAATTTTTTAGTTACTTGTTAAAACACTGAATATATAAAAATGATTGAACAGTGAATGATTACTTTTTTTCATTAAACTATTTTACATAGTACCTTTGTGAAAAATCCTATGTGGCTCATAAGCTCAAATGTTTCCACATATGTACTAGAAAATTAAGTGCCATTTAAAAATATATACTTTTTTTTTACATTTGTATGTAATCTGGTACAGTTTTAACCAATCCTAAAAACATCAGTGATGTAATGTAAAACTGGTTATTATTTTTTCTTCCTGGGTGCTGTATTGTCTTGGTCCAGCTCTTGCATTGAATCACTTTACACACTCGACTGTTGCTGGCTGAATGACCTCTCCATTATTTCAATGCATTGGGCCTTTTGTTTTTTTTTGAGTCACATGCTCCGTGACCCACATTGGCCAGAGCATTCCAGATATAAAAATGAAAAGGGTGAACTGGTTGGTATTTCAGTGATTAATATGACATCAGTGCAAACCATCGCATGGCTGCTTATTCTCTCTCTCAGTCTCATTTTCTATTTTTTTTTTCAAGCTTTGTACTGCGAACCAAACTTAGTCAAAACCAGAATTCTGGTACACCTTTGGTGGAATGAAGTGGTGGAAAAGGGGAACACTTAAGCTACTGCAATGCTTGCATGTGAGCAAGGAGAGCCACAATCGGTACAAAAAGTCAAATTCAAAATTATGAAATGAGCGCATTCGCAAGGAGCAGACAACACACACCAAACTATAAGGGGCAACCCCGACTCCAGCTCATGATGTCACTTACTGCGCCAGACATCTAACATAGAAATATTACATACAGTATTTGCAGTAACTGCACATTATGAATCCACTTTTTCATATTTGATTGTTTCCAATGTAACACTATTTTTCTTTATTAACTCATTTAATACCGAAGGTTTAGTTCTACGAACTTTAAAAAAAAAAAAAAGCTCATAGTATCCCAAACACGTAATTTTTTTTTTTTTCTCGGACCATAGACAGAAGTTGCTGATGTAACTCATCACCAAGGGATTTGTCTTGAGAGTAATTTTAATGCAGATTAAAAACAGACATTAGATGGCAGGAGGGCATTTGCTAAGAGCCCAGGAAGGAAGGGCCGAAAAGGACCTGGGGTGGGCGGGGGTGGCAGCATTGAAAACAAAGGTAATGGAAAGTCAAGAACATGGAAAAACAAGGACAATTGACAATCGAGGAGTGTTTTGGGAAGAAATTGTCATCATCGACGAAGATTAGATGAGTACAAAAAAAAAAAAAAAAACGATAATGAGCAAGGTTCGAGTTCCTCCCGGTCGGCCACATTCTTCACGAAGCTCACTCTCCGTTTCACACGGGCCTGCTGATCATTCCGACAACGACGAGAATAATACAAGGTAGTCGGAGCTCAATCCGGATTCATCTGATTTATTGGATACTGTCTGATTCTACTGGCAGTACCGGAGAACCAGACCATCCCGCATGAGGAAGTAAGTGCTATCTCATAGCTTGAACAATTACCTAATAATCATATATACATTGAAAATGTGAATTTCTATGAGTGAGAGCAAACCTCCACTCTATAACACTATAGCAAACTTTTTTGTGGTAATCACGTATATTTCTATAAATTGCAGATGACTGACCCACTAGCAGAGGTGATGCGATTGGTTGCGGGAGACGCATCACGTTTGGCTCATCATCATGTGGAAGAGGAAATGGCCACAAATTTGGGCACCTTATCAAAAGTGACCCACCAAGTCAGCTTGATGGAAAACTAAACACAAACAGAAATATGTGAAACCCGCCTGGCTGCAGCAAGGGAAGCGTGGCTGAGGCCACAAGTTAGTGTAGTGTGTGTTGTGTGCCTTGCACAAAGGCACCTGTTCTATTGCATACCGTATAAAATAAATACATATTCATAGTAGACACATGCACACAGTTCAGTTCCCATTGCAGACTTCAGTTGGAAATTGTAAATCGTTTGTGTTTTATTTGTAAATAAAGTATTTTGATGTCAAAACTGCCTTTATTGTTATTTGTGGTAAAGTTTACCTCTCACAAAATTAAAAAAATTAATGACAAAGTGTATTTTGGATGCATCTTTTCACAAAAAAAATAATTTTCTGTTAGAGAGTAGGTCTAATCTTTCGTTTAGTGGGTGTCAAGTCACTATAGCCGCAGATCACAATATTTTATTCGTCGTCTTAAAATGGCTGGTATTGAATGAGTTAAAAAAATAGCTGTGGTTTTGAGGGGTTGAATGGGTTAAAACAATTTCATTTCAATGGTGAAAATTGATTTTATGTGATTACATTGAGTTACAAGCTTGGTCATGGAATGTATTAAACTCATTAAGTCCGCTGCATTATGATAATGATAATAATAACAATTTCATCTTGCACTACCCCTAGTGGCCACTTAAGCATCTGCAGACGTGTAGCCAGCGTACAAAAAAAACTTGCCATCTTTCGTTTTGTTTCAGTTGCACACACACAACTGATGAGCGTGTGCATTTCTTTTTTCGGCATCCAGGTTGTAAGATCAAAGCCTTGCGGGCCAAGACCAACACTTACATAAAGACGCCCGTCCGTGGCGAGGAGCCCGTGTTCATCGTGACGGGACGCAGGGAGGACGTGGAGATGGCCAAGCGGGAGATCGTTTCTGCAGCCGAGCACTTCTCCATGATCCGGGCGTCCCGTTGCAAAGCGGGAGGCTCCGGGGGAGGAGGGGGGAGCGGAGGAGGAGGGGGCTCGCTTCCTGGACCACCGCACCTCCCTGGACAAACAACCATTCAGGTACAGCTAACTGCCTTTTGCTTCATGTCCTTCACATAAAAGTGAAACAACTAAATATGACAGAACTTGGTCGTGTGTTGTCCCTAAAATGTATTTTTTTCTGTAATTCAATATAAGAGCTGCCTCTTTAGCTGACATTTTAAAAAAAAAAAAGGTATTAATACATTTTGTTTAGGGAGGGCATTTCAGTAAGACTAAAATGTTTACGTTGTGTTTTTTGGGGGATGACTTGGAAAGGCAGTCTGACCCTTTATGAGAGAACTTAATTTGACCGTCTTTACAATATTGAATGAACATGTTCAACGTTGCCGTGCTTCAATACTTTTTTTGCACAACTTGCGCCTCTCTCACAAGGACCTAAAAATGTGATATATTAGCTCTTTATGGTGTTTAAAACCACATAACTGCGATCTTATTGCTAACTCATAATGGGAATAGTCATTGTTGAGGTGTTATAACCCTTTAAGCCACCGGTGTCAAACTCAAGGCCTGGGGGCCAGATGTGGCACGCCACATGATTTTATGTGGCCCGCAAACCCCAATCTGGAGTGTCAATTTCCATGGTTCTTGTAAAAATATGTACCAAAATTTAAAATTGTCACATGTCATAAATGATAAAGTTGAGATATTGCAAGCATTTTTGTGTTACCAAATGTGAATAGTTGGTAAACACGTAACCCTTGATTTCTGATTCCAAAACTTGTTCATAAATTTATGATGTAAATATGATGAGATGATTAAATATTTTTGTTTCACGGTCATAACAGCCTTCTGAGGGAAACTGGAACAACAATGTGGCGCGCAAGAAAAATGAGTTTGACACCCCCGCTTTAAGCAAAATATATTCAAACCCTAACGATGGAGCAAATCCTGGAGACAGAAACTATCATACTCGCACATATTCTTTATCAATTTCAAAGAACGACTAATATCACAGTGGCTTACAGAGGATCTGAGACTCTAGTTACACTCCCCCAGGTGGCCAAAATGCAAACACCAGAAGGAGCAGACCAATGTCCATTGAACTAAAGCAAAAAAAAAAAAAAAAAAAGCCTAAAATAATTCATTTCTTTACATTACAAATGTCTTTACTGTGTGCTCTTAGAGTCACTGATGGTGTCGTGGTGCACATCCTTGAGTTTTTTTGGGGGGAAAACATGGGTTCACTTCCCCCTCACCGATGGTGTCTATATGAGCCCTGCGACGGACTGGCGACCAGTTCAGGGAGTAGTCCGCTTATCCTCCAAAGTGAGCTGGGATAGGCTTCTGTACTCACACGTCCCAATAACCGGCTTAGAAAATGGATGAATGGATTTTTACAGTACAGAATTAGAGAATGCGATTTCGAAACAGAGTGGTACAGTGGATAAGCTGGTAAAGCCTTGGCCTCACAGTTCTGAGGACCTGGGTTCGATCCCAGCCTCACCTGTGTGGAGTTTGCATGTTCTCCCCGTGCCTGCGTGGTTTCCTCCGGGCACTCCGATTTCTTCCCACATCCCAAGAACATGCCACATTAATAGAACACTCTAATTTCTAATGTGAGTGTGGCTGTTTGTCATTGACAGCTGGGATAGGCTCCAGCACTCCCCGCGACACTCGTGAGGATAAGTGGTGAAGAAAATGGATGGCTAGATTTAAAAGCAATACCATACAAAAAAAAAAAAAAAATGGGAATTTTGAAGTTTGAACAGATGGTTGGCATTTCCATTTATTTCAATGTGAGTCCTCTGTGTGCAAATACTTTATAAATGAAGTTCACGCCCGTGCTCACTTCTGGAATGTTTGTGTTGGTTCTGATCCAGGTGCGGGTGCCCTACAGAGTGGTGGGTCTAGTTGTGGGCCCCAAAGGAGCCACCATCAAGCGCATCCAGCAGCAGACCCACACGTACATCGTGACGCCCAGTCGAGAGAAGGACCCCGTGTTTGAGGTGACCGGCATGCCCGAGAACGTGGACCGAGCCAGGGAGGAAATTGAGACCCACATCACGCTGAGAACCGGAACCTTCGTCGACCTCCAGGGGGACAACGACTTCCACACAAACGGCACGGATGTCAGCCTGGAGGGCCTGGGCGCCCTCAGCAGCGGCCTGGGGGCGTCCCTGTGGTCCCGGGCCACCAACCACCATTCCGCACCGCCGCCGCCCCCGCCCTCTCCGCCGCTTGCCGCCATCCCCATGTCCGTAACCCGCAAGATGTCCTCCTCTGTCTCCTACCACGCGCACAACGGTGGGATGAGCTCCGAAGGGTACGGCGGGGGCCGCAAGGGCAACGACGGGGCCAGCCCCACCAGCCCCTTCAGCACGGGTTCAAGTAGCGCTGGGGGCGGGTTCACTTTCGGCGGCGACTCCACTCCGCTTCCCTCCTCAGACGAACTGGGCTTTGAATTCAGCGCTTCCAACATCTGGGCCCCCTTCGTCAACGGCGGCAACAAGTCGGGCGGCCCCTCGCATCCGCAGCCGCCTCTTCGTCGCAACAGCAGCGGCCTGAGCGGCGGCCCCATTACGCCGCGGCTGTCGCCGACATTGCCTCAGGACGCGGGCGCCGGCCCCCTGGAGCACCCGCTGGCCCGTCGCGCCCAGAGCGACCCCCTGAGCACGCTCTCCTGGCTGCAGTCCGGCAGCGCGGGGGGCTCGGGTTCCGGCTCCGGCTCCTTCTCGGGGGGCTCCAGCTCCAGCTCGGGCGGCTCGTCCACCGGTTACTCCTCCTGCTCGGCGTCCTCGCTACCCGGCGGCTCCCCTACCGACTCGGAGGGCGGCGTGGGTCTCAGCTCCGGGATGCTCAGCCGGCTGAAAGGCGGGCCGGGCCCCGGCGCGGTGGGCCTGGTGGGCGCGGGGCCCGGTGCCAGCAGGGACTGCTTCGTGTGCTTCGAGAGCGAGGTGACCGCCGCCCTGGTGCCCTGCGGCCACAACCTCTTTTGCATGGAGTGCGCCGGGCAGATCTGCCAGTCCGCCGAGCCCGAGTGCCCCGTGTGCCACACGCCCACCACGCAGTGCATCCGCATCTTCTCCTAATGGCGGTGGGCGCGTGAAGCGCGGGCACGGGCATAGCTTGGGGGGAGGAAGGATTTACACTAATACCCTTGAACACACAGTGGACCATAATAATAATAATAATAATCCAGCATTTCTAAAGACAATGATGCTGCTGATGAATAATAACAATAATAATAATGACGCTATAGATTTATTTGGAGACGGTCTCTTTGTGGGGAAACTAGTGTCTTATCTCTCTTCAGGCCTTCATTTTGAACCCCTCGCATCTCTTCAGTCTTTGCTTTTGGCTCCTTTTTGTACTCAGCAGATATTTTTCCATGAAGTTGTCCGACGAGGCCTGCACTTTTCTACTTGCATCTCTACGTGACCCCCCCACCCGCTTTCTCGCTTTCTCTTTGTCCCTCCGCCCTTCCTCGCGGCATTAATCCGGGGTGTCAAACTCTTTATTCAAATGTTTTTGTTTTTTTTTGTCACGGGCCCCATTATCGTTATGAAAATGTATAGTTCTGGGGAGGATAAGAGACCTACAAAAAAAAAAGCTTTACCATTTTTGGGGTATTTAGAACTTTTTTCATGTTCCTCCAATACATCTTTTACTTGTATATGAAAATTTGGGGTTGTGTCAGTAGTATATAGAGTAATTCTAATTTTGCTCAAACGTCGATAAGTAGTAAAATTAGAGAAATTGAATTTTGCAGTTGGTCTCTTATTTATTAAGAGCCGTATACAGTAATTGTCTCATATGCAATAAATTGACGGATACATTTTGAAATCAGAAGCGGTCACCCTCTTCAAAAGGGGTTTTAGTTGCAAAAAAAAAACAATTGCAATTTCTCTTTGAAAGCGAAGGCTAAATTCAGTTTGACAAGAAATACGTAGCGGACGCAAAGGATTTTCCCGATCCAGCCCCGAGGCCTCGAGTTTGACACCTGCGATATTAATCCTATTGTGTGGTTGCGCACGGCGTGTTGTCACCCACCGCCTTCGCCTCCTCCTCCTCCTCCTCTGTTGTGGCCTCAAAGACCGAAAGTAGCCATCAAGCGATGCCAAATGTCTGTAGAAGTGAGCACATCGTCTCTTGTTTGTGGAGCCCGTCAAACATTTGACAATCCTCCGCACAAACCGCGATATCCCACCTTTGTGTTTATATCTCTATACGTGTGTGTGTGTGTGAGTGTGTGTATGTGTGTGTGTGTGACTGCTCCAGCCCCGCCCCCCCCCCAGTCTCCAAGGCAGGAGCCGATCCACATCCCTGCCCTCCCCCACCCACACACGCCCCCCCCCCCCCCTCCGCCCACATCCTGTTCGTTTGGCTTCCATCGGCTCCTTCAGCGTTTTCCGACTCTTTGTGCGAGAGCGAGTGCCCCGTGTGTCTTTTCCTGCGAGTGCGTTTGCCGGTGTGTTGCCGTTCAAGGCTTTTGTTGTTGCCCCTGAGAGTGTGTTGGAAGTATGACCGTGTATACGTATAGTATTCACCGCACTTGAGTTTTTCCAGATGCTGTTTTGGCGCGTATATGTTTTCTGAGAAGAGTGTATGGGAGTGTGTGTGTCACTGTTACTGTGTATGAATGTCAGCATTCTTTGTGATTGTGTGTGTTCCTGTGAGAGTGAGAGGAGTATGCGAGAGTGCACTGCTGTCTGTTTTGTGTATCACTGCGAGAGGAGTGTCAAAGCGTGCTTGTGTGTACGGTTTTCATGTATAACGGTGAGTGCGCGCATGTTCCTGTGAGACTTTTGTGACGTCACCCATGAACAGGGACGTCTTGTTTAAGCGGAGTTCCTTCCATACAAAAAAACACACACACAAAGGGTGAATTGAAGTATTTTCCGTGCACTGTTCCCCCCCAACCTCCCCAACTCAACCACGATTACCCCCCCCCCCCCCCCGTCTGCCTGTCCCATCGAAACCCGAACAAAACAAAACAACCCAAACAGCTCTTAGCATTCTCATTCCGGTCTTCCACCACCCCAATCTGGCAGCAAAAGCTGCGCCGGCACTCCGCATCCGTTGCGCGATTGCGCAACATGGACGCCCGCGCATCGTCCTTTTTGATTTTTCTCTCGTTTTACTTCGCCGTGAGTTTGCAGTAACTGCCTCCCTTTTTTTCAAGCGTTCGTAACATTTGTCCACAAAATGTGCTCAAGACGCGAAGAAGCCATGACGAACTCACTTCTGATGACGAGCGATTCTTTAAGGGCTTCCTGTTTTTTTTTTTTTTTTTTTTTTTTTTTTTTTACATTTTTTCTGGCTCACCCAGTAGGAAGAATGGACCATCCTTTACGGCAGCTAGCGGCGATCATCCAGGGCTTCCACACGCAATTTCTGTTCTAATCCCAGCAAACAGCAGAATGTTTCGCTCGATTTTAGACTGGATTTTGTCAGGTGGGATTTAACGAAGCGGGGCTGCGAGAAGGAAGCGCGTTCGGGACCCTGACGGCCCTTCTTTAAAGCAGGAAATTTAAACGTGTTGTTGTTAATGTTGTTGAGTCCAGGTGGCCAATGAGAGAATGTGAGGCTTAATGTACAGTACTTTCATTGTTTGGGGGGAGAAAAAAAAAAAAAAGGTACAAGTTTTTTCAGATTGACTGCTGATTTTTATTTTTTTAGACCCAATGTGTTCCCCTTCCCCCATTTTCTCACTTCAAGGTTTGAAAACAGGGTTTCCTGAGGCATGCTAGCCTGACCTCTGACCTTTTTTTTTCTGGTTAAAGGGTGGGATGTAAAGAGAAGCCTCGCCAACAAAGGGGGCAGGGCGCGGAGCCAGGGGGGACTCCGCGCAAGCTCCCGCCTGCCCCCTCAACTCGCCTATTTTTTTGTTTTGTTTTGCTTGAATTCTCTTTTGTACGCTGAACCAAAATGTAAAACCATGTCAGCAGAAGTACCTGTGTGTGTAAATATTGGAACAATCACCGGCGTCTCGTTTTTGTGAGCAAAATGGCTTCTTTGAAAACGAGAACCTGTATCGTTACTTGTAAGTTAACCATCTGCATGTCATTAGCTCATTTTTAAGATTTAAAAAAAAACTTTTTACACATTTTATTTTTACAATTGATTTGCTTACTTAAATATCCCAGACAATAATGTGACCGTTTATTAAGATTTATTTTTATTTTCATTTTTTAATTTTCATTCTTTTCTGTGTACTACATATAGGCAATTTATAACAAAATGAGAAAATTATTGAAGAAAATTTTAAAATTGAAATATATTTTATTTGAAAGTTTATGGACCTTTTAACCGCGAGCCGGGAAAAATTGTATCGTGATATGATTTGACCTGGTTTGACGGTTATGAGGAATGTATCAAGAGTTTTATTTTTTATGCTTCTTTAATAAAGTCTTTGGTTTTTGGTTTCATTTTTTTACTGTAAAATGACAACTTGTGTCGTCTTTTTTTTGCGTTTGTGGATTTTTTTTTCTGTGTGTGGAAGTGCTGATGGATGTGTACCTTCAGCAGAAATACATTTAAACCAATATTTCAATATTTGTGGTGGTGTGATTACACTCGTTTTTGAAAAGTTAGTGTACTGATGTTTCTTTAATCGTGGCTTGAGTGAGGTTAGTAGTGTTTTAGTCATCAGTTGGCTTGAACTGAAAGAGTAGAATTGAAAAGCTTTGATACTAGATCATTTATTACTTTATATATAGTCACACATGTGCCCCCCCCCCATTTCCTTTTGGATGCAATGGGGTCATAGTCCACTAGATAGCGCTACCACATTCACCAAAGTATCTGATATAAACGTGTGAGCTGGAATGAATTTTATCCATCCATTGTGTTCGCCGCTTATCCTCACAAAGGTCACAGGGAGAAAAAAATACTAACTCATCGTTTGTCATTTTGAAGAGATTTAAAGTGTGTCTGCGACAATTACATCTTGGTGATTTACATGGAAATGGTAAAATTTTCAGGCTTTCCATGAATCACCCCAGAAATTATTTAGATTTTTGTTTATCCACACGTGTCAAATCCGTCCATTAGCCAAGCCGCTTATCCTCACGAGGGTCACGGAAGAGCCGGCCGGAGCCTATCCCACCTAGCTTCGGGTAAAAGGTGGACTACACCCTGAACTGGTCGCCAGTCAGTCGCAGGGCAGATATCGACACCATCACTGAGCGGGAATCCATCCCGCACCAAAGGCAGGTGTGTGTACCACTACACCATCAGTGACTTCTATGTCACATCCATCAGTTATAAGCCTCACCCAGTACAGTTGTAAAGGAAATTTGGTACACACATACACCACAGCTGTGTAAAAAGCCACAAGTGCCCAAATCAAGACACGAGATATTTACAAGGAAAGACGGTACACAGTTTTACACTAGCACTAACACTGGTGCCGCGCTAACGCTAGCACCGCGCGAACAGGGCCGGTTAAAACAAAAACAAAAAACTCGTAAAAATCACTGAGACACAGCAGTAACACGCTAGCGCAGCGCTGACTGGTAAAAGTCACTTCCTCAGCACATACATTCCACCAGTTACCTTTTCTGCCCGAGCGCTCCCTTGTGGCCGTTGGAAAAAAAAATGCAAAAATTAGTTGCATCACCGCAGGATTGAAAGTGTGGGAAAAACGTCGCGGCTGAAAGGCCGGAAATTACGGTAACATTCACATGCAGATGCTTCGGGGCTTGTTTTCCAAAGTGTCTCTCAGAACCTCACTTTCTGGGATATTTACATGAGAACTGAGGCCTGGTTCTGGAGGGTGTGGTGTCAGTGTAGAAACGGATTGCCCTTAGCTCACTTGTAAGTACAGTAAGTGACCCCTCCCCCCGGTTTTTATTACATAACTGGCTGACCCTCCTTCGGCAGGTACAACCCCACACATTAGACGCAGGAATGTTGGACCAATTCTCTTGACAAGACTTTGTTTAGCAACGGTCCTTGGATGTCGGGTCCGAACTGGTCACTTGTGGTCATGCCGCTGCAGAACGTTACAATTACTACGAATGGATGTTTCACTTATGTTTACTTGGAAGTTGTAGTATTTCATTTCTGGACTTGTTTTTCTCATGTATCTTTACTTAGTTTTATGACAACTTTTTACCTTTACTCGATACTTTTAAAAATAGACACCCGTACTTTACCCTCCTTTGTCGAAATACACATTAGGTTTTCAACCTCTGCGGAAGACGTAAACAGGGAGATAAATACATTGTAAACATTTAAATGCTAAAAAAAATAAACATTGAAAATGTCACAAATTGGGACCACCGTGTGAATTTTACTCAAGTTCTACTGCTGGTTTGGAAAAACCTGCGCATTTTTTTTTTTTTTTTTACCCCCTTCTTGCTACGGAGCCCCTAAAGGGATATTGAAAAAAAAAAAAAACAACTGGTTTCTCATTGTAATGAGAAACTAGTCCCCCCAATATGTCCATCGTATCTTACGGAGCCACGAAAGGAACATTGGGGGGAAAAAAATGTATTGAAAAAAAAAAAAAAACGTACTTGTTTTTCTCATTGTAATAAGTAAGTTCCTCATTACAATGAGAAAAACAAGTACGTTTTTTTTCCGTAGTATCTTGCAGACTGGTTTGCTTAAGATTATTATTATTTTTTTTAAGCGTGTTGCCTGCTTTTAACGATGCGAGAAAAACAAAAGAGAACACCAAGAGAGTCCGATCGTGACACAAATGTCCTTTTTAATAGGAAGCAGATCAGTCAGGCTCCATTCCCGTTCCGGAACAATCGATTATGATAGGAAAGCAATTAGAAACATCCTCGGTAGAAAATAATCCTCTCATGCGAATTCTGTGTTCACACTACATTCGTATTGGTTACAGAGGGCATATTCACAAGCCTGGATGACAACCAAACACGCGGGTAATTGATTGGTCGTCACACGGCAAATAAGACTTTTTGATGGACGAATGGACTGGAAAACGATCCCAAAACGTGGCACATTCAATTCCCGTCATGCATTTGTGTTTTCTATTCACGGGGGCGGCTGTCATGTCTGCGTGCACGCATGCGTGTGTGTGTGTGTGTGTGTGTGTCATGTGACGTGGCCCTTTGTGCTTGAGCAGAGATTTTGGGTGGCTTACGCGTGACGCCATGTTGGTTTTTTTTGGGGGGGTTCTGTACAGATTGCAACTTGAAGTGATATTTTGAATTGTTTATATACGTCATTGCATATGTTTGTGTATGCAAAATTGAACCTGGACACTGATTATGAGTTCGCGATCAGGGTTTCCCAAACTTAGGGTTGGGGCCCAAAATGGGTCCATAGGCCATTTTTATATTTTGTTTTATTGCTTATCCAGAAGGAAAAGGCCTTTTCATCAGTTTATTGTGTTCTTTATCGTTGGTTTACGTACAGGAAATATATACACACATTTATATTCATGGGAGGGGTAGCAATACGTACTATACTGTAACGTGAATTTGGAGATTTGTTTCTTGCCACATTGTACGTTTGACGATAAATCGTGAACATGTGCAAATGTGGTGATATGGTATTAAACTGTTTTTCATCAAATTTGTTTTCAAGTTTTCACACCTCAAACATGCAGGGATGCGTAAGGCATGAGGAAGATACGAGAACGTATCACCCACTTTTCCAGGTTGTTGGAGCGGTATCTGATTGACAGTTGGGCATGGGTCCAACGGAATCAGCGGACACACCCGTGGAGTTCCAGAGCCATGACCATGGCTTGATTTTTCCCGATTTTGAAGTCTCATTTTCAATACTATTTTTTTAAAGTACAGTGATGCCTCGGTTTTTGACCACAATCCGTTCCAGAAAACGGTTTGAGAAGTGATTTGTTCGAAAACCGGATCAATGTCTCCCATTACAATGAATGAAAAATAAATTCATGCGTTCCATGCCTAAAAAACTGGCCTTTTTAAAGCATTTTTTTTTAGCTTTTCCTGATAATAAACTGCAAAGCAGAAATGCATGTATAGTTTAAATACTTTATATAATAAAATAATTTAAGAAATATGTTCATTTTTTTCTTAAAATGTATGCTTTAATAGTAGAGTACGCTCGGCTGGGAGTGCATTGCCGTATCTGTTGCGACTCGGCCCCCAGCCTTGTAAACTCTTTTTATGAACAAAAGTGCAGAATAACTTTACACGAGCAATTTGATTTCTTTGGAGCCATGATTGGGGGTTAATACGGTCCTCGGTCAGAAGAAAAAAAGAAGAAAAACAACAGTCACTACCTGGACACGTCTGAGGCTGCGTTATACAGAATAACAAAAGTGCGCTGGTTGCGCTACGCGCGTTATGTCATTGCCGTTTTTCTTTTCCTTTTTCGGGGCGTTCGAATTGACAGTGTCACAACGCGTTGTGGGCGGGCCATCTGCTTGCACTGGCTGCATTATGTTATTTCCGCGATTTTTTGGGGGTGTGGGTATTCACAACAAAAGCACGTCGTGGGTCAGCTGGTCTGGCCGTGCGCAATATGTTATTTTCGGGTTTTCCTGGGGGCGTTCGAGTACCAATTTTCGTTCGAAAACAGAAGCAAAAAAAAAAAAATTCCGATTTGTTTGAAAACGGGAAGTTCGAGAACCGAGGCCTTACTGTAATTCAAAACACTTTTCAATGAGATTTCACTTTATGGGGACTTTAAATGTTTGGACTAAGGTAGCTTATTTTCCTTTTTTTTTTTTTTTTAAACCAAAGCTTTTGTACATCTTTACATTGTTTTAAGACATCCCTATTCAAACAATTTCCTTTTTTAAATATTTTTGTCACATTTTTCAGGCATTGATTTAACTTACTTTGTTTTTATAAATTATAAGTTCACTTTACTGCAAAATAGTTTTAGTTGCAATTTATTGCTGTTCTAGTTTTAATCTTTATCTTCAAAAACAGACAAAAGAAAAAGTTAGGGAAACCCTGTATCCAGAAAACATCAAAAAGATGAATCTCTTGGAGATGAATAACACTCATTATTATCGTATCGAGTCGAAACGTGTGATGGGCCAGCAGTGTTTGGTCACAATCAATGACATCGTCGGACAACACAAAGGACGATGGGGACGACGGGGGCGGACGTCAGACCACCCTTTCCCTTCTTTTTTTTGCAGTCAACATAAAAGATTGAATCATAAATGCTTGGCGGCGACTCCAATGGCTTTAATTCTTTCAATAAAAAAAAAAAAAATCAAATGAGTGCTCAGGTTTGTGCAAATTGGGTCCTCCTCAAGGCAAATAGTCGATGAAGGACACAAACACATTCCTCCTTCAACACGTTTACACAGAAGCAAAAATAAGATGGCGATGATTCGGTTCTGGTGCGGACTGATTGGTTAACGGCTCGTTCCTATTGCTCACGCTCGCAGAACCTTTTACTTTTTGTGCACATATAAACTCGACTGCACAGCGGGCACGTTTTTACGGCAGGGTGCGAGGTGGGGAGGGGTGGGGAGGGAGGTCTTGTAGCCCTTTTGGAAGTACCGCGTTACCTTGACTTACGTGTTGAATTTAGCCCGTGATCACGCTTGAAACGCAAAACATTCTTGTCTCAAACTATTCATCCCCATTGAAATGGATGGAAATGCCATTAATCCGTTCCAACCCCCCTCCCAAAAGTACTTTGTACACAAATAAGAAAAAAAACATTGTAGTGTACCCTTGAAAAAATATAGTAATAACATGATAAAATACATTTTAAATAAATCAACATTTTTCTCCCCTTAATCGCTACACGTTTTTCCTTTGGTTTCACCTTCATTCACCGAGTTTAATCTTCTTCAGTCTGAATTTAACCACAAATTGGTCAAATCGTTTTTAATTTGCTGTCACAACATCAGCTAAAAAAAAAAAAAAAAAAAAAAAAATCCTAATTTTGCAGTTTTCTTCTTACGTCTGTGTGGATTCTTCTCACCCAGGCCAAAGGTTGGATCGAGGTAACTTTTTTTGTTCCTTGAATTTGTTTTTATTCCTGTTTTCTGAAAACAAAAACTGACTTAAGCAACAAGGCAATTATGTCAATAAAAGTACCACAAATACATCCTATTAATGTTTTTTCCATCATTTCACAATTGAATTCAATTGAACTTTACTTGCTTCTTCCTCTCAGCTCTCAAAAATACGTGAAGAAAAAATGTGAGCACAAAACAAGACTCACTTTGAGAAAACCACATAGACTGATGGTGGGCGGATATTGTTGTATTCGTTGTCGCCAACAAAGCGCACATAAAATGAAAAAAATTCAGCCAAGCAACTGCTTGGATCTCGAAAAACTAGGAAAGTGAATAACTCGTAAGTCAAGGTACAACGGTACAGTGCTGTGCTGTGCTCCATGTTGTGTTTTACAACACATGACTGGCTGCAACATGGAGATGGAGTCAAATCTCAAAGGAAGGGGGGGGGGGGTGAAATATTGGAGGTGAGGGGTTGCCATGATTACAGCAGGATAATCACAGTTTCGGTAGGAGGGGTTCAACATGCGAGGCGTTCATTAACGACAACACGCGACAGGTGAAGGTGGACTTAGTGGACGCTGATCTCAGGACAGTGGTGTTCTCTTCAAATCATAGCAGGGGTGTCCAAAGTATGGCTTGTGGGCCATATTTCGCATAGTCTTCCAACAAAATGAAACATTATTCATGATCACATTCATTGGAAACTCTAAATTGCCCGTTGGTGTGATTGTGAGTGCGAATGCTTGTTTGCTTCTACTCTATGTGTCCTGTGATTTGCTGGCAACCACTTTGGGGTGTACCACGCCTCCTGCCCGAAGATCGCTGATGAGATGGCAGAAGATACATTAGTAAACTGTGTGTCCACATTTTGGCATTTTTATACATAGGAGAGCCTTCTCATCTAAAATAAATGATGTGCCTTGCTCCAATAATATAAAACACTATTAGTGTCTAATATGACAGCATTATGTTACTAATATGTGGTCATTTTTTTTGGTCTTACTACTAACATTTCTTCCCCCACTTGCAGTGACATTTTGGGCCTACTAGTATAGAGATCCTCATGGAAACAGCTAGTAGTACCAAAAACGCCACTACTACTTGTGCCTCACTAGCAACATGTACTTGAAGTATACTAGTGGAAGGTAGAAGTGCGAAAAAAATTACTTGTCATTTTATTTATACATCCCAATCATTCTACTCGTGTTCCGAATTGTATTACTGTTGAGGACAAAGACAGAACTAGTATGTTGAACGTAAGCTGGAAGGAGAGGATGCGGAATAAATGCTTTACATTTTCATATTTATGTTTATTGTTTGGACACCCCTGATATGACACGGCGCTGATCTCAGATCTGTGCCGGAGATCCACTTGACACGAAACGAGCGGATGCGGAGGAAGAACGCAGATACACACAGACGAACTCAGCGGAGCGACACTCTCCTGAATATCCATACAGGGAGGCAAAAAGTGCAAAAGTGGTCATCCTCCAACTTTTCACATCTACGTGTGGGCTGTAGAAAAGGTGAGATGCTAGCTTAATGTGTAGCTAACCTGAAGCTAAGAGTCAAAATATGTCCAAAAGAAATAAACTTGTAGAAAGATATTCTGCCCTCAATGTTGCCGAAATGCAGGCGAAGGTATTTACAGCCGAGCGTTTGGGGATGCGTGTGCTTGTGTACCGCACGTGGTGGACCCCCCCCCGCGCCCGCGTCCCCTCAGCTCCGGCCCTCCTCGGCCGAGCGCTGGTCCGACTTGAGCTTGACGAACTCTTTGGCCACGTCGTCGTTGTTGCGCTGCGACAGGATGCGCAGCACCGTCAGGCCCGTCTCATCCATGTGGACCCGGCGCCCCAGCGGGAGCCAGCAGGTGACGCCGCCCTTGTTGGCGATGTCCTTCACCTGCAGCACGGCCATGCCCACCGTGCGGTCCTCGCGGGCGAAGCAGTAGTCCTTCACGCACACGTGCAGCTCGTAACTCTCTGGACCCACCTCGGTGCCCAGCGAGCTAGAAACAAGAAGCAAAATATCAATTAGAATTAGAACAAATCGTCAACCAGATGATTTTTCTCTGTTGTAAGAACAAAATCTAAAGGAATTTGAATTAAAGGAATTATTGAATTGTAAAATCAATATACCCCCCCCCAAAAAAAAAACTAATTCCCAATAGATGCCAGAAGAGGGTAGCAAAGCATTACTTAACAGAAAATATCTACATGAATCTTTCTCCTCCGCAACAGTTCCTTAACACAGAGATGCCATATGATGGCGCCAAAGCATAAAAAACCGGGGTTTGGACAAGCACAAAAACAGCAAAGCTGACTTTTTCAGCGAATAACAGAGGATAGATGAGATCGACAGGAGAGCTTTGGGAATACTCAATCCAAAGAAAAGAAAAAGGCAATCCCAACATTTTTTTTTTTTAAGCCATCAGGACCATACTCACTATATGTGCCTGTGTATATGAGCATAATGTGAGGGTTGGAGGAGGAGGAGTGAAGCTCCAGGGAGAAGAGATAGCGAGGGTGGATGACTTCAAATACTTGGGGTCAACCAAAGTTGGATGTTTTGGAGACAAGGTTGGAAAGAGCAGACTTTGTTGGTTTGGACATGTTCAGAGGCGAGAGTGTGAGTATGTTGGTAGAAGGGTGCTGAAGATGGAGCTGCGAGGCAAACGAGCAAGAGGAAGACCAAAGAAAAGGTTGAAGGATGTGGTGAGGGAGGACATGGGGACAGAGGAGGATGCACGAGATTAGCTTATATGGAAAATGATGACCCGCTGTGGCGACCCCTAAAAGGACAAGCCAAAAGGGAAAGAAGAAGAAGGACGATACTCACTACTGGAAGCTCTCATTGAATTTCGGGGACCAGCTGTTGTTCTTGGATTTGGTGGCAAACTTTCTTTTCTTGTCACTGAGGTGAGGGCCAATGATGTAGACCTCCACGAAAGGGCGGAAACCTTGCGCCCTCCATTTCAGGTCGTTGGCAACTACCACTGGAGCGAGAACGTCAATTACAGCCGGCCCACAAAAGTGCAACGATTTGCGACAATTTTCATCTAAAAACGCGACAAGCTGCCGTCTACCTTTGATGCTGATCTTGTGCTCGCCGTTCGGCTGAGGTAGAATGTCCACGTGCATGACCACTTCTCCGACTGCATCCACCCCCGATGCTGCAAAGACAGCCAGATACCCTTTTGAGACTCTTTCCACTTTATACAAAGTGTGGACAGTTCACAATGACATCACATTTCAGCCAATCGGGCAGTGGCGCATACGTTTCTCTGGCGGCGTGTCTTCATTTGCCGTGTAGCGGATCCCTTTGCCTCCGTGAACTGAGGGGACACAGTTGAACTTCAGACAAAAGTTTGTTCGCGGGACAAGATAATATGACAGTGGCATGTCAAATTTCTGTGTAAAGTGTTGTTTCCCCATTCAGTTGCTCTTTTGCTAAATATTTTCCAATCGATACACAGTGCTAATAACTCACTAACATTACCTCAAATACAGAATGGGAGTTATTCTTTTTTTAATCCCATATTATTCCCTAATTAATTGAATGAACTCGATCAGCGGTGCCCTTTGAATCTATCGTTATGTCATTGATGTATGAGTGCAGTTTCTGACTTTGTGTGTTGTACCCTGAGCATGCTGGGAAAGGACAAACTTCCTGATCAGTTTATCCGTGGCCTGCGTATACAGTGACAAGGCGTAACGCAGGGATGCAAGGTCTGGACTCTTCTCCAAGAAGGTTTTCTTCAGGCCCACCCCACCGGCATGGAAGTATTGCTGTGAAAAAGAAAGAACAATCGTTTTTAGACTTTGTGTCTTGGAATTATTAGTTAGTCGTACAAAGTACTACACCTTAATGGTGTCTAAGGCCAGCTCGATGACTGCACACTGCTTTGGAGTTAGCGCTTTGGCCTCTTCTCGGCCCATGTGCTCCTGCAAGAAGACGAGCGTTACGGCGCTTCAACTGTCGGCCGCTTTGTTTGGATGCACTGTAACTTTATTACCTTCAGCTTTGACAGTTGGCCCAATTCCTTCGCTGCATTGAAGATTATCTGAGTGCCCTGGGATGAAAAGGCAGACAAACGAGAAGTGACTTTATGCTTAAAAATATGGAACGTATAAAGGATGCAAGAAGGAAGTTTATTTTCAGACAGCACGCACTGTACATACAGAGTAATGATTGCTTTCCAGTGCCAAGAGAAAATTGGGGGTGGTGGGGTTCAACTATCCTGCTTAAGGGTAACTTGGAATGTGTTTGGGGCTGATGAAACCTAGACCATAATTCCAAAGGTAAACACAACACTGCTCATGCCCAAAAAACAGTGGAGCACATTTTGCGGCTGTTTTTCTTCATCTGGAAGTGGGGCCTTAGACAAGGTAGAGGGAATTATGACCAGTTACAAATACCTGTCAATTTTACCGTAATACCTTAAAAAAAAGCTAAACAATGTCGAACATCTGAAATTAATCAGATGCACTCAATTGTGTCAGGTGTGTGCTGTCTCTCATTTGAAATGAGCTTGAATTTAATTTGGTAATTCTGACCACAGCCACATCACAGTTGTCATAGGGTGTGCACACTTTTGCAACCACAATATTTACACAGTTTATTTGTACTTCCCTTCTTCAACTGTGTTGTATGGAGAATTACAATGGTGGATAAAGTTTCAAGATGATTCCGAGCAATTTCTAGAAAAACGGCCCTTGACATCAACACTGAAAACTTTCTGTTCCCTCTCTATTTGTGGCTAATGGAGAAAATGTTCTGCAAATATTTTCAAATGACAACCGCTTGGTTCCATTTGGTCAGAGAGTAGTTTGTGTTTAACTTTGGAAGTTCCGCTGTTGAGAAGTAAAAGAGGTGACGATCACACACACACACACACACCGTCTGGTCAGTAAGTGTTGGAAGCACAATGGTTTTCTCCATTGTGTTCATCACTAGTTTCCACAGCTCCTTCAGCACTCTCTTCAAAACGGTCTTCTCGCAGATTTTGGCAAACAGCGAAAGGCTAAAGCGGAAAAGAACTTCCTGTTAGGATCGCAACGCCATGAATATACACTAACAAAACATTTTAAGGTTTGACAACCAGTCTGACTCACTTGCTGTCCAGAAAGTCCATGATGGGTTGCAGAACATTGTCTGCTTCCTGAACTACACTGCCATTGGCTGGCACAGTCTGACCTTTGACCTGTGCCAAGATGTCCCCCATCTGTCTGACGTTGTCCTCAATTTGGGGCTGGAAACTGCAGCGAGCAAAGAACACATTGATACCAACTATTAGGGCCAAGCTACCTGCGGCTGTTGAGAATCAAGAGTGGTGGCAAAAGTGCTCACACTCACATTGTGTATAAAATACTGGTAAACGTAGACGTTCTGACCTAGAAATGTACTTGTGTATACTACCCTTCAAGTATAATACGCACCCACAAAATGGCACGCTCGGCAGAATTTTCCTTTCTTTGTACAAGAAGCATCCCAGAATTGTTAGTATCTGTGCTCTAAAATTTAAATATTGTCCAAATAGTAATTTGTATTTTAGGAGAGCTTTTAAAGTCCTTTGAAATAATGCAGAAATTGCTTGCCTTTGCGCTGGCAGGAAACAAAATCAGAAAATGCTTCCTTTATTCTTTGCGCATGCACTAATAATACTGATGCCTCTATCAATGGAAGCAGTTACTTTTATGAATTCTAATTACACGCGTGTAAAAAATTATATCACAAATTTTCAGGTGAGTGTTTCTGCTGTCTAGTTCACTAAGAGGCTAAATTCGGTTGCATGTTACATCAAACAGCCCTCGGTATAAGTATGTCTATACAATGTAGTATCATTAAGAGGTCGTAGCAGGGAAGATTGTTGCGTTGATTTTTGCCAGCTCATGACTAACTTCTTCTTCTTCTTTTCCTTTCGGCTTGTCCCGTTAGGGGTCGCCACAGCGTGTCATCTTTTGCCATCTTAGCCTATCTCCTGCATCTTCCTCTCTAACCCCAACTGCCCTCATGTCTTCCCTCACCACATCCATAAACCTTCTCTTTGGTCTTCCTCTCGCTCTTTTGCCTGGGAGCTCCATCCTCAGCATCCTTCTACCAATATACTCACTCTCTCGCCTCTGAACATGTCCAAACCATCGAAGTCTGCTCTCTCGAATCTTGTCTCCAAAACATCCAGCTTTGGCTGTCCCTCGAATGAGCTCATTTCTAATCCTATCCAACCTGGTCACTCCGAGCGAGAACCTCAACATCTTCATTTCTGCCACCTCCAGTTCAGATTCCTGTTGTTTCTTCAGTGCCACTGTCTCTAATCCGTACATCATGGACCACTCACCTCACCACTGTTTTATAAACTTTGCCCTTCATCCTGGCGGATACTATTTTTTCCACATAGAACACCAGATACCTCCCGCCAACTGTTCCTCAACGCTTGGACCCTTTTCTTCACTTCCTTTCCACACTCACCATTGCTCTGTATTATTGACCCCAAGTATTTGAAGTCATCTACCTTCGCTATCACTTCTCCCTGGAGCTTGACTCTTCCTCCTCCGCCCCTCTCATTCGCGCACATATATTCTGTTTTACTTTGGGTAATCCTCATTCCTCTCCTTTCCAGTGCATGCCTCCATCTTTCTAACTGTTCCTCCGCCTGCTCCCTGCTTTCACTGCAGATCACAATATCATCTGCGAACATCATGGTCCAAGGGGAATCCAGTCTAACCTCATCTGTCAGCCTATCCATTACCACTGCAAACAGGAAGGAACAGAATCCCTGATGCAGTCCCACCTCCACCTTAAATTCCTCTGTCACACCTAAGGCACACCTCACCATTGTTCTGCTGCCATCCTACATGTCCTGTACTATTTTAACATACTTCTCTGCCACACCAGACTTACGCATGCAGTACCACAGTTCCTCTCTTGGTACTCTGTCATAGGCTTTCTCTAGATCCACAAAGACACAATGTAGCTCCTTCTGACCTTCTCTGTACTTTTCCACGAGCATCCTCAAGGCAAATAATGCATCTGTGGTACTCTTTCTAGGCATGAAACCATACTGTTGCTCGCAGATACTTACTTCTGTCCTGAGTCTACCCTCCACTACTCTTTCCCATAACTTCATTGTGTGGCTCATCAACTTTATTGCTCTATAGTTCCCACAGCTCTGAACATCCCCTTTGTTCTTAAAAATGGGAACACTTTTCCTCCATTCTTCAGGCATCTTTTCGCCCGCTAGTATTCTGTTGAATAAGTTGGTGAAAAACTCCACAGCCATCTCTCCAAATTGCTTCCATACCTCTACCGGTATGTCATCAGGACCAACTGCCTTCCCATTTTTCATCCTTTGTAATGCCTTTCTGACTTCCCCCTTAGTAATCATTTCCACTTCCTGGTCCTTCACTCTTGCCTCTTCAACTCTTCCTTCTCTCTCATTTTCTTCATTCATCAACTTCTCAAAGTATTCTTTCCATCTATTTAGTACACTACCGACACCAGTCAACACATTTCCATCTCTATCCTTAATCACCCTGACCTGCTGCACATCCTTCCCATCTCTATCCCTCTGTCTGGCCAACCTGTAGAGATCCTTTTCTCCTTCTTTCGTGTCCAACCTGGTGTACATGTCTTCATCTGCCTCTTGTTTAGCCTTTGCCACCTCTACCTTTGCCCTACGTCGCATCTCGATGTACTCCTTTCGCCTCTCCTCAGTCCTCTCAGTATCCCACTTCTTCTTCGCTAATCTCTTTCCTTGTATGACTCCCTGTATTTTGGGGTTCCACCACCAAGTCTCCTTCTCCCCTTTCCTACCAGATGACACACCAAGTACTCTCCTGCCTGTCTCTCTGATCACCTTGGCTGTCGTCGTCCAGTCTTCCGGGAGCTTCGGTTGTCCATCGAGAGCCTGTCTCACCTCTTTCCGGAAGGCCGCACAACATTCTTCCTTTCTCAGCTTCCACCACATGGTTCTCTGCTCTACCTTTGTCTTCTTAATCTTCCTACCCACCACCAGAATCATCCTACATACTACCATCCTATGCTGTCGAGCTACACTCTCCCCTACCACTACTTTACAGTCAGTAACCTCCTTCAGATTACATCGTCTGCACAAAATATAATCTACCTGCGTGGTTCTACCTCCGCTCTTGTAGGTCACTATATGTTCCTCCCTCTTCTGGAAATAAGTGTTCACTACAGCCATCTCCATCCTTTTTGCAAAGTCCACCACCATCTGCCCTTCAAAGTTCCTTTCCTGGATGCCGTACTTACCCATCACTTCTTCATCGCCCCTGTTTCCTTTACCAATATGTCCATTACAATCTGCACCAATCACAACTCTCTCGCTGTCTGGGATGCTCAGAACTACTTCATCTAGTTCCTTCCAGAATTTCTCTTTCAACTCTAGGTCACATCCTACCTGTGGTGCATAGCCGCTAACCACATTATACATAACACCCTCAATTTCAAATTTTAGTCTCATCACTCGATCTGATACTCTTTTCACCTCCAAGACATTCTTAGCCAGCTCTTCCTTTAAAATAGCCCCTACTCCATTTCTCTTCCCATCTACTCCGTGGTAGAATAATTTAAACCCTGCTCCCAAACTTCTAGCCTTACTACCTTTCCACCTGCTCTCTTGGATGCACAGAATATCAACCTTTCTCCTAATCATCATGTCAACCAACTCCTGAGCTTTTCCTGTCATAGTCCCAACATTCAAAGTCCCTACACTCAGTTGTAGGCTCTGTGCATTCCTCTTTTACTTCTGACGCTGGATCCGGTTTCCTCCTCTTCTTTGTCTTCGACCCACAGTAGCTGAATTTCCACCGACGCCCTGCAGGTTAGCAGTGCCGGGGGCGGGCGTTGTTAACCCGGGCCACGACCGATCCGGTATGGGATTCTTTAGATGAACGCTCATATTTGTTTGGCACAGTTTTTACGCCGGATGCCCTTCCTGACGCAACCCTCTGCATTTATCCGGGCTTGGGACCGGCCTACAGATTGCACTGGTTTGTGCCCCCATAGGGCTGCATTCAGCTCATGACTAACAATGAGTTATTTTTCTTACACCGATGTATAATATGCACCCTCGATTATTAATTGGAAAAATGTGTATTATACACGAGAAATTAGGGTAAGTCTTTATCTTTCATTGTTACATCATCTCCCAAGGTTGAAAAATGCAAACAACCTTATTTTTGAAAATTCTGTGAATAGACATAAGGATCTGTTTTCAAATGTAAGGAATAAAAGCAAAAATGTATCAGGAAAACAAATACTCCAGTCAAGTACAGACACCTGAAAATCAATAAGTGCAGTACTAAGATCGATGAGCCACACCAACCTGACAGCAAAGATGCGACTGAGGTCATCCATGACGCTGTTCAGTTTGTTTTGCAGTTCTTTCAGGAAGTCACTTGCCTCCACATTAAGCTAGAAAAATATGAACACAATGAATAAATAGACGCTATACCTGTACTATTATCAAAATAGAAATGTGAATCAGGCTGCTTCTCACATCTTTGCCTCCCATCGCCTCAAACATCTTCTCTAGCTGAACTCGAAGCTGCTGGATGTTGTTGATGATGATACATGGCTGCGGATGAAAAACGGAGAATAAATCATTCCACGCACGTTTTCAGTTTCACACTTCTTTTCATCTACCCGCTGCCAGCATTTGGCTGTAATCAGTCTACAGTAGTTCTTGCGGGAACAGTTGGTGAGGCAGGAAAAGCTGCAGAGTTTTCCACTAACTAATCTCCTGCTGAGGCTCTGGTCGCTCTGGGAGTGCCACCCGCTTTGCCTCAGATTATACAACATTCAGCTAATTACACTATTTTAATTCACTTTGAAGCACCGCAAAAGTGGCCATGTCAATCACTCGCTCGCTCACAACTACAGGGTTGCTACTGAATACAATATATTTTAAAAATTGCAGGAGAATATTTTGCAGTAATGTATCATAGCAAACATGCTGTTGTGTAATGTGGATTGTTGCAAAGGTTTTACAAGTTCCTACAGTGTATGCAACCATGAAGGTGTTTGCTACTTGAGATTGGATGAGTGAGTTTGGGTGTGGGGCAAGTAGAAGGAAAACAATTGCGAGGCTCTGTCTGCGGGATGAATGCTGATGGTTGAGAGAAAGGTAAGTTGGATGCTATCTATGGCAACCTTATCTGTTGATTTTTACAATAAAGAGGTTATTGATCGACTACAGCTTGTCTCCATTTCATTGTGTAACCAGACACTACATTATATTGCCTGTGTTTCATGGCTACAGAAGGGAGTTTGATGAATTTGTTGAGGGCTGGCGTAAAGATTTAAAGCTGCTCGTCAGCTAGCGTGATCGGGTGTTTTTTCAGAAGAGCTTGCGTAGCACTTGTCCTTTGATTACAGTACATTTGAGGATAGACTTGCATATTGCACACGCCTGAGGCACTGCCGGTAGTTTGCTCCGTGACTCCACCATCTGTTGAATTCGGTGATGTTTTTGTGTTGCCAAATCACGTGATTGGCCATGAAGCGACCGCAAGCTATCACCATCATTGCAGAGCGGTACAGTTGTATAGATGTGTCGACCCAAGTGAGTGTCCGTTTTGACACTTACCACCTTCTCCTTCTTCACATGATTTGGAAATTCCTTCGCTATGATGTCAGCGTAAGACAGCAGGACATTGCCAATGGTCTAAGAAAGAGAAATACAATCAATTGGTAGAAAAAGGTCATGTGACGCAGAATGTCTGGTGACAGGATAGTGCTGAAAGGCGAAGGTCACCTTGGCGAATCTCTTCATGTAGTTGCCAACAATCTGAGGGTCGGGACACTCCAGTTTGCGGATGATTTCGAAGCTCTGATTGAGCTGAGAGAACACATCTACTACAGAGCAGGAGAACAAAGCGTGCTCTGAAGTCACCTGGAACTGCACAACAAGAGGAAAGCATGAGCACTTAACATGACCCAATTAAAGCGACCCTTCAGTGAGCTTTTCTCTCTCTCTCATCCTTCCTTCTCCCCTTTGCTGCACGTGGCCTCGATCTAAGAGATTATCAGAAGGTCATGGTGGGGGGGCAGGGCCCTCATATAACAGTCCCGTCATAGCCTCGAATTGCTCACTGCTAAGGTACGGTCTGTGACGGGGCCACGGATTGCATTTTCGCTGACACGCTAAAGCAGAAACTGCCTCAGGTGACAATAATTAGACCCAAAGGATTCCTGACATATGAGATAGAACAATCTTCAGCTGCTTTGTATCGGCTTTTTTTTGCCGTATGATCTGTAGTGTGAAATGGAGCTGATCTGTGGGTTTTTTTTCCCCCCTGTTTGTGTGTGTGCATCAACATGTGCCTTTTCTTTTCCCTATTTGCATCAGGTACGGCGTGCCGAATCATTATTGATCGCCGCGGGGTCTTCAACTCAAGCCTCCAATGTGCTGAGTCAGGTGTAAAATACTTACAATTTCCTTGAGACATGCATGAATACTTAACTTTATCATTTTATCGCTGACTATTAAAAAATGTCCAATTTTTTTGCAAACATCTATAGCCTGCTGTTGGATTCTACAAATTTTTCTGACTTTTTTTTTTTGTTCATGAGGTGTGCAGTCTTTGTATAATATTATTTTTTTCTTTTTTTGGGGGGTGGGCGATGCTTACGCCGTCTTTTTTGTCCCTCTCCAGAGCTCCGTGGAGAAAATCTCTGGATACTTCCTCATTTTCATCTAGCCACATGATGACGAATGGCTCAAACCATCTGAAGTGGAAGTAGAACAGAAAGGGAAAAAAGATGATTCTTTGTTTCATGCTAAAAATAGGTGCCTGTGTAAAAATACTTACGCTGGATATTCTGGTACATGTTTCTGAAATGTGGGTAGTTCCTTGCAGTACTCGTTGTAAAGCCACTTCACCTTGAAGTGTAAGTTCATATAATCTGCACTCTTACACAGACGGTGCTTTTCGTGTTCTAAATACAAAGACAAAAATATTGAAGGGGAAAAAGCTTGACATTTTTTTCCAGGCACAAAAATGTCCCTTCCATCCCTGCTAACCTTCCATGGCGTATTTCATGTCTTGTGCAAACATGTTCCACATGACCTCAGCACTGATCTTGCCCACATTGAGTTCCTGTGGAAACCTAGAAGAAGAAACACGCTGCTCACACTAAATCCATCAATTCATACAGAATAATATCTAGAGCGAAACCGATAAATCGGTAGGCTCAATTAGGAAGTAATTAGGAAGTACACACCTGTCCTTGCAAAGTATGTATCCTGTTTAAGTTGTTTATTTCAGTAATCGGCCGATGTATCGGACATTTTGTTTTTATGCCCTCACTATCGGTATAGCCTTCGGTGCCCAAAGATTGTGCACAATGTTGCAATGTATTACATTTTGTATCTAAACCAGAACAAAACACCTGTTGAGTATATTTCAGTTGTATTTAACTTTTATGTAAAGTACTGTTTTATTTAAAAACTGAACCAAATCATTATTTACATAATTAAACAGTTATTAGTTTCAGAAATGTAACTGCAGTTTAAATGTTCAATGTCTACTTTGCGAGGTGGTATTTGGTGTAAAAAGGTTGAAAACTATTGCTGTATATTGTATACCGTGAGAATGTTTTAAATGGACACTATTTTCTGAGCCACGAGGAAAATGTCAACACATGCAAAAGAGACTCACTGATTAAGGCAAGGAGTGTAGGAGTTTTTATCCTCCTCTATAATGGACACAATGAGGGTGATGAGTTTGGACCAGAAGTCCAGGTTCTTGACACTGGGTCCCTGCTCATCTGGAGGAAGCGCCTTTGACTGGGGACAGGAAATGTCACATCTTTGCTTTAGAAAACAGCAGGGCATTTATTTTCCTCTCAAACATAGTTTTAACATATTAAAAGATGAAAGACATGCTCTACTTTCATGTGCACAAACTTACAGGATCCGTCTGATATTCTCTATTGTAGAGGTCGTGACAGTTGTTGAAAATGTACTCGTAGGTGGAATTGAGGCAGGCTTTGACGCAGTCCTTCACAACCTGGCTCGCTCTGGGGGGGCTTTGAAGTTCCTGGACCTAAAAACACAAACCGAAAAAATTGAAAAATTCAGTCAGACACACACATAGTCACAGCCAGCGTGAGAGCTTTGGTGGAATACAGTACCCACAATGAAACATCCAAACATTTTTACCTAATGTTACCTAATTTCTTCAATGTGTTTGGTTCTCTCACTAACAGCTTCCGTTTGGATATGATAATGGAAGCGGATTCTCAGGATCACCCTCAGGCTTCTTGACAGAAATGCCTTGAAATTTGCATGCATGTCTTGTTGATTCTTTGGGGCTTGCATCAAGTAAATACCAAAGAAATTTTTACTTTTTCCTTCACATTGCATTCATTCGTACCTTCATCCTGAAGAATGTGATGCTGGTCAGCAGGTCCACAGTAGACTTGAGATCTTGGAGTCTTTCCGGACTACTGGCAGGAAAATTGTTCTGAAGGAATATTTGCAAACAAATGGGAAGAGATATTTCACTTGTTATTGGCTTTCTTGTGTCTAAAAAAAAACACTTCAAGACTTCCATCACTGCGCAGGGAAATACAGGATCAGTACTTTAGAATGTCACAGAAAAGTATTCCAATTGTTCAATTCAACAACTACAACTCATATAAACTCACAAGACATTTTATGATTAAAATATTTAATATTATTACACAGGATCAATCACAATTATTTTTAAGGTTAGAGTAGAATAAGGTAAGAAATTTACATTTGCATTCTATAAAGTATTGTCCAGTGAATATCTGTACTGAAGAATTACATTTTCCAACACGGCACAAATAAAAAAGTAGACAGAATTCAGTACCCGGTACATGGAGAGGTCAATCCTCAGGGAGTTGTGCAGCTGATCAAGTAACTTGACAAACCTCTCCTTCTAAAAAAATGTGAATGACAAAACAGCAAAGAAATACACCACAGCTGTCAGTGGCATTAAAGTCATTTAACGTTGTCGATTCCTATCAGAACAAGCTCAGCAAAGTGAGTGTTTGCTGAAGTGGGCTGGGCCACATTTTATTTGTTTTTGCAGTCACGCAGTAGTTTTTATATTTGTTTATTAGATCATCCCAACAACTGGGAATTGTAGTTTGGAAAGCTTTCAAACAGAGACAACATATACACTTACACCAAAGTTGGAAGCAGCAAATCTGTCTGAGGCGGAAACATTGTTGGACGACTGGGTGGTATGAGCGTAGTAAGCGTTGATGTTGGCAAGCAAGGTGCTCATAACAGCGGGCACTCCGGGGCACATATATTTCGATGACAAGCAGGCGAAGTGGCTGTTTTTTTAAAGGGGCAAAAACAACCATTTAGCAACTGAATGATGCAGCTTTCCGCATCAAATTATTATTTTGACTTGATCAGGTCGGATGACGTGTGGCACTGACGTCATCGCCTGGTAGATGGACTCCACGCCATAACGCATAGCAAACTCGTCCACTATCTCCTGAGCAGTCTCCTCAAAATACACCTTCCAGGCATCATCTCCTTTGGCATCAGGGATCTTGACTATGCCACCATTCTGTTCCTCAGTGGTGTACTGGAACAGATGCTAAACGCAGATACAATAAAGGGGTGTTCAGATACCTTGGATGGGGGTCAGGCAGTCCAACAAACCTCCCTTTAGAATTTCTCTATTCCTACTATCAGTGTGATACAGCTTGAGTTCAGCTCAATACAATACAATACAAAACTGGATGCAATTAAGATTTTAATACAGTACAGAATATTTCTGCCTTTGCCTTTAATTTCTCTAAAAATAAATGTACTCATAACTCAGGATCTCAGAAAGTGAAAGTGACTGACAATTACTGTGATTAGTCCTTTATCAGGCAATGAACCATTTTTAACTCACGGGGGTGCTAAAATTAGAACCCACACAACCAAAAGCAATGTGTCAGTGCGATTTCTCAGAGAACAAAACGACAACAACATTTCAGGATATAAAATGATACAGGATAATATTTGGAATACAAAAAATGCTTACTTAGCATTCTAAAGTGAATTTCCAAGACAATGAGTGAGAGAGCGAGAGAAAGAGGGCAAGAAAGAGAGAGACAGAGATTATTGTTCATAAATCTGTCTATATCTATGTTAGGGAGCACTTATCCTTTGCCAAAATAATCTATTCGCTTCACAGGTGTGGCATATAAAAATGCCGTTTAGACAGCAGGATTATTTCACAGATCTGCCTCACGCTGTCCACAATAAATTGCCACTCTGAAATGTGCAGTTTTACTGTAGTATTCAGCGGTTAGAAGAGCATTTAGTGTGCTGTTTTGCCATTTGCTTAATGCAGTTAAACACATCTTCTCAGTGTGGCTGGGCAAGATAGCTACTCTACGTATCCAGTGGGGTGGATTAGATAGTATGTACATAAATACCACATTGATGTCATATTTATGATAATGTCCAAATACAAATTATGCCTGACCTCATGAAGACATGTGTATTGGACATGATAAGGAGCCACAGTTTCCTCTCCTTTAATCTCCACACTTATGTGCATTCGGATGGCTCCTGACACAGCAGATTTATCTGTCCTCTTGTCTGTCAGATGCAAGTTGGATACAGAGCACAAACTTCGTTAGTTGACTCTTCTGTCAGCAACCCATCAAGCGTTCACTTATCTGGATCATGCTTCTTATCTACGTTTCATGCATAACAACATTACCGTCCTCTGACTGCCCTTTATTTCGGCATGGAAACTCACCGAGGTTATACCACACGTCCATTTCGCCACTCAGCGTGCGGACTTCGATGATGGTTTGACCGAGGAAGTCGTCGCTCTCACGTTTGAACCTCTGCTTCACACGAGACTTGATGTCATCATCCTCATCCCACACTCGAACCTTGATGCGATCGGAAGAGTTGTGGCACTCGCTGGACGAGCCAAAGATATCGTCAGCGAACATAAAACATATTTGTAAAGCGCTGCAGGAATAAGCATGTTGATGCTAAAAACATTTATCTGAAGAAAACACGACTGATTGACCAGAAATATGAATATGGCAGCATTGAAAATGGCCGTAATGTGACTCACAAGTGGAAGTTCTCTTCCCATACTGGGTTGAGGTTGCCATAGATGGTCTTGGTTCTTTTTTTGGTCTTTCCCACCTGGACAGTCACGTATGGATCACTGGAACCAGTCTTGTCTTTAGCCTGGAGTCCCTGGGCACATACCACTGTGGAAAAGAGTGCAAGAGATAACACAGACGCTTACAGATGAAATGTATTTAAAATGGAAACCAATATTGTGATTTGTATTTCATCTCACCAGTGATGCTGATCTTTGCTGACCATTTAGATGTCCCGTCGAGCACACTTTGCTTGATCTGCTTCATTTGGGTAGCGTGTGTTGATTTGTCAAGGGCAAACACTTCCTGGATTTGCTCAAAAATCTCTGGTTTGTTCCTCTCTCTGATCTTCATGCGGTCCTTCAGGACCATGATGATGTTCTGGGTTCGGTCCTCCGCTCCGTGCTTGGAACTTTTCTCTGCAGCCCCTATAGAGGCAGTGAAGTAATACAGAATCTTGTGGTTTTGAGAGCGTGCGTTTTTTGCTCATGAGGCGCGAACTACCAACTTACTCTGCAGACAGTCGGCATTCAGCAAATCTTGGCACTTGTCGTGACATTTGACACCACACTCGGAGCAGCGCATTCCTTGTCGGGCGATGCCCCACAACAAGCCTTCACATTCGTAGCAGTAGGTGGGGGTCGTGGCTGTCCACACTTCAAAATTGTGCGGTGTAGTAGAGGAGATGGGGTAGATCAGAGCCTGCAAGGTTTTCTTATAAACGTGACTTTTCTGCAAAAGACATGGATGGGAAATTTTAAGAATGAAACAAATGTCAGTTGATAAAGAGGTAAATGAGCACAGAAACCCACCAAATCTTCATTGCCAAGAGTGGTGGAAGCCATCGCGGAGGTGATTCCGGCCTTCCGAGAATTCTGCACTAGTGACTTGAGAAAAAATATCAAAAGGGGTTTATTTCAGGGTTACCAGAGTGTTCAGAAAGTCTTAACGGATGGAAGGTTTCTTACCATAGCCTGATGTAACGAAGCGGCAATTTAAAAGAAAAAAAAAAAAAGAAAAACTGATTAACGTGTGAAGTCAGAAAAACATGGATTTTGTGATTCCTGGCACTACAAGTAGTGTTTTGGATGTTAATTTCTACTATGTAAGAACCGGTGGACTTAAATTAAGTAAGAGTCAGGTGTGCTCATTTAGTTGGAACTATCACAGAAAAGTCATCATGGAAAGAAATCATCTTGAGTTTAGTTGTACGGGAATGACTTTGGATTCAGAGTCAAATATTTCTCCAAACTAATGTATGTGCTGTATCTGTGAGTGAAAATACCTTACCAGATCCCTGACAAGAGGAATGGCTTTTCGCTTCCGAAGGTCTGGCATGCTGTCAATACTATAGAGTGCTCCTCCCATCCTGCGTACAAAAGGGAAGACCCATCATCACATTTGTCACAACTGCAACACAAGAGTGGAGACAACCCCTGAGGTCCCTGTAAAAATTTAATTTAAATATAGTGCATTCTTGCTCCACTCCACCAATTGACTTAATTCAGACATATATTTTTTTTTTCTGCTGATGCTTACCAGGTTAATTTTAATTATAAATATTAATGTAAAGTTTAAGTTATCCAACACTGACTTGCCACACGCATTAATTGAACTGACTGCGTTGCTCTTTAGGGAAAACGCTGGCAAAACAGCTCACTTCAACTTATTTCTTATTTTTGCTAAAAACTCCAAAAGAAATAAGGCTTGGGCAAAACACAGGATTCCTGGTCTTCTACAAGTGTATTTCAATACTGCCGAAACATAACGGTATATCCTTGATGGTGTGCAATTATTCAAGTGGCTCTTGAGCTTAACTAAAATTTACACCAATAAACTGATTGTTTTCATCTTAAAGTTTGGAATGTTGTGTTGTTTTGCAGCATACATCAGACACTCACCCTCCTTTACCAAACCACAGTGAACTGGAGGTTTCTCCTCGTGCCTGAAAAAATAAAAAAGAATTTTAAGCAAGAGAATTTTTTGGGAGGGAAAAAAAAGACAATTGAATATATCCCTTACTAATATGCTTTGAATTACATCAACAAAAACATCAATAGATAGGATTTACACGAGCCTGAAAAAAAATCCATTGATTGAGCGCACCTACAAATTTTGCTTATTTTGTAAAAAAAACAAAAACAAAATGTGATTCAGTGAGTGATTTTTAATTTCCAACTAAATACAAGAGTTTTCAAAATACATAAGAGAAAATACGTGGACCTTCCTAAGAATTGACTTTTGCAACTACTAGATCTAACCAGAGTTGGCTTAATTCTTTCAAGCCACCATCAGCTTGCACCTACCTGTGAACATGCTCCGATGATGGCTGAGAAAGGTGCATGCGAAACTTGCTATGGCAATGACATGAAACTGGAACAAAAACAAAGTGGGCTGACACAAAAAAAAAAGAAAAGACAGAGAAAGGGAGGCCAAGTGTAGAAAAACACATGACATAAACACATCAACATAAACATTGAAGCAAGTGATTAATTCTGTGGACAACTCAATACAAAAAGTAATGAATAGCAAAAAATATGTGAATAATGCAAGTGCAAACTGATAAGGCAAACTAAATATTTAGCAGCAAGACTTGGGAGCTACGAGAGGCAATGATATAGCGTTTTATCAACAAGTAAAGGTTTACAGTCTTCCAAGTCACCAATTTTTATTTTGAGAAAAACAAAATGTTTAATTTATAGAATATGAGACATGATGCATGCTTTCAAACTTCTAGCGGCAAACTATCAAAATAGAACCTCAGGACTTTATGTACCGTCTTTTTTTGCACATAAATAAATAATATACTTAACATGCATATTTCAAAGACTCAGTAGACATCTTTAGAGTCTCTGGAACTCATATTTTTTTAATTGAACTTGTGGCTCTCTGCAGACGGAGGTAAATCAAACCATAGCACAGGGACTGGACCGAGCACCCCTGTAGAGTTGCAAACTTACCTCCCGGAGCTGGTCTAAGACCTTGTTGTAGAGTCTTAGCCAGTTCTCTTTGGCTCGGACTGCTGGATCCACTGGCTCTTTGAGCTCCTCTATAACTGGAGGACTGAAATAGACATTTTGGATGTAATAATGTAATGTAAATAATTCTGCGGTTGTTTCCACTGGTGATGAAGATAGTGAAATAGAGTATACAAGGTGTTCCAAAGGGCAAAATTTCCTTTCATGCATCATTCGGATGTAAGAATTTGAGAGCTTAGCCTTTGCACTTTTTGTAGGCATACTGAATCATACCCTTGCCCATTGCTTGCCCACTGAAATTGGCTTGATGTCAATTTAAGTTCATCAATAAGGTCCTGTTTCGAGAAATTGCCTTGGATAGCATAAATTGTACTATGCACTGGAGCAGTGTGATGGGTATAAAGCTTATTAAATGGATGGTGAGCTGCATTCAGCAAAAGAAAAACGTCGTGCCAGCCAGCAAGTTTACAGTGCTGCTCTAATTTCAATGGATACGTTGATAAAAACTAGAAAAAAAGAAGTGCATTGTGACTTTTGGGACACCCTGTTCTGTACATGTGATATTGGGTGCCTCTCCTACCTCTCCGGTGGCATCTCTTTTTCCTCAGGGCTGGGTGGTCTGCTTTTTTCAATGTACTCCTTTTTCTCCGTGCCGAGATTCTCCTCTGGTTGTGTAGGGGACAATCTTGCCTCTTCTGGTATGTTTTCCTCCTCCAACAAAGACTCTCCTTCCACTTGTGAATCTTCGTCCACAGTTGGAGCCAATTGTTGAGTGGCAGAACCATTAAGTAGAGATGCAGGCTGAGCTGAATTTGGAATCTGCTCAGACAAAGGGCCTGTCGCCGTGGAGGGGGGCTGAGTTGCAGCTGAGGTGGCTGGGGAGGATGGTGGGAGATTGTTTGCTGCTGCAGATTGATGTTCGGATGTGCCTGGTGGTGGTGGTGGATAAGACTGGGCAGGTTGGGCAGTGGGGACAGAAGACAGGAAGGTGGAGGCTAGGCCTGTGACTCTGGCTGTTAGAGGCTTGGCCATTGAGAAGAAGGAAGTGGCAGATGAAGCCGTCTGTGCTTGTGTTTGAGTGAGTGGCTGTTTAGATGTTTGAGAAGTCTGTTGAGTTGGAGGCTGTGCTGCTGGGGCAACACAAGCAGGCGGACCCTTGCTGGTTATCTGATTTGTAGGTTGTGTAGGGGGCTGTTTTTCATGTACTGAGGGTTGTTTCTCCAGCGGAGGTCTAGCACTTGGTACGTCCAGAGCTTGTGGGGCAGTTGACGTTGGGGTGGGCGTGAATGGAGGTTCCAAATCTTCACTGAGGTTTCCATCTAAATTGTACAAATCTTCATCATCATATATGAGGTCCTCATCCTCATATAGGCCCTCCTCTTCTACCTCATACAATCCACCATCTTCTTCTTCATACAGAGCTGCCTCCTCACCTCCATCTTTGCTGTAGCCACCCTCGTCACTGTACGCCCCTTGGGTCTCATCAGGGTCCCAGTCTGGGGAACCTTTACTGTAGCTGACTGAGGAGTGGCAGGAATGGTAAGAGTCATTCTCGTCGTAAGGGTCCCTCTCTCCATATTCACCACCATAGTCCTCCTCACTCAGCTGACTGCTGCATCGACTCAATTCTGCAGATGATGCATAGCTTCCTGTGGGACTAAAAAAAAAAAAAAGGGAAAAAAAGAGTGAGGAGAGAATTCACTATATACACTGTAGGCAGGAAATAGACCGGAACAGTGAGCTGATGGGCCTCAAGAGAGATGACAAACATAAGAACATCTTGTTTCTAGAAACACAACAAAAACAAGAGATTATTTTCATGAGGAAGAATGGGGAGAATAAAAAGTGAATAAAGGAGTTCGAGTGGGGTGAGAAAGAAAATGAAAGAGGAAAGACAGGAAGGGAAGAGTGAACAATGAGACCAAGTAGCGGAGGAGGAATGAAAAACAATGTGCCAGGGTTGCCCTGTCCAATACACTCACGCGAGCAGCTAATCTTTGTGCAATATTGACCACTAGATTGCATTTTGAATTATTCATAAAGAGAGAGGCGTAGGGCTGCACAGTTTCACTCCCAGTCTGAGCAAGATATGTCAATAAGCTGTGAGAAATGTAACAGGGGCCTAAACAATAATGAAAGACAAATCACATTTAGTCTGCTTGACCCACTGAAGGCTCTCAAAGGCACATAGCGGATGGCAGAAATTCATTGACTATTTTCAGTAGCAGAACTCATTCAGGAGCATAACAATTTGATTTGATGTGTTCATCGCGATGTCTACGACAGCGGCAATTAGTTGAACTATGCAACTGTCAAAATGATAATCATAATAGAGCCATATTTGTTGGGTTTTGCGAAAATGCATCTTTTCATTGCAAGTTTAATGGGAATTTGAATCAAGCTGATATTGTCGGAATATAAACTTTATGTTCTGTGAAATGTAAATAAACATCAGTTTGAAGTGAGACTGTGGATGTGGACGATTCTGCATCAGGACAAGACCTGATAAGGTCTACCTGTAGCGCTTCATTTCCCCACACGGACTCTCATACTGTTTAAACTAACACTCTATAACATCATATCCTGCGATTAATGTCACCCACTTGGCATCCTTTGCAACGTTGTTATCCTGAAGAGGATTCCTCCATCTGTGACCTTTCTCAAGGTCTCTTACTCCCCCCTCACCATCAAATGAGCTTTCTCAGAATCTTTCTTTGTTTGGATACAGGAATAAACCATGGGATGTCATTAATTTTTCTAAGATGTTGGTTTTACAGCCCTATTTTGTGATTAGGGGCTAGATCAAAACAACTTGACTCAACCCAATGAGGAAAGGTACACACCTAACAGTCCGCCGATGATGGTAGTCAACATCATGACTGTTGGTCGAGTGAGGGTACGAGACACCTTTGGAGTTATGGTGCTGGTGGCTGATTGGGTACTGGTGGACAGAGGCATTGGGCTGAGATGTGCTGTAGTATGGAGGCGGGATGCTGTTACTGGTTTCGCTGCGATAGTCGCTGTCCCTGTCATCCACAGCACTGTCTTGGTCATCGTCTACAGGCACAGAAAATGACATGATGGAAGAATTATAACTGGAAAATGTGGGACAGGTAAAAAAAAAAGGACAATTAATTGACGAAAAGTATATCCATACAAAAAGAGTGCAGAAATTGATTCAGATTTAGGCAACCTTGCCTCGGGATGAAAATGAACACTTTCGTTTTGCTTTGCAACTGAGCATAATCAATTCCTGCTCACATTGAAGCATGAGAATCATTAAGGAAGTGATGAGGGACTTGAATAGTGCTGATCTGGTCAAAAGTGAGTACTGTATCTAATAATAATTCATCATTGTAAATCAGCCTCTCGAATACTGAAGAAGGCAAAAGCAGAACATCTTTCGCTGTCTGGGCACAAAACTATTTTAAGACAAGAAGCGCTTTTGTTCAGGCTCCCTTCAACTATCACTCATGTCTCTCTCTCTAGCTCTCTCCTCATCTTATCAAATGTGAATCTCCTTTCTTATTCCTTTTCATGGCGACTGACAAACTGGGGACCAGAAGCGATGTTGGAGACGCATCCAATAGGAGGCACAATAGCAAATTGCAAGACTGTTTGTGACAATATTTTAAGAGAGAAATTTGGAAATGGTTATCACGTCTGCCTCACAGTTTTGAGGTCTGGGGTTCAAAACCCAGCCTCAAATAAGTGGAATTTGCAACTTGTCCCCATGCCTGCGTGGGTTTTTTCCGGGTACTCCTGTTTCCTCCCAGATCTCATAAGCATTCAGGGTAGGTATATTGAGGACTGTAAATTGTCCGTAGGTGCGAAGGTGAGTGCAAATGGTTGTTTGATTATGTGCCCTGTGATTGGCTGGCGACCAGTCCAGCATGTACCAGGCCTCTTGCCCCAAAATAGATGGGATAAGGTTCTGCATGCCCACAACCCTAGTGAGGATAAGCGGAACGGAAGATGAAGACGGATTAAATTTTGCAATGTCCATGTTGCATGTTTCCATTTTTCATCTCACCTCTTCTGTTGGGTTTCTCTTGGAAAACAAACCTTGCTACTGCGTATAAGATTTTTGTCTGTGTGTCTGGAATTTCAAGTGTTTGACATTTTTGGTTCAGATGTGTTCATTTTGTAAGAAAGTGTTGAGGAAGCGCTTTATGAAAACAACAAGGGTATGAAGAAAGGGCCAGCTTGTCTTTTTGTTTCTTTACAGTCTAATACATTTATAGATATGTCAAGTCAAACTCAAGCTGAGTTTCCGCAATGTCCCTATTCTGAAAACTTGAATTTAAGCACATTTCACTCATTGTTTGATTGAAGATGTGAGTACTACATGTGGCGTCTGTGTGTGTAAAAGAGTGCTCCATATAATGCATGCACACTCACTCTGTTGGTCTCCCCATAAACTCCAATTACCTGTAATGAAAGAGAACACTGTTGGAGCCATTTAGAAATTCCAAAGTTATCCCGACAAAAGCAGCCATCCTTGCTTTCTCTGGCAAAGAATGAGCAATGGCACTGGAAATATTCCCGCCAGCTGCAGACTGTCGGCTCAGCAGATTAAACAGACTGAGACGACGGTGGAAGTAGAGCAGGACCTTGCCTCCGGACACCTGATCTTGCTATTGATCCCTTACGCTGCGGTGATGCTGACTGTTTGCACTTCACCACACAACAACCCACGTGCGGTTGTACATAATGTCCACCAAAGCAATCTAATCACATCTGCAGCCAAGCCCATAATTCTCTTGTTTAACAGTGAGAAATGGCACAAATAATGAACAGTCACTTACAGCACTGTGTGCTTGGAACCTGGAGTGGTCGTTCCTGTTCTTCTTGGAATGAGTACTGAGACAAATGATAAGTAAAACAATTATAGCCCCGACTAATCATGTTGCCATGCTTTCGGAACACAAACGTGTGAGATTGTTGGTATGGTAAACTAGGTAAATTCTTACATCTTGGTCCCTCATTGCATTAAGTTGCTCAAGTTTTTTAGCCCAGTACCTGGCCTCCTCCTCTGGGATGTCTAAAAGACAAAAACACATTCAGGTGAGAAAAGTGAGTTGGAGCTTCCACTACCTCATCAAACCTAAAAATAGCAGCGTTGGTCTTTTTTTTTTTTGTCTTATGTGGTCAAGCTGCAACAAGCCATTTGCTTCAACAGAATAAAGGAACGATGGAATTTTACAAGCCCAGTAGAACCTATAAACTGGGCATCTCTGTAAAAGAAGGAATCAGATGTTCAATATCGACTGGAGGAAGGGGAAACAGTAGGAAAATAACACCTAATCAATGCTAAAAGGAACACAGTGTGCTCGACGGGAGGGAAGGGACACATATGCCCCCTGACACTGATCGACACAGTCTCGCATCTGACAGTGAAAAGTAGGTCATGATGATAACTCGTTGCAAGCATGATAACACTTTGTGATTCACAGTATCGTTATTTATATGTTCAGCTATGATCTGAGTCACTACAGTTGCAGTCATATAGTCCCCACATCTCGCATCTAATGGAAGTTCCTCCAGGCCAATTACAGTGCATACAATGGTAGACGTAATGCACTTACCAAGTGGAAGCTCAAACCGCGTGTCGAGCAGGACCAGGTGGAGGGTGGGATCTTTGGTGCCGCAGATCTCGTTGTCAGTCATGATGACCTGAGAGTCCAATGTGAGCCACTCACCTGGGCCCTCCTTTGTGGAGAAAGAGAAGGCGCTGAATAATGAATACCAAAAAAAACAACCAAAGCAAAGCATACACAATAAGGTAAACAGTGATCATCAACAATATTGTTGGAGTGAGGTAGTTGGCGGCCAACCTCATTTGACTGCCTGATGCTGTGAAGGGGAATCCACACGGTGCCGACCATAGTATCCCAGATTAACCCTTTGTTCCACACTTCTACAGTTAGGCCAAGGTCTAAGCGGTTGATTTCACTGCAGTGGGAGAGAAGCAGGGAGTGATGAGGGCAATTACTTCAAATGATGGTACCTTGATTCAGAGAAACAAAAAAAATGGCGAAGTGGGTGCAAACCTAAATCTAATTGTGAAATATGGCATTCATAAGTGGCGGGAGAGACGAAAAAGAAGGTGATAAATGAAGGCAGGAAGGACCACGATGTAGTCAGTGGAGAAGGCGATGCTATCTCACGCTTGGAGGAAGATAGGTGGCACTTTAATTAAGACATAGGGCCAGTGTCCATCGAGGGGAGGGGGTCACTTCAAGTCAGTTTGAAGGACAGTCGAGTGCATCTCTGCTATCCAAACATTACATAAAAGAACTTTGATGATACAAAGCCAAGCACAAAGCTCAACGCCTCCGAGCAGCCAGTAATACTAATGCACAGGACTCGGCGGGCAGGCCGTTTGCTGCAGCCCACGTATTACAGTAAATGGTTCTCACCATCCATCACACATGTGCTGTGATGTCAACGCTACACTGAACCACGTTTTGCAATATTTTACTGATTTAAATTATTCTGATTGTTGTTGAGGTACAACCACAAATTTAATTTAAAAGGATGTCAAAAATGTGCGGAAAGAACCTGGAGGACGGGGAGCGGGATGAGGATGAGGTTGCAGAGCAGATGAAGATCAAGAAGCTGTGTCTAGAAGAAGTAACTTTGGGAAAGGGAAGAAGTATTGGGTGAGAGGCAAGATTGAGAACAAAGATGAGGGAAGGAAAGTGGCAAGGGAAACAATAAGGCGGTGAAGTATGTGGAGGGGAAAAGATTTATCTTCCACCCACAAATGAATGACACCTGGGATGGAGGAGTTAAAAGGATGAGAAAAGGAAAGATGGAAGTCAGAGAGGGAAAAAAAAACAACTGAAGGAGACTGACATTAGCTGAAAAAAAATGAGAAAACAGGAAGTCTTGAAGTGAAAACGAACTCACAACATGAAGTCTTGCTCCCAGCTGGGCAGGTTGCCCCTGACAGCGATGGTTGTGCTCTTCACATTTTGTACCTTAAGAGTCACATAGGTGTTGAACTTCTCTGTCAGAAAGAAAACATTGTAACATTATGACCGAATAGACACACAGCAGATTGTAGCAGTTCTGCCATATTGCGCAGCAGCCAATCCCTCTGCAGGTGCTCGACCTGATGACTTACCTTGGGGTCCATCCAGCTTGGCTTTCTTCACTGTGGAAACACACAGAGGGACACGATCATAAAAAGCAATGCCATATGTTTTCATTTGGGAAAAAAACATGCAACTTCTCTTATTAGCAACATACAGTGAAGAAAACAAGTATTTGAACACCCTGCTATATTACGAGTTCTCCCACTTAGAAATCATGGAGGGGTCTGAAATTTTCATCGTAGGTGCATGTCCACTGTGAGAAAGATAATCAACCAGAAATCACAATATATGATTTTTTTAAACTATTTATTTGTGTGCAATATAGCAGGGTGTTAAAATACTTATTTTCTTCACTGCAAGTGGTCACCTTTGTGGGATTTTCTAAATAAAAATGAGGAAAAAGACAAAAATGAGGAATGAGCACTTCAAGCACCTCTCAAATTCTTCAGCAATACATTCAGGAAAATGTAGTGATTACTAAAGTACACAACTTATTCTACTGCCCACACTCATGAATAACATTTCATTCAAGCGGATGTTTTAAGACAAGTGACGGCGATTGAAATGCCACGGTAATTTTGATGTGTCAACTTGGAGTTTGGAGCCCATACAAGCTTATGTTGGACCTTTTTTACTAAAACACGTCAACCAATCAAAGAAAGGGGTTCCTTGAGTAACAGTAATATAATTCTACTCTGATTTGAAGGCAAATACTATCCAAAATTTCTATCGGTGATATGATTTTATAATTCCCCACACAAGAAACTTAGTTTCTCCAGAAAACATCATTTGATTTTGAAATGACTCGCTGACTTGTACTCAGGTTGAGGTAGCCAGTCCAAACAGTACTTGTCACATTGCTAATGTTATGGAATTTACATAAAAAACACAGGATGCAAGAGCGTTACCAACTACTCCAAGTTCTTATTTAGGACAGTTTGGTATTTCTTTGGCTAAACTGTTTTGGGGAAGCCAAAAACAAAACTACAACTAGGCAGATAGAGTTCAAGTGTGTGCATGAGTGTGCGTGTGCCGTGTGTGTGTGAATAGTCATCCACACATTGGTAGTGAAGTGGGGGAAAAAAAAAAAAAGTCAGAAACCATTTGCACCTTGTCAATGTGACACGGGAAAAGAAAAAATACCATGCAGTTTGTAGTAGATTACCTCCAGCATTGTGTATTGAAAGGAAGCCATGTAGCAGTGTTTTACCAAACACACAGAGGCGGCGGGATATGTACCATCAAATATTATGATGAAACATATATTCGTCAAACATGTTGGGAGACTTTTACTTTTCTAGTAGCGGCCCTGGCTGCAGCTCCGTTTTGCCAGCTTTGTACCAAGCACATGCATACATTTTTAATGCTCCACTATTTTTATGCTGCTTTCCACCGCACTCGTGCTGCAAGCTTTCCGCACCACTTTCATCATCATGCACGTAAATGCACGCGTACAGACGACATTCAAGGCGAGTGTGATGAACTAAAACCTTTACTTCTAGGGATACGTGCTGTGAACAACAATATTACCTTCTCTCATGGAGCCCTGCCATATCACTACCTGTCACCATAGCAACCACAGCCCCCCAAAAATTAAATGTTTATGTAAAATCGTCCTGAGTCAGCAAGGTTCTTTTTGTGTTGTGTGCAATGCTGTGACGTCAGTAAGATGACATAATTTTTTTTTGTTTCTGTAAAGGTTAGTATACCAACATGTAACAGCTCTTTAGCTGAAATTACATTTTTTTAAACAAAAGACAATTTAAGTATTATTATTAATTAATTTTCAAATGTACTATTTTATTTAAAAAATTGAATAGTGAAGCACATAATTTTTTGAAGATGTGGATTATAGCTATAGCATTCCTCCTCTTCTTTTTTTTTTAAAAACATGCATGAATCATTTGTGATTTCTCAAAGAAACCCAGTGAGTGGGTGCAAATTTGGGTCCCAAAAAAAAAGGCTAATTCTCAGATTCCTACGGAAGCATATTGCTGTCACACACCAAAAAAAAAAAAAAAATCCTGCTTTTTGGGCAATTTTTTTAGTACTAGTACTAGTATTTTTTTTCTCATTCCTCATTCTTGTTCCACATGGTAAAATCACAAGCGCTCAAACTGTATATTGTTAGCCAAATGGCATCGCAGCTGAGCGCAGTACAACATTTTGAGAAAACAAGAAGAAGAAAAAAAAACTATTTTGTGAAAGTAAGCTTTATTTATTTTTTTAAATTTACTTATTTAAGTTTGATTTGGGAAAGTTAAAATGATAATTATGCTATTAAGCTAAAAATATTTGTAGGTTTCTCATGTTTATGAATGGTGTTGTAATAAATTTTCTAAGCACTATTTAAATACATGTAAACACTTGCACACCCATACATGCCTAACATATAAATTGTAAGTCTTCTTAGGCTCCCTCCTGACAGTTTTATTAAAGGGCTGTTCATCAAGTACTGCGGCGGCTTTGTACATACCCCTAAAAGCAGCACGGCTCGGCTCCATTATATGCCACCACGGCGCCAAAAATCAGCCACACCGGCTGAGGCCCTGCGTTTGACGGTCACGGCTTCTGCAAAGGCTGCGTGTCGGGCTTTGCGGACAGGGGCGGCTCTGAAGAACCCAGCCGAGAATGCCTCACTCAGCCGCGTGCGCGGACAAAGCGCCCCGGCTCGACTGTATTGCTCAGTACTGCGGCTTCTGTGATCAACCCCCTAAAGCAGCACGGCTTGGTTCCGTCATAAGCCACCCCGGCCGGCTGCGATGAGCCGCGATGGCTTATTTCCGCCGCGGAACTGGATCGGACAGGGATGCGGTTTGGCCGTGATCGCATATCATCTGAATATGGCTCGAAACAATAGTGTAATATTGACCCGAGGCCTCGAAACAGTGTAATATTGCCCCGGTAACATCACTCGGTTGTGTGGTCTTCTCCTTTTCGAAAAGAGCTTCCGTGTCAGAAGGGGCCTGTTTGTCTCCCATAGTTAGGGTGCACCGCGTGATTTCATTGGCGAATGTCCAGGTGACGTCACAGATGGAGGACGCAGCCAATATGGCGATCACTTGGATATCGTAGAATGACACTTCTGCAACTTTGCACATAGATGACGCGCTCTCCGCTCACATTTATTTTTTTCGTATAGACATTGAAGTGAATAATGTTATATGTATTTTTCATTACAATATCTATTTTAGAATGTTTATAGGGATGCCACTTGAGGCCCAGTAGCTCAGTGGTTAGAGCACTGGTTTGGTAAACCAGGGGTTGTGGGTTTGTATCCCACTGAGGCCTCCACTCCCTGAGAAGGGTTGCGTCAGGAAGGGCATCCAGCGTAAAAATTGTGCCAAACATATATGTGCGTTCATCTGAGATGACATGCTGTGGCGACCCCGAAAGGGACAAGCCGAAAGTAACCTCCTTATAGGGATGACACTTGGGCTTTAATTTCATGAAAAGACGCCACTGCATGACATTATCTTAATGCAAACACATTTCTGTTCACCACTACTATATAGTAGTTAGATTCTCATTACATTGGTACGGCACATATGTTAAATGTTGGATTTAAAACATTTTTCTTGAGAGGTTCATCCATCCATTTTTTATACCACTTTTCCTCATCACTGTGACTTTGAACCTATCCTGGCTAACTGTGGAGGGGGAGGCACACCCTGAAGTGGTATTCACATTACATTATATTCCATACTGTTTTGAAATGAGAACAACTCGGAAGTCAACAAACATCACAACATGGATTGCTTTTGACTTTCAAGTTCTACTCTGTTGGTTATCAGAAAGTAAAGTAAAAATATATCACTGCATAAAGAGGACGGTCAATACAAACTGAAATTGGATTTTCAAACGTGAAAGGCTAAAACTCAGCTACTGCTCACGATGACAAATCTCTGACAGGGTTGGTTTGTCACATGAAATGTCTTCAAGATCCCATCTGCAGTATTTTGTCACACGTGTGCAAGCAGAGAACACAACAGCCAACTCATACAAAGGACTGCACTGAAACCACAGTCAAAGCTGTGACCACGTAGCAGATATAAAAAGTCCACACACCCCTGCTCAAATGACGACAACTCATCACCAACGAACACCATTCTAACATTGAGGCGTGGGGATGGCAGCATAATGCACATTGTATTTTATGGGCGTCTCATTTTTTTACATCATCTTAGAAAATCTTCTTTAAAGCCCAAGTGTCATGCCTATAAACATTCTAAAATAGATATTGTAATGAAAAATACATATAACATTTTTCAATTCAATGAAAAAATAAATATGAGCGGAGAGCGGGTCATCCATGCGCAACGTTGCGGAAGTCTCATTCCACATTCAAGTGGTCGCCATATTGGCTGCATCCTCTGTCAGTGACATCACGCTGGGACATTCGCCATTGAAAACACGCTGTGCCACCTACTATGGGAGACGAATACGCCGCTTCTGACATGGAAGCTCTTTTCGAAGAAGAGAATATCTCACAACCGAGTGAAGGGGCAATATTACCCTATTGTTTTGAGTGATATTTAGACAATATGCAGATCACGGCCAAACGACGTCCCCGCTTGATCCACCTCTGCATGGGCGATGAACAACGGCGCCAGCGGCCGCAAGCAACGACAACGGCATGGCCTAACTGCCTCCACACTTGATCCCCCTCCGCGGTGGTGATGAAAAAAATTCCGCTCGCGAGGGAGGACGACGCGGCGCGGCCAAACCGCCTCCCCGTCCGAGCCACCTCCGCGGCGGAGATGAGCCACCACGGCCCGGTGCCGCGACGAGCCACCCCGACCGAAGCAGTGTTGACAAGGCTGGCGGCAATCCACAAGGCTGGCTCAACCTTGTCGACAAGGCCGGTGGCGATCCACGAGGCCGGTTCGGGCTCTGTCCCACCACTTAGTTAGAGATTATGACCCCCCCCCCAACTATTGTTTGTTTGTTTGTTTTTTTTGGTTTGTTTTTTTTTTGTAGCTGAAGACACACCTACTGGCCATTTGGAACCCACTAAGCTCTCATCCTTTGCACCTGTGCAATCTATTTTTCACGACGAACCGGGTCTTTTGGAAAAGTATGAAGAGCGAATCCATTCTCCTGAGTGTTCGAGCAATATCCAGCAATACAACGAGCCGGCATTTTGGCTAACACGAAGGAACAACGAGCTACCTTCCAGCAGGTAAATCTAGTATAAACAGACTAGACCGCTTGAGTGCGCTACTGCCCTGTACGTCACTTCCCGCTTCTTCTCAAAAACAAATCCCTCGAGAGGATTTTCATGGTGGGAGTTACAAAAAGCCATATATGTCAAATTCATGGTCAAAATCTGGATGGATCCATACCGGCTGCCGTTTTATCATTAATAACATACTACAAATCACACATTTCATGACAGTGGACCCTTAAGAAATGGAGGCCCCAAGCATGTATTTGCATGGGGCCCCATTTTTATTTGCAGGGCTTTCACTCATTCAATACCTGACGCAGCAAACTTTGACATCTGAGAATTGAGCAGGGTGCCAAGTCGACAGACACAAACTATGGACTGGTGAGGAATGTAAAATAGGGAGTCGCAGGTTTCGGATCAGAGAACAAACTCAATAAAACGTAAAAATATATTGAGTTAATGTAGATTAGTGATGGATTTATTGGCACATGTGATAGTCATGCCTGAGAACTAGTGACTGATTAGAGCCTCAATCAGAAGCGCTTTACAAAATAAGGAGAGGCCTAAAAACAAGTGGGTGTTTTCAACCATAATCCATCTCTCCGACTGCTTTCTGATTTGTCGACAGATACGGCAAAGAAACGTGGCCTCTTGAAGAAGTGCAAGTACTGTGGAGGCCAGAAATAGCTCCAGTCAGGTAAGCATGAATGATATAAGAGGAACAGAAGCGAGGCTCTCTGCCAAGTCTCGTAGTCTCCAGCTCTGACAGGAGCCGCAGCCGGCCTTTATGAATGGATAAGTCGGAGGGCTTTAACGACACCCGTGACTGACTCAGTGCAGGCACAGTCAGTGGGCGGTCCTGGTAGAATGAGATGAGGTGGGCTGGCATCAACAATGACGCATAAGAGGTGACTTTGAAGCCCCTTTGCCTCCCCTTGCCCACCATTACATTTACGACACGGGCCGTGAGCTCTGACACACGACAGTCATTACTCACATTTAGAGTGGGGAGACGTGCATGTCGGCTGACAATGAATAGGAAACATTTCTGGTGATTCATCAATCCGTCTATTCATCTATTTTCCATCCGGCCTATTCTAGCTGGCATCGGCTGAACGGCAGACCACACATTGGACTGTTCGACAGTCAATCACGTGGCATATATGGAGAAAGACAACCGTTCATAGTCAAATAGCCAACAAGTCGTAAGTTAGGACACTTTTTAAGATGGCTCCTCATGTACAGTATTTAGATCAAATAGTGAGGTAAAGAAACAGTTTGTACCTCATAATTTAATGGTTCAATTCAATTACAGTAATTGTGCTGCTCCTTTTGCTGTGCCCATCCAGGCCAGTATAATACTGTTATCTCATTTAAAGAAATTTTTAAAAATCACAACTACTCTCTGTCACGCAGTCCAGTGCAATAATAGATTTTTTTTCTGCTAACGATAAAGAATATATGCCAGGAAGTGTTGAGATATAGTTAGTCTACAAATGTTCAAAATCTAGTAAAAAAGAAAAAGAACATGAAAGTGAAATATTTCAAATAGCTCCAAAGTCCTAACATACAGGTTGACAAAAATTGATTTCAAAAGTACACAACGTATCCCACTGACCTTCTGAAGGAAAATGTTACATTTGTGCTATTTTAGTTTTTAGATACAGTGACGCTGTATGAAATGCCACACAAATTTTGACACGTTGAATGCTAGCAATTCTGGACCGTCATCTTATTTTTGGATACTTTTAAATGAAACTTGTCAGACAATCGGAGTGAGAGGTTGGCACACAAAACCAAAGGCTCGATGAAAATACTCGTTGTCGACAATATAAATCAAATTAAACCGTTTTCGAAACTACATTTCTATAGGTGATAAAAAAAAGCAAATGTTTCCGAAAACTGACATTTTTTTCCTTAAAAAAATATTTCACCAGAACCCATCATTCTATTTTCAAACTTCTTGCATTTGCATTCCATCAATCCATCCATCCATTTTCTTTGCCACTTATCCTCACTAGGATACGCGGGGAGTGCAGGAGCCTATCCCAGCTGTGAACGGGCAGGAAGCGGGGTACAAAATGAATTGGTTGCCAGCCAATCGCAGGCCACATAGAGATAAACATCCACACTCACAATCGCACCTAGGGGCAATTTAGAGTGTCCAATTAGTGTTGCATGTTTTTGGGACGTGGGAGGAAACTGGAGTGCACGGAGAAAACCCACGCAGACACCGGGAGAACATGGAAACGCCACACATGCGGGGCTGGGGTCGAACCGGGGTCCTCAGAACTGTGAGGCCAACGCTTTCCCAGCTGATCCACAGTACATTCCTCTTAATTTTATGTTTAGTTTGCAAGCAAACTTCAACGGGGAGTGGTGTTACAAATGAGAGTGCGTGTGGGGGGGGGGGGCATAAAGCAGATGGATGCTACCCACCCTTTTTCTTTGAACAGCCCATTGCAACAAGGGCTTAATCACGGCTGTGTGAGACACACCAGCATCAGGTGTTTGGTTTTTTTTTTTTTTGGGGTGGTGGGATGAGATGACGCATCGCCTCAGGAGGGGGAAACGTTGAGAAGTGACGCGCATCAGGCGAGTATTCCCTCACGACTACAATCGAGCGACACAAGGAGGGAGGCGGCAGTAGCAACGCGGCAACGGCAAGGAAGGGGAGGGGGGCTTTTCCACGTCCGGCTCACCCGCCTGCCCACGCATGAATGAGCAGAGTGGAAGGCGCACACACACTCTCTGTAAACAACCGCATCAGTAACATTACTAGCACGAAGGTTCTAAAACACGTTCGCTCGGCGAACTGGACCTTTTAGTACTTCGACGACCGGTTCAGACTGTCACCTTGCCCCCACGACAACCATCAACCGTGGGTCAAAGAAAACCTGAGTGACAACGGTGCTCTTTTATCAAATCAGCAGGATAGTCATGAAACGGCTTGGTGCAGTACAAAAAAAAAAACAATAATAAAGAAAAACCAAAAAAAAAAAAAAGGTTAAAAATTGAGAACATTTGACCCTTACCTCCCACGCATAGTAGGGACATCTCCGTTGCGTGGCGTGAGGATTCCCGGCTGTCCTCCGTTGAACCGCCGCTACCTGCCCGAACCGAACAGAGATTTGTAGTCTCACTCCGTCTCACCACTTAAAAGCCAGATTTGGAGACGGGGAGGGAAACAACGACGTGGTTTCTCGAATGAGCTCCTCGCTCGCTACGCGCGGCTGTCGTGTGCTGCTCGGCACAGGGGTGAGACCCTGCATCCACTTTGGTAGCTCCCCTGCATTGCTCCTCCCGCCCGCACAGCCATCTTGTTTCGGCGGCAGGACGGCTCCTCTCACCGCTGTGACGTCACTGGCACGAGTGGCAGGAAGAGGGGCACGATCGCAAGCAGTCAAGCAATCACATTATAAAAACAATAAGAATAAAAATACACTTCTCCGAGCACCAGCGCTATCAAGGGCAACACTTAAATGCAATAGCAGCGTAGACCAAAGTGTTGAGAAAAATGTGCTGGTTTTATTTCTATTTTATTTCCCTTTTAAGTGAAAATAGAAAAGAGACAGAGTATTGATAACAAGTCTGCCAAATTTGAACGAATACTAAATGCTGCAAGTACATAAAATGTCCTCATATGAGAATTGCCACATTTGCGAATATTACAGATTAAAGGAGTTTGCAGTGTTTAAAACAAAAGTCAACTTTAACTCAGTTCAAAACTGACATCACCAACGATTGCCCTGTAATCGTTGCTGTTCTTTTTTTTCTCTCTCCGTATGATTTCCTACCTACCATTGTGCTTCAAACCCTGAACTCCAATTCAAAACAACCACTGCTTTTATTACTCATATATATCTATTGTTATATATTTTTTTCCAAATTTTAGAGAAATTCTCCTCTAAAACGGAAGTGACTATATCCGAGAAGTATAGAAATAAATAACATACCTCCATAAAATCATTGTTCATCATCCCACATAAGGAACATCTGCCATAATCACACGGACACAACCAAACTAGGATATTTTCTCTCAGCACTCTCTAATCAATAATAGAAGAATCACGTAAATCAATTTTCATTTGTAAATAAAATTTACCATTCAGTCTAATTCAGGTTCTAAATCAACCGCAGCCTTGCTTTTCACCAGGAGAGGTCACTGTTACTGATGCTTCAAAAAAATTAACTAATTTCCCCAAAAATTGGCCCGAAGGGTTCAGTGCTGCACCAACGCTCCATTTAAAATTAGAAGAAAGATATTTTGTTTTGATTTCAGGCCGTCCCTTTAAAAAATAGTCACAAAATGAAAAAAAAAGAAAAGAAGTGTGGACCCGTTGAAGTTGGAACGCGAGTGGTAGGGGGCGCTGTCGTACCCTTATGAAGTTAATACTACTACAAATTAAGGAGGGGAAGAAGCGTGTTGTTTACGCCTATGCTACATGTAAGATGGCTACCGGAGAGAACAGTGGCAGGCCTCCGTGCCTCAACTTCGCCGGCCCGGGTCCTCTGGGAAACAGCCAACCGAGCAACAGCGTTTTCTCTATGCCGGCTTCCAATGGCGGAGCGCTGACTTCGGCAGGCGGGGCTCAAAGTGCCGCTCGGCGTTCCAACCCGCAGCTGGGGCCTGGCGGTGTAGACGGCAACGAAGTTGTGACCTCCGGAGCGCCACCGACCCCCCAGGGCTCCCTTCACCCTCCGACTGCGCCGGGTGCGGCCGCCGATGGGGCCATGGCAGCCCCGGCGTCCAACATGGCGACAATCGCGGCGTCGAACGCTACCCCGGCGGCGGCGCCCGCCGCCACTCCGGCTGCCGCGTCCGTGCTGGTATACCGAGAGCCGGTGTACAACTGGCAAGCGACAAAGAGCACCGTGAAGGAGAGGTTTGCTTTTCTGTTCAACAACGAAGTACTCAGCGACGTCCACTTCTTGGTGGGCAAAGGAATGGGCGTTCAGAGGATACCCGCGCACAGGTCAAATGATTTTTCACTGTCTAAACATTCACGGTGGCACGTTCTAACCGAATTGGCTGCTTATTACTCGCATTGTTTAGGTTTGTCCTGGCCGTTGGAAGCGCCGTGTTTGATGCCATGTTCAACGGGGGAATGGCGACGACATCAACGGAAATCGAGCTCCCTGACGTGGAACCAGCCGCTTTTTTAGCGCTGCTGAAGTAAGAGCGACCAGTGACACCGACGATGGTGTGCACGTCTTAATGTTTAGGGCAGGGGGAGGTGCTTGTACCACCAGGGTGGCAGCCTACAACCTGGCGTCATTTTTACAAACACAAATAAGACCGCTGCAAATAGACTTGCATAGTAGTTTTGCTGCAATGGTTGCTGTCTGCTTGCTCCTTTTTACTACAATATTTTACTATTCTGTCAACTCTTCAACCTGTCAAGGTACCATCTTATCCTACTTCTTGATTCTGATGTTCTTTCTCCAGTTTCCTTGTTCACGTGGGGCGCAATCAATACTGTATTACCGTCATATGTGGTCAAGGATGACTGTTTCTCATGGACTTAAGTATGCTTTACTTTTTCTCATGATTGGTAAAAGAATGCACATAGTTACAAGAGCTGCTATCGGCTATAAGTCCTGCCTAAGCGCTCCACACAGACTAACTCACTTAACCCAAAATTCAAGACTAAATGTCCCTTTTGATGTTTCACCTGGAATGTTTACTGACTTCACAAAAGCCAATGCACCGGCCCACTCTTAATGGCCTGGGCTCAGAGTTAATTATTAAAACCAGTCACATTGTTAATATATTTGAAGTTACATTGGCCAGCGTGACTGATTTTGAAGGCACGAAGCAGATTATATTGACATCTAATCTTAATTGGCTGCAAAAAAAATCTCAACACATGCATACAGTAAGATGGGCATCCGTGAGGCATCCTACGAATAGAGAGAATATACAGTTGGGAATAAAGTAATACAATTTTAAGAAACAAATATTAAAGTTTGAGTTGAGAAGTTCAGTGATGAAAAGCCATTTTGGCGCTGACAAGCCACAACAGTTTGCTAATATCGTTTATTATGATATTTACTTAAATGTATTCAGGATAACATTATTAAGCAAAAAAAAAAAAAAAAAGAGAGAAAAAATTGTTTCCAGCACTGGTGCAGAAAATACTTGTAAAGTGAGCTTGACAGATCATTTGAATTTAGCAAAGGAAATAACTATTCCATCAAAGCACTTTTATTTATTTATGTTTGAGCGGATGAATAAATCCATATTTAATTGGAATTGAGTTTTTACATCACCCATGAAAGGTAAGTGGATGATTATTATGTATTTCATATTTTATTGTACATCTCTGTGTTAGGTTTAGCGCCTATAAAATCTGTTGGTTGAGACTACTCACGGGTACACTTTGACCGTGTGCAGGTTTCTGTACTCGGACGAAGTTCAGATCGGGCCCGAGACCGTGATGACCACGCTCTATACTGCCAAAAAGTACGCTGTGCCAGCCCTGGAGGCCCACTGTGTGGAGTTCCTCAAGAAGAACCTGAGAGCGGACAATGCTTTCATGCTGCTCACGCAGGTTAGACAAGTTGATGTAAAAATACACACACAACTGCTCACGTAGTTTCATTCCATAGTTGTGACCGGCAATAGAAAAAAGGTGTGCAGGTGGACCTTATCTTTGGACTATTTTGGTTTCAGGCACGTTTATTTGACGAGCCTCAACTTGCCAGCCTGTGTCTGGAAAATATCGATAAGAACACCGGAGATGCTCTCGCCGCCGAGGGCTTCACCGACATTGACCTCGGTATGCGGTCCCGCTCACTCAAAGCTAAAACCGCGTCGCATCTGATGATTCTTTACGTCACTCTGGCTCCGCTTTTAGATACGCTGGTCGCTGTGTTGGAGAGGGACACTTTAGGCGTGCGCGAGGTGCGATTGTTTGGCGCGGCAGTGCGTTGGGCGGAGGCGGAGGCCCACAGGCAGCAGCTGCAGCCCACCCCGGAGAACAAGCGCAAAGTGCTGGGCAAAGCCCTCACGCTCATCCGCTTCCCTCTCATGACTATTGAAGAATTTGCTGCAGGTCAGCAGAAATGCAGCAAACCTGCCTTGAATTCTTAAAAGAATCCATAGATTCTTCTGTTTTCGTCATCATCAGGTCCGGCCCAGTCCAGTATACTGACTGACAGGGAAGTGGTGAGTCTTTTCCTCCACTTCACAGTGAACCCTAAGCCCCGCGTAGACTTCATCGATCGGCCTCGCTGCTGCCTCCGAGGGAAGGAGTGCAGCATCACGCGGTTTGGACAGGTGGAGAGTCGCTGGGGCTACAGCGGGACAAGTGACCGCATACGGTGAGGCACCAGCTATTGAAATGGTCTCCATTTTTGTTTTTGTGCGGCACCTCAGATGCACCGAATCGGGGATTGCAAAAATATGCAATTTTTGAATATGCGGGGAACACTGTCATTTGAGTAATGAGCTTGGTGACGGAGCAAATTAAACTTGTAAGTCAAGGTACAGCTGTACATCTTTTAAATGTTTATAGATTCTCAGTAAACCGAAGGATATTTGTGGTGGGATTCGGCCTGTACGGCTCAATACACGGACCGACGGACTACCAAGTCAACATTCAGGTACGGGCCAGAGGTTTTGCCATGTTCAGCCATTTTGACATTGACGCGTCGGCATCTCCCTTCTGTATGTGCAGATTATTCATACAGACAGTAACACCGTACTGGGACAGAATGAAACTGGTTTCAGCTGCGACGGGTCGGCCAACACCTTCCGAGTCATGTTCAAAGAACCAGTGGAGATACTGCCCAATGTGAACTACACTGCCTGTGCTACGCTCAAGGTTTGAACAGGGATTTTTGTTGTGGGCTAGATTTCCACTACAAGAGTTTGCATGTTCTCCCCGTGCCTGCGTGGATTTTCTCCGGGCAATCCGGTTTCCTCCCACATCCCAAAAACATGCAATTTGGACACTCTAAATTGCCCCTCGGTGTGATTGTGAGTGTGGCTGTTTGTCTTGATGTGCTCTGGAATTGGCTGGCAACCAGTTCAGGGTGTACCCCGCCTCCTGCCGGTTGACAGCTGGGATAGGCTCCAGCACTCCCTGCGACCATCGTGAGGATAAGCGGCAAAGAAAATGGATGGATGACTCATATTTACACATGAAATTTATGGACTAGTTTTGGAATCACAAATGGGTTCTTTAACCACTGTCGATGTTTGGTAACACAAAATGCTTGCAATCTCTCAATGTTATCATTTAAGATGTAGAAGTTTGAAATTTTGGTACATATTTTAACAAAAATCATGGAAGTTGACACATGATTTGCCTTCGCGGGTCACATAAAGTTATGTGGTGGGCTGAATCTTGCCCCCGAGCCATGAGTTTGACACGTTTAGTTTAGGGCATGGAGTTTCTTTGCGTTACTGAAACATTTCAAGTATTGACCCTTAAATTTTTAATACTATGAGAGCTGCAAAAAAAATAGATTTGTAGTCTGTGACTATACCAAAAGCATATTTTGAAAAACATGGCAATATTGGGGTTTAGGATTTCAGTTATGGGGTTATTATTGTCTCTGCTGGTCCCACTAAATACTTGAAGTGTTATCGAGCTCATTATCCGCAGGGACACGTGGAACGATAACCTGTTGCATATTGATTAGGGTTGAAAATTTCAGTTATGGAACTCTTGTCTACACTGGTAACAGTAAACACCTTGCTGATGAAGCATTATTTAGCTTAATATCTGGAACACGTGAAAGAACAGCCCGATGTTTCCTTAAAATGACGTTGAGTGGCCTAAAAGAAACAAAAAAAAAGTGTTCATTTGATAACATGAGGTGGGTGTAAGTCAAAAAGTGTGGTGTCACTTCTGCTTACATTCAATTGCAAGTCTGAAAATTGATCAGCAGAATGTATAATCAACTCTATTGCTATATAGTATCTGTTCCGGCAATGGTTAGTCACCCCTCCTCTCTGCGTTTCTCCCACAGGGCCCGGACTCTCATTACGGGACGAAGGGAATGCGAAAGATAACACATGAGTCATCAACTACTGGCACCAAGACGTGCTTCACCTTCTGCTACGCGGCGGGGAACAACAACGGTACTTCAGTAGAGGACGGACAGATTCCCGAGGTCATCTTCTACACATAGTCGGTCACCTTCCAGTTTTGTGGTGATGCTCCATCAAATGCGACAGCCCGGAAACAGCGCCATGGGGATAGGTGGGTGGGTGGGGTGGGGGGGTCTATGTCTCGGGGCTCACGTGTCATAATGCTGTCCCCTCCATTTGGTGCGCTGCCGATGGCCACATTGGAAGACAAATAGCCACGAGGCAAAACGTCCCATTAATTTGTGCAGTTTGTCCTTAGAGATCCGCTCGTTCGGTGTGTCTGAAAACGATGACAGTCGACGACTCCAAAACGAAACAAAATAACGAGAAGGCGTAGATTATCCTTGCTGTGGGTTGCCAACACAAAACAGCTTGACACTGAATGTTAGCCAAGTTAGTTCAACCAGCATTTCACAACTTGCGTACACGGCAGCAGGTACCTGTCGCATCCATCTTCACATTTTAAAGGCTTTATGGATACTTGGCATATTCTGAACTATAACAGTACCACACAATAAGCAAGTTTTAGTCACTTCAGTACTTGTGTCTTTGCTTGTTAGATGCCTATTTCTAAAAGACCTTTTTTTGGCCTTTGCATTTTGGGTTGTTTAACAGATGCACATTAACTCTTCTTGATATGTGTATATATTTTTTTCCTTTTAACTTTGATGTAAATATGTGCACCCAGGTCAGTGTTTGTTTAATTGTTGTACAAACCTCAGCTCCCACAAAGTTGCTCTGTATAATAATATCAGTTAAAAAGATTGATTTGCATTTTTTTTGTCCCGATCCTATATTCAGTAGACTTCGGTGCAAAGTTGAACAGAAGGTGCCGCCTTTGGGGAAACCAAAGGCTTTCAGAAATCGATCTTTGGATCACGTTAATAAAATAATAATTGCCGAAATACTTTAAAGAAGCAATATATCGGACATGATAATTTGTCAATGACACAAACTGCTTCTGTGATGTTCAGTGTGTACTAGAGCCCTGCTTTGATATCAGCTCATTAAAGTTATTTGTGCAAAAGTTATCACGTTAAGGTTTTGCCGCCTATTTTCACAAAGTATTTCAGGTTTTCTCTCTATAAATGCTGTCAATTCTATAATTGATTGATTTGAAGAATATTTGGCAATTACAGTGTGGATTTTTACAATCAGGCCATTAATATATCTAATGTGAATAAGAGGAAATAAAGTGTACATCAGTAGAGAATGACGGAACTTGACAGTCGTGCTTTACCCAACGATTGAAGAAATAATGAAAAAAAAAAAGGAAAAGCCACTTCATCTGCAGTCAAAATGTTTAATTCATTATGATCATTGAAGTTTAATGTCGACCAATCCTGAAACGTTCTCGCTTGCTTAGTGCATTATTGCAGCAGGATCGCCGCTACTTATAGAGGTGCTGTTGTGTCAGCTGAAATGGAGTGACGGGGATGTTTAAAAAAAAAAAGAAATTAAGGAATTGATCACCCAACAGCTTTACTCCCAATTTTCCCCAGAACCTTTGGCCTAGGCACTTGGTGTACTGTTGTGAAATTAAAAGGTGAGCATGATTCCCCCAATTAGCCTACGACACTCACATAACCTTCTTATATTTTTTTAAAGCGGAGACTTTCACTTGAACCCGTTGTGCAAACTTATAAGCCAGTGCAAAGATTATTAAAGTGCCCACAAGGTTAAGATTTAGTGATAAGATTTGGACATTAATGTAAATTCAGGGTTCACTTGTTACAATTTGTCCAGGTAATTGTCCAGTGGGGGGATGCCCTCCTTGAGACCTTTCCGCTTCCTAATTTCAGCAACGACTTCTGCGGGTTTGCTGGTGGGGTCTCTCGGGTCACCCTGGAGAATTTGCCAGTGGTCAAACACACATTGTGGAAAGGCCTGGCCCCCAGTGTTACTACGCAGGTCAGCGGTGAACCCTTGAAGGAAAGGACAATTCACGTTTTAGCTACCAAAAATAGAAATGCTACTCCTGATTTAATAAAGATGGGCTGTTACCCCTCAACACGACTGCAACGCTCTCATACACACTACAAAAATTCATTTATCTTGTTATATGTGACAGACCCACCGAGAAATGGCTACAAATCCATCCAGTGGTGATTTCCAAATTTCAACTAAAAGACTTACCGAAGGATTCATTGACAGGCAGGTAGGCTTTCACCACAAACATGGGAGTTCCCATCACTTGAGATTCCTCAAAGACATGACCTCGTTTCCTATTCAGAACACCGTAGATCCCCCCGACCACAGCTTCAGGGCACTGAATTGAAAAATTACAGCATCAAACAGTGACATTTACAACCTTATCTGTAATGTTTGTTCAATGAAATTACGTAAATTTAAGTCTTCATTTCTTCTCTAATTTTGTAGCTCCCTGCACCCCAGAGTTTTACCTTATGAATTAAGCCCAAATTCTGCAAAATACAAGTTCCCCATCAGACAGCTGAATATTTGTGAAGGAAACCCTCCAGAACGCATTCCCACCTGAATCTCCACCAGGTACACTGGTTCCATGAGCCGAGGCTGAGCGGTGAGCTGGCAGGCGTACAGGACCCTGCGAGCCGTGGGAATGATCTGTCCTCCGCCCCGGTGGATGGCGTCGGCGTGCAGCGTCACGTCGTGAATGTCAAAACGGACGGCGCGCATGTTCTCCTCGCACAGTGCACCCTGGAGAAAGGGCAGTCGTGAATTGAACATGCAAACTCTGCACAGGTGGGGCCGGATTTGAACCCCGTTCCTCAGAACTGTGAGGTAGAAGCGCTAACTAGACATCCACTATGGCACCTGAGCTTAATACAGATATACATGGAGAAGCTACTGTAATACTAGTTGTTGTTCACAAAGGATAAATATATATACAGTAGACCTGGAGGACTAGGGACTGGGCCGAACCACAAAGATTCATATTGTAATACATTAATTATAATATGATCCGTGACCAGCACCCACTGAATATTACGACAAGGTGATCAAAAATTTACTGTAATTCCCGGCCTATGGTTATAAGCCTCACCCACTACATTTGTAAAGGAAATACCATTTGGTACAAACGTACGCCGTAGCTGTGTAAAAGCCGCAAGTGTCCACATTGAAACACGAGATATTTACAAAGAAAAACGGTACACAGAGAGTTTAACGCTAACGCTAGCGCCACGCTAACACGGCCGGTTAAAAAAAACCATACTGGTAAAAATCACTGAGACACGGCAGTAACACGCTAGCGCAGCGCTAACAGGGCCGGACCGGTAAAAGTCACTTCCTCGGCACATATATTCCACCGGTCTCAGTCTTACCTTTTCCGCTAGAGTGCCCCCTTGCGGCCGTAAGAAAACAATGCACAAATTAACCGCATGGGTTGAGAGGGTGCAAAAAAAGTCGCGGCTTATAGGCCGGAAATTATGGTTTATGGTTTCACAGATCAGTTCTCTGAGGGAAACCTTACTAACAATTTGCCCCACAGCAAAAATGGAAATTTGGCATCCCTGGAGTCGGTGACTCCGCTAGTAGCAGATCGCAAGTGCAGGATGAGGCTGTATTTTTAAAACGCATAAAAGAAAACACGATCTCTAGGAAATTTACGATTCAGCAGGGGTGCAAACTGTGAACTGCGACATAGTGGAAAACTTTGAAATACACGGATTAATTGATTGAATGGTTTTAAATTGAGTGACGGACACCTCTTTAGTGGCCCACTGGAAACCGGCCACAACGCTGTCCTTAATCTCGTTGAGGTACTGGACCCCCTTTGTCACGTCTATGAGCAAGTTGGGCCCGGTTCCATCGGGACCAAAGCACCAGATCTTCCTGGCTTCGGTCACCTCCCACTCGTACTTGTCGGCCAAGTAACGCGCACGAGCTTTGAGCTCCTGACGAGCCGTGACGTCCCCCTTCTCGATGTCTTCGGCCAAGCCGTCTGGGAAGGGACGAGACTTCATGAAGAGACGATTGTGCTTGTTGGGAGACTTGGACAGACACATCTGGTCAGATTCCTCGGTCACCGTCTCTCTATAAGACACAACTGGGTCTGATTTCTGCAATAAGAGGGGAACAAAGTATCACGTGGATAAAAACCTTTCACCGTCAAATGCTGGGCATTGGACTATCCTACCACGATCTCATCTGATTCCTTACTTTCAGTGGAATGCAGGCGTGGTCCTCCTCCAAGTCCTTCAGGCATATCTCCAGATGGAGCTCGCCCGCTCCCGCGATGATGTGCTCCCCGGACTCTTCGATGATGCACTGCACCATGGGGTCGGACTTGGCCAGGCGCTTCAGGCCCTCCACCAGCTTGGGCAAGTCGGCCGGGTTCTTGGCCTCCACGGCAACTCTGACAACAGGACTGACGCTGAACTTCATCACCCTCATGTTGTGGGCCTATAGAAGCACACAGTCACTGACCTCACAATAATTAACGGGTGAAATACCTGTAGACTTGGGACGTGCGTGAAGAGGAGAAAATACGCGTATAATAATAAAATAAAATTGTTTTAAATTTTAGTTCTCTGGTCCATGCTTTATATTGATCTTTTTTTTGTATCTAAAATTGTCACATCAGAGTAAAAAAATGCAGAATTGTCTTTTCAAATACATGGACTGTAATATTTCATAGTCAGGCTAATGTAGTTAATACTTTTGTGTTGCATATTTTGTTTTGCTGATGGCATAAAATCGCAGAGGCAGACAGTACTTTGCCTCACAAAGGTGGACTTACCATAAAGCAAACAAAGGCCTGTTGTTGAGCCCAGAGATTTCCAGAGCCCCACCCACATACATAAAAAAAAAGAATTGATTAATCCCATCCATTCTCTGTACTGCTTATGCTCACTAGGGTTGTGGGTGTTCTGGAAAGGTGGGATACACCCTAAACCTGTCGCAAGCCAGTTGCCGGGAACACACAGTATAGGCAAACAAGTATTTACACTCACAATCACACGAATGGACAATGTAGAGTCTTCAATTATCCGACAATGCATGTCTGGATACCAGAGTGCCGATCGAGAACCCATGCAAGCAAGGGAAGATCCTGGATTTGTACCCACAACCTTGCAGTTGTGAGGCAGTTGTGCTAAGTCATCCACCATGGACGACGCTCCCAACCAAATCAATAAAATTACTTTTGGTTTCCAATTACATCGCCCCCCCCCCCCCCCCCCCCCTAAAAAAATTGGAAAACCGGATTGAAGCAAATAGTACTTGTTCAAAAGTGGTGATGGTCCCCGTCTTCACCAGGAACTGGTCGACTCCAACAAGACCGACAATGTTGCCACATGGAACATCTTCGATAGGCTCCACATATCTGCCCATCATCAGGATCGTCCTGGATAACAACGTTACGGTCACGTCAAGAAAATGTGTCACCATTTTGTAACCAATGTCTGAAATAAGCCCGCTTACCTTTGGATGGGTTTGATATAGAGGTCTTCTTTCTTGCCAGGAGTGAAGTTTGGCCCCATGATGCGCACCTTCTGGCCCGTGGACACACATCCAGAAAAGACGCGGCCAAATGCGTAAAAGCGACCTTTGTCACTGGTCGGGACCATCTTGGAAATGTACATCATCAGAGGAGCTTTGGGATCGCAGTTCTTAATGCCTGTGATAAAACGATAAAACTGTCAGAAGAGATTAGTATTAAGAAGTAACAAAGTACAAATTATTTAGTTACGATTTAAAGGTGTCTGGACGTCACATCAGTATTCAGTCCGTATTTATTTATTTTTTTAGTTTTAGAGTTGAATTATCCCTTTTTTTTTTTCAAGTATTTCAACTTACACTTACACTACAGAGCATACCTACTAACTAAGATCTTGTTCTAGATTCTGACAGGATAACCGAGACCAAACATATTTTGATTTCACGATATTGTAATGACAACTCCAAGTTGTATTATTTTGAAATGTTTGGTTGAATAGCAACTTTATTTCCATTGAAAGTCCGCCACAATAAGTAAATAATAAAATAAAAACGTAAATAAAGAATTGACATTTTCCATCCATCCATCCATTTTTTTAGTCGCATATCCTCACAAGGGTCGCAGGGAGTGCTGGACCCTATGCCAGCTGTCAACGGGCAGTAGGCGGGCTACACCGTGAATTGGTTGGCAGCCAATCACAGGGCACGGAGACACAAACAGCCGCACTCACAATCACACCTCGGGGCAATTTAGAGTGTCCGATTCATGTTGCATGTTTTTGGGATGTGTGAGGAAACCCACGCAGGCACGGGGAGAACATGCAAACTCCACACAGGCGGGTCCGGGATCGAACCCGGGACTTCAGAATTGTGAGGTCAACGCTATCCAGCTGATCCACTATGCCGCCACAATTGACATTTTCTAAATGAAATCAAAATATGGGAGACAAAAGTACTAAATTCTCAGAAAATGAGTTATCAACTTTTCTTCCCTTCTCTGCTGTGTGAAGTAAAGCAGAGCGGAAATAAACTGGTTAGCCATGCTAGTAAGCTAGTTGTCTGCGGTAACCAATTCAAGGGTTATGGTTAGGGTTAGGACCGCACTACTTGAACTTGAATTTTTGGAAGCCACACTTTGAAATGTTCTCACAGAGGGAAAAGTTGCAGGGCTCACCCACTACTCAGTTTTTTCAAACCGCCATGTACCTTGACAACCGAGGCGAGCACTCCCACTTACCCATGGCGGCTTCATCATCACCCGGGCCCTCGTAGAGCAGCTCACAGCGGTATTTCTGAGCGGTGACTGGGGAGGGCAGGTGGATGGTGATCATTTGGAGCAGGGCCTCCCCAGCTGGCAGCCAGCGACGCATCACCGCCTTCAGCAGCGCTTTCCCATCCTTTTCTTTGTCCTCAGAGTCCAGCTTGATATCCAGCTTCTCAATGAGTTTGGCCGTCTCGTCCTTCTTAAAATTCATGATGGCGTCAAACACCTGATGGAGGCAATTGCATATGCGGTTTGAGCGTCAAGTCTTCATTTCATCCAGCGAATGAGCCTCTTGAGAAGGATTTCAAATGGCAGCTGTTTACCTTGAAGATGGGGTCCAAAATAAACTGGCAAAAAGAGCGAGGATATTTCTGCCCATCAGGACCTGTGGCAGTCTTGGTGAACTTGCCGGTACTTGGATCAACATATCTGCAAGTGGCCCGTGAATTATTACACATAATCAGTGGTGTTAAGCACTAGGCCACCGTGCTTCCTGTCACATATTCAAATTGTTTTATCGAAGATGTTGTACCTCTCTCCCCACAGTTTCTTCATCATGTCTTCGACTTTCTTACACCTTTCTGCTGGACTCATCTGAGCTTCTGAGCCCTTTGCAACAAATTTGGCTACGTACATCTCAGCAAACTGCTTCAGTGTGAAAGCCCAGCCATGCAGACCGGAGCCGAAGCCTACTGTGCCGATAACAGGGTCAATCTGAGAACACAAAGGTTTATTGTTTTTAAATAATTCTTTATTTTTTTTTTTTTTTATGTGTAAGAGTTGCTTAGGTTCCCTACCAGGATGTTCCCCATGGGTCCGCCCTCATCCTCTCCGTAGGTGGAAATTATGACATTGACGTTCTCTATGATGCGCTGGAAGGTCCTGAAGAGGTCCTCCGTCTCCAGCTGTAGCTCTAGCAAGGCCCGGTCCATCTTGTTCATCATCAGAACCGGCTTGATGCGCTCAGCGATGGCCTGCCGCAGTACAGTCTCAGTCTGCACGCACACCCCTGAGAGAAGAAACCGAGACGTGAGCCCAAGTGGAGAAGATCCACGTGTGGAGGAGGTTGTATGAAGGAGACTACCGGAGACACAGTCCACCACCACGAGGGCTCCGTCGGTCACCCTGAGCGCCGCCGTGACCTCAGAGGAGAAGTCAACATGACCTGGTGAATCGATGAGGTTGATGAGGAAGCCATTTCCATCTTTGCACTGCTTAATGAAGGCCAAGTCTTTCTCGGCGAGCTCATAGTACATGGAGATGGCCCTGCAAGGACAGAAAACGTATACAGTGTTGCATTAAGAGAAAAGCTTAATTTAAAAATAAGGAAATGACAGAATCCATTACAAAGTGGTGAAAACTTTTAATTCTTTTTAATTCTTTAAAAGTTTTCACTACTTTTTTTTTTTTGGCTTCGATTCAATGGACATTGGCTGCTCCTTCTGATGTGCACACCTTGGCCACTTGAGGCAGTGTAGTATGCATGGAGATGGTTAACAAATACTCAGTAAGCCACAGTAATGTCAATGGTTCTTCACAGAGGATAAAGAATATAGCCCCGTGCGTATTGTTATATTATTCATCTAGATGTGTTGCTCCATGTTTGTTTTCAAATATTTCTTAAAGGGTTAACCATTATAACTGCAACACTGATGCTATTTATTCGCCCCTGTAAATTGCTTTGCATTGTTTATTTGTTTTTTAAATTCTAAGGTGAATCTTTGTGGTCCTTTAAAATATAGAGCATATGTAATTGTATTTGTTTTATCATTAGTTTGAGAGTTTGTCTGTTAGTCCAAAACTTACTCTGGGAGGAGCAGTAAAAATCTGTCAACCTCTTTTCAGAATAATTGTTGACAGGCATCTGTTAAAACTACGACTAGGTGTGAAGTGAGTTTTTACCATCACCAAACATCGCCCGCATCTCGAGTTTTTGCTCTCTTGTCAAAACAAAAATACCCCACAAATAATAGACTGTATCATGAAACACTTTTTCAGATCTGAGTAATTGATAACATTTTTTTTTTTGATACATTTTAAGAAGTCAGTGATTTTGTAGTGGTAGATTGTCTGAATTTTCTGCAGGCTGTGGGTTCAGTTCCCACTCAGTGATGGCGTGAATGTGAGTGCAAACGTTGTCTGAGTCCACATGTGGCCTGTGACTGACTGTTGACCAGTTTAGTCTGTAGTCCCCCTCTCCCCTGAAGTTAGCTGGGATAGGCTCCAGAACCCCACCATCTCCGGGGTGCCCCAGTTAAATTTTTCATATCATAAGCCGCTTTCAGCCACATAGTGGGGATTTATAGATATGACCCATATATTAAAAAAATCTGTGTTGTAACTTAGCTGTGGTAGGTGTACCATGATTTAGCGGGGGGAATAGTGGAATAGTGTCGCATGTGCTTCAGGAACTTGAGGCACGTACGTCGATTTGATGGTGATGCAACGCTCTTGCTCGTCTTTGCGCGTGTCCGTGAAACGAGTCTCTCCGGCCCGGGACGACGCGATGATGCCGGCCTTGGACACCAGTGAGTCGGTCAGCGTGGACTTGCCGTGGTCCACGTGGGCGATCACGGACATGTTCCTGATGTTGGACTTCTTGTCCATGATGGCTCGGATCTGGTCCACGGTGAAGTTGACCTGGTAGGATAGCGACACATGCTTACATATGGTTCAAATGGAAGGGCATTTCCTTTTCGGATCTCTTAATTCACGTCCACTAGTTCTGCTGCTGTTGCAAGCCGAGTTATAAAAAGAAAGTAATTTGGAAACTGAATCTATCAGGCTGGCAACGACAACTACGACAAATATTGCACCTTCATTTGGTGACTGCAGAGTGCTGCTGTCTGACCAGACTTGGAAATTATTTGAAAAATATTTGCAACAAATCTGACGACACCAAGCCTTAAATGTATCCAATTTTATCCATTATACATAAACAGAACAACAAAATAGAGAAAAACATAGGTTATGAAAGTCAGATGTCTAAGGTCAGCACTAATCTCTACCCCCCCCCCCCCCAGTATACAGAAACCTCTTTGAATGTTTACTTACTCTTGTTGTGGGCATTGTAGATGTTACTGACATACTGTTGTGGCAAGTCTCAAAAATACATTTATAAACAAAGTATATTACACTCATCCTATATAATTGTAAGCTTGTTTAAAGGGGACAAATGTCGTATTAAATCCCCTCTCATCTAAGAGTGTTTTGAGAAGATTTTTATCGACAATTACAAATTTTCAGGGGCGCTGCCATTTTCGCGACTCACATGACCTACGTGCGCGGATGTGACGCGGTACGTCCCGCAACAAAGGCCCGATTACATGGGACACCATTTATGCCCAGCGTTGATTTTTCGGATTTATCCTCATCTGATGAAGAAATAGCAGTATCGATTGATCGGGAAGACGGAGGAATACCCTGAAAATTCACATTTGTCAATGAAAATCTTCTCAAAACACTATTAAATGAGAGAGGATTGATTTAACATCACGTTGTCAAAATAGAGTACATATTACATGACCTAGTGGATACATTGTTAATGCAAACCAGTGGATTTCCCCTTTAACAGTGAAAAGCACATTTAAAATTACTCTGACAGGAGAAATTCTTCATGCTCCTCCACTGGATTGCACAAGTACAGGTAACCTACATACATTTGTGAGTACATTTTGACGAGACCGTACTACATTACCTTTTTCAGTATTGCATGTATAGGTTAGCCCTTTAGTAAAAAACATGGAAAAAATGAACAAAATATGGCTTTGGGGGCCGCTTACAATGAGGTGGCGGGGCTCATATCTGGCACCCCAGGCATGAGTTTGACACTCACGAGGACGATTCGAAACACAAGATTAAAAGAATAGCGTCAGTAAAAACTCATTGACAAAGGAGGGCAGGATTCCCGAGATGCAAGTCCACAGTACTGAAAGATGCTAGCTGTGAATAAAATCTCATTCACCGGGGGAAAACTAAATGCGCAGCACTTGCACTTGAGTGTCAGCATTACCTACTTCCTGCATTTACGCAACCGTCTAATTTGAATTACATTTTGTTATTGATGCACGGTGCGATCGGAGGATTCAGTTTAGTAATAACGTGTTTATTGCATATGACGCTAAGCTGTAGAGCATAATAATAATGCTTCGCTATGGACGTCAGTCTGGAAAGTAGGCCGGGGATACAGCCTAGTACGCTTTTTATGTTTGTCTGTTTTTTTTTAATCACTGGATCGGACACACGGGCGCACATCGCATCACGCAAAGGAATGTATGCACCCACACACGCACTTACACAGACGGACATCCGTAAATACACACGCTTAACGGGCTCTATAGACGCTTGTTGCGTCCATACAGCAAATACGTAATGCTTATATATTTTTTCATCGAAGCAGTCATTAGCCACGACAGATTCACCAGTGCGTTCAAGTCACCGCGGCTCGACACGGACTCACCATTTTGGCAATTTGTACGTCTTCGTCGCGATATTGCTGCGGAATGCCGCGTTGGGAAAGTGCGTGCAGGGACGCCGCAGTTCAGCCAAGCTGCGGTGAGGCGCTCGAGCAGCAGAGGGCGCTGCTGTGCTCCTCCACAGGCAACATTTATGATGATTATTATTTGGCACCATGTGCAAAGTTATGTGCGCTGAATCTAAACATCGAGCCAACACTGAACTCAAAGACATGAAAGTTTACTGTAGTCACAAAAGGTGCATACCCCTCAAATATTTTTATTTTTAAATGTCAAAACATCATTGAAATAAATGGAAATGCAATTAATTAAATTAATTAATGAAAAATAATTCAATAGTTTGTACATGATGATTGCATGGTTCAATGCTCATTGAAACTTTGTTCCCTCTGGTATACCCACGAGGGGGGAGTATTATACAGTATAAGTTTCACAGCTCAGCCACAGTCATATTAGTTGTCTTTTCTGCACAGGATAAAGAATACATGTCTGTGAGTTTTATTGTTGTTGTCAGTCTACATGCTAATGCGCCATTTTTGTTCAAATAGCCATTGCATGAAGGGTTATATAAATCGAGCCAAACGGATGCTAGTTTCATTAGCCCGTTTATGGTATCTTACATTGTTGTTAGCATTAAGCTAGTGGATGTTCATAATTATGAGAGTTTAAGTGTAATTCCTTTCGTTTTGTGTTTAAACTTGAATTGTGAATGAAATAAACAACTTTTGCTCTGACCAACCGATCACAAGGTGGAAAAATGTTGATGTCGTTGCTGAATTTAACATCTTGCCAGCCCACCACACATCTATTCCCAACAGTCAATGCTCTTCAGAGATTCAAACCCCGAATCTCATAACTATCAATCAGACAAACTAACCCCTAGTACTGATAGGCCCTGTGTGATTATTTTTATTTGGAGAGCAATGTTTGCCTGACCCCTGAGTGACCTTTCAAAAGAATCACTTGCACGATGTGCGTGACCTTGCTCAGGTTAGCAAATGCCGCAGCAGCACACATCTACACGCGAGGGAAAAGGAAGTGTATATCGTGACTTCACTGGCATCGTGTAAAAAGAAATACCAATTAGTTTCCAAAATCCAATTTCATTGAACAGTTTCCTATGATAACAATAAATGGCATTCAAGCAATTTGGGAAGGCACACTGCAATGATCGTGAAAAAAGAAATACGAGTACTATGACCATGACAGTTTAAACCGGCAAGAAAAGTGAAGGCCGCCAAACACATTAATAAGCATTAAGATTTGTAATACTGCATTCATTGCCAAGCTCACTGCAAGAAGTAAATTATGTGACACTTCTTACTATAATGAGTCTTCTGGAGTATTATTTGTCTAATTATCATCATCGAATAGGCAATTTAGATTAAACTCACTGCTGCTTGGATGAGAGAAGTCCATCCATGGATGCTAACGTGTGATTTGTCTGATTGCAGGCTCCCTTTTCAACAGGATATCGAATATGGAAACACCACTTGGCATTTAGGAGACTGTGATGGTAGGTGGCAGCAACTTCACCTGATGTTCTTTTTGTGTATTTGGCAAACATTTAATCATTCCTTGACCTTTTAACTCCATCCATCCATTCATTCATTTTCTCCGCCGCTTATCCTCACGGGGGTCACGGGGAGAGCTGGAGCCTATCCCAGCTGTCAACGGGCAGGAGGCATGGGTACACCAGCCAATCGGAGGTCACATGGAGACAAACAGCCGCACTCACAATCACACCTACGGGCAATTTAGAGCGTCCAATGTTTTTGGGATATGGGAGGAAACCGGAGTGTCCGGAGAAAATCCACGCTGGCATGGGTAGAACATGCAAACTCCACACAGGAGGGTCCGGGATTGAACCCGGGACCTCAGAACTCTGAGGCCAACGCTTTACCAGCTGATCCACCGTGCCGCCCTGGATGAGAGAAGTGATTTTTTGAATTGATTCGAAAGCGTCCAAATAATACCCTCATCAAGTTATGCTTTAGTTTCAACTCCCCTCATCACTGTACATTTCCACCACGGTGTCGGGACAGAAAGCGATGATTTGGCTCACATCGCTTATTACTCATTGATAGAAGCAGACAACATGCATTTTATGGCCATTGGTGATAACCACTTATGCGGTGATGATGTTTGTATATGTATAAAGATACTTTCTTGTTTTACACCTCCTTGTCCAGCAAATGCTGTATGTGTGTGTTCTATGTTCAACTTTAACCTTTAAAGGGAGATGTAAAATACACGCACGCAGATTGCGTGTACAGCACAACATCAGTTATCTGTGTTATTCTTGCTATTGAGAGATGGTCTTGACATGTCCTGGTCAGGTCATATCTGCGTGTACTTTGAGACACTGCACCACAGATAGCGACGCAATAAAGATAGCACAGCCATGCTTACTTATTATGATTATTACTGCATTGATAATAAATGGATGCAAATAAATGGATTTTCAATCCAAGCCAAAATATTTACGAGTGCCCGGTAGACGGAATGATATCAAATACAGCTCATAGAGTGGGCAGTTTTATGTAATGAGTTTTAGTTTATGAACTCCATGTTGTTGTTGTTGTTATTTTCACATTATTTTATTTTTCACCATGAGTTCTCAATAAAAAATAGTGTGTATACTTTCCATTTGGACTCACATGAGCTGTGAAATGTCATAAATCAAAGACTTTGGGTCAATTCTTTCTAGCAATGTAATTTTACACAGCAGAAAATATTAATGTTGAAAAAAAACTATTCAATATGTCTTAGTGTTCAAACTCATGGGTGTGGGTTATAATCTTGTAAAAAATAATAAATATAATCTTTAATAATGAATAAAAACTATACCTCATAGTTAATGGGCACTTGAGCTTACTATGTTAACTGAATTTGAATTTTGGTTGTTATGGTATGTACATGAAGCCAGATTTTTCTTTCTTTTTTTTTTTTGGAAGTAGTACTTCGTATGAAAGGGAAAAAAAGTGAGAATAACTGTTAAGTGATAATATAGCAAAATACAATTTTGCCATTTCATATTTGAATCAAAACATTATGCCAGTAATCATAATTGCATAATTTATGCCATTAGTGGGAGAAATTATGTAAATTTGAAACTAAACAAACTAAACTTTGAAAATTTCCACAGTTACAATTTTAGTTAAATTTGAAAAATGCAAAAGCACAGAACTTTTTTTGCATGATTTCCTACAGCCGACGCTTGTGATCATGTAACATCGTGTCAAGGGCTCAAAACATGACATTTTTCCAAATGTGACACTGAAGCACCACCTCAACTATATTTTTTTGACATTTCTAAAGGTGTAAACTTTTTAAAAACAGAAAATAACGTTTGAACAGTTTTAACTTGATGACAATAGAACTCTCTTTATGGATCATACATTTATCTGGATTGGCATATTAAGAGATATTGTCTCAATTGTGCACAGACATTTGTCATTAGGTCAACATTGTATGGTACTGTTGTTTTCCAAATGATTTTTTTATATTGCAGCAAACACATTATATATTATGTATTTACACTTGTCATGTTTTTTTAATGTAGTTTATCATTTGTCCAAAGAACAAATATGTGATTAATTTTAAAATAATAATCTCCAAGGGAGCGTCACTGCGGATGGCTGGTTAGCACATCTGAGAAAGTAATTGAAATATTTACATTACTATTACTTACTATTTTCAACAGGGTAACCATCTACATTTCCAAAATACCGTAATTTCCGGCCAATAAGCCGAGACTTTTTTCACACACTTTCAACCCTGCGGTTTATGCGGTAGTGCGGCTAATTTGTACATTTTTTTCTGACGGCCACAAGGGGGCCCTCGACCGGAAAAGGTAAGAGTGAGACCGGTGCAATATATGTGCCGAAGAAGTGACTTTTACCGGTCTGGCCCTGTTACTGCCGTGTTTCAGTGATTTTTACTTGTATGCTTTTTTTTTTTTTTAACCGGCCCTGTTAACGTGGTGGCGCTAGCGTTGGCGTGAAACTCTCTGTGTACCGTCTTTCTGTGTAAATATCTCGCGTTTCAATGTGGGTTTCAATGTGGGCACTTGTGGCTTTTACACAGCTGTGGCGTATGTATGTACCAAATGGTATTTTCTTTACAAATATACTAGGTGAGACTTATAACCAGGTGCACTCTGTAGGCCGGGAATTACGGTAATCCATTCCCAACACAAGAGCCTAATAATTTCTTTGATAGATCGAATGAACACTGCGTCAAAGGTAACAATGTGGTAAAAAAATATGATGCATTCAACTAATGCTCTTCAAGTGAAATGCGCTGCAGATGATAATTAATGCTTAGAAACGCCTCGACCCTCCTGTTTGTCACGCTCAAAAGAAGATTATACATCTTTGCAAGTGAATATGTTCCTGAACATCTTATGTAATTCCACCCTTAATTGGGTTTATCCTTAATACAAACCCGAGACAGATGGCCTTTATTATGGCAGTAAAGATAAGGAAAGATGACACACGGTGTGTTCACTCTGACTGAGAGAGGATACGCAGGCATAAACATGGAAAACAAAACTGATGGGCTGAGTAGAAAATCTAACATTCACTGTAAATGGGAGTACTGTACATGGGTATAATTTGGGTGTAATCTTAACAGAACGTGGCCAACAGTCGTAGACCACACAGACTGTGAGACGACTTAACTCTCTCCGATAGAAACAAGCTCTGCAAAACCCTATTTGTGCCCTGTAGGCTACGTTGTCGCTTCAGATGAATAATTAACTGCAGTACACTACTAAGACTGATGATGTAGTTACACATACTGCCACCCCCAAAAGAAACGAAACAATAATCTATCGCTCTGACGGCATCAATCAAAAGTGGCCAGTACTACAAACAATTTTTTTTTTTTTTACTGAATCAAATGTCCAAACACTGAATACTGTTATTGGGGTTTAATATCCATCCATCCATTTTCCTAGCCGCTTAACCTCACAAGGGTCGCGGGGAGTGCTGGAGCCTATCCCAGCTGTTTACAGGCAGAAGGCGGGGTACATCCTGAACTGGCTGCCAGCGAATCGCAGGGCACATCAAGACAAAGAGCCGCACTCACAATCACACCTAGGGGCAATTTTAGAGTGTCCAATTAATGTTGCATGTTTTTGGAATGTGGGAGGAAACCGGAGAGCCCGGAGAAAACCCAAACAGGCATGGGGGAGAACATGCAAACTCCACACATGCGGGTCTGGGATTGAACCTGGGACCTCAGAACGTTGAGGCCAACACTTTACCAGATGATTCACCGTTCCGCCTTGGTTTAAGATCATTTATTGTTATTATTATAGTTATTATCATATCCAGTACCGTACATTTGTTGAATACAGTTAAATTTAATTTGACTTTTGTATGTAATCTTTTTTTTTATTATTCCAATGAAATCAGGAGTTTCTTATTTTCCTATATTGAATCACAACAACTGTGCATAATGATACAAAATAAAACATTAAATATACTTTATAGGAATAAAACCTCTGTGCCATTTTGGGATAAACACTTGGGCCTAATACTGTCGTACACTGACATTATCATTATGGTAGTACTTTGAGAACTACAAATTCTTTTAGGTGGTATTTGGTGTACAAAGTTTGAACAATCACTGATTGAGATAAACAGTACACATAGGCCAAAAAAAAAACCCCGAATGAATGTGAAACCACATGCAGAACTTAACACCTGCCTTGACTGATCTTTTTGTCCGATTCGTTGCGATTGGCTCACTGAGCTGTCCTCTAATCATTGGATTGGACGCTGATCAGCTGGCTTGGGGAATGAGTGATATGGAACTTCAACTTTGTCCTCTGAATCATACTTAGAAGTTCGCCTCATATGCTCAAGACACAGTATTGATCGGGTTGAGTGTTTTGATTGCTGCTACGCGCTTTCACTGACATTTCATCAAGTTGTCGGATTAAAAACACCGGCCCTGGACGAGGTCGCATTCTCTTGCTTTTAGCCCAAGGGGAAGACGAAGACGTTTTTGGCTGTTTTTGGCTGTTTTTGGCGGAGAGCAGTAAGTACATACGAAACAGTATTTCAACATTTTGACTATTTAATGGAATTTTTTCTAGTTTGTATTGATCCATCCATCCATCCATCCATTTTCTTTGCCACTTATAATCACAAGGGTTGCGGGGAGTGCTGGAGCCTTTCCCAGGTGTCAACGGGCAGGAGGCAGGGTATACCCTGAACTGTTAGCCAGCCAATCGCAGGGCACATCGAGACAAACAGCTACACTCACAATCACACCTAGGGGCAATTTAGAGTATCCAATTGATGGTGCATGCTTTTGGGATGTGAGAGGAAACCGGAGTGCCCAGAGAAAACCCACGCAAGCACGGGGGAGAAAATGCAAACTCCACACAGCTGGGTGTGGGATCGAACCCAGCACCTCAGAATTGTGTGGACAGCTGATCCACCATTCCACCGTTTGTTTGTTTTTTTGTACTACTTATTACTTTCTTACTTGAAAATAATTTACATTTCTTACCTTTAATCATTGCAGTAGCTGAATTGCTTGAAAAAATTATTTATCCACATATGATATGCTATTCTCTTCATGTATTCGCAGTGCCTTTTAGCAACCTCCTTCCCATTCAAACACATTTGTAACAAATGCTGGGATCTTAAGCATCAAATATTAAATATACTGATTAAAAGTACTCATAACAGGAGTTTGCATTAAGCAAGTCCAGGCCAGTGAGTTCTCAAACCGTTCGAGTCCACAGACCCTTTACGGGGGTGACAAGAAACCTCTTCATAAACCACTACATGCAAAGTAGCCCTAAATGGCATAGGAATTAAAGAGTATGCTATTTCTGAGAAAAAAAGTCACAATATTATGATAATAAATCTGTATTTTGAGGGAAAAAAAAGTTGTAAGGCAATGAGCATAAAAGATTAAAATATGGAAACAAGTTATATCGTTAAAAAACAGAGATATTTTGCGGTAATATTATATAATATAATATAAGTATAATTTTAAGGTAAAAATTCATAATCTTATAATGTCTGATATAGTTGTATTTTTCCAAAATCTAATGATAAAGTCAAAATTTGATGAGGGAAGAAAATCACATTTTTATTCAAGTTTTATTTAAGCGACTTTCAAAAATTATAATTTATTCTCCTAATATTAAACTGTTTATTCTGGAAAATATGTCAAGATCCTTAAAGAAAAAAATCCCATAATTATATAAATAAATGCATTTTGTTCCCCCAAAAAATAGAACTTTATTTTGTAATAATAGAACTGCCTTTTGCTCTACAAAAAAAAAAAAAAGAAACCTGACTTCATTCACGCAGGGTTGTAAAATTTATGCGGTGATCCGTCACATTCATATCGGAGTTTTTATAGTCCCAAAGCTAATGAAGGGAGGAGTAATTGGTTTATTATGTTTCTTTTATTGCCGCTTCGATCACCGAATGTAATTATGCATGATTTTAAATGATACAACAAAATACTTGATTCAAAATTATTTTGCAGACCCCCAAACTACAGCTTGGGGACACCTGAGAGTGTGCGAACCCCAGTTTGAGAACCCTGGTCTAGAGGAGTGAATTTAAAAAAAAAAAACAAAAAACCTGGAGTGTCTTTGTCCAGTGGCCAAACCATTCATTACCAATTGTTTCGTCCAAAACGTAATTACAGTGTACTTGGAAAGATGGTGGCTCTAATGTTCCTCTTTTCAGGTGAAAGCCTGAAAGTTATGGATCTCATTGACCTGCTCTTCAGGACCAAAGATGAAACCAGCAGCTGCCATGGCAACCCACCGTGGCCCATCACCATGTATGACGTAGGTACACTGGTCGTTTTGCAGCGTGGCCCCGAACATGAGCACTCTCGCAGGAGTATAATCAAGGCACCGCTTCATGTACTTGTTCTCATGTGGCTCTATCACGAGTTCATGAACTGGATGTTAAGTCCTCTTATTTGTAGGGGGCTGGTAAGGCTAAAATAAAGGGGATTACAAAAAAATAGAAGGCATAGTTCTAGACTTACTGTCTAGTACTTGTTTTGTGGCTATGTATAATACTACATGCACACCAGAAGGAGCACATCATTCATGGGCACTGCAGCATGAAATCATGATGCAGAAAGCGTTTCATTAATTATCTACTCTTTACTCTTTTTTGTGTGTAGAATACCACAGTGTGTTTTGGAATATTTTGGGAGGTTGGTAAAAATTCATGATTTTTTCATTAATTTTAATGAGGAGAGATGATTTGAGATGAGCGCCCTGCGATTGGCTGGCAACAGTTCAGTGCGGTACCCAGCCTTCTGCCAGATGACAGCTGGGATTGGCTCCAGCACTCCCATGATCCTCGTGAGGATAAGTGGCTCAAACAATGGATGGAAGGATTTGAGATGTAGTGACGGAATGTATTGAACTTGTATGTCAAGGCACCACTTTTATCTTTATATATACTGCACATACCCTTTTCCGCAGGCGCTGAGCCCAGACGAAAAAGGTCCAAAGGACTTTTTGGACTCTCTGCTAGCCGGGAGTGAGTCTTCCTCAGCTCCGGCATCTCCCCTGTGGTCCCCGCTCACCCCAGATAGCGACACACCCGACTTGGCCGGCGGCCTCCAAGTGGCTTCATATGCTTCATTTCCAGCCTTGGACGCGGGACTGCCTCACCTCACATCCGTGCAGCTTCCACCCTGGAAACATGAAAATCAAATGACGTCTGATGTTTCCATTGATCTGGGTAAGATTTCATTTTCAATTTAAAAGCGATGACGCCATGTAAAAGAAAGAAAGATTACAATTTGCTGTCACCAAACTATTTGACAGAAACTACAATTTGCTGTCACCAAACTATTTGACAGAAACTACAATTTGCTTGGTATTTATGTTACAAGCTGGGTTACAATTTTGTGGTAACTTGTCATGACGTTTGCTATAGAGTAATGTGTTTAGAGTAAATTTCTGAAGCTCAGGTATATTATTTGAATTTCTTTTGATTCTTGGGAATGACACTTGATTTTTTAAATAAAAAAATCTTATGAATGGTGACTTAACTTCTTGGGTATTTAAAGGCTGGGAGTCTGATGGCCTCCAAGAGAAGCTGGGAATGGCGTACTACCTCACATCAAATCAAAGTTCCACAACGTCTTCCAGTCAGGCGCTTACAGTGAAGGACCTGCTCTTATCCAATCTGGGAAAGAAAGTAAGACAAGAAACATTTCAAGTGTATTTGTTGTCATTCTGCACATCTGTATCTAATGCACACAGAAAGTAATGGTTTTTAAGAACAAAAAAAAACAAAAAACACTACAATTGTGTATTTACATACAGTTACAACAGTCCAATAGAATGGAAACAATCAAACTTTTATTGGTACAATTTTTGGTTCAATTAATGGACACTGTGCTGCTCTTTCTAGTGTGCGCAGCTCAGCCACGCAAAGAAGAGTTTCACATTTGACGCAATAATACTTGCAAAGAAAAAGGAAAATCAATAATAATATCACTATATTGTCTTTCTATACGTGTTGCACCACAATTTGTGTTTAGTTATCAGTTATAAACACTGCAAAACTAATGATATTTGATATCTCATGAATGGTGTTTTGTATTGTTTGTTAGTTTGACAGTAAACAGTACACAGTATGAAGTCTCTTTGTTGGAGAATTGTTCACTCTTAACTGTCACTATCAAACCAAAAAAAAACCCTACGAAATCACTGAACTACAGTTTGTATCTCCAAAAAATAACTTGTATTCAAATCAACCATCCAGTGTGAACTGAACCCACACGCAGCCTGCACGAAAGCCAGGTGAATGTATGTGACCCTATAGAAAAACCGAATGATTATACAGTAGTAAAATAATCACAACAATAACATAAAAGGGGGAAAAATATTGAATTTTATTCCAGTAATTTTCTAGGCCTGAAATCCTATCAAAATGGTACCTCTACATATGAAATTAATTTCTCGCGGAAGTCGTTTCGTAACGGAAATTTTTTGTAAGTAGAAGTGCTTTTTACATGTAAATAGCCTACTCCGTTCCAAGCCCCCCGCCAAAAATAAGCATTCAAAGTACATTTTGTAAAGAATAATAAAAATGATGTTCAGTTCACTTTGGGGCTGGGCAACTATTCAAAGAGAAGGGTGACTGAGAAGCAAAAGGTATTGTGGGGAACGGAGGAAGAGGCAAATGTTTGATAGCTGAGAGAAAACATAAGTACGATTATATGCATGCGCACAACTTAATCCCACAAAAGCTTCTTGGGGCCCATGGTGAAGAAATATCAATAAAAAACACCAATGAAAAACTCACAAAAACGTACTTGTGTGACACCGTGCGACAGCACTAGTGTGATTCGGTGACAGGCGAGTGTCCAAGGGAAACGAAAAGCATCATGGGTAAGGATTGCCTTCACTCCTAGCCAAGGGGATGCGAGGAAGATGCAGGATGTTCACGAATGAATTTCTCTTCACAACTACAGACAATATTTCACCGAAGAAGTGTTTCGTAAATTTTTCATTACTAGAGACGTTGGTAAGTAGCAGTACCACTGTATATTCCTTTCATTGAGTGCCACTTAAGGGTGTGTGCACCTATACTGGATATAAAATGAGGAAGGGTGGTTAAATCTTGTGCAGTCTTAAGGTGAGCCACCCTCTTAACACATTACATTTAATATGCATTTTGTCTATCTCAATACTGTATTACAGATAATTCCACAGCATCCTCTACAAGAGCTTGTTCTTAATGAGGATGAGAAGAAACTTCTGGCAAAAGAAGGCATAAACTTGCCCAGCGAACTGCCTCTGTCTAAGGTGAACGAGGCACGCCACATAAGTATCCTCTGCTGTTAGCTAAAACGAGTTTTTTTCTGTGTTTCATCACAAGTGTGAGGAGCGTGTTTTGAAGAAGATCCGTCGGAAGATACGCAACAAGCGCTCAGCTCAAGAGAGCCGGAAAAAAAAGAGGGAATATGTGGATAGTCTGGAAGAAAGGTACCAGTATGTCCCTCACAAAAATCACATATAACCAAAACACTCTCACACATAAAGAAATCTCTTATACAGACCAAAATACATAGGACATTTACACACACACACACACACACACACACACACACACACACACACACACACACACACACACACACACACACACACACAGAAAAAACTCACATGCAACAAAAATCCTCTCCGGAAAAAAAAAAAAAAAAAAAAAAAAAACTGTACATACAAAAAAATAACCCTCACAGCAATAAAATCGTCTCCAATGTCTCACAAGAAATAGACTCATAAAAAACTCACTCTCACAAAAACTCACATGCAACAAAAATCCTCTCAAGCAACAACAAAAAAAAAAACTCACAAAAGTCACACCCAAAGCAGTCTGGCATACCCAAACCCTTTCATACATATAAATGATGATTTATCATAAACACATTTGTTAATACCAAATGAGAGTCAAAAATTGTGCATATGAAAAGAATTTCAAAAGTGTAAACAGAAGCCATCCCAAATCAGAGAACAAAGCAGAGAAAAATGCACTTTGACCTGAAGAAGAACCCCACAATATTGGATTCAAGCACGTCAGCTAACTGAAAGTGAATGTGGTAGAATTAATGTGAATGGAACACTGAGAAAAACAAACAATTATTTCAGTCACAAAAGAAGCAATTCCCTCAATTTAAAAAAACACCTTGTTCAATAATTAAGTCGCTTGGTTTAATATTAAGGTAATAAATTAAATGAGGAAAAATGCATTATGTGGAGAAAGAGAGAGAGAGGGAAAGAGAGGGAGAGAGAGAAAGAGAGAGAGAGAGAGAGAGCAGTAAACAGTACTTTATCATGTATGCTCTCCCCTCATGCTTGGTAACCCCCCGCCCTCCACTTGGGAAAATGGACAATGAAGTGTCAATGCATGTCAGATGTGTAAATGCATCATGTCACACCACGCGGGCATGCACGAAGTACTGTAAATGTCCTCTATCTATACAGCTAACCTTTGGCACACGCTAAAGCCCGATGGTTGCTACCATCCTCCCACGCGTTGACAGGCCTGGGCCTTCAACATCATCATCATCATCACCATCATGTTCCATTGTTTGAAATGGCTGCTGCTGCCAATCACTCACTCCATTCCTGGCCTCCTACGCAGTTTCGCCATTAACTAGCTTAGTTCATTTATCGGTAGATGCACAGCAATACGGTAATTGGTCACAGACAAAGAGAGCCCAGCTGGATGTTGTCCTTTGTTTTGGTACAATCACTAATGGAATACTCTGTATTGCAGTGTATTTATACTGTCTCACAAAAGTGAGTATACGCTTCCTGTTTTATGTACATTTTATTATATATTTTCTTGGGAAATGACACTCTGCTACAATGCGAAACATCCATCCATCCATTTTATGAGCAACTTATCCTCACAAGGATAGCCCAGCTATCAACTAATCAGTCAATGTGGCTGGCAACAAAAGTGAGGACCGCCCCTAGTGAAAATGTCAAAATTGGATATGGTATGATAACACATTAACAAAAATGTCACGTCATCCATTTGAAGATCTTAATTTTATATTTGAATGAAAACATGATGGCAGATAAGACTTCACACTTTCCCTATTGCAATGTCTGAATTTTTTTTTGGGGTGGTTTTGGTAATTTATAGACCCACGGGCAAAGACTATTGCCAGGGTGCTGTTATTAGCCATGAGTCAGCTCAGTCAGAGGGCCATAATGGTGGGTGACTCATAGTGATGAAGAGAAACAATAGAGGCAGAAGCAGAAAGAAAGAAGGGCCCGAGGACTGGAGTCATTGGAAGACAGAGAGATAACACTCAAGCATATTGGCAAGGGAGGAAAAAAGGGGAAGACAATGCACTCTCCTATCTTGAGATTTTCGATACCTTTTTCCCTCATTATTATCTGCGTTTCCCTTCTCCTTCCCTAGGATGTCTGCATGCAGTGCTCACAACCTCCAGCTGCAGAGGAAGATCCACAGACTGGAGGAGACAAACAAGTAAGAGGATGAAGTTCAATGTTTATGAGATGAACTCTTGGACATGACATTTGACCATAATCAACATATACAGTGGATATAAAATGTCTGCACGTAGGGTTGAAATACCAAGTTTGTCTGACATAAAAAAAAAAAAAAAAAAAAAAACGTGGACAAGAAAAATTATTTTCACTCTTCACGAAGAAAGAAAGATATCTTTTCTTTGGCCGCTTGTCGTCCAGCTTGGTAAATGTCACAGTCTTGTGTGTCTTTGCACAACAGCGCTTTGCTGGAGCAGCTGAGCCAGCTCCAAGCGCTCCTCCCAAACAGCTCCAACAAAAACACACAAAGAGGGACCTGCCTCCTGGTGAGTTAAACCGCACTCTACATTAATTTGTCTTCATCGCTCTCTCGGCAATATTTAAATAATAGACGCGCTGAGTGCCAATGCCAAGGCACATGATTGAACGAGCATTGCCCATGGTGCGCCGTTGTGTTTATCTTTTAGATCTTGATCACATGAGATATTTGTGAAGCACCTTGGGCCGCATGTTGGGTAAAAGGTTGTGTATGCTGTACATAACTTTGTAACTGCCATTCCTCTCTCTCCTCTTGTCTGCAGGTTTTGCTCCTTTCCTTCTCTCTCATTATTTCCTCAAATATGACGCCGGATCCCTACAGTCAAGCAAGCCAAGGAGCGTACACTGAGACATCAGGTGTGTGTATGTATGAGGCAGGGTCGTATATTTGGTACCTGGACCTTCAGTGTGGACTTGATCCACCTCTTAACTACAATTTACATCCTCCCAGCATGCTTTGCAGCACTAAGAAGGTCTTTGGTGCCACAAAGCATGCTAGGAGCACTGCAAAACATGATGGGAGGGTGTAGATAGCGTTTAAAGTGCATGTTTTGTGTCAATTATTTCTCGAGTCATTCTTTTATTTGTTTTATTATTTGCTACTTATGATTATGCTAATTTTAGCCACTTTTTCCAGCTTTTCTTTCAGCCTGTAAGTGTCGCTGTGTCTTTCTCATCTAGGTATTGGACAAAAAAATCCAAACAATATGTATTGGAAGCAGTGAAGCCAGGCAGAACACTATACAATGACTAGAACAGACCATTGGGAATAAAAAGAATTTCATGGAACAAATGTTAGAATTTAGTTTGTAAATGGATGTCATTTCACCTCTTGCTTGGGCCAGAAAAAAACTGGCCCGGATGTTCCCTTCTCCAATCTCCAAACACTGAAAAAAACATCACGTACCTCCCCTGTGTTTATGTCCCTCAGTGCCGTCACGCTCTCTGCAGTCGGTCACCGAAGTGAAAGAGGTTGCTTCGACGCGTCCTCCCTTGTCGTCCTCCAGGGGCATGGTGGCCCTCAGAGGTGTAGCAGAGGAGCTTTTGAAAAGGCTGCCCGACGCCGGAGCTGCCAGGATCCCAGCGCCGTGATCACAGGCCGAGCAACGACAACTGCTGTCTGCCGACCCTCGGGAAGAAATACACAGCAAAGGCGTTCAGGCGTAGCATCCAAATGAGTCTGATTAAATTTCTCGATGGGCAGGAAAGAGGACTCATCAAGTGGTTGTCGTAACATGCAAATAACATGTTCAAGTTGATAGAGGTCAGGTGTTACTCTTGTGCTGCTTGGGAACAGTTGCTATGTATTGTTGTGATGATACAGGACTGCCCGTTTTGTGCACTATGACCCATTTTAGATCATTTTCTCATCTACATTAAATGTAGATTGTTGGTGAACATCCAGATGAGTTATTTACAAGGCTTTTGGAATGGTTTAAAAGAGGCACTCCTAGGAAGATTATGAATATTTAAAAAAAACTGCAGCACCTTTTTTCACATTTTTTTTTTCAGATGGGCGTGGCTCCAGCACGCCTGCGACCCTCATGATGATAAGCTGTATGGAAAATGGATGTATGAAAGCAGTAGTTCATAGAATAAAGCAAAAACATTCATTTTCTAAAGCATAAAAGAAATAATCATTTTACAGTCTTTTCATTTCTCCATAACTGTATGTACTGCAGCAGAGATTCTCAAAGTTTTGTATACCAAGTACCACCTCCCAAAATACCCAGCTCTCCAAGTCCTACCATTATGATTAAGATTAACATGCAGTAGCGTAAGTGTAGACCTTTAAAACAACCATCCAGGCATCGTCTGAGGTGCTTATACTCACCAAGGTTGCAGGTGAGTTGACACCTATCTAAGATGATTTCAGGGGAGGTGTGGGCTACAACCTGGACTGGTTGCCAGCCAATCGAAGGCCCCTTGTAGACAATCGTTCACACACACATTCATGCCTACGTACAATTTAGAGTCTTTAACTAACCTGCCATGGGTGTTTTGGGAAAGTGGGTAAAAAGTGGAGTAACCAGAGAAAAAACAGGCACAGGGACGACAAGCGAGCACCACACAAGGAGGCCGGATTTGAACCCAGGATTACAGGGCCGTCCTTCCACCTTTAAAATAGTATTAATCAAAAAGCAGATGTAGGTTTATTCCTAAAAAAAATATTTAAAAAGATTTAATATTATTGTAAGGCTGTGTAAAATTATTAATAGTTTTAGCATTAACAGTGCAATGCTTTTCCATTCAGACTCCTTTCACCAGTTCAAACCTGCTCGGATCAACACTCACCATTGTTCTCGAGTCCACCGGAGCCAAACTCAATTTTGTCGGGGTCCACGTTGAAGTTACGATTTCTCTCAGAGGCCCATTACGACTGTGAAACCATATAAAAGCTTAATTGCCTCATATTATTGCATATACACTACAAATACTGTAAATGAATAACCAACTCTGAAATAAAAAAAATCAAGGATACTAGGTTGTTTAGTTACTGTAAAAAAAAAAAAAAAAAAAGGAGACTAGTAACCAAAAATGCTTACAATATTTTAACATTACGTGTTGCGTATGACAATTACATTTGTGTTATAGATTTTACCAAGAAGCACAGGAGTTGATGCACATGACTTGGTTTCACGGGCCACATAAAAGGATGTGGCGGGCCAAATAAGGGACATTTTAGCTTTAGACTGTTGACCCAAAGTATTTAAAGTCCTTCTCCGTTGCTATATAGTCTCCCTCTAGTCTCACTCTTCCCCTTCCTCCCCCCTCATTTATGCACATATATTCTCTTTTATTTAGCCTAATCTCATCTCATCTGGTTGTGAGGTGTGTCAAATATAATCTGGAACCCCAAAAAGGTACCGGAAATGCCGATAGACCTGTGGCGATCCCCCTCGCCTCTACGATGCTTAACCCTCAAAAACTTTGCTGCCAGGGGTGTGGCGTCATTCAAATTAACAGGACCCTTATTTATAATCAAGAGGGCGCACAAGGGATTGTTTTTCTTGAGACAGCTACGAAAACTCTGGAAAGCCTTCTTTTTTTCATCCGTCACGGTGGGGCTTGGATCACAATCCGCCCTTGCAAAGAACTGGCTGCAAAGTGCAGTGGAGAGAGCAGAGAGGCAGGGGCAGCATGACAACCTGTATGAGGGGAGGGTCAGGACGAGGATCAGTAAAATCTCATTCTGTAAGCAACATCTTTCAGCTGATCCCCTCGGGTAGACGTTACCATGTCATCAGGCCAGGCAGCACACGGCATCAGAATAGCTTTTTCCCAAAGGCTGCTTCTCTTCTTCCTGGAGGAGTCTTAACTGGAATTTAACTGGACATTTAACTTTTATTACCCTCCTTTTTATACGGAGTTATAAAATAGCATGTCTTAGTATGGCTATACACGTTTTTCTGTCTAGTTTTGTGTTAAGTGCTGGATGCCAAGTCAAATTCCTGTGTCAACTGATGCAATTGGCCCCCCTATGTTCCTGCTTCTTTTGGAAGAAAGTTTTTACTCCAGGCATTTTCATCTATTTTTCCAAAGTCTACCACCATTTGACATTCTCGGTTACTTTCCTGGATGTCATACTTACCCGTCACTTCTTCATCACCCCGTTTCCTTCACCAACATGTCCAATCTGTGCCAATCATGACTCTCTCTCTTTCTTTGGCTGAGATGCTCAGAAGTACTTTGTCTAGCTCCATCCAAAATTTGTCTTTCACCTCTAGGTCGCATCAGACCTGTGGAGCAGAGCCGCTAATAAACATTATTAAATAACACCTTCAATTTTAAGTTTCAGACTAATTACTCAACCTGATATTCTTTTCCATCTCCAAATCATTCTTCGGTAGCTCTTCTTTTAAAATAACCCATTCACCATTACTTTTCCCTTCAACACCAAGGCACAATAATTTGAACCGTGAGAGCGCAGACACTAGTATTAAAACCTGCATTTCAAGTTTCTTTTTTTAAATTTTTGCATTCAATTTAAATTGATTGAAACCCATAATATAAAAGTACGCTTGAGTCAACAACGCATTATTTTTTCCCCCCACCTTCTACTAAGTTTAATACATGTGAAGGTCATTCACAGTATGAATAAAAAGCATCTTTCACGGCATTGGATTAAAACTCACCAAATGTCGTCGGTGCTGAGCAATGTAATTAGCGCGTGAGTGAGGTAAGAAGCAATTTCAGCCATTTTCCGTCATAATGAAAGTAATATGTGTGCAGCCATTCACAGACAGAAACCAAAACAGCCTACTAACTTCTGTGTTATTTTCGTTCATATTTTGGCTTATTTATAGAGAAAGGGGGTGACATTAGGGGAATGCATTCTCAAATCAGTAGTGCAAGACAGAAAATTAGGTCAATATTATACTGAAATGCTTTGGAATGCTTCTGAATAATACAAATGAGCAGCTTCACAGTATCTAAATGCCTTTCCATTGGGGTCAGTGCTTATTCCAAGGAAAACAAATTGAAAAAAAAAAAGCTTTACATCAAAGCAACATGAACAAGTTCAGGAGGAAATTGACACCTGTGTCCATGCAAGCTCTTCCCTCGGACATGGCGGTGCATCGACTCTGGGAATTAAAAACATAACATTGCCTTGCAAGAAATGCAAATGGTCAACATCCACGTCTCTCTCCCTTGCTCTCTCTTTTTTTTTTTTTTAAATATCGTCTGATGTGCGTCATTTCGCACAGGCGTTACAAAACCTTGTCGTACGAAGAATGCCGTTCTAAAATACCACCCTGCAAAATCTGCTTTTACATCATGTGCATAATTATACGTAAATGATGTTTGGACATAATGCCACCATGGGTGAATAAAGAATGCAATCTTATGAGGAAAAAAAATGACCACTTATTTCGCTTAAAGCAATCATTCTTAAAGTGTGGAACATGTATATAGAATTGCACGTGAGCTTTTTCTCGTGATTCGTCGAATCACTGTAAATGTCAAAAATGTGTATAATGCAATATATTTTTAGGTACATTTTAGTTGTATTCAACATCCAGTTACATTTAATATTTTAGAATTCTTTTTTTTCAAACATCTATTTAGGTACAATTTTTAACTTACAATTAAGATCATTGTTTAAATCATTTTTTCCTCCATATTTAAGTGCAGTATAAACATTTAAAGAGCATAATACTACGGAAGCTTTCAGTAATACTCCATTTACTTTTTAGGGATAAAGCCTACTACACAAACGTATTTTAACGCTTGTCATGACGCTGATACATGGAGTGCTAAGTATTTTTTTAGACTGTATGTCACACACTAAGCTTGAGAACTGGTGGCTTACAAGAAGCAGAAAGCATGTGATGTTGCTATCCTCCTTTTAAATATAATGCAAAAACAAATAAGTAAATATAGATATAAATAAATAAATAACATTCAAAACAACATTAGCTAACCTGCATAATTTTGGTCAGACTAAGTGCAAAAGCAGAATAAAAACAACTCAGCCTTTACAAAGATAATAATGTTCCATTATGGTTGTGTGTTTGTGGAGAATTGCACAGCCTCGTTTTGAATACTTTGGTGACCCGATGTAGCCCCTGCAAACTAACTCGACAGTGTCAATCAAAACACAGCATGATCATGTTTTCAAAGGCAAACATTTTAGATTGGATTAGTTTAGTTGATGCAAATCATCAAGGAACTGTGAATACTGTTGATACAATGCAGTGCTCCTTCATTCATTAATTTTCTATAGAGCTCGTGCACATGACGTCACAATTTTCACGGCGCCATATTGCCGGTAAAAGGAGCTGCTCGACAATGTGGGACACATTGAACCGGAGCAGAATATACACAATGCCCGAGACATATTGTGCTGTTGGTTATTACAACAGATGAGACAGATATGCAAAGAGATCATTCTATGGAATATCGGCTGAATAGACAAGAAAATACTGATGGATTTCGGCAATTAAACGTGATTGTTGGTGCCGAACCAAATACACACAACTGTGTAGCGATCACTTCACCTCAGGTAGGAATTATTCTTCTCAATCTCAAATTCCCAATAAGTATTTATAATGCTAAGTGGACTCATTTGAGAACAATGCGTAAAAAAAATAGATAAATAAAAAGGACAGGAAGTAGTTGCCACTGTACATGGAAGCGTGTTGCGGTTAAACGTCGGTAGGCCTCTCCCTGACAGACGTTTTTTTTTTTTTTTTAAATATGCATTGGACTCATTGGAGAACAATGCATATTTAAAAAAAGAAAATAAACTGTCTGTTGCAGAGATGCTTGAAGCCTATCCCAGTGGTTTATTTTCTTCTTTAATTACGCATTGGACTCATTTGAAAACAATGCATATTTAAAAAAAAAAAAAAAAATCTGTCATGGAGAGCTTTACCAAAGTTTAATGTGTGGCCACAACAAGCTTTTGTGTACAGAGGAGCTGAATCGCTGTCTTCCCCCTCCAATCATAGTTAATGAATGCGAATTTGTGTAAAACCAGGGGTCATTTACTTAAACATTATTTGTGTATTGAAAAAATCTGAGTGGCTCCATCACTATGTTGGATTTATTCTTGATTTTGAGAAAAGATCCAGCAACGAACTATTTGTATGCGTCCAGACTTTTATACGCTTTCAAAATCTTCTGTATAGATCAACGACTTACTCACCAGCTATATGTGTAGATCCTGTTGTCCAAGACAAGCGGGTTAACAGTTCACTTTCTTATCGGCAGGGGGAGAAAAAAAAATAAAAAATCAACTTTGGCATTAAATATGGGTCCTCTACGCCAAGTGTCCCTCATTTATCACCTTCTAAATGTTTAACCGTATCGGGCAAAACTCCGGGCGTCGTGCTATAAGATGCATTTGTCAAGAACGAGACTCGAGGGCAGATCCAGATGCACGACTCAGGTGACAGGTAAGCAGTGAGGAATAAGCCTTTATTCGTTCAAGAGTCAGTTACCTGTCACGATCCATCGAGATGGAGGGAGGACCCAAATGCAGGACTCGGGAGATGCAGAGATAATTCGGGAAAAATGTTTATTGTTCCAAGGTCGGGGATCAGGCAGACAGTCAGGTGCAGCAGTGGTAGTCAGGACGTTGGGCGTAGATAGCAGGTCCGCGGGCAGGCAGGAGTCAGTACACGGGAGATCGATCAAAGAATGCAGAAGTGTCAAAGGAGTCAGGCTTACGGGGTCGGTTTAAGAACAGGCGGAGGTCGACACACACGGGTTCACAATCAGAGATACGGGAGTGCAGGAACGGGGCATGAGTTGCAACGATCTGGCGAAGGACCAGTCGTCCCCGGGGTCCTATATACACCGGGGCCAATCAGCCAGCATGAGGCGCAGGTGTGCGCCTCTTAATCAGCGCGGCCGGGAACCCGCACAGCCAGTGCTTGACCGGCAGGACCATGACAATACCAGGGAGTCAGTCCAAACAAGCAGCAGGATCAGTAACAGCAGGCTTACAGGGTAGGTCGGGATACAGGCGTTGGTCGGTACATGGGAGGTTGTCGTCAGGAGTACGGAAGTGCGGAAACGAGGCATGCGAGGCAACGATCTGGCGAAGACCAGTCGTCCCCTGGGTCCTATAAATACCGGGGTAAATCAGTCAGGATGAGGTGGAAATGTGCGCCTCCTAATCAGCGCCGGGGTGCTGGCCACGCCCAGCCAGGGCTGGAAGGCAGGATCATGACAGTATTTCTGTTTCCTCTCAACGGACTTCGCATTGGAGAATGCTTTGTTTGACCGGCAATATGGACAGTCCCGTGATTTCAGTGATGTTGGTGCACGAGCTCTATACCACTTGTCCTCATTAGCTGAAAGGGTGACCTGGAGCCTATCGCAGCTGACGTGTGGTAGGAGGCATTGCTCACCCGGGACTATTCGCCAGTCAATCTCACCGCATATACAGACACAGACACAGACACACACACACACACACACAGACAGACAGACAGACAGACACACACACACACACACACACACACACACACACACACCTATTGACAATATGGTTTCAATTAATCGAAGGTTTTTGCAATGTGACTATATGAAATAGAATTAAAATAATTCAAGTTTTTGTCACTCTGCATCAATTAAATGGTCATTGTGCTGCCCTTCCTAGTGTGCCCACCATGGTCACCTGGGGACCGTGTGATATATACTCTTGATTGCACTCTCAGCTAATTAGTATTGCACAAATATTACTCATTGTGACTATGAGTACTGTTAAAGCAATAATAATCTTATGTTCTTCCATTGTATGCCAGAAGGTACATAATTGACCTGCGTGTATCTGCCGGTACTTTATTTTTGTTTGGTGGCAAGGCGGTGAACGTTTCTCATGTGAAATGTGCCTTGGCGCCCCCTCATGACCGAAAGCGGAAAGTGAGTGATTATAAAAGGCTTGAAAGGTGTGAGCATCACTTGACAAGAGAGGAGGTGACTGGAACAGTTGTGAATGCTCCGATTTAGGCTGTCACCGAGTAGCTACATATTTGCCCTCATTGATGAAATAAGTCAGAAATGACTCGCTACACATATGCCAAGGACTATGGAGACCTTTTCTTTCCCACTGGAACACACTTTGGAAATTAAGCTTGCTCAAGAGGAGATGGTGGGTGCCAAGTGGCGTTAAAAGTCTCTCACCGATCAAGTCATGCAAAGCAACAGCAGCGCCGCCGCATCAGCACCTATTGGTGCGTTGAGCGCTTGTGGGGGAGAGGAAGATGAGCGTGAACTCTCCAAACTGGTCAACCCCAGCGGAGCAGGGTCCAATCTGGCTGCCTTAAACCTGTCCCTCAACTGCTGGCTCCAGATCCTCTCCCAGGAACCCTCTGTGGATCTGCATGGGGAGACTGCCAACACAGTGGTAAGTTCTTTAAATTAAACCGAAAAAAATGTAACATTTGGAGCTAAATCGGCTTATTGCTATCATTGCCAAAATGCTCCATCTGGTTTGGATCCAGATCAAAACCAGTTACAGATTGTGACCTGACAAAACATAGCAAGATTAGTATCATTTGATTTGAGAGATATGTGTAAACATATGATGGATTATGGAATGGAAAAACAGCAACTCTGGTTTTGTGGCTCATCATATAATATACTATTACTGTATGTATTTACACACATGCTGCAGTTTTTTTTTAAAAAAAAAAAAAAAAAAAAGCACAGCCACAAAGACGAGGAAATAGGCAACAATTGCTCCATTCACTGACTGCATCCGAGCTCTTACTTTTTCACCACAAGTACGCATGGAATTATAAATTCAGTATATGTCACTGTTATTGTAAACGACCATCACCTGTTTATCAGTCTCGAGCTGGACGCCACACTGGATATTTGCTTGGTTGTTCTCAGCCATTTTCAGTGGTGTCTGCCATCTTGATTCTGGGACCTCCAGGCCACAGCTCACCTCAGACGCTCACACTGAAGTAACCAACTGGCCAATCTGCACAAATCTGTCTAATTCTTTCATTTCTAAATGAATTAAACTTGTGCTGTATTTGAAGGTGCCACGATAAAAATAAATGTTTGCTACATGACAGTTTGATCATTATAAATACATGATTGTTGTTTTTGTTTTTTTTACATAAACGTTTTGGTTTGTACTTTAGGTGCGAGTCTTCATCGCTCTGATCTACTTGTTGGTGTGTGTCTTGGGACTCGTGGGCAACCTTCTGGCAATCTTCTTGCTTCACTTCCGTCGCCGAGGTCACCACTACTCCTCCATCGACTGTTTCGTGATGAGCTTGGCGCTCACTGACCTCCAGTTTGTCCTCACTTTGCCCTTCTGGGCTGTGGACACCGTGTTGGACTTCCGCTGGCCTTTTGGCAGGGTCATGTGTAAGATTGTGAGCTCGGTCACCACCATGAATATGTACGCCAGCGTGTTCTTCCTCACCGCCATGAGTGTGACCCGCTACCACTCCCTGGTCACCTCATTGAAGATTGCCTCTCCGAAGATGGCAGCTGTTCGGGCGAAATGGGCAAGTTTGGCTATTTGGGTGATTTCGCTGGTGGCCACGCTGCCTCATTCCATCTACTCCACCACTGTTCAGGTTTGTTGACCTCCAATGTAGTCACGTTGTGTACTTAAAGTGGAATTTCACTGGTTTGCATTAACAATGTATCCAATAGGTCACGTAATATATACTCTATTTTAACAATGTGATGTTAAATCCTCTCTCATTTAATAGTTTTTGAGAAGATTTTTATCGACAATTGTGAATTTTCAGGGGCGCTGCTATTTTCGCGAGTCACATGGCCTCTGTGCGCGGATGTGACGTGTTACATGCTGAAACAAAGGCTCGATTACATGAGACACCATTATGCCCAGTGCTGACTTCTCGGAGTTATCCTCATCTAATGAAGAAATACCAGTATTGGTTGATCGGGAAGACGGAGGAATACTTCCATGCACAGCCGTGAGCGGCACAGCTCCGGGGCTTGGGGGAGCCATGACCTTGCTCCCTGGCGAGGGAGCTCCGGGGCTCGGGAAGCGAGCTCACGTCTCCACGGCGAGCGAGCCCCGAAGCTCGCTCAGAGGGCTCGGTGCTGCTCACGGATGTGTAGGGAGGTATTCCTCCGTCTTCCCGATCAACCGAGCGGTGGAGCCGCTCACGGTTGTGTATGGAAGTATTCCTCCGTTTTCTTCATCAGATGAGGATAAATCCGAGAAATCAGCGCTGGGCATAATGGTGTCCCATGTAATCGAGCATTTCTTGCGGCACGTAACACGTCACAACCGCGCACGTAGGTCATGTGACTTGCGAAAATGGCAGCGCCCCTGAAAATTCGTAATTGTCGATAAAAATCTTCTCAAAACACTATTAAATGAGAGAGGATTTAACTAAATAGAGTACATATTACATGACCTACTGGATACATTGCTAATGCAAACCAGTGGAATTCCCCTTTAAGTACGAGTATAGATACTTGTGGAGTAAAGACTCGCAAAAGTAGAATTACTGATGAAGTAAAAACTATAAAATCTGAGATCTACTAAATTACATATGTAAAAATGATGTGAAAATAAATTTACTGTTAAATTGAACACAATTGTGTTGTGTGAATGGCAATAGGTGGATACACAGGTTAATTGTACCTGAGAATCAGCAACTCCAAATCTGAGGCGATGGAGTTTAGTTGGAAAAAAGTGGAGTGCCGTCTTACGATCGGGAGTGAAATCCTGCTCCACGTGTAAGAGTTCAAGCATGTTTGGGTCTTGCTCAAGAGCGAGGGAAAATAGAGCAAGACATCAAGTGGCATCTGCAGGGATGCGTAAGCCGCATCGGTCTGTCGTGGTAAAAGAAGAGAGCTGAAAGGGAAAGCTCTTGACTTAGGGTTGCAGCTCAGAGTCAAGCCGCTGCTCTTCTGCATCAAGAGGAGCCACATGAGGTGGCCTGGGCTACTGAGTAGGATGCCCCCAGGATGCCTCCCTGGTGAGGTGTTATCTGGCACGTCCGACTGGAGGCGGCCCCGGGGAAGACCCGGGACATGCTAAAGGGGACTATGTCCTTCAGATGGCCTGGGAACACATTTGTATCCCCCTTGGAAGAGCTGGACGGAGCGGCTTTGGAGAAGCAATTCTGGGCTTCTCTTCTCAGGCTGCTGACCTCGCAACACGACCCCGGATAAGGGGAAGAAAGTGAATGGATGAAAGTTTCCAACTGAAAATTTAAACATTTGCAACCAAAGGTGTGGGACAATGGTTAGGAATGACTTAAAAAAAAAAAAAAAAAAAAAAAAAATCCTTTACTCAGGGTCCTCAAATGTTTTGATGTTGGAAATGCGAGACACTGCAGATATAGATGAAAATGTAGTTTTTGGTGGAAACCGGTATTTCTATTATTTCAGATTTCGATCACCTACAACGTTTTGCGTTCACAGGTGTCTGCCGACGACGAGCTCTGCCTTGTGAGGTTCTCCGAATCAGATTCCGGTCACTTGGATCCTCAAGTACTCCTCGGCCTCTATCAAATGCAAAAAGTGCTTTTAGGATTTGTCTTTCCTTTGATAATCATTACAGTGTGCTACCTCCTCCTCCTGAGATTCGTCCTGAGCCAGCGCGTGGTGGGCAGCGTGATAGGCGGTAGCGTCACGGAGAGGTCCGAATGCGAGCGAGGTCGCCACCGGCGCCGCTCCAAAATCACCCGCTCCATCACTATCGTAGTTCTGTCTTTCTTCATCTGCTGGCTGCCCAACCAGGCTTTGACCCTGTGGGGCGTGTTGATCAAGTTTGACCTGGTGCCCTTCAGCATGGCCTTCTACAACACGCAGGCTTATGCCTTCCCGCTGACTGTGTGCCTGGCCCAGGCGAACAGCTGCCTCAACCCAGTCCTTTACTGCCTCATCCGCCAGGAATATCGCACTGGACTCAAGGAGCTTCTGCGCCGGGTGTCCGTCCCAATGCAAAACTTTTTCACCCATGCTCTGAGGGGGAGGAGAGTGGAGGGAGCTCCCACCAGCTTGGTCGTATTAAACAAAGACAATATGTAATTAAATGGCTTTATTTTAAAGAGACTACAGTAAACCTCTGCTTTCTGCAAGCGATAGGGATTGAGCCCTGCTGCAAATAGTGGTAGTCCACTCGTTGAATGGTATTTACTTTTAATAATTTCCCATATTAATCTTCTAAAGTTGTAAACCACAAATATGAAATGTTAATATAATTTCCCTCCGGCAAACAAAGATTTTAGTCACTGATTCAGGATGTATTGCGTCGACATGGAGTGATTCTTTGAAATACGACTTTAATTTGCACCGTCAACTTGCTTGCTATTCATGTCTTAAATCATCTTTCCCCATTGAAATGAATGACACTCCCGCAAATCTGTTTTAGCCTCCCACAAAAAAGTAAAATAAAAATAACCCCCTATACAATAATACGTTATTAAAAAACAATCCATTCCTTGAACCGCTTATCCTCACAAGGGTCTCCTGGCGTCTATCCAAACTGACTTTGGGCTGGAGGCAGGATATACCCTTTACTGGTCGCCAGCCAATCTCAGTAAAAACACAGTGGCATAATTAAATAAACTGTACATAATTAACAACAGTTTTTGACACATTTGTGCACCTTGGGGCAGTATAATACAGATACTGTACTGATAAAATACCGTACAATGAGAGTACACCGTGCCTCAGTAAGATGAAGTAATCGTCATTCTTCTCAGAAGGCATAGAATACATGCCTGTGAGTATAGTTATTATCCATCTATGTATGTTGCTCCAACTTCTATGTTCAAATATCAGTTGTAACACCGTGCCAGATGTTATTCAGTAGTTAGTCTGAGGCATTTTGCATTGTTGGCATTCAGCTAAGCAAACTTAAAGCTGTTTGTTTTAAATACACTGTGCCATTTTTTAATTTTTAGTTTGACAGTAAACTTCAACTGGGAGTGCCATTAAACAGCTTGAACCTTTCAAGCAAGGTTTCACGCGATCTTGTGGCATTACATAAGTGATGCCAACAGTAAAAATCTGTGAGCGATTGACCCACACATAAAGGTAATTGCCTATAAATACCACAAGACAGCAACAAAGTACTTATCCTATTAGAAATATTGTGGCCTGACAAAATGAAAATCCTCCCCTTACTTCAGAGGTTCCTTACCACCAAGATGACATAAGATGGCGCCAAAGTCGCATGTTTACATTAGACATCGCTTCGGTCAGAGTAGATGTTTTTTTCTGTGAATAGGAGACTATAGGTTCATCAAGGAAAATTTCTACGTGAATTTATGATTATGTGAATACAGGCTAGGGTTCATTCTATTCCTTAATGTTACAAATAGCTGTTTTCTGCATAAAATTCTCAAAACTCTCAAAAAGGATCTCATCTTTGGCACACCCATTTCTGTCTGTAATGCAGAAAATAATTTTAAAAAATACAATTATAGGTGCAGGTATAATCTTGAAAAATGTAAGCACTTTTCTTCTCACCCAATGATCAAGCAAAATGAACTAAGGTGGCTTAATGTTGTCCATCCCCAACCCCTCATTTTATTTTTTTCTATATCAAATACCTACTCAAGCATTCCTGACTGAAACTGCATTTTACGGTGCTCTTACATGCGTGACTTATACTCTGACCTCCGACTTTTCATTTCCCTCATTCACACACGACTGCAGGCAAGAAATGGTTTGTGTTTGTGTGCGTGCATCACGCTGTGATTTTGTTCTGTGAAAACAAACAGTATGTATTTGTATCGTGACATTAAATAAAAGGACAAAATAGTGTTGTGATGAAAAATTGATTTCAGCATATGATGAATAAGCAAGGTAAAAAAACAAAAGAAATGCTGGGGTGTGCAGAAAACCGTACCGAGGTATTATTGCCCTTTTGCAACCTTTTAAGTCTGAATGTGGCTAATTGTCTATAGCTCCACACAGATAGGGGCTGACATGTAAATATCACCTTTAATATCACCTAGAAACACACACCACACTGCTTGCTCCTCCATTGTGTGCACTACGGCTATACAATAATTACCCGACCAAATTGTAATGGTGTCATCACGGCGTCCGTGTAAACAACTCTAAGTCCGATCCCTCGTAAAACATGGCTCACTATTGACAGATACATCGGACATGAAAAGTCTGCACGTAGCAGTTTAAACACCAAGTTTTTGTGGTGCGACAATATGAAACCAAGATAAATCATTTCAAAACATTTTCCACCTTTACGGTGACCTTTAACCTGTACTGCACTACTGTACTGCAATATTAATTGGACACTAAATTGCCTCAAGGTGTGATTGTGAGTGTGGATGTTTGTCTCGATGTGCCCTGCGATTGGCTGGCAACCAGTTCAGGGTGTACCCCGCCTCGTGCCCGTTGATAGCTGGGATGGGGTCCAACACTCCCCACGACCCTCGTGAGGATAAGCGGCTAAGGAAATGGATGGATTGAAGTTTGCAAACCCTCTTAGAGGTTTGGATGTGGTTGTGCTCACAATAAACATAACCTTCAAACAAGTGACACACCATTGAAAGTGCCTCTGATTTATGGCTCCAAATAAAATTCTGATGTTCTAGTAGGCTTTTCTTTGACAGTTTTGCATTCACATCTTAGAGCACCGGTTGGCTGGCGTGGGAAGAACATGTAAATTCTACACAGGAGAGGCCGGACTTGAATCAGTCTTTCACAGCACCACGCAAATTATATCAAGTTCACGATTTTGTGATAAAGAGTAACAACTAACGATTCAGAAACAAGGGATCAAAGACCATTTTTGGACTGATTTTTGCAATTTCCAACAGTAACTTCCTGCGCAGAAACATGTATGCTTTCTATAAAGTTGAATGATGACAATCATTTGTAGAGATTTTATGAACACCAAGCAGCAGCAACTCAAGATGGAGGTTTTCCTCCTAGGAAAAAAAGATAAAATGTTGGCCACTTATTTACTTATGTGCAATTACCATTTTAGTCCCCTCTTTAAAGGGCAAGTAAAAATAGACTAATGACGTTCACAAATGAGGATGCGCTCAGAATTAGTAATCACATTCAAATACATTAAATGGCAACACCTGCTACCATTTAAACTGCCTCTGATTAACCCGAAATAAAGTCCAGATGTTCTAGCAGGCTTTCCCTGACATTTGTTTTGCCTTTTAGCAGACACCTGATGACATTTTTTATGCTATCAGAAGCCTGAAGGTTATATCACTCACTGAGGAGGCCCTTGGGACAAGCCGGGACACACCAGAGAGACTACGTCTCTACGTCAGACTGGCATTCATTCACGGGGGTTGGGAGCTTGGCAGGTTCCCTGAACTTTTAGTTTTTTTCCCATCAAATTTAGAGGTACCTCCAGTTCTTGGTTATGTCAACGTTGTGCCATTAATGATGGCTTTGTTGTTTCTTTTCTTCATGTTGTGCTCGAAACCTTTCCTCAATACCAAGTCAGGTGGTTTACTCAAGTAGACATTGTTTGACCTTGTTGGCTTTGAGTATTTGGCAACGTGCTACTAGCAAAGCCTCTGCAAACATCACAAAGCCGCTATCACAGCACTTCACAGCGGGGGCATTGTTAAATGTTTCATGAGCTGCGGCTGGTTTGCAGACAACAGGAAAACCTGACGTCCTTGACGGAAGACTAACTCTGATGCACGGACTTTGGGACTGTCATAGACGTGTAACAATTTTAAAAATGAGTTAATAGCTCAGGTTTTCAGTGACCCTACTGACCTGTGCCTGACTTATTGAAGATAAAAATTAACTAAACATACTCCAGTACTAACCTTTGCCAACCCTCTCTATTATTAAATATCCTTCTGTACTTAACTTTGCAAAGAGGTGAAATTGTAGAGAACTAAATCCCAAATGAAAGGTACACTCGAATTTTGGGGATCACTGAGAAATGTCCTGATTCTTGATAGAAAATCACATTTCTCCCTAACTACTGATTACCTACCACTGCCTTAGTGTGCCATGACAGATCATCAGATGTGCTGTGGGAGGTTATCCGATTTTACTAAATTTGATTAGAAATTATTTCCTGCGAATAACGTTTCTTTGTTCATCTCTCTATGCTCATGGCATACAGTGACGGGCAGAACAATTAAATACTTTTCCACTCCTGTAGATGGCAAAACGCACGGTTAACCTGTGTCTAACCCTGTTGCCAGACAGGAAAAAAGTTAAGATGCAAAATTCCTTGGCTGGATAAAGGTTCAGAAACACTGGTGTAGACTGTATTCCAGATTAACATTATCCTCACAGAAAGAAAAAGTGCACATCTTGAAAAATGACATTTCTCATGTACAGTATACTGGTTCTAACTTCTTCTTTTCCTTTCGGCTTGTCCCGTTAGGGGTCACTTCAGTGTGTCATCTTAGATGAACGCATATTTTGTTTGGCACAGTTTTACGCCGGATGCCTTTCCTGGCGCAACTCCTCTGCATTTAGCCAGGGAGTTCTAACTTCTGACTTAAAACATATCTCAAATCATGAATAAATTCCATTCATGCATTCCAACCTGCCCCCCCCCCCCAAAAAAAAAAAACAAAACATTTTTGTATTGTTTTTTAATTAGGAAAATACAGCTATGACATTTACTTTATAAAACAAATTGTATTAACAGAAAGATGATGTAAGGAATTAAACACTATGCATCATGGCAAATTCATTTTTACGTCTTCTGAGGTATGGAACTTTACCACCAGGGGAACTCAAACTTAGTCACGAAGACAAAACAAAAACTAAGAATTAGTGTGACTCTGTAAACAGCTATTTTTTTCCCTCCCAGAGGATAAATAAAATATAGCTGTGAGTATTGTTCTGCCTGTCTTCATGTCATGATGTAATCTTTGTGTACAAATATCTGTTGTTAAACAGGTAAGATCACAATGATGCTATTGGTTACCCGTCCAATGTTATTTTGCATTGTGGGCTGGCGTTAAGCTCGCAGAAGGTAAAGGGAATATTTTAAACATGTGTAATTGTTTTTTTAGTTTGACCAAAAAACAAAACAGAAAACAAAAGCAAACAAAAACCATCAAAATGATGACTCAAATCTTGAAAACGTGTAAATTGGGTCACTCGGACATCTCAAGGCATTCAAAATTGATGATTTCTAAGTGACCCCAAACTTTTGTACAGCAGTGTATATTATATAGATAACGCAAAATCTGTTTCATTGAATGTTCTCACTTGGTCAACTCGCCACATTGCATGTTAATGACGACTCTGTAAAGAGTTGTTTTCAAAGCACAGCAGACAGGTGTCTGTGCTTGAGCTCCAGCTGTTTCATCTTGTCGACGTTTTTACGATTGACTTGAAAAATGCCATGTTGAAAAGCCACACTCAGTGACCTTACAGAAAAATTAATGCTCTTCATGTCATGTGAAATGACATTTTCGAAAACAACGATGGCAGGTTATTGTGACTGTCAAATGACATCAGTGCATCATGGGCTCATATAAGAACTGACACGCTGATTTAAGACATGTTAATGAGGTTTCCATGTACATGAATAAAAATCTTATCATTATGCCACCTGAATGATTATCTTTATAATGTTGCCACTCAGTGGAAAGTAGACCATGACTAACTGACCACGCACTACATAGGGAATAACCACTGCAGATGTTGTGCTTTGATTTATTGCCAAGACACAGTATAAAAAGGTTTCCTGAGATAAAAATACGCTGTGTAACAGTGATCTATTTACAACAACAACAACAAAACATTTCTTCATCTTACATTACAATGTAATATTGACCTTAAGGCTGTAGCTGAAGAGCATATGGTTCATCAGAAGGAGATGCTCCTTTTCCCAGAGGAGTAAAAAGTAGAGCTCAATGTTAAAACATATATATTTAACAAGTTGCTGATACCTCACTGCAGCTTACAAACATGAGCATATGCAAAGAGCAATTCTCCTTTTATGCAGCGCATACAAAAGGTCTACACACCCCTGCACAAATGCTAGGTTTCGGTTTCGACAATAGGAAAAAAATGAAAGCAAGTTAAATGAGTTTAAAATGCTTTTCAATGTTATTATGAACAATAACCTGTACAACTCAGTTGAAAAATATATGAAACCTACAATGAGCCATGGTGGCAGCATTATTATTCTTTTGGGCTGTTTATCTTCAGTAGGAACTGAGGCCTTGTAGTCAATGTGGAGGGAATTATGAACAATTCCAAATAGCACTGAGTTTTAGCACAAAGTACATCGCTCATAAGAAGAAGATGCTCCTTCAATGTGTGTGCAAACTCCCATTTAACATGGGTTTAGAATGTGATTCTGAACACATCTGCATCTGCAATATACCAGGGTGTATCTGTCTATCACTCTTTTTTTCTCTGAACACATCCAACAGTTGAGGTGAACAAGTTACATGTCACAATCTTTGAATACATGTTTTTAAATTTATCTTGGCATTCGACCAAAAGTTGTATAGACTTTTTATATCCATCAACCAGCATTTGCTTCCCATAAGTGTCATTTTATGAGGCTTCAAGCTGAGGAATCTTCACCTAAGTAATGTTGAGAAAAGGAAGCGTTGAGCTCAAGACAGTAAACTCAGGTGGGCGTAAAGAGAAGCTGGTACCTCCATCCTTTGTGATCAAACTGGTGAGAAGTTTCTCAAGCCCGGAAATATTTTTGATAAGGACAACACCTACTTGTGTGTGAGGCTACTTGTCATTTTTTATCCCCACTGGAGGATCTTTCCTCTCCTTCTTTAGCAAAACCATCTCTTCTTTGATGCTGTTGCTTTCTGCAGCTCGTTTCTTCTCTTTAAAAAGCTCACCTTTGACCTTCACATCTGGACTGAGAGAACGTGGGGGCTTGATATCGGCGGCGTCTTCAAGTACGGCAGTGGAGCTTTCACACACAGTTGGCCCCTCCCATTTTGGTAACTCCAACCCCAGGTGCTCCATGAGCTGTTTCATGACATCATCAACATAGCCGTTGATACGTAAATGTGCGTGCTTGTCCTGCAAAATACCATGATGGAGCATAGTGAGCAAAAAGGGTTGTGAATGAGGAACGGCACCAAAAAGTCAAACACCCCCTTAAAAATATAGCCAACCTCAAATGTCAAATAACAAATCTCATGGGAGTCAGCACTAAAAAGGCAAACGTTCCTTTAAAAATATAGCCTATCTCAAAAGCCAACCACGAGATCTCATGGGATGAAATGAACATCTAAGACAGCGATTCAATTTCCAAGCTTTTTGGAAAAATGGACAGATTTAAAAGAAAAATTAAAAAAACAATAGTTTGACAGACAGGCACAAACAACTACAAAGAAAAAAAAAAATAATCAAAAACACAACACACCATTCTCAGCCCTGTGCAGCCCTGATACAAGTCCATGGTCATGCGGTTGGGGACCGCTGTTCTCAGGAACTAACTACTGAATGTTTTGTGTCACAAAAGTGATATTGTGTCATACATTAGCTCTATATCAGTAGCTTTCAGTTTTACAAAGGGCTGTTACCCCTGCGTTAAAGTGGGCAGCAAAGAAACATACGTGCTTGGTAGGCTGCAGGTTGACAATGACCACTTTTCCACCTTTGCGTTTGGTGACGAGTGGAAGGTCTCCGCTAGGCTTGATCTGCATGGAGGTGCCCAGCGTCAGTGCCAGGTCAGCTTGTCTAGAGAATACAGAGCACAACAGATACAAGTGGGACATCTTCCACCAACACAGTGGGTGTATTTGGAGTGCTGAAGGAAGAAAACAGTGCACATTTTATTTTTATGAATTTGCTTTGAATTTGTGAGTCATTGTCTGGTAAATGTGCATGTAATAAAGTGGAACAAATAGTCCACAGTTCCTCGCTCACTTTTATAGACTTTGATTCGAATAAAAGGTTGAATATTGACACTCAGATGGTGAATTGAGACCATTCAGGATGCTAATGAAGATCCATTCACTGAAAAGAAGGACAACAGAGTCACTAAGGCTTTCTCTGCCAGCCTAAACACAATCCGAAGCACTAACAGACATTTAAAACCTCCATCCATCCATTTTCTAAGCTGCTTATCCTCATAAGGGTCGCAGGAGTGCTAGAGCCTATCCCAGCTCTCTCCAGGCAGGAGGCAGGGTAGACCCTGGACTAATCGCCAGACAATCGCCAGGCACATATAAACAACCATTGGCACTTACATTCATACCTATGGGCAATTTAGAGTCATCAATTCACCATCCATGCATGTTTTTGGGATGCGGGAGGAAACCGCCGTGCCAAGAGAAAATCCACGCAGGCACGTGGAGAACATGCAAACGCCACACAGGTAGAGGTGGAATTTAAACCCTGGTCCTCAGAACTGTGAGGCAGATGCTCTAACCAGTCGGGACTGTGCTGTCCATTTAGAGCCTAAATTCTAATATTGGTGACATGAAATTGTAATACTTTATTTCCAGCAGTCTTTTCTCTTCATGTTGTAACCCACTGTAGTGTTTTTCTATGCGTTGCTATGTCAATCCAATCTGCCCAGGGCCTTCCGAATCAGTAGTGCTGTCCGATGTTAATTAACCTATAATTGTACAATCTTTACCTGCTTGCATTGTCTGCTTTGTTCAGATCTCTGTCAGGGAGAGCATCTTCCCAGTCCAGTATAGTGCTGATCAATTTCCCTCTGTTTTAATGAAGATCACACAAAACATGCCGTTGAACAAGTGAAGTGCTTCATTTGTAATTGAGATCATACTGGTGCGTGCTTACCTGCAGGCTCTGAGTCCTCTGGAGCGCACCACATCGCAGTACCGTCCTGTGGGTTTGAGCCCCATCACGCCAATCACCTTTTCCCTTACAAACTGCCTTGGAAAGCATACCACCTCACTTTAGCTCATAAATTGGATTTATTAAATATATAAAGATAAACTCTACCTGTGAGGTTAACCTCTAAATATCAAAGACATGTGTGTCTTGTGCACATACCTGCAACACTTCTCACACTCCTCCACAAACATGTTTCCATGAAGCTCTGACAACAAGTCCCTGTAGGAGCCAGAGACAAAATTCCCTTGGATTAGAGTGTGTACATTTTAGATGACAACTCCTGGGAACAGATTCAGTGTGGCTGACTCTTTCATGAATATTCTCTGCGCTGCTATTTGATTATGCATTCCACCAGGCCGATGGGTGCAGCCATTGTCTTCCTGCTCTGTCCTCGTTGTTAGAAAAGATGGGGAAAAATGTACGTACTTGAGGAAAATGGCGATGTACGAAACTGCTTTCTGTAAAACTGGCATCCTCCCTGTAACGCACCACAGGGGTAGTACCGTACTCTGAACTTGACGTGTTTGAGCATTTTTTTGCACTGACTTTTAAAAATCATGTCCTGCTTTTTTTATTTATTCAAAAGAAAATAATTTTTCATTAAATTCATCGATTAAGAAAAACATAATTGACAGATTCATTGATCATTAAAACAATTGATAGTTCCAGCCCTAATCTGAACAAAATCAAAGAAAATGTACCCATATTGGGGCTAATAAAGGTTTTCTATTTATATGCTTTAAACCCTGTAGGACACCGTTCTCAGGTGACGTATGATGTGAAGTACCAATTCATTTCTGGCTACTGATGCTGTCCTGTGTCACCGTCGTTATTTTATTTCCAGACAGATGATTCTTTTCATTGTTTATTTCATCCAATTTGTTTATATTTTGTTTCAAACCAATGGATATGCAATTACTGTTATAAGTAGCTATTGTTTCCTATCACAATGTAGGTGGTGTACAAAAAGATTACAGGGGTCTTTGGGTTACTTTGGTACAGACAACAAATTTCAGGGTGACAAACAGTGCACTGGTTTGCGCAATCATAAGAATACCACGCTCTGTGGCACAAGAAGGTATGCTCGGCTGTTGCTGTAGTTGTGGTTAAAACATGATTCTTTTATGTGTATGGCCTAGAAGTGCTTTTCAAACAACTATTTACTGTAATTATTACTATAATACCATATTAGCAAGGGTTAGTGTTGGTTAACTGTACGTTCCTACCTGCATACAAATTTTGATTAAATCTCAACTGAACTGCCATTATAAACTGAATGAAAATCCCCAGTTTCCAAACAATAACCATGAAGCATAAAGAACAAAATAGTACGTGGTTTCTTTTCGTGTATTGCAGAGCATGAAAGGTTATGAGCCAAAACACCTTGGGAAGCCAGATCGCACATGCAGGCCGTCCACATTTTGGCTGATGAGATATTTGAGGTATCCCGCTCTCTGGAGTCCCAGCAGGGCCATGTGAGTCAGGCTGGGTCTGGCCTCTTCAAACGTGGTCTCGAAATGAGGCGCCTCTCCCTTTTCCTCCAAGGTCCACACACCTTTTGGACCTCTGAGAGAAAATGTGTTATTCTGAGATCCATGAAAATGAAGGGTACATTAACCTCCCCAATTTATGGGGAATAGGGACTGAGCCCTGCCGTGAAGAGTGAAAATCTGCGAATAACACCTCTATAATGGTGGATAACTACTTTTGGAAGCTGCTTTTGGATGAATAAAATGCTAATAAAATGATGGCCAAGCACTAATTCTGAGTAAATGAAGCTCCTCAACTTATTTCTACAGTTCGCGACAAACAGATGCCACAAGAAGGTAGCAAGGCATTATTTTTATCTCAATGAAGCTCCTCAACTCTCTTCCACTTTGGTTATTTGTGCCAAGATGCCGCAAGATAGTGGCAAAGCGCTGCTTTTGTCTAAATTATGCTCATCAAGTCACTCTCACATATCTTGTTAGCACCAAGACAACTGTGAAAAAGCAATACTTTCGTCTGAATTAATTTCCTCAACTATCTTCCACCTAGTTCCTTTGCACCAAAATTCCACAAGCTGGTGCCAAAGCCCTACTTTTATCTTAATGAAGCTCCTCAACTCATTTCCACATAGTCTGTACGCAGAATATTCAGATATTCACGTTATTTTTTTCACTTTGTTGTGTTGCAACTATTTGGTAAAATTATTTAAGTTCTTTTTTTTCCTCACTAATATACCCACAGCAACCCATATTGACAGAAAAAAACTGAATGTTTGAAATTTATGCAAGTATATTAAAATAGAAAAAACTAAATATTACACAAGCAAAAGTATTCAAATCCTTTGCTGTGATAGTCATACCTGTGCACCAAATATGCAACACGATGGTGACAAGGCACTACTTTTGTCAAAATGAAACTCTTACTCACTTCTGCATAATTCTTTGGTGCCAAGATATCGCCAGATCGGGCACTGCTTTAGTCTAAACGAAGCTCTTCAACTCATTTCTGAATACTTTAGTTCCTTGATACCAAAATGCCGCAAGACGGTGGAAAAGCATTGCTTTTGTCTAAATGAAGCGCCATCTCATTTCCACATAGTTCATTGGTACCATATATGCGACACGATGGTGCCAAATCATTACTTTTGTTTTGGCAACTTTAGCAAGAGAATACTCAAAAGCTGCTAAATTCATTAGTGGCTCTGCTGGAGTGTTAAACTGCATTTAGCATTAGATGATCTAATGTGAAAATACTGCAGAATGCGTTGCTTTAATGATGCTGCTGTCCAAGCTTGAACTGAGTAGCAACAGGACAAATCAGATATTCATTAGTCTGGTACGGGTAGTAGTACAGCTGGAGAACAATTTTAAAAATTAATAAATAAGTATTTTTATAATTGATTTTTCAAGAGGAAAGCAAAGGATCAACTAAATGGTCTTTGTTTCTCCTCATAGTTAGTTGAGTGCATATTGAACATCTGCCACCCTCCTCTGTTCAAACTGTGTAACTTCAAGATTAACATATGAATATGAAAACTTATGGTGCAAAGAAAAATCCACTTTGCTGCCACGTGGTCCAAGTCACTCATTAGACTTGACGAGACCCATATATTTTACAGTGCCACCATCCCTACAGTGAAGGATGATGGCAGCATCACAGTGTGGGGGTTGTTTTTCTGCAACAGGAACTGGGTAGGACTCATCACCCAAAATGAGAGCTATATACAGTAACATTCTATATAACATAGTGTGTACATGATAATGTAATCTAATCCTTATAAACATTGAATAAAGTACAAAATAAAGAGCTATTTATAAACTTACAATAATTGGTTAAATGTTTTTAATGATGTTCTCCTGGGTCTCACGCGCCGCCGGGGTGGGGGGGTGTTTACCCCGCTATTTGAGAAGCACTGGACTAGGGCATCGATTCGCCTTCCAACACTACGATGACCAGTGGACACAGCCAAGATGAAAAATTCTCTTTAAGAGCTGCTTGCGAATGCTCTTGAGTGGCCCAGCCAGAGCCACAACCTAAATCCAAGCGAGAATTTCTGGAAAGACCTGAAAATGGGTGTCCACCAACGCTACCCATCCAACCTGACCGACCTTGAAAGGGTCTGCAGAGAGGAATGGAAGAAAATGCCCCCACAACAGGTGGCAAGATCCTAGAGACATAGGCAAGAAGACTTGAGAATTTGTTGCCAAAAGTGCTTCAAAAAACATTAAGCCGAGGGGGTGACTACTGATGTACCTATTATGTTTATATTTTCAAAATAGTGTTTATGTAGATTTTTTTTTAAAGAGAAAAGTATTCTCAATTCAGCTTCAGAATAAGACTGCAACAAAGCAAAATGTGTAAAAGTGACAAGTTGTAAATTTTTTCTCATGGCACTGTATATACACACGCGCACACGCACGCACACACACAGCAGGGCAAAAAGTATTTAAACAGTTGTGTTGGTGGCTGACAAAGTTCTCCCACTTAAGATGAGAGAGGCCTTAATATACTTCACCAATGAGAGTGTGAACGATTACAAAAAAATCAGTCTAATTTTTAAAGAATAACTATTAGGAAATTATGGTGGACAACAAGTATTCAGTCAATATTAAAAGTGAATCTCAATATTTTGCTATATATACGCTTTGTTGGCATTGACAGCGGTCAAATGTTTTCTATAAATCTTCACAAGGTTTTCACATACTGTTTGTAGTATTTTAGCCTATGCAGATTTTCTCGGGTGCAGTGATGGTTTGCTTTCCCGGTGGCATTTTACATTATTACTCATAATTTCTCATTTGTTTTACTTTCTTTGTATGTATAAATTACTTGGGTTGTTTCCAACATCTAGGAAGAAATTCATGTCAATAGCACCTTTGGAAATACATTTAGTAGAGAAAATGGTAATGTATTAAATCATCTACAGTGTGTGTATTCATTTTCCGAACCGCTTATCCTCATCAGGTTTGTGGTGGTGCTGGTGACTATCCCAGCTATCATCAGGCAGGAGGCTTCCCCAATTAAAGCATGTCTTTGGGGATGTGGGAGGAATATATGAAGAGTTTGTTTTCAAAACGAGACATTGGCATTTTTTTCAGATTTACGAAACTCGCGCCAAAATTATCCAGCTCCGAATGGATAATTTTGGCGCGAGTTTCGTAAATCTGAAAAAAATGCCGATGTCTCGTTTTGAAAACAAACTCTTCATATGTCATCTTGCAACCCTTTTGGATGTGAATAGTTGTAATTTTAAATGTCAAGTTATAAACTGGCAGATGTAATATCAAATTGATATGTATAGTGAATTCCCTATTTTTTAAATCACTACAGTCAAAAGGTTTAGGGTGATCTTCAAATGTCCTTAATAAAGAAATATTATCTCGAAAAAGTTTATATATGCACTCTGGCCCCCCCCAAAAAAAAATTTAATGGTAATTTTATTTAAAAGTTCAGTACATTTCTCTGTGAACCCCAAACTTTTGAGCAGCAGTGTTTGTCATGTACATTTGCACTGAAATTGACAAATATCAACACTGATGCTCGTGCATGAGATTGGAGTCAATGTATAAAAATATATGCAAGCGCTACAGTAAAAATTTCTTACCTGAAGTCAGGGATGCCTGCTGAAGTACTGATTCCTGCTCCAGAGTGCACGACCATGTACTTGGACTCTTTCACCAGGTTAGCAAGGGTTGCCACCTTCGCTTTCAGCTCTTCTGGACTATCGAACGCCTGCGTTATTATATTAAATTTACGATTTGTGGGGAGCTGCTTTAAGAGGCACAGTAAAGACGTTAAAAATAACTTGTCATTTTAAGGAAGGAGTGAATTTCAATGCAATGTTTTGCACCATTTTTAGTATTTGCTTATAAAACAGTATTGTATGATTAAAAATCGCGCCTCTTTGGGTTTTTAAAAACATTACAAACTACATATCGTGGTAATGGGTTAAAAAAAATAAACAGGTGCCAGCATTCGGTTATGTATGGCAAAAAAAACGGGTGCCAGTACTGAGTAAGGGAGACAATGGAAATTATATTGTACAACTGTAAATGTGTGAAAGTAAATGTGAATTGGGGTCAAAGGTTTTAGTTCAATGTTTAATTCAATGTACAGGTTTCTTTCAAATAGTTCATTTGTTACCCAGTCCAGGTAGGACTGATAGTAAATCGGCTAACCTGCTAGCTCAAGCTCTCGTTCAAAAGCCAAACACCACCGATATTTAGTTTATTACCTCTGGAAGTCCGCACACACCCTTGTCGGCATACGGCGAAAGTCCGGCAGCGTAATTCACAGACATTGCAGTTGTTTCTTTGATAGAATTGTTTAAATAATAATAATAATAAGGGAGGACCGGTTTCCAGCGCTGAAGCGACCGTCTGTGACGTCATAAATTCGCGTCCAACAAGGTGAAGGTGCGTTCACTGGAACAGGAAAAGAAAGCACATTTGATGTCTTGCTTTACTCCACGTCGATTTTGTTCCAATAAATCTTTATTTTTCACTTTTAAATAGCCAAAAATTAAAAAATAAACAGGTGAATGAAACAAGGTGATCATCCGTACAGCTACATGTGCATATCCGTCAAGGTATCTGTTCTGCAAACGACCCAATATGTCGACTGTAATTGAATAATCCTGAGATATTCAGTGAAGTCCAATTTGAGTAGATGAAACAATCAACACTGGTGACGAAAAATACACACGAGGAAACACCAACACTAAAAAATATATCAAAATACTTAAAACTCACTACTAACACAAACAGTAAAATAAATCGTGGTGGAATTGTCCTTTTTCACTTCCACAGAATTCCAAGGGCTGAAAATCCTTTAATAATCCTGACTGACACTGCAACATCATTTCTGACACATTTTCTACACACGTTTTAGTTTTCATAATCTCCTCACATAAAACATTCTCAAGCAAAGGTTTCAGGCATTAAAGTCTAACCATATAGAAAGAGACTAATATTGCTTGGAAGAAGCAGAAAAGAAAGACGAGAATACAACAGCATACATTGCAGGGGCATTAAAAAAAATCTTTAGTCAGGCTTCAAACCTGAGGAAAAACAATTTTGATGAGATAGTACTGTCCTCCTCCAGAAACAATGGTGATCCTACACTATGTCGCGGCCTTAAGTATCATAATTCCACACTCAAAACAACAAAACACACCCATTGGTAATCAGAGGAGACACGGTAAAGATCATTTTCTTAACGTAAAAATGGTGAACGGTAGTTTGAACCACCCAGCAGTCCACTTCAGAGAACTCGCTTGGTTCTCTCTAATCTCACTCTTTTATCAAAGCTGTCAGCAGATCACCATTTGCAAACACTTTCCCAAAAGAGAGACAGAAAAAAATATTCCCAGGTTTTCTGGCATGCAGAATATGACGTTTAAGGAAAGTCTGAGCCTATTTTTTTTATTTTTTTGGGGTCGGAGTTCACCGTTCCAGGAAGTTGCTGAGACTTTATACCGGTAAGCAGAAACCACAATCAGAAAGGGAAACTAGTTACAATGAAAGACGTTAAGTGAATGATTTGTGTTTGCATCATTGCAAAGTGGCATCACTCCCCACCCACTATTCAACCTTTGATATTAGAAGCACTAGTTATGTTAGCCCCACTGGTTTCAAGTCAATTTTTTTTTTTTTTTTTTTTGCTGGTGCAAATCTCAGCAAATCTTCATGAGCCCATCAATTCAGCTGGAACAAACAGCACGCAAGCTAAGGTAAAATCATCTTATTTCATTGGTTTACAAACAGGAGGTGTCAAATATTTCTCACTTGCAGACCTCGGACTTCTCGGACGACCCGAGCAGTAAAAGTGGGGTCGTCGCATGTCAGCAAAGATTGGTCACGCTGTGGAAAAAAAAAAAGCCATGTCACGACTCTTCGTTGCCCGAGTCGTCTTCGTCGTAGCAGCAATCGCCGTCCCCGTCCTCGACGTCGTCGTCGTCGTAATAATAGTCATAGAAGAGGTCGGAGCCTTCGTCGGGAGGCGGGGCGCGTGTGCGGACGCAGTACTCAGCTAACGTGGTGGGCACCTGAACGCCATCACGTTCCGCCTCAACCTTGGTGGCCAATACTTGTTTTCTGCAAGACACATTCAACATTAATAGCTTATATTAATAATAACAACAATACAATATTACGGTAATTTCAGGCCTACAAGCCGCAACTTTTTTCAAACGCTTTCAACCTCGTGGTTTATGCGGTGATGCAGCGCAAGCATTAGCACACCTGGTTATATAACCAGGTGCACTCCGTAGGCCGGGAATTACGGTATTAAAAGCTAACTCATCACATAAAGAAACACAATAAAAGACTTATCAATCTCTCAAACAACATCGAAGCAACCAAACTATTTTCATTTCAAATAGTGTCGCGGTGAAAATGCACCTTGATATCTGTTTTCTTCCTGAAATTAGAATTTTCTTTATGGATATTAATATGACTGAAATGACTGATGGCTACAAGACTACCACTCTTAGTTTGCAAAAAACATACACCGATTCCCATTTTCAACATGTATCCATTTGAAATGAGGTCTAAACGTGAAGTCGTGCGTGGTTGCTCACCTGATGATCTCGACATATTCACGGTCCTTGCCCTTGCTGTCCCTCCATTTGCGGTACATGACAGAGGCGTCCACATTGGCAGGAGAGAAGGTGTTTGGCTCATTCAGCAGTGATATTACACTCAGCAAAATGGTTCTGAAGGCACAAAGGAGGGTCACAACATTAGAACTTGACATTCTTATGACGTAACATCCGGACTGTGAAAGACCGTGTGAGCCAGGTTTTTAATCAAAGACTGCAGATTATTTGCAGTAATTGATGGGTCTTTCTAGAACTGACCGTGAAATTACGGTGGTGTGGTAAAATTTTATGCGTAGAACAGGATTAGGAATTTTACCACACAATTGGGTAAAGAGCAGCATGGCGATCTAGTGTTTCACACGTCTACCTCACAGTTCCGAGGTTCTGGGTTTAAATAGCAGCTCTGGCCTTTCTGTTCTCCCAAGTTTGCATGTTCTCCGGTGACTCCGGCTTCCTCCCCCCATTAGAAAACATGCGTGTGAGGTCAACTGAAGACTAAATAAGGGGCGTCAAACACATTTGTGTCATGGGCCATGGGAGTTTAGCAAAAAAAAAAAAAAAAAAAGATGTAGACAAGATGACTTTTTTTCCACAGAGAAATTATTGCTAAAGGTACGTACTCACTGATGAAGAGTTCTGACACTTGACAAGGCAATTCCATCTCGCAATTGTAATGAAAATGCCTTTTATTTTTAAAAGACAAACTGGATGGATACAATACATGACAAACCTGACTCTGAATCACTCTCAGAATGTTCCGGACACCTGTTTCGATGCCTGTGTTGTAATGAGCAGATAATTACGCCGCGTGATCCCTGTGCCATAGTTGACGTCATGCTGTTATTTTTTAGCAAGTTAACCATCGGAGAGTGAGACTCAATCAACTCCATTTTGACTTTACAGTCAGGCAGTGTACGCCATATTCCCTCATTTGCTTCAAGATGCTTTCTTTAATGTTTGTGCTATTTGGAAATGCTTTATATCACAGGTGTCAAACCCGAGACCTAGGGGCCAGATCTGGCCCACCGGATGATTTTATGTGGCCCGCGAAGGCAGATCATGTGTATCAAATTCTGGGATTTTTGCTCAAATCTGGACCAAAACTTCCAATTTTCATATCCTAAATGATAACGTTGAGATATCGCAAGTATTTTTGTGTTGCCAAACATCAACAACAGTTGAAAAACCCATAGCCTTGATTTCTGATTCCAAAAGTACTTCATAAATTCCATGTGGAAACATGATTAGGCGGTGAAGGATTAATATAATTTCAGTCATAACGGCCCTCTGAGGGAAACCGTAACTACAATGTGGCCCGCGACAAAAACGAATTCAACACCCCTGCTTTATACTATGGAGATCAATTTGAATCACATTAAAAAAAATGAAATTTCTTGAAAGAATATTACACATCTTACAAATTCTTCCAGGCTTGTACACTTAAAGTTATGAGCTAAAATGTAAAGTAACTTTCACTATGGTGAACATCTTAATCTGATTAATTAATAGTTTTGGGGTTTTTTTTTCTGAAAATGTTGCTTACAATATTGCCTGTACAATTAATAAAAGGTTTTACAATTACATGATCTCACCTCTCTAAATTCTAATATAATTATTTCCCAGGGCAAAACTAGTTTTGAAACCAGCGTCTCGGAAATGACTGTTTAACTTTAGCGGCACCGCTGTATCGTGCAGGTAAACAGAAGACGCCGGCCTCAGATTTCAACAGATGGTGTCGAATCACCAGATGGGATGTCAACATGGACCTCATGAGAACGAGATCCTCTAAAGACAAATGTCATGCGATAAGGGTATGGGTCCAAGGATGCAACCAGATAATGACAATCCATGCGTACCGGACATTCTGGGTGGGATTCCATCTCTCTGAAGGCAGTTCTCCACTTTGTGGGTCATCCACTGGAGGGTGCAATATAGAAATGCACACATCTCCATTCTGAAACAGGAAGTTGATCAATCATAAGACTGTCAAGTAACTAACAGAGACCCATTTCATCAGAGGTGGCTAAAGTACTGACTCAACTCCTCGGCTTATGTTTAAGTAAAAAAAAAAAAAAGTCTTAAATATAATTAATTGGCAAAGCAAAAATATGTTTTGATGTCAATTATCGGCGGCACGGTGCATCAGCTGGAAAACGTTGGCCTCACAGTTCTGAGGTCCCAGGTTCAATCCCGAACCCGCCTCTGTGGAGTTTGCATGTTCTGCCCATGCCTGCGTGGATTTCCTGCGGGAACTCCGCTTTCCTCCCACAACCCAAAAACATGCAACAATAATTGGACACGCTAAATTGCCGCTAGGTGTGATTGTGAGTGCGGGTGTCGTCTGTCTCTATGTGTGATTGGCTGGCAACCAGTCCAGTCCAACCAGTCCTCCTGCACGATGACAGCTGAGATAGGCCCCAGCACTCCCTGTGACCCTTGTGAGGATAAGCGGCTAACAAAATGGATGAATGGATGTCAATTATATAAAAAACTTGTTTTTATAACTTGGTGGACACAAAAAAATAATGTGCAAACAATAGTTTTCCTCTTTTATTAACTTACACGGCTGTACTAAACTGTCTGGCGATCGCTCTCCTTTTTTCATTGTAAGTGAAATTGCTGAAATTACAAAATTACACTTTAACTTATGAATTTTTAACAGATTGGACAGAGGATATTCGAATGCCAGATGTGGTTGTTTTGAGGCTGGCACAAGACAAAATATATTTACCCCCTGAAGATGACAACATCAAATAATTCACTCGAATAAGGACATAGGTGGGGAACATCTCAGATCAGTGAAATTGTTGTGCCATCATAGCAAAGAATCCCATTTATTGTCATTACACATCATAGAACAAGCTAAGAGGGACAGGAGCGTGTCCCTAATCCTCCCAGGTTCACATTCCTCCATTTCATTGCTGTCTCTTTTTTATTGGTTGCTGTATTTTTCTTTGTTTTTTACACCTTGGAAACCCCAAGATCTCATTCCATCACAATATCTCAACTGCAGTGCCATTACTCCCACTTTATATCTATCTTTTTTACATTGTCGTCATTTGAAGTGGTCAAAAAAGTGAACAAGCTTTTTTTTTTTTTTTTTTTTACAAAGTAATGAGTAGAAAGTAAATATATTTGATTCAAATGTTTAGAGTAAAAGTAATACATTGTCAGAAACATTAATACTCAAGTAATGTACAGATGAATGAAAAAATCTACTTGGGTATAGTAAAGTATTTGGACTTTGTTACACCCCACGACGCTGTTTGAATAACTCAATTACATGCCAAACAGTTAAACAGTTCTGGGTTATGGTGATCCGCAAAGGTTAAATAGAGGCAACTGGACTTTTTTTTGTGTGTTGAATTTTTTTCTTGTTTTCCAAAAGGTTCAAAAACGAGTTAGGGAATTATGCTACTAGGCTAACCAAATATGTGAAGAGCGTGTGATACAATATTGGCATTAGGTGACTTCGAGACTTCCCCAATTTGTAAAAAAACAAAAAAAAAAAAGAGTCATTCTCGGCAGGACACTCCCTGCTGAAATATGATTGGTAGCTGCATCCAGGCAGGAGTGGAAGTGTGACGCAAATATGAAATTATATTGTCTCCAGGTGGCCAAGGCGTGCACATCAGAATAAGGAGCACAATGCGCACTGAATTGAATGTGAAAGTGTGACAAAGACGGTTTAATTGCTTTTGATTGTACTGAATGATGTTTTTTTAATGATTGGAAAATTTGTGTTCTTTTCATACAAAAAACACATTGCAAAGTTTCTTTTCGGTGTGCGTATGTGTGTTGCTGGAACGGATTAATCTTATGTCCGTTCTTTTCATAGGGGGAAGGTGATTTTAGTGTTTTGGTAGCGAGGTTCGATACTCCCAATTTTTTTTTAGACCAATTCCAACAGGAGTAGTCACTCAAGTAGTCACCGATACTACTAGTACTTTTAATACATAACATTACAATGAACACAATGATAGTTGTGAACAAAGACCTCTTTCTTTCTTTCTGATGCACATGAGGATTCGCCGCCAACTAGTGCCAAGGACTTACTCAACATCGGATAGTTTTTCCTTAAGTATTAGCGGATGATATTACTGGCAGCCTTCACGACTACCTGAGCTATACCTTCAAGTACCTTGAAATAGGCTTGATGATAGCATCAATGCTGGCCCATCTCTAGTTTTGAGTTACCAGCGTGGTCAAAGGAACCAATTAAACTCCTATTGGAAAGCACCATTATATTGATATATGCAGTATCATGCAAAACGCTCTCGATTTACTATAATTTAACCACTTATTCCAGAGCACTGTGCGAGACATGCCAAATCACGTACATAAGCCAACGAAAAAAAGGTACTTATTTTAAGAGCATTGTCATTGAACTGGATTGTGTGGAAATGTTTAGCTACTTCTAATAAGACCTCAGTTTCATTATTCTATATTTAGATGATTAATGAGAGTGTCAAATGAGGACACCAAAGCCTGTTTATTGTGTTATTGACCCACCTCATATATGTTGGGATGCCACATCTTAGTGAGGAATCTGAAGGAAGGTGGGGAATACGGGTAGTCCATGGGGAACTTGATCCGAGCCTAAAACACCCAACGCCACCAAAAAAAAGTACACCACTCTACATTTCAAATTCACAACACATTTTTAAGTGTATTTTCGACTCGCCGATTTGACTTGAAATGAGTCTTACCTTGAAATAACCCCCCTCATAATGAGTATTGGGGGGTCCGAAAATGGCCACTTCCCAGTTGTACATATCCGCCTCGTCCACCAGCGTTATTTTAAAGCCCTCGACGGGCTCCTCTTGAAGGCTCTTCATTTCCAGCATGAGAGCTTTCTGCGAACTGGCGACGTGAGAGCAATCGTGCTGCGCCATACTTGACACTGGGCTACCCTGGAGTTAGCTCTCCACTCGACAGCTGCTGACTCGTTTGTTTACGGCAGCAGCGCAGCTAAATTTGACGCCGCACTCACTCGGTCGAACAAACCCGACACTACCGACGTTGTGAGGGATACAATGAAAACAGGCCAACGCGACCGGGATCGAATGCGACTTGCGCTGATTTGTTACCAAAACCGGATCAATTATTTCGTGTCCACTCGCGCACTATCGTTAACTAACCAAACCATAATTGCGGCCGAGAAACAGAAGCTTTAGGTGGTCTATTCTGAAAATTAGCCGTGGATATAAGCCGCAAATCGACGGGTAGCTCCTGGCTAAATAAGCTAGCGAACGAAGACTACCTCACAACCAGATGGAGACGACTTTTTTTTTTTTTTACCTTGTCGCGAATAGATTAACAACGCGCTGGTTGTCGAAACTGAGGGGCAGCCTTAAAAACAAAACACAGCGACCGATTTGAAACTCTTATGAAGTATACATTTAGCGCCCTAAAGCTTAATGTCATGCGGGCAGAGAGAAGAATGTTGTTGGAAAAGAAGTCCTTTCTCTCCCCGAAAACAGGCAATTGTGCAATAGGCTGCTATGGGAGTTGTAGTCCTGTTTGTGTTTGTAAACATTGCATCGTATGCTACTAACAGTCACTTTTCTACACAAAACCGTCAATAAAATACTATGTTGTATGAAAAAAATACAACAAACTGAACTTGGTTTCAATATATCTCATATTGTGTAACTTTTCTATGATGGAAATGACGCTTAGAACTACATTCACCAGTTACAGAATGTCTTACGAACGCGAGTGTTGTTTGCGTTCCGAAAAGCTGTACTGACCTATTTTGAGAATGACATTATTTTTACTCAATTAACAAATTTTGCGTTGAATGTTTGATTTTGGAACTACAATGGCATAAATCCCAGCATTGTCAACTTTTCCATTCTAATTTTTAATAGTCGAGCCTTTTGTTACGTAATTATCATGCGACACTGTTACAGAAAGTACCCTTTATAGCTGCCCCACTTTTGCCTGAATTGAACATTAGATAATAACCAACAAGATAGGTCAAATTGAGTGAAGTATATTTTATTACAACATTTTGGTTCTGTTATTTCCTAAATATGTGAATGTATAGCTATTATAAATTCTGAAAATAAAAACAAACGTATTATATGCTTTATTCATGCGACAAAATCCGAGCAGGACCCTGTGTCAACGTAAAATTTCGTGATGGGTTCGAAATCAAAGCAAAGGTCCCGTTCTGTGTCCATAAGTAGGCGAAATAGGTCCAGAGCAAGTAGGTCTAAATCGCCAGAGAGAAGGACGAATCGTTCTCAATTTGCGGACCCAAAACGTCCCCCCCAGCGCCGTGGACGGTCCGACAGCCGTGAATCCCGGAGTAGCTCTCCAGACAAACAACGGGCTAAACGTAGGAGCCCCTCAAGATCCCGAAGTGACTCGGACAGCGTCGGGAGAAGAATACAACGTGCTAGGAGCAAATCTAATGGGAATTCGTCTAGGTAGCAATACTGTACTGTTTATTTCCTAGCAATTGATATGATCTCCTTCTGTCCAGAAGCCATGGATCCTTTAACATTTGAAAGTCCTATTGAATCAATCTTGCTGAAAACATTTTTAGATGTCAGCTTTTAAAACATGCAGCATGCTTATTTAATCTTTTGTTTCAGTTCATCAGACTCAGATCATCCTAAAGAGAGAGGAAGGAGAAGTGACATGAAGATGCGAAGCGGAACATCTCGAGAAAGGAGGAAGGAAAGGTCACCTTCGGGCTCCCGTGATGGAAGCAGCGATAGAGAGCGAGGAAGACGGAGAAGCCTCAGCCGAGACAAACAGAGACTAAAGGAGCAGGATAGAGAAAGAAAGATGAAATCTGAGCGAGACAAAAGGAAAAAGAGTACCGAAAGGGAGCGTGGGCGGACCGAGAAAGGTAGAAACAGTGGGAGACATCAGTCCAGTTCAGCAGACTCCTCTGACAGCTCGGGATCCGATCGGCAGAGCAGGACCACCAAAGACAAGGAAGACAAGAAGAAACAGAAGGAGATGATGAAGGCTCTGGAGACGCCAGAAGAGAAGAGGGCCAGGAGGTTGGCCAAGAAAGAGGCCAAGGAAAAGAAGAGGAGAGAAAAGATGGGTTGGAGTGAAGAGTACATGGGATACACCAATGCGGACAACCCATTTGGTGATAATAACCTACTGGGTACATTTAAATGGCAAAAGGTTTGTTTTGAAGCCAAGAGCATATGATTATTGATATTATTATGATTTTGATATATTTTTGTTTTGTCTGTATTTTGTCAGGCGTTGGATAAGAAAGGGATCGGCCACCTCGGAGAGAAAGATCTTAAGGAGAGGAACAAACGCATCCAGGAGGAAAATCGCAGAGAACTCCAGAAGGTACTTAAGTAAAAACAAATTATTACACTTGTAAGCCTTCAAAGGGTAAACTAGGGTAACCTAAACATGGTGTATATTATGTGTTGCACAAATGGTATTATTTTTCTCCTGTGGTTTCTCCATTTCTGAATGAAGCACATTCGACATTGTAAACACACACATTAATAAAAGTAAAAAAGTAGATTATTAATAGTTGCGTTACAACAACACTTAATGATATTTATAATGTTGAATATAACTGAGGAAGACGAATGTGGTGATTGTTGGCAAAATGTGCTTGCAATGAACACTTTAATTCCTGAAATCAGTCACTAATCTATGACCTTAGAAGGCACAAATCTAACACACAAATGCTACAGTATGTACTGAAATTGTACTTAATAAAATTGGTTCATTTATTTACATTCTCATTTATTGTTTTTTTTTTCAGTTGAGCATTGGTCACCAACGCGGTGCCTACTAGCACATGGTTGCCCTCAAGGACCACTTAATGGAAATGGCCAGGTTAGCAAAGTGTTTCTTTTAATTTTTCAACCAGTGTGTGTCATTATATGTTGTAGGTAAAGCAACTGCGTTTGGAGCGTGAGCGAGAGAAGGCGATGCGGGAAACGGAGCTGGAGATGCTGCAGAGAGAGAAAGAAGCGGAGCATTTCAAGACCTGGGCTGAACAGGAGGACAACTTCCATCTGCATCAGGCCAAACTACGGTAGGTAGCTTTCATAGTTGTAATACACATACAGCTCGAATGTAATCATTGACTGAAAGAATGTAATAAATAAAATGTGTGCGATCAGGTCTAAGATTAGAATCCGTGATGGCCGTGCAAAACCCATTGACCTCCTGGCGAAGTACATCAGTGCAGAAGATGACGATCTGGCTGTTGAGATGCATGAACCGTATACCTTCCTTAATGGGCTGACAGTCACAGATATGGATGATCTTCTGGAAGATATTAAGGTGGGTAACCAGAGTTACGCAATTGTAATGGATTGGGCCATGATTAGTTGCCTTTCAGTGAAATTCAGAGTTTTAAACTCAGACCACCCCATTTAGGTAAATCGTATAGATCCGATGACTATTATTTTTTCCTCGGGTAGGGATACGATGATTTATGTTTTTCCCGGGGAATTGTCCCTGACACCATAGCCTGTTTCACAATCCTTGAACACTGGCCACTGGCAGCAAGAGCCATTTCACACATCCACCTTTCAGCCGTTGACACAAATTCAAGAAAAGTCTCCTCTGGTACTTAGCATCAACAAAAGTTCCATTCAGCGGCTGATTTGGTGTGTAAAAAAGCTTTACGTGGGCCGACTTCAGGCTGTTCAAAAGCTTCAAGCGGAAGATTATGATGTTAAACAACCAGCAGCCAATCGGCAAAGGTTCATGACTCCAAAGTAACCACTTTATCAAGCTTTTGTTGATGCTGAGTTTTAGTGAAGCCCTCCAGCTAGGCTTACTTTCCTTTGCATACACGCCTGCTCTAAGAGTTCATGGTTTTGTGGCAATAGCAGTAGGTTTGTGGTGGTAATGGAAGGTGTTACGCTGAATGGCTTGTCAAGGAAAGATCATCTTTCGAGAAACTTGCCTTGGATAGCATAAATATAACGCAGCAATGGAGTGGTGATGGCCGTAAAGCTTCTCAAACTGAACAGCAATCAGGGATAGAAAACCTTCTTTTGCAACGCTGCTCAAATATGAGTTGGCAAGTAACAAGGGAAGTAATAAAAGTTATGTTTACAAAAACTCTCCGAATGAGATGCAAAATGAAATAGACAATAAGTGTAGAGTGATTTTCTGGGGAATTCCGGTGGTTTGCATTAACAATGTATCCAAGAGGTCATGTAACATGTAGTCTATCTTGATAATGTGATGTTAAATCCTCTCTCATTTAATAGTGATTTTTATCGACAATTACGAATTTTCAGGGGCGCTGCCATTCTCGCGAGTCGCATGACCTACGTGGGCGGATGTGACTTGTTACATGCCGTTCCAAACGGTCGATTACATGGGACGCCATGATACACAGCGCTGATTTCTCGGATTTATCCTCATCTGATCAAGAAATAGCAGTATCGGTTGATCGGGAAGACGGAATAATACTTCTATGTAGATTTGAAGCTGTGGCTGTCAATAATGCCGCCGAGCTCGTCAGACTCCGCGTCAATCCGCCCGAAGAACCATCCGAATATTCAACATTATACACAGCCGACCGTCATTATTTAGAGAGGGTTTAACATCACATTGTCAAGATAGAGTACATATTACATCACCTATTGGATACATTGTTAATGCAAACCACCGGAATTCCCTTTTAACATGTAGTTATCGCATGTGCAGGTTTATATGGAGTTAGAACAAGGTAAAAATGTCGATTTTTGGAGAGACATGACCACCATCACTGAGGATGAAATCAGCAAGCTAAGGAAACTGGAGGCCTCTGGAAAGGGACCAGGTACATTATTTTTTTCAACCCTCTTCACCTCTTAGCATGTCTTTATATTTTTACGGCAGTATGAGAAGTATACAGCATCTTAAAAGAATCTTAGGAGCATTTGCTTGAATGACACTCAGGAGACCGTCGTGATGGCATCAACACGGCCGTGAGCACCGACGTCCAGACCGTGTTCAAAGGAAAGACATACAGCCAGCTGCAGGCTCTCCACCTTAACATAGAGACCAAGATCCGGGCCGGAGGATCCAACCTTGACATCGGCTACTGGGAGAGTCTGCTGCAGCAGGTGCGGGTCTACATGGCAAGAGCCAGGTATGGATGTGACGTTGAAATTGTTCCTTTTTTTTCTATGCAGCAGAAATGAAATGATTTCATCAAAATCTGTTTGTGGGATAGGTTGAGAGAGCGACACCAGGATGTGCTGCGTCAGAAGTTGTTTAAGCTGAAGCAGGAACAAGGCGTAGACAGCGAACCTTTGTTCCCCATCATTAAGGAGGAGCCAATGAGCGACGACATGTAGGTCGATCAGTGGTCTATATCACAAGTTGAATCTTTCATCTGCAACGTAATCCATCCCACAACTCTCCTTTGTTCTTATTTTAAAAACAATTTGCTACGCAGGAAGTCATGTAAGAAGAAATATTACATCCTATGGTAAAACTGTCCCATTACAAACCGCCTTTTAGTAATATTTCATTCGCTTAATAGCATAAATGTCAAAAAGACATTTTTGAATGGTTTTGGAAAACAAAAAGAGGAAAAATTCAACAATTCTGAGTCAATTTGTCTCAATTCATTTAACTGAGAATCTACACAAACATGAAAACAAAAAATTATCTTGAGCAAAAAAATTGCTTTTTTAAATTGGTGTTTTGCCAGTTAGTTAAACATTATGTTACCGATATAAAAAAAAAGAAAAAAAAAACAGCATCATCAATCCTCAGCACAATACATGCACACAAAGTAATTTTTTGTTCAGTGAATTGACATCTGCAAATCTTACATGCTGATGATTTTTTTTCCCTTGTAATTATTGGCAGAACCTTTGGGGCAAATGTTCCAAGTTACCTTTAACATTTGCGTTACGCATTTAAAGGAACTAACACATTTTTTTTTTAACAAAAGTGATGACAGAGCAGAAGGGCAATCAGAAGAGTCAACATCAGAAAATCCCGGCCAGTCATCTTCTTCCTCGGCCCAAAATGCCAGCAAGAGACCCGCAAGAGATGACGGCCCGTCCACGTCTACGTCGGAAAGCGGCAAGCAGAATGAGGACGGAGGAAAGAGTGGAGAAAAGAAGGATGACGAGAAGGGCGAGGAGGTTGAGGCCGTTTTGACGGAGGAGGATCTGATCCAGCAGAGCCAGGCCGAGTACGATTCAGGCCGCTACAGTCCCACGCTACTCACGTCGTCCGAGCTGCCGCTGGACACGCACACCATCACCCCTGAGGAAGACGCACACAGGCTGCAGTTAGCGCGCAGGCAGCTGCAGGTCACAGGTACGAGAACAAGAACAACACGAGAAAGTGGGTGATTGTTTGGAGTCTAGAGTGTATTATTCACATCTCAAAGCTATTGAGTCAAAAGTATAACAGTATAAACAATATGCTTACCATCTGTAAAGTTCACTCCCACCCTGTATTGTATAAAGTTTTGCTCTCAAGTCAAAGCAAAGGCGCGTATCTCCAGAACCTCGTACGTCACGTCACCTGTACATCAAGGCACCACTGCAGTTGAATATCTCACTCAGAAATGTTCTTGTGGATTCCCTCCCTCTTACCCTGATAGTAAAATGTTATTTGTTGATAGAATTTTAATGCAGAAACAAATTCACTTTCTTGCGATGATGTCTTGTGTCCCATCATGAACACAAATGAAGTACAAAGTACATTTCCGTGTGGCAGTTTGCAATATTGTTGATGGTCTTCAACTTTCTGTTAGGTGACGCCAGCGAGAGCGCGGAGGATGCCTTCGTGCGTCGCGCCAAAGAGGGAATGGGCAACGACGAGGCCCAGTTCAGCGTGGAGATTCCCGTCACCGGCAAGATGTACCTGTGGGCGGACAAATACCGACCGAGGAAACCTCGCTTCTTCAACAGGGTCCATACTGGTTTTGAGTGGAACAAATACAACCAGACCCACTACGACTTTGATAACCCTCCCCCTAAGATCGTCCAGGGCTATAAGTTTAATATTTTCTACCCGGACTTGATAGACAAGCGCTCCACCCCTCAGTACTTCCTTGAGCCCAGTCCTGATAACAAGGACTTTGGGATCCTAAGATTCCACGCCGGGCCGCCGTACGAGGACATCGCATTTAAGATAGTAAACAGGGAGTGGGAGTATTCGCACCGCCACGGTTTCCGCTGTCAGTTCGCTAATGGGATCTTTCAGCTGTGGTTCCACTTCAAGAGGTACCGCTACAGGAGGTGAAGCTAACTAGCGGCATCGTAATCATTTTCATGTAATTAAGCCCTTTTCTTGGTGGTTTTGGGTCCACAACTCTGTAAAAGTGCTTAGTAATTGAATCTGTTAAAAATCTATATTAAAGATGTATTCTTTTTTTTTTTTTTACCATTCATCTTGTTTTTGAGTATTTTTGGCCGATAATCAGATGTAAACACAACAAATACAAACCCAATTCCAATGAAGTTGGAACATTGTGTTATACGTGAATAAAAACAGAATACAAATTGATTTGCAAATCATGTTCCATGTATAAGTGTCAATATTAATCCGCAAAGGTTTCTATAAGATTAAAAATATGAATTGTGATTGGCTGGATGAATTAAAGACTTTTCAAATGTTGAGAATTTTAAGCAGTGGGGGAACCTCGTGCAGACAAATTGGGGAAACATGAAGAAAGCAGGTTGCGTTAACCAGCTGCTGAAAAACTTGAAGTGTTATGAGGAAACAAAATAGCCCAAACAAATGTTTCATTTCACCTCGCAGGCGAGGGCCACACAAGGAAATGGATACCAACTTCATGTCTTTGTTCTCATAGTCATTTTCTGGCATACAAGCAAATCTGGTAAAATTGGGCTCTGTCCTGGAAAGGGGTGGAACAAATAAATGTTGTCAGTAGGTAAAAACATAAACTGTATTTATACATACATTTATGTACCGTATGTACACACAAATAGTCAAGGTGAAGCACACGTTACCACTGAGCCAGGAAGTTTTAACCTCAGTGTGAATGGAAGAGCTGGATGTGAAGACGAATTCTGAGCCCTGGACTGAAGTGGCAACTTTATACAACTTGTCTGTCAAAAACAAATATGATTACAGTCATTGACAGTAAAATATTTTATCCACCATAATTTACTTATCTCTCCCTTGTCGGTTTTCCAATTGAATAGGATTACATCATTTAATGTATATCTGCCCTGTTATCCTTTGTTTTAGGGACTGTAAATAACCCAAAATAATTAAAGTCACTTCGAGATCTTGCTTTTACGGGGCCATCACCTCCCATTTCACCTTTGAAAATATTGAAATCTTCTTTGTGTCATGAATTTGATGACAGATTCTACTTTTATGTCACACCCTGGCCTAATTGTTTTAATGAGTTCCTTTTCATTTGTTGAATGTAGATCTTTGACTCTATGTGGCACAAGAAACTGCCGTTACAGTATATACAGTAAATGAAATGAGATTTGTTTTTGACATTACAATTAGACAAAATACTGTAGTCACAGCAATTAATATCTACATACATTTCCAATGGTCTGTATTTATAGTCTGTTAGTCATTGCAAAACTCCACACTACCTGGCCTAGAAGTTAGCAGTATTCTTAGAAAAATGTTTTCTCAAAATGTATTCATTTTTCAAATAACATACAACAAACAAGAATTAGCATCAACTCGGCATTTGTCCAAAGTATGAATAATTGTATGGTTTAACTATTGAGGCTTCAACATACAACATCAAGTTGTCACCTGTTTCATTATGTGCGTAAATAATTGAAACTAAAAATTGCGACGCCACCCACCCGTGTTGATACAAATGAATGAAATGACCTGGATTAATTCAAATATTCACAGGTACAATGAAATACAAATATTTCAAAGTACATTTGTATGTTTTTAGACCTATGGCTACGGATAGGTTTCCAGGTTTTGGTTTGTTAATGCAGCAAACTTCCAATGCTGTCTGATGGAATTTCCATTTATTTATTTGTTTTTACAAAGTCAGCTCAGATGGATGGAAGATTAATATTTTAATGTACCTCTGCAACTTTAAAGTGGCACTAAACAGCCCCAAAAAAAAAGCCATCTAAATTCGTCACACAAGTAATGTCATCAAGCCTGCCAGAATTTTAGCCAAATCCCAACACTTTAGATCTGCGGTCACCAAACTCTGAATGTAACCATGTTTACGGTATGGCTTTAGCACATCTTGTGAAAGAAAATACTACTTTGGAATAATCAACAAAGAGGAAAGCCATGAACAAATAGTACATTTCATTAGTATTTTTTATGACAAAATCTTTTTGAGAGTATTTGGGGTGCGTGACCAAGTCGAGACATTATACAACAGCAAAGATCTCGACCTTGAGAAAGCTGTGTTACGTACATCCAGTATTTCACATTGCTGGCATGTTGGGGCAACTCCACAGAACAGTGAATGAAACGAGACAGTTAAAAAAAAAGTTTTTGTAACAAAAAAAAAAAGATCAAATGGAAGCACAGGTTAAGACATAGATCACATGGATCCGATTTTTTTCCTTGAGGAAGCACAGGACAAATATTATAACACAGCCAGTTACATTTCCTGGCATAGGCATCTTACAAAAACAAACACTTGGTTGAGTAGTTTTTACACAGGTGACTATAGAAGTCTCTTCGTACGATGTCAACGTGGGGATTAACAAGATAGTTTTCCAAGAAAAAGAGCACGAACCAAGATTTTTCTGTATTGTTGATCTTTTGGCTTTTTGGAAAATGTCACATTCACAAATGTAGATCTTCCCGCAGCAAGTCAGCAATTCTCTTCTCAAAGTTTAGACTACTTGTGGATAAACTGCAGAAAGGTAACAGTGCTTGTGGTGCTGCCCAGGTCCCAGTGCGTCTTGACGGCTCACAGTGGACCGGGGTCCTCCTGGCCGTTTGAGTCGTACGATTTTCCTCTCAACATTTTGCTGCAGCTCCAGGGCGGAGGTAGATGGCCATTGTAAAAATTCCAGGCCAAAAGGGCCACGAGAGAAACGACCAGAAGCCCGATGACAATGTGCAGTCCGACCGTCGAGGTGCTTTCCTTTTGCGCCTGAGGTAATCTGGGTTCGCCTTTCAAGCTGAGCTGATACTCTGCGAGAGTGGCGGTGTACTTGTGCGATTTGGAGTGCTCCACCGACAGGCAGCGGTAGCGGCCGCTGTCGGAGTCCGAGGCGTTGAGGATGAGGAGTCCGTCCTGTAGGAGCTGATGACGGACGGACGAGTTCACACGCTGACCGTCTTGTTCCCAGGTGGTCGTTCCCAGGTTGGACGGTGAAGGGCACAGAAGCTTCACACTCCCACCAGGCAAAAAGGACCGGTTCCCCACCTCCACTGAATCTGGGGGGAAAAAAAGGTGGTCTTGCCTCAGCAACAGCATTTTTTTCGTTATTTTAATTTAATGCTGTGAATATTGGCCTTCATTGTTTATTTCTGGACCAAAAAGTGTCTGCAGAGAAAAAAATCCCTTCATTAGCCATTTTCAAGCACTTTAAATGTTTGTTTGTTTTTTTTTAATGTAAATGTTTTCCCCTTTCCAATCAACATGTAATATTCTAGGTAGAGTTTTTCAGAAAGTTTTGTGAGAAAAAAAAACGAGTTGGTTTTCTAGGACTTTCTTTCACCTGTTGCTTATATAGAGTAATATTTGTGCTATAAACTTCACGTTGGCCCAAGATGGCAGGTTAACCTCTCTTCTTCAGTTCACTCGAGTGGTGTCGTAACTGAAGCTCATTTTTGACACGACATGCAAGACAAATAATCATAGAAAAGATCATCGTGCAGCAACTCACCAGCTGGTGGGCAGAGAGACGCGTCTCCTTCCTTCACACTCTGGATTAGTTGCCTAACGCGGATCAGAATCATTTCACTTAGTTTGGGATATGGATGGTGGTCAATACTCTTTATGTGAGGAAAAAAATGTCTACCTCTGTGTACTGGAAAGGGCTACGCAACTCCCAGCATCTGTGTCCCATCCACAGTAGGGGTCTCGGGCTAGAACGCAGTCCATACAGGACGAGGACCTCCCACAGGTGGCTACGGGTACCTGGACTGCTCCGTAGTCCGAGCCTGCATACAGCTGGCCCTGTTGAATAAGGATATGTGACACAAATGTGGGATTTGGATGAATGCATGTGTGCTTTCATACACACACACACACCTGATAATGATGATGATAAGTGAAATTGCTTAATGAATGAATTATTACTATTACCGTGACGTCGGAAAACCTCAGGACCTTAACTGACTCGGGTGACTGGAAGAGCTGAACTTGCTCAATGATGAACATCTCGCCGTCATAGTTTACCGCTTTCAGAAGGGTGCCGTCCTCTGTATGAAAACATGGAAAACAATTGTATTTACAGGACACAAAACAATATTAAGTACTGTCTTTTCGCACTGCAAGACGCACCTTCAATAAATGGCCTATCTTTAAATTTTTTTCATATATAAGGCGCACCGCATTATAAGGTGCATAGAATAGACACTACAGTGGAGGCTGGGGTTACGTTATGCATCCATTAGATGGAGCTGCACTAAAGGCTCAATATTGATCCACATATAAGACGCACTGGAAGATAAGGCGCACCGTCGGCTTTTGAGAAAATAAAGGCTTTTAGTTGCACCTTATAGTGCGGAAAATACTTTATGTAAAAGCCATACAGAATAAAGTGGAATCCCTAACGGGACAAGCCGAAAGAAAGTAAAATCAAATTTGTTTTAAAATCAAAATGAACTCAGTAGCATTCTTAGCCCCCAAAATGTCCATATCAGGGTTTAAGTCAAATGAACGATGAAATAAATGAAAAAGAAAAAAAAAAAAAAACGATCAAGCTAACTGCAGTAAGATGAAACTAATGATATGATATGATATGATATGAATGAATGAATGAATGAATGACTAATGATAACTGATCTCAATTTTCATAAACTGGAATTGCTTCTTTTGTTGGGTTTCTTCACCTGGCCCAATGCTTGTCAGGTCTCTAGAGAAGCTCGGTGGCAGAATTGTATTTTGCATCATCTGACTTTATTCTCATACTATGAAATCCCCCCCGCCCAAATAAATGCAACAGTTTTTGTTCGTTTGTTCTCGTAAAATAAAGTTAGGTAGTTGTGGCTTGTAATTCTAATCACACACCCATGCCGATGAACATCACACGGTACTTGTGGCCGTCTGCAGCCTGCACTTGGTTGACAACGATGCACGTAAAGGCGGCTCCCCTTCTCTCCAGTACAGGTTTCTCGCCTATTGGGTGGATGATGTCGTCCATGAGGGGCCTGTCTTTGATGAAATGGAGGGTTTGGTCCGGGAGATCCAGAGACTGAGTTTGACACTGAATGAGAAAAAGAAAAAAAACACATTGGTAAAATATGTAGTCTTTGAAGAACTTACATGCACAAACAGATTTGCGTGAACTCACAGATCCCGGTCGAGGGTCAGGCACCTCCCCGCTATATGCCACCCAAATAAAGGAGGTCTCAAGGGGGACCAGCGTCTTGAACTGCCCCTCTGCAAATACCCGGTTGATGTCTGATAGGCTGTACACACACACGGCGGACAGGTCGGATGTGTCGCTGCAGAAGAAATACACACTGGTGTGAGCACGTTGGGGATATTCCAGTGAATGCAGACTCAACCTAATGACTCCACTGAAACAGAATGACATACGACTGCGGGGTGAAGATGGTGTAGAACAAACAATCCTCCCAGTGTTTCTCGGGGTCACACCAGCGGTACGTATTCTGGATGATGTTTGGCAGCTGCGAGCCGAGGACAGGACATTCCAACCCGGCCTTCAGGAAGGAAGTCCACTTTCTCTGCAAGGTCCTGCGACCACCCATGTCTCCCTGGCAACAGAAACACATTTTTCTTTTTTTTTATTGTTTTGGGGGGAACAAACCCTGAAAAAACTTACTGGTAGTATATCGTTGCTTATTCAAAAATCTTCGGGTTGAAATATTTACATTTTTTTCCCATCCATCCATTACCCGAAACATCAGTAAACCAATTAGATAATAATAGCTGTGTTTCCCAATTACTACAAAATGTACTAGCGGAACAGCTCTTGTCGCTGACATTAGGTGTGTTTCGCAGTTCCACTTGGGACCACAACCAGGACACTGAATCACAGGACCGCAATGTGATCATACAAAAGAGCAGTGCAACAAATACCACACTGGTTGAGCAAAAATGTTGCTTAAAGGTAAGCGTACCAATAGAGGATGTGTGCTCCAGAAGTAGGTAGAGTAGCCAAACTGTTACTTGACAATCGTCTCATTTATGTGAATAATAGTCTTGCAAAAAATGACTAAAGAGTAAAAAGTATGTAGTGAAATTATTATACAAGTAGTGAGTACAATGTAAGCAACTTCTGATTTTTTTTTTTAACCAACACATGATCATGAATTAGGTTATTTCTCGGACGTACGATTAAATTAAATGAAGCCTTCCATAAAAAAAAAATATCAACCATTACATGATTTTAAATGTATCAATCATTGCAACAATCATTTAGAGTAGGGGGCCCCAGACTTTTTTTTTTTTTACCCTAAGATCTACTTTTCAAGCAGCCAGCCTATCGTGAGCTCCCAACGACGGGGGAATGATGATGATGCTCTCAAACCGTTTTAAGGTTAATGTTATGTTGCCTCCTACATTTAAACTACAGAATTTGCTTTTTTTGTGCACTGTATTGCATGTGATTTCATCCTGGATCAGGCTGTGCCAAGGTGGAATTTTAACATGACACACCATCTCATCCTGCATTTTCTACTTTGGCTTCTGACCAGACCTTTCCCACTCAGAAAATAGAAAATCTTGTCCAGTTTAACCAATTTTTCTTCGATTATTCACATACTCTGACTGTCATTGCATCTTAAAACAACAGCATTTCTTTTATAACTTTCTCCATTAATATTGAAAGTAAACATAAGCAGCATGTCTACCTAGTCTTTGCTCTACGTTGCCCAGAGTATGTTGGCTAACTAAAGCAGCGGTGGTGGACGCTGTCATTATAAAACACATTGATGGACTGCGTAATTACTGTAACATTTCTAATTATGAGTGTACGTCTTTAAGAACGGGAGGGGAGGGGGTTGTAAGGTAAACTAGGAAAAAAAAAGAGTGTGGCGGAGCAGTGTCGTTGTTAGAGAAAGCTCCGTGTACTGCCTAAAAGAAACCAGTGGCTTCTTTTCATTTTTTACAGTATGTATGAGTTGTGCAATTGGATGTAACAACCAGTCATCCCTCACTCATTGAATCACATTGCAAAATGCCACAAACTGAATAGCTGTATGCTATACTTTCGATTTGCATTCGATTATTTTTTTTTGCACGCAACGCAGAGTATCTGCTAAGAGACTGCATCAGTGTTGCACAATTGCCCACGCGTGTAATTTAGAGGGAACATTGGCTGATGTCTTTTTTTTTTTTGGCATGCCATCCCGCGATCGACCAGTCTTGATCGACACATTGAGCACGCCTGATTTAGAGAATTTCAAGCAGGGTAGGATCCACGTAAAAAAAAAAAAATGAAGAAACGAGGTTGCGCAACCAAAAAGGTGAAAAAGTTGACAAAGAGTTTGAGGAAACAAGATCAGGAATGTTCATTTCCTAGATCACCTTGCAGACACGGGCCACACGGGAAACCACCACGGGCTTCTTGTAGCAATCGTACTCGACAGCTGTCTCGCTGAAAAACAAGTAGACCTTGTCATCATCGCCCTCGTCACTTTCTGGCATCTGAGCCAGGGAGACAAAATTGGGCTCTGGCGTGGGGACAGAGAGAAAAAGGTTTTAGTTTTAGGCAGCAGATCATTTTTTGTATTTATTTTTCATTTTTAATTAAATAGATAAGCAGGTCAAACTGATCAAGTACACGTCACCATTAAGCCAGGAGGTTTTAATCTCAGTACGAATGGGAGGAGAGCTGCGCCTCAAGGCGAGTTCAGAGCCCAGGAAGTTCATTGAAGTGGCCGAGTACAAGTTATCATCTGACGGAAAAAAAAAAAACATTTTGGTGATCCTTTTCCCTCCCTCACGTGCAATGTACTGTATACTCACCAACCATGATGGAGGCGTATCTTTGTAAAGGATTAAATGGACATTTCCCCTTCCCATCTTCAGCTGCTTTCTCCAGCGTCAGTTTCCCATTTGAATAAGACTGCATTGATTGTCACATCTTTTAATTCCAGACTTTTTGCTTTCATAGAGGCAGAGTATGAATTGGTCTCACCATGTAATCACACTCTGGATCGAAAGCATTCGTCCCACACACGTACATCCTATTATCCTTCATCAAGTGCAGGATTTTGATATAGTTCTTGCACTCTGTCTGTATTAAAAAAAAAAAAGTGTCAGCTCAACAGTTGCGGGATTTTAAACAAGCTAAAATAAACTTTAACCTCACTTCAGGATCTCTTCCTTTGTTTTGACAGTCGTCATTTTGCTTCTCCGTCACCTCCCATTTCACCTTTGAAAAGAGTGACATATTAATATCAGTTGGAGGGCCACCAAACGTATGAAATGAGTGCATGATACGATAATCTGTGATACATTTAAGTCCATTCATACCCAGCACAGGCTTTTTTTGGCGTGTGAAGATTTGACAACAGCATACGAGCATTAAAGTTTTGAGTGCACAGATGGTTCTTACAGAGGCACGCATCTTGGAGACGTCATCGAGGTCCAGAGCGTACAGGGCCTCCCTGGCCCCCACCAGCAGCAGCTGCAGGTCTTCCCGCAACAGCATGACACTGTAATTGGACACCCCCTCCTCGTGAAAGAGGCGAGCGTTGTTGCCTGAAACAAGGGGATAAGCTCATACACATTTTCCATCCTTCCAACCATTTTCTTTGGCGCTTATCCTCACGAGGGTCGCGGGATTGCTAGAGCCTGTCCAAGCTGTCAACGGGCAGGAGGCGGAGTACACCCTGAACTGGTTGACAGCCAATCGCAGCGCACATAGAGATAAACAGCTGCACTCACAATCACACCTAGGGGCAATTTAGAGTGTCCAATTAATGTTGCATGTTTTTTGGATGTGGACTATGCCGTCCATACACATTTTATTTTTCTTAATTTCAGTGGATGCTCTGAAGTTAAATGTGCTGATTTCCAGTTGAATCAAAATGTTCTGGAAAAGTACGTACACAAAAAATAGAGTGCAAATTATCCTTTTGGATGTCATGGCTTTTCTTTACATTGTAGAACTGTTCAGAATGTTACATTTTTACTTATAACAATGGCTGTACAATTTACCATGGGAAAGACTGGAACGATTTCATTCAATTTACAATATTGTGGTACCTTGACTTGCAAGAGACCCAATTTATGGGTTTTTCAAGATACTGTATGATTCCAACACACACTGCACAGTGCATATATGTGCATATATTCTTGATTAGGCCAAAGACTCACCCTCATTTGTCTTGACAGTAATGAATGACTTACGAATTGTTGCTGCTTGTACTATTCTGGAATAATAGTCCAATAAATGAAAAATCCAGTTTGATTATTTGAATACTATTGAACTAGAAAGAGCCTGGACTGCCGTGTTTTGGATGTCGCTTCTCCCTACGGAGAAATATTTGTTTTTAGTTTATGGCTTACTACAGCCAAGATCCTTTGCTGTACCGTGGCCAATGGTAGAACCTGTGTTGGTTTTGCGCCTGTCAGTGCCATAAAATCCTTGCTGGCTGGATACCATTCCATGTTGTGTTGGACCAACTTTCTCCCGTTTATTCTGCCAAGGTTGCCACCCACCTCGGCGACCACTCTTTCTCGGCTTCAGTAGTGCCGCCGCCGTGAATATTTGTGGAGCTCGGCTAGGGAAATGGACTTCTCCTTCCACAGAAATCCCGGGGGAGGGCTATAGCTAAGCGTGTATATACGCAGAAACTATGACAAGTAAGTCCAAATTGTGCCAGGCATGGAAGCTAAAAATGATAAAATATTTTGTATGTTTGGAAGTAAGTTTGGCGAGGAAGCAGTCACAGCTCAAGCCATAATCAAGAGAGTAGCTGTGGTATGTAAATCTTTGATTGATTGTGATTTGCATCAAAAATATTGATTTGCCAATTTAAATCTTTATCCTCTTCACTTCCCGAAAAGCTGTCATGAGCCAGGCTGGACCACGGCCAAGAGGGGCATGGCCACTACTCTGGGCAGTGACACGTGTCACCGCTCATGGCTGTTTCACATTGCGACTGTAATTAGACTGTGAATTTGACTTGGAGTTTTGGTCACTGGCATTGGCCAGTTCGTTCTGTTAGAACCTCCGGTGCGGGGCTGGACCCAAATGCAGGACTCCAATATGAGGACATGATGTTAGGCGTAGTTTTACTCAAGCTGAGGTCATACACAGTGTAAGTAGTCTGAAAAGGCAGAGGTACAGAAATGCTAGGCTGAGCAGGTTCCAAAAGACATGCAGCGAGGTCTGATGACTCGGAGACAAACTAGGAACGAGAACTTGACTATGGAACATAAACTGAGACAGGACTAAACTGAGGTGGCACAGGAACAATGTGACGAGAATAGCTCAGAACGACACTATTTTCAGTGGTGGAGATTCCTACTGTCAGTGAAAGCAACTCACTAACTCAGGGCAAAATAAAATGGCAAATGCCAATGACAAAAACTCCAACTGAAATACACAGTTGAATTACAGTCCCAATGTGAAACAGCCGTGAGCGGTGACAGGTGTCACCGCCCAGAGCAGTGGCCACACACCTCTTGGCCGTGGTCCAGCCTGGCTCATGACAAAAACAAAAACAAAACAAAAAAAATGAGCAAAAGCTTACAAATTCACTTGTGAAACTCCTCTTTACAGTACAGTTCTTTGGAGGCCAAGTTGGGAAACACCACAAGGAACACAAAATACTCGAACAGAATAATGGTATTTGCATGTGGAAAGATGATTTGAGATTTGAAATTTCCTTTGGATTTTTTTCTGACCACCGCTGATGAAGATACAGTATTTGGCTTTGGAGGCTTCATTGCAATCCAATCATACACAAAACAACAACACTCACTGTGATAGGGCACATATCTGCGGGGAACGCACTCCAAGGGCGTGTCATCAACCAGCATCAAGGCCAGAGGCAGGAACCAAAAAACGCTCATACAGAGTAGGAGGTACATGGCTTCTTTGTGTGAGGACAATTTAAGTTGTGCAGTTCCACTCATCCAGTAGTACAGGCAACTCGTGTCATCTGTGAAGCGGTGACGTCGGTGCTGAATGAAGGGCCCCTTTAGTGGCGCCGCTCAGCAGGCGCTCCATGGTGAGATGGACGGTACAGACCGAAGAGGTAAGCTGAGGAGGGGTGAAAGACACAAAGTTGTATGGGCGTCCAATTCTTGTCACACAGGGACTGAAAAATTATCTTCAGAAAAACGTGCGAACAAGGCAGATGGAAAAGGGAAGACAATGGAAGAAAGAAAGGCTGCAGCGCGGCAGTAATTCTGTCAGTGCCATAGTGATGTTAATGCAGGGCAGCGGAAAGCATTCAGCAGGGTGTCAACATGAGCTCTCCTGCAAAACCAACCCACAAAAAGATTCACACGCAGATTGGGCCAAGGCTCCGAGAACACGTGAGAGGCGTGTTTGCAACAGCGCTTTTGCAACCGTGGTTCCCTGTATTGTGGTGATTTTACTCTACTCCTTTTGAGCGTGCATGCCCGGGCTCAGTTCTTGTTGGCCAATCGGCAATGTGATTTCTAGTGATCATGTCTAGATTGATTACAACAACCTGCTGCGTGGGTGTGAGCTGGCGTCTGTTTCTGAGAGGCGCACTGATGAGCTGCAGCATGTCGGAGAATGTAGTTCTGACAAGAGGCTTCACATTTCTTCGGCCTTGGGCCAAAGATCGCCCCGTTGCGTACAAACAGGCCCAAATTGTATAAAAATGGATATTGCAAATATAATGCAAATTAAAACACATGTTGTATCGCGAGAAATGCATTCATCAAATTCTATAGTTTTTGTGGGTGAGCTAAAGCGTATCTCAGTCGCTTTGGGTGAGACGAAGGGTACAACCTGAACTGGCAGCCATTCAACCACAGAGCGACAACTATGACAAATAACCTGTCAAACTCATTTTCACACTTATGGACAATTGCAGGGGTCACCAAAATGGTGCCTGCGGACACCTAGCATCACACGAGTAGCTTTCTGGCCTGTTCTAAAAATAGCACCAGTGATGGGGCCATTGTCATAGTCATGTTGTGCAGTATCCAAGTGATCTTTTAAAAATGTAAATACTTGGAGAAACGTACATAAATGTTCCTATTACTATGGCTGTTGTTGTGCCCATTGTTCTCTAGTCCGACCCCCAGTTGCACAGCCTCTGTATCCTGTTTAATTTCTCTCACAGCCTGGGTTCATTTCCATTGTTCTTCCTCAAAGGGAGTATTTTTTCCCCTCACTTCTCTTGATAAGTGCTAGCTCATATGGAGTTCAGTTGGTTTTCTGATATATTCAATATATAATTTATCAGGAGTTTATTTATATTTATAAGTAGTTTTACAAATGTAAACTCGCACAGCGCAAGCCGACATCCGTTACATTCAGCGGAGTGCCTTTTGCTCACTTCTGTTGTGGAATGGCAGAATACAAATAAAACATGACATGCATTTTTTTCGGGGATGTGGGAGGAACCTGGAGTATCTGGAGAATGTCTACAGAGTTCCTTGCAGGCAGGCGTATTAAGAGATGGTGTCAATAAGTTCAGGATACAAGTACTGGCATGGATCAGAACTGTAAAATGTACCAGCAACTGAATATCAAGTGAGCCAACCAGAGAAAATAAGTTTGGCTCCCACTTTGTGCATGCAATTTATGTACTGTGTTTAAATGGTGAGACGCAGCTATGTCATTACCAGTTGTCCTTTTTCATAATTTGGACAAAAAGTGGAAGAATCAATGTCATCAATCAGCAGGAGATGATTGGACTTGCTGAGTGCATATTAAACTTCAATCACTTGTCCATGAGCGGCCATAGCTATGTGGTGTCTAAGGGGTTGCCATTATTCAGTCTGTTGTTTCTCAATTCACTTTTTAGGTGTAATGAACAGCAAAATGGAGTGAAGCAATAAACAGCGAGGGTTGATTAAAATAAAGCTACACATGTGAGAAGGCTAAAAGCTGCGGTAGCTCAATGTTCTGTCACTGTATGACACTTGCATGGATAGATGAACAAAGATACTCTTGTAATAAACAAAGATACTCTTGTAGTGAACCTTTTTTTTTTCCAGACCAATGAAGTGAAATTGGATCTCTCACGGGACAACGATGTGGTCTGGAATGACTGCTATATCCAGTAAATAGATTGTGTTTTTCAGACTGACCCACATCCAGAAATACTCCACACAAAGAACAGAGCGCATTAGTCAACATGAAGTTAATCACTTACCTGTGATTCGACACGCCCAACACCATTGGAGATTAAAAAAAATAATAATAATCCCGTCTCCTGTTTTACCTCAGTTTTAGTCAAACACAAGTTGGTGTGAAAAAAAGTAGTGTTAAATGAGTTAAAAGAAAAGAAGAAAGAAATACTACAATAGGCAGGTAATCGTCGCGCGGGAGGGGAAGATGGACGGACGGGGTTGTTACTTGTCAGAAGCAACGCAGCAAAAATCAACAACGACGATGACGAAAACTGCTCTATTACATTCTCCTCGAAAGGTGGCGGATATTCCTGTTGCAGGAATACGTCCGGTACTCTTATGGGGGGGAGGAAACGCTGTCGGTTCCTTGCAGTCTCATCAAGATAGCGTTAAAACGGCGAAAAGGTGCTGATCTCTGTGCTAGTTTAATCCTGCGCACGCACACAAATTCTTCCCCTTTACACTACTACGGTGTGTGTGGAAGACAGCTGAGATAAGGGGGCTTCTGGCTTGGCATGGCCCCACCTTATTAACACACAACATGCCCGAACAGGCGTGAGAGAGCGTGGAAAACCGTTTGGGAGTGTTTTGTGTTATTTGTTTTTCCCAAGATCATTTGCACCACTGAAACACACTCACAAACTACTGAAATAGTTTCCTATACACGTTACTTTCTCTCTCTCTCTCTCTCTCTCTCTCTCTCTCTCTCTCTCTCTCACTCTTGTGGGCCTTAAGAGTGACTTTATTACCAGTGAAGTACAAATACTCGACATAGTTGCTGTGCTTGAGTAAAATTTCAAATATCCGTACGTGACTGTTTATTTTTCTGCTGACTTTTTTTTTTTTTAACTTTTACTTCCGACGTTCCCGAAATGGACTCGTTACTTTCCAACCTCTGCAGAGGACAACATAAATAAAGATGTAAATAAATAAAAGTAAAGTCAACTGTGCTATAAAAAAATGGATGAAATGCAAGTTCTTGTATTGGTTCTTATTAATTTGTTCATGTGCATTAAAAAAAGTGACAATTTGAATTTAATTGAATATTTAATCACAAAGTGATCGAGGGGATTCAAAACATTCAACAAGATGAAAAAAATAAAAATAAAGGATTACGATAAAACAGCTGCATTTGATTTTTGGAATTATCCTTCATATATTTTTCCTTACCCTTCAGTTGTTGTAAATTTCAATAAACACATTTGAACTATTTGTTAAAGAAATAATAAAAAGGTTACAGGGACAAACTGCAGCCATGCAAATTAAAATAATGCTCTTCACATCCAAACAACCCTGCTAAACATTTTCTGTAGAAATTCTATAGAATTTGTAAGAGAAGAACTTGTTCTATAGACTTTGGCTGTGTTTTTCTATAGAATTTCTACATAACGGAATTTCTATAGAAATTCTACAGGATTTGGGTCCTAAAGTTCTTTAGAAATTATTTAGATTATTATTATTATTTTTTTTTTTTTTTAGCAGGGAATACAAAACGAAACAACAAACACTTTCAGTCAGTTAATTACAATGGGATAAGACAGGCAAATTCTTTTGTGTGATTAATTAGAGGCCAAGAAGACCTGGTGGTACCTGCAATTCGGTAATACAGTAGAGCCAAAAAGTTACGCCCAATTCCAATAAATTTGCAACATATTTATCTAGAGCACATTCTTGTGTGTTAATGACATTCTTAAGATAAAGTAAAGGATTGGGTTGCGTTTGAGCATTTGTTTAATATTCTTGATATCCAGTTTTGGGTCCATGCACTATTCTAGAACGACTGTCTTACTAGTTTTTGTCACCCCCCCCCCCCCCCAACACACTATTATTCCCTACATGACATTTCTGGACACTAGGAGGACAACTTTGGCATATTAGTTGAACAAGTACATATTATTTGTGACCTAAAACTGCACAAATTGACATTCACACCCCATTAGTGAAGCGCTAGATGCAACCTTACTAACACATCAACCTCAAGCTGAAAATCATGGATGTCGAATAAATGCTCAAACTGCTGTGACTGGTTTAGCCCAGTAGTTTACAAGCACTGTATAGTAAACTTTTATTGTATTCTAGTTGGGCAAAAGTTGCGCAAGCTGTGGAAAAATGAATGTTACAAGTACACCCAAGTTGTGCAGGGAATTGCCTCATGAGAAAAAGGTGCTTACTATCACAAGGACCATGAATTGGATCTCAAAGACATTGAATAAAGGCTCAAACGGTTTTCCATAGAAAGAGTCACCTGGGATTTTCAGACATGTCTAAATGGCGGTGAGTCACAGGAACACACACACACACTCACAGTTGTAGAGAAGGTAACACAGAGTTGCTATTTGTAAATTGGCTAGTTACATCGCTACAGTAAAGTTCCTCAGTTCTTACGTTGTTGCATTGTTTTATTCTCAACGGCGCTGTTAATTGAAAACGTCACTTAGCAGCTACATGACTTGAGCAAAAAAAAAAAAAAAAAACATAACAAAAAACAACCGGCTCTGTAAAACAGCACCAGGGTCAGTCGGTAGGCCCTACTTATCAGATTCTGAGTTGTCGAGGCTGTCGTGAGGGGAAAAAAATTGTGCTCAGAGATAGTTCGTAAACAGTACTTTGCGCAGTTCAAGTATCAAGTGTGTCTACACCAGTCTTGATCGCAACAAGTCCGACAAACACACCTCCGACAACTATGCGATGCTGGCTGCCGTGTACGGCTTTTTGTGTTCCACCTACAAGGCACAGAATGAATTCGTAGCTGCGATGAGAAGCGGGTTCGGCACCAGCGTCACCCCCTAAAATAGTTCATTACTCCTGACTGGCTCGTCTCTTCTCCAGCTTCATTTTGAGCTCCTCGTTGAGAGCTGCGCCGAACAGAAATACAGTATGAACACGTGTGGTCATGGAATTAATTCATCTCTATATGTCAAGGCCCCGCTATGTGACGTACTCCCACCTGACCGTGGCACTTACAGTGTGCGAGAGGGGAAGGTGATAAGATGAGTCGTCTCATTGGGTTAGTGGGCGAGGCGGGCACTGACGAGGTCAGGATGCGGCGGTCCGGAGCAGGGGAGCGGGGTGGGGGGCTGCCGGGCCAACGATCAGCACCAACTGTAAATAAGCCTTTAGTCTCGATTGTCTGTTTTTGTTGAGAGCTGCTTGGAGACTAACCTTGCTTTGGGGGCAGTGTGGGAGCCTTTGGCAGGGGGCTGGTGGGGGCGGTGTGGAGGATCCTTTCTCCATTCTCGTCATTAGCAGAAACGTATGCTGACGACAGAAACATTTGATTACGCTACCTGGAGAAAAAAGGGAACAGGACTAAAAAAAAAAAAAAAAAAAAAAACTACAATATAAACACACTTATATTCTCCTCATAAGGTTCTTCTAGCAGGAAAGGTTGCAGGGTCCCGGCCGTCTTCTCCACCAGCGCATCAATGACATCATGAAGCGTTGCACAGGGAATCTGCAGAAGCCAACAGTAATCGTCAGATCAGCTACGACTGGGGGGGCGGGGGGGGGGGGGTCAAACTCATTTTTGTCAAAGTTATGGCTTCTCTCAGAGTACCGTTTGGGCTGTGAACCCATATGAATGTGTGTTGGTTTCATTATTATTGCAATAACTGCTTGATCGACTATCAGTATTGTTAATTTTCAAAAGAGGATCGGTAACAATTAAAATGCTTGCAACATCGCCGTGTTTTAAAAAGTGGACGATGTGCAATTTGACAAACAGAAAACCCGAAGTGGATGCACATGATTTGGTTTCGGGGGCCACATAAAATGATGTCATGGACCGAATCTGGCCCCTGGGCCACCATTTAGGAAGCTGTGGCCTCTGAGTTAGATTATATAAAAAGTACCAGGCAAAATTCCTGTAAATCTATGGAGCAATGATGTCTAGACTAGAGCATTGATAGACTCACTGTCTATAACTGAGGATATGTTTCATCGCGATTATGCAAAAAGGAAGACTGACTCAATCAGTCAGTGATGATGCATTGCACATTTATGATCAATCGATCATATAAAAGAATAGTACATTATGCGGTGACATCAGGAACAGATACACTGTTGACACTGTCGTAGACCAGTGGCGCTTAAAGGGCTACTCTCATGAAATTGATGATTTTTAGTATGTTATTAACGAAAAAATGTCAGCCAATATGGGCCATGCGTTTTTTTCCATCACAAAACATGATTTTGACGTATACAGCTTTTTGTAACTCCTGCCATGAAAATCCTGTCGAGGGATTTGTTTTTGAGGAGCAGGAAATGACGTAAAGGACAGCGGCGCCCCCAAGTGGACTCGTTTGTTTCCATTAGTTTTACCTCCGGGAACGTAGCTCGTTGTTCCTTCGTGTTAGCCAAAATGCCGGCTCGTTGCATTGCTGGACATTGCTTGAACACTCAGGAGAATGGATTTACCCTTCATAAGTTTGTAAGAGACCCAGTTCCTTGTGAAAAAATGGATTGCACGGGTGCAGAGGACGAGAGCTTCGTGGGTTCCAAATAAGAGGTAGGTGTGTATACAGCTACTAAAAATAATAATAGTTTGGGGCAGACAACGTACTCGGTCTCTCATAACATATCAAAAGATCCACGTACAAAAGATGCGTCGGGCTGCTGCGCGGACGGCGGCGAATCTGAAGAACCCAGCCAATAATGCCTCTCTCAGCCGCGTGCAAACAGTAATGCGCCCCGGCTCGACGGTGTTCATCGAGTACAGCGGCGGCTATGAACATCCCCCTAAAACAGCACGGCTCGGCTCCATTATATGCCACCACGGCGCCGAAAATCGGCCACACCGGCTGAGGCGTCGTGTTCGGCGTTCACGCCTTCTGCGAAGGCTGCGCGTCGGGCTTTGCGGACGGGGGCGGCTCTGAAGAACCCAGCCGACAATGTCTCACCCAGCCACGTGCGCGCAACAAAGTGCCCTGGCTCGACTGTGTTGTTCATCGCGTACTGCGGCATCTATGAACAACCCTCGAAAGCAGCACCGCTCGGCTCCGTCATAAGCCAAACCGGCCAGCTGGGATGAGCCGCGATGGCTCATCTCCGTTGCGGAAGTGGATCAGACAGGGATGCGGTTTGGCCGTGATCGCATATCATCTGAATATGGGTCAAAACAATAGTGCAATATAAGCCACTTCACTTGATTGTCTGGCGTTCTCCTTTTTGAAAAGAGCTTCTGTGTCAGAAGGAGCGCGTTTGTCTCCCATAGTTAGGGTGCACCGCGTGTTTTCATTGGTGAATGTCCGGGTGATGTCACGGACGGAGGATGCAGCCAATATGGCGACGACATGGATTTCGTAGAATGACATTTCTGCAACTTGCTCTCTGCTCACATTTATTTTTTCGTATAGACATTGAAGTGAATAATTTTATATGTATTTTTCATTACAATATCTATTTTAGAATGTTTATAGGGATGACACTTGGGCTTTAAGTTCTTTATGCCACGAACCGGGTCAAAAAATGTCTCTCATTACAAACGTATTATAATTACAATTTAAATACAAATTAACTGTACTTGATTTAAAAAAAAAACAACAAAACAACTGTGACATAATTTGAACATTTAGTTCAGCGATACTTTTGCGAAACACTCGAGGGAACCCATGCATGATTAGTGGTACTTGTAGCACACTTGGAGAACCAGCGATTAGCTAGCACCAAACAATTTAATCACATTGTACTACAATTCCAGTTATGAAAAGTACGACTTACTGGATTTTCAACATCAATCACATAGCCACCCTGGTCCCTCTGTGTGACTCTGTAGTGTCTGAACACAGATCTGGATGAAGCACAAAAGGACAAAATCTGAAGCAGAGATGTTAAATTTGGTGGTTGATGTCTGCAAGGCAGACGTTTACCCGTTGAGGTCCTGGCGGGTGGTCACAGCCAATGAGCTTCCGTCTCTCCCGGGTCGCAGCAGCATGTTGCCACAATCTGGGTGTCTCTCTAAGAGGACTTCGGCTTCAGTTCGTGACACTGGCCGAAAACACCTGCACCCAGAGCCGCCCGCACATCTTAATAAACTCATCATATCACACACACAGCAGCCACAACTTGAGGGCAGGGATTCTCAAACTTTCTGGTTTTAGGGCACTCAAAAATCACAACACCGTTAAACACAAGTACCATGTTAAACCCGAAATAAAATGGGAATTTGTTTGTTAGCTATTACTGACCTGTTTAATACAAAGGAACTTAACTTAATTCAATTGAATAATATGAAATATTTATCCATCATCATCAATTGGAGACACTAAATTGCCCATAGATTTGCTTTTAAGTGCGACTGTTGTTTGTCTCTTTGTGCCCTGTGATTTGCTGGCAACCAGTTCAGGGTGTACTCTGCCTCCTGCCCGATGATGGCTGGCATTGGGTCCGGCACTCCCGCGACCCTTCGTGAGGGTAAGCGGCTAGGAAATTCATCCATCATCATGACTTGACATGCACCGCTTACTCTAACAACATAGCTGCGAAAAGATAAGAGCTAGTTTACAATAGCACATGTGTACTGCAAATCTGAACTTGCATACCACAACAGCGCATTCAAAGTCACAGAAACTACAGTGTAAAATGTAATGACAGTGACCTCAGGCGGACAAAATTAAAAACTGCACCTCATATGCACATTTTGCAGCTTACAATGCAAAATCAGTTTTTATCCAATTACTCAATTAGCAAAAAGAAGTCTGCAGAATATTTAATTGTAAAAATATTTGATAGCTGCAGCCTGAGTCGCTACATTTAGCAACTAAATGTAACTAGAATTCTTACTCAGAAACAGACAACATGAACAAAGTTGTTTTTCAACAGTTTTGCGCATACACGAAAGAAGCCCAATCACAATCATACAGTCAATAGCACTAAACATTGCCAAAGACATAATGCCCCTTTGTACATTGCAATAGTAGCAATGATTCATTAACATAGGGGAAACCTTGGACCGGTATATCCTTCTAAGCCACACATTTGGCCAAGGTCGCCATGCCAAAACAATAAAGGAGTGTAAGAGAGCTAGAAGTGTTGCGCATGCACAGCAAGTTGGCTAAACTTGCGTGCTTCGTCACAATCATATCAGTGCTTTAATAGGACCAAAGTTAAGGTGGGGAACAGTTATCACTTTATTATGGTTGTTTTACTGGACTGCCGGACTTCTTATATCAAGGTGTGGAGGGGAAAAAAATGACATTACATAATGCTTTAGTGATTATTTTGCTGATCCTGGATCTCACTTTTAGTCACACAGGCACAATCTGGTGATGTCCGTGGGCAAAACTGTGCGCATACACGCAATCATACACATTTGTTGCACTGCACAAGCCAATTATATTCTAGAGTGTATAGTGCTGGTTGGGAAAAAAACCTACGGGGGGATCTCTCCCACTAAAGGGACAGAGAGAGGCGAAGGAGGTGCTCTTGTGGGGGTGCGACTTCTCCGCCTGGACCTTTCTTTGTCCACAACCTCCCTCAGCATTTGGAGCTGGCCAGGCAGCAACGTGAGACTGGATGGTACATTCAGCTATGAATGAGAGGGGAAAAAACAGGTTTGATGATGGAATGATGCAGAGACGATGTGAGGGGTTGTGGGTGGGGGCTGGACAAGTGTCAAAATTGATATTTACATCGATGACAGAGAAGAGAAAACCCTTCCATAGCTCCCTTGATTCTAGATTTGGTGCCTGCAAAAAAAAAAAAAACAGAGTGTAACTTCCAATGTTTAACACCTGTCAGGGGTATAGCCAGGCCACTGCCTTGGGTGGTGCCGGCTGACAGCTGTCACACAGCCACGCTACATTTTGGACACTAATTGACCAGGCATTTTAGTGGGAAATGTGTCATCGTCATGGGGTAGTTTGTTCTGTCATGAGCAAGCAGCACGGGGGTGGACACAAATGCAGGACTCCAGGGCGAGGGCATGATATTAAGAGTGGTTTTATTCCAGAAGGAGGTCGGACACGAAAAGGCAGTCCAAAACAGGTGGAAGCACATAAATGCTAGGCAACAGGCAAGATCCAAAAACGTGCACAAGGTCCGATCACTACGAGGCAAACTTAGAAACATGGACAAGACGTGGTCAAACTAAAGAGGCACAGGCTCGCTGTGACATAGGAATGCTCTACACTAAACTTGCGGAGTATCCTAGAATGCAGTAAAGCACACACAACAACGTGGTCAATGCCGATGACACATTTACCACTCAAATGCTTGGTCAATTAGTGTCCAAAATGTAACACACCTGTGTGACAGCTGTCAGAGGTCGCACCGCCCAGGGCAATGGCCTGGCCATGCCCCCCCACAGGAAGCACCGCCCACAGAAGTGGCCTAGTCATGCCCCTGACAACACCCAAAGAAAAGTACATTTTAAAATTTAAAAAAAACAACGTCAAGATTCACACACCAGTAAATCTTGTGAGACATCATCTTAGTTAGCAACTAAAGAATAAAATATTTTCATACAGTGGTGCCTTGGTTCTCGAACACAATCTGTTTCAGAAGGCTGGTTGAAAACCAAAACATTCAAAAACCAAAGCATGTTTTCCATTACAATGAATGGAAAATGAAATAATGCGTTCCAAGCCTAAAAAATACTTTTTTTAAAGCAATTTTTTTTCAACTTTTCCTGATAATAAACTGCATCGTAGAATAGTGATTCCACCACTTTGACTTACGCAGAAGACAGAACGAGGGTTTACTATCATTTCAGCAGTACCTATAAAACACTACAACGTGACATGTTCCAAAGGGATTACTGTTATTTTGGTTTCTCCGTCCTTCATGCGTAGGATGAGTCTGGCTGCTTCCAAATTTTTGTCCCGGCTGCAGTCATCCTTCAGGGACACAAACCCGCTGAGGTCCAGCTTCTCAACATACTACAATACACACAAATTGTAAATAACCTTTAGATCTCAAGGCAGCTTTACCCACCACCATGTCGTTTACATCATACTTACGTGAGTGTCCTTGGAATTATTAAAGAAATACAACGCATTCCCACACAGACAAGTCCACAGCCGCTTGGGTGCCTGTAACAAAGAAATCACAACTGTACAGTAGCATCTGCTTAGTGTTTCTTCTTCAGCCACGTATAGCTGTGCCTTGAGAATTACACATTGTGTATTTAAAACAACTAAATAGCTTAGCCTTACAGTCAGGTAGCTTGATGCTAAATAGTATAGATGCTGCTTGCTCTCGAGCTCATGCACTTACATCATAAAATCACGTGACTTTTGTTTACCTCGCCATATAGCCGGTCAAGCTAAGCATTGCTCAATGCTAAGTCGGTTGGAGACGACACGGAAATATGTCGTCCAGTCTTGTCTGTTACCGACAGACACCTGTTAGAAGGTGTAAATAAACGACGGTAAGTGGAAAAAAATGGTTAAACTCGGCATAGAGGACATGTAATTAATGCCGAAATCGATGTTTTCGCCGATAAGAAATTGGACAGTTAATTCGCTTCCGTCTTGGACAACTGGATCTACACATGGATCTGGTGAGTAAGTCGGCGAGATTTACACGGAAAAGTTTGAAAGCGTATAAAAGTCTGGACGCGTACAAATACTTTGTTGCTGGATCTGTTCTCACCAGGAATAAATCCCACATAGTGACGGTTTTGACGGCTCGTGAACGCGGAAGTGTGTTCGGCAACACGTTACACTTTGCCGGAATCGATTGATCTTTTCAGCTAGTATTCAATACAAATACCAATATTTAAATAAATGACCCCTGGTTTTACACAAACTCGCATTCATTAAATATGATTGAGAAAAAAAAAAAGAGGACAGAGTCATCTCCATCGAATGTACATGGAAGCGATTGCGGTCATGCTTAACCTCCTTACGCAGGAGGAGGTCTGCGACAGAGAGTTTTTTTTTTTTTTTAAACACGCATTGTTCTCAAATGACCAATTTGGCATTATAAATACTTTTTAGTAATTTGAGCTTGAGAATAATTCCTACATGAAATGAAGCAATCGCTACACAGGCGTGTGTGTATTTTGGTTGGGCACCATCCATCCATCCATCCATCGATATTTTCCGGTCATTTCAGGTGGTATTGGATAGAATGATCTCTTTGAATATCTCTCTCGTCTGTTGTTACAACGAACAGCACAACAGGTCTCACGTATTGTAAATATTCTCCACCGGTTCAATGTCTCCCACAATGTCGAGTGGGTCTGTTTGACCGGCAATATGGCGCCGTGAAAATGGTGACGTCACGTACACGAGCTCTATAACCTCCTATGAAACAGAACGAACGCTCACGGCGCAGCAACAGATGTGGATAGACAACACAGTACTCTGTCATATATCCTTAATCCTCTCCAAAGAACAACTAATATCAATTCTGAACCGATGAGCTGAGTGGAGATGATACATCTCAATGAACTCTTCCACTGTCCCCAACGAGCAGCAAGTGTTTAAATCTTTTCAATTCTATTTAATCAAGTCATCGCTGCATTAAAATTATACTATGAAGGTTTATTTTTTTTTTAAATCAAAATTAAACATTCCATTTTGGGAGGGGAGGCGGCATGGTGCATCAGTTGGAAAGCATTGGCCTCAGAGTTCTGAGGTCCCGGGTTCAATTCCGGACCCGCCCATGTGGAGTTTGCATGTTCTCCCCATGCCTGCGTGGGTTTTCTCCGGGCACTCTGGTTTCCTCCCACATCCCAAAAACATGCAACATTAATTTGGACACTCTAAATTGCCCCAAGGTGTGACTGTGAGTGCGTCTTGATGTGCCCTGCGATTGACTGGCGACCAGTTCAGGGTGTACCCTGCCTCCTGCCCGTTGACAGCTGGGATAGGCTCCAGGACGCCCCGCGCGCGACCCTTGTGAGGATAAGCGGCAACGAAAATGGATGGGTGGATGGATTTTGGGAGGGGACCGGAGGGGGTGGGGTGAAAGGCTGGTCTGGATAAATGGAATTTCCATTGATTTCAGGGGGAGAAGATACGAGTTCAGAGTGTTTTGAGTTATGAGCGTGAGCACGGAACAATTGGCTCCGATCTCAAGACACCACCGCATCTCATTGTCTGCCAATGGGATTGATGGTAGGTGGGCAGCAGCTGCTGTCAGTGGACCACCGCATTATCCTGCACCTGAGCCTGCCTCAAATGACAAGTCCAAGCGTGCGGTAAAAGCCTCCTAATGAGAGCCGAGGGGGTGGTACAGTAATCCCCTTTGTGTCATCACCATGCACAGAAAAAGAGATATGCTTCAACATTTCTACGCAAGTTAAGAGATAGCGAAACACACAGCAGCAGGGAGTACGGTTACTATGGCTACGACATTCTCCTAGAAACACCCCCCCCGATGTGTCATTCCTCCGGTAAACCTGACGTTTTCTTTTATTGCACTGACTAGACAATCGGTAGCGGATCTCAAAGCGCGACATGATAGTGTAAAGTGAGAAGTGATCAAAAACGAGGAGAAAATCTCTGCAGGTCGCAACGTTGGCTCGCCTCGCCCATTCCCGCACAACAAGGAAGTTTAATAGCTCGTGGGGACGCACCGGCACGAAAAGCCGGAGGAAGCTACCTTTTCTTTGGGTCCTCGCTTCTCCAGGTATCCTTCGTAGTAACAGGGCGGGAGCTGCGCGCGGGTTCCCCCCGGCCCAGGGCGCTGCCTGACGGCTGCAGCCGCCATTAGTGTCGTCGGCCGAGCGCCGCCACCACCCACCGGAGGACAAAGGGGCGCACAGAGCAATCCGGGCAGGGGACACGCCTTCTACCGATGAGATGGTGCCGTGGCAAGAAGCCAACAGCTGGCTCGTCGAGGAGGATACTGTGTCTGGGTGGGGGTTGCGCGGTGCAGATTGGAGATTGGTTGTGCTCCAAATGATTGTGATGCTTTGTAGGCAACTGTCGCCTAATTGCAAATTGGTAGAACCCAGAAACTAGTATCAAGATAATGGCAGATTACATGTGAATTTTTTTTTTTTTTTTGGTCTTGTGTTGCACATTACATCAATCCATCCGTTTAATTTCTTTATGGTTTATCCTCTTTAAATTGACAGCTAATGCGAATTTGGGCAAGAGGCAGCGTAGATCCTGGATGGAGCCAGTCTGAAACGTTTCAGGACTGGCCACCGAAGCCACAGTGGTGTAAAAAAGTGTTGACCCCTTTCCATATATCCTACTTTTTTGCGTGTTTGTCAACCTTTTTTTCCCATCATTAAACAAGTTTAGGTATTAATCAAACACAGTAAGTTTCTTTCGGCTTGTCCCTTTCGGGGTCGCCACAGCGTGTCATCTCAGATGAACGCACATATGTGTTTGGCACAATTTTTACGCCGGATGCCCTTCCTGACGCAACCCTTCTCAGGGAATGGAGGCTCCGATTAACGCAAAAAACCCTCCAAGGGAAAGTAATCATCCCTCCTTCCCTTCCTCTATTAAAACATTACTAACAAAACCTCATAACCTCTTTTATTTGAACCCCGGTCCTCAGAACTCTGAGGCCAACGCTTCAACCATTTGCCCCACCGTGCCGCCCCCGGCAGTGTCACCCATGGCAAACAGATCCAAGGTGAGGGACTAGACAAAGCACGGCTTTAAGACCCCCATGATGAATAAAATAATTGGATGTAGATTTCCCTTGAAAGGGGACGGGTCACCAGGGTCGAGCCCTTCGAAGAATATTATAAAGGGTATATATTAAGAAGGGGCGGCATGGTGGAGCAGCTGGTAAAGTGTCGACCTAACGAACCCGCCTGTGTGGAGTTTGCATGTTCTCCCTGTGCCTGTGAGGGTTTTCTCCGGGCACTCCGGTTTCCTCCCACATTCCAAAAACATGCAACATTTATTGGACGCTCTAAACTGCCCCTAGGTGCGATTGTGAGTGCGGCTGTTTGTCTCCATTTGCCCTGCGATTGGTTGGCAACCAGTTCAGGGTGTACCCCGCCTCCTGCCTGTTGACAGCTGGGATAGGCTCCAGCACTCCCCACGGGCCTTGTGAGGATAAGCAGCAAAGAAAATGGATGGATATTAAGAAGTGCAACATGCTGCCAGTTACCCTACTTGAGTTGTTGTCACACCCTGCTGGGTTAACCAGTATTAGTATTATCTACGATAATGAAGGGCAAAGTTCATAAAACAGTGGTGAGGTCCGCCCTGATGTACGGATTAGAGACGGTGGCACTGAAGAAACAACAGGAAGCAGAACTGGAGGTAGCAGAAATGAAGATGTTGAGGTTCTTGCTTGGAGTGAGCAGGTTGGACAGGATTAGACATGAGCTCATTAGAGAGACAGCCAAAGTTGGATGTTTTGGAGACAAGGTTAGAGAGAGCAGACTTCAATGGTTTGGGCATGTCCAGAGGCGAGAGAGTGAGTATGTTGGTAGAAGGGTGCTGATGATGGAGCTGCCAGGCAAAAGAGCGAGAGGAAGACCAAAGAAAAGGTTGATGGACGTTGTGAGAGAGGACATGAGGACAGTGGGTGTTAGAGAGGAGGATGCACGAGATAGGTTTAAATGGAAAAAGATGACACACAGTCCAGACCCCTAACGGGACAAACCGAAAGGAAAACAAGAAGTATTATATATGATAGAGTCTATCATATAGACTATTGTACAGCTCATCGCTTTAAACTGCATACAGTCCTTGAACCTTGACACAATTTGCACGATTGTCATTGCACTGGACCGTGCTGCTCATTACACAAAACTAAATGATGCAAAACATAACATAACATACTCACATAAAACAGGTACAGTATGACAATATTTATTTCAATAAACAAATTGACAGCCTCCATCCCCCCTTTTATATATAATACATAAAATTAACAAAAATTAAACATCATACAGAGGTAATCCACATATCCTCAAGATAATCCAGGATAATCCCATTTTTTAATCTCCCCATGTCTCACAGTCACCAAATTACATATAAAACATTGTAAATAAAGATGCATGCAAAGAGGTTATATTTCGAGATAGAACATAAAGTGTAATTAAATAAACCACATCCTTCATTAATGGTGCGACACGTAAGTCTCTTTTGGAATTTAGTGTTGTAATAAAGGTCAGTTGCAGCCTTTATACGACGACAACCAAGAAGCCCTCTAGATGAAGTCCTCCATTCCTAGTCATTATTAATCTTTAGTACTATCCAAAATATGACCCTGCTTTGATTTAGTGTAATGAGGCATGTAAACACACACCTAAAACATGTACTGAAATTATTCTTCAGGACAGACGACCACCGCCAACAACAAAACAACAAACGAACGGCATCAGGAGGAATGCAAACAACATTCAGATGCATATAAATCTACAACAAGATTATTCCAGCGATGAACCAGAGCTCCATAAGGCACCATGGGATTGGGATGGGGCCAGATAATGAGACAGGGCGCAGGGGGAACAGGAGGCAGGTGGTGAATAAAGACAAGAGGCGGAGAGCATAATCCTCTGCTGTGTGTCTGTCTTCCTGAAAAGAAATGTCTTTTCCACTCAAGGTTCAAACAGTGATGGCAGAGTCGAGCGTGGTGGTGAAATTCAGCATTTTGGGGAATCGAGCGGACCATCGGATTTCACTGCCTGCTTGTATATCAAAATGAAAACGGGCACAGTGTCATGGGAGTCTCTGTAGTTGGTAAACTCTGTGCACAATAGATGGGTTATCCATAATCAGTCTATTCTGGTGCAGCATTTGGCCCAATACACAGAGCAATTTACACGCTTCCAATTAAAGGTTGAAATACAAAAAGGTTATGGGTCGTCCACCATCTTGACAAAAACAAATCACAGGCAAGCAATTCACTGACGGACATAAGCGACACTGCCAGCAGCATCGATCAAACTTGGGAAAGTAAAGGAGCGGAAGCAAAAAGTATTGCTAACACACTTTCACTATCTATCAATGGTTGGAGTACATTAAACCAAAAAAAAAAAAAAAAAAGTAGTAAAGCGCTACTTAGCTTTGCAGCGCCCCCGACCCAAGTGAGGATAAGAGGTACAGAAAATGGATGGATGGACATTGCACTTCCTTTTTTTGTGTTAAATGGAACCTGTTAAAGATGGTGGGGGGAGGGAAGTAAAGCGCAAAAGAACAATGCTCGAGCTGTGTCAAATCGTACAATTAAGAGTTTTTAAAATGCATTCAACGGGACCTGATGTGTGGTCTTGTCTGTGTGGCAAATAAAAGCTAATATTTGAATTATACGTCCAAGAAATATTATTAGTGTTCATATAAAGTGACATCAACTATAGGTTAGTCCAGCATTTCTAAACCACAGTGAGATGGGAAAGTTATTCACTAAAAGTGAGTCTTTGTTCATCATTCAATGCCAGTGACAGAGAATATATAGTATATAGTGACAGGCAGAAGAATTAAAGACTCTCCAACTAGACCATTATTATTTAGGTATTTATACTTTTTGTGACATTGTGTTTGCCGATATGCTATGAGCTATAAACAGCCAAGATGCAAAACCCCTGTGGCATTTTCTATATGATAAAGACGATTTCTACAAATACCACTCTTTAAGCAAACAAGTATATTTCTTAGTTTAAAAAAAACAAAAAGGAATTTCAGAATCAGATTGGAGACATTAGGTTTCAACCAGTAAACAACACTAGGTGGCAGTACTGGATTAGCTAAAAGAGCTGACCTTTATAACGACTCCAGCAGGATGGGGGTGGGCACAAATAAATAAAAATGTGTTTAGCGACAATAATCAAAAGGTATTCTAATTGCATAGTGACTATATGAATAAAGTTAGTGCGCATGCTAGTGTTGGGAAAGCTTCCTGAAAGATTTATCTTAAGTAATAATGCACTGGTGCACATGTATATTACAGGTCAAAGCCCTTGTGAGGATCAACGGCTTGGAAAACAGATGGATGGACTTGGGAGTGTAGCAAATGCACCCAAGCATTTCAATGGAGCTTTTGTAACTTAAAAACCTTTGGTCCTTCTTTTGAAAGTGAAAAATGACAATGCTTTTGACCAAACGATGAAGGATAGCAAAATGCGCCCTCATGAGATGCTTATTTTTCTCGCTTGAGTGGACCATCCTCCTAGTTACATTCCCCATTTTACACTGCCACATCGCGTTCATTGTGACAGCGGAACGATCACTTCGACATAGTTGTTGGGGAAGTATCCCGTCTTGCCATGAAGCTTTCCCTCAAACCAGTTCTCGTCAATGTAACTGACCAAGGTGATGGTGTCCCCCTCGCGGAAGCCCAACTCGTTCTCGTTCTCGGGGTCAAAGTCGTACAGCGCCTTGCAGCATGGCTCGGCTGCTGAAACGGGACAAAGTGGAACAACGTGAGGCAGTTTGACAGTTTCCCTCTTGACTTCAATTAGTATCGACTAGGATACCATTTCATTCGGAACACAGACATTATCATCTCTGGTGTTATAAGTGAAACTGTCTGAAGACTGACAGCGACATAAAACATTTAATTGTTACCTCCATCAAGGATGATTTCAGGCTTTAAGCTTAGATGCAAATTCAACAAAAAAAAAGAGGTGCTTGAATTTGGATTTAGTAGTCAAAATTAGACCATCATAAGAAGGGAATTTTCTCTGCAGGATCAGGAGCTATAATGTGAAACCAAATGTTTTTAGGATCTGATTCATACTGGCAGCAATCCCGTTTAACAAGTTCACAAAGGTCTGAGGTCATCAGATCAGATATAAATTCATTATGCTAAATTTGGATCTGGAGCACCTTTATGAAAGCTGTTGATTAAAATAAAAAAAATAATTTCCTGCCGTGGTGGAGGTTTGATGGGAGGGGAAGAAAAGTTTCCAGTAAAAAGGCTGTCAGACATATACAACCCCTCACAAAAAAGATGTCTCAAAAAACAGGAATGAGGAGGGTGCTTTAGTAAAGGTTGTATGTACCTGCAGCCTTACGTATTTGACAAACCCGACAGCACCCTTCAACAATGTTAGTGGACCCGGTTCCAAATCCCTTAGACGCGGCAATATTTTGCCTCTTAGATGTGCAACAGAGGGACCCCAAATAATATGGGCTGCCCATATTCTGGCTCACTCACGCGCTCTGTTCTTGATGGAAGTTCTTGGGACGAAGGGACCTGGATATTGTTTACGGTGCAAAGGGAAAGACACCAGTTATGAGTAGAATCACGATAGTTTTTCTCTTACCCACATGTTTTGAACACATGTAAACTTATTAACACATGTACTTGAATCCAAAATAAAGATAACATGTACAAAAAAAAGAGTGTAATGATGTATTGTGGTCTCCGTATATGCATGGGACTTTAAGAGGAGGGGCCAGGTTGGTGGCCACAAGATTTTATTGCTGTAGTCTGATATAGTGTAATCGCGAAAGACCAAATTTGTCTTGCAGTCTGATCTGGGCATTACGTGGTGTCAGTCTCAGATGTTTTTTTATTTTTAAATAACTATTGCTGGTCAGATATTTACAGTACTGCTGTATGTCAAAAGACTGGCGGCAAGGCTAAAAATAAACTAGCTTTTGGATTTGAATATATTATACACGACAGTGATGTTGGGTAAATGTCTTTTGCGGAGATAATCAATGATGTCATTGATCGAATCGGCGAATCATGACGCTAAGGGCATTGGTGCTAATTATTGGCCGATACCCATCATGCTGATCAGATTGGTGTAAATTGTAGTAAAAGCCCATATATCAGGGGTGTCAAACTCGTTTTTATTGTGGGCCACATTGGAGTTACAGTTTCTCTCAGAGGGGCCGTTATAACTGAAACCATGAAAATCGTTAATTGACCCATCATATTTACACAAATTTATCAACTAGGTTCGGAATCAGAAATCAAGGTTAATGGGTTTTTCAACTCTTGTTAATGTTTGATAACACAAAAATGCTTGCAACACCTCAATGTCATCATTTATGATATGACAATTTGAAATTTTGGTACGGATTTGAACAAAAATCACGGAAGTTGATACACGTGATTTGACTTCGCCCACAGGCCTTGAGTTTGACACCTGTGCCATAGATGAACCGCAATTTGCACCGTATATATGCAAATTTACCTGGAGAGTAAGCTGGAGGGCTTGTTGGAGCTGGTGAGTAACTGCCATTGGACTGCTCAGTCTCTCCATAGTCAAAGCTCTGTCGGGGTTTGGGTCTATACTCGCGTCTTGGTTGCGACTGACATTCGTTCACCCTGCATGAAATGTAAACAGTCATATTAATTTGAATGCTCATAACTTAAAAAAATCATTCACAATAAGTAGACATTATGGAAACGCCACAACCTCGTTAAATCAATTTTATAGTGTAATAATCACAATATCTACTGATCACTTAAAAGGAATTATATTTGATCAAGTTTATATTCACTTATTATTATGCATAGGACATCAAGGTCCACAAATAGTCACCAACCCAAGCTGACCTTCTTGTGAGATCGGCAGAAAGTTCCTCCAGAATCTCTGTGGCGCTTCTGTGGTACTGTAGCATGGATTCCACAAAAGATGCCAGCTGGCTAACCTGTTCCACCTACAGAAAAATTACCAAAATGAAAAAGATAATGCGAGTTATTTTTTGGAGTTCCTCAAAATCTAGCCATTTTAAACTTGAACTAAACCCCCCCCCCCAAAAAAAAAAAAAAAAAAAACCCACAACTAAGCTGTTTAGACAAGTTCACAATGCTGCGTGTTCATTCATAAATGAAACAAAATAAAAAAGTAGAGCACATCTGACAACTGCTGGAAAACGCTAAATGCAAGGCCATACAGAGGTGTGAAAAAGTGGTTGCTCTGCTTCCTGATTTTTTTTCACAAATGAGTATTGCCCATCATCAAACAAATTTAAATATTACTCAAAACCAACCAAGCAAACACAAAATGCAGTTTTTAAATGAGGGGTTTCATGAAAAAAATCCAAACCTACATGGCCATGTGTGAACAAGTGATTGCCCCCCCCCCCCCAGATAACACACACATTTCTCAAACCAGAGTTCAATTTTTATACCCACACCCAGGGCTGATACCACTACAACTGTTCCCAATCAGAAAATGCCTGACAAAGTCAGTAATAAATAAATAAAAATCCATAGTGTGGACTTCTTTAGTTTGCTGAAGTGCATTTACAGAACAGCAGTGACATTTTGCAACATGAAAAAGTATTTCATGTAACCAAATATGTGCCATCTTTACAACCATAAATCAGTCAGCTAGCCACTTACATCAGTCTCCAGGAGGTTGTACATGGAACTCTCAGCCATGTCTTTGGACTCATGGAACTTCTCCAGGGACTGCCTGATCTCTTCATCTGGAATTTTACCCTGACGTTTCTTTTTATAGTCGTAGTCCAGGCGGCGGCCTTCCATCTTCTTCAAATGGTGCTGATAGTGGGAAAGGATTGCAAAGGCAGAAATTAAGATTACTTTTTTTAATTGTAGTTGATTACGTCTTGGATTCCTGCATTTGTGTCATACTCTCCACCTCATTTGCGACATAATCAAGTTTATTTAGAATCTCTGCTAATATTTTGGTGTTTCGCGAGACGCCATCATGAATTTTGATCGTCATGCACGAGAGCACGAATTAACGAGAAAATGGAGGGACCATGTGCTGGAGATGGAGTAAAAATATTTCGCATTTAAAAAAAAAAAAAAAACTCTACCTACTAACCCTAATTCTGAAATGTAGGAAATGAGAACCACAACATTTTTTTTTGACGGGGGGCTTACTAGCCCTGTGCTTGTACCTGAATATCTTTGATGTCCTTCTCAACGACTCCTTGCAACGGGTCAAGAAAATTCTGCTTTACGTCAATGTCCAGTCTGTCCTTGACGTCGGCCAACTTCTTCATCGATTCTCCAATATCCATGAGAGCGCCACCTGCAGGGAAACGTACCAAATGCAGCTTTGTGAAGTATGGGTCACAGGCTAAGAAATGTGAGCCTCTCACTAGAAACCCAATTTGAATAGCAACTAAAAATACTAGCATATAATACCTGGCTTTGCTAATAAAAAAAATTAAATAAAAAGTCAAGTCATTCTGGTATCATGTGGTGGAAAGGTGACAGCTGGCTTTTGCACTATTTAAATGACATCCACTTGTGTTCAGTTCTTCAAAAAACATTCCTTCCTTATTCCAAATAAAATGTTAGCCTTAAAAAAAACCTTACTTACCAAAGTTGTTGTGCTCGCCCATGTCCGCTCCATATTTAATCATGCATTCTGCTAGCAGGCCCTCGGACTGCGGGTAGCCAGGACTTTTCACCTGCCCGCGGATTTTTGACACCGTGTTGAGCATGGACAGTTTAGCTCTGTAGGCTGGGTTTGGCTGGAGGTATTCTGTTGTTTTATTGATGACTTCAACTACTGCTTTGCTGGTCACATCGGCTCTCTGGGCGGACGCACAGGTTAGGGGGAGAAAGCTACTTAACCAAGCGCAAATGCATAATTACAGTGACTTGTTTATCTTGAAATGCATGTGATACCCTTTCGAGGTCCTTGAAATCGTCATCCAGCTTAGTTCCTTCCGCACCGCCGACCTTCTCACTCACCATCTGAGATCACAAAAGAACCAAACTGTCAGCGAGGTCTGGAAACATTAAACATGCGAATCATCTTACAAGTTCAACCAATAAGTTTTGGGAGCACATCCATCCCTAAATTTCACAAAAACATCACGCTAGACATCAGCAAATCTTGCGAGAATAACTCAGAAAATAGGATTACCTTTATAAATCCATCCAATCGATCTTCTTGAATTCTCAAGTCTTGTTTTATTGTTGATTTCTGTGGCGAACTTTTTTTTAACTATTTAGTGTTGGCAGCACAGTGGAGCAGCTGGGAAAGCATTGGCCTTGCAGTTCTGAGGTCCCAGGTTCAATCCCGGACCCGCCTGTGTGGCGTTAGCATGTTCTCTCCGTGCCTGCGCAGGTTTCCTCCAGGCACTCCGGTTTCCTCCCACATTCCAAAAACATTGGACACCCTAATTTGCCCCTAGGTGTGATTGTGAGTGCGGCTGTTTGTCTCAATGTGCAGTGCGATTGGCTGGCAACCAGTTCAGGGTGTACCCTGCCTCCTACCCGTTAACAGCTGAGATAGGCTCCAGCACTCCCCATGACCCTCGTGAGGATAAGCGGCCAAGACAATGGATTGATGGATATTTAGTGTTTTCTGTATGAACGACGTAAACAACCATGCAATGGGATATGCCTGTCTTCTGTCCACTTTGTAGACAATGACTTGCAATAAAGAGAGTACAAATAAAAAGACCAACTAAATGTTTCTAATATGAGACACCTTGCACCTAACTTCCCTCCCTCTGCACCAATACATTTCCAAGAGAGACTTCACTTTTCGATCCACAGATACATAAAGAGCTATCGCAGAACAATATATACACTGTTATGGTACAGCTCTGTGACAACCAGTGGGATCTTTCTTAATACATAGAAATGTATATTTATGTTGCGAAATTTGTGTTGAGACATGGCATTTTTGATTGATCCATCTGTCACATCTTGATCGTGTTCACATGTGATTCAAAACGGTGATTCTGTGAAGCAAAACTAGTGACTGAAAGCCAGCCACATATAAAAACTGCGTGACATTTCAATCAGGTTAAGCTGCATTGCTTGTTGCGCATCAAACCTCCTATGTTAAAATTCTGCAGGTACAATTGATATATTTAAAGATGCTAAAAGTTTGACAACTATATATTATGTGCAACCCCATTCCTTCATATGGGAACACCAGGGCAGCATCGACTGCCAGAGAAAAATTCCTTGCTTGTTTTTACACATTTGGCCATTAATGCTGATTCTGATATAAACAATTAAATAATGGTTAAAAGTTTTGTACGGTGGATAGGAAACGTAAAACAATAAATCAGAAACTTACACTTCAGAAAACAAAAATTAACAAAAGTTGAAAAAAAATTGTATTTAAAACAAGTGTTGGAGAATTTGTTATATTGTTTTGTACCTGCCAACTAAAATGTATCTAGATATCAATTTGCCTTCTTCATTAAAAGTGAACCACATTTTTCAAGAGTATCATCTCGAGGTGAAAAATGGTCACAAAAATACTTTCCATGACAATACACAGGGTTGCAGTGTCTCTATTATGAATAATCATGTGGCCTTCGCTTGTTTATATTTGTTAAGCTTCTGTCAGCATCTGTGCCCACTGGACTATAAAACTGGTACGGGCGGGTTATTGACATAACTAAGATTCCGGTTGTCACCATGCGGGACACTCCCACCACGTTCACGGGACTCTCCAATTGCATTTTGTTGGGCCACATCAGTGACTTGCAAAACAACCATCTTCCAAGCATACCGGTTATGCCAGTTATGTTGTGTTTTTGTGAAGCTTCCCTTTTCTCAAGGGGCAACAGAAACCTAGGCCAGTGTGAGTGTTAAAAATTTCTCATCCATTTAACTGACAAGACACTGTTTCATTTCATATCCAATCATCTTTTTACCTGATGAATTTTACAACCTGTTACGAATGATAAAAGAAGTTATGAATCACAAATTCACAATTATGTGCTTTTCAGTGACAAACGCTGATCATTGATCCGTACTTCCATCACTTAGGATAAATGATGGCCAGATGGTCAAGTATTCTGTTAAATCTCTTCAGCATGTGTCCTCAGACTAAGCACCCCCCCCCCACTTCTAATTTAAAAGAATTTGTCTTCCCATATGATTAAGAGACAGGAACATCCATTTGTATATCAACCGCATAAAATATATCCTCATTTCCAAAATGATTCAGATAAACATGGAAACAGCTGCATTTTTGTAGTGTCGCATAATATTTTTAAAGTACTGTATTGTAACGTTAAGGAAGTAGTCTACCTTGCATTCAAATTAAAATAAATGAATAAAAAGGTTTTTTTTCCCCGCGAGTGAAGATGCTAACGTCATTTTAACTTACTGTTACAAATAGTGTGCTTGCTAAATATATATATATATATATATATATATATATATATATATATATATATATATATGTTTTTCCTTATGTCAGTTTAGATTCTCGGTCATCCCAGTGAAGACTGAATCGAGGCGACTGTCCGCATCCTTTTCCGGGGATTAGATTGAGGTGAAATTTCAACTTTATAAACATTTGACAACGTGGAGAATCCCAAGAGCAAAAACTACAACTTCAGCATCATAAAGCTACCTAAACTGAAAATAAAGCAGAAGCCAGTAGGTTCTATGCATCCACGTTAGTTCGTTCATTTAAGTTTTATGTATGTTCCAGCAACGCTCTATGCTAACATTCCCTTTTAGACATTTAACATGCAAAGACGTTTGAATCCCAAATTGGCGTTATTTAGCGAGCAAGTAAGGGGACTACGTACGGTTACCATGAGAAACTGTGCTAACAGACTAGCTAGCGGCTAATTAAAATGAGAGAAATGGCCGTGCCCTTACCTGACTGGCTTTATAAAATTGCTTCCTAATCCCAGCGACAGACATCGTGCACAGACTCCGTTGTCCACTGGATCTCGAAGGGAGAAAATATTTAATAAGTGATGAATGATAGGTAGCAGCGAACTGTCAGCAGCGAGCGAGTACCACGTCTTCAAAGTTTGGACGGCAGATGTGGAACTTCAAGAACTTCCTCCAAGTGCCTGGCGACCGCAGCTTCCTGGCTCCGGCTTGTTGTGGGAGGCTCCGGTACCGTCAAAAGTGGGTCAACTGCTGACGCTCGCTTCTCTCAGGTTCGCCTTTCAACCGGGCGAAAATGGCTTTTATTACTGGCGTTGTACAGCAACACACAAACTAGACTTAATCCAAACACTAAAACATGACCAAGACTATGTTTGAAAACAAAGTTTTAAAAAAATATGTGGTGATATGGGCTTTGTGGTTGCAAATAACCAAACCTAGGACGTTCTAAAAATAGATTGTCGGATAAATTAACAATTGATATACTTATAGTGGGTTAACGGTACCTAAACAATCTTGAAAAGGTTTGGACAATTTCACGTTAATAGCACTGGAGTGTGTCCAAACTTGGACTAGGAGCACAATACATGTACACATGAAAGTAACTGAGGAGGCCGAGCTATCTTTTTATTTCTGTCTATCGATTCATCAGAAATATCCATCCACCTAAAAAGCCATCCATCCTACTCACAAAAAGTGAGTGATTTTCTTTCTGGTTGGGTGAAATAGCGTGATGAATTTCAAATAATAAACTTGCCAGGTTAACATAATTTGACTCTCTAAATGTTTGAATGTCAAACTGTTGAACGTTTCAGAACTTTCTGCACACATTGTTGCTCTCTAACAGGGATGGTGAACAAAGGTTCATAACAGGTCTTTGCTCATAGTCCAGTACTGGACATCATGTCTGCCTCACTGCTCAGAGGTCCTGGGTTCAAGTCTTGGCTTCAGCCTTCTTGTGTTGAGTACGCATGTTTGTGTAGGTTTTCTCTGGATACTGCAATTTCCAGATTAATTCAATGCTGAAAATTGTTTGTGTACCCAGTCCAGGGGTATATCCCAGCTTTTTTGCACTAAGTCAGCTGCAATAGACTCCAGCACTCCCGCGACCCTTGTGAGGATAAGCGGCTAAGAAAATGGATACATTTTGAGCCATAAATAAATCCAATGCTCTTCTGTGACTCTTCCAAACTGGCTTTATCGATATGTTTTATCCGTCCTATGAAGGAAATTTAATCTGTTGCAGCCCGCTGGTGTCACTCAGTGACTAAACTCAGCCGCGACTTCTCTGATAATATCCTCACGAGGTACACTTTTTATGAATTGTTTGCTGTCTCCTTGGTCTCATGATGTCAAAATGTGAACAGCGTGAGGAAGTAAACTGTTTCTTTGTCTATTTGGATCAAACGCCCGAGAACAGAAAGTTATCCAAAAAGTACTGGAACATTAAACGGTTGCATTCAAAAGTTTTAAGAAATTGAAATGACTGAAATGAAATGAGCGGCACGGTGGAGCAGCTGGTGAAGCGTTGGCCTCACAGTTCTGAGGTCCCGGGTTCGATCCCGGACCCACCTGCGTGGAGTTTGCATGTTCTTCCCGTGCCTGCGTGGATTTCCTCCGGGCACTCCGGTTTCCTCCTACATTCCAAAAATATGCAACATTATTGGACACTCTAAATTGCCCCTAGGTATGATTGTGAGTGCAGCTGTTTGTCTCCATGTGCCCTGCGATTGGCTGGCAACCAGTTCTGGGTGTACCCCGCCTCCTGCTCGCTGACAGCTGGGATAGGCTCCAGCACTCCCCGCGACCCCCGTGAGGATAAGCAGCAAAGAAAATGGATTGACGGATGGAAATGTAATGAAATCTCCTCTAAATTTACTCATATGTACTCCACAGCAAGCTATGTACTCGACTAATAACTGGTGGTTACACAGATTAATTGTACCTTCTGCCATCTAGTGGACAAACACAATTGTTCTGCCTGTCTCTAAATGCTGCTGGCATAGATAGCTAGATGAATAAAGAGTACAATTTGATAATCTCCCACCACACCACACACCTGATGGTCTCTCAGGGCACAGCGTTTGGGAGTCACGTTAGAATAACTTGAAAAAACATTTCCAAAGAAGAAACCATTTATTACATTCTTAAAACCACATATAATGTATCCCAATGGACGACAATATATATCGAGCTGTGAGACTCAGTCTTGAACTAGTAATATACTGTATCTCTTGTACATTTTTTCCATATAAGGAAAGAAAAGGGAGACAAATTAGTCTTTTTTTTTACTTTTCCAATCATATACTGTATATGCCAATTAAAAATATGGTTACTGACTTGAAAGGAAAAAAGTGGCGATGCAAAGAAAGTGAATAAAAGACATGTGAAGACCACAGCAAATGAAAACATTAAACCCCAAGAATGGATAATTAACTGATTTTTTCTTTGTATTCTTACACAGATTCTCATAAAGTTAATGTTACAATATTAAGACAAATAGGAAGGGCTTGGACAGTTTGTGAACAACATTCACAAAAATAGATGTCACGTCCACAGTGATTATGGTTGTGGGGTGCGAAGGTGTGAGGATTATAAGGCTGGTCGTAAAGGGACAAGAGATCACAGCTAGCTCCCTGAGCAGCAGGCGGTAGGCCAAAAAAAAACAAAACAAAACAAAAATGTCACAGCGCCGTGACGCTAGTGAGACGTTTGTCTTTGAGCTAACTTTTCATGATTTTGATTTTGTTCAAGTGAAGCACTGAAACTTTGAGGAGGGATCTTGCATGACAAAAAAGAAAATCAAAACAAAAACAATTTGATTAAACAAACAAAAAAAAGTCATACTGGCTTTGAGGCCCAACTCAGGGGGGCAGCTGGTAGCTCTGTCTGGCATTAGACTAGTCTCCAGTGAAAAAGAAGGGACTTTAAGTGCTTTTTATCTAAAAAAAAAAAAAAAAAAAAAAATGGTGTTGGGTTTGGGACTAAATCGAGGAAGAGGAACAGCAAGTCTACAAATAATACAATTGCTCCAGCAAGGAGGGATTATGATACAAACTGAGGACCTGAACATGTGAAACTACATGAGTGATTGAATTATACATACCACACCTGATTGCTGGTTTGAAACAGCTAAGGGGGGGCACTTTGTATCCCCTCTTCTGAAGTTCATAAAGTTTGCCTTGCTTGATTTTCGTCCTTTCGAGTCCCATTTGTCCTCTTTTTGTCTATCCAGGCAGGGGCCGGCCGGGTCATCAGCGTCAGAGCGCAGTTTAAATGCCAAACAAAGGCAATTTGTTTCCTCTGTCACATGAACACATTGCCCCTCTTTGCATCAACAATAAGTGTCTTTTCACCCCCGTAGTGGGTTTGCTGTCAAGGAAAACTGGGGGGAAGGGGGGTTGTCATGGAAACCTGAGAGTACTATATAGAGAGGAAAATAGTCCAGAGTCCAAATATCAACGTCCTTTGTGTAAATATGCATGTCTCGCTCCTTTTCACTCTGAACTACTCTCGCACACTCTAACGCGCTCTGCAGTCTCACATAGTAATCTATTTACATTCTTATTTAAAATATTTGTATATAAATGTGTATATAAATTAAAGATAATTTCATATTGCCCTGTCTCTAAGTGGCATTTTCTAGGAAAAGGGATGCGTGGGACTGAGGTTTCTCAAGAGCCTACTCAAGGCAGCACCGAACACAGGCAAAATGTCAGGGTCTAGAAGGTGAAGATGTTTTTTGTTTGTTTGTTTGTTTTTTTTTTAAAAATAACGTGATCTTGGTCCCTAACTGTCAGTACATAAATAGGGTGGCTTTGTATGAATACGCACGAATACCGTAGCGAAAGATTAATATTGAATGAAATCCCATTTTTGTGACCATGTATAAAACTGTCTTAAGTGCGACAGGGTTATACATTCACCGTTGAGTCCTTGCTTGTGCACCGGTGCTTGTCGATGAGGTACATTCATTACTTTTTGGGCGATCCCCGGCGGAGCTGACGTTGAACAAGTTCTTCGAACTTGCGTCGTTCCTCATGCATCTGCTTGTTGGTGCTGCTACAATACGCAGAGGAGCATGAGTGTGCATGGTCTGTAGTGTAAGGTGCCTTTGCCTGCTCGGAAAGTGGAGGACTACTTTGGAATCGCGGGAGACGGAGCATTTTAAAGTCTTTTAACTGCTGGTTGTTGAACGTCAACATATATATCCGACTCTGTCTCTCATTTTCACTTCCCCTAAATGCACTCCCTCCATCTCTCTGTCAGTCAGTCAGTCTTTGTGTCGGTCAGTCTGTCTGTCTAGCTGTGGGTGGAATCGGGCAGGGACATGTCAGTTCCAAACACCTCCCGATACAGTGGAGGAAAACTGTATGCGGTCTCTGGGTGGACCAGACGGAAAAACTCCAGTTTATCAATGTGGAGGTGACAAATGGACTTCATGACCGGTAGTTTGGACAGCATCTGTGGAGAATTAAAGGCATACGGTGAGCATTTTTCTGGATTTATCAAGGATGTGGTCATGAAGTGTCATGGCCGCGTCCTTTTACCTTGTCCAGTTTCTCCTCAGACGCACTCTTATGAAGACTGTGCTGCAGAGCCAGGTAAACCTTTTCCTGAAGCTTTTGAACCTTTTGGCCATCCATTAGCCAGGGCCGATCTGGCAAAATCACCATAATTCCACATGAGGTAAAGGGATGATTATAGATATTTTTTTGCTGAGTAAGTGTTCACAAAGCCAGTTAGTAAGTTTGTTGAATAGTACTCCACCGCAGATAACTGTGAGTAGCGAAAAACCACAAGTAATTGTCGCTCCCCACAAAATATTTATAATGGCCTATATTCCACACACAGACACTCCTAGGCTAAAGAAATGGTTTTACACGAATGGCATATAAAGATATAATCACCAGGCGAGAGAAGGACAGCTGCACTGAAGAGAGCCATCTCTTCATCAGACAGCTGGAGGCGACAGAGTCCTTTGGCCAGTTCAAACACCGCATTCACCAGGTCATCGCAACCTGAATAAACACATGATGGAAATCAATGCATTACTAAAGGCTGCATCAAAGGGTTAAATTAAGTGTTGAAGGAAGCCTCCGCTGTACAATCACAATAATAACTTCTATAATCTATTGGTTTATGAATATGGTTAAGTAAAACAGCAGTACTGTACAATAATGTCTGACATCTCAGGAGATGAGAACTACTGCTTATTGACGTAAGAATGACGTACACCATATTCCATTTTTTTTCCTCGCTCGCAATCCAGTTATGCTCCTTTTTTTTTTTAACTGGAGGAGGCAGTGTTGAGTCACTTTTTAGCTGGTCTCAATTCTTCATGACCCCGATATGCTGAAAGGCCTTGTTTGAACGTTTGCAAATTGAAGATAATTTATTTGTGACGGTTTTTCTTTCGGCTAAACTCCTGCCACTAGTACCTGTGAGCTAACTATTGATTTGGTTTTGTGTTTAGAATCTCTGGTACATATTTAAACCTGAAACCTCTTTAGCACGTTTCTGTGTAAACAATTCTACTGAAGATTACTGGTACTATCCTTAATACTGCTTCATGTGTATTAAATGTTTGCATTTGCTACTATTGTATCCAACTAAGTGTTTTCAACTCTGTCAAAGAATACAAGTACAATCCCAATTCCAATTAAATTGGGACATTGTGTTAAACAAATACAAAAAATGATTTGCAAATCACATTCAACCTATACTTAATTGAATACACGGGAAAGAAAAATATTTATTGTTCAAACTGATGAACATTTTGTTATTGGCAAATTATCACTCAGTTTGAATTTTATGGCTGCAACACAGTCCAAAAAAGGGTGAAAAAGTTGAGGAGTGGTCATCAAACACCTGTTTGGATCATCCCACAGGTGAACTACCTAATTGGGAACATGTTGGTGCCATGATTGGGTATAAAAGGAGCTTTCTTTAAATGCTGAGTCATTCACAAGAAAAGATGGTGCAAGGTTCACCTCTTTGAGAACAAATGCGTCAGAAAACAGTTGAACCCTTTAAGGACAATGTTCCCCAATGTACAATTGCAAGGAATTTAGGGATTTCATCATCTTCGGTCCATAAGACCATCAATAGAACAAACACTGAATGCCCAGGGCAGTATCAAAAACCAACAACAATGTGGAAAGGATATCACCACATAGGCTCATTAACACCTCAGAACACCAATGTCACAAAATACAGTTTGGCACGACATCTATAATTGCAACTTAAAACTCTACTATGCAAAGCAAAAGCCATTTACCACTGATTATCAACACCCATTAAAGCCTCCGGCTTCTCAGGGCCTGAGCTTATCTAAGATAGACTGATGAAAAGGGGATAACTGTTCTGTGGTCCAACGAGTCCAGATTTGAAACCGCTTTTGGAAATTGTGAATGTTGTGCCCTCCAGGCCAAAGAGGAAAAGAACCATCTGAACTGTTATGGACACAAAGTTCTAAAGCCAGCATCTGTGTTGGTGCCAATGGCATGTGTAACCTGCACATCTGTGAATGCACCATCACCGGTGAACGGTACGTAAAGGTTTTGGACAAACATATGCTGCCATCCAGGAAATGTTTTTTCATGGATGCCCCTGCTTAATAATCAAGACAATGCCAAAACACATTCTGCACAAATTACAACAGCGTGGCTTTGTAGTAAAAGAGTGCAGGTACGAGACTGGCCTGCCTGCAGTCCAGACCTGAAAATGTGTGGCGCATGATGAAGCGAAAAAATACAACAACAGAGACCCGAGAAGCAAGAATCGGAAAGAATTCAACAATTACTGTCCTCAGTTCCCACACTTTAATTGAGTGTTGTTCAAAGAAAAAGGGAATGTAACACAGTGGTAAACATGACTACCATTTCTGGAACGTGTTGCAGCCGGAAAATTCCAAGTTAATGATTATTTGCTACAAACAATAAAGTTTATCAGTTTGCTAATTAAATATCTTGTCATTGTAGTGTATTCAATTAATTAAAGGTTGAACATGATTTGAAAATCCTTGTATTCTGTTTTTGTTTAACATAGTGTACCAACTTCATTGGAATTGTATTTATCCATCTATCCATCCATCCATTTTCAGAGCCGCTTATCCTCATGAGGCTCACGGAGTGTTGGAGCCTATCCCAGCTGTTATCTTAGGCGGCGGGGTACACCTTGGACGGGTTGCCAGCCAATCGCAGGGCACATGGAGACAGACAACAGTCGCACTCAGAATCACACCTATGGGCAATTTAGAGTCTCCAACTAAGGCATGTTTATGGGATGTGTGAGGAAACTGGAGTGCCTGGAGAAAACCCAGACAGCCACGGGGAGCATATGCAAACTCCACACAGCCAGAGCCATGATTTGAACCCCAGTCCTCAGATCTGTGAGGCCAATGCTGTAACCAGTTGCGCCACCGTCCCGCCCTGGTTGTATTTATGTTAAATTAAAAGCTAAAAAGTAGACTGAAAACGGCAATTGCATGTGCTGTTTGCTTGTCAGCTTTTCAAAATAACACAACTAAGAATGGGATACAGCAGATGTGTTAATTGGAATGTTTTGGAGTGTTTGTCATGGCATTCCCATGTGATGCTCACCAAGTGCCTTGAAGAAATGAGGCGAGGCAAATTTTCCATTGAAGAAAATGGTGCTGTTGTTGACGTTAAAAGCCCGGCACATGCGGATCAGCAGGACCTCCAGGCATCCTGAAAGGGTAGCCATAGGGGCAAAGATATGGAGAAATACACCAGGAGGGAGAAGGAAGTGGGGGTTCACACAGGGTCCGAAAATACTCCAACATGAACACACAGACAAATGTAAATTTTGATTCAGATTAATGTACATCACATGACAATTTGAACCATTGAAACATATATTCACAAATGTATGTTTTATAAAGTTCAAATATTAAGAGACAATAAAGATACAAATACATTTCCCCCCCCCACATATAGTAAATATACATAAAATGAGTTACAAAATTTCCAGAATAATGGTTTTCTCCCCATTGTTCAAAGAAATGGGGCAAAAAAGAAGGAAGAGAAGGTTGGAGACAAAAAAAAAAAACAAGAAGGAACTCGAGTTAGCAAGTTTCATATTCATGTTTACTTTGGTAACTCTGTGACCTATGATATCTAATTATACTCACTATGGACTGTACACTGACCTGCTTTCAGCAAAATAATCTGGTCATTCTGGCAAAGATCCATAAAGCCAGCTATCCGTTTGGCAAACTCCACCACATACTGGATTGCATTGGTTATGTGGTGTGCGCACTGTTGCCACATCCACTCAGCTGACTAATAGACGGAAAAAATGGACACGTTAAAAATCACTTGATCCTTCAAATGTACCTTTTTGAACATCACATTGAACATTTAAACTCAAGCGCTTTGTCTGACTAGTCTGCCACTGAGCTTTTATTTTGAAAATACACACGGAATATTAGGAGGGATCATATGTACCTTGTTCTGAAAAGAACGCGTTTCCTCAGGTGTGTATTGTACCCAAGTGAATCTTTTCATGTCCTCTGCACTGTACTGACATGTCTCCAAGTGAGATTTCAAAATACACTGGGTGATTCGCTCTGCAAGACAAAAAGCATATAAATATATTCAACACTGAAGGGATTTGAATGGAAGGCAGGTTTCGCTTTTGTGAACAGGATTTTGTTTACTTATCCACAGATCGTGGTAGTGTGACTTTGCGTCATTGGCTACTAATCAACTTTGTCTATATAATTTTTTGTAATCTTTCAATTGTTGTTTTTCTCAGCAACCCATTATAAGTTGTTAGTGTGTACCCAAGTACACTTTAGGTAGGCTTTACACCACATCTGTCAAACTCAAGGCCCGGGGGCCAGATTCGGCCCACCACGTGAGTTTATGTGGCCCGCGAAGCCAAATCTAGAGTGTCAATTTCGATTATTCTTGTAAAAATTTGTACAAAGATTTCAAATTGTCATGCATCAAAAATGATAAAGTTGAGATATTCCAAGCATTTTTGTGTTACCAAACATGAATAGTTGAAAAACACATTACCCTTGATTTCTGATTCAAAAAGTAGATCATAAATTGATGATGTAAATACGATGAGACGATTAAATATTTGTATGGTTTCACAGTCATGATGGCCCTCTGAGGGAAACCGGAACCACAATGTGGCCCGCGAGAAAAATGAGTTTGACACCCCTGCTTTCCACGATTAGGACTTTTGGGAGCCAGTTTAAAAAACAATAACCAATCACAAGATTCAGCGATGAGTGTATTCAAACGACCTGTTCATTTACTGTATATACTTGTGCACTTCATTGATACAAAATATATATATTCACACTTAATAATTTATGTTTGGGCGCCACGGTGGAGCAGCTGTCGATAGAGCGTTGGCCTCAGAGTTCTGAGGACCAGAGTTCAAATCCTACCCCCGCCTGTGTGGACTTTGCATGTTCTCCCCCCGGGCCTGTGGGGGTTTTCTTCGGGCACTCCGGTTTCCTCTAACATCCCAAAAACATCCAACATTAATTGGGGACTCTAAATTGTTGCTAGGTGTGATTGTGGGTGCCACTGGTTGTTTGTGTCTTTGTGCCCTGGCAACCAGTTCCTGCCCGATGACAGCTGGTTTTTGCTCCAGCACTCCCACGACCCTTGTGGGGATAAGCAACTCGGAAAATGGATGGACAATACTGTTGGTACCTTGTAGGAAAAACGTCCAATGGTCATGGACCATAACTCGAAACTGACAAAAGTACAGTGGACCGCCATTAATTGGAAGGGGTTGGGACCAAACCCAACTGCAGAATAGCAATTTCCATGAAATAATTGACCCTTCCCTAAAAATGATTATAATTGCCTATACGATATTAACATATGAAACGGTTACCATAATTTTTGACCTGGCCAAAAGAATTTTATAATTAGTGTTCGCTGGTGTTACGTACCTTACACCCCCGTAAATAACGAAAATCTGCAAATAATGAATGAAGTATTAATATACCCGTTTATGATATGTACCATATTTTTGCAACCATAAGATGCACTGAAGTCTTAATTTTTTTCCAAAATGGACCCAAAAAAATTTGGAGAGCAAAACCTATGAATATGCAGGGCTGCGAACGGTGAACCAGTCTGAAGCTATTTCAGTGAGCGTTGCGGTGATGTGGCGTGACTACTCACCAAGTTCTGTTACCGAGCAGTCATCAGGTAATGGATCCAGCAGTGCGTCTGTGTCTTCGAGCAGCGGATGCGAGTGAGAATGTGAGTGCAGAAGCTGGATGCCATTGCCATCTGAGCCATCCAACATTGTTTGCTGCGGAGAATTCTGATTGGACGGGGATGAGGAAGAAGACGAAGCGGATGATGAGTTGGAGGTGTTTCCCGTGCTGGTCCCTCCACTGCCTCCCAGTAGCTCCAGGCTGCAGTACTCGCTGGCCTCCTCCGGGGTCAGTGGTAGGTCGAATAGGTCAGGAAGTGCTGCAATGTCATCGAGGTCGCTGAGCGTGGAGCTGGAGCCCCCGGTGCTGTAGGAACGGCTCAGACCTTCCTCGCCATCCTCACCGCTAGCCCCACATGCACCGTCCTCTCGAGGTAAGGACAGAGCAGTGGAGCCCAAATCTACCGAGTCCACACACTCCTGAGATTTCTGATGCTTCTGCACTTCAGCATAGAGACTGTCCCGCTGCTTTTTGGACATACGGCCAAACTTCACCGCTGTTGACAGAAAATGTCATTCGTCAACTGGAATCCAGATATTTACTTCCACTGACATATACGCTTGTCAACTCCATTTTTCAAACGTGCAACTGTGGAAAACGCCCAGCTCGCCTCTGGGATTCAACTTTGTAAGCCACTGTAATGGCTAACAGATCCCCGTAGATGGCTGCATTGGATCATTTTGGATTTAAGATCAGTGGAGCTTTTGAGTTGAACATAAAGATTAGGGGATGAATCTCAGCATGTCACTTCAATCATGAGGGAGAGAAATTCCAAAATGTTGGAAGTCAGACAAATTTACGCAGCTCACACTCGAACGGAGTATATACATGCGTGGTATGAACAGAGTACGTCACAGTAGGTGGGAGTGTGTGTATCTCGAAAGTGAGACAAATTGTCCTAGTTATGAGAGTGAATGCCATGTTAAAAAGCCGCTGACATTTTATGTCTGTAAATAAAACTTTAGCTTGCTATCAAAAACCCTATTGGTTTCGTTTTTGTTATTTTGTGGTTTGAGGTGATCTAAAAGTAAAAACTTTCTACCAAAGTCACTATTCTGCTTGACTTGTTTCTTTTCACAATAATTATTTTCTCCACCCCTTTCAAACAAAACTATTGGTGGAACAAAATTGTGTCCCACTGCTGATTACGAAAGAATTGAAAGAGGTTGAAACCAACTTTTTTTTTGTTTTTTGACTAGGACTCCATCTGCCACCTTGACCTCTAAGTAGTACTGTATGTTCCGTGCTTGATATCCAGTTTACTCTATGACAGTCTACATACAGTATTAGTTTTCTCTCTGTGGTCCAAAAAAGAGTCGGACGCAAGTTTCGAGGCATCTCCCAACAGCTGAAGTAGAACCTTAACACTGAGGGCTTCAAATTCTCATGGTATCGCCTTCAATTTAGAGGAATGCGGGACTTGGCTCCGTAGCAGAAGCTACTCAACTTCCCTTATATAAGTTTCGACACAGCTCACAATTGTGATACAGTTTGATATACGCCACAGAAGGTAATCATGATAAGATTATAGGAAGTGTGTCAACGGAGTATGCTCTGTTGTGTTTACCATCTCGGCTCATGCCCAAAGCCAAACACTTCTGTAGACGGCAGTGCTGGCAACGGTTGCGGTTCGTTCTGTCGATCAAACAGTTCCTCTGGCGGGAGCAAGAGTACATGGCATTGTTTTGTTGGCTGCGACGGAAGAACCCCTAAAAGACATGCACACTCAGTTGACATTTTCATAGTTTGAGATATGATGTGTTTCTTCAAGCATGTCCTGTTTTCATCCGTACCTTGCAGCCTTCGCAGGTGATGACCCCATAGTGGATCCCCGAGGACTTGTCCCCGCAGATTTTACAAGGGATGACCTCAATTTGAGCTGCAGGACCAAAACCAAAGTTGACCAGGTCAGAACAAGATTCTCTTGCATTCAGAAAATAAAACTGTACTTCACACAAGGTCAGAATTGGTCCCAATAATGAAAAACATTAACTCAAACCCCAAAACACACCTTAACTTGGCTTCTATGCTCGCATACTACCGGAGTGAGAGAGGGATATTAATGTTCAAGATATTTCCCCAAAATTTTTTATTAGAAGATACTCTGAAACACATCTACAATATTTTAAGCAGATTTCCATGTAACCAATGGCTTCAAAAGTGCTTGCTCTGGTTTTTATTAAATCAACTTTTTAAATAACACTTTTGTGTTTAGTTTTAACAGCAAGTGTTTTATGCACACAGATAAGCTGCTTTTCTATTGTTTTATGATAGCATTTGTGAACTTTGCCCACCTCTGAGCTCATTTTATCTGTACAGTGCTGTCTTACTCTCTTCTGTTATAAATCCTGAGCAAAATAATATGCTTTGTGTGTACTGTTGACCTAGAAACGGCGAGCTGCAGCCTTATCTTTTCGGAGTTAGGCAGTTGTAATTCCCTGTATCCTGAATTAAAAGGTCAAACTTCACCGCCAACTAATATCAAGTACAAAATGTTTTTAACAAACTTTGGAATTCTGCATTCTTTTTTTATAGGGATGAACTAGTACTGTCTGAGACCTCGTCTAAAAGAAACGTTTATTGGGGTATGATTAGTGATAAAATGTACATTATTTGATCACTGGAATAAAAATACGACGACTTGGAAATGGAAACCAACACAAATCTAAAGAGCTGGAAAAGGGTGTCTTGTGAAGAATGGAACTTTAAAGTTTCAAAAATTTGGGCACAGGCCAACAGGATTCGAGAAGCCAACCTGCCTTCAACTGCGTTTGTCTGTGCGCTGCATGAGGCCCCCGTGAAGGAACAGATTGCACAAACAGATAAGGGATCACATGACTGCTGCACACTGAGATGAACAAAGAGTTCTGTCTTGTTCCTGGCAAAGCAGCAATATCATAAGATAATGTTGCTTAGCCTGTTATTGAAATCTTATAGTTCTAAAATCCTCAGACTGATCCACATTTATTGGCTATTGTTTGGTAATTCACTTGTATGTGATCATTCGACTTCACCAAGAGCAAAAGCACAACTTTCCTCCACATACACGCACTCGATTGTCTGCTCACCTCTAAAGCAGTAGACTAAAATATTGTACTCCAACTGATCAGGGCAGCTGCAGGCATGTAATGGAAAAAAAATATCTGCCACCCCCTCCGTCCGTTTCAGCGAGGCTCTCCTCTCCCTCCCGCACCCATCTCTCGATTATATAACTCTCATCTGTGAGCATTCCTCACAACTCTCATTGAGCCGGCTCACTCTAGCAACGTCGACGGACCCGCCCTCGCCGTATTCGCTCTGTGCTACTGGCCGGGCGGCGTCGGCAGCTCGCTCAGTATTGGCTGAGTCAGCCGTCGGTCGGCCGCTGTAGCCTGTCAGCCCATGTGGACATTCTGTCCCACTGACACACTTTCCCACTGCAAGGGAAGGGAGGAGGGAAGGAGGCACATCACAGCACTCCACAGACCAATTTTAAGGTGGAGCTCAACAAAGCTCTCGCTTCCATGAAAAATATTTTCCTTATGGCCTGGAGTTTGAATAATTGATTTGAAAAATGCTGTTGCATAACAGTAAAACCAACCACTCCAAGTAATAACAATGACACTAGAAAAACTGCTTTCACCAGTAATGTCTTGGAAGACACAAGCAATAAACAGATCGTGTTTTACTACTGACGTACACACATTTAACGAGCATGTTACTGCACATACTACTGTACAGTTAAACTAGGAACTTGATTGTCAGCCATTTGGTTTCCCAGCCCTCTCCTCTGTCTTTGACCGAGAGCTCCGGTACAGCCACGTCTATTCTTGTCCACTGCGAAGAGCCAGAAATACAGTACAGTGGCTCACCCAGCCAACCATATTCAATGCATGTCTCTAAAGCTCTAGACCAAAGATGGTATTACAATATATAAACCTACAATGTGAGCATGTTGCTTATTGTTAAGCTGGAAAGAAAAGAAAAGCAAGGCCACATTGTAAATTAAAGAAGAAAAGGAATGTTGACATCCTTTTTTTTTCATCACTGTAAAGGCAGAGGAAACTCGATGTTACACTAGGTTACGTTGACTTTAGAACCTCAATATCAGTTGACCTATCTGACCTTTTGTTCTGAAGAGAACTGCCGCACTCCAACCGATCAATACAAGCCAACCTTTTTCACTAACATGATGCATGAAGGCACATGCAGCGTTCAATATTTGTCATACACCAACAGTGACTCCGTCACAAACTCTATGAGGGAAAGAATGGTGATTTTCCACATGGCGGCTGGTTTAGCTGTAGAGGAGAGAACCCAGAACAAGCTTATTAATAACAGTTAGGCCGCTGTAAAAAATCTGACCTTGTTGTCATTGGTTGAAAAGAACAGACAATTAGTTTTAGAGTTGGGAAGAGTGAAGCACTGAAATGCATAAATCTATTCATCCAACATTTTCTTCTTGGTATCTAAGGTGGAAAAAACGGCCTATCAATTGCACAAGAGTCACTGGGTTAGTGTGTCAGAAATATGCCTGAGAGTGAAAAATGAATTTCGACCGTTCACATCCTCCCCCTTGCTGGCACGGTCACAAGTGTGCCAACAAACGTCATACTTGCACAACCAGTTTTGAGACAGTTTTTATTTGGGCGTCATAATATTTTGAGCAGGGCTCGATGCCCTTTGGCAACCCTTTATAAAAGTCAGTGCTCTGTATTTTTTTTAATTACCTCATTTAAAACCAAATAACCTTCATATCACTGCGCAATGTGTGGTAATCATCTGTCAATTCATGCATACACTTTGAGAACAAATGAGCCAAATATACATTGTTGTGACTTGTTGATGACCCTGTGATGTTTTATTATAGAGGTTTAAGAAATTCAGATTGCATCATGTCTCGCAGTGGAGTGCAGGATGATGGCGTGGCACATGCATATCGCAACACTGTGCTACTGTGTATAGAGAATTTGAATGCATTCAAATTAAGGAGCTCTAATAAAAAACACAAGTGAAAGAAGGTGAGGTTAGAACAGAGCAAATCATTTCAAAAGCCTCCTCCCTCTCATGTGATATTGTGCCATTTTTGTGAGTAATCAATACACACTGTAATTCTAAATGACGTCAGAATGTCAAATATGGAATCAACTATTTCACCGTAATTGTGATGTATCAGATATCTACAACTTCAAACGAGGATGTCAAGATCAAATGACTAATTCCGGTTTGTTTTACATTTAGATGTCCTGCATTCTCATTCACCCCCCACAACCCCCCCCCCCCCGTACGGGTCTGAGCCCTTCCACAACCGTCAAAAACAATTAACTTGCATGCCCCTAAAACTATTTAGATTCGACAATATTACATAATCATTTAAACCGTAACGATACCTCAAACTGAAACAGTTGACTGTATTATTTAAATATCCATACATCTATTTTCCAAGCTGCTTATCCTCAAAAGGGTTGCAGGAGTGCTGGATCTTATCCCAGCTAAATACGGGCAAAAGGCAGATTACACCCTGAACTGGTCACCAGTTAGTCACAGGGGACGTATCGACATCATCACTGTGCGGGAATCGATCCCACGGTCCCTGCACTAAAGCCAGGGCACGGGTGTGCACCACTACATCATCAGTGACCTTATAAATTTGAATATAAAACACAAATTATCTTTGCAAATAAATTCCTTAGAGGATTTGATTTACAAAAAAGGTTTTGGATGTGCTCACTTACAGTATATTCATATATGGTGAAGACCTTCCATACCCTCCACTAACAACCCAGACTAAACTTGGTTCCACACCAACTGTCTAAGTTGAGATGTCTCAGGACTTCAACGCACGTCTTTGACACCACTCCCTATTTAACCAGGGCTTTGGGACCATTGTTTGGCTTTTAGTGGGTTTCGGAACGTGCACTGAAATACGTGAGGTTTGTTTCTTCTCTGACCAGCAGGGGATAAGTTTCATAGGTGAAAAAAACAACGAATAAATACATTCATGATGAGCGAAATGTGAATATGAAGGGACTTACTGTACTCTGCTGTCCTGTGGAAACTCTCATTGTTGCACTGGGCATTTGTAAATGTGAATGCAATACATTTAGGTAATTATCAATATTTTAAATTTTTCATTAAAACATGGCTACTCCTACATAAATACTACACCTGCCTTAATTAATTATCTATCTATCTATCTATCTATCTATCTATCTATCTATCTATCTATCTATCTATCTATCTATCTATCTATCTATCTATCTATCTATCTATCTATCTATCTATCTATCTATCTGTCAAATATTCAGTGGCTGTTACAGACAAATTGAACGCACACATTATGAATAACGTGCTGCAGTCTTCTCGGGATGGCTGCTCAAGTTCAAGTTCATTCAGCACTGGCGGTTAGTCAGGAGTCAAGTGCAAGTGCAAGGGCAAGTGTCAGTATGGCTTTTTTTTTTTTTTTTTTAACTGCACATGGCCTGCAGGCAGTCAGGCGGGCGCTTCCCTCTGCAGCGCCCCCCTCCCTCCGCTGCGCATGCTGTGTAACGTTGGGTGACATAACTAGGTCAGTGGAACAGCCAGGTCCCTCTCCCTCTGTGCAGTCACACGGCTCGCCATGCTGGCAAGGCCGTGCCACTTCAACAACAGCATAACCGAGCTGATAAAAATGGCATGATAGGTGACTCAACATATTTTCTAAAACGATAATTATCTAAAAATGATTTGTTTTTAATACACGCAGCCGTTCTGTTGCTCATAACTAAAAATTTGATTTACTCGGGTAAATAATGAAATATGCAGGATTCCATTTGATGCTTCCATGGTTTGAAGTATAGAAATACAAACGTCTCGATTACATAATTGTAGTTTTGGTTAACAACAAGCTCGTCTCACGCCCCTCCCCTTTCCGTATTGCATAACACGAACATGGATCTCTAACCCGAATGTACATTTGGTCGCCCAGGTGACAGAGATGTCATAATTCACTCGCTGACAGGTTTGGTGCTTTATTAAAAACACATTTCCACCTAGTTAATTGATCAAGTAATGTGCCAGTATTGAAAATTCGCAACACAATTCATGATTTTCATTCATTTATTGTAGACTGACCCAAACCCGCTGCAATTAAATTTTAAAGTAAGAAGTGAACTGGAGTCTTCAGTCGTAATCCAGTCATGGGGTTGGGGGGGATTAATGCGCATTATAGGAGCAAAACAGGCGCACACCAGAGGGTCTATGCGCGCACATGTGTCAGACAACCTTTCCAATGCGCTCCTTGCTGGCGGTGGAAACGCGCCACTAAGTTACGCACACGACACGATTTAAGTTGAAGCCACTCACCTCTCATTTTGACGTCTGCTTCTTGTTAAGAGAAGGAAGCGTGGCTACATTTGGGTGCGCTGCAGGTGACTGGCAGGAAGAATCGGCTGTGTAAATAATAATGTCTCTTCTTCCCGACCGCAGACTGGATCCGCGAGGGGAAAAGGCAAGAGTGGGGCGGAGTGGGGAGGAAAAAACACCTCCAAGTGTCGTCTATCGTTCGGTGAAGTCCGAGCGAATTAAAAGAGTGGAGAAAGTCTCTTTGGATTGCATTGCATCCTAAACGCCCTTGCGACCGGCGTAGCGATTCGGCCAGAATCCTCCTCACGGTGCGCACGGTGGTCCACACAGTCAGCGCCTTCCTCTCACTCTACCCTGCTAACCTACTTTCTCCAAGCGTGGACTCTCTCACATGATCTCACCGCCACAACCTCCTCGAGCGGCAGTAAGCGACGGGGGCGCGCGCGCGCGCACGCGGGGACGAGCTTAAGGTGGCAGTGGAGTGGAAGGGAGGAGGGGCGGGCGCGCGCACGGCATCCCGTCACGTCCACTCTCAGACCTTATTAGATAAGGCTACTGTACGCCGTGCTGTTATTTAAGAATTAATCATCCTTGTGTTATGAGGGCTTTGTTTGCACAAGTAGCTCGAATTCGTGTTGTCATGTGGAGCACTGGTTACATGGGCCATAATCAAAGTAACCAAACGTTTTACTCCAGTGTACTGTTAGTTTAGAATGATATGAGTGGGATAAAAATAAAGAGCACAACTGCAAATACTTGCTTGAGTAATATTAAGTAGGCAGCACGGTGGCGCAGCTGGTAAAGCCAGGGCCTCATAGTTCTGAGGACCCTGGTTCAATCCTGGCCCCGCCTGTGTGGAGTTTGCATGTTCTACCCGTGGGTTTCTTCCCCTATCCCAAAAACATGTAACATTAATTGGACACTCTGAATTGCCCCTAAGTCTGATTGTGACTGTGGCTGTTTGTCTCTATGTGCCCTGCAATTGGCTGGCATCCAGTTCAGGGTGTACCCCGCCTGTTGAAGGCTGGGATAGGCTCCAGCACTCCCCGTGACCCTGGTGAGGAGAAGCGGCAAAAGAAAATGGATGGATGGATAATATTCAGTGAGTAAGTGGTTACTGTACTTGTGTTTTACTTTCTTATCTGTTGAGGGTGGCATGCATGGTGCAGACTAGCAAAGCCCCCTCACAGTTCAGAGGTCGTTGGCACATAACTGGGTTCCATCCTTCCTGTTTGGAGTTTGCATGTACTCCCTGACTGGCCTGCTGTCAGCATAACAAAACAAAGCAAAATCAAATCCACTCCCAAAAATACAATACAAACAAAAATACATACAATCACTTATACAAAAGGATATATTAGCATATATACATAATACAAAACATGATAGCAAATGTTGTGCTTTTAAAAGATTTTGTTTACTTGATTTTAACACTACACTTGACTTACACCTATCTCAAAAAGTATAACTTGGGGATACTTTTATTCACACAAAAAAAGACTATCAGTAAGACAATCAAGACAATTTGGATCTGTGCTCCTTTTTACTGAATGTGTTGCCATGGTATCGAGATGGGACTCAGTATCAGCAGAATCCATCAAATAAATTGATTCAGAATTTGGTACAAAAAGATGTAATCGGGACGTCACTAGTTATTAATGCAAATAAGCACCCCATCCCTTCATATTAATGAACGATATGGTGGCTGTGTTGTCATTTACTGACACTTTTTATTTAAGAGTTATATTTTTCAACGTGGGTTTTTGCTTTGACCATTTTCATGAAAGAAGTCATCATCTTGTGCTTCACAAAAACATTTGTTTGTCAATTTCCTCCCACATTCTAAATGTGTCTACGGTGGCTTTAATAATCAACTAATTGTTCTCAATCACCCACGTGGCATACATTGTGGTGGTGTAACTTTAAGACTGTTGAGTACTACAGCTCCAAAGACACTTCTGCACTAGTCACAGGCAAACTTCCAAATATGAGTAACTCAATACAATCAAGGAATATTTATTTCAGCTATTTTACACAAACGATTTTTGTCAGCAAGGAATGTTTGATAATGTGGGTTTTCCCCCAATAATTGCTCGCAGAAAAATCAACGTATTCTCACTGGGGAAGTTTTGGAGTTTACACCCGGCGACCTTGTAATGTTCGATGCCGCTTGGTTCCTGTTTTGCTTCATTTCTGAACTCGTCATGATGTTTTCAATTAATGGTCCGCTGTAGCAACGCAGCCCCGCCTGCGTGGTGTTTCCATGTTCTCCTCGTGCCTGGGTAGATTTTCTCCGGGCACTTTGGTTTCCCCCCGCGTCCCCAAAACATGCATTAATTGGAGACTGTCAATTGCCCATAGGTGAGAATGTGTATGCGAGGGGTTGTTTGTTTCTATGCGCCCTGCGATTGGGTAGCGACCAGTTCAGGGTGTACCCTGCATCCTGCTTGGAGATAGCTGGGATAGACTCCAGCGACCCCTTGTGAGGATAAGCGTCTGAGAAAATGGGCGGATGGTGCGCAGTGGCTTCTTCCACAATAGTCATCAAGTACATATGGGGTGTGATGCACTGTCACTGCAACAAATACCGATGACATTTTGTTTTGTTCTCTTCTGTTTTGTTCTGGTTTTATTAATTCTGCCCTCGTGGTGATGAGATGGGTGACAGTGGGTAAGTGGGGGTAGTGCCGTGTGTGTGTTTATGTGTGTGTGTGTAGGGGAGGAGTGGATTGGGGGGCTAATGATGCAATGTGCTGGCAGCACTGTTATGAAACAGCATGAAGCCAGAGATTACTCAAACTAGGTTAGTAGAGCAGCGGCAGTCACAGATCCCCCCCACCCCCCCGCTCTCTCTCCACACTCACCCATAAACACGCATACATGGCAGCAGGCACGCACATTTCCCTTGTAGCGATCCTTTCTATCCTTTCACTCCATGTCCAATTTGTGATATATTTTTATTCTCCGACATGCGTGCAAATCCCCACTTCTCAAACCCATGCTGTATTCCCCCCTCTCGTTCATCTGTCCACCACTTTTCCCTTCCCCTCGCCCTGCACTCACACCTCCTCTAACGCCCCTCTGTTCTATTTCTCCCTTGACAACAGCAGTAACACTTTGACCTCAGTGCTTATGTAACTGCTGCGCAGAATGGTTAGACAGCAGGGGAGGGGGGGGGGGAAGCATGGTTGGCTTCGCAAGGCAGACATTTTGTTGCTCAATGAGAAAGTAAGGTGGAAGAAGAGATGAGCAAGGAGAAGCGATGAGAGCTGGAATAGTTTTGGGAGCGTGCCACCAGCTGCATAACTAAGATGACAGAATGGATGAGGGAGGAGGATGAAAATGAAAAAAAAAAAAACGAGTTTTGAACATCATAAATCTTTTGACAACCACCAGATCTGCATACAAAAAGATAAACAATGTCCATTTCTGGGCAGTACATTTCAGATAATACCCAATACGATTCTAGCCTAAAACCTTTTACGGTACACTTGTTTCAGTACACCTGTGCGATCTAATCTTACCGGTACACAGCCACTGTCAAGAGTTAGCCTCACAGTCAAGACCAGAGATTCAAATCCTCACAGGCTATTTTTTGTGTAGTTTGCATCTTCTCCCTGTGCGTGTGTTTTTTGAGTATTCTGCTTTCCTTCCACATTACAAAATCATATATGTTGGGTCAAGTGAATACTCTTACGTGCCCATAGATGTGAATGTGAGTGCAAGCACAATGAGGAAGGGCGACCTTGGTCCCACCCGTCCAAGAGGAATGTATGGGCCTAGAATGTCCACCCTGGGCGGACCGAGCCAAGAGGACAACACCCATATCCAGGGAACCGGGGTGGACCCCCAAGCCAAACTGAAATTGACCACATTGTCATCCTCCCACCCATCCCCAGAAGCGCAAGAGTCCCCCACCCAACAACTGGGCCGATTGCAGAGGTCCGCCATATACACTAATTATAATTTTAATTTAATCAGATCAACAGACCAAAATTCAGCTTCTTTTGCATTTGTCTTACACAAGCGACTTGCCATGCATTTGGTACCTGGGACTTCATCCCCCTTTTAATACCACCAATGTCACGTCTGTGGATACCCCATAAATAGGGCTCGTAATGGGTAACCATGTAAGCCATGTGACTAGTCGTCGACTATAATGCCCCCCACCTTGATCTTTGCGTCTTAGGAAGTATGGATGGGCACCCCACAGACCTAAAACAAATCAAATCTGTCAAACGAGGGCTGCGGACTGGCCCACTCCTCAAACATGACCTTAAGGATGAATCAGGCGGAGGTGGACTATGAAGGCGGAGGAAGGGTGTGGCATTTCTTCAATCCCAGTTGTCTGGGGTCCTCAGCCATTGGATCTGACTGAAGCTCTGTCATGATCATGAATTTCTTGGGGTGCGACAAAATCTTCACTTTAATTAAAGTTTAGCATGGGTGTCTCCAAAGGATACACCTTCAAGTTAACAGTAGATAATCCTTCCTTCCTTCCTTCCTTCCTTCCTTCCTTCCTTCCTTCCTTCCTTCCTTTCTTCACAAATCCCTGATTTGTGGAATAGCTAAGAAGTCATATCACAAATATAGAAGCCATCAACAATATAGTACCACGTACTGTACACACACTTCACGTACGTCATGCATAAATCTAATAACATGATCAAAACACAAAATGTTTACATAGAATGCTCAAATACTCAACAAAGGTACGGAGGATTGAACTTATTAGTTTGAGCAGATCGCTACAGATCTGTTTTGCTAGTCGGAGTCGGCTGTAATAAGTTTTGCTCTGATTGGATAATGAGATGGAAAAATAATCCCATCATCGAAGGCCAGGGAACTGTGATTTGTTCAAGAAACATTCCAACTACTAATACTGTATATTTTAATTGTAATTGGCAAGCACGACTGACTGTCGGCCCTGGGGCAGATTAGATTGACATGGCAACCCAGAGAGGCTGATGTGCAAAAATCCAACATTACTGGAAGGAGTCCAGTGAAGAGAAATATGATGAAATGAAAACAATAGTCTGTTGGGAATAAATAATACAGTTTAATAGAACAAATCTTAGAATTCGGGTTGTAACTGTAAGCCAATACTTCTGACAGTGTTTAGGCTAGCAGAGATCCTGTTGTGATTGTTACACATACTGCAAAGCTTATTTTTAAATAGCTTGATTCAGATCATTAGAATGTCAAGCCAGCAGTTTTGTCATCACGCTGTTGATTTTTGTTGTGTGCCGTAGGTGTCTCCTGCCTCACATCAAAGCTGGCACAGGCTTGTGACTCTGTGGAGTTAAATTTAAAAGCCTCGCTCACATCAAAGCGCCTTTGTGGGGATGACGCTTGGAGTGTAACTGATTGACTGCACATGGTTTTCGACGGAGGCCCCATGGCCAATCTCTTTGCCTCAGTCGCATCAACGCTGTACATTCCTGCCTTGCTTCTCCCACGCCACGCCGCGACACTTTCATATACAGGGAAAAGCGGGAGTGGGGTTATTAAAAGCGCAATGATGGAAAATTTAATATTCACAGCTGCATGCAACAGCAAAATGCATGTAAACTGGGAGATAATCTTATGTCAGAGTCGCCCCTACCCATGTGCTGTAACCCTCCCACCCCCCCTTCATTTTCTAAATCTGCTTGTTTTCTCCTCTCTGAAGGTGGTGCTAATCCCCCCCGCCCCTCCCTGCCTACAGCTAAGTTTGGCCGCAGCAAAGACCAGCGTCACTAGGTCAGTGTGTCAATTCCCTCTTGCCACCCATTCGTGTTTCATTTGATCTGTCTTTTATACCTTTTGTAAGTCATTGTACTGTACAGCTCTGAATGCTTATCACACCTTGTTCCTTCCCGCAGTCGTTTTGTGTTATCAGCCTCGTTTGTCATATACTGTACAGCTTCAGTGTGTGATAAAGGCTGTACTCGTATAAATAGAATAGTTCAGGCGGAGGTCAATAGGTGCGGATTATCTCATTGAGCAAACACACCCCCACCCCGAATGAGATAGATTGCTGGGAGAAAAGCAAACATACGCGGTATATTTTTATATTGTCCTTGACCTGATTTTGCGCAGCGTGCTTTAGATGTACAGCCAGGTTTTCATGTTGTGTCTCTCCATTTCATTTCCTTCCTCACATTGCTTTTTGTTAGTGGCTGTAAAATGAAAATGAATTTACCACAGAAAAGAGTGTTTTTAACGACCCAGCCAAATATGAAAAATTTAAAAAACGAAGACTAAGTATATAAAATGAGGCCTCAAAATTCATAGAAACTAAGACATTCTCTCTGCTCTCAAACACTCTGGGTGTGTTAGATGAATGTGCTTAAACCACACCCTGTTCACTTGTCAACTTTCAATTCAATACCAGTTCTATGAACTGAAAAATATGGATGTTACTTCATCTAGCGTGTTTCTTATACCTGAACTTTTCAGCCTTAAAAATGTGTCCACTTGAAGCCTCCAGTGGCCAGAATGTATCCAATCCTGTTGTCATGGGTCTTTTCTATCCCGCAACAAATGGTTACACCCGCCCCCACTCTTCAGCCTTTCTCTGTGTGATGTGCTCACACTCAAGGCTGACAACGAGCCACTCTAAAAGCGGCCAGCTGACTGTGTGAAGGAATGATGTCGTCGCTAGGTACATATTTTACTTAGCCCTGAAAACATCAGGAAAACTGAAATAGTGAGCTAAACGCTACATCTCCAAATTTTAGTGCTACAAAGTTTTAAGTAGCTGCATGTTTTCATCAATTATCTTCAGACATTTATAAACATTTAGAAACAGATCTCCAAATTCACTCTAAAGAGTATTTAATAAACTTTCAGTGATGTATTCATAAAGTGCATTTGTGATTACATACTATATTCTGAATCCAGAATCGTACTGTGATGGTCTTTTTGTCCAGCTTTACATTTCCACAATATGCCCAGACATGTCTTGACAAACAAAGTCAGTAACTAGTCAGTAAGTTTTTTCTGCTGTCACTCAGCCCGTTTCTCGTTTTGTTCTTTGCCCACTCCCACATGCCGTTGAATAGTCGGACTCGGTCTGGTGTTGACACAGTAATGATACCAAGCCTCTAAATTAGGTAATACATTAACTGCAAATGAGATGTTCTGGAGTGATTAGAGTGCCAACCTGCTCATAATGCACATATGTGAGGTCAAGCTGTTTTTCCTGTGTGTACACATGGTCGGATGCAAATATATGCCGTGCAAATATCTGTGTAAAAGGAAGTTTCCGCGGCAACCGTAATGTTTTCATCTCCAGTGTTATTCAACGTGCCTTGCTAAATGAACCTGACCCAGATATGCCGCGTAGTGAGTGCGATTTCCCCCCCTCCATGCGCATCGGCGCTGTTGTGATATTTGTTTTTATTTTGTAACCAAGGCCATCAAGCGTAGTGAGGTGGAAACAAGAAGTCCGGTATCTTGAATATTTCCCTGAAGGAAATCCCTTCAGTTTTCTTCGTGGTTAGCCCAATGACATACATCGTCTATCACCTTTTCTCCAGAGTTGCTCGTGTTCTGATGGGCAACCAAACACTTCCTATCGCATTTCTTCTATCCACCCTCATAGATTCTCTCATCATCTTAATTTCCTTCAGGGCCAGATTTGTATGTTTGTTTAAGCCTTTGCAGCCCCGCATTATCTAATCACGGAAGACTGAATCCAGTGGATGACTCTTTTGAAATGATGAGGTTGTGTACACGCATGAATCACCAGCCACAGAACCTTTCCCTGTACATTTGTGTTCCATTCAATCTTGTGCTTTTTCGGGTTAATCGCATTCACCACCCACATCTGTTTTCGTCATTGCAGAAGTAATGCACGCATCACCCCATTTCGGGGCGTCAATCAACGCAGAAACGCCGCATTTGAGAATCAGACATGGGTGAGACTGGATCTAGCAGTTCCTGTTGCAACAGCCCGGATGACTCATAGCGGCGCAGGCCTTCACAGAGACATCTAGCGTTGGCACTGAGATACCACAGGACGGCCTTATGTAATAGTTGGAGTTTGCTCTAGATCGTGCATATTGTATGACTCTCAGCCCTTTTGATCTGAGGACTGCAGAGACACATGACAAGTCACAAGCTGTTATGCGGCTGAAAAAAACTGCATCTGAACGCAGTACTGTGGTTGTTTTTTCTTGCTCTCATACAATTCGAGAGGTATACAGTAGGATTGCATGCCACAATTTGTATGAATATACCCACATATTGGTTTCCAAGTTGAACTTTGTACCATGGAAACGATACAGAAAATATGAGTCTTTCATGTAAAGTTCAAGTGACAAACCATGATACCAACATTATGACATGCACACTCTAAAAGGGACTTTTTTTTCCCCTGTAAAATTAATTTTTCATAGCTGTGCTCGGCAGATTGAAAGTGCCATGTTGGTAAACATTATCCCGTGTTGGGAATGATGTAACCATCATTGGATCACATTAAGAAACTAGTGAAACTGACTCATCCGACTTGAATAGTCAGACTGGTCTTTGTCGAGCGGACGCCCGATGAAAGGTAATGAGAGAGAACGAAAGGGTCTGCATGAAAAGTCTGCATTGCATCACAATGGGGAAAAAGAAGCAAGGGGCTGGTCAGGGGCTCTGGGAGGGGACAGATGGGTGTGTCTTCGCTGACCTAGTTACAGCAATAGAAGCCCTGAGCTCAAGACAACCCCTCCTGCAGCCCCTCTGTCCACCATCCCTGCCTGACTTGGTGACGTGTAAAGGGCACTTTCAAACGGCACAGACAGCCGGGAATGGAAGTCAGGCAGAGGCAGACGGAGGGAGGCAAACTGAGATGGGTGGACGGATGCGACACGATTAAGGTTGACTGAGATGAGCAGACAAATACATCCACAGTCATATATAAGATCTATGCAGAGATGGGGAATCTCTTTACACAAACAGGAAGAGCCTCTAGGGTCTTACAGCAAATTAATAACAACAGACTGCAATGGTAATATTAAACCCCCACACATCCTGTGGAATATTGGATTTTTTTCCCTTCATTGTGGGCAAGGGGGGGAGGAATCACATCTTTGCAGCGTAAAGCAGCTTTTAATAAAATCAGAAATGCTATAACTGCACAAATACAGGCTATGATTACTCATAAACATGATCTAATCTCATATTTCCTGTGTTTCTCAGGGCTAAGCTTGAATTTCATGGCGATCGCAGTGGAGACTAGGCAATGTCTGTGGGGTTAAATAAGCAGAATTAATGACAGACTTCAGAACCAGCTATGGTATACCTAACCTCCAGGCTCCTCACTGTTTGACTAACTTTTTGACCCCTCCGTTTCGAAGTTCAAGTAGAAGGAGTGCATACAAAGGACGGGGGAATGACAGTGGAGTGCATTGTAATCTTCCCTGACATGAACGGCATATCATCTTAAAAAGGCTTGTAATTATCTGAAAAGGCAAGTTAAAGACAACACTGGCAATTTAAAGATAAATCTCTTTTGGATCTTATTCCTTAAAGCTGTCACAGTGACCCAGAGGTGTGACCAAATCATTGCTTTGCTAGTCCAGAGTCAAGTCACAAGTTTTGAGTCCTTTCATTTTACCAACAAGTAACAATACATTTTGAAATACTGTATAGAATTTGTCCATCCATCTATTTCCCGAGCCACTTATCCTCACAAGGGTCCCAAAAATGCTGGAGCCAATCCCAGCTGTTTATATTTAATTATGAATATGTTATATACTACATTTTTACACATAATATATTTTATAATCTGCATTTATTGATCAAAACAAATATCACAAGTGCATTGTACCTTTGTAAGAAAACCTGGGAGCTGATCAAAATTTTTGCATCTTCAAAGATGTCAAAGGGGTCTTAGTTTATTTCACCTTCAAAGCTGATTGATAGTCGGTTTTCAGTTTTTATTCTATGAAAATGCTGTGCTGTGACTTACCTTTCCCTCACTTTATTTCTGAAGTCACTTTAGACAAACCTGTCACAAATAAGAATTTGCATCCAGTAGTTCCGCAACTTGCCGTCAAGTCATAATGAAGGCCAAGGATCAAATATATTTTGGCTTGTTTAAAGATCAATTATGAGTACACAAGAGAAAATAAGACATTTCACTTACTAATGAAAGACCAATTGCTTTCCCCTTTTAGATAATCCACAGAATTTTTCTTAAATACACATTGTGCAGACATTCCTAGTGATGCAATTTCTGAAGCAAATATGAATATATTCCAATTTAAACTTGGCATTTCTTGTGCATATCAAAATCATAAGGCATTTATAAACAAAAAGAGGAACACAAGTTTATCTTGTTACAAAGGTACTCTGTCTGAACACTGTAGTGGCCATACATAAGTAGAGATGTCCCCATACATTTTGATTTGATTGATTTGATTTGAATTTTGTGACACAAAGAAGCGTAATGGGTTAGATTTTACCACGACTCGAGGAGACGTCGCAGAAACGTCTCCACTACCATCATCAACTCGTTGAGTAGTCTCTAGCCCAATGAGATAGGACTCAAAGTTACAAATGGATAGGAACAGTGTGTGCTTCCTTCAGTTTGTTTTATTATTCCTTTGCAAAGCAAAGGTTGAATTTATGACATGCACCATTAATGACCTGCCTCTTGGGCAACTGTCTGTAATTGCCGAAGCTGAAGGTTAATCTTCCTTCAGCACAGCTAAAGTGCATTTCAGTCTCGTAACACATGATGACAGCAACAAGTAATTTTAATCCGATTGAGTCATGCGTTAGTTAGATTGAGAGTTACCTTTTTGCGTTAACTGCCACCACTGCAGCAACTTTAAAGGGCAACACATTTCTGTAAGACCTTTTTGCTCTGTCATCTGTTTTTGTCTCATGTATTCTGAACTATTCCATTCAGCCTGCCCACGACCGTTCCCTAGATTTTTTTTCCTCCACCCTCCCCCTTCTTTTGGCCTCTCTCACTTGTCAAGGAATCTTTTCCTTCCTTTGTGAAACAACATTTTCATGCCAGAAAAAAAAACCTCATGCTATGAACCCATGACAGTTATTTTATTACCAAACAAAGTGTCGTCTCTTTCACATTTCATCACTCACTAAACCAGTATTATTCTTCTTCAGTCTATTGCTGTCTCCAGCGATGTTCCTTACAGATGAGCTACTGCCTCTCAAAGGCTTTTGTTTTAAACTCAAATTTTTTTTGCATTCTTGAGGTTGAGTGCAGGTTTACTTCAAAGATACATAAATCCATTGATTTTCTGCAGCGCTTGTTCTCATATGGTCACAGCTGAACAGTACAGTAGTTCCCCCATCTTCTTATTTGATTAACAAATTACAAGTAAACATTCTGAATTGAACGTCCTGTCTCCGTCATACATCATGCACAGTTTTTCTGCCATAAACTGGTGAATACAATAATACAGTATTTTGCTTGGCATGTAGAGTCAACTCGTCACTCACTGAAGCACGATAAGAAGTGAGACATGCTTTAGGGAGGAAAGTCCTTTTGCAATGTGTGTTGACATACAATTCCAGAGGAAAATATTCGTATCGAATTCACCAGTTCCTTTTGCCCCCCCCCCCACACACAAAAAGAACAAATTGGTGACCCACTTCTTCTCACCATCCATCTTACTGTATGAAAATGGAAGATACTGTGGAAGTAATTTTTTATACTTTGTTCTTTCACTTTCCTCACAAGCGACAACATCCCAATCAGAGTGGATTACTTGGATGGACATTTAATGTAAAAGTGACGGGGGGTTGTGTCACTCGCATCCCCCACGGGTGCGAGGCCCCTGACAACTGCAGTGATCATTTCCAGTACGTGCGAATTGATTTACAAGTTTTTCATCGTTCATTCTGCTTTGACGTGTGAGCAAAACTTTGAAAAAACGACCCCTGCGAGGGAGTGAACAAAAAGTGGCTTCAAGCTATTTATTCTCACTCCCAGTTGAAGTTTATGCTCACTGTAAACATAAACTAGAGTGAATTAAACATGTATTTAAAATGAGCACATAGCATTTAATTAAGTCCATTTGGCCTTATGCTAACAAACAATGCAAAACGCCATTGAGGGGCAGACAAAAAGCATCTATTTAGTGGCATAATGATTTATACACAAATAGTACATGAACACATGCAGGCTAAAAGGCTAGAAATACTCACAGGTAATATATTCTTTATCCTCTGCAAAAAACATTACTATTCCAGCAGCTCAATGACTCAGTACTGTTTTATATGGCCTCTGTGTGGCCAGGTTTAACAGAGCAGAAGGAGCCCAATCAATCATGCAGCACACACTGTTTAATACTTTATCATATTTACAATTATTTAATTATGGAATTACTAGTTGGGATAGGCCAGCACACCGGCGACCCTTGTGAGGATAAACAGTTCGGAAGATCAATGATGTATTATACAGTATTGTTCCATCCATCCATCCATCCATCCATCCATCCATCCATCCATCCATCCATCCATCCATCCATCCATCCATTTTCTTAGCCGCTTATCCTCACAAGGGTTGCAGGAGTGCTGGAGCCTATCTCAGCTGTCAACGGGCAGGAGATGGGGTACACTCTGAACTGGTTGCGAGCCAATCGCAGGGCACATTGAGACAAACAGCCACATTCACAATCGCACTGACGGGGCAATTTAGAGTGTCCAATTAATGTTGCATGTTTTCGAGATGTGGGAGGAAACCAGAGTGCCCAGAGAAAACCTACGCAGGCACGGGGAGAACATGCAATCTCCACACAGGTGGGTCCGGGATTGAACCCGGGAGCTCAGAACTGTGAGGCCAACGGTTTTCAGCTGATGCACTGTGCCGCCTATTGTTACATCACTAAAGTATTCTAAAAGACCCCATCATTCTTTTTTTATGTAGATTGTCAGAGTTGATCATTTTTGTATTGCCAGCATTCAGAGATGATAAAAGTATAAGTAACAGAAAAAGATGTTGGTACAAGAGTAAGTTATGAGTAAAGTAATATGTAATGCCAGTTTCGATAACAGTGTTTTTTTTGTCTTGACTCAGGATTTTACTTTATCAAATGTGTTCCCATAGCTTTGCTAACGTTCTGAAATGACAAAATAAAAAGTAAATTGGCCAATGATAACCACTAAAGATCCAACTGAATGGCCATTGTGCTGTTGCCTGCCTTGGCCACCTGGGGACAGTATATTACAGACTGATATACAGTACTGTAGATGGACTTCTATCTGTACAGTATCGATGTCTCAGCTCCTCGCAGATGACCAAGAATATATGAGAATATGTGACTATGAGTACTATTATATTGAATGTCTAATCTCCAAAATTGTTTACTCACTCAATCAGTACTCCCAAATCCCCATATATGGTTGTACAATACACTATAGCTCCCCCCGCAGCAGTGCCGCTAACTCCACGTGTAGCAAAGCCAATGCTAGCTATGAAGTGGACATCCTTCTGGTTACAGCCGACTCTACCCTCATTATCTGCATACACTTTCAGGTTTAGCATTCATTTCTGCTTAGACAAGACTCTGTTGTGGATCTTCCTGATTTACTTTCATTACTTCAACATGTATGCTAGGAGGCCCCGTAGCTCAGTGGTTAGATCACTGGTTTGGAAACCCAGTGGTTGTGGGGCCTCCACTCCCTGAGAAGGGTTGCGTCAGGAAGGGCATCTGGTGTAAAAAAAAAAAAAAAAAAAAAAAAAAAATTGTGCCAAACATATGTGCGTTCATCTGAGATGACACGCTGTGGCGACCCCGAAAGGGACAAGCCGAAAGGAACTTCAACATGGATGTACTTTAAAAGATGTAAAAATCAATATTTTCCTTTCAAGTTTGTCTGCATTCTGCTATTACTTGGTTTCCTCGCTCCTTTATTGGTTGTATTTTTTTGTTCAAATCCAACTATCAGTATTGTGTTAAAGACATATGGCGAGTCATCACCGCGGCAAAGGAACATTGTTGGCATAGTAACAGGAAATATGGTTGTGTTCATTGTCTGCTACACGCCAATTCATGTTCCTTTTCTTGTGAATTATTTCTATTCTGTACCTACAAACTGGAAGTCGATTTACCTGCCTGCACACACATATTTACGTATGTCTGAGTGGATTTCCTCTACAAACTGCTGCTTAGATTTAATTGACTATTGTTTCTCATTGAAAAAGTTATTTCCATAATCCAGTGGATAAAGCTGTTTGGGTCCCTCCTCTATCCAAACCACTTGTTAGATTACAATTCGTTCTAACTACCGGTTGAAGGCTTAATTCAATAAACTAACGTTTTCTTTATGGCGGCACGGTGGATCAGCTGGAAAGAGTTGGCCTCACAGTTCTGAGGTCCTGGGTTCGATCCTGGACCCGCCTGTGTGTAGTTTGCATGTTCTCCCCGTCCCGGCATGGGTTTTCTCCGGGCACTCCGGTTTCCTCCCACATCCCCCAAAAAATGCAACATTAATTGAACTCTCTAAATTGCCCCGAGCTGTGATTGTGAGTGCGGTTGTTTGTCTCTATGTGCCCTGCGATTGGCTGGCAACTAGATCAGGGTGTACACACCTCCTGCCCGTTGACAGCTGGGATCGGCCCCAGCACTCCCGCGACCCTCGTGAGGATAAGTGGCTAAGAAAATGGATGGATGGATGTTTTCTTTACCAGAAATGTGCAGTTGAGTAACTTAAGCCCGACTCTGCAGTAAATGCATTGCACTTAGGGTTGTTTTTAGTGTGAGATGATCCTAATTTCAGGACATTCTCTGGCTTTAAAGCACTCTTTCCTCCTGGCTCCAACTTATTTCCATCTATATGTAACAATCTGTATGGAAAAAAAAAGTTGGGAATATATTTTTCTGATATAACCTGAACCTGCAAATAATATTATAGTGAGAGACGCCTAAATATCTTTAGTGATGTCAGTCCTGGGACCTTTCTGACACACATCGCAAATGTGTGGCTGACATAATGCGTAAAATGTTATGTAATGTCAGTCTACTTTTCAGAGGTCATCAAGTTGCAATTTACACTTTCATTAGTTAGGTTTGTTTGTTTCCTATAATTAGGACCAGAAGTATGAGCAGCAAGAGTTTACGGACTTCATACACCATCACAATGGATTTGATGGAATCGGTATGGTTAAAGTAGAGACTTTCAGTTTTGATGTCATAGGGTTCACAAAAAAAGAAGGTATTTTCCATTTAGGAATTTTTGCAATTTTACTTCTAAACCTGACTAAATGTTTCCATTATTAAAAATTCTGTTTTACTTGCTCTCCCTTGAGCCGGTTGATAAACAGTACATGCCCATAAATGCATCGTATCACAAAAGCTTTTCCTCTTTACCATTTACAGTCAATACGTTGCCCCACCAAGGGAGATTCCGTCTGACATTCTTGCATTCAGGCCTAATAGGCTCAGACGGCGTCTAGCCCCCCCTTGTGATGTAAAAGGTAACTGCAGAACCAACGAAAATCTGCTGCCTCTGAACTGGTCTCTGTTTTAGTCATTTAGATAAAATGTCACAACTAGCACATGAAGATCTACAAACAGAATCCTCAGTGTGGGAATGTGAATGTTTGCATTTTAGGATATACTACTTAAACTTCAAAGCAACAATATAGCAGTAAATTACATATTTACATTTAATAGCAGTACTCCAAAGATTGATGGTTATTATCACAGAAGTATTTTAACAACTGAAAAAAAAAAACTTGGGAGGCAGGCAAATGGCTCAGTTCTGGCTAAGATCAGGCCCGCATCTCTACTCTAACAACAGGAAAAAGCTCCAGTCAGCGTTCAGCCCATGTCACGTAAATACTTTACATACATCTTATTCACAGCATTGCCACAGAAGAAAAAAATAATCATAATAATTATAATCAAAATAAAACCATCACAGTTAAATTTCTTGCTGTTTTGGGGAAGGAACCCTCTGCTCCCAAATCAGTACATCAAGTGGATTATTTACAATATTCACAAATGTTACAGTTGTGGAATTGCAAAAAAACCAAACAAACAAAAAAAAAAGAAAGACATTGTGCTCTTTTCTATTACTGCACAGCATAATGCCAATAAAAACATTCTCACCCTTGGGATGCTGACAAATATATTCAAAATCCTTCAGTATGGCAGTTGATTGGCAAACAGATGACCACATGACTAAAAATGTGATAACAAATATGAATGACATGCCATGACAACTCTCACATCATTTCAGTCCATGATTACATTCTGCATCCACAGTTGGTGTCCTTTTCATAGCGTGTGTATAATCATAAAGCGCTTTGACAATGTGTTTGTGTACATATTTACAGTACCATTCTAGTTATTGTATGACCTTTAAACACCTTTGCTTGCATCTTTGCAATCGCACGTCAACAGTACAGGCCCACATGGAACAGAGAAACATTCAGCAGGTAAGGTCAAAGGCATATATTTCACATATAGAATACTGCAATAAGTATGATTTTAGTCAGCAGTGGGGCCACTCCTGTCAAAAATGGTCATCATGGCACTTTAACAAGATTCATTTTTTTTTTCTTCTGTAAACAGGCATCAGTAAAAAGAAAATTTTGGCACACGTGGGATGAAAAGACACTTGAAACGAGTTTATTGGTAATTTCCATCTGTTACTGCAGTGTAAAAATAGCAAACTAATCATAATAATCCTGTCATAAAGTTTGCAGTTCATGAATCAGAACCGAAGAAAAATAAAATAAAATAAAGGGAAGTCTTAAATCACACAACCAAGCTCTTATTTAATGATTATGTCACGTAATTTGATGAAAGCAAAATTACATAAATCCAGAGCATGAACCAATTAGTGGCTTGATCGAGAATCCTCCCCCACAAAAAAAAAAAAAAAAAAAAATGGAAACATTTAATCAGCGGCTCATCCCACTTTTGTAAATTTCCTCCAGACAGCTCAAAAAATGTGGTTCGAATGTGGTGTTTATGTCTGGGCATGTTCCTGATCAGATGACAATATGATTTCCCCTGGGATTTCGCTACCAGGTTAAATTCCAAGATCCGGGACAGTCTGTTAAAAGACGTGGATGTAAAGTAATGATACTGTACATTACGTCCTGTAAGTGCTGGACTGAACTCAGGAGAAGAGAGGCGGTGGGACAGTCAAAAGTGCCACTGACACTTTATCACGTTAATTTATTTGTGTGACCTTTCTTGTATCTCCTCCACGCTTTTAACACATCAAACCTTCTGCATATTCATATGTAGCTTGAGCAACTTCTGCGGCCTGCAGATCGTGTCTCATGCTATAACTATTTTTTTTTTTGGGGGGGGGAGGGGCCTCAACAACAACAACAAAAACAAACGGTCTGTAGCAAGCACATGTAAAACCATTCCTCAAAGTCTCTCCTTGCCCCTGTTATCAATTTGCACTCCCGCAGATGAAATTAATCCACATTCACAACTTCTTCTCGACTGGACAGCTCCATATTACAGAAGTGTGACAGACGTGGAGTGACACCAGGATGATCACATGGTCCATTCGTTTATTTTTGTGCTGTGTATTACGTCAACAGCCTCTTGAAGGAAACGGTGACATAAACAAAACCTCACTGATTTCATTCAAAATAAAAATTGTAGACTTTAGGAGGATTTATTGTGACTGAATTGCAACTTTGGTGTACTTAACAAAACAGACAGGGCAGTATTTTTATTTAACATTCATAGTTGTAATAATGTGATTTTATTGTTTGCGTTCTGCATTCAAGGCTTAACTTAACCTTAGTATGTACAGGTATATATTTATAAAGTGTAATATTGGAGCACACAGCATCACACGTATCTCGCCCTCATCTTTTTGTACAGCATCCATCTCCACGCTGTGCTGATATAAATGCTGACTCTTTCACGAGACTCGACATATTGATGGCATAGAATTTATGGCCCCATTTGCCTTCTAGGGGCATTTCCATTACCCATTTTTGGCATTGGAGTTTCCTTCACTGCCTCTGTAACTGTCACTTTGTTCTGCATCACGTCTATGGGACCTTGACCCTCTTGTGGGCTTTCCGGGGAAATTCTTACCCATTAAACTTGGAGTGGGCTCAGTAATGCGGCATGAATAAATATATGTGATGTGTGGAAAAACAGAGCCAGTTAGGTCAGCTCCACTTTTTTGTGTTCTGGTGCAAACCTTTTTCAGACATCCTTGTGGAATTATTGGTCATTAAGTAGTACACGAAAAGAGCAATGGGCGACTGAGATGCCGACAACATCATTACGCGGAGCATGCGGCTGGCAGGGATACTGCTGACATTTCAGTTCTGCTTCCCTCTCTCCAAAGAGTTATGATTCTGCACGGCAATGAAACAGGCTAGACTATCGGAGGAATTTAACACACATTCCGCGTTGCCCATGTACACCTTGCTTCTAAATAACCACAGTCACAACTTAAATGTATAAGTGCAGTGAAAGAGGAAGCAGATGCGCCTTCTCCTTTGGCTTCCTGTTTATGGCCAGCGACGACTTCAGTTTTGACGTCTTGGTGACTCATCAGACGTTAAAAAGTCGCACAGATAGGATGCTACGTTCCCAATTAGATGCGGGCATATTAATAAATAGTAACCGAAAAGCTGAAGTTGAGCTGTATCCGCGCCTTCTGCTCAATACAACATCCACACGGAAGTTTTTGAAACACCCGGTGAGACATTTTCCCCTGAAAATGTGACACACAATCAATTGATTGATTGCTGATTTGACCTCCAGTCGAGTTCATTTATGAAACATAACATTGACAAAAGGATTGGCACAACCGGCTATTATAACAGAAAGCGAAAATATAATTTGTCTACCTTTGCAACTAAACTTGCTCTACGAAGGCCTTGATTTGTGTCTGTGGTGGACAGCGACCTACATTTATAACCTAAATTCCAAGATTTGTTCCATGATACTGTGTTAATTTATTCCCAATAGTCTATTCTCTGGAGCATGTTCTCCCCGTGCCGGCATGGGTTTCCTCCAGGCACTCCGGTTTCCTCCCACATTCCAAAAACATGCAACATTAACTGGACACTCTAAATTGCCCCTAGGTGTGATTGTGAGTGCTGCTATTTGTGTCAATGTGCCCTGCGATTGGCTGGCAACCAGTTCAGAGTGTACACCGCCTCCTGCCCGTTGACGACTGGGATAGGCTCCAGCACTCCCCACGACCCTCATGAGGATAAGCGGCGAAGAAAATGGATGGATAGTCTATTCTCTTCATTTTGTAGTGTTACTCTTGGTGTGTGATTTTGGATATTATATACGTCCAATCAGATTTCGTACTTCGTGGCTATGTTTAAATGTTTTATCACGTTATAGACAAATATTGATTGCGAACTGCTCCAGATGGTGTACGTGGTACAGTTGCATGCTGTTATATTGCGTTTTTTCTTAAATTATTATTGTATGTATTAATGTTTCCTATAATTGTGATGTGATTAAGTTCCCAACGAAAGTTCCGGGTACCTAATGAGTGTCCCAGCACCTATTTGTGCACATGGGGCACAGTTAAACCTCTTCTCTAAACTGTTCCCACAAACTTGGAAATACAATCCAAAATGTCTTGGCCAGATGAAAAATTACGATTCAGCGACAATCTAATCCCCGATTGATTGAACGACGATGTGTGTCCCAAGACCTTTATCCATATAGTTTTTCTGTGAGGCAAAGAAGATCGCAGTATTTGTCAGTTTGCTGCATGCACAGCAGTCTCAAATTGCCTTCCTTGCTTCCTTTCTTCTTTTCTTTTCTTTCTTCGTGTGCCCTCTGCCTGCAGCCTTGTAAGAGTGTTTGGCAGGCAAGGCAGCTCTGCAATGCAGACACAGCAACAACCTCTGTCCATCTGACCAATTAGTGCGAGCCAGGAAAAGATTGGCAGGCGCAGCAGCCTGTCGTTACGAGACCCTCGTCATTGGGGTGTACTGGGGATGGAGGGGTGGGGAGAGGGGGTTGCCTGAGACGGAGGGCTTGAATGACAATGAACAAAAAAGGTCCACAGACGAGAGGGAGGAGTGGGGGTGTGCGGATGAGGGTAAAGACATGGATACGTGCCTATGTAGGCTCTTTATTTCCTCAGCAGTCACTGGCCAGCCTGAGTCCTGTCATTGCAGTTCTTCTTACTCATCAAATGGCTGAGGTCCATCAGCTGGCCCAGTTCTCCCCGCTCCAAAGCCCCCCTCAGCAGGGCCCTGGTGAGCACGGGCGTGTGCTGTTGGGACATGTATGACTGACCGCTGGGGGCAGCCATTGAGGGAGGGGGCAAGGGGACGGGCACCATGGGATGGCTGCTCAGGATATAGCCTTCCGGGGCCGGCCAGCGCAGAGGCAGAGGCTCGCCACACTCCGCAGGCGCGCTGGGCGCCGATACCACCCTCCGGCGCTCAGGCGAGTCCTGGGGCGTCATAGGGTAAACGTATTCCCCTGCAGACTTCCTCAGGGGAGCTTTGGGCGTTCCCTTTCCTCCTTTCTCCTGCCTGCTCAGGCAGACGTAGTGCTGTCGGGGGGTGTCGCTCCCCCGGCCCTCGCCGCCGTGCCGACTGCCGCCTCCCTGCTGGAACAGTCTGGTGGTCAGATAAACTGAAGGGGGTATTCGACAGGGGGACCCCAGACCCACAGAGCCTCCCCCCAAGTAGGTCTGGCTGGTGTCCCATCCTCCAGAGTTGGAGTCAGAGAGACGCAGTCCTCTACGTTTCTGCTGGGGCGTGTGCTCCGGCGTGGGAAGGAAACCGGGGTCGAGCTCCCCAGACTTGACCCAGCCGTTGGGCATCACAAATAGGGTCTCCCCGCTCTGAGTGCAGGTGCGCTCCCCGCCTCCCTGACGCGTCACGCTGAGCACAGAGCCGCCCATTCCGCCGGCGTTACTTAATAAGCCCCTGTCACGCCGCTGGATCGATGACTGAGTGGTGTTGCCGTGGCGACGGTTGCTGGGCTTGTGGGCCATGATCCAGCACACGGCGAGGCCCGAGAGCGCCGCCCCGATGGTGAACGCCGAGACGGCGGAAACCACAAGGAGATTGAGGGAGACGAGACTCTCTGGTTCAATGAGGAGACTCTGCTGCAGGATACCTAAAGAAGGAGAAATTTTGTTAGGATGAGATGTATAAATTTCCCAACCTTTACAGCGCCATGGGACATATTTTATAGTTAAAACAATCCACCACCCCTAAAAAAAGTTTATTGAGTCTCGATTTTCAAGTGCCGCAGCTCAGAGTTTAAGTGTTTTAAGTCACAAGCTGTCGCTTGGTTGATTTATTTACTTTGTGTTGCAAGACGAAAACAAGCTTGGCTCTCTTGAATTAAATGTGGGGAGAGGAAAAAAAAGCCAAGTAATTAAGCCACTTTAATGGTCCCGCATGTAGGCAAGGAGAGCCACAATCACTTAAGCTCTTTCAGCCATTTAGTGAAGGGGACAAACAGTCAAATGCAAAATTAGAACACTAGAAAAAACAAAAACTTACTCGACCACTAGAAAACTAAATTAAACAGAACAAACTAAAGAAAAGAACGAGTTGAACTAAAATGGGAACACTTGCAAGGAGCCCCCGGACGCCCACATCTACATCTGCCAACCAAACTCACGTGGCCACGCCCCTTAAAGACATGCATCCAACACACCAACACTACAAGTCAGTGTTTTTAAATCCAGGTTGAAAACTCTTTTTTTTTTTCCTCATACTTTTTAGAGTATATCCACTTTTTGATCATATTACTTGCACTGTATGCGGTTTTATTTGTCTTTTTTAAAAATATTTTGTTTGCCAATTTTATTGTTTTTATCCCATTTTAAATGTTTTATCTGTTTGTTTACAAATGCCTTTAATCATGTAAGGCACATTGAGTTACCTCGTGTATTAAATGCGCTATACAAATAAATTTGATTTGCTTTGCTTTATAGTATGTACAGTAATTACATGTTATTACCTCAGTTTTCTTTACATTCTCTTTTCTTGATTTTTTTTTTTGCTTAATTTTAGGTTTCTGTCAATATAACACTGAAAAAATTTAAGGGGCTGGAACATATTAACGGCATTTCCAATAATTTCTTTGCGAAAATCTGATATACCAAAATGGAAAAAAAAAGGCACAGGCCTACAAGTAACTTGAGTTACTTGCTTAGTCACTGGACACATTAAACTCAGTCTTATACTTATTTTTGTATAGTGAGCCCATTTCAATTTACTTGAACGTTGAACGGAACGCTGATATACTTATTCCATACTGCAACGTTTGCGAATCACTTGGGATTTTTGTAACCGTCATGGTGGGCACAACATTTGGTACACCGGCACTTTGCAACTATCCCTCCATTTTCGAAAGCACTTGTTCCCACGAGGGTCTCTGGTGAGCCGGGGCCTTTCCCGGCTGACTTTGTTAGATTTCATTGCAGAACTATGAGGCAAGATGATGTATATAACACAACAGCTTCCCTCCAGCGTGGCCCTGGGACTCGGCCAGGCTTCCCAAAATTTCAGAGAAGCCTGCACTTGTCATCAAGCGAGGCTCCGACCAAAGCAGGACACAGACGTCTATTTTTCTTCTCTCCACTCCTCATTCTTTCCATTGTGCAGCCTAGTCAGAGATTCCCTCCAATCAACATAGCATGACTTCAGTGTTTCCACCCAGCTCTAATCGCTCCCATCTGCACCGACTGTGGTGAATGCTCTGTAGTCACTGTGCTATCAGTTTTACAGAGTGGGTGGGAGGGGGTAATGCTGAAGCCCGCGTATCAGATTTAAATAAAACGAATGTGCCGATAGCTTGAAAGAAGCTCCTTTAAACCTGATCTAATGACATTCCACATGCGCCCCCCCCTCAAAAAATGGGAAAACGTTTAAGCCTCTGTAGTAAAGGGTTTTTCGTTTCCACTGTATGTATTCCTGACCAAAGTTGAATGAGTGTCTCCCCCCCCCTCTTTCTCTCTCTCTCACACACACACACACACACACACACACACACACACACACACCACACACACACACACACACACACACACACACACACACAACACACACACACACACACACACCACACACACAAAGCAGTCTCTTATTTTAAATTGAATTCCTCTGTTGTATTCAGAAAACAGAACAAAGTTTTTAATTTGATCAGAAGTTGCATTGAAGTTGTTCCTGCTTCTGCAGTCTTGGTTGGCAGGTACATCTCATTCACAATCACACTAGAACACTTTTGACCAAAAACAAATCAGAAATACATTTTTTAAAAAACAAAGAAACAAGAAACAGTCTCAGCTGTGCACACCAATCAGCTCTGACAGACAGCGCAAACGTCAATGGCTGGGGCAAGGGTTGAATAGATTTTGCTGAACAGGGAGTGAGAGTTGTATGTGCTTGTGCATATAAGGATTTAATTACAAAAACATCAGGAATATTTTCTAGCTTGCCCGAAAACAAGAACACAGCAGTGGGAGAATGCAATCAATTAATGAGCCACTAGGCGGAGACTCCTATTAGCCACTTGGACATCAGATATACACAGACCCCGCCTAGAATTTGTTGGCCCGTTGGTGGAATATGTGACCGTGTTAGCCATATCGGATGTGGCACATCTGCCTTGTAAAGTCAATGAACTGAATTTTATAAAGCGCTTTCAACAACGTGCACCAAAATTAATGCCTTTAACTCACTTATTTGCACGCAAACACACACGCACACACATATGCAAGCACAGATGTACACAAGCATAATTTACATGATACATTCATTCATCTATTGTCCAAGCTGCTCATCCTCAGAAGGGTCACAGAAGTGCCTGAGCCTATCCCATAGTGCACAATACTAATTGAATTATAGCATCATGGTGCACAGATTAGTTATCTCGTTACATTCTATAAAATGATGTGATTATCTGTTTTCAAGTGCAGTACTGTGGAGGGATATTTTTGTTGTTTTTAAAAACTCATTCCCCAAATATTGTATGATTTTTGGCATGCTGCAACGTTTAAAAGGCATTTCCATTCATTTTAGTGGGGAAATATGATTTAAGTGTTTTGAGTTACAAGATGGGGGGGAAAGGTGTATCAGCTGATAAAGCGTTGGCCTCACAGTTGTGAGGACCCGGGTTCGATCCCTGCCCTGCCTGTGAGGAGTTTGCAAGTTCTTCCCGTGCCTGCGTGGGTTTTCTCCGGGCACTCCGGTTTCCTCCCACATCCCAAAAACATGCAACATTAATTGGACACTCTAAATTGCCCCTAGGTATGATTGTGAGTGCGACTGTTTGTCTCTATGTGCCCTACGATTGGCTGGCAACCAGTTCAGGGTGTACTCCGCCTCCTGCCCGTTGACAGCTGGGATAGGCTCCAGCACCCCCCCTCCCGCGACCCTCGTGAGGATAAGCGTCAAAGAAAATGAATGGATGGATGGAGTTAAAAGGTCAAGGAATGATTTAATGTTTGCCAAATACACAAAAAGAACATCAGGTGAAGTTGGTGCCACCTACCATCACAGTCTCCTAAATGCGAAGTGGTGTTTCCATATTCGATATCCTGTTGAAAAGGGAGCCTGCAATCAGACAAATCACACGTTAGCATTGTAATCCTCTATATATCACGAGAGGCATAACAAAATCCTAATCAGTCATGAATGCTAAAGGGGGAAAAAAACATGCTATGAAGCATTATAGCTCTTTGTACAACTGGTCTAAATTGGGACATTTGTGGAGAGTAATTAATGGCACAGCCTTCCCACATATTGATAGGTCACTTGCTGGAAATGGATACGCTGTTGATGCTCAAATTGATTTTCTCTTGCGCTCCCTGCCCAGAAGGAGGGCAGATGTCGCAGTCAGCTGAGCGTGTGGTGACAGAAGAGTTTTCAAAACAAAATGGATTGTCTGTAGTTTTTTTTTGGGGGGGGGGCTTTTACTTCAAGAGCTGATACATGCAGAAAAATATTTTAAGAAATGTTTTTTTTTTCCAGGCAGGCTGAAACAAGCAGTCTGCATACAGAGGGGCATCATAAAATCATTCAGTATGCGGTAATAATTTGGACTTAATATAAAATAACACCTCTTACAGGTTCTGTATAATGAGGACCAAAATATTTCAGTTCAACAACCAGGAGATATGTTTATGGTAATCAAAATTCATGCTTTTGTTGTGCAGTGGGAGAACCTGATGAAAGCACTAATAAATATTTTAATCAAAATTCATGTTGTTGTGCTGTGGGAGAACTTGATTAGAGCGTTATTCACATATACATAAATAAATTTCCCATTATTTTGCTCTTCTTTGAATACTTCCAAAATTTCTCACCTAAACTTCCAAGCAAAATTCACCATCAATCTTCCAACCCCTTACAAATTTACTCATGAATATCAAATAATCCCCAATGTCAAACTTGACGGAGGTTGCACTGTGGTCTCTTGTTTTATCAGTGCATAATTACAACAGTTGTGCACTTATGTAAAAAAAAAAATAAAATCCAATTATACCTTTTGCAGTAAAACTATTGCAATGATTCAACCACATAGCATCTTTACTAATCAATCTTTAGCCTGTATACAACTAAGTCACAGCTTTGCCCGCATAAGAGAACATGTTTTTTCTGCATTTTTATGTGTTGGCCTTACCTGGTTCCGGGTCTAAGGAAGGAGCAGGTGCTGCCTCTGGTCCAGCCACAGTATGGGTCCCTGGAGGCGAGGCAACTCCTGCGTACAAACAATCAAAAACATAACAAAGGTGATCCGATTCTGCTTACTCACTGTGGGAAAATGATGGAAAATGTACCAAAACACAGGAGCTGCAAACTTGGCATTAAAAGTAACAATATATCAAATAATCTGCTTGGTTGCAAACGTCTCAAATGTCAAATATGATCAAAAAGTCGGACTGGAAACTCACAATCTGTTGTTTGTCATATTTGTAATGTGTGAAGTTAAACCGTGAGCATTTTTTTCTTAGTCGTGTCTGTATTATTTTACATATTGAAACCAAATAAATTGCTAGTGTGGGAATTCGGTTCAAAATATGTGATGTTATGCGTTCAATCTTTATATTTATTTTGTATGCATTAAAAATGTAGCTTTAAAAGCATAACAGTGATCTATTTTGACTTCCAGTAATGTACTTTTAACGGTATGCTTATTTGTCGTGTTGTAATTTATAACTGGCCAACATTACACTGGAAGGAGTTTATCAAATGATATGAGCATTATGTATGATGGAAATAAGTGTCTGGTGACCTCATTCTATAAAGCTAAGAATCTTTAAAGGGGAAAAAAAAAAACAAGGGTTAACTTGTGTGTCTTACTTCATGCAGCGGGAGTACAGGTGGCAACGGGAAGTGGGCACTCGGACCAGACAGGATGGGAAAGCCAGCAGGAGGTTGTGGCTGCTGTGGTCCAACGTCAAAGACAAGAGTTGGCGAGCCTGAGGTGAGTCCTCGCCGCATCTGAAGAGGGAAGAGATGAAAATATCCACTGCTGGGTCACATAGGAAGTTGGATTTTGCATGGTACGCCTTTACGATGAGTATTTCCAGAGCACAGGTCTCAAACTTGAGACCCCGGGGCCAGAGCCGGTCCACCGCATTGTTTCGTATATAAAGAAAATCGTGTGCGCGAGTGAAAGTTCATGTTGATTTTGATATTGTTTCAGCACAAAGTTATTGTCCACGCATTACTGGACATAACTTTTTTTTTTTTTGCTACGAATATACGTCAAATTCTAGTGAAGTCGACTCATCACTAAATCGAATATCAGTTCAAAATGGTGCAGTTAAAGGGGAAATCTACCGGTTTGCATTAACAAAGTATCCAATAGGTCATGTAATATGTACTCTATTTTGATAATGTGATGTTAAATCCTTTCTCATTTAATAGTGTTTTGAGAAGATTTTTATCGACAATTACGAATTTTCAGGGGAGCTGCCATTTTGGGGACTCATATGACCTACGTGCGCGAATGTCACGTGTTACGTGCCGTTCCAAACGATTGATTACATGGGACACCATGATGCCCAGCGCTAATTTACAGTAGCTCGCTCAGTGTCCCTGAGCCGTGCGAGCGAGCTCACGGTTCCCCCGAGCCCCGGAGCTGTGCCGCTAACAGCTGTGTATGGAAGTATTCCTCGGTCTTCCCGATCAACTGATACTGCTATTTCTTCATCACATGAGGATAAATCCAAGAAATCAGCGCTGGGCATAAATGGTGTCCCATGTAATCAAGCCTTTGTCACGGGACGTAACACGTCACATCCGCGCATGTAGGTCATGTGACTCGCGAAAATGGCAGCGCCCCTAAAAAATTCGCAATTGTTGATAAAAATCTTCTCAAAATACTATTAAATGAGAGAGGATTTAACATCACATTGTCAAAATAGAGTACATATTACATGACCTATTGGATACATTGTTAATGCAAAACAGAGGATTTCTCCTTTAAAGGAATGAACGCCAAATGGCATTTTAAAAAAGCCACACTTTCTTTCTTACCATGCAGTCATTCACGGTTGTTTATCTGTAAATAAATTATTAGCTTGCAATCAAAATCTCTTTCACAGTTTTGGTATGGTATGATAACAAAGATAGCCATGATAGGCTCCAGCACACCTGCAACCCTAGTGAGGATAAGTTGTACAGAAAATGCATGGATAGATGGTTTCACTGTCATAATAACCTCTTTGAAGGATACCAGTACTAAAATGGAGCCCACAACAACAGCAAAAAAGAAAGAGTCTGAAATGTATCAAAAACTATATTGAAGCTTGAAGTAGTAAATAGAACGGCACAGTAGGGAGTATAGCAGGTCACATTAAAAAATGTTCAAGCCTCTGTTTCTAAAATAGAAGTGATCCATGAGATGTGATGGAGCGCCCTGCCAAGAGGCGTCATCGATCGGATATCAAGGACAAAAATCTCTTTACGCCGACTCACCTCTCGGGGTTGAAACCTTCTACCTCCTCCAAGAAAACGCTGCTGTGGGACATTGAATCCCTGCTGGGAATCATCAGAAACTTGAGAATTGTCCCTCGGGTCGAGCCCAGGAACAAAACTGTGCGGTTCCTATAGGGCCCGGCTTCTGTGTCCACCACCATGGCTGTCAGCTGGTAGCTGCAAAGACACATCGACTGTGAAAACACATTTACTCTAAGTGGCTCAATAAAATCTATTTTCTTGCCGCTGTGCCACTTAATGCTTAAATTTTTCATTACATAAAAGTTATTTAACTAGAAAGCAGTCTGTCACAGTACCGTCCCATAGTCTTGACCACCCAAGGTCTGTGCCCCAACAGTGGTACTGTCTCATCCATCAGAGGGTGGGTTTTCACAAAGTTTAACACCTCGTCCGGTAACGTAGTGGAGGAACTGAATCGGGATCCTTGGACCGAACATCCTCCGGGTCTGGAAAAAAGAAATACAGAAAGATCGACGCCAGTCCTGTCTGTCTCTACTCGGACCCGGACTCGTTGGAGGAGAATACCTGGGTTTGGGGACTGCCTCTTCCGGTACTGGAGTCCAAATAGACTCTGGTGATTTCTGTTCCTTGAAGCGTCCCTCGAAGGCGTGAGCGAGCTGCTGCATGTCAAACACACACACGGCGGAACCAGGAATGCTGCCGGATGCAGAGGAAAGAAAGAATGCGCAATGAGGGATGGAAACAAGTCCGCCGTGTATACTGTATGTGCAGTGGCGGAGTGTACATTTGGTACTTGGTCCTTCAGTGGGCATTTACTCAACTTAATCCACCTCTTGAGACTATTAATCTCCTTATAGTTACAGGAAGCATCAATATAAAAAAATTGCAATATAACGACACACAACTGTGGCGCCCACACTATCCAGAGCAGTTCAAAATGTATATTCTACTAATGTGACAAAATCCAATTTAAATCCATTTTTGTGTGCAGACTGCTGCAAATGTGTTTTTCTACAAACCCCAATTCCAATGAAGTTATGACTCTGGGTAAAACTTTAACGAAAAGGCTTTGTAGATCACTCTATTCTATTTTTATTTACATTTTACACTATGTCACAACTTCATTGGAATTTGGTTGGCCGTAGCAAATTTTGTCTCACTCACCAATCATGGGACAGAAAGGTTCTGATGTCATTGAGGGCATGTTTTGGCCAAGTGAGGGTGGTTTTGAAACCATCACATTACTTAATGCTAACACATAATGGGCAATGCCATAGATGGGCTAATGAATAACATCACTTGTACGGTGTGACAACCCTTTCAGCAATGGATATTTGAACACAAATGTTGAGACAACACATGTAGACATTTTTATACAAATACCCCATCCATCCATCCATCCATCCATCCATCCATCCATCCATCCATTTTCTTCGGCGCTTATCCTCACGAGGATCGCGGGGAATGCTGGAGCCTATCCCAGCTGTCAACGGGCAGGAGGCGGGGTACATCCTGAACTCATTGCCAGCTAATGCCAGGGCACATTGAGACAAACAGCCGCAGTCACAACCACACCTAGGGGCAATTTAGAGTGTCCAATTAATGTTGCATGTTTTTTGGAATGTGGGAGGAAACTGGAGTGCCCGGAAGACACCCACGCAGGCATGGGAAGAACATTCAAACTCCACACAGGCAGGTCCGGGATTGAACCGGGGACCTCAGAACTGTGAGGCCAACGCTTTAGCAGCTGACCACCGTGCCTCCCATACAAATACTCATGGGCATATATTTATATTTATATTCCATCCTTTGCGAAGAATGACTAATATTACTATGAAATATGCACATAAAGTTATTTCCATATATCCGCATTACACTGTCCCCAGGCGGCCAAGAGGCACATACCAGAAGGAGCAGAACTTGCCAAAAAATGTGACAAAAATATTTTATTTCTTCTGATTCTATTTAATAGTCATTCATGTATATTTTTGTACAGTACAGTATTACATAAACCTTAATTGCCCACTGTGTGTGCGCGTCTTGCTACCTGTTTGGTGGCGTGGAGAAAAGGCCCAAGATGACGTCACGCCCTTGCATGCGGATGATACCGCTCGTGGCGTGGAGGAGGTTAAAGTAGAAGTGCGAGTCACCCGGGACGGAACAATTGAGCCGAGCCTTCAGGAAGGTGGTCCACTGTTTCTCGAGCACTCGCTGAGAGCCACCGAGGTCGGATTTACACACACGAGCCACACGGGACACCATTACCTGGAATAACATAGCAGAGCACAGTCCAATTGGGAGGGATTAGAATAAATGGAAAGATGTCTTAATAATGCAATTGGGAAGATACATGAATCGAGAAACCACCTTTTCCAGATGGTGAAACTCCATGGCCATTTCTCTGAAGAAGAAATAAATATGAGACCCCCACTCCATGGCGCTCACAAAGTAGGGCTCTGTATGGGAAGAGTAGTAGAAAGACACTGTGAGGAAATCACACATACCATTTAAGTCAGTAACATCAGGAGAGTCGGCTTCTCTCCGCCAACTCGCTCATTGAATATTCATATCCTGTTTAATTTATGATCACGGACTAAAGAATGGATATTAGTCATCATTTATTCATCCAAAGTGGTCCGGATTTGACCTGCTGTAGACTTGTTTTCTCCACTAAATAAAAACAGGCTCGACTTTCAGCCTAATTAGGGCTGCGGAGCTCAAGAATCCAATAACTTCAATGGACTGTTTTCGTCTGATATCACACAACTTCCGGTTTAGAGAACGGTAGCCATTTTGGATGGGTGAATTCGAGTAAACAAACCGTAACTAAGCAGAAATCAGTTCAGAAAGGCGTATGAATGGGAGCACACTGCTGGGTTATCGGTTGCTCAAACGAAAGTGGGCGTTGTAAAGTGTCTTTCTTTCTACTGCCAGCTGTGATCAAGAACCAGTGCGAGAAAACTGAGCAGATATCAACCAAACTGTGAGAAATTTAAATGTTTCATATCAGCAGAGCCCATCTAACACCCAAAATCGTTCCCTTATGTCAGAGTTTGAGTTTATTGGATACCTTTTAGAATTTCACACCTACAGTGAAGAATTGAACACCCTGCTATATTGCAAGTTCTCCCACTTAGAAATCATAGAGGGGTCCGAAATTTTCATCGTAGGTGCATGTCCAGCGTGAGAGAGATAATCTAAAAAGAAAAATCCAGAAATCACAATGTATGATTTTTTTCAATGATTGACAGTACTTAAGGAAGGAGAAGTATTCTTTAGGGCCAAGGGCCTACATAATACTTGTGTGAATATGTAACGCATGTCTCTCAAAATCAGTATTTTCTGTCAGCCCGCGAAGCAACTAAAACTGAACTGAATCGACCCCAGTACTCAATAATGAATCCCTCTTAATCGTTATTTCATTGTTTCACATATTCGGTTTGCACTTGCTTTTCTCATCACTCCAAAATGATTGTTATGTGCACGTTTGCAAAAATGAAAATAATAATCTAAACCCCTTTCGTTGGTATAATCAACATAATCGAACACAACGCTGACTGTAATCACGCCAATGAATACTTTCGACAGCATTCACTCAGAAATTAAGTAGCCTCAGACTACATATTTAAATTGCATTGTGCGGTACACAAAACTGAGCAGTGTGGAGACAAAGGTTGCTTACAATGGATACCGCCGCATGACGAACCCAGCCATTGATGAATTGGTTGTAGGCCTCCAGACTTTTGTAATTCTTTAGTTGGGCCACGGTATAAGCACTTGTCGAGAAGAGGAGATAGTTGACGATGTCTGGCTAGGTTATGGATGGCCACACTTCAAAATTCATTCATTCCATTTCTGCTTCTCCAAGGCATATGGGTCGATATTGTCGATCAAAGCACACATCTTGTCGTAACGGTTTCTTGAAACAACATCTAATGAGCCCCGCTAACATTATAAATTCTTTTTAGCCATCATGCGTCACTTTTAACAGTCGTACGAACATTTGTGTAACTCAGGTCTGTATGCAAAAGCTATAGAGTGAACCCATCCAACATGGCGGCGATTGTAATCAGTGCCCGGATACGCAAGTAAAAAATGTCAAATTGGTCCTCTTTGCGCTTAAAGTAGTTTAAACTCTTCTGGGAATACTTTCAACAAAATGTTTGGGTATATCTAAAGGAGTATTTCTTCATAGGTCTAGAATACTAGCCTGAAAAAAAAGAGCACATTGGCTCACATTCTGTGTTGTAGTTCATAACCAAGCTGGATGGATTCTTCCCCAGCAGACTAACCCAAACATTCCTTTATGGATTTTTACTTCACGCACTAGAGCGCCAACCGCTCCCCGAAAAATTGCATCCACTTGTCCAAAAGGTCTTAACAAGATGCATCACAATTAATGTGTCGAATTTATTACTAAAATTCCGTCTCTGTAGTATTTGACAGTTTCATTTTTCAGAAACTAGGACATTGCAATAATCACTTTTGAATAGTTTGTGACATGTGTAGGTGACATTCCTCGCGCATCCGTTCCGCTGAGTGTACCTCGGAACCATTTGGAGTCATGTTTGACGGTGCGGAGGGCGGGGCTGTCGCCGAGGCTGCGGTAGATCACGGCATCGATGGCCAGGAAGTCTGTCACGGTGCCTGTGAAAAGACTTCCGTCTGAGAGCGCGAGCAGAGAAGATTAAGAAGACGAGGAAGGAGGAAGGTGATGGAGAGATAGGACAAGGTCAGGAAGATTAAAACCAAACGAGCGATTCAGTGCGAGCTGTGATTATAAATCATCTCTAACGGGTAAACATTGCGTTTGCAGCCCATGTGCTGGAGATGCCGAATAATACCTGCGAATAAAGCTACATTTGCATGCCGTGGATCATACGGGCAGCGCGCCATCCCGCTCACGGGCTCGCCTACCATTTCTAGAGTATCTCTCTGCAACAGGAGGACAAGGGAGATGTCTACAGAACACGCAGATAAACACACAAAGAGCGGCTGATAGATGTGAGGGCTACTAACTGTGTAGTTTGCACACAGCGGGTTGAAGGCGTTTGTTCCGCACACAAACAGGCCTCCGTGCTGCTGGAGCAGAACCTTCACAAAATTACGACACTCTCCCTGTAGAAAGAGAAGAAAGAGAAAGATTGCATTGGCTGTCGAAGGGGCCGAGTTCAAAAGCACGAGGAAGAGCAGCAGTGGTGGGCAGTGACAAAATACTACAAATACTTTGTTACTATAGTTGAGTAGATTTTCCAGGTAGTAGTACTTCACTTCAGCATGTATTTTTTCTGATGAACGTTCACTCTTTACCATTGTTGAAACGCATGAATGGAGTTCTGTTAATCCTGACGAATCTGCGGGGAATTCTACTGGCGAAAGACCTCATTCTTAACTTTGACTCCGATCAAGATAAAACCACTGTGGTATGACTGGTACGAGACCCGATTGCCGTCAGTCCCCAGGAAGATTGCTGCCCTCATGGCTGAGATAGGACGTCGCGTGTGACGAATATACACGGTCGATACTGCCTGTTGAGTAAATGACTTTTCACTCCCCGCTCCTCCTACATCACATGACACTGCATATGAAAAGATTTATTTGTTCTTTTCAAGACTTTATCAAGATAGTTTTTTTTTGTTAACTCCACACATGATGGCACGATGTGAAAAAATTTGGAGGGAGATTTTCATTGATTGAGCTGTGGAATTATAAGGGACAAAGAACAAGGACAGCGGGATCATGTGAAGAATGTTAATAAGTCCACATTAATGATGATGATACAACAGATTCAGAGGACCAATATCATCCTCATCCATTGCTTTATTTCAGAGAATTGTCTGATGTTGGTGGTCACAAGAATGATTTGTGGCGAATGTCATCTTAAAAACCACCAGCTTCTGGTGTTACGTGAATGCAAGCTCCATTTTTTTTTTTTTTTTTTTTTTAACAAAGCTGTTGAAAGGTATCCAGGTGCCCACGCAGGACCTTTTATCAGTTCAGTCCTGATTATCTTGTCAGAATCGAGCTTGCAGTCAAGATCAGGTCAGTGATGCGTGTATTTTTTCTTCTCAGTATAAGCACTATAAACGTGAAACAACTTCTTTTCCCAAAAATCTTTGGCCAAAATATCAAAACAGGTATTATATATAATTGACACTAAAAATTAAATTGTCTTTTATAACTCAAGTATGTTTCAGAGTCTGTACTTCTTGTATTTCTTTATTTTTGCTTATGATGGTGAATCAATACTTCTACGTTTACCGGAAGCTTTTTCTTACTAGTACTGTTTCTGTTCTTCTACTTACAATGAAGAAAATAAGTATTTGAACACCCTGCTATATTGCAGGTTCTCCCACTTAGAAATCATGTAGGGGTCTGAAATTTTCATTGTAGGTGCATGTCCAGTGTGAGAGAGATAATCTAAAAAGAAAAATCCAGAAATCACAATGTATGATTTTTTTAATGATTTATTTGTGTGATACAGCTGCAAATAAGTATTTGAACACCTGTCTATCAGCGAGAATTATGACCCCCAAAGACCTGTTAGTTCGCCTTTAAAAGTCCAACTTCACTCCATGTATTATCCTGAATCAGATGCACCTGTGTGAGGTCGTTAGCTGGATAAAGACACCTGTTCACCTCATAAAATCATTAAGACTCAAACTTTTAACATGGCCAAGACCAAAGAGCTGTCGAGGGACACCAGAGACAAAATTGTACAACTCCACATGGCTGGAAAGAGCTATGGAGAAATTGCCAAGCAGCTTGGTGAAAAAGGTCCGCTGTTGGAACAATCATTAGAGAATGGCAGAAGCTAAACATGACGGTCAATCCCAATCGCAGTGGAGCCCCATGCAAGATATCACCTCGTGGCGTCTCAATGATCCTTAGAAAGGTGAGGAATCAGCCCAGGACTACACAACAGGACTTGGTCAATGACCTGAAAAGAGCTGGAACCACCGTTTCCAAGGTGACTGTTGGTAATACACTAAGACGGAAGGTTCCCCTGCTTAAACCAGTACATGTTAAGGCCCGTCTTAAGTTTGCCACTGACCATTTGGATGATACAGAGGAGTCATGGGAGAAGGTTTTGTGGTCAGATGAGACCAAAATTGACCTTTTGGGTCATAATTCCACTAACCCTGTTTGGAGGAAGACGGATGATGAGTTCCATCCCAAGAACACCATCCCTACTGAGATAGGGTGCTTTTGTGCATATGGGACAGGATGACTGCACTTTATTAGGAGAGGATGACCGCAGCCATGTTTTGTGAGATTTTGGCGAACAACCTCTTTCCCTCAGTCAGAGCATTGAAGATGGGTCGTGGCTGGGTCTTTCAACATGACAAATTCTCGAAGCACACAGCCAGGAAAACCAAGAAGTGGCTCCGTAAGAAGCATATCAAGGTTCTGGCATGGCTTAGCCAGTCTCCAGACCTATACCCAAGAGGAAATCTTTGGAGGGAGTTGAAACTCTGTGTTTCTCAGCGACAGCCCATCTAGAGAAGATCTGTCTGGAGGAGTGGGACAAAATCCCTCCTGCAGTGTGCAAACCTGGTGAACAACTACAGAAAATGTTTGACCTCTGTAATTGCAAACAAAGGCTACTGCACCAAATATTAACACTGGTTTTCTCAGGTGTTGAAATCCTTATTTGCAGCTGTATCACACAAATAAATCGTTAAAAAATCATACATTGTGGTCACTGGATTTTGCCTTTTAGATTATCTCTCTCATAGTGGACATGCACCTACGATGAAAACTTCAGACCGCTCCATGATTTCCAAGTGGGAGAACTTGCAATATCAGGGTGTTCAAATACTTATTTTCTTCACTGTACGTGCAGACTCCAAGTACTTTTGCCACCTCTGTTGAAACAATAACGGTGGGGTGGAAAGAACAAATCTTAAAAAGAATCCTGAGCGGAAATAAGACTCTCCACCACACTCTGTCGCTGTCTTCTAGGTGGAGGCCGTTGATGGAGTCGAAATTAATGAGCCGACTAGGGAAGCTGAAACTCGACATGTCTAACCTCTGTGATTTTACAACACTCTTAAAAGACTTGAAGGAGCAGTGGAGCAAAATTAAACTTTGAACGTGTGCAGAGACAACTCGGAAAGCATGTGTATATTGAGGATCAAACCAGCCTTTTAACGAAGAGACAACTGCGCTGCCACCGATGCCAACTCGTAAGGATAAAGAATATGCATTAATGAGGAAGCCGCGCATTTCTTTTCCCCCAGTTCACAAGCTAAAATAACAGATGTATGCATGTGTAAATTCACAGGTGCAACCTAATGAGATGCAATACAAGATCTTTATCAGCCCGTTTCCAGTATTCCTTATCGAGTTGACTCCATGAGATGGACAAAGGATTACAGTACATTGCTACACCACTGCAAACTGACCGGAGAGTGTCTAGATGTTCCGTTTTCCTTGCTGTGTAATGTTTCTCTAATAACTGTAACAAATACTATTCCAATAAGGTGCCTCGGGATACGATACTAAATCATACTGTGCTTGCTTGTGTCAACTGCTTCTATGAAAAAGCCTCACGGCTCATCTAATACATTATAAAACAACACATTCATCTACTCCGGGCTTTATTTTTTCCTCTCTCCCAGAATCCAACAATTAGGCCAACCCCTCCCTGAATCGTATCAATCATTTTTTCTTCTTTAACACAACTGCAGCAGATGCAATCACTCAAAGGGAAATCACGCTTGACTCACAGAAAATGAAATGAAATGAAAAATATGAGGGAGGTGATGTGCTGATTTGACCTTCAAACAAGTGCAGCGGCCTCAGCCATCTTGTGTGCGCCACTCAAAATCAATAAGGTGACTGCCTCGAAACATTAATGCTTGGAATTGTGCTTGTGCAGCTGACACCTTGACTCGTCTTCTTTGGAGCACACAATTTCCTTAACGCTGCCTTCTGGTATGTTTGTTCAACCAGGAACGCATCTTCACCCCTGGCGACCAAAGCCTTTTCTGCTGCCCGAAACACAATCACAACCAATGACCTGTTTAAAACCTAAATTCCAATATTTGTTCCGTGAAATATTCATTCATTCCCATCCCATTTTCTTTTGGCTGCATTGCTTCCAGATCTTCTTTCTTCTGCCAACACATCTTGGACTTTTGAGCTGCAAAAATATACATCTTTAAATCCGGCCATTGCTCAACTATAACCCATAGAGTCGCTATGGGGCTTATCATGCAACGAGAGGTGCTAGCTACCAGGTAGCTCACGCGCTAAAAGGCTTTTGGTAATCCTCTCGGTCCCGGGATGGGCAACACGCGCAACCAAAGCGTCACCTCTTCGTCTGAGAATTTAAACAACACCGAACTGTTCTGTAAATTGTGGCATTCAGCGAACTTGCATTTTTGGGCTGTTGGCATAACTAGCAGAGTTCTAGCTAGCTAGAAATTGGCTTGTAGTAATAATTAAGTTACTGGCACTTGGAATTATCCCAGATAACCACTGATGCGAACAAAGCTGCTCAAAATGGGAAAATGTAAATTGTGAAAAACAATCTGGTCTTTTTTAGTACTCTTTAGTTCTCATTTTCACAATAATGTAATTAGAAACAAAAGCACATCTTTAGGGGGCTTCTTACAAGCAACGCCCCTGATTATCTGCCTTCTGCCACTCATCTTTTGGATATTTCTGGATTCATTACTCCATCGCTGGAAATAACATTCGCTTACAGGGACATTCATTCGCATTGTGGTGACAGGTATCATTTTTATGTAAAGTTTAGGTCATCTAACTCGATCAATATGTACAGATATTTGGAACTACTCCAGATGATGTAGTGTATTGTTGCGTGTCATATTGTGTTTTGCAAGGTGATGGTGGTGGCACTGGGATGTTATTAGACGCAAGTACCCTGATACAAAATGCACGATCAACCATTATCTAATTTCCCTGCCTCAAATGACTTCATGTACTGTTGCCTCCCTGAAGCCATGTTTCTCCCCGTTCACTTCCTGTAAACAATTTTCTCTCGCAGCTGTTTTAACAAGATGTCACAACCTGTTGTTAGCATCTCAGCTCATCTTCTTGCGAATAATTAATGATGTTCCCTTCATACTTTATATTTTCACGCTTGTTCCAGAGGCGCTGGTATACTGTAAAAGTCTAATAGGTGTTGTTTATTTGGTTCATGTTGCGTTTCATTGAGCTTGATTTGATTTAGATGAACAGGTTGTTTAGTAACATGAATTCATGTGCAAAAATAAATAAAACAACAGCTGTTTTGTGTTCATACAGACGGTGTTGGTACGTCTTTCTCCTCACAATACCTCATGCTTGCCCTTCATTCGGCACACTCGAATGTCGTTTTTGTTGGATTCCCATGTCCGTTTCTACCAAAGAGAGCGAGAACTTATGATAGAAACGTGATTATTCCCGATAACAGTCTTGTGAGTGTGAAACAAAATAAGCATTATCACCTTGCTGTAGAACATCTCGTCACCTGCCATGTTGTCCAGTTCCACTCGATATAAATCATCTCTGCAATCACACAAAAACATAACTGTCGTTGAATAAATTTTTTTTTGTGAGTGCATTTGTTTCATTAATTAAGCTTTCATAATGTTTTCATCTTCAACCAAAAACAAAACTAGCTTTTCACACATTAACATCATCAAGATTCAGCAATTTAACAGGATTTAACAACTAAAGGCCCCGTCACACCATGACGTTCTGGTCAGCGTTCTATAGCGTTGGTAGTCGCCCATGGTCGCCGGGATAGTGCCAGAAGAGCGTTGTTTGAATGCTAGTGAACGTCAATGATCGCTGGGAATCGGCGGAGAACGCCGGTCCGGAAAAAAAGTTTTGAACATGCACAAAAGTTCTCACCGAGACCAGCGTTCATCAACGTTTAATTTTAAACGCTATAGGACGCTGACCAGAACGCCATGGTGTGACGGGGCCTTAAAGGGCCACAATTTTGTAAATACGTATTTGCGTTAATTCTTGATTCTTATTATTTATTTATTTTACAGATTTGTCTCCAGTTGATATTCAAAATGGTGTCAAGTTGACTTAAGAACCTGTTCTCATGAAAATGCATTTAAATTTTGTGCTTAATGCAATACAAGAAGTACTCTACACTCACTGGACTCTTTATTAGGTACACAATCCAGTTAGAAAAAAAGTGGAATAAATATGAATCTTTTTTTTTACATCCATGTTAAGTATGAAAGGATAGTGAACACACTACAGTGGGAATTAAAAATAAAAATGTTGCTTTGACCTAACTAACCAGTAAACCTATTTTTGGTGTTCACTGACAACATTACTAAGACTACTTAGTAACTAACGACTAATAACAATAATCATCATCAAGAATGGTGACCAGCCAACATGGTAGTGAGTAAAATTTTAGTACATCTTTTTGAGTAAATATATTAAGCTAAAAAAAAAAACTATTTTTTTTATTGAATGGCCAATTTTTAAAGTATTTTCCTGGTATTAACATTACATAGTCACCATAATTAATGTGTATTATTGCACTACATCAGACTATGAGTGTGAAATAAAACAGGAACAGCTCTAAGGAGCACTTTTCAGGTTCTACACCTACGCAAATAAGCACGTTGTAAATAATTATCTGACAAAGATAGTCAATCCAAGCCTTTTTATCTTCATCAAGGGAGAACGTTTGATACAGGGTATAATACGTCGTGTCTTGTGATATAATGTAATTTGTATGTTTTTGATGTACAGTAGATTGTTTGCAGGAAATGAATTGTCCAACACAGCTTGATAAATCCTAACTAGAGCAACACAAAAATGTCTTACAGCGACAGCAGATGGAGGCATCAAATGAAAGATATGAATGCAAGCACATCAGTCACACACAGTTGGAGGTGGTTGCCGTTGGTTACCTGGCTCCGATGTAGAGCGTGCGGTTGACTTGAAGAACAGTCTGGATGTGCAGCTCCTGTCTTTGTGCTGAACGGTGAGCTCTGCCCAGGAACACTGGATACCTCCTCACCACTGAAATATTGAAGACTTCACAGATGAAGTTGCTCCAAAAATCACTTTTTTGTTGTTGTATTCATTAAAATTGACAGTGTGACCTGACAGTAGTACACGAGTAGAATGATTCATTCCCAAAAAATATCTATCTTTGGCCATGTCCTGAGCTTTTAATTTGACTTGTAAGAGACCAACCTGTGTGAGGAAAGACAACCGATCAGAGACAAAAGGCCTGCCTGCCTGCCTGCCTGCCTGACGAAGTGTCAATCATTTGTTCTGCACTCATAGCAGAAATATTTCTCACAGCCTCGCACTGAATGCCGCATTAGGAGCTTTGCTGAAACTCTGTCTCGTCTCCTCTGGCAGCTGGAGCACATTACATTACAGAATATTAACTGAAAAATAACGGCGGCGGACCTCCGATAGCCTCCCTACTGCTTCATTTAGTACAACCCTCACTGATGCCGTGTTGCTTTTGTTTGAAAAGGCTGAGGCACGTGTAGCATGTAGCGCAATCCATAAATACAGTTAAGGGTGTCGTGTAATGAGCGCAACATTTTGTGATTGTTATTGCTGTCAGAAAATATTTGCACTTTCTTTCTTTTAATGAGAGGACACAAAAGAGGTGGAGAGAGCTGAATAAGACTGATCCAAAGTTTTGAAGGGGATGACAGCCGTCCCTACGGGGCACCAGGAGACTATTTGGGAAAATGTTGCCTTGTCCTTGGCTGCAGGTCAGCGGAAAGGACAAAGTGATCTTTCTCCAGAGGTCTCCTCCCCTTTTCTTTTGGAACCTGAGCCCACTTTTGTGTCAAGCCATCCCACCCAAAATGTCTCTCACGTTCTTCTTCTCCTCGTGTCCCTTAAAGGTCAAGTGTAATGAAATGGATGATTTTTAGTATGTTATTAATGAAAAAACGGCAGTCTGTATGGACCCGTCCGTTTTTTCACCACACGTATATGGCTTTTTGTAACTCCCGCCATGAAAATCCTCTCAAGGGATCTGCTTTCGACAAGAAGCAGGAAGTGACGTTGGAGGCAGTAACGCACTCAAGCGGAGTGGTTTTTTTCTATTAGTTTTACCTAGAGGAAGATAGCTCGTTGTGCCAAAATGCCAGCTCGTTGCATTGCTGGATATTGCTCAAACACTCTGGAGGATGGATTTACCCTTCATAAGTTTCCAAGAGACCCGGTTCGTTTTGAAAAATGGATTGCACGGGTGCAAAGGACGAGAGCTTCGTGGGTTCCAAATGACAGGTAGGTGTGTATACAGCTACATAAAAAAAATAATAGTTTGGGGGTACCACGTAATCCTTCTTTCATAACGTGACAAAAGATCCGTGTACGTATGACAGGGGTGCTAAATGTGTCGATGTGCGCGTCGGACGGCTGGCTGGCAAAGGCTGCCGCGTCATGCCTAGCGGACGAGCATGGCTTCGGCCGGGCAGACCCATACATATGGTCTGGTAGTCTGTTGTTAGAAGTAATCGGCATATCATCTAAATATGGCTTGAAAGAACAAGGCTCGGACACTTCACTCGATTATGAGATGTTCTCTTCTTTGAGAAGAGCTTCCGTGTCTCATAGTAGATGGGCGGAGGAGCCGCTGACCAAGCTGTGTCTTGCGGACGAGCCGCCAGCCACGCCGTGCCTCGCGGACGACCTCGACTTCGGCCGGGCTGACTCATACATACAGTCTGGTAGTCTGCTGTTAGAAGTAATCCGCATATCATCTAAATATGGCTCGAAAAATGAGGGTAATGTAACCACAGACACTTCACTCGATTGTGAAATGTTCTCTTCTTCGAAAAGAGCTTCTGTGTCTGAAGGGGCGTCTCCCATAGTAGGGGCCACAGCGTGTTTTCAATGGCGAATGTCCGGGGTTAGGTCTCAGACAGGAGATACAGCCGATATGGCGACCACTCGGATGTCGAATGACACTTCCGCAACTTTGCGCATGGATGACGCGCTCTCCGCTCATATTTATTTTTTTGTATGAACATTGAAGTGAATAATGTTATATGTATTTTTCATTTCAATATCTGTTTTAGAGTGTTTATAGCTATGACACTTGACCTTTAACATCCAAATAAATTCTATCCGGTTTCCCATCCTCCTCTCGTCTTGTGCGTGCTTTCGCATCATGAATGCGAGCTTCAGCCATCTAAATAGAGTCTGTGACCCAGTGTAGTTCTGAAGGCGCTCCACTCCAAGGGTGGGACTTTTGACCCCCAATTTCCACATTTATCGCGGAGCCATACATCAATGCGACACACACACACACACATGCACAAGGACACGTACCCTCCAGAGGGACGTAGCTGAGTGGACTGGGCTCCTCTGGGAATGAGCCATCAGCCAGATGAAGCAGCAGAAGAAGCAATGTGAGGAGAGGACCCATGGTTGCCATGGCAGCAGAATACATGCACTGTTAAAGTCAAGAGAGAGAGAAAGAGGAGAATCAAAAGTGTCTTCCCCCCCCTGCACATTTTACAACATTCACTTCCACAACCAAGCATATGTACGCGTGTGGGAATATGGAACCCAGTAACAAAGTACAAGTGGTACATTGTTACTACACAAGTACATTTTTCAAGTACCTGTACTTCACTCGAGCATCTATTTTTGTGAAGTACTTTTACTCCCTAAATGTGAAAACATCTGTACTTTTTACTTCTTGCTTTGTCAAAATAGGCCACCATCGCTATCTCTTCTCCCTGTAGCCTCACTCTTCCCCCTCTACTTTTCTCATTCACGCACATATATTCTGTTTTACTTCGGCTAATCTTCATTCCTCTCCTTTCCAGTGCATGTCTCCATCTTTCCAATTGTTCCTCTGCATGCTCCTGCTTTCACTGCATATGACAATATCATCTGCGAACATCATGGTCCAAGGGGATTCCAGTCTAACCTCATCTGTCAGCCTATCCATTACCACTGCAAACAGGAAGGGGCTCAGAGCTGATCCCTGATGCAGTCCCACCTCCACCTTAAATTCCTCTGTCACACCTAAGGCACACCTCACCATTGTTCTGCTGCCATCATACATGTCCTCTACTATTTTAACATACTTCTCTGCCACACCAGACTTACGCATGCAGTACCACAGTTCCTCTCTTGGTACTCTGTCATAGGCTTTCTCTAGGTCCACAAAGACGCAATGTAGCTCCTTCTGACCTTCTCTGTACTTTTCCACGAGCATCCTCAAGGCAAATAATGCATCTGTGGTACTCTTTCTAGGCATGAAACCATACTGTTGCTCACAGATACTTACTTCTGTCCTGAGTCTAACCTCCACTACTCTTTCCCATAACTTCATTGTGTGGCTCATCAACTTTATTCCTCTATAGTTCCCACAGCTCTGAACATCCCCTTTGTTCTTAAAAATGGGAACCACAACACTTTTCCTCCATTCTTCAGGCATCTTTTCGCCCGCTAGTATTCTGTTGAATAAGTGGTCAAAAACTCCACAGCCATCTCTCCAAATTGCTTCCATACCTCTACCGGTATGTCATCAGGACCAACTGCCTTCCCATTTTTCATCCTTTGTAATGCCTTTCTGACTTCCCCCTTAGTAATCATTTCACTTCCTGGTCCTTCACTCTTGCCTCTTCAACTCTTCCTTCTCTCTCATTTTCTTCATTCATCAACTTCTCAAAGTACTTTCCATCTATTTAGCACACTACCGACACCAGTCAACAACATTTCCATCTCTATCCTTAATCACCCTTACCTGCTGCACATCCTTCCCATCTCTATCCCTCTGTCTGGCCAACCTGTAGAGATCCTTTTCTCCTTCTTCCGTGTCCAACTGGTGTACATGTCTTCATATGCCTCTTGTTTAGCCTTTGCCACCTCTACCTTTGCCCTACGTCGCATCTCGATGTACTCCTTTCGCCTCTCCTCAGTCCTCTCAGTATCCCACTTCTTCTTCGCTAATCTCTTTCCTTGTATGACTCCCTGTATTTTGGGGTTCACACCACCAAGTCTCCTTCTCCCCTTTCTACCAGATGACACACCAAGTACTCTCCTGCCTATCTCTCTGATCACCTGGCTGTCGTCGTCCAGTCTTCCGGGAGCTTCGGTTCTCCATCGAGAGCCTGTCTCACCTCTTTCCGGAAGGTCGCACAACATTCTTCCTTTCTCAGCTTCCACCACATGGTTCTCTGCTCTACCTTTGTCTTCTTAATCTTCCTACCTACCACCAGAATCATCCTACATACTACCATCCTATGCTGTCGAGCTACACTCTCCCCTACCACTACTTTTCAGTAACCTCCTTCAGATTACATCGTCTGCACAAAATATAATCTACCTGCGTGGTTCTACCGCCGCTCTTGTAGGTCACTATATGTTCCTCCCTCTTTTGGAAATAAGTGTTCACTACAGCCATCTCCATCCTTTTTGCAAAGTCCACCACCATCTGCCCTTCAAGGTTCCTTTCCTGATGCCGTACTTACCCATCACTTCTTCATCGCCCCTGTTTCCTTTACCAATATGTCCATTACAATCTGCACCAATCACAACTCTCTGCTGTCTGGATGCTCAGAACTACTTCATCTAGTTCCTTCCAGAATTTCTCTTTCAACTCTAGGTCACATCCTACTGTGGGGCATAGCCGCTAACCACATTATACATAACACCTCTTCTTCTTTTCCTTTCGGCTTGTCCCGTTAGGGGTCGCCACAGCGTGTCATCTTTTGCCATCTTAGCCTATCTCCTGCATCTTCCTCTCTAACCCCAACTGCCTCATGTCTTCCCTCACCACATCCATAAACTTCTCTTTGTCTTCCTCTCGCTCTTTTGCCTGGGAGCGCCATCCTCAGCATCCTTCTACCAATATACTCACTCTCTCGCCTCTGAACATGTCCAAACCATCGAAGTCTGCTCTCTCGAATCTTGTCTCCAAAACATCCAGCTTTGGCTGTCCCTCTAATGAGCTCATTTCTAATCCTATCCAACCTGGTCACTCCGAGCGAGAACCTCAACATCTTCATTTCTGCCACCTCCAGTTCAGATTCCTGTTGTTTCTTCAGTGCCACTGTCTCTAATCCGTACATCATGGCCGGCCTCACCACTGTTTTGTAAACTTTGCCCTTCATCCTAGCAGACACTCTTCTGTCACATAACACACCAGACACCTTTCGCCAGCTGTTCCAACCTGCTTGGACCCGTTTCTTCACTTCCTGACCACACTCTCCATTGCTCTGGATTGTTGACCCCAAGTATTTGAAGTCGTCGACCCTCGCTATCTCTTCTCCCTGTAGCCTCACTCTTCCCCCTCCACTTTTCTCATTCACGCACATATATTCTGTTTTACTTCGGCTAATCTTCAATCCTCTCCTTTCCAGTGCATGTCTCCATCTTTCCAATTGTTCCTCTGCATGCTCCCTGCTTTCACTGCACATGACAATATCATCTGCGAACATCATGGTCCAAGGGGATTCAGTCTAACCTCATCTGTCAGCCTATCCATTACCACTGCAAACAGGAAGGGGCTCAGAGCTGATCCCTGATGCAGTCCCACCTCCACCTTAAATTCCTCTGTCACACCTAAGGCACACCTCACCATTGTTCTGCTGCCATCATACATGTCCTGTACTATTTTAACATACTTCTCTGCCACACCAGACTTACGCATGCAGTACCACAGTTCCTCTCTTGGTACTCTGTCATAGGCTTTCTCTAGATCCACAAAGACGCAATGTAGCTCCTTCTGACCTTCTCTGTACTTTTCCACGAGCATCCTCAAGGCAAATAATGCATCTGTGGTACTCTTTCTAGGCATGAAACCATACTGTTGCTCGCAGATACTTACTCTGTCCTGAGTCTAGCCTCCACTACTCTTTCCCATAACTTCATTGTGTGGCTCATCAACTTTATTCCTCTATAGTTCCCACAGCTCTGAACATCCCCTTTGTTCTTAAAAATGGGAACTAGAACACTTTTCCTCCATTCTTCAGGCATCTTTTCGCCCGCTAGTATTCTGTTGAATAAGTTGGTCAAAAACTCCACAGCCATCTCTCCAAATTGCTTCCATACCTCTACCGGTATGTCATCAGGACCAACTGCCTTTCCAGTTTTCATCCTTTGTAGTGCCTTTCTGACTTCCCCCTTAGTAATCATTTCCACTTCCTGGTCCTTCACTCTTGCCTCTTCAACTCTTCCTTCTCTCTCATTTTCTTCATTCATCAACTTCTCAAGTATTCTTTCCATCTATTTAGTACACTACCGGCACCAGTCAACACATTTCCATCTCTATCCTTAATCACCCTGACCTGCTGCACATCCTTCCCATCTCTATCCCTCTGTCTGGCCAACCTGTAGAGATCCTTTTCTCCTTCTTTCGTGTCCAACCTGGTGTACATGTCTTCATATGCCTCTTGTTTAGCCTTTGCCACCTCTACCTTTGCCCTACGTCGCATCTCGATGTACTCCTTTCGCCTCTCCTCAGTCCTCTCAGTATCCCACTTCTTCTTCGCTAATCTCTTTCCTTGTATGACTCCCTGTATTTTGGCGTTCCACCACCAAGTCTCCTTCTCCCCTTTCCTACCAGATGACACACCAAGTACTCTCCTGCCTGTCTCTCTGATCACCTTGGCTGTCGTCGTCCAGTCTTCCGGGAGCTTCGGTTGTCCATCGAGAGCCTGTCTCACCTCTTTCCGGAAGGCTGCCACAACATTCTTCCTTTTTCAGCTTCCACCACATGGTTCTCTGCTCTACCTTTGTCTTCTTAATCTTCCTACCCACCACCAGAATCATCCTACATACTACCATCCTATGCTGTCGAGCTACACTCTCCCCTACCACTACTTTACAGTCAGTAACCTCCTTCAGATTACATCGTCTGCACAAAATATAATCTACCTGCGTGGTTCTACCTCCGCTCTTGTAGGTCACTATATGTTCCTCCCTCTTCTGGAAATAAGTGTTCACTACAGCCATCTCCATCCTTTTTGCAAAGTCCACCACCATCTGCCCTTCAAAGTTCCTTTCCTGGATGCCGTACTTACCCATCACTTCTTCATCGCCCCTGTTTCCTTTACCAATATGTCCATTACAATCTGCACCAATCACAACTCTCTCGCTGTCTGGGATGCTCAGAACTACTTCATCTAGTTCCTTCCAGAATTCTCTTTCAACTCTAGGTCACATCCTACCTGTGGTGCATAGCCGCTAACCACATTATACATAACACCCTCAATTTCAAATTTTAGTCTCATCACTCGATCTGATACTCTTTTCACCTCCAAGACATTCTTAGCCAGCTCTTCCTTTAAAATAACCCCTACTCCATTTCTCTTCCCATCTACTCCGTGGTAGAATAATTTAAACCCTGCTCCCAAACTTCTAGCCTTACTACCTTTCCACCTGCTCTCTTGGATGCACAGAATATCAACCTTTCTCCTAATCATCATGTCAACCAACTCCTGTGCTTTTCCTGTCATAGTCCCAACATTCAAAGTCCCTACACTCAGTTGTAGGCTCTGTTGGCATTCCTCTTTTTCTTCTGACGCTGGATCCGGTTTCCTCCTCTTCTTTGTCTTCGACCCACAGTAGCTGAATTCCACCGACGCCCTGCAGGTTAGCAGTGCCGGGGGCGGGCGTTGTTAACCCGGGCCACGACCGATCCGGTATGGGATTCTTTAGATGAACGCTCATATTTGTTTGGCACAGTTTTTACGCCGGATGCCCTTCCTGACGCAACCCTCTGCATTTATCCGGGCTTGGGACCGGCCTACAGATTGCACTGGTTTGTGCCCCCATAGGGCTGCATTATTATACATAACACCCTCAATTTCAAATTTTAGTCTCATCACTCGATCTAATACTCTTTTCACCTCCAAGACATTCTTAGCCAGCTCTTCCTTTAAAATACCCCCTACTCCATTTCTCTTCCCATCTACTCCGTGGTAGAATAATTTAAACCCTGCTCCCAAACTTCTAGCCTTACTACCTTTCCACCTGCTCTCTTGGATGCACAGAATATCAACTTTTCTCCTAATCATCATGTCAACCAACTCCTGTGCTTTTCCTGTCATAGTCCCAACATTCAAAGTCCCTACACTCAGTTGTAGGCTCTGTGCATTCCTCTTTTTCTTCTGACGCTGGATCCGGTTTCCTCCTCTTCTTTGTCTTCGACCCACAGTAGCTGAATTTCCACCGACGCCCTGCAGGTTAGCAGTGCCGGGGGCGGGCGTTGTTAACCCGGGCCACGACCGATCCGGTATGGGATTCTTTAGATGAACGCTCATATTTGTTTGGCACAGTTTTTACGCTGGATGCCCTTCCTGACGCAACCCTCTGCATTTATCCGGGCTTGGGACCGGCCTACAAATTGCACTGGTTTGTGCCCCCATAGGGCTGCATTCAGTCGTTTACTGCCACTGATGGATGTATTTGTCAAATTTGTTTTTCAAAGGTTGAAGAGGGTCTTGCTCAGCTTGTCTGTGAAATTCAGGTTTGTAAATAATTGTAATGGCTAACAGTTCCCTACAGATGGTGTAGTTAGATTTGAGATGAGCACAGTTTTCGAGTAGAAAAGGATGAGGGGCTGAATCTGGGGTTGTCACCTCGATTAAGATGGAGAGAAAATCCCAATGTATTGGATGTTTAGGCACCCCGCACTTGAACAGAGAATCAAACAGTACATGTATGTTATATAAACAGAATATGCAGAGTAGGAAGTACAAAGTGTGTGTTACTATTGCGAGAAACGATGACACAATTCATGGAGTGAATGACCAACAGGCGTGTAAAGAAGCCACCAATTTTCTACTCCAGATGAGTGGTGAATCAGTGCCGCTCACAGGGGTTTTTATAGTTGTATATTGTGGAAATAATAAAAAAAATCCCTTTCCCATTCTGTTTTTTTTTTAAATAATTTGTGGTGAACAAATAAAAGCGTTTGTCACTGTTCTGCTAGACATGTCTGTTTTCACAAAAGCTCATTTTCACGGCTTATTTATTTTTTAAGATGAGACAGGTGTTTTTGGTGAAACCAAACAATATTCCACTGCTCATTACTAAAAACTGGAAAAAGCTGGAAACACTTTTTTTTCCCAGTCTTTTATTTTGCTAGGTTCTGTGCTATATTGTCATGGGGTTACGGTTGCTTAACTAAAGTGTATGAGTACTTTCGCCACCTCCGGTGTATTTGTGTGTGCACTGACAGGGTCAGAAGTGCAACGGTGTGGCCGCCGGCACCAAGCAGGAAACTGATGTGTTTCTATTGTTGCTTTTGACTGTAATGGAGCGCCATTGTCAGAAATGTCAGTCCTTTGTCAGGGTGTTAAAATAGAAGAGGATTCTCACAGCCATAAAACACACCAAGGGGACAAAACAATCACAGACTACAAAGCCACTTTGGCTGGTAATGTTCCTACCGCTGATGGTCTTTCTGCACGGACATACGGAGGCTTTATTTTGAGTCATCGGCAACAAAAGTGGATGACTTCGGCTTTATGAGTAGAAATAGAGGAAACGAGGAGAAGATGTGTGTGTGGGATGGGTTGGTTCTTTCTCGCTGCTGCAGGGCAAAAGTATAGGTGACACACACACACACACACACACACACACACACACACACACACACACACACACACACACACACAAATAAGTCTACAGATACACTAGGAGCGAGTGAAGAAGAACATTTGTCCTTTATGGACCTTGTTTTGTTTACCAACAAATGTTTACCAACCTTTATCATGACAAGGCATATACTCTATTTTGCATTTGAAAAATGTACAAAAAGTACAGTGAAGACAAGAAGTATTTGAACACCCTGTTATGTTGCAAGTTCTCCTACTTAGAAATCATGGAAGGGCCTGAAATTTTCATCGTAGGTGCATGTCCACTGTGAGAGAGATCATCTAAAAAGAAAAATCCAGAAATCCCAATGTATGATTTTTTTACGATTTATTTGTGTGATACAGCTGCAAATAAGTATTTGAACACCTGAGAAAACCAATGTTAATATTTGGTACAGTAGCCTTTGTTTGTAATTACAGAGGTCAAATGTTTCCTGTGGTGGGTCAAAAGGTTTGCACACACTCCAGGAGGGATTTTGGCCCATTCCTCCACACAGATCTTCTCCACATCAGACAGGTTTCTGGGCTGTCACTGAGAAACATGGAGTTTCAGCTCCCTGCAAAGATTAACTATAGGGTTTAGGTCTGGAGACTGGCTAGGCCACGCCAGAATCTTGATATGCTTCTTACGGAGCCACTTCTTGGTTTTCCTGGCTGTGTGCTTCGAGACTTTGTCATGTTGGAAGACACAGCCACAACCTATCTTCAATCCTCTGACTGAGGGAAAGAGGTTGTTGCCCAAAATCTCACAATACATGGCCGCGGTCATCCTCTTCTTAATACAGTGCAGTCTTTCTGTCCCATGTGTAGAAAAACACCCCCAAAGCATGATGCCACCACCCATATGCTTCACAGTAGGGATGGCGTTCTTGGGATGGAACTCATCATTCGTCTTCCCCCAAAGACGGTTCGTGGAATTATGACCAAAAAGTTAAATTTTGGTCTCATCTGACCATAAAACGTTCTCCCGTGACTCCTCTGTATCATCCAAATGGTCAGTGGCAAACTTAAGACGGGCCTTAACATGTACTGGTTTAAGCAGGGGAACCTTCCGTGCCACGCATGATTTAAAACCATGACATCTTCACCTTTCTCAGGATCATTGAGACCCCACGAGGTGATATCGTGCATGGGGCTCCACTCCTATTGAGATTGACCCTCATGTTTAGCTTCTTCCATTTTCTACTGATTGCTCCAGTAGAACCTTTTTAGACCTTTTTTCACCAAGCTGCTTAGCAATTTCTCCAAAGCCCTTTCCAGCCATGTGGAGTTGTACAATTTTGTCTCTGGTGTCTTTGGAGAACTCTTTGGTCTTAGCCAAGTTACAAGTTTGAGTCTTACTGAATGTATGGGCTTGGACAGATGTCTTTATGCAGCTCACGACCTCACACAGGTGCATCAGATTCACGATAATACATGGAGTGGATGTAGACTTTTAAAGGCGGACTAACAGGTCTTTGAGGGTCAGAATTCTAGCTGATAGACAGGTGTTCAAATACTTATTTGGGGCTGTATCACACAATGAATTGTTAAAAAAATCATACATTGTGATTTCTGGATTTTTCTTTTTGGATTATCTTTCTCACACTGGACATGCACCTGTGATTAAAATTTCAGACCCCTCCATGATTTCTAAGTAGGAGAACTTGCAATATAGCAGGGTGTTGAAATACTTGTCACTGTATATGCAATGTTGCTTGAACTAGTTTCCTTTGTGGAGTTTGGTTATCTCTTACTTCACACTTTTCTATAACGCAGCATAAACTTAGAGTAACTCTGACGATTACATTGTAATATTTTCCAATAGTTTATCATTACATGCAAAATCATTATCCCCCAAAAAACCCCATACAATTCCAAAGCCACAAAATATAACCTAGATTTCATATAAGACACAATACAAAGGCACACAGAGAATCTGCTATTGCTGTAGCATTTATGTAATCATAATGCCAGTAAGTGAACTCAACAGCTAGTGTGTAAAATTGAATTGGCTTTGACAGTAAATAGACAAGGACGAACAAAGAGAGGCAAAGAAGAAAAAAGAAAAAGAAACGCGAGAAGAGCATCAAGGGCGGTGTTCTTGAGTTTTTGTATTTTGTTGCTGCGCAACACTGCTCAAATAGTGGAACATGTGCAGTTTAATGATCAGAAAGAGAGCTCAGGGATTGAAGAAAGGACGTGACCAATACAAACACTCGAGTTATATCCACCTGAAAGCCACATTCCGCATTTCCCTCACCAGCCTGTCACTTATTGTTTTTCATTTTGTCTCGCGTCCTCCATCACCGTCGTCCTCCTGTTATTGTAACCTTTCAAACTCTTTCAGCGTGTGATAAAAACTCTGTATGTTTTCTGTTCGAGAGCGCCGGGTGATCGTTGCTATGGTGACAGAAATTGTTTTTCAGATGAAAAATACATCTATAAATAAGATGCGCATTGACCTGCAGCAGTCGGGGGAGTGACAAGCTGTTTGAAGACTTCAGGGAAGGAAAACACACACACACACACCAGGGACAATTGTAGCCTAAAGATGGCACTTTTGACATCTCTAAACCCCCTCGTCATCTGATTGAGGAGGTGAAGCCAAAGGCGACCTGCGGGGTCTTTTTCATCCTCCGCAGGATTTGCAGGTCTGGCGCTATCATTTCACAACGGTCATTTCATGGGCGGGATCCAAACGCGGTGCAGAAGCCGAAAATGAAACTGCGTTGCATTTAATGGATCGAGAGGACGGATGTGCGAAATTAAAAAGGAGCGTAACGAAGCGTGCGTCCCTCCGAGATTTGGCATCGTATGCTTGTGGAGTAGCACCGTCACGCTCAAACACTTTCATACAGTAAGGTGCACATGCAACATACAAAATCCTTCAGGCCATCATTGATGAAGCTCCCTCATTAGAGCGCGTATTGACTGAGGTAATCGAAACATAACGTAGACCATTAAATCTAGGTCAAGGCCAACATTCCAGAGGAGGAGCTGAAGGATTGAAGTGAAACAGAAGCCCCATGTCTTCAAATATCGCAGCACATGGGGCCTGATTTACTAAAGAGCGTACCCAGGATAGTGTCTGCTAAATGAGAAAAACTGCCACAGGTATCATTTTCCGCGTTCTAGGGGGAGTGTGTGCAAACAGATTAATCTATCAATGAGATTGATCAAACCTGATACGGATAACCATGGTTAATTTTGAGTCTTTCAATAACGCATCCAAAAGGCAGATGGCCACCAACATGCAAAGCGGCACCAGCGTAGCGCCTTCAAAATGACAGGAAGCTGCTTGTGTAAAAATTCTGAATGATCTAAGGAATAACTTGGGGTCAGTCACAAGAATGAGTCATGCCATATAACCAGCAGAATGTTTCAGCGTCCTGTAACATCTGATGCTGGCCTCTCACAGCGCAGTTTTCCCGTTGTGCCATCCCAAATTTTAAACATATCGTATTTTCCGCACTATAAGGCACACCTTCAATGAATGGCCTAATTGTAAACTTTTTTTTCTCCATATATAAGACACACCGCATTATAAGGCGCATAGAATAGACACTACAGTAGAGGCTGGGGTTATGTTATGCATCCATTAGATGGAGATGCACTAAACATTGATCCATATATAAGGCGCACTGGATTATAAGGCGCACCGTCGGCTTTTGAGAAAATGAAAGGCTTTTAGGTGCGCCTTATGGTGCAGAAAATATGGTAGTTTTTGTAGGGCAGCCACATACATCTAACTTCCCCTCAATAAGGAAAAGTTAATTCAAACAAAAGTGGCTTTTATGCAGTTAAAATGATCAGAGCAATTGTTTTATTCCTTGTAGCTCAGTATTGTTTTTTTGCTTCTTGTAGTTGAAATTCCATCATTTCAAAATTCATTTTGTGCTTGCTTTGTGCTGTTCCAAAATTTTCATGGTGGAAACCATCAACGCTACGTAGAGTGTGTCCATGTCCATTCTCCGAGCCGCTTATCCTCACAAGGGTTGTGAGAGTGCCGCAGCCTATCTCAGCTACCAGCTGGACCTCGCTGACGTTCCTTGAAAACGCGAAAATTGTGCGCTCCAAACTCAATAAAAGAAACAACATTTTGAAGTGCCGAGCTGGCACAACGTGGGGCCAGACAGTCCTCACGACGTATAAGGCCAACGGAAGATCGATCCTGAACGATGCGGCGCCCGTGTGGACTCCCAACCTGAAGCCAACTCACTGGGACTCCCTCCAGGGAGCCCTAAAACACTGCCCTTGGAACTGCTACGGGCTGCCATAAAATGGCTTCCATTGATCACCTATACGTCGAGTCGAAACTCCTTCCGGTATGCGAGCACAATGTGATGCTCACGGAACAATATGCGCTTCAGTGCTACCTCGCAAGGACATCCTAATTACGAGATGACAAGGCAAGAAGTGTGCCCCAGAGTGTTGCGGAAAACCGCCCGAGATATCGAGCCATCGATTGAGCAGTACATTCATCGGCTGTCCGTCGATGCAGAGGACTACCATCGTGGCCTCTCCGTGATCCATGGAACCGCCGTAGCTGACAGGATCGCCGGCTACAAAGCCAACATTGTGTTGCGCGGTTACCTGCCTCCAGTAGCCGAATCTGAAAGACAACTCCCGCGGCCCGTGAGATCGGCACTATCGCATTTCCGTTCGGGCTGGTGTCACGAGCTCAACAACTATCAGCATCGACTCGACAACAACATTGTCGATAAATGCTGATTGTGTGACGTCGCCCCCCACGATTCGCATCCTCTCTTCAACTGTGCTCAAAAACCGTTGACGGTGGAACATCTGTGGAGCGCCCCAGCCAATGTGGCTCACTTTCTGGACCTTGGTATGGAATAACGACCGTCCTACATGGCTACAACAACAACCAGCTAGACAGAATCACTGAGCGAGAATAGATCCCACGGTGCCCGCACCAAACTCAGGCGTGTGTACCACCATACCATCAGTGACCCCCACTTAGAGTGTGAATGCCTCTTTCAAATATGGCCGTCTCCACCTTTTACAGCTGCTACCAAAAGCGTGCACAAGCTGTTCGAGTACGTACACACGCAAGTGAGCACCCTCTATGCGGAATGTTATTAAAATATCGCAATTTTAGTAGATTATGAACAACACACCCACCATCGGGGCATACAATCTGTTTGAGTGACCAAGCAATTTAGGGCCTCCTATTGGGGATCTCAGCAAATCCTCTGTGCTTCATTAAACGGGGTTTTTATATTTTGTGTCAGAGTTGTTCTGAGGAAGACACCAAAAGGCACTTATGAAACCTGCAGCATCAGAAAGAGGATCATAAAACCAGTCTCATAAAATCAAGAAAATGCAGCCGAGCCATTAAAAGGAAGCACGTGTGTTGCGCCCATACGTGTCTGATCGTGTGTGTGTGTGTGATTGAATTAAATGGCGTGACACTGACACAGTTATCATGGGACGCACACAGCCTGGCAATGTAATCACGCCTCATCAAGCAAACTATTAACAAATCAGCTGCTAATACTCGCATCATTAACCGATCGGCAGGTTGTCGGAAGCAGTGCGGTCACCTGTTTACACCTTGTCAAGTTTTGCCCATCAACTTGGTTCTCATCAGCTGGGTTCAAGCAAGCTCTGTTTCATGCAGTCCTGCCGAACTTCTCGTCGGCATAACAAATCGGGAAGGTGGTAAGAAGTACTGTATTCTGGGGATGTCAATACATTTTGATACATTTTGTATCTAACTATAATCCAATCACAAAATTGCTTGTCAAATGTGCTCTTTTTTTTTTTGTACGATGTTGCTGAACATCATCAACAAATTTTCATCCAGCAAAATTCCCTGCGGTAGGCATTATTTAGTGGCCGTGATGATACATAAATCTGAGAAGCCTCAGCGGTGCCTCTTAAAACGCAAAGCAATAATATGCCCATAGGATGCAGTAATCACTGCTTTTGAGTCCCATAAGATGATTAGACGATGATCTTTTTTTTTAGACATATCTGTAGTGTTCTTCACACATTAATAAATGCAATAATCAGCATGCCTGGTGATGTTGGTGGTCGTGGGTAAATCCGCACTCACGTACCAAATGTCACTTATGGTCAGCGTACAGGACTCAGTGGACAAAGGTTAAAATCAAGGTTCTTTTTACTATGCTTGTGAATGGTCAGGGCAGAGGCTATTTCAACCCAATAAACTCAGACTTAGCTGGCATTACAACTGGTCAGAGTTCTGCACCCAGTTTGAAGGATCCTTGGCAGGTGACCCCTCGGTAATAGACTTCGAAGATAAAGTGTGGCACCAGGATGATTGGAATGTAGCTTCGGAACACCAGAAGCACGCCGGACTATGACTCAGCATACAATCATTACATTTGTGGACGTGAGCTGGCGTTTCTGGTTGTTCTGATCAGGGAAAAGGTATTGCAAACTACTTGAATGGCTTTACAATCGAGGTTGAGGGTACTGCTGTTCACAGTTCTGTAACCAAAATGGTGTCAAAAGCAGGATGGTTAATCTCTATCGTCTCAGTTAATCCAACGGCTCCATTTTCAAATTTGTGTTGAGGGTTCTGGCTCATTGTCAGTGGTTCCACGTTTAATTCCCTTTCTCTGCGTTTCTTCAAGATTCTGCGGTTTCCTCACATAATCCAAATTCATTGCAGACTCTAAATTGTAGTCATGAATGTGAATGGATCTATGTCTACAGTATTTGTGCCATACCAGGGTGTACCACGTCTCTTACCCAAATTCTGCTGGGAAAGACTCTAGCTCCTCTGTGACCCTGAACACAATAAGCAAATGAATCGATTTAATGTTTATTTGTCTCAATCACTGCAACTCACATCAATAACATGAGCATTGATATCTTTTTAAAACCACCTAGTGGATACGATGGTACAGGTGTACCCAATAAAGTGATCTATTGTGCCAGAAGCATCGGGGACTTTGTGTCCCTCGTGATGACATTCGTGTGGATCTAAAATACGTTTGCTTTTGTTACTTTCGATCTCAGGTTATGATTAGCTGTACAGACAAAAGTGCTCCCTTTCACTGTCTCTTGCGCTCTGGTGTTGCTGCCACTTCACTCCTGCCTTTGTTACCGTAGCAACCGATAGCAAAGCTCAGCGGCTCTGTTGCAGTAAATGTAAAAGCAAAGATGTTAGGTTGGCTCTCGTACACACACGCACGCGCGAGTATGTAACGCCTATACACGCACTCAAATGCAGGGGGGCAACCAAATGCATGCAAATGCCTTTTTGGAAAGACGTGAGGTGGTGGGGGTCCCCACTTTCTCAGCAAGGAGGGGGATGGGATGGAGATGTTTTGTCTTCACATTGTCGATACATTGACAATCATAATAGAATATTTGACATCAATCGGTACATCCAACATACTGTACATAGAAGAAAATAGCTAATCACTCAGATTTAAAAAAAAATGTTACATTTTGAGTACGCTTTGATGTCATATCCTACATGTGTGAATGCTCAACCATTAAGAGGTGTGCATGCTACTTGAGCTCAAATAAAAATGATTAGAAGTCAAAACAGTCACTACACAAGTGGACTATAGCAACTAAAGTTATTAAACAACCTGGACAGTTGAAGAACAACAAAATACTCTTCCACACTTTGAACGTAGCCCAGTAAGCAGGTTAAATCTCTGAATAAAGTAAAATGGCCTGAGGGTGGAAACACAGACACGGGCTAAACTGGGAGAAGTGGGTCACCTTCACATAACTGCATCCCGCCAGCAATGAATGAACTTAGAGCAGTCTTTTACCGAACACTAATGTAAAGAAAAATGTAGCAATTAACAGAATTCCCAATGGCTTTCTGACTAAGTAAAGTATTGTCTGACCACAGATGCAATAAATACAGTAGTGAAACAGATATAGATGATGACAGGATAAGAAAACACATTCCTTCCTCATTTTACCACACAACCAAGACGTGCGTTTCAATTTCAAACTGTAAGGCCACAATGTTCTAAAATAGTTTACTGTTCATTTTGTTCCAGGCAGAGAAGAACATAATCCTTCTAAAATTGTCCGTAATACAGAATTTGTGGTGAGCCATCAAATCATGTAGAAAACGTGTACTTCTTAATATTAATGTGAGAAAATGTACTGAATTCATAATCTTTACAATAAAATCAATTAATCAACCAAACTTTATTTACAAGTGCTTTTTATGTGAGAAAAAAAGTGAATGGAACTCAAGGTGCTTTAAATGAATTAAAAATCCATCCATGCATTTTCTTAGCCGCTTATCCTCACAAGGGTCGTGCTGGAGCCTACCCCAGCTGTCAACGGGCAGGTGGCGGGGTACACCCTGAACTGATTGCCAGCCGATCGCAGGGCAGATAGAGACTAACACCCACACTCACAATCACACCTAGGGGCAATTTAGAGTGTCCAATTAATGAATTTAAAATATAAATCAAAATAAATCAACCCCAACAAACTGAGCGTGTAGACCATAGCTAGCTAGCTAACCAACAATTATCCTGGCAAACCGCTAGATAAAAAAAATAAAAATGTAAAAAAAAAATAATGAAAAATAAATCTGAAAACTCAAAGGGTGAAAAACTCTTTTACACTATACCTCCACAATTGAGTACTAAATTTTTCTCAGTGTTTGCACATTTTCAGCAGTTATCTTCAAACACAGATGGATATGGTTGCATATGTACAGTAGATTGATTGGCCATTTCATTAGGCAGAGCTGCATGATGTAATGGGATCCAATACTTTGAACTGTATCAAAATTCTCCTGATAAAAATGTATTTTGACACAGTTGCAGTACTGGAGCCCATTAGCTTGTGCAAATATACCTGATAAAATGGCCTGAGGGCCTATCAAATATTCTGTCATTTTCATATCCTTCACGGTATTGTATTGACGTAATACAATCCTACTGTATCTGTTTGGATGAAATAGGACAGTTGCACATTGCATCTACGACCGGGCAGTAGGTTATAGTTGTTGATTCAAATGTCTCTCCAAGAATTATACGACGCCAGCGGCACCCACATCGTGTCAGATCGCATAGTTTGGAGAGAAGCGAGAGTACTCTTGCATATTTATTTCTGTTCCCAGACCGGATCACATGCACTCATTTACAAATATAATGGAAAGCCTTGCGCGCACACAGACAGACAGACAATTGTGCTCTCTCCAGCAATTGGAACACTGTGTCAAGTCTTTATCTTATCAAGTTGAAGGCGATATTCCCTAAAGTGGCTGCCTGTCTCCTCAGAGCAGCTCTAATCACACTGAAGAGAATCTGTCTTTTGCTGTTAAATATCCCAAAATGCTATTCAATCTACAGGGTCATTTATATGCTAATGCAAAGGTTAACCCTGCGCAGGCCTTTTGACGCAGCTGTGGGCTGCTTTTGTGTGTGGACGTTAAAGAAAAGTACGGAAAAGAGGAGCAGATTAGCGATGGCGAGCGAAAGAGGTAAAGATAAGAGATAAAAAGGAAAAGACTGTAAAAAGAGGAGGACGGGAGACACTCCCAAGGGTGAGTGCCATAGGTAATTAAAACAGGATGGACAGAGCTGGAGTCTAGCCAGCGAGAGCTCCATCTCCCCTTAGACTTCTCCTCCAATCAGGCCCTTCCGCCTAAAGCCAAATTGCTGCTAGCAGCAGACACGCTGCAATCGTTGGCTGCAGTGAGTTAGCAGCTTATATGGTAATGGACGTGTGTGACAAATGCACAGCTCCGAAATGGAGGTACCAAAAGCAAGCAGTAAAGAGCTGTTTAACAAAAAAAAAAAAAAAAAAAAAGAAAACACACACAACAACTTAACGACGTAACAATAAATAATAAATGGTGCTGGAAACAACACGCTCATGCAAACCACGCGTGCACACGTAAACGCTGGCGCATGCCCAGCCACGCTGCAGCAAGGGCAAATGTTACTAACTGGAGTTTGACTGCAGTAAGCGCATATACATTCACTGCACAGCCCGGAGCTGGAAGCCAGCGCATGAGTATGCGGCGCACACACACCACGAGCGACGGCTCGGGCGCATGCACGCTCCAGTCATGTATAACCACAATGAAGATAAAATCATGTAACACAATAGGGTGATTATTCCAGTTTGTGCCGAGCATAATCAAAATAGGACCTTTTCATTCCATTTTCAGTTTCTATTTCTACTTCTTAATAAGATGAGCTAATATGGCAGCCATTAGCATGAGCGTGGCTTTGTGCATAATGTAAAATGAATCCATAGCAGTTGAGGTTGCTCATATTCCTGACATCAGGGATCACTAATATGGGTAAATTTAGCTCTTTTGACAGAAGCCCGCTAAGAGGATCAGAGCTCACAATAGGTGGTCTTCGCACAGCAGATATCAAAAAAACCCAAAGTGCTCGTATTATTGGCTGCAACGTGCACGAGTAATACCTTCTCTACTCGCAGGTATAAATTCACGTTTTGCTTCATGCGGTCTGACGGAAAGCCTTTATTGAAACGGCAAAGTTTATATTTGGAAGGGTTGGATGGGATGAAGGCAAGCGATAGATTAGCCACAACAAAGCTTCAGTCAAGCTATAAACGCATCTCGAGTACAGCCAGGAGACAAAGGACTTGGATACGCCTTTATCTCTCACTAAAAAGTCTTCCAAATGTCTCAGACTAAGCTGCCGTAGCTAAAGCCCGCCTTTGGCTGCGGCTCTCGCTGAATTTTGTGGAAAACAAAAGCGGAATAATACGGCCAGTTTGAAGACAGAGTGTAGTAGTGACATTCATTTGGCGCACAAAGGTAAGAAGTCAAGTGCTGCTGTAGTGGCATTTCACAAAAGGTTACCCTGCTTATTGCTGGTTTTATTTGTCTGCAGGTTCAGATTGAGGTAACAAAAAAATAAATAAAACCACGAGCTTTGTTGCCATTTTTGTTCTTTGCACATCTGAGAAGTTTATGAGATCGCAGAAGGCGACAGATTAGACAAAGTGTTTGTTTTCAAAGATGAAGCAGCTGGAAGATCACTCACAACTGAGTTTTTCTATGCAGGCAGCTGAAGAAGAGGATCAGCTGCATGCAAAGAGGTGACACAAACAAACATTGTATGACTCTCGCACAAAGACACGGCAAAGCAAGTAGCGTAATTTCTCGAAAATAATGCGCAATTTTTTCCTAAAGGTTAATAGAGCGCATTATATTTAGGTATGGATGATAAATAAAAAATACACCCACATTGTATAGTCGTATACAGGTACATAGCGTGGTAAAAATGTATACATATACATTTCGATATGATATTCGATGTCTTATGTTACACATTTATATTTATTACGGTAATGTGCGCCCCCTTCCTGAACTCTATGACCTCCTCGGGGAGCTTGCATTTTACGATCGTTAGCGTAGCATGTTTGTTGCTACTGCGCCAAAGATCACAAACGACTGCCTGTGAGTTTGTTTGAACTTAAACTAAGACAAAAAAATGTCGGCTGCTTTTAAAAGAAATGTGTCATCACTTTTGTGCCGATGATGCCGGCAACCCGGAAGTTGCGCTGCAGTCCGAAACAACGATAGCTCGCCTCAACGGCTTCAGCTGGGTATCAAAACAACGTGAGCTCAAACTATGTAATACGAGCATCATGGGAACATTACAAAAAAAAAAAAAAAAAACGGGAAAGCGCACACAATTGAAATGCTCACTTTTTAAAAAATGTGCCCATTACGGTCGTTTCTACGTAGTTTGAGCTCATGTTGTTTGATAGCCTCCTGACGCCATGGTGAAATATGCTACGGATTGGAGCCGAATGGAGGGGGAGAGGTTGTGCTGCGCAACCCAAACTCTTTGGATCCAAGTCATCAATGATGAGTTCCACAGCGATGCACCAAAGGTAGCTACTCTGGATCTTTTGTGGATTGGAAATAAATCATAATGCTTCTTTTGAAGTCTTGGCCAAGGATGTGTAATGTAGTGGACAAACCGCACTATGCACAAATATTTAATGTAGTGTTTAATAAAAAATGTTAAAGAGTTTATATTTTTAAGACTGAAATATGTGTGATCAACAGTATTAATAAAATGTTGTGTCATCATTGAGCATTTATTTTATTTGGTTGAGGGACTCTGTTCTGACAATTACAGGGACCAAGGACAAGCGTGTCTTGTGGCCTGTTCCGAGATTATATTACCGCTACATCATCAAAATGATTATTGTTAATGATTGTTGTACAGACAATTTTTTGAAAAACAATACAAGTACAAACCCAACAAAATATAAATAGAGATCATTCCTAATTTTCTGAGCATATGTGTAGCAGCAAATTGGTGGTGCGCATTGTACATTGGTAGAAGGGTTTTCCTTTTTAGGTCAACTTTGGAGGTGCGCATTATACTCCAGGACGCATTATACTCGAGAAATTACGGTATTTACAACAACAAAAACAAAATACTTAAAATCACAAAAATCACTTGCATGGATTTCACATTACACGTTCCCAAAACATGCATGTTAGCCTTATGGAACAATTGAAATTCTCCAAAGGTGTGTGAGATGTTTGTCTAGATGTGTCTAGCCTCTTTCTTGTGCCTACACATGACAAGATTGAGGCACGAAAACGTATACGTCTAATGTGGCTGTGACTAATGAGGCACTCTAAAATGGCCAGACCAACCACAAATCCAGGTCCACAAATTGCTAAATTTTTTAAAAAGTCTCTCCATGACGTATGCACACTCACGGGCAGGTAGAAGGCGAAGTCCCAATTGCACGTCACCATTATGCAGAATTACCGCTGATGCAAATAAAGTCACTCAAGTTCTTGACGCATGCTAGAATCCAAAGTGCACCACGAGCCCCAAAAATTACACAACTGAAATGGTGAAAAATGGATTACCGCTACAGCTCCACAATTCAGTACTATATAGTTCTGAGTCTTAGCACATTTCCAGCATTTGTCTTGAAACATGTATTATGTATTAAGAAACAAATCCATGAATTGACTTGTTAATAGTTTAATGTGAAAAAGTGATTTCAAAAGTGTTGTTCTTTTCTTGTGTGCCTGTGCAGGAGCAAGAGAGAGAGAGAGAGAGAGAGAGAGAGAGAGAGAGACTTCATGCATAATGCACAACGTTAAGGTGATAAATCGGAAGAAAAACAGCGCAAAATGAACACAAGTGTTAAGCCGTAATAGCATGTGCTGAGGATACGAGCACAGAGATGCAAAAAAAAAAAAAAAAAAAGGAGGCTGCACCTCAGGGGAGAAATCAACGAGGACGGAGAATCATAAAAGAAAGGATGCATGGCCGCTGTAAAGTACATGGGAGAGTCCCACGTTGAAAACAACTGCGAGGCATTCTGATGTGGCTAAAGCTGTGACTCAATCCGCAAGGGGCGGGGTTGCGGCGGGGCTCAGGTGCAACGGAGCAGGGAAGAAAAGGAGTACGTGAATGAAGGGGTTACTTATCACATTGTGTGGACGGATGAATGATGCACCAGGTCACAAGAATTCGGTGCCGTAGAAGTGTGGCACATCGCCGTGTTCCAACCACCCTGGTTTCCTGAACACAGTGAAAGTTATGTACTTGCGCATATAAAACTCCCCAAGCGGTGTGGCGGCCATTATTATTCTCCTTTATTATTGCAACATCTGCAAGAGTTCCCTTGAAAGGCCCCAAAAGACACATGACAGTGTCGTGCCTCATCGCCACAAAGGTTTTGCATGAGAGGGTATATTTTGAATACCCGCCTCAGGATGAAGGTTGCGTACTCAAAGTATGCCCCGATGAGTCCCGGCCTTCGGCTCTCGCAGTTCTGCAGAGTAAAACACTTGAGGTCCACTCTCCGAGGACCCTGTCGGATAAAGTCATGCAGCAGATGCTTCCCCACCTGGGTTTTTCTGATTTTTTTTGCCCTGAGGTGTGTAGACTTCAACACCCTTTTAAGTCTTGAACTTGTTCCATAGCAGCCCACCAAATGGATCAATGCAGCAGATGATACACTATCCAGAATCGTTATCATTTCTCTTTGGTTTATGATCGCATCTGTGACCCCAAAACAGGACTCAGCTGAGCACAAACTGCCGCTCAAACCTAACAGTCCTGGACAAGCCCATCTGACTGCTTTGATTGAACAATGATAATGTGCAACGGGATGTTCCACTGCAATGTCTTGACAGTTGCTTGTACTCCGGTTCAGTTACCGTGACTTTGGTCCACCAATCCAACAGAACCACTGGCGACAATAGATTCCTGTTCACCAATCAAATGGAGCCCACATAGAAGCAACGAGAGTTGACGGTCAGTCTCAATCAGAGTGGAGCCCCATGCAAGATATCACCTCGTGGGGTCTCAATGTTCCTTAGAAAGGTAAGGAATCAGCCCAGGACTACACGACAGGACTTGGTCAATGACCTGAAAAGAGCTGGGACCACCGTTTCCAAGGTGACTGTTGGTAATACACTAAGATGTCGTGGTTGGAAATCAAGCATGGCATGGAAGGTTCCCCTGCTGAAACCAGCACACGTCAAGGCCCAGCTTAAGTTTGTCATTGACCATTTCGATGATACAGAGGAGTCATGGGAGAAGGTTTTGTGGTCAGATGAGACCAAAATTGAACTTTTTCGTCACAATTCCACTAACCGTGTTTGGAGGAAGATGAACGATGAGTTCTATCCCAAGAACAGCATCCCTACTGTGAAGCATGGGGGTGGTGGCATCATGCTTTGGGGGTGTTTTTCTGCACATGGCACAGGACGACTGCACTGTGCTAAGAAGAGGATGACCACGCCCAGGTATTGTGAGATTTTGGGGAACAACCTCTTTTCCTCAGTCAGAGCATTGAAGATGGGTCGTGGTTGGGTCTTTCAACATGACAATGACCTGAAGTAGACAGCCAGGAAAACCAAGGAGTGGCTCCCTAAGAAGCATATCAAGGTTCTGGTGTGACCTAGCCAGTCTCCAGACCTAAAGACAATAGAAAATCTTTGCAGGAAGCTGAAACTCTGTGTTTCCTAGCGACAGCCCAGATTGTCTGATCTAGAGAAGATCTGTGTGGAGGAGTGGGCCAAAATCCCACCTGCAGTGTGCAAAACTGGTGAACATCTACAGGAAACAAACAAACAAAGGCTACTGTACCAAATATTAACATTGTTTTTCTCAGGTGTTCAAATACTTATTTGCAGCTGTATCACACAAATAAATCGTTAAAAAAATCATACATTGTGATCATTGGATTTTTCTATGCACCTACGATGACAATTTCAGACCCCTCCGTGATTTCTAAGTGGGACAACTTGCAATATAGCAGGCTGTTCAAATACTCATTTTCTTCACGGTACGTGGATATATGGCAAAAAAAAAAGAACATACATTTGCAAATGTAAAATATTGAACGGTTTTAACAATGACGATTGTCAGGCACAGCAATTTTCTGTGCATATTGGGCAGCAAAAATCAGTCTTAAGAACACAACAAATGGGAAATTTGCCGAATTTGATCACAAGAGGAGGGAAATGCTGAAGTTGGACTCAATGGTCAGGATGTGTCTACTCCAATTTACAAACGAGCCAAACCAACAAATAGCAATCTAAATAATACCCCGTGGGCGTTTGCTCTCGGTGAAGCTAAAATGACCTTCTTCTTTATAGTCATTAATCCATTTCTGTTTTTGGTTGCAATCACTAAAACATGAGTCCAGGCTTTGTGAGTTGAACGGAGTCAATCCTGTCTGACGAGGCAACAAGTAGCACTCGGTTCAAGTGCGGAATTATTTTAAAGCACAGCAGTCGTCAACCAGTATGAGTGGTGGATGGCGTCATCGTCCCTCTTTGTGTACTAAAGGTAGAGAGAGGCAATTTGTTGGCAATTGCTTGAAGTATTCACTTGGCGGCAAGAATGGAGAAAATGTGGATGGTCTCAGCCAAATATCTCACCAAACGTGCTGCTTACGATGAAGCCCACCGTGCTGATCTGCCACTGATTTACCCTCCTCGCGGACAGCTATATTATACTGCAATCCAATCTATTTTTCCGTGCTTGAGATGCCCCGTTTGTGGCTTAGTGCGTGTGATTGAATAGGGTCCTATGTGATCAATAGAGCTCATTAAGTGTCCCTGTGCACACCCAAAAGGCTCCCTTAGATGGCTTTTACGTGCAGACAGCTACGCTTTTATTGCTTCGAATAGTTCCCACTTTGTTGGTGGAATAGTTGCCGCCACTTAGGAGGTTGTTTTTATGGGTCTGGGTCTATCTTTTTTATTTTTTTTAAATTAGATTTTTTTTTTTTGGGGGGGGGGGGCAACCACATGGCTATGGTTATGGTTAGAGAATATTCCAATTAACATTGAATAAACATGTTCGCTTCATTGTACAATGGTTCATGCTGATTCAAATGAATCCGACATAAAAAAAAATGAGCAATTTAATTTGTCATTTTTATTGTCACCTATATTTCACCAAATCTCTCATTTCTTTGAATTTGGATACAACTTTACCTCACTTTTGGTGTTAACGGGGAACTGAACCCAAAATGTCAAAACTTTCTGTTTTATTTTATTCTCATTCTATGTATTTGATTTCATTATATGCACAAAAGCTACATGTGAAACCATGATCATAAAATCAGCCTCTACGTGTTCTCACCGAGTTGTGAGCCGATCAGATTTTTTTTTTTTGAGGGGGGAGGGCACATACAATGTTCCCTAGCAAAAAAAAAACCAACAACAACAAAAAAAACAATGTGTTTTTGGTTCCCCTTTACAGTTTACATTATAATTGATCTTTCATTTAACAACCAAATGTTTAAGCTTTGGCGGCACAGTGGAGCAGCTGGTAAAGCGTTGGCCTCACAGGACCGGGGTTCGATCCTGGCCCCGCCTGTGTGGAGTTTGCATGTTCTCCCCGTACCTGCGTGGGTTTTCTCCGGGCACTCTGGTTTCCCCCACATCCGAAAAACATGCATGGTTAATTGGACAGTCTCAATTAGCCCGAGGTGTGATTGTGAGTGTGGCTGTTTGTCTCTATGTGCCCTGCGATTGGCTGGCAACCAGTTCAGGGTGTACCCTTGTGAGGATAAGCGGCAACAAAAATGGATGGATGTTAAAGCTTTAGCAGGGCTATTGTTATTTTCATAATTTTATTATCGCAGGCTACCATTTGCATACTTTAGCGTACAAGCCGATTAATTGCATTCCGCTCGCTTGACTTCCTATCACTCTGTGGGCCACGATCAGTTCACCGCCGCACGTTTTGGCCGAGCGGCCGCGAAAACGCCTTCCAAATGGAGGCTGAGGCTGCACCTGTTGTTGCCCGAGCCTGCTGCAGCGTGCCGGGGCTCAGCACCTGCTCACGCGGCCGCTGTATGGGCGCCTGTGTGAGCGTTAATGCTAACAGGGAGGCCATTCACACCCCTTTCCCTCAACGCTTGTTCACCCGCCGCTATCATTTCTCTCGATCGCTCTCGGCCCGTCCCTCGTGACAGATTGCAATCTGACTTAATTACTCTCTCCGACGGCCGCGCTGCCTTGCTGCCCATTCGTTTACCCTTATTAATTTGGTCTCTAACCTTTTGTTTCTCACCTTTCAAACCTTTCAGAACAGAAACAGAAAACACAAGAAGTGCGTAAATTGAATTGGTTTTGGCCTCAATGATCATGCTACAGACAGTAACTGACCATAGAGCGACTAAGTCATTTCAGTAAGATCTTAAATGGCATCAATGAGCGAGCACGTCACTTACTATGGAGGCACTGGGTGAAAATGTTTTGGCTCATTTACATGGCAAGACACTGGACAAAGGATTTCCTCCTACGTTGAATAGATTCATCAATTTTCTCTGGATTACAACGGAAGTTAGGGCATTTCCGAAATATATAAACAATATACTGCATTACAATATATTCATTGTGTGTCAGGTCAAAACTTTTGAAATGAACACGTTTCTATTTCCAATGCATATCTGGCATGACATGATTCCCATTTCTAATCAATTGACTTCATGGCCTCTAAATAATCAAATCTGACCTTTACTATTATTACCAGGGAGCCGTCAGCAAACACTCTTTCACACACCATGAATACACCCCGGGGACCCTAACGGCAATAGCCCCCACTATGATCACGACCCGAGATCTAAATGATCAGAATTTTGCTCAAGCTTTGTGCCGGAATCCTTGCACTGCAGCGTTAAGCAAGAAAGTACAGAATTGCATGAAACATTACAATGCACTCAGAGCTACGCAACATGTTAAGGAATAATTAATGATGCAGCGGTGCACAACATGCAAATCTAAATAGATTTTTTAAAAAAAGGAACTTGCATCAGACACAAAGAGCAGTTCAGTCCTCGCCAAGTGGCTCTCTAGTGGCGAATCCAGAAGGACATAATGCAGCAAGGGTGTCGCGCATGAAGAATGTACAGTACAGGTCTGCTCGTGCCATCCGCACGGCGCATTTGCGCCTCTCGTTCGCTCCACTTGGCACACTCACCGCACCAGATGGGTCAGGTGGAGCAGGTGCCACTCGCCCACTCGCCCTCTCTGCGCTCGCTTCTCTTGGGTTCTGTGGAGAAAAAGGTGCGTGGATGGCAAGGCTGTCGGGAGCCTCTTTAAAAAAAAATGAAAAAAGAAAAACAGCTCATCAGCCGCACCTCACCTGGCTCTTCCCTCTTCTGTTGCTGCGCCTCGCCGGAGCATCACCATGTACCCAAACTAGCAACTCCAAAACGCCCAACTGAATTTGTAGTTTATTTTTTTCGTTAATTTTTTTAAAGCCTCCCCCAGGAGAAAGCAATCACGTTCGAAGTCCTCGCCCACCCCCTTGCAGTCCGTTGTTTTTATCCCGCAAGTCCAAGTGTTGAGATATCTGCAAGTCTGCACTTGCTCGGTCGCAGACGGCAGCTGAATGTAATCTTCCTTTTTTTTTTTTTTTAATTTACAGTGGTGAGGTGAAATGTCCAATGCAGAGCAGCCACGGTGACAACCCGAGCCCATAATTTACCTACACCCCCCACCATCTCCCGCCCCCACCCCTCACCGCGAACACACACATACCCCATATACACACGGACCTGCAGTGGATCAATGGAAGGAACCCCCCGCCCCCCATCTCTCTCTCTCTCTCTCTCTCTCCCTCCCTCCCTCTCTATCGATTTTGTATTCGTCCAGGTGATAATGTGATTATTTTGGACCTTGGACATGTTCCTTTAAAATATACGTGTCTCGTCTTATGTTCTACAACAATTTTTTTTATAGGTATCCTGTTATAATATGGGCTAATTCATTCAATCATTCATTTTGCGCACCGCTATTCCTCACGAGTAATATAATATAATATAATATAATATAATATAATATAATATAATATAATATAATATAATATAATATAATATAATATAATATAATATAATATAATATATGTTTTCTGATGGTACTACTGTTCCAAAACAAAGCATGCACGTTCGGTTCATTGGCGACTAAATTCGCCGTAGGTGTCAATGTAAGTTTGTGTGTTACTGTGTGCCCTGCGATCGCCTGGCGACCAGTTCAGGGTGTTCCGCAGTGAGCTGGGCTGGGCTCGGCTCCGGCGCACCAGCGACCCAAGTGACAATTAAGCAGTGGAGAAAATGGATGGATGGATGGATGGATGGATGGATGTCTGTGTTCTGTTGTTCAGTAACGCCTCGCAATAAAGTTATATCCCGGGCAGTACGCATGTCAACGTCACTTCCGGGTTTAATCTCCCTGTGCTGGAGGAAAAAAAAACCATCTCGTAGACATTTATTTAATCTTCGTACCTACCAAAAAAAAAAAAAAAAAAATTCCACCGGTATACTTGAGTAAAACCATCCATGTCAAGGCTCAAAGGGGACTGTCGAAGTGTTGTGCTGCTTGTGTGTACAAATAGGAGCACAGCAGCCTTTTTGCCAACGTACCGTGAATTGGTAAGTAGCTCGCTCGGATGCTAACAAGTTAGCACTTTAATGCTAGCTGTCTGTGTCTGGCTAATTGCCTTCCTATCAATAGTTGTTTCTTTTTAATTATTTTAAGACAGTATCCCAGCTTGTACCCGCACAATTGTAATGATGTCCAGACGTCATGGGGATATTCAGCGCGGATGGCGATGAAAAGAAAGCTATGTGCCAGCAAAGGCTAGCGTTAGAGGTTATCATCGTATATGATTAATTAGCATATGAGACAGGCTGTGGCTTCTTGAGCTCTTATTCTAGCAGAGCTGGAGTCTCACAAATCATCATTGATAAACACATCGTGGCCCTGCTGTTGACGTTTGAAATATTACTGGATTTTATTTCGACCTTTACACACGACTAAATATGTATTGTGTACGCAAGTGTGTTGGGTCTGCTGTGAAAGTTAATCACCATTTGTATACGCCTTGCCTTTACACTTAGAATGGTGAAATCAATGAACTTGAATGCAACATGCAGGCACACAGTTGTTTAAATTAAATAAAGAAATGGATAACTGTGTTTTTATGTGTTTTGAACCAATTGTCGTACTGTATGAATTCATCTCTAGTTTTTCCTGTTGTTGCAGTTATAATATTCAGCAATAGCTAAATTGCTATAGATTAAAAAGTATATTTTTATGCTCAATTTTTTTGGTTCATTTTAAAGGTCCGTCAGGCTCAGTGACTGCAGCATAAGACCCTGGCACCATCGTGTGCCAGTCCATTCCAAGACCCAGGGAATTTAGAATTCAGGTAAAGTCATCAGGCACAGCTCTTAAACAAGGCGGGGGCCGGTACCCGCCCCTCAATATCATTTTTATGTGGTAAAATAGGAGCAAATAAAGTGTTTGTACTTTCTTGCAATATGTATTTTTCTATACAGTTGTTAGTCATAAAATCTACCCTGAAGTATGAATTTTTGTTCATCTTATCTGGTTTTATAAACATATGGTTACACCAGATGACTTCCTAATCTAAAGTGGGAAATGGTTGTATATTGAAATATTAAAGTAATAAAACGGGGAATTACTTGTTAGAGCATCTCCCTCACAGTTTGTATCTTTTCCCCATGCCTGCGTCGGTTTTTCTTCAGGAACTCCGGTTCCCTCCCACATCCTCACCCTTGTGAGGACAAGCGGCTCAGATAATAGATGGTTAGATATTTTGTGGCTTGTGACACAATTAGTTAAAAATATATCTTAAAATAACCAAATGCACATGCTGTTGTGTAAATGTGAATGGATGAGGTGATGATACATTTACATTTCGGTATATTCTTTTCATAGTCTTAACGGCCCTCTGATGAAAAGCATGACCACAGTTTGGACTGAGACAAAAATTAGTTTGACATCTGTGTATAGAGGAATATTTGCAGTGCTTTTTTTTTTTCTAGAATAGGAAACCATCGCTATTTGTAGGGGATTGGGAGAGAGCCAAAAGTGTGGGTAATCAGCATGCCCCAGAAAAACATGTATTTAATGCCTAAATTAGTTTAAACTAGCAACATTAATATAATTTCCAACTCATTTTACAGCATTAGCATTAAGCAAATAACAGTTTACAGATTATTTGATTAAAAAATGTAATAGAAGTGAATGTGCACGTGCAGCTAGGACTCTTTTATGCACACTGAATCCACATTTGCTTTATTTGCATTACATTTTATGTTAGTTCCACCGCGATCCTCTTTAATGGTTTGTTAGCGCGTTTGTAACCGAAGACGGTGTCATGTGAGTGGCCACGGCAAGCACGACAGATCACCCTGACTGGACATTTTTACTCATTCCCACTTCAACCTATGAAAATACCAGAATAATTACACCAGTATTTTTGGATTTTATGGATGAGCGTTTTCCACTCCATAGGTACTGGCTGGTTCTTTTTCTTTCCCTCTCCCTTAAATTACACACCTTTCCTGCCCCACCCAACAAAGCGCTATGAGCGGCCACAGCAAGTCGCCAGTCGCTTCCCCAATCTTAACCCTTTGCTTATCATTCTTGATGCCGATAGGCTGTCATGACTTTGATTTGTGGCTTGTAGTTCAACTCCCCTAATGCGGAACTGCGTTGAGTTTATATTTAATCACATCTCATCAATTCACATTCAGTGTGAATGCAGTATGAGTATCACTTTAAAAATAACTTCTCTCATGCCACTTACTTTGCTGTTAGCTACGGCTTTGTTTCCATCCTGAGACATCTTGCCGCATTATAGAAGGAATATTAGATAAATGATAAGCCAAAGATAGCTTACACTGGGGGGAAAAAAGTCAATAGGTGAATTTGTAAAGAGCGAACTGATAATAGGTGTATGTTCAGTATCAATCCATCCATTTTATTTGCTGCTTATCCTCACAAGGGTCGCAGGAGTGCTGGAGCCCATTTCAGCTGTCAGCGGGCAGGCGGTGGGGTACACCTAGAACTGGTTGCCAGCCGATCGCAGGGCACATAGAGACAAAAAGCTGCACTCACAGTCACTCCTAGGGACAATTTCGGGTGTCCAAATAATATTGGATCTTTTTGGGATGTGAGAGGAAACCGGAGTGCCCGGAGAAAACCCACGCGGGCACGGGCAGAACATGCAAACATCGCACAGGCAGGTCCGGGATTGTACCCAGGACCTCAGAACTGTGAGGCCAAAGCTTTCCAGCTGCTCCACTGTGGTGCCTGTGTTCAATATAATCGGTAAATTTGTAGGGAGCGGTTATAGTATCTTCATGATGGATTTTAATGTAATGCGCTTTGCCTAACGAATTCTCCTGTTTTTGTTTGTTCTAGCAGAAGATGAATGGTCTGTCCATACGAGAGCTATGCTGCCTGTTCTGTTGCCCCCCATGCCCCAGCCGCATTGCGGCCAAATTAGCTTTCCTGCCACCGGAGCCCACGTACATCCTCCTTCCCGACCCAGACACCGCATCTGCAGCTGGAACAGCATCGGGGTCCAGCACTGGGGGCACCCTCCCTTCTCTGGGCGCTCCTGGGCTACGTTCCCGGTTGAGTGCAGGTAGCGGCGGTGACAGAGGAGGCGGCGGAGGCACCAACGGCGGAGGAGGTGGAAGTACTGGGGCTGGGGGTGGATGTGAGAGCAGGTGGAAGCTGCATCTCACGGAAAGAGCAGAGTTTCAGTATTCTCAGCGAGAGCTGGATGTGACCGATGTGTTCATGACCAGATCCAGCCGAGGGAACAAGGTTGGGTGCATGTACATACGTTGTGCCCCTAATGCCAGGCGAGTTCCTGTTCACTCATTTTATCTTGTATTACGTTTTGCCACTGAAGGTGTGTCCTTACCTAATTTTTCCCCTTTTTGTTCTCAGGTTCACCGTGTTGTTCTCGCACGGCAACGCAGTGGACCTCGGTCAGATGAGCAGCTTCTACATCGGCTTGGGCACGCGCATCAATTGCAACATATTCTCTTACGATTACTCAGGCTATGGGGTTAGCACCGGCAAGCCGTCGGAGAAAAACCTTTATGCTGACATTGATGCCGCCTGGCATGCCCTGCGCTCTCGGTAAGATGGCCGAGGCTATGGATTCTCATCAGTGTAGGGTTGACTTTTAATTTAATTTAATTTAATTTTTTTTTTTTAAACAGAAATAGTTTTGAGCCACATTGCCTCTTGATGGTAGTCACTCATGTTGTTACTGACTAAACAGTATGTCCATTGTCAAAATGAGCTACAACTGTAGCTGGTCTGTTGGCATTTCTAGTGGGCTGCACGTACATCAATGCTGCTTGCTGATTGGTTTATGATCAGATTGGTCATCATCACCCAGAAATAAGTAAACAAACTCTAATGCTAATGTTATTTTACCCTCTCTGTTGACGTTCTGGAAACTGCTTTATTGATACTACTTTAGTGTCCTTGGAACGTAACAATCATTTGCTGCGTACAGAGTAAGTTTTTGTAGATGTTTGGCTGGCTTTGTGGTGCTGAAATGTGTTTTCTCCTCATCCTATTCTATTCCTGACTACAAGCAAACCAAATGAAAATGAAATCAAGCGGAACTTGAAGGGTCGAATTCCATTTGCGCTCCAATTTATTTGGAATTGGAAACTTTTCATATAAACTAACCTGCCCGTTTTCATGAGACACATTCACGGAATCACGTTTCAGGTACGGCATCAGCCCCGAGAACATCATCCTGTACGGACAGAGCATTGGCACGGTGCCCACGGTGGACTTGGCGTCACGTTTTGAGTGTGCTGCCGTTGTGCTTCACTCTCCTCTCACCTCCGGCATGAGAGTGGCCTTCCCCGACACCAAGAAAACCTACTGCTTCGATGCCTTCCCCAAGTAAGCCTTCACTGCATTTGAATGCCTCCACTTCTCTTGTTACCAATTTGACTGAATAATTAGCTTGTTAGATAGTGGCATAAAATTTATTTTTTTCATTTTAATCAAATTCATACCTGAGTATGTGTATCAATTTAGAATGTACTTTGTGGGGTAGTGTGTAGCGCGGTGTCCTGTGGTTAGCAGTTCTGCCTTGGATTCCTGAAGTCCCAGGTTTGAATCGGAGCTCTGATTCATGTATGTGGTCCTCCACTGTTGAGGTTTCTGGTTTCAAATCAGGGCTGCAGCCGTCCTGTGTGGAGTTCGCATGTTCTCTCATGACGTTTAAGTTGCTTTTTTTCTCTTTTTAATTTTTATTAGCATTCTCCACCTCACTCACATTCCAAAACATGCATGCTAGGTTCTTTAACATCATCTGTAGGTGTTAGTGTGAAAGTTTGTTTTTCAAATTTTGCCTTGCAGTTCATTTGTCAGTGTACCCCGCATTTCGCCCACAGTGGCCCCACTTCCCGCCAAGCTAAGGCGGACAATTTCTGTTAAAAAAGAATGCTATGGATGGATATGGGTGGTTTTCATCTGGTCTAGGTGTAGAATATGCATGTTATCCCCATGAGTGGGTTCTGTATGAGTACTTGATCTTCTTCGTCCTACCCAGTGATTTGATTGACTAGTGATGAGTCCGGAGTGTACCCCGCCTCTCTCCTTCAGTCAGCTATCGCATAGAGGCACACAAAAAAGACAAAATGATATGAATAGAGTTTTCTTGCCAGGTGGCAATTTTATAAAGCTGCGCCAATGTCAAATGGCGGGCTACGGTCAAGGGAATGATACGCTTAGAAAAAGTGCACAGCCTAAGACGTCAAAAGCTGATGGCCTAATGGCCGTCCGATTGATGACTGAAACCAGAAAGTGTATTGTGACTTCTATGTGACAGCCTGTACTTATTGGTAATGGTGGATATTGCCAAACCCGAACACAGAATTTCCTGCAAGGTAGATTCTGTAGATGTGTCCCGCCGCACAACCTTTCGAGCTTATGAATGGTGAACAATAGGGCTGCATGATTAAGGCCAAAATAATAGTTACGATTATTTTGATCAATATTCTAATCACGATTATTCCTTATGTTAGCGAGAGAGCTTTTATTTTTTTTCCACTACTTCTTAATGCCTTTCAGTTCAAAATGAATCTTTAAAGAATAATAATTTATAGAAGGTAATTAAAAAAGAAATTTACTTTAGCAAAGACTACTCAAATAAATATGCTGTTACTAAGTGCAATCACGAATTGCAACTTAATGGAAGCAAATGCGGTTAATGCAGAGAAGGGAATAGCATTAGGCTGCAAGCACCGACTTTTCATTTGAAAATCCCTGTCAGTATAGTGAATTATCAAAGATGGTAGGTCTTCATTGGTCTGCTTGACCATTGGTCAGTCGTGCACGCTAACAAACTACTAAGAACTCGACAGTTGTGATTTCCCTTTCTAATAGCTCCCAAGTTTTTTTCATTGTGGTCAGGCCAGCCGAAAAGTTGAAGTCAACGCGGCCGTTACTACAATGGTTAATTGTTAATGGTGTCACATCAGACACGAATGCCACTTTACTATTTTATTTTGAAGTTGGCACCTGAGCGCAATGCTGGAGCTTATTGAAAGACTTAAAAAATACATGAAACACTTTTCACATGCAGCAGCGCCCAAAAAAAAAAAAAAAAATCCATCCACCCTCCGTCCATTTTCTTTGCCGCTTATCATCAGGAGGGTCGCAGGGAGTGCTGGATCCTATCCCAGCTGTCAACGGGCAGGAGGCGGGGTACACCCTGAACTGGTTGCCAGCCAATTGCAGGGCACATAGAGACAAACAGCCATGCTCACAATCAATCACAGCGAGGGGCAATTTAGAGTGTCCAATTAATGTTATATGTTTTTGGAATGGGGGAGGAAACCGGAGTGCCCGGAGGAAACCCACGCAGGCGCGAGGAGAACATCAAACTCCACACTGGCGGGTCTGGGATTGAACCCGGCACCTCAGAAATGTGAAGCCAACGCTTTACCAGCTGATCCACCGTGCCGAAAATTGCCGACAATCGGGCTCACTTAATCACGACGCTAAAAATCCCAATTAAAGTTCGATTCATTGTGAAGCTGTAGTGTAGAGTAAAAATGTCAACACGCGGCACAAAAAAAGCTATGTTCAAGTTACTCTAGTACTCCCTGTTTTTATTTGCTGTTTATGGGCTAGTGCCTTTCATACAAATATTTACTATATTTTATAACTATACTACATGTGAAGGTAAGTGATAGATTACAGTGTGTTCCAAATGGTTTACTTCGCTGCTGTAAAAATGAAAATCCACTGTCAAATTATATCATATCCCCATTAAGTTACATGGTCAAATCTCTTTTATTGTGTATAGTTATCTATTCATAAAAGTAATAAAAAACATCTTTTCATGGGGATTTCAATTTTGACTAACATTTAAGGCTTTACCTCTTGGTAGGATATTTCTGACTTCCCAGCTGTGTGGAATGCACCATATGTTTCATAGTGTTTTTCTGAAATGGGTCATGGCCAGAATTAACTCAAGCCAGCGTTAATTGGTTCTTTCCCTCGTCCAGCATCGAAAAGGTGTCAAAGATCCCGTCTCCGGTGCTCATCATCCACGGTACGGAGGACGAGGTCATCGACTTCTCCCACGGCCTGGCCCTGTTCGAGCGTTGTCCGAAGGCCGTGGAGCCCCTGTGGGTGGAGGGCGCCGGGCACAACGACATTGAGCTTTACAGTCAGTACCTTGAGAGGCTACGGCGCTTCATCAACCAGGACCTGGCTGCACAGCACGCCTGAGGATTGGAGCGGCAGCCTCTCTGCATCACCGCGCGCGCTTGTGTGTGAGTGAGAGACGGTAAAAGTGTGGCTCAGACATGCACCATCTGTGTGTCTTTTAAACGTCACGTCACTTTTTAAAGCAATTGCATTCAAATAACTCTTAAGATTTGAGAATTTTTAAAAATTCATTGCGTATATTTATCTTTAGTGTGTTTGTAATGTGGTGAAGTTCAGTGGAGCTTCGCACATCAAAAATAAATACGATTAAAAGCTCTTAAAAAAAAACTTTTTTTTTTTTTTTTTTAAAAAGGCACACAGATGTCATTTAAAAGTGAATGATGAATGATTGTGGTCCTGGATGTAAAATCTTGAGTTAATGTTCATATCATGGACGTGTGTGTGTGTGTGTGTGTGTGTGTGTGTGTGTGTGTGTGTGTGGTGTGTGTGTGTGTGAGAGAAGCAGTCTTAGGGGAAGGGAAAAAAAATAAGTGAAGGACACCCTTTTGACTTGGCTAGTGGCAAGTAAGGGAAAAAGTTATAGTGATTTATCAATAGTTATTTTTTGTCTTATTTGTGTGTTTGAAGAATACCTCCACAGTTTGACCAGCTCTTTTTAGTGGACAACACGACCCTGGTCAGACCGCCACTCTTTATCTATCAGTGGACATGCAACTGCCAGATCGTAACTCACCAGTTTGCACCCCTTAAAAAAAACAAAAACAAAAAAACTGGCATTCTTTCCTGTTTCCTGCCGTAGCTTTTGCCTTTTTACTCTTAGCTGCTCCTCCTGACAGGGATTGTCATTTGTCCCCGTGTTGCTTTCATCCCACAAGCTAGTGAGCTGGCTGGAATGTATGCGAAGCCCCCCCCCCCCCCCCCCCGAGGACGGCTACATACATGTGAATGTTTTAGCAATACTCAAATAAAGCGAACAAGTTAAGTTGAAGTGAACATGTATAGTCGAGCTGTGTCCTTTTGGGAGCCAGTAATGATAAAGCTTGTATGGTACTCATCGTCCTCCACGGTTGTGTCCCGAATCGCAACAGTTCAGTTGTAGGGGCCGTTATGCTCCAGACTACAGTGGAATCTCCAAAACCGAACAGATTATCTTCCTTGACTCTGTATTCCCTCACCTTCAGTTTCACAGGCCAAACCACTGTCTAATGTATTTCCTGTGGCATCTTGGTGCCAAGAAAATATGTTGAAGTGGGTTCAGGAGTTTCCTGTAGTGCTTTGCCACCATGCTTTGGGTTCTGGGTGTCACGGAACTCCGTGTATGTTGAAGGGAGTTGAGGAGTGTCATTTACATTTTTGTCGCGTCTTTATGCAGAATCACTTCAATTTTCCGCTGGCCACGGCAGGACTTTTATCCCTATTCCTACAGTGGATTTTAAAAAGTCTACACACCTCTGTAGGAATGCCAGGTTTTTGTAATTTAAGATGAGACCAAGATAAAATCATTTTGAAACTTTTTCCAGATTGTGAACTGTAACCTGTACAACTCCATTTTGGGGGCGGGGATCTTTTCAGGAGGGCAAGTAAAAATGTACTTGCACAAGTGTGCACACCCTCTTATAAGTGGGTATGTGGGTTTGGCCAGAATTTATCAATCGCATTACACTTTTCCGTCTGCGATCGCCAGTCCCACCCAAAAATAAATTATTGTAAATAAAAATGTAAAAAAAATGCATCCCGTTTACCACTCATGATGAATTGAAGTTTGCCACATTCCCCCTCCCCCCTCCCAAATTTTTGGCTGCGCTTCAAATGCACTTTGGGGTTTCCACTGTGTTGCTATCTGGGCATCCCAGCATCATTTTCAGATTTTTGCCAACCTGAGTGGCTCTCGCGTAGAGAGACTCACTCCTTTTGTCTAACCCAAGCCATGCATTACCTTCTCACTCCATTGTGGTGCCGGTTCCACCACGTGCACACACACACACACACACACACACACACACACCACACACACACACACTGGCACATTAACACTCGTACTGTACTAAAACAGTATACACACTATTATATATCTGTGAGGTCAAGCATGAAACAAGCAGGTCTTAAGTTCAACACTATTGTAAGAAGGGTATAAGATTTAAAGTTTGCGTGTCGTCAATGTTTTCGGTAGGCCAGGTCCGTGGCTTCCTGTTTAGAGAAAAACCTGTAGGACCAGCTTGTACACCTGAACAAGTATGGCTCACGTGAGATGGAGCTCTGTTTTTTTATTTTTTGGGATGGGGGGGGCTATTTGTGACAGCGCTGTTGGGATGCATCATCCTCTCAAACAGGGAATCTCATCAATGTCTGCGTTTGCTTCGTGTTTGCGTGCTATTGAAATCACGGAGTTCTGTTACCACCTTAAACCAGGGATCTGCCACGTGTTCCTGAACTGTCAACTTTTTCTCAGCATTAGAAGTTCAGAGGCCTCCCCCCCCCCCCCCCCTCTCCCTCGGACAAGTAGTTTTTTCAGGGATTCATCTCGCATGGGTTTTTGGGTATACACTTAACCGTTTTTGATGCGCTACTATGATTGATGTTTCTTGTTTCCTAGGGCCTGAACATTTATTGAAAGGGAGTGGGGGGAAGGGGGGGGGGGGGGCTTGAACAGTAAAAACTGTATGCATGTCAATCGTGTTTTGCCGAGCAAGTGATGGGGTGTTATGTTCTCTACTATGTATTCTATTATGAGGGCAAAGCTGAACCAATGGGGTCGGACCTTTGAAGCGCTTTAAAAGACAAAAAAAGGACAATTTAGATTTTTTTTTTTTTAAATCGCTGATACAAACTAATGTATGTTAAGTTTTGTCCTGGGTGTGAAGCGGGTAGGTGGGTGGGGGGGGCTACTTGAACAATACTAGTGGACTGTTTATACTGTATGGTTACTGTACTTACCTATTCTATTCTTTGTATTATAATTTGTAATTTTATGTTGCTTTTTTTTGAACTGAGACTATGATGTAATGGAATTAATACATGGGACTGAATCTTGACCTTTTTATGGATAAAATAAAAAAATCACTTATGTACAAAAAGGATTGTAGTGGTTTTGATCAATAATAGTTTCTGTTGTACTGTGTAAACTGAGTTACACTGGAAATTTTTAACGTATTAATGCAATACTTAATCATGAAGCTGGATGCAATATGTTTTCTTTGTTGATGTAAATGAGAGACGACAAATTAGAATGTAACAAAGTGTTTATTTACAAGGTTTGAGTTCAGACGAAAAAAATGGCAGAACTGTTTTAACTGTGGGACAACTAAGTGCCTTGGCTTTGCTTTTGCTGTTGTTTAGATGGAAACACTACCATCTAGCGGCGAGTTCCAGTCTAGGCGCAAAATTTAGATACCCATTTTTAAACCAAGGTCTTACATGACGTTTACATTATTTGACAACATAAATACACAGATTTTTTGGGGGGGACTGTTTACTCTTTGGGTAAAGAAAGCATGGGCTGGGTGTATAAAGTCTCATTAAAGGCAAACAATTCCGTATTAATTAAACAATGAATCGTTGGAAAATTGGTATTATTTGTTGCCCTTGGCTATGTTTCTTGATGGCTGGAAAAAAGACAGACAAGAGAAGTTGAGGTAGGATATTAATACATAATATAAACAACCCAAATATCCTTTGTAATGATTCTTAAACATTTTCGTCCTTGCAGTATGCCATTTTTATTTCATTTGTCATGTTCTGTTTGTTACAAGCTTACGGCCACGCAACCCTGAGAACGCCCGATCTCGTCAGATCTCGGAAGCTAAGCGGGTTCGGCCCTTGTTAGTACTTGGATGGGAGACCGCTTGGGAATAGCAGGTGCTGTAAGCTTCTCTCCCTGGCTAAATGCAGAGGGGTTGCGTCAGGAAGGGCATCCGGTGTATAACTGTGCCAAACAAATATGCGTTCAACTAAGACATAGGTGTCAAACTCCGGCCCGCGGGCCTTTGAGGCAATTTCAAATTAATATTAGAGCTGGCCCACAAGTATTACACACTTGTTTGGTTCCATATTAAAAGGTTAATTTGTTCAACTTTGGCCTGTGGGTTTGTTCAATTTCAAATTTTGGCCTACAGTGAATTTGAGTTTGACACCCCTGATCGAAGATGACACGGTGTGGGGACCCCTAACGGGACAAGCCGAAAGGAAAAGACAAAGAAGATGTTCTGTTTATTACAGAAATTTTTCTTCATTTGGTAGCGTTTCTCCGGGCTGCACTGCTTCCATATTTGATTAAAAACAAAAAACATTTCCCCCCCCTTTCGTCCAATGGCATTGCAGCGTCTATATATCGCCATGTCAATTAAATCTGGGAAGGACTCTCAGAACCAGTAGAGCAGGCCCATTAAAGCTAAACTGTCTCTAGTTGTCCATACATTTTTAGCATCTGAATCAGAAGATTTGGTGACGTGGCAGATTTGCATGTTTTTGTATTGCTTTGTTTTTAAAATAGCATTGAAGATTATTCAGGTTAGTCCCCACTGAAAGCCAAAATACCAAATGCACAGCTCTCCACTGACCATATTTTATTTTATTTTATTTTTTTGCATGCAGTTACTGTACCTCAAAGGGACTGGTAAAACTCAAGTCCCCAAATCTTCCCGATTCGTCCCAAAAAAAGACACATGACATGATGCTTATGTGTTTCTTTTCAAAGCTGCTCAAAGCTATTATTAAGCAAACAGACAGGTGGGCCACTCCTGTTTAATCTGATGCTGACGATTATGGATTGAAACGGGTTTGAGTCATTGCCAGCACCAACTTGCCCAAATGTGCGCGTGTGCACTCACTCTCTGTACTGCAAGGACAACTCAGTCAAAGAGTTGAGCTGCTCCTGCAGCGCCAGCATCCTGAGCCCGATGTAGCCCGACACCACCAGCAGGAGCACCAACCTACGCACACGTAAAGCACAACATAACTCGCGATTGTGCTTGGCAAAAAAGATGCTCCAGTTTGAGACTTCAATGGACTCCAACGATACGGGTGAACTTAATTTGACCTTTTCTAAACTGTTGAATGTAACTGTTCGATGTTTCATTGTGTTTGGCACACCTTGCTTTTTTACATTTAGCTAGTCTGGACCGCAAAATTGACTTCTTCTTAATAATAGTACAGTGCTAGAAAGCTGACAATGCTTTTTTTTAACAACTTACAACATCAAATAGATGTAGAAGACTCCGGTGAAATTCCCTCTTTGCCTGAGGAAGAAAAACCGCGTGACGTCCTCCATCATCCTCCAAAGCAGCGACGATGCTGATTGAGACAAATTCATTTTGCACGCCATCAACATTGTGATCACAAATCTTTGGAAACAACTCTAAAGACGTGAAACCCACCTTGGTCCACCTCGTCTGTGGGGGATGCGCCTTGTGGGGTGCCTGCTGAGGTGCAAAGAACATTTGATATCAGTATTCTAAACAATATAATACATGTGCTACGGGCTGCAGCTCATCCACGACCCAAATGAGCATAAGCAATAAATAGAAAATGGATGATTGCCACATTAGTTGTAATAAGAACATGGGGAGAAATGTGGAGTTTGATTGCATTTTGTAAAGTGTTTAAACAGGATTTAGCTAATTTTTCCAGCTCGAAAGTTCACATTAAATATGCGGCTCCCATGTAGGACCCAAGTAGATCAAAATATGTTACATATTCCAGGTGAAAAACGCAATAGATCAAAAAGATTGTTGCTAAGAAAATAGGGCACTCAACAAAATAGCTATAATGTGACTTAAGAAATTGGCAATTGTTTGATCGCTAAGTACTATTTTGTTACCCACTACATTATTATGCACAGTTTAACATCAATATTGCATTTAAATAATTAAAAAAAATCAAATGCATTGCTCATTAATTGTAAATAAAAGTCTACAGTAATTTTTTTTTAAAAACAAGCATTTTTAAATGTATGTAAAAGCTAAATCCACCTGAGGTTTACTTAACAAATGTACTGTACAGGGTTAAAAAAACAAAAACAGTTCAAGCCAGGTAATATTCGGAACTGTTTGAACATTTGAAAATTGAGTAATTCTTTTAGACACTACTAGAGGGCGGCAGCATAGCACAACCACCTTGAGAATCTTCACCCAATCATTTTTTTTTTTTTTTTTGAAGTCATCAATTTGTGGTTTGTCAAAAAAAAAAAAATGAAATTAGAACATTCTCGGATGAATGTCTACACATTAAAGAAGTCAAGTTAATATAGCCATACATTATAACCATAATCAGGACATTAATAAATAAAACCTACTGTCTTACCTTTACTGGGCAAATGAGGGTTGTTGTCTTCCAGAAAATTGCCGTTCTTTCCTTCCATTCCATAATTGACGGTATCGTCAAAGCTGGAACGACTGGACACATTTGCTTCGGGCTTTCGGACAAACAATAAAACAAAGAGTTGCTTACAGTACAGCCTCTAAAATCAAAATTTGAAATTTGCCCACATTTCTGGGACACAGTACATCTTTTATGACGGTGATAGTTTGATTGACAAACACATTACTATGGGGAAATATGTCAAACTGAACAAATAACCATTGGTGAATCAAGTGTGTTTTTGACCTTCAAGTAAGATTATACTTTATTATCATGAATATCCTCTTGTCATAATATAACAACGTCTTCATTGTGGATTTTAACCCACCGTTACGCAATTGGCTTCATTCTCTGCAGAGGAGCTGCGAGGGCTGCTTTTGGTACTCCCTCCCTGTATTGTCACAGAAGCGGCATTAAAAAAAATAAAACAAACAAACAAAAGAAAACATATTTGTGGTATGGCCTCATACATGTACAGTTCTCAGCACACTCGCCTGCACGTGTGAGCAGATGTGCTGGAGGAGATTGTAGCACATCTCTCGGTTCTTCAAAGAAAATAAGAAGTACTGAGGGAAGAAACGGCAAGCGTGAGAGGATTAAGCAGCAACCGATTCAAAAGTCCAATTCATTGGACTTTTTTCAGTTTGTGTCACAGCAGGAAGTTGAAGCCCGTTTAAAAAATAAATGATGTACTTCCTTCAAAATACGTGTTTGCTTAAAGGTACACACAAGTAGTATCCATCCATCCATCCATTTTCTTAGCCGCTTATCCTCACAAGGGTCATGGGGAGTGCTGGACCCTATCCCAGCTGTCAACAGGCAGCGGGCAGGGTACACCCTGAACTGGTTTCCGGCCAATCGCAGGGCACATGGAGACAAACAGCCGCACTCACAATCACACCTCGGGGCAATTTAGAGTGTCCAATTAATGTTGCATGTTTTTGGGATGTGGGAGGAAACCGGAGTGCCCGGAGGAATCCCCCGCAGGCACGGGGAGAACATGCAAACTCCACACAGGTGGTCCGGGAACGAATCCGGGACCTCAGAACTGTGAGGCTAACGCGTTCCAGGTGATCTACCGTGCCGCACACAAGTCGTAGCTTTCAGTGGGTCACAGAAAATGAGCCTTGACTTTGGCAAGTGCGTCCTCGAGAAAGTGAAAACTGAATAATAACAACGGTTGCCATTGTTTAGGAATGCATGACGTAGAGTTTACAGTTTCCACCGGCTCACCATTGAGACAATACAGTAGAACCTTGAACAAGACGGCCATCATATCGGATGAAACAAACATCGTCTCCAAATATCGTTTCCAGAAAAGTCTCTTAGTTCCAGACTAGCACTGTAAGCAGAATATAGCCAGAGACTTGGGGTTAGTTCTGGAAATCGACTCCAACTGTGATCTCCCCTCTGGAATGTTCGGAAAGTCTGAGCGTTGTTGGACCGTCCCGTTTGTTTATTCAGAGCGACACTTTCTGGGAGCTCTGACTGATGAGACAGAGCAGCCGGAGCGTCAGTTAGTTACGGGCGGAACTAACATTCAATGTGGCGGACGCACTGACGTATCCCTGCCGTGGGCCAACACGCTCATTGGTAAATTCATAGACAATGGAGTGCGATCTACCCATCTGAACACTCCCAGACCAGTGAGAGTGTCAGACTGAATTTCATAAGATATCCTGGGAGACGCGTGCATGCCACCTACGTGGTGGCCATCTCGAATGTACCAACATTTCTGCACGGCTGTCACAGTGGTAATTATAATAGCATATCTAGCAGAGTGTTCTGCGCTGCAGAGAGAGCTCACATGGCTCTCTGCGATGTTTGGCACAGAGGAATACAACACACAGGTTTCTGGAGTCTGGAACATGATATTTGTGCCACAGTAACATTTTTCTTTTTGTTAAGCCGTTCATCTGTGGCAACAGAGTTGGAACTAGGGAGCACTTACCGGATATTTAATGGCTCATGACATCGACTCACCGATGATGAGTACATCAACAATGTCTACGTAAATCACATCAGTTAAGTTAAGATCAGATAAGTTTTGGATCCATCTTTTTTTTTTGGTCAAGATTTTTTTATTATATACGGGGGGGGGCAATCATTTTGTACTGTACAGTCACATGGGTGATTTAAGTTTTTCCTTTTTCTTACATTTTAAATTACTTTGGGTGACACGATATTAAATTAAATTAAAGATAACGTGGTGGAATAAATGCTATTTTGGAATCCAGATGGAAGCCCTTCAATATTTCCAGCATTTTTCTAAGCAACAGGAATGAAAAATCCTTGTCTGACCTTCTCATCCTCGGCAGTTTGTATCGACAGCATGGACAAAGCTGAACCGTGTTTCTTCACCTCCTGGATGGTGGATATTGGGATCAGCAACTGCAACATACGCAGGCTTTAATTCGGAGTACTGCATTATGCTCGGGCAAACAGTATTGCATCATCCTTCGTTACTGCGCTGACCTTGGTCTCTTTGAGCAGCACGGACGAGTAGAAACACACATGATATTCTGAAATAAAGAGTTTTCCATGGTAAAGAACTTCCTTCTGCAGTGCGCAAATGAAGGCTGCGGCGGAGGCAGGTGGGGTGGGGGGTGGGGGTTGGGGCACACACACACACATACAGATTGGTTAAATATAGGAAAAGAAAAAAATGCATATTCAAATAATGAATTGATTAAAATATATGACATAAAAATGTCCCTGGATATGTTTAAAAACAGTTTAATAACAGTTAAAATGAATGATGATTAAATGTAAACCGTGCTTGACAGTACAGAAAAAAACGTGTATATATATATATATATATATATATACACACACACACACACCACACACACACACAAATGTATACATATAAATACATGTAAAGTAAGAAACAGAAACATACTGTCCTGGATTAAATAACTAATTATAGACAATATAAACTAATATAATCAATAATAAAAAAATGACTGCTATCACGCCTAGCGTAATCTACTCACAATGTGTCAGGTTCTCTCCTTCAGGTATTTCATGAAATAGTTTGTGGAAGTGTTTATTGTGTTTGTGGAAAGTCTGAAACGAAACAAAGAATTGGACAGTTGCGTTGTAGCCTCTCGCCGACCACAACATTAGGTACACCTTCATGTTCAGGTGTGCCTAATGAAGCGCCCCATGAGTGGATCTAAATCTCATTCACTTAACATCGATATTTGACTCCTAAAGCCATCAAATGGCAGTGAACGGTATTATTTAATAAAGCTGCCCAAACACAAGCAAAAGAAAAGAGTGAGTACATGGTGGCTGACAAGGCCATCCCGCCGGTCAACGTATTCCTCCAGCGACGTCTTCTCCCTGAGCACGCAAATATGTCAAGAAGCAGATAAGAACAGAATATTCACACGTGAGCGCTTTGCTCAATTTTTCCGTTTGGATCAAGGCGGAGTCTACCTGACGGTTACGTTGTCGTTGAAGGTTTCATTGAGTTCCTGGGTATCCAGCTCACTTTCCTCTAGACTTGTTGTGTACTTCTTGAGGAGCTTCTGGTTGGAGCCTCTGCGGCCGCTGAGGCGACCCGCTGCATCCTGACAGCTGACCATAGAGAGTAGTGGATTCATTAAAAACCTCATGATATGTATATATATCATATATTTGTCATATACAGTATGTTTAAAATAGTGCTTTGAAAAATCACCCCTCTCTAGCCCCATCTAATGCTTCTAATTCAATTTAAAGTGTCATTTTTTTTTTTTATAAATGAATGTTTCAGATCAAAGTTACATAGATCACGATTAAAATCATTATTTGGGACGCTTCCCACATTCCAAAAACATGCACCATTAAATGGGCACTCTAAATTGCCCCTAGGTGTGATTGCGAGTGTGGCTGTTTGTCTCTATGTGCCCTGCGATTGGCTGGCAACCAGTTCAGGGTGCACCCCGCCTTCTGCCCGATAACAGCTGGGATAGGCTGCAGCACCCTTGTGAGGATAAGCGGCAAAGAAAATGGATGGATGGCTGATCACATCAAATGATTTATATGCACAAGTCTTAACTTGACTTCCTGTTTGCGGACTTCTCACCAAGCACAAAAATTGTTCTTTTTTTTTTTTTTAATGCACAGAACCAAACGCTATAAAATGCAGATCCCCTCCCCCACCGATGAGGCACAACGTTAGTGTGTGTGATACTGCCGGAGAACGTTTGCCAATTTTGTCCCAATTCATTTTTGTGTAAAGTTACCACGGTGAAGTTTAAGCTTAATGTTAAGCTTTTTTCCCCCTCTTATTTTTGCCTGTTGGTCATGTGATAAACCAGTCTGGTAGTAATGGTTTTAGATGCCAAAAACGATTTTGTATGTCTGCAGAACATTTTTCTGATTGCATCTAGAACACAACTGCCAAGCCTCGCAATGTGCAATCTTTGTTTTACTTAGTTTTGCTTTTGGTACTGCAGTACAGCGAGTACCTCATGTTCAGCTATAGCAGTGGTTCTCAAACATTTCTTACAAAAAAGTACTACCATTATGACCAACATTACAGTAGCGTAGTAAACATATGTGCTTATCAAAATGAGACAAATCAAGTTTTACCCGTAAAAGGTATTTTCAATATTTTTGAATAGACAGTGTAACATCATGCACAGTTGCAATATTATCACTGTGCCTAAATACTCTGAGGGTAAATGCAAAACTGCTTTTTGTTGATTCTATTGTAGTTATACCTGTATAATTACGTGGGTCCATCTCAAACCTGCCCTTTATAGTCAAGATCGCAGAGAAAGTTTTTTTTTTTAAATCAACTTTCTTGAATATAAAATGTGCCCAATATAGCTTATTGTACAATAAAACAAAGAAAATCCACTTAGGTAAACATTTAAAACCAAACAGTTCATAAAGATGCAATACAAATGTATTGTACTAAAATATAAATATAAATACGATGAGTTGTTCTTTCGCTGACCGACTTTTTGAAAATCACTGTCATGACAAACGAGAGTGGAACTTCCTTATGAAAATAAAACACACTTACACGGAGCTGTCTAGTGAGAACTTCCTGTTCTTCAGACTCATGCTGGAACCATAACACACACAAACGGACGCGTCTCACACGCTCTCACACATCATCTCAAAGGAGTCCAAATTGTCAAAAGCGTATCAACACTAAGCACCAGTTTGGGGACTTTATTCCTGCAAGTCAGCGCCGCTCAGGTACCAGGAAATTCTCGGAAGTGTCAGGTGGGAGGACAACCCACGACGAGCCCCGTCAGCCAATCGTCTGCGAGGAAAGGCGGGGCTTTGTCAGAAGCCAACCAATTATAGCGAGGGAGAGGTTGGGCGTAGGCGTGATTTACCTCTGTCGACTCGAGCCACGGTTGCTAATGGTTACCACCCTCAAGTCACGTGAGAGCAACCAGCTTGGCCGGCGCTGAGACACGTAGGGCCATTTCATCTCCTATCTCATTATCACATTATCATGACAAGATGACTTGATTATTTTCTTTCTTAAAGTTAGAATGAATAAAGCAAACATATTATCCTTTGTTCCTGATGATTAGATAGTTGTCATTACAAGTTTGCAAGTACATAGTCCTTTATACTACGTGAAAAGTACTGTAGCACATTTGATTCAGTGTCAATGTCTTAAATACAAACTCAAACATGTATGTATATATATATATATATATAATGTACAGCAGTGCTCAGCTACCTTTTGAAGGTTGAGGGGTACTTCGTGAGCACCGATCGTATGAAGGGCTACGTGACCTGTTTGCGGCAAATTTCAGACTCTGTTCATTACACGTACATAAAATATTTTTGTTTTAATTTATTGTAGTAAATGACATTAAAGGTATTTTAAATTTTAATTCATGTAAGGAAGTCAGATTCAGAATTTAAAGCACAAAAAATAGTAACTATTTGTGGCCTGTGGTATTTTTAGAACATACCTCATGGGCGCCTTATATGGTCCTCACCGGCTACCGTTTGCCCGCGGGCACCGTGTTGGTGACCCCTGCTGTACAGGGTGTCCCAAATGAAAATTTATACACACTTTAAATAATTGTAAACTTGATGCTTTTTTTATAATTCGAATAATTTTTAACACAAGAAATTACAATTGTCATTATTTAAAGTGTGTATACATTTACTATATTTATTCATTCATTCATTTATTTTTTTTATATACCCCTCAAAATGTCCACATTTCGGCCTACAAGAGCTTTTGTTGTTCCACAACTGTCCGTCAAATGAAGTTAATTTTGCAGCTGAATCTGTCCTCAATTTTTATTTATACAAAGGGAAGTTGCACATTCCTTTTTATTTATGAATAGATAAATAATAAAAAAAAATACTCAGTACTGGAGTCCTGTTCAGACTACTTAAACTTCAGGAAGTGATAACACAACTGTTTTGAAAAATGATCACTATGTGATGCAAAAAGAGGAAAATCGGAGAATTTGTGTTTGTAACTCTTTCTGTAACATTACAGTCATTATATGTGGAACCCCATAATTTGAACTTTCCTCTTGTAGCCTGTACGATGTATGTCATGCCTGCCATTCGAGCTCACATACTGGAATAATATTATTTTCAGGCCAATGAGTGGACTGGTGGTATGTGTGTGTGCGCGCGCGCACGTGGATACATGCAGCATTAAATCTTGATAACGCTTCCCAGCTGATTGGAGTCTGAACAAAAACAGAAACGTCTATTTTCCTTTTTGCTGTTGGGTTCTATGAAGTCCTTCAAAATGTCAATGAAGCACATTCACAATTGCTCTTGCTTTTGTTTGGGTGTTTAATTTTTCTCTCTCGTAAATATTAAATCAAATTTGGCCAAAATGGATGTCGTGTCATTGTCATTGTGTGATCGTGAGCACAATGACACAATTGCTTTACAATTTGAAACGCTCAACGACTCAGCATCTCCTGACTGATTGCAATCTCATATTTTGAGTACATTTCTCTCTCTCTCTCTCTTCTCTCTCTCTCTCCTCTCTCTCTCTCTCTCTCTCTCTCTCGTTTGTCTTTCTGTTGACTAGTTACCAGACTTCCTTGTTATTAGAGAACATTATAAAGAATGGAGGCGCTATTAAGGTTGTTGTGGTTGGGAAATTCCATTGGTACCATTGTCACAAAAAACAAACAAAAAAAAAAAAAACATACAACAACAAAAACCCCAATACAAAACCCCCCACAACATTCCTGTTTCCGGATCTTTACCCAGGTTCTTACTAATCCATTTGCGCTTACTTTATTGACTGTATCTGTCTTACTACTGAACGGTTTCCAATGTCCAAATGAATCATCCATCCATTATCCAAGCCGCCTAACCTCACAAGGGTCACGGGAGAGCTGGAGCCTAACCCAGCCAGCTTTATGTGAAAGGCGGACTACACCCTGAACTGGTCCCTTGTCAGTTGCAGAGCAGGTATCAACACCATCACTGAGCGGGAATCAATCCCACGCTTCCCGCACCAAAGTCAGGCATGTGTATCACTACACCATCAGTGACCCAAATTAATGAAAATGATAAAATGATAAAACAAATAAGAAGCAGTAGTATAGACGTATGCCAAGGTTGCACAAAAACCTAATTTGTTGTTTGACTGGCACTGCATTATAAAGTACACCGTTATACCATAAATGCCAGTACCTCGTCATTTCTGACATATTCTGGAATATTCTTTGTATTGACAAAAAAAAAGTACCACAAAATGTCACTAAATGCTTATGTTAAAAATGGGGGGGGGGGAGGGGTGGTGCCGACGCCACACCTTGAAGAAATACTGCAAAATCTTGATAACATAAACTTCTTGATTATTATTATTCCTTACTAATTTCCAGAATTTACTTTGAAAAAATTGAGAAGAAAAAAAAAAGGGTTGGACCAATGAAGAAGCTCTATAACAAACGTGAACAGGATTAAAAGGAAATACATAAAAAAACACGTACAGTTAAGTGCACAAAAAAATCCCTTACAACAACCAATATGTTTATGACCACGGGTGTTAATATGATCGATTTAATAAAACAAGACACCCAAAATATTAGAAACAGTTCTCTGCATGTTGTTCTATAGCACAAAGTGCCTAAATAACAAAATTACTCTTAAATTGTCTCTCAAAGTAAGCCATAAAAATACTGACTTGTAAATGACATACAAATAAGCAGCACAGTGGCATCCGCCTCACAATTCTGAGGTTGTGGGTTGAAATCCTTGAATGCGTGTTTGTCTATACCTGTATACTGTAAACTTGCTGCTGGCTGGCGACCAATCCAGGGCGGGGCCTGCCTCTTGCTCCAGTCCACGTGTGACTCAAATGAGAAGAAGCGCTACAAAAAAAAAAAAAAGGTGGCCGGATAGACAATCAATGATAATGATATCAAACTGTGATTCTCATTCGCTGCGCAAGTATACTTCAGTTGCATTTAACATATATTCATTATATTTGCATTTAGTATTTCCTGTATTTAAGCACAGTGTTACTATTCAGACTCCGGGTAATGTTCCAGTGTCTTACAATAATACTGAATATACTTTTTGTTGATACCTTAATCCCATTTTTGATGAACATACCACGCTATAGTATTTTAGAGCTGGTCATAAGGGTGATAATTTGAGAGCTGAGAATTTTTTTAGGTACTACATTGAGATTAAATAGAGATAGCTGCTGTTAAAAAATCATTTTGTTCTTTAATCGGATCTCGTGACATTGCGCACGTTTCTATTGAAGTGCTTGTTGCGCTTATTTGGTCATCATCTGCATTCAGCATGATATGGGTGATTAATGAGGTCATTCCATATTGTGTCGAATTATTGTGAATCGTGACTGAAAGTGTACATGATAATCATTCATACGAGATGTACTGTAGTGCACAACAAAAACATTTTGGATGAAAACGAAGCATCTTGGTCTCCATCTAGCGGTCAAAGACACAAACGAGGCAATTCCCCCCAAATAAATAAACAAACCATCCCAGGTGTGCTGTATATCCAATCATCTGCTTTTAATACAAAGTCAAGATATTATATCTACATCTATGTTCGGAAAGGAAAGAACAGGTACAGAAGTGAAGAAGGGCGGCCCTCGCCTCAACGCCATCTTGTCGTGCCTCGTGTGCGCATCCTCACGACTTCTCCCGTCACAACAAGTGGTTAGAAAGCGAAGGAATTACATATTTCCATATAAAGTATGTCACACACTGTCAAGACTTCTAGACCTCACATCGACTCCATTATCGGATTTCTTTTACCCATTTATTTATTTTTTTTTAATTAAGGGCGGGTAAGGTGCGCAGCTGAGCCATCTGTCCAAAATACTCCTGCTACCGTGTGCTTTAGCCAACTACATCCGAGCGTCTCTGGTGCCCTTTGACCTCGTTGCTATGATTACCCATGTGGTTGGCTTGGAGGTCAAATAGGAGGCGGGGTGGGGGGGAACAAAAGGTCATCACTGTAAACTAGGTCTTCCTCTAAAATATATCTCTAGCTAATAGTTGGACATCAGTGATCAGTATCAAAGAGGACCCTACACAGAGGGTATACTTTGCAACAGAGCAAATACTTTAAAAAGAAAACAAAAAGCATTAAAACACCACCAAAATAAAACATAAACACATATTGGTTGGTTATAGTTACTGCTAGCTTGATACTCCAAACTGGTAAATAAAAAAACAAAGCGTAACAAAATAGATTCATAAATATATCAAAAGAAAAACACGTAAAATATATATGACACGATAAGGCTTGTATTTGCGACAGTAATAACTACATAACATCCAACCTCGCCATTATATAACTTGTCCTCAGCCGCGTTGCCGGACCTTTATGTACAAAAATTGGGCCCAATCTCATCAATACGCTCATCGCTGTGCTGTTCCATCGCCACGTGGGATCAATTCATGGTGATTAGTTGCCAAATTCATATTAAGCGCGGAGGAGAAACAGCGGTCGGTCGGTTTGGTGGGTTCGAGATGTGCGCTGCGAGGAATTTTAATGCGAGCTGGGTCAACGGAGTGCGAGGCAGAATTTTAATACAGCGGTGCCGTGAGATCCGAGTTGAGTTCAGTTCCACGTTAAAATGCAATCAATTGCCATTCATCCGCCACCCAAAACTTGTATAACGTTTTAAATGAGGACAATAGCAAGCTATGATGTTATACGGTGCTATATAAAATACAACAAGTACAAAAAATAAAAATAAGTAAAGTACAACATAACTAAATAGAGCGACTGGTTAGCAAATATGCCTCACAGTTTTGAAGATCAGGGTTCAAATCCGGCCTCGCCTATGTGGAGTTTGCATGTTCTCTCCGTGCCTGCCTCGCTCTTCTCCGGGTATTCCGGTTTCCTCCCACATCGTGCAAACATCCACGCTGGGTTAATTGAAGACTCTAAATTGACTGTAGGTGTGAATGTGAGTGCGAATGGTTGTTTAGCTGGCGACCAGTTCGGGGTGTACACCGCCGCTCGCCCAGACTCAGCCGGGGGTTAGGGTAAGCGGTACGGAAAATGGATTAAAATGTAAAGAATTGCACAATTTGCACATCATGATTAATTAATCGCAAATCCTTCATGTATGCGCAGCAGGGGGCGGTAAAATACATTCATGAAGACAAACGAAGAGGACTTTCACAACTACTGCGATTCAATAAACTGCAATATTACTCGTTTTTCCACACAGGATGAAGAATAGATATATATTTCTTTCGACGTGACGACACATGTGATCAAATATGTTGCTATCTTGTCATAACGCCGTGAGTATCGACGCTAGTCGTTAACCCATCTGTGCCGTTTTGCATTGCATGTTAGCATTAAGTGAGAGAAAATTGTGCAGTTTCAAATACATAAATTGTCTTGTTGTCACAAATTGTTTAGTTTGACAGTTCAACTGGGAGCGCCATTTACTCAAAGTGTCCTTTTTGAAGAACTGGTCACTATTTGCTAAACCGCGACTTGTTCGATGGCAAGTTTGAGTTTACTACCTAAGCAGTTGTCGTATAATTTTTAACAAGGCAAAGCAAACAATCGGGTTAGTGGGGCGACTCGCATATTCAGGCATCACTGTATTTTCGTCCTCCACTTTTATGACACCCCGTGAGATTTAATCGCAATGCAGTGCACTTCAAGGAGGCTCGCTTCAGTAGGGCTTTCATCCTCACGAAAAAGATCGTAGTACGCGAATAGAAGTGAAGCGTGTGAGCGAAGCAGCATGTTAAACACAAACCAGCGTAAGGCAATGAGAATGAAAACAACACACACACACACGCACTAAACAGGAGACGAGATCGGGACAAGTCTTTCAACAGCATCCTTCGGAACTGACAAAACGGGCCTGGCGTGAAGAAGAAGAGCAGGAGGAGGATGATGTGGAACCCAAACAAGCAAATAGCAAGCAAGCTTTGTCAAAGGCGCAGGACAACGGCGGCCAGCCCGGTCCGGAATATTCAGTCTCTCTCTTGGCCTGACATCACAATTCCTGGTGGTGGGCCACAGTTGATTGGCTCGTGTTGGCACTGTGCGTCGGGTACTAGGAAGGTCCACTCACGTCTCTTTTAAGCGGTCCTCCGGCCCGGTCGAGTCCAGAGGCCAAGCGACTGCTTTCGTTCGGATCACTGTTGCACGCCTTAGAAAGAGACTCACATATACATAGAAACGTTGACCTTCGCACTCTTGTAACCCATGAGTACACCAAACCGATAGATACAAAGTTGAGGATAAAAAGCCCATTAAGGGTGCAGCAAATATCCAGGCTCTTTGTGTGTGTGTGTTTCTTTTAGTATTTATACACAGAGAGAATCATGAATTCCTTTTTCCTGTATTTCACTGGTATTGGAGATAGCTGACACGACACATATGTATTATTATACGTCCTTCACACTTGGAACACTGAGGTAAGTACAGTATATGGATTACACATGGAGAGTCAGTCTAGTGCAGCTCTTGGGCAGAAAGAGCGCCACTGTTGTTTAGACAGATTTTGTTGCTGTTTGTTTTACTTGTCCTTGTTGGTGGGGGTCTTTCCTCTTTGTCTTTTGCTCCCTTTTTTTTTTCACGTCGTGTCTTCGCTTATGTTGCATAGTGGTCAAAGCTACCCAAGTATTCCAGAGCAGCCTGGTAGCAGAACTGGTACTCATCCTACACACACACAACCCCCCCCAAAAAAAAAAAAAACGTTTTTAATATAGTGTATAATATAGTATATTTTATAGCACTATATCGTTTAAAAACTTTTTGAAATTCTTGACTATTCATTGAAATTTAATAAATTGCCGTCCACTGGCTGTCGTGAGACAAACGTGTGGACGTACCTCAGTCTGCACCATGGCTGGTCTCTGTGTCCGCAGCATTTTGACAGTCTGGAAGATGTCCACTGCCCCTTCGTAGCGCATCCTCTCCAGCACAATGCTCAGAGTGATGAAGACCCCCGTCCGACCCACGCCGGCGCTGCAGCCCAAATAACAATCGGTCAACCCCTGGCACCGTCTGTATAAGAACACTAATGTGCTACGCAGTGACCGTCGGGCCTGGGCTCTTTCTCACCTGCAGTGAACACTGATTGGTCCGTCTTGACCAAACTGCTCCTTAGTCTTGTGCACTTGGCCAATGAAATCGATGAAGCCCTCGCCGGATTTGGGCACACCTTGCTCCGGCCAGTCGGTGAACTGGAACTGGCGGACTGTCCGTGATTGGCCGTCCTACAGGAAGCACATATTATTTACGATGTTCCGTAATTCCCGACCTATGGAGCGCACCTGGTTATAAGCCGCACCCAGTATATTTGGAAAAGAAATACCATTTGGTACATACATAGGCCGCAGCCGTGTAAAAGCCGCAAGTTTCCACATTGAAACTGACATTGAAACACAAGATATTTACAAAGAAAGACAGTACAGAGAGAGTTTAACACTAGTGCCGTCGCGCTAATGCTATTGCCACCCCACTAACGCTAACGCTAACGCTAGTGCCGCCGCGCTATGGGCCCAGTTAAAAAAAAAAAAAAAACATACCGGTAAAAGTCACAGAGACACGGCAGTAACACGCTAGTGCAGCGTTAACAGGACCGGACTGGTAAAAGTCACTTCCTCGGCACAGGTATTCCGCCGATCTCACTCTTACCTTTTCCGCTCGAGTGCCCCCCTGCGGCCATTAGAAAAAATACACAAATTAGCTGCATCACCGCATGAACCGCAGGGTTGAAAGCGTGGCTTATGGGCCGGAAATTACAGTATATATAGCACTGGCGGCACAGTGACGCAACTGGTTAGAGTGTTGACCCCCCAGTTCTGAGGACCAGGGTTCAAATACTGTCCCTGCCTGTGTGCATGTTCTCCCAATGCCTGCGTGGGTTTTCTCCGGGCACTCCAAGTTACCTCCCACATTCCAAAAACATGCAACATTAATTGGACACTCTAAATTGCCCCTGGGTGTGATTGTGAGTGCAGCTGTTTCTTTCTATGTGCCCTACGATTGGCTGGCAACCAGGTCAGGGTGTACCCTGCCTCCTGCCCATTGATAGCTGGGATAGGCTCAGGCACTCCCGCAATCCTTGTGAGGATAAGCGGTAAACTAAATGGATGGATGGAGTATTAAATGGAGATTGTTGGGAAATATTTGTATTTGCATATCCTCATCTGATATTTAGGCCCATTTGCATTCTATTTATCCATCCATCCATTTTCTTTTGCCGCTTATCCTCACGAGGGTCACGGGGAGTGCTGGAGCCTATCCCAGCTGTCAATGGGCAGGAGGCAGGGTGCACTCTGAACTGGTTGCCAGCCAATCGCAAGACACATGGAGACAAACAACCACACACACAATCACACCTCGGGCCAATTTAGAGTGTTCAATTAATGTTGCATGTTTTTGGGATGTGGGAGGAAACCGGAATGCCCGGAGAAAACCCACGCAAGCACGGGGAGAACATGCAAACTCCTCACAGGTAAAGCCGCGATCGATCCCGGGTCCTCAGAACTGTGAGGCCAATGCTTTACCAGCTGAGCACCCTGTGGCCACATTCTATTCAATATATAAATAATTCAGAAGCAAATTACAAGTGACTCAGTACTTGAGTATTTTTTTCCCCACTGAATACTTAAACTCGTATTTAAGTCACTTTATGGAGGAAAATGTCCTACCTTGACTCGAGTCATAATAGTCTAAAGTGGCAGCTGTTTGTCTACTCCATCCACAGCTTAGCTCAATAAAGATTGGGAATGAACAAATGAACCAAGACTCAGCATCCATTTTAGGAAACTCAGCATGACCGTGTATCATGAGTAAAATTGGTATTCCCGCTGTATTGACCGGTGAGCGAGACACCGGCTGGCAATTTCCTCTTTTTGGCTTCTAATGATTACAGTTATCTGACCCCGGATCAGAAGCCGTGGTGAACTCCCCGCTGAAACGTCTGCGATTGTCAGCCACCGTGGAGGCAATAACATCTTTTCTCCTGCGCTCAGCCTTTGTGACTCCCCTTTAATGGAGATCAATAGAGCATCTGTCCAAGTGGTGTCCGGGCAGGCCAGGCTTAACCGGAGCGATCTATGAAAGGCGAGCGGCGCGCACGCGTGGCCACGCGGTCCCAAACACACGCGAGCTGTCAGCGACTCTGCCGACAACACGGCTGAATGAATAATCTCAGGTGGCTTGTTGTGATACGCTCGTTCACATATAAATGAGGTAACACGTGTCCGCGGGTCGATAGGACATCGCTTTGGGCCGCCGACTGCATACGCCGTTGATAGATTGTAAACATGCCGCGACCGTCGAGGTGGGGTAAACGCTACTGTTTGAAAACGCAAAGGAGAATTGAAACACACACGACGTGAACCCACCCTGGCATCTGTGACTTTGAACTCTCGCAGGATGTACTGAGGCATGTTGTACTCGGCCATGGGGTCCACCACGAAGTACTGGTACCTGGCGGAGCGCTCAGCAGGCCAGTACTGGTGACACTTCTCCTGAGACAAGACACAGACAGGTGTCGGTGTTATTGGGCTCAATATCACTACATACCTGTCAACCTGTATGCTTTAGCCGTAGTTCATACAGATTTTGTGGTGAATCTTACGTATACGGCCGTATATCACAAATCATACGGATTCTGAAAATTTCCGTTTGACTTTGCCCAGAATGCCGCTAGTCTACTCTATTGTGGGGAAAATCTAAAACTGGGGAATTCCAAACGTAGCCTGCATCAAAGATTTTTGTCGCAGCGGACATGATGTTTAGCGCAGCAGCAAATGTTGATTTAGATTAGCAAAATACTTTCATTTCCGGTAACTTTCCAGTAAATCTTGGTCCGGATTGAGCACCTCACCACGGGAAACATGGAGGCTGCGGCCGAGGAGCTGCTCGCCGGCTCTCGGCTACCTGTCACAATCGATCAAATTGTTAACGATACACTACTGGGGACGCTGATCTATTGAGATAGGAGCAATACGGGGATATTACTTGACTGCAACAAAAAGTGAGTGTCATTTTTTTAAATCTTGACTTTGATCATTTGTGGCTCAAATTAATTTGACTTAGTTTGTAGCTAATGTAGCGTGCATGCTCTCTAGTTAGCCGCCTGGGCCTGATTACAAATACATGGGTTTATTGTCGCTGACATTGTAGCTCTATTGCTAGCATTCTAGCTCATGGTCGTGTTTTTATAACAGCTGACAATTATATAATTGAATGCTGTGTTTTCACCACAAGGGTGTCATATGTATGTCAAGATAGACGTTCCATTTACTAAGATTGAGAATGGCTTCATAGGAACAATAGCTAATGTCAGTGAGTTCATCTATAGCTCATTGTTAGCCTTATCATACAGATCCGCTCCTTCCTTATTCACTAAAAATAAGGAATTGGCATTCAGTAGATATGTAATCCTTCAAAACATTTTTCTTTTCCCATCACTGATTCTCTTTGGTGAATCTCTCTTACAAATATCTGAGGGATTGTAGCCTGGCTGATAAATAGAGATCTTTTTGATCCTTCTACTTAGTAGAACTAGACATTGACTTTAGATATTATCATTATGGAGATCGACAATAAAAATCATTGAAAAACTTTTATTTTCCCTCGGTGATTTTGACATATAATTTGCTTTGATATGTTATTATTTGGGTAGTTTATACAGGTTGGCGTGCCGAAAAGTTGACAGGTATGCCACTATAAGGTGCCTTCATGCTGTAAAGTGGTTAAATGATACTAAATTCAATTTCAATATGGTCCATAACTAGTTAATAAACAACCTATTTTCATCATGTGTATTCTATTTTCACATTGAAAATATCCCTGTCAAAATGGGGTAACTGCCCCTTTAAGATCATTGTGATATTTTTTCAGTAACATTACGAACAACTTTTTGTCCCTTTGCAATGAAGACTGACATGTAATATTTGTACTTGTGTTGTAACTTAACTTAACTTAACTTATAATGTCGAAACCGTCACAGTGAAAGGTGAATAACCCCGACATAAAAAAAAAACCCTTTCAGAAATGTTAAATAAATGTGTTCAACAGTACACAGTCCATTCACTAACTGAATCATGTAGCCAAGAGAAGGTCCCCCGTGTGCTCATTAAATGCTAATATTAGCTAAAAATATCCACCCCGTCAGCAAGCTCGCATATTTTCGCAGTTTTCATGTGCATTCCCTGCTTCTCGTTAATGTTTTATTTATTCATTTTTGGAGTGTGGGTGTTTGAACGATATGCATTTCTGACCTCATAACATGTAGTCAACACAATGATGTTTATCGGAAAATCTTAAGAGAAATGGGGAAGTCTCAAAGGCACCCGGTGATGATATTGACTCATTAGTGTATTGTGTTTGGATTGTGTGCGTGTGTGTGTGCACGTGTGAAAGCTATTATCGTGATATCTTGTCACCTACTAATTCCTTACTGGTACGAGTCTCCGCCCACCCGCTAGATGCTCAATTCTCTTTTCATTAAGTACACCAACACAGTTGAATGATAATTGATCTAATGTCCCTTTACCAAGATAATAAAGCGCCGTTTTGATTGATGAATAATTGTCGAATGGTGAATATATGAACAGGTTCTTATTAAATGTAATGAAAGCTGAGTGTTTTTTTTTTTTTTTTTGTAGATGTGTTAACCATTTTGAAATGAGCTCTATATGTGATTCACAAGGTTTATTATTATGGGTGTAGTTTGGAGTAGTGCAGAATTGCAGCTGATCATAATCTGAATGTAGCTATAAAAGGGCAACAATGTAATGGGTATTGCAGTTCAACAGTACTTTGAAAATAATCAACAGATTGTAAAACATACCTCTCTGAACGTGTCAATCAAAAGAATAATCCCCAGTTATTGTGTTTTTCTAGGCAGGATCGCTGAAAGGGGTCTTGTGTTGGATCCCTTCAGACTGTGTAGGTGGAGCTAATGTATGTGTAAATATGAATGATCTCCCATTAGCGCAATAAATTTTTTCTGTTATTCTAAAGATGCTCGCTTTATCTTGGAAACCTTGCCCCACTGAGTCAGTCACGCAACCGGATTTCGTCGTGCACTTTTGAAATGATGCGGTGCAAATCCTTACGCGGCCCATTTCTCTCAGTTTAGTGAGCATGACCACAATAGTTGAGTTGTGCTCCCACAGCATCCTCCAGAAGTCCTCTGTGGTCTCCGCAAGTGGACCCTGGGTGGCGATGTAGCCTTTCTGTTGCCTGAACAAAAAAGGAAGAAAGAAATGGAATATTTCTTTAAATAAGAACATAATTAAGCGTGAGTGTACATCATATCAAGTGCATTTTGGAGCACAGCGTATGGTTTCACAAGAACTGTAACAGTCAAAGCTTGTGCATCCAAGCAGTCTGGAGGTCTGAATCATCTTCAATCTTTTGACGTGGAGGGTGCTGCGCAGCGAGCGGAAGACGCGTACACGCGAACGGTAAAACTGACGTGATATGACAGGCGCAAGCGCTGTGGTGAAAACCTTTCCAACCCGTTCAAGTCGTCAAGTGATCAGCCGTGGACAGGAGGCCAGGTCGTATTAATGTTTGGCTTGGAGTAAACATACCTGTAACCGTCGATGTAGCTGGCGTTGATGTAATCGGAACCCTCCAGGCCTCTGATTGGCTGGAGACACACGCGGGTGGTCTCGTAGGGCATGATGTTGACCAGCCGGTTCTTAAATTTGTTGCAGGGCAAGTTGGCGGTGACGAAGCGGGACGTGTGCGCTTTGGTGTTGGCCAGTCGCTGCGTGGAAAGAAAATAGGCGAGTTCCAAAAAAAAAAGAATGGAAGTACGTGTCGAAGCGGCTGCTAAAGACCTACAAGCACATTTGTAATTTTAGCGGTTGTTTAAAATGCTCCAAGGTGTATTTAGGACAGTACAGGACCGTAATAATGCTATACATGCTTTCATTTAAAAAGTTCAAGCTTTTCTTGAAATTTTGAAATTAAACAATTAAAAAATAAAGAGAAAAATCATTTAAAAAGTCAAATTTTAATGTATTTTGCATCATCATAACAGAGTTAATTGTAAACAAATAAAATGAGAGTGATTATTTTTTCCATCCATCCATTCATTTCCCAAGCTGCTTATCTTCACAAGGGTCGCGGGAGTCCTGGGGCCTATCCCAGCTGACTTCGGGTAAAAGGTGGACTACACTCTGAACTGGTCGCCAGTCAGTCGTAGGGCACATAGAGACACCCTCACTGAGCCGGAATTGATCAAACGCTGCCCAAAGTCGGGCGTGTGTACCACTACACAATCAGTGACTTCCATTGTTTGATATTTGAAATACATTGTTTGACGTGGCCCTTACCTCAAAGGTTAAAAATCATATGTGACCAGATAGGGCTAAACCTTGACCACATTTGCCTCAGCTACCATCCATCCATCAATCCATTTTTTTCGCTGCTTATCCTCACGAGGCTTGCGGGGAGTGCTGGAGCCTATCCCAGCTGTAAACAGGCAGGAGGCGGGGTACACCCTGAACTGGTTGCCAGCCAATTGCAGGGCACATGGAGACAAAGAGCCACAACTAGGAGCGATTTAGAGTGTCCAATTAAGGTTGCATGTTTTTGGAATGTGGGAGGACACCGGAGTGCCCGGAGGAAACCCACACAGGTACGGGGAGAACATGCAGACTCCACACAGGCAGGACCTGGGTCCTTAGAACTGGGAGGCCAATGCGTTACCAGCTGCTCCACCGTGCCGCCTGTTCAGCAGCCTTGGAGTTCCAATAATGAGCTCAATGAGGCACATTAGGGTCAAATTGTACATTTAGCAGAAGAGACAGCAATACAGTAAAGGGTACCTTAAACTCCAGCTCCATGCCCGTGACGTGCTCGCCGCTCTCCACCTTGGCCAGCTTCTGCATGTACGAGTAGAGACTCCTGGCCGCCACCTCCGTGTTCCCGCAGGCCACGGCCTCCTGCAGCGCCTCGTGGATAAAGCTGTACTGGTCCTCGGTCTGCACCATGTAGTTCCTCTGCGAGCGCATCAGCGTGACGTGGCCGTAGATGTCCGCCGTGCGCTCGTGTCGGATGCGCTCCAGCATGGCGTCGATGACGATAAAGCAGCCGGTGCGGCCGACGCCGGCGCTGAAAGGGAAGGCGGACGTCAAGATGCATGCAGGCAGGAAACTGGCCCTTTCTGTTGGGTTTGTGTGTTTGCCAAACCTGCAGTGGGCGATGATGGGCCCGGCATCTGGGGGGTTGCAGGCCTTGACCCGACGGAGGAAGTTGAGGAAAGGGGTCGGGTACTCTGGAACGCCGTGATCTGGCCATGCGGTGAATTGGAACTGACGCACCTCTCGTCGTTCGCTGCTGCCGCTCTGATGAGACAAAGCATAAGAAATTGTCACTTATTGCCTCTTACAAACATTTTTTTTCCACCGGACTTTGAGGTACGAGTCAAAATTTAATGTGTAAGTGAGCTTCCAGTATTCCACCGTTTGAGTGAAGTACATAAAAAAACCCCAAACAAGACAAAACCCACCCTAAATACAAAATAAGAACCCTTACTAGGAGCTGCTGTAGGCCACAAATCACGCTCAGACGCTCACACGCAAACTTTTGGGCTACGACTTCAGCTCATGATGTCACTCACTAGGCAAAAGTCCAACACACGAATACTACAGCGCATACATTACTGTAAGTACTTTTAAAAAAACAGTTTATATCACAACACTCGTAAAAATGAAAAACAAAATTATATTAGTAGCAACCATATTTTTTGAAATGGTATATTACAAATGTATGATGGTAATATTACAAAACTATACATTTGTGGCATTCAACCACATTATGATTTTTTTTTGGAGCAAATATTGCTTATTAATGTTGCTGCTCAAACTATATACCTCACATTTGATATTTTATAGCAAACAGCAAAGTACCGCTTGTGCAATTTATAACAATCACAAATGGGAAAGGACAACAATACATCAGATAAATTTTCCCACCTAAATAATTTTCCCCTTTCCAAACACAATTCTCCATATCACGCTTCACAACACAAATGTTGAGAAGTATTAGTCCATCCAAAAAGCCAGAGCTGGTCTAGTTTCTGTGTTTGCAAGTGGGCCACAGGGACGCAGGCGAGTGTGACGGCCCGAGATTAGCTCGTCTTCCGACAGTGGTCAAATCTCATCACCCCAGAGACGGACGCCGGCATGCTTTGACTTGCCATGAAGTCCAGCCTAACCGGTTCTCTCTCGCTCTTTTTTATTTTTTACTTCAAAGAAATAAACGGGGAATAGTTTGCAAAAGGGCCATAATTGGCCCCGCGTCTGCCATGTTTGTTGATTGTTTTGCTGTCTAGCCCTACCGACGAAATCATTGGGATATCATGTTACTTGTCAATATAAAGTTATACGCAGTCGCTTCGGATAAATGGATTTTTATTGATTGTCTGCGACGGTGAAGAGTTTTACCTTATGGAGGGAGACGGTGCGGACGCAGAATGTGGCCAGTTCCATGGTGTCCAGCAGGGTGACCTGGATTGTTCCGAATGTGTCCGTGCCCCGACTGGGCCAGTACTGGTCACACTTTATCTACACACATGAACAAAAGGCAGCAAGTTGAATTTGCAAAAATTACAGAGTCACGTACATTTGGGGCGGCACGGTGGATCAGATGGAAACCGTTGCCCTCTCAGATCTGAGGACCCGGGTTCGATCCCAGCCTTCTCTGTGTGGAGTTTGCATGCTCTCCCCGTGGCTGCTTGGTTTTTTTCTGGGCACTCCGGTTTCCTCCCACATCCCCAAAACACGCAACATTAATTGGACACACTAAATTGCCCCTAGGTGTGATTGTGAGTGCGGCTGTTGTTTGTCTCAATGTGCCCTGCGATTGGCTGGCAAGCACTTCAGGGTGTCTCCTGCCTTATGCCCGTAGACAGCTGGGATAAGCTCCAGCACTCCCCGCGACCCTTGTGAGGATAAGCATCTAAGAAAATGGACATACATTAGGTGTAAAATTCTCGTTCGTTTGTGTCTGCTTGCCTGTATTATACTGCCCCTGTGACCAAATCACCTATAACAGGAGCTTCAATGAATTAATCGTAATGTAGAAATTATTAAATTCTTTACATTCTATTAATTTTATTCAACGATGTTATAAACACACGATAGAGTGCTATTTTGTGTGTTGAGAAACAGAAGAAGTTTTGTAGTTGTTTGTGGATTCGGAACAAATTAATGGGATTTCTGTTCATTTCTATGGGGAAACATGATTTGAGATATGAATATTTTGAGTTGAGCATAATCACAGACATTATATCGAACTGATAAGTTTTGAGTGAAAGATGAGCTTTGACTTTCAGGGAGGAACTAACTTTAGCCTGGGTTGCAGGTGGATGTTACAGAGTCTTCGCCACATTTGCATGTCCAATGTTTAAAAAAAAAAAAAAAATCTAATCATCTGATATTTCAGCGTATTGATGTAAGGCGAGCTAGAAACGATACTATGCAGTTTAAAGCATCAATTACTTGCATATCCTTCCATTCCCTTCCATCTGTAAACGTCGCGGTTACTGCCCTGAAAATAAAATGCCACGTTGCCCGTACGCGACGGCAGGCCCACCCGCGATTTCTCTTCCAAGCGTGTCATCATGACAACGGAGGCGGCCCGCTGCTCCCACACCATCCTCCAGAAGTCCCCGAATGTCTCAGCCAGCGGCCCCTGGGTGGCGATGTAGGCATTCTGCTTTCTGTAGCCGTCAATGTAATTGGCGTTGATGTAGTCACTTCCCAGGACGCCTGCAAACAAGACATAATGGAGGAACATGTGTACAACGTAGGCAAAGAGTGTGTGTGAGGGGCGGGGGGGAAATCACATTTAATCAACTGTTGTACGTATTCTTAAAGTTTATGATACACTTTTGTGCTTAAAAGCTATACAGCTCAGCGCAATTTATGACTACATTTTATGTAATATAGCTATCTAATCTAAGTCTATGTATTTGGCCACACTGTTCCAAAACCCCTTTTTCCGGGTGTCACAAGCGATCTCAGTCAATTACCCGGTTTGTGTTGGTCTGCTGTATTTTACTTGGGGTTTCCATTTGAATAATTTTTCATAACCTGGACAAAATGTTTTCATACACTAATATCATGGCAGGAAAAACAAAATAGAAATAGAGGATATTTTCTCATTTGTATCTCTAGTATAAGAAAATGCACATTTAACATACAAATTCACTTTAAAGAAAGAAGTTTTTCAACATTCTTCTTTTAAAAAAACTTGCAGTTTCACGACTAACTAATGGTTCCAGTTATACATTCAAGGCGAGGTATGATTTTATATATTTTGGGTCTCATGCGGCCCTCTGAGGGCAGGCATGATGAAAATGAGTTTGACATCTCTGTTGTAAGGCCTTGCTGGATAAGAATCAAACAAAGACTGAACACTCGTGAGTTCCACATCCAATCTCTCCCGCCGAGCTCACGTTTGAACACGCTTGCGTTGTTTGTTTGGCTCCGGAGCCATGTCTGCAATTTCACTTTTCATCCATCAGCCTGTCTCTTCCGCATCCCAATCTTGTTAACATCCTCCGCGAGCCTCTCCTTTGCCAGCTCGTGCTTACCTTCTATGGGTGCCAGGATGACTCTGGTGTGGTCGTACGCGATCACGTTAGCGTAGCGGTTTTTGGGCTTGTTGACCTCCAGGTTGGAATGCTCCCAAGTGAATTGCTGCCCGGGGTCAATGGACTGGGAAACACAAACAAATTGCACATAATAACAAAGCGTGTTGGCATACTACTAGCTTGATGGTGGATTTGTTGATGTGGAATGATTGTGAGCTTCATAAACGAGATGCGCTCTAAAATGCACTGCTGAATAAATCATGAGCTCGTCTGGACACAGCAATACACGTTAAATAGCCAATGTTTTACGAACGGGGGACTTAAAAGGCTTAACACCAATAGACGGGAAATCTCAGAGAGCACTCGTACTAGTGCAGTAACTTGTACGCATTTATGCCCCCTATTTGTGCTTTACTATTATAATTGCCGGTGACTGCGCTTTATTTTAATCTCGTCTTATTGTCTGTGGTAACTCAGTTGCGACGTGCGGTTCGCTAGCTAATTATGCCTACAGACTGAAAATACATCGTTCCTTCGGTGCAATAGTGTTGCCACTTTAGAGTGCCTCATTGTCAGCATTGAGTGCGTGGAGGTCAAGCAGAGCAAGGAGGGGGTAAAACGCTTTATTTTAGAGGCTTTGGGCAAATACAATTTTGTGTTCAAACATGTTGTGGCAGTATTTGTTTCGAACATGCCGCCTGCAGCTTGATTTTACATGATATTTCACCAGTGGTATTTGTTTTTTTTAAATATTCAAATTGGGGCGGCACAGTGGCTCAGCTGGAAAGAGCGTTGGCCTCACAGTTCTGAGGTCCCGGGTTACATCCCGGACCCGCCTGTGTAGAGTTTGCGTGTTCTCCCCGTGCCTGCGTGGGTTTCCTGCGGGCACTCCGGTTTCCTCCCACATCCCCAAAACATGCAACATTAACTGGGCACTCTAAATTGCCCCTAGGTGTGATTGTGAGTGGGAGTATTTGTTTGTCTCCGTGTGTCCTGCAATTGGCTGGCAACCAGTTCAGGATGTACCCCGCCTCCTGCCCGTTGACAGCTCTGATAGCCTCCAGCAGTCCCCGCAACCCTTGTGAGGATAAGCAGCTAAGAAAACGGATGGATATTCAAATTGGGCAGTGTTATTAACAACACTCTTCTCTGTTGTGTGTCAAATTTACATTTATTTTCACTTGACTGAGACTAGAGGTCGGACTTGAGCCAAATCTTGTACTCAATTCTGCCACGTCAACTTCAATATCATAAATTGAAAACATAATTTTGAGCCCTTTGAATCTTTTCTTACAGTTGCAGAGCCCCCAGGTGGGGGTAACAGAAAGGAAGCATTCGTTAATGTACATCCATTGAGAGTATAGAAAACAGAATTGGCCTCTCACCTCGTATTCCTGGGAAAGTCGGAGATTGTCGTTAGCTTTCATCAGCTCAATATGCTCCGCCAGCTCGCTGATGGGAATAGGCGGATGGCTCATCATGCCTGTGTGTCGGTGAGCATGCGAAAGAGCAAAGGGGTCAGAGGTCAGTCCCTCCGGCTTTGCCCGACCACCCTTATTACCTCGGGTCACCGTCACTCATTCGAAGATGTGAGGATAATTGCGCGCAAAGGGAACATCGCATATCATTAAAGGAGACGCGGGGCATAAAATCAATGTTGAGCCGCGCGTGTGGACAACGTGAGGTTGGCCGTGTTTGTTTTGAAATTTTTTTTTTTTTTTGTTCTTTGATAAATTGCTTCGTGTGCCATCAGAGGAGCGGCGGAGCCGACTAGACAAACACAGACTGAACGCTAATTAGGAGAGTTTGAACACTCCCGCACAAAGGAAGCAACCTCGGCGATTCCCATCTCTTTGCAGCTGGCCGACACACAGCACCCGACCACAAATCCAGGTCTTCCATTTGGATGTATTTAAGTCATTGGAATCCAGCTATCAATTGCAGACAGACGAGATAATGCAAGTCATTTTCTTGCACTCATCTGCTTCTGCGGCGCCCACAGGTAATCACAACATAATGCGGCTGTCACGCTTTAGATGACCTCAGACATCATCAGCGGGAAACAATTTTCATCTTTTCAGGGCATCTCAGAGGCGCAAATCTCAAGGGATGAAAAGAGGGCACTTCAAGGCTGCTGTCACGCGAGAGTAAAGAAAAAAAAAATCTCATGATGGAAGAGAGGAGCTGAAAGTGCTTTATTGTATAGGCCTCGGTTTGCATAGAAAAGGCTCAAAAGGTTAATATTCAGATCTTTTCCATGGAAACGCATCAACAAGGACGGGTTCACGAAAAGCTTCCAGTATGGTTTTTGGATGTTTTGCGTGGAGGAAGTGACAATGCTGCCGGTGCCGTGCGGCACATAACCAGCAGTGTTGTTAGATTGCACAGGGGGAGCAGACGAAGCATGTAGTTACTTCGCAGTTGGGTCTCGGGTGGCAAGATTACTCTCAATGATGAGTCAAACTTCACTCGTTCACTAACCATTTAAAGTCAATCCAAAATTCAACGTACAAAGACTGATGAGGCCCATTTCTCTCATTTCCATCTGTTCTGAGGAGCTGTCGTGCACAACGTGGGTGAGTGGACGTGTGTTCGTTTTTTGTTTTTTTTTCCTCTCCACATTGCGGTGACTCAGTCACGATGCTGTGACTGTAAAACATGGACGGTGGCCATGGTGTCCCCCAGGGTATGGGCTCATTTGCGTGGTTATCACGGCTTGCTAGTACTACTGTCTCACAGCAAGAAAATTCTGGATTTGAAATACAGTCCCAAATAATCATTTGCTATTTAAATACACCCAAAATGTCATTAATCTGTAAATTAATATACAGTAATCCTGCCTCCATTGCTGGGGTTACGTTCCAGACCACCCTCGCAATCCGCTATACAGTAGCACCCCATCTAAGTACACCATAGGCATGTTTTTACAGTATTTATGGTGCTTTAATTCTATTAAAGGTCTTTAAACAGTTAAAAACACCATATATATTGCAAGACTGAGCTCGAGCAAGGAATAAGACAAATATATTGTACAAATAATCTAAAAAAATAGAGTAACAACTGGAAAAATACAATATAGAGAGACCACATATATGTTGATAGTTTTTTTATATGAAATATAGCACACAGCACTCTATAATACTGTACTTATTAAAATCCGACAGTAATCACATGACTGTGTCGTCTAGTTTTGCATACGAGCTTTTACTCAGACAGCCTTCCCTGTAAGTGGGGTAAAATTCCGCAGCTCTTTCCCTGAACATCTGAACTGTATTACAAACTTTGCCATTTTGAAGAGAGCAACCCAATCCTGCTTATCTCGTAATTTAATTTCTGTAAAATTGTCAGTTATGCGCACATGTTATTGTATCCACTTTTTTCTTGTCTCCTTTTTTTTAAGCTAATGTATTTAAGGTGTATTTTTTATTTTTTTTTTATTTATATTAAAGCCCTTGTCAGGACAGGCGCTGCAAATCAGCATTGCTACTGTATAAACACTATGATACCTGCATGGGATGCCTGTTCTCAGCTGTCTGTTTTTGTATCCGTCCCTAAATAAAAATAAATGAGGAAATTAAATAGAATGTAAATAATTGAACCGTGTGTGCACCATTTGTTATTATTATTTTTTGCTTCAATTCAATGGCTATTGTGCTGTTCCTTCTGCCGTGTACGCCTTGTCCACTAGGTACTACTACAGTGCAGACATACAGATATACAGTAAAAATAGCCACACATGAATCCTCTGTAAGCCACAATGATATTAGTTGAAATTATTTATCTTAGTCTCGTTTTAGTAAATGACAAAAACTTAGCAGTTGAAAAGGGGTGTGTTGACTTTTTATAGCCAGCCTACGTTACGGTCAGTGAATGGTGCGTGTGTTCGGGTACATCTTCGATACCTGGAGTCTGGAAATTAATACGTCTCATCTCAACCGGGTCTGTGGGGTGGTGGGCCATCATCTCAGCGTTACTCAGAAGACTCTTGGTTCCTGGCTCAGACTCCTTGCGCTTGCTGCTCCAGACAGCAATTATTAAGAGAGCAATTAGCACATGCAAAAATCCAGCCAGAGAAAATTAGGCTCAGCACTGACACTTCATTAGCATTAGCACTGGTGACTCAATGAACATACATGAATGGATGCGACATTCTATGTGCAAGCACAATAATGCAGTGTTATGTTCTGTAATTGGTTTAGGAACAAGGTTAATAAAAAAAAAGGCAAGAGCTTGACATTGGTGTCATCGTACCTGTCAGGTTTGCTGTTTCCAGTAAAACAAGAGTGCCCGGAAGGAATAATTAAGGAAAAGAAAAGGGGAGAAAACAGACCCAGGAAAATCAATACTGTGTATTAGTATTCAAAAGATGGATGCATGCAACAGAACGAAGGCTGCGCTCACTTCAAACTAGAACACATTTTTATGTTTTAATTCATAATTTGGCAAAAATGGTCAGGAGGCGTCGGTTAACAAAATCTTTACAAGTTGCGTAACAAGTACTAAACTCGGTGGAAGCATTGAATACATATTGACTGTTTATTGAACTCTTATTTACAATACAGTTTAAGCATTACTTTGGTGTTACAATTGTTATTTTCTAATATTTAAATGTACAATGGTAGAGTGGCTGTCAAAAATGTTCATTGCCAACACAAAAAATAATCCCTCATCCTCCTTCACAAAGTTTACCTTCAACGCTAAGAGTACTACTCACGAGTACTACATTTCTGCGGCGGCCTTCCTTTCTACTCACTTCTTGTAGAGCAGAATAGCGATGACGATGCAGATGATGAAAACCACAGCCAGTACCGGTCCCACCACCCAGATGAGACCATCGCCTGCGTCCAGGGGCTGGGGATCGGAATCCGGGGCGATCACTGGATCCGTGTAAGGGCTGGCCACGTACATCTTCTGTTGACGGGCAGATTATCAATATTATCAGTAAAAAAACCCAACAACAAATAAAAACAAACAAACAAAAAAAAAAAGAGTCTTGTTTACGTTGTGTCTATGGTATTAACACAGTGTGTGAATATTACTGCGCTGACAATGGATAATTTTCCCTCAGGGGATAAATGAAGCATCGCTCTAATTACAATATTCACCTATCCGTCCGTCTACCCAGTTAAAAAGTCCCCAATTGCTTTTGATTGCTAATTTTTGTAGTTAAAGTGAGAACTCGTGGATAGGGTAAGCGTGTTAATATAATAAATGTTTTTGCCCGCATTTCAGATGATGCATAAGTAATGTAATTAGAGCTGTGCTTAAGCCTACAGATACGTGACAAAATGGTGTCTTTACTAGCTCATACGGACTTAGAGAGCAGCCCGAGGCTGTAATGCACCCTCAAAATACAAGTCTCGGAGCTGAATATTTACGTCTTTTCCGATTCTATTACTCACATCGAGCAGCCGCACACAAAGAGGCAACATCTCTCCTGCCGCCAATCAATCTTTATTAGTGGGGTTGATGGAAATACATGAAGGTTATTGCCTTTTGCTGGCTACACCTTGACTGACGTGGATTTTATTGTTGCAGCTGTGAGGCCACATTGATCTCAATGCACAGTGACAGCCTGCTGGATGGCGGCGGAATGGAGGGCGGGGTCGCGGGGAAAGAGCGAAAATAGATGTGACACGTCGGCTTTCGTACCCCCGTCGTAGAGTTGAGTTCAGCCAGGATGAAGAAGACGTATTCCTGGCCAGGTTCTAACGCGCGGTTCTCAAAGCCTCCGTAGTCCAGCTGGTCCCCCAGGGAGAAGAAGGCTGGTAGGGTGGCAGGTGTGAAGCGGGCCGTGATGTAAGCGCGGCGCAGGTCCACCTGCTTCTGCTGGCGAGACTCCCTCTGCTTTTGACTGATGTCTTTTAACAGCTGAGACATGGGCCAGCGCAGAGGGGGAGAGAAATGATGCATCCCAACATGACTAACACTGTATTTATATAAACTCATATTGAATTGAAAGTGAGTGCTGATTTCTGGCATGTGGGTGTTTATGGATCCATCCTAGCCTTTCCAAATCAATACATGTTTTAGTTATTTATTTTGTTTGCAGTTCTCACCTCCTCGAGGTCCATTTCGTCCGGGCTCTTGAGGTGTCTGATGATGCCACGGGCCCTCCTCAGTGGAACCACAACAACATAAACATTCCTAGGTGAAAAAAAGTACAGCACAACTTAACAGAGTAGCATACTACAACTTTTCCTCAGTTTCCTTTGCAACTTATAGCAGCCACTCTACTGTGGGCATACTTTAAAGACCCAGGAATTCAGAGATATGTTTAGGGGAAGAAGAAGGAAAATGCGGCTGCCAGTCTGTGCCTGCATTGCGCCACAGCACCAGTAAACAACAGCGACCAATTGTCGAACCAACAGATTTTGGCAACTACAGTTTACGTGACAAATGAAAACAATTTTTGGGCACATTGTTCAGTCCCGATGCATTGTTTGCCTTGAGGATGCTCGTGGAAAAGTACAGACCAGGTCAGAAGGAGCTACATTGTGTTTTTGTAGATGTAGAGAAAGCCCATGACAGAGTAACAAGAGAGGAACTGTGCTACTGCATGTGCAAGTCTGGTGTGGCGAAGAAATATGTTAGAATAGTACAAGACATGTATGAGGGCAGAACAGCGGTGAGATGTGCCATAAGTGTGTCAGAAGAATTTAAGGTGGAAGTGGGACTGCATCAGGGTTCCACGCTGAGCCCCTTTCTGTTTGCGGTAGTAATGGATAGGCTGACAGATGAGGTTAGACTGGATTCCCCTTGGACCATGATGTTCGCAGATGATATTGTGATCTGCAGTGAAAGCAGGGAGCAGGTGGAGGAACAGTTAGAAAGATGGAGGCATGCAATGGAAAGGAGAGGAATGAGGATTACCCAAAGTAAAACAGAATATATGTGCGCGAATGAGAGGGGCGGAGGAGGAAGAGTCAAGCTCCAGGGAGAAGTGATAGCGAAGGTAGATGACTTCAAATACTTGGGGTCAATAATACAGAGCAATGGTGAGTGTGGTAAGGAAGTGAAGAAAAGGGTCCAAGCGGGGTGGAACAGTTGGCGGGAGGTATCTGGTGTTCTATGTGAAAAAATAGTATCCGCCAGGATGAAGGGCAAAGTTTATAAAACAGTGGTGAGGTGAGTGGTCCATGATGTACGGATTAGAGACGGTGGCACTGAAGAAACACCAGGAAGCAGAACTTGAGGTAGCAGAAATGAAGATGCTGAGGTTCTCGCTTGGCTAGGATTAGAAATGAGCTCATTAGAGGAACAGCCAAAGTTGGATGTTTTGGAGACAAGGTTAGAGAGAGCAGACTTCGATGGTTTTGACATGTTCAGAGTTGAGAGAGTGAGTATATTGGTAGAAGGGTGCTGAGGATGGAGCTGCCAGGCAAAAGAGTGAGAGGAAGGCCAAAGAAAAGGTTGATGGATGTTGTGAGGGAGGACATGAGGACAGTGGGTGTCAGAGAGGAGGATGCACGAGATAGGCATAGATGGAAAAAGATGACACGCTGTGGCAACCCCTAATGGGACAAGCCGAAAGAAGAAGAAGAAGAAGAAGAAGAAGTTCAGTCCCGTTGGTCCGTTTTATTGAAGTTCCGCTGCATTCGGAATGGTCATCTTGATACGTCTGCATAGCCTTCCCTCTTCCCACGATCCAGGAGCCAATTATGTCCTGCCTGCAATTAATTATTCCCAATAACGCCCCTGTGAAAACTGCGTGATATGTATTCCGATCACTGGAAGCTTCAAGATGACATATTGATGACACACAGCTCAAATGTCAGAATGCGTAGGCATAAGTGAGATTTCTGGAATTTGATTGACAGTTGCGCGAGTTGTGGTTTCAGCCCCTGCAGAGGAAAGGCCCACAGTGTTCGTGAGCTGAGAGAATGACTTTGATTTTTCACGATCTCTTTTTAGATATTTTCTTGAAATAATTCAACTTTGGTACACAACCTTCTTCTCTGTGGTTTCTGAAACTTAGAAGATGTTGTTATTTCACTTTACAGAAACTAAATAGTGATGGTTTCACCTCATGCTACCATTTTTGACACATTGAGTGAACAAATTCCAAGCTTGATTTGGACCTTGTTTAGAGAGAGTTTCTCTCTATCCATTGTTTTGCTTTTATAATCACAGAGATATGATTCAATTGTTAAATTAATCATTGTCAGCCCTTTGTTTCATAGGCATGCATCATTGGTTGGTAACCTACCAATTAATTCAAATCTAAAACCACAAATGATAAGATACGAACTACTGGAAATTGCACACAAATTATATTAGTTTATAAAAATGTAATGTCATCCCTCATTCATGCTTACTTGACAGGCGTTCGGGACTCCAGTGATGGCAGAATTATTGTGACTGTAGTCTCTGTGTCCCGGGTGTGGTCAATCTCCGGGCGGCGGATGGTGATTGGCGGGGATGTTTTGGCGGTGATACGGTGGCGAAGGCCTCCCATATTGCCTTCGGGAGCTGTGATCTTGAAATCGTAACTGGTGTCAGGCTGAAGGTTTGGGATGACCGCCTTCTTCAGGCGAGCGTCCACCTCCATCTTTTGGCGGTTATACTCCACCTTGGGATCGAGTGAGAGAGGTCAGCATGTAGCATGATCATTATTATTACATTGATCATTTGAATGATGAAAAAAGTATATCTATTGAAACAGTAAATTAAAAACAAATGATCAGTCTATGACTGAATTAAAAAGAAAAAAATTAATGAACAAACAAAAGTACTACACTCTAACCTGCAGTGTTTTTTTTTTCGTCATGTCTGAGCGTGTTGCTTCATTAGTCACTGCCACTGCAGGCATTTGTCATTCATGATGAGCTAGCAAAGGCTAGATACAGGCTTAAAAGGGAGTTTGCAATAATAAAAAAAACATTTGTTGTCACATCTGTGAAGAACTCTCATTATAACCTGAGAGCAGCACAATTTTGTAGAAGTTCCTACTATATTCCTGTGAGAATGCAGTTTACATGCATATTTTGAAGATACCAAACTAAAACTGAGGTATTCAAACATTTTCTTGATTGCAGGATAGACTCTTAAATTTGGATTTTTAAAAAATGATCAAGAAATGCAAGAATACTCCTGTTGACAATTGTCAGAGTTCATGACACAACATTTTTACTTTTTGTGATCTGTCTGGGAGAAATTAGATGGTTCTACTGCTCCGTAGTGAGGCATGCTGGGTCTATATTAAGATGCTAAATTTGATGTCTCGCCCAAAGGGCTACGTAGTAAAAAGTTGTGTCTGTAAGCTGGGTTGTGACTAATTTTATCATTCAAAACATGATGGTTCTTCAGACGACGGACATACACTGAAGCGATACGGGTTGCTGCTTTCTGGAAACTCCCACGTCAGAAGAACACTTGTCCTCGTGGCCAGATTGACTGAAAAATTTCTTGGCACGTCTGAAAGAGAAGAAAAACGGCACTCAGCGGAGCATTTTAATTTAAAGCAACTAGTCTGTCTCCTTGCTGTGAACCTGGAAAGAAAAAAAAAAGAGGTGTCAGTCAGGTGAGACAAAGTGGTTAGGAGGATGGACAGGTGATGAGGAGAGTGGATGGTGGCAGGAACGGAGAAGACAGCGCAGCAGCGGGAATGTGACATGCCACATTCACCAAGTGTAAGGTTGTGTTTGTTGCACTTCCGATTCCGCATGTCAACAGAGGCTTTCGATAAAGTGGCAGTGGATTTTATCGGATTGAACAAATCGCCGGGCCCGGAGTTTTTGCTTCATTCCAACTGTCCACTTACCTTTTGGATTAGATACTTTATAATGATGCCCCGTATTGAATTTTACCTGAGGGGATGTGATAAGCAGTGCTCTTGAAGCATACAGCCATTAACATTCAGTCTTTTTCCATTGGTGAAGGGTAGGTGATGGAGGTAAGTGAGTGAGTGGAAGAGATTGAGGGGGTTTGTCGCCTTCCTCACACTTGTTTTCAGCATCTCTGAGGTACATGGCAAGGAGGGAGGGGGTTCAGGAGTGGTTGTGGTGGGAGATCAACCGGAAGAATTGGCCCGCACTGCATTTAGTGTTTTGGCGTGAATTCCACAGCAGGAGGCATGTGAAGTTGAATCAGTGCTCGGATGAAGGGTGTTTCCAGGATCTCAAGGCCAACTCTACCTGTTTCAAAGGCCAAGGTTCGGCACACCAGAGGGGGGCTGAAGGGGCCGGGCCCTGCCTTGTTGTGGGCTCTCAGTTGCACCTCGTAGGCTGTGCTGTGATTGAGGCCCAGGATTGTGTAGCTAGACTGGCTGGCTGGCAGCTTGACCACACGCGGGGGACCACGGAGGGCCGGTAATGAAAAGGGACCAGGAACACTTGAGGGTTTGGAGCCTGAGGCTTCTTTGTAAGCTATGTTGTACTCTGTGATGACGCCATTGCTTGCCGCTTGGTCGGGAGGAAACCAGGAGAACTGCAGGGAGCAGCAAGTGGCGTTAACAAAGTCAGATATTTTAGGGTATCCTGAGGGAGGGATGACAGGAATGGTTATTTCCTGCTGTACTACATCTCCGTAACCTGCCCGGCTCTTTGCAGAGAGCTCAAAGAGGTAGGAGGAGCCTGGGGAGAGATTTATGATGGTGAAGTTTCTCTCTTTTGTGAAATCTATCGTGGTCTCCAGGGAGGCATTCTTCAAGCCAAATTTGAGGCGGTAGCCTTGAATTTCCAGAGGGAGTCTCTGGGCATCAGAGCCTGACGCTGCGCATTCCAGCGGAGGAGCCCATCGAAGCACCACCGATGGACCTAATCCCGATTGCACCCGCAAGCAGGGGGGGGCAGGTACTGCAAACGACAGCGTGGGAAGTACAAAGTTAGTTAGCTGCTGCGGCTGAGTTTAATATTCCCTTTCGAGTATGTATGTTGCGAATTTCAGAAATGCAGATTCAGCATGTGCTTACCAATCCCAGAGGTCCTCACCAGCTTGGCTTTGCTGTGTGCGCCGTCACCTTTGGTGGTGTAAGCGGCCACCGACACAGAATACAATGTTTCTGGTTTCAGCCCTCCCAAAATCATTTCCTGTGCCGGTAAACACAAATGTTGATGTTTAATGTGGAAAAACTCCATTTAAACTCTATTAACACCTCAATGAAAGTACGGAGCTGATGATAGTTTCAACTGAAGATATTAAGGATCATTCACGCATTCATTTCACAGGTGGTACCGTGTTATATTGAGTGCTTTTGCATTTGAATATCTACCGGTATTAATAGTGAGTTCATGAAGAGGGTGAAGAGTGTGCACTCACATACTGAGTGGAATCATCCTCCTCCATCTTAACCGCCAGGCGAGACGCAGCAGACAGGCAACCCGGACAGAGGACATGAGAACGGAAGCATATTTAACCATCAAATAATTAACCATCACTTCAGCACATTTCAGTGTTCTTCCACGCCGATGTCACCTGAGACTCATCCAGCAGGAGGTCTTTTATCCAAGGAAGGTTTCGAGAGTCACTGCCGCCAGCGCGGCTGTAGTGCACCTGGTAGCCACGGATCTGACCTTGACGTAACCTTGGCAACACAGACCGCCAAGTGACCCGAAGTGCGGACGAATTGAAAGGGTTGACGTCAATTTGACGTGGGGCTGCGCTAGGAACTGCACAAGTTAAAAAAAAAAAAAATCATACTAGAATATGTACAGTACAAGAGCATCAGTATAAACACCAAGCACACAGCAAGCATGTCACTTTTTACCATTTGTAAAGGTCACGTGTAAAAATAATTGATGAAAAATTATGCACTTCGGTCAATTCACGACTCAATTGTTAACATTGAGGAAAGCAGAATGTGAAGGTTATTTGCATTGCTGTTGCATCTCACTCAGTCACATTCTTTCACGGTAAGACATTTGTCTTGGAAACCCTTAACACCAACACATTTTAGCATGTATTTGGTGACACTTCTTGGAATGTGAGTCACCTTGATTAATAACTTCCTGGGTATATTCTTCTTCTCTTCTCATGTTATTCTTTTAACACCTTTAAGTCTTCTATAAGAGTAAGTGGGAGCACAATCGAGCCGTATGAAGCAGAGTTAGCGGACTTCTGTAACATGACTCGAATCACGAGTTGGTTCAAGCCGGATTTAAGTCGCCAATTTGAGCATTTAGAATTTGCCTGGCTAAAACTTATGGAAGAAATGTTGACTTTGTATTCAGAGGACTCAACTTGAACTAGATTTTCAATGTTGTGTGCCATTAGTTTAGTTTTTGAAGGAAAAGTTATTTTTTAGGTGGTGGCCACGGAACTCGCAATCCACCGGTTCTCTTGAACATGGACTGTAAAAGCCACTTCCTGAAGCAAGTACTTTAGAGGGAACTGATTGTTTTTGATACAATAGTTGTCGCACAAAGATAAGCGACAAAACAACTACAATATCTAATGTCATCAGTTACTATGGAACACAAAAGACATGTATGCTATGCTAACTTAAGAATTAGCTAGATGGTCAGGAATGATTCGTGGTGGTTATGTGTTTAATTGAGAAGAAAAAGTAGAATATGTAAGACAAGATGAAGAAGTGTGGCTTGGGACCATTAAAAACTCAGACTCTGACTGTGCTGCTATAGCTAAGTTGAGAAACTAGAAGGTTCAAATTTATGACATGCATGAGGTTCAAATTTATGACATGCATAAATGTGACTTCTGCTCCGAAGAGTCATATTTTTCCCAACAATTCTGCGTGAAATCCAAACAACGTAAATTTGTCTTGAAGTTTCACTGTAATCGCTAAGGCATCAGTAGTCTTACCATCCTCATCTGTTCTGCAGAGTACAGGCAAGCTGTTGGGTCCAGTTCCCTCAGAAGTGGAGGCTGCCATGGTGATGTTGTACCAGCTCCATTTCTCCAGGCCCTCTACAAGCGCATCCCCCCGTCGGGCCGGGATAGGGAGCCCCGAGACCTCCTGGCCCTGAACTTTGCCTCCTGCCCCAGAAACTCTGCGGTACCTCAGCTCATAACCTGCCAACTCGCCATTCTGGCCCTCCAATGGAGGTGGCCTCCAACTAACTCGCAACGAGGTGGAGCTGGCACTCTCACAGGAGACACCCTCGGGTGCTGCTGAGGGCTCTGATTGGATAAGGGGGAGAGCGGTCGGTAAAACGTTTGAGAGTTGGGGTTGAAAAGCAAAAGGGGAGAACGATATAAGTAAAAGGACAGGGGAAAGGATAAAAAAGGAAACAATAAGACACTACGGTAAACCAAACTCAAAAGAGATGACGTTGCGATAAGCTTGAGAAAAAAGGTGAAGCAAGCACTTGGCGTACACGCATAGCGCTTAATGAAAGAAACTAGAGACAAGATTATTGACCGTGAACAGGCAACCTGAAGCAGAGACGTCTGGGCTTGGTGAGAGGAAAGCATGTGTGCATGTGTGGGAGTCAAAAAGTCCTGGCTGACAGATTCAAGTATCTGCCCACTCAGCTGTAAAGCCACCGCGCTGTTTGCCTCAGGGGACAATCTAGATGTGCACCAAACCTTGGCGATAACAAAACGCACCCTGGGAAATGCATTTTGCTTCAGGAAATAGTCTGCTTATTTAGAGCTTGGCCTTTACTGCACCCCTCTGACATGTACTCCACTTTGTTTTCTTCTTCTTTTGGGGGGACGCGAAGAGTAAAAGGACTCAGGTTAGATTTACCAAAAGACATTTTTGAGCCCAGAAAACTGGAGAGATGTTTTGTATACACACATCACATCACCAACTGCACAATTCAAATCCACATGTCCACACTCACTCAGCCATTTTTAAAATAAATCACTTTTCACACCAAGATACAATTACAGGCTATCAGGTGCATGTGTGGTTGCACGACCTAGGTCAGGGGTCACCGACCTTTCTGAAACTCAGAGATACTTCTTGGGTACTGATTAATACCAAGGGTTACTGTGTGAAATCCTTGTTCACGTGCTGGATGTGACATTGGACTTTCTCTCTTATGCCCCCTCTTGCCGTGTTCTCTCCGTTACGTTAGCAGACTTTCCAAAGAGAAGAGGAGTTTTCAGGGTGTAGGTACAGTTCCATGTTTTAGCCATGTTATTCTGAAAATCTCGAAAACTGAAATGGTGAAAAACTGCTTCACGCCGTATTTCACCAATTAAGTACCACTGTAGTTCTCAGTCTTTATGTTTTCAGCAATTTAATTCAAATGTGTAATGTGTTAAAAAAACAAAACAGAATTCACCCAAGAACATGTATTCAAAGATCATTTGAGTAAATTCTGTATGTTAGAAATGTGTATAAAAGTGCCTGTCTGGGTTTTCTCGCGTCACTCCGGTTTCCTCCCACATCCCAAAACTATGCAACAACAATTGGACACTCTAAATTCCCCCTAGGTGTGATTGTGAGTGCGGATGTTTGTCTCCATGTTCCCTGCGATTGGCTGGGAACCAGTTCAGGGTGTACCCTGCATCCTGCCCGTTGACAGCTGGGATAGGCTTCACCACTCTCCGTGACCCTTGTGAGGATAAGCGGCAAAGAAAATGGATGGATGTATAAAAGTGGTAGCCCTTTGCATGAATCACTTCCCAAGAAATACCTCTCACTTTCACAAATGTTGATGATATAGAAATAAATATCCATTTTGAAAATAGTTCTGATTGTGTGCATTACACTAAACTAAACATCATAGCCCCCCCAAAAAGAGACATTTATTGGATAATTTTTGATTTTCGAGGAGAGCAAAAAAAGGTGAAACTCCAAATACTTAGTAATAGAATAAAAAAAAAAAAATCACAGACTCTCTGGCGCTTACTTGCAACATAGCAGGGCAACCCCCAATCCTTTAAAGCTCCTCTCCCCCGCCTCCAAGCCAATAACCAGCAGATACTTTCACCCTTTCAAAGATATTTGACACTGATAGAGGGGAAAAAAGTGAAAGCACGGTGAAAAGGAAGGAAGAGAAAAAACATTAATCGCTGCTCCAGCTCCATCTGTCATGGTGTTTTGGCTGAGCAAAAACGGGAGGGAGGCTGGAAGCGGAGGAGGAAGAAAGTCACAGTTAAAACGCAGATGGATGGACGCTAGTGGGCTTCGGACACATGGCTTGATAAAGGACATCAACGTTCAGATGGTGTCACACGGTTGCCGGCTTGTACAAGGTCAGCGGACATCAACTGCAATTTGTGTAAACGTGTGTTTTCATGGCATTCGCGTGCAAGGTGAAACACAATACAGCAGCGCTGTGTGTGTGTGTGTGTGTGTGTTCATCAAATCAATCCAAAAGGAAAAAGCGACATACTGGCTTGTGATGTCCTCTGCACCAGTTCGTTAGTGAAAGCGCCGATGCCTTTGTTTGAGATGGCTGCCAGGGAGAAGGAGTAATCTGTGTTGGCTTTCAGACCCTCCACCGTGTAGGAGTTCCGTGGGCCAAAGGTCAACTTCTCCTATGAGAGAAAGGAAGGAGAATGAAGTTTCGCCAGGCCAGAAAGTGAAGCTGGACATGGCTCCGTCTTTTAAACGTGACACATTTAAGCAAAAAAAAAAAAAAAAAAAAAATTCATTACTTGTACAACGGTACCTTGAGATACAAGATTAACTCAAAACAATTGTTAATCAAATCAAAAATGCTTAAATCTCTTCCAGTCTCTCCCCAAAACCTTTTACTAAAATAGTAATCTATAATATTTTACAAGAAAATATAGAAACAGCATAAATAAATAAAATATAAAGACTGAAACAGTTTGTGCGTCAAGGTTAAATAACTGGTGTGCTTTAACCACCTGAGGGCTATATGACGTGCAGACAGAAAAAATAATTTCATAACTACTGAGTCAGTCACCGGCAGTAATAGAAGTCATTTTTGGCAGAAGATAAAGAGTATGTCTTGTCTGCGGACATTGTTATATTGTCCATCTACATATGTTTCTACGTCATTTGTGTTTGAATACCTATTGCTATATCACTGCTACATGAATGCTATTTGTTAGTTGTTTGTTTGTTTGTTGAAGCTAATGGATTTTAAGGTAAAGCAATGCGGTTGTTTTAAATACACAACGTGTAGTTGCCTCTGTTTAATGTTTAGTTTGACAGTAAACTTAAACTGGGAGTGCCAATAAAGCGCCTGTAGCATCTTTTTTTTTTTTGAAGCATTTTTCACCATCTGCAAACTTCTGCTTGTAGCAGAGTTGAGTTCACTGCCACTATACACCACTTGCATTTCGAATTGTTGCTCCCAAGTGAAACATAAAACATCAGCCCAACGATGGCTTGTATCACGAAGGATTCGTAATTGGCTTTACTTGTACGTATACGGATAGCTCAGTCTCTGGTGTGCCTGCCCACCATCAAGTGTGAAATTAAGCAGACAGTCTGATACTTACCAAACTGCCAAACCTGACAGGCTTGTAAAGGAGCTCGTAGTTGATGATGCCTTCCTTCGTGTACGCAGGCTCCCAAGTCAGCTCAATGCTGGTGTCTGTCACTCTCCCAATTTTAAACTTCCCTGGTTGTCCCGGCACTGGAGGAGGAAAGACCACACGTTTCAGCGAGTCATTTTGCTTTCCATTGTTACTTGCATATACCATATAAAGTATTTCAGAGCTTAATCATCCAAAAGAATAATGCTGACATTTTTTTGGATCATCTTATCAAGTTGAGAATAGTTCTTCTCCTTTTTCTTTCGGCTTGTCCCGTTAGTGGTCGCTACAGCGTGTCATCTTTTTCCATCTCATGGATCCTCCTCTCTAACACCCGCTGTCCTCACGTCGTCCCTCGCCACATCCATAAACCTTCTCTTTGGTCTTCCTCTCGCTCTTTTGCCTGGCAGCTCCATTCTCAGCACCCTTCCACAAATATACTCACTCTGTCGCCTCTGAACACGTCCAAACCGTCGAAATCTGCTCTCTCTAACCTTGTCTCCAAAACATCCAACTTGGGCTATCCCTCTAATGAGCTCATTTCTAATCCTATCCAACCTGCTCACTCCGAGCGAGAACCTCAACATCTTCATTTCTGCTACCTCCAGTTCTGCTTCCTGATGTTTCTTCAGTGCCACTGTCTCTAATCCGTACATCATGGCTTAAAGTACATCTACACCACTGTTTTATCAACTTTGCCCTTCATCCTAGCGGAGACTTTTCTGTCGCATAGAACACCAGACACCTTCCGCCAACTGTTCCATCCCACTTGGACCTGTTTTTTCACTTCCATACCACATTCACCATTGCCCTCTACCGTTGATCCCAAGTATTTGAATAGTTTGGTCGAAAACTCCACAGCCACCTCTCCAAATTGCTTCCATACCTCCACTGGTATGTCATCAGAACCAACTGTCTTTCCATTTTTCATTCTGTTCAGTGCCTTTGTAACTTCTAACTTTTTCCCGGTCATTCACACTTCCCTCTTCTACTCTACTTTTTCTCTCCCATTTTAATTAAAATATTAGAAATGATATATTTTTTAAATGGAGACTTTGTTATTCTATGGCTGTTGTAGTTCAACAATCACAGCAAAAAAAAAAGACAAGTTGCGGTGTACAATTAATACATTTGATGTTTCGCTTTCACATTGAAGTTATTCCAGTAGAAAAGCAGCTTGTCGCCACCATTTTAAATCCATTGAAAACACCTTTTCAACTAATTCCATGTGATTTATGTTGTAACCATGAAGGTCTCCTTTCACCAGCCTTCTACAAACATTTTTACTTAAACCATATGTTTCTCTTCTTGTACGAGCTTGAAAGCGACAGAACGTTCAGGTAGAAATACCTCACATCTACACAGGAATTTAAACGCATAATGCCGTCACAGATTTGCGAGCCTTAATCTCTTCGCGCCTGCCGCCACGTAAGACCTACAACTTCTTCCACCGCCGTCACGGTGACGTGAGTAACTCGAACAGAGCAACTTTTTTGCTCCCGTTAATCCCGGTTTCCTCTGCACAACTCCTCGCTAAGTTAAGTGTCAGTTTGCGCGAGTTACTCATTTGAAGGATGCACATGTTGTGACGGGTCACGCCCAGTATTGCATAGCGGCTGGGTTCCACTTGTCATGTGAATAAGCTGCTTGGTGTTTTGTATGACATTCAGTGGTGATGCTGCAGGGCAGCGTGATCAGTGGGCCAACAGATAGCACTGTTTTTATTTCCTACTAAAGCCTTACATGCACTTTGTACTTGATACCAGGGATGGTTACTATAATGATTAGCCAATTACATGAGTAGAATTTATTGTTGATTAATTGTGTGCGGTAAAATGCAGTGTAAAACTGCGACCACCATTGGTACTATAACTTAGGTTGTAGTTATTTTGGAGCCTGAAAAATAATCTGGCCTCTGCTGAGTTGGGCGGCTATACTCTGTTCAATGGAAAAGCGGCTCAAAAAATATAATGAAATCTTCTCCCATGCCTGAATTCCAGACTTAAATACTGATGTGAAGTAAATTCAGCAAGTTTATTTTTGCTAAAGAAGCTAATATGCACGCTGCCAAAGTTTCAAAAGATTTCATTGGTCTTCAGGCCAATCATACTTGAGCCCTGTGAAGCTTGCCTAGCAACAATTGCCCTGGCAAACATGTCCTAACCAGGAAAAATTTGAGAAATTCTTTTGATCCACATTTTTCTGAATTTTCTAGATAGCTAGACTTTTATTTCACTTGTGAAGAGAAATAAAAGAAAATGGAAAAAAAACTCACACCAGACACTTGGGAAAGAACCAAGTATGTAACCACTTCACAAAACGTTACGGATATTCAGCCACCAGGTGAGATTTTAGATTGGTCCTAAAATGTGCTATAAACTTTACAGGTGAACTTTAAAGTCCCCGCAAGGTAAAAAATAAACCTCCTTGCTTTATTAACCAATTTCAAGTGCTGAAATTAGTTTGAGAACAAATCTATGACTTAGCCTGGACACTCACTTGCCTGAGAATTGTAAAATTCCATCCCTTGCCTCACTCTGCAGGGGCCGTGCGACATTATATCGCCTCAAGATTAAGACTCTGGATGTTTTTTTGTTTTTTTTTTTTTGGTGGGGGGGGATAACAAATATGTTTGAGTGATCCTATTTTTTTCAAAATGAATCATTGTAATGCTTTGCTGCAGAAACAAAACCACAAAAGTGCATGCACAATTAGTGTATTAAACAGCTTAGCCAGATCACAGTTTTATTTATTGCGACTATCCACAACCAAGTGGATATTGCGATGTTTGGTGCCAAGTTACGATTCTGGAGATTATAGGATTCCGCCCCATTGGGATGGTACAGTTTGTCATATGCAGTACAGTACATGATTTGATATCACGGTGGCCTTTGCACAGTACTGACCTCCTGGCATGACTTTAACATGGACCGGGTCAGAGAAGGGCCCGTCCCCGACTGAGGTGAAGGCTAGGACTTGGAGGGTGTACGTCTCGGACGTCACCAAGCTCTGAATAGTAGTGATCACGCTGTCCTGGACATTATGGATCTTCCACTCATTCATCGGCCGGGACGGGTCCATGGTGTAGTACACGCGATAGCCCTTCACCTGTAACACGGAAAGAGAGATTGACGGATAGCGTGTTGAGTTTTTGAGGTCATCTCGGACTGAGCCGTGTGATAAGTGGTCTTCCATTTAATCTCACTGTCTTGCGTGCATGCCAATCCAGAAACCCTACATTCACCATCCAAACAACAAGTATTTATCGCAGTCAAGATCACTATCCGTGAATTATGGTTTTACGTCAATCCAGATGGCCAGACCGGGTTGTGTTTTACGCCTTGTTAGAGGTCGTCATTACGGGTTGACGACCTCCCGTGGCTGTAGGTTGGACAGAACACCTCTAATACAAACTAAGTGTGTTGTCACTATCTCATCATATTTGTTTACCGTCCTCGCTCGTGACCTCCAGCAGCAATCTGTTGTCACTCCTTTAATAACTTTAATCCTCATATGCACTAAATGCACTTCTGTGAATATTGGAGATGGCCAGGTCGGCTTGAAAAGGAAATAAGCTTCCGGGGGGAGTGCTCTTTATTTAGAGTACAAAGTCCAATCACCTTTTCTTTCTTTAGAGATTGGGGTTGTACTGATGTGTTAGAGGGGGTAGAGGGCGGGAGCGCAATCCCTGTAAAGGACATGAAACTGCACACTGTAAAACAGCTCCCAGTGGGCAATTTGATGAAGGCTTTAATGTTTTAATCTCCTTAAAGTCTCTGTGCAAATCTGAAACCTTGTTAGTCTGTCCTCAGTAAAAGCAAATGTAATTTCAGATGGGGATAAATCATTTTTCCCCCGTATTATTAGTTGGCACCAATGCCTTGACTGTTAATGTCACATGAAAGTAATTACGATTTTAAAGCAATCAGTTTATTGCTCCCCAGCGATATGGTGGATGCGCATAATTGAAACATTCACTGTAATATGTGAAAGAATCAAAACGAATTCTGCGGCCTAACGGTAATTAAATACGAGTGAAAAAAACATTTGGCACTCCTAACACAGTCCTTTAAATTATAGTGTCCATTCACATATTACTTCAGTGAATCAATTGGCAAACTTTATCGACACGTACTACAGACTGACTGGACACTCTATTTGACCATTATAATGAGATCAAACATAAGAGGTGAATTGAACATTTTGTTTTTAAAGCTCAGTTTTGACTGACATTGGTAGATAGGTGGTAATTAATAATATCCATCCACTCATTATCCTGGAATTCCTTGTGGATGTTTTTGAGAAATTTGCCGCAAGGTTTCTACATCTTTACAAACCTGCCCATTTGGCTCCTCGGGTTCCTCCCAGCGGACCATCACAGTGTTCTGTGAAATAATGTGGGCTTGGACGTTTCGCGGTGGGCTGGCCGGGGCCTGCTCTCCCGTCCGGGCCTCTACGCGTACGGAGGGGGGGCCCTGGCCGATGCTGTTGAAGGCTGACACTCGGATCTCGTACTCAGTGTTGGGGTACAGCCCACCGATGCTGTAGCGAGTCGTAGTGATGCTGTCCACCGTTTCGTACTTGCTGTCTGGACCTTTGGCTCGGTACTGGATGATGTAGTAGGAGACTGGGTCGGGGTTGCCAGAGTCCCATGTGATGGTCACACTGGTAGCTGTGGTCTCTGTGACAATGGGAGTGCCAGGGGGCTTTGGCAAAGCTAGAAGCAAAATCAAGATTGATTAGAACATTTTTAAGGTAATAGACTGTAGTACGACAATCAAGTGGGTTCTAAAGGGCTGCAAAATTAAGGGAAATTAAAACACGGAGACTCTACACGGCCACAGACGAGATACTAAGTAATGTGAGAGAGATGTGCTACCCACTCGCCCACCGTGTGATAACGTTGTATTATTAACCCCAAATTCCCATCATTCCAATGAACATTTTCCAATTTGTAATAAGTCTTTCCAAACATCCCCGTCTTAACTTCCCTTGGAAATGTTTTGGCAAATTTCCTGGACTTTTTCCACCCCTTTGCAACCCTAAGCCTGTAGCAGTGAGTCTCTTACTCTTGACCAAGACCTGAGCCGTGGCCTCGATGATGCCCAGGCTACTCATGGCCACGCACGTGTAGTTGGCTGACTCCCGCACGCCGTTGAGCTCCAGCACGTTGCGACCTATCGGCATCTCGTCCTCGGGGGTCAGGTCCTCGGTGCCCACCATCCATTTGACGTAGGGCATGGGGGAGCCCACCGCCACGCAGGTGATGTTGACGCTCCCTCCCGGCATGATTTCGTGGTTGGAGGGGAGGATGGAGAAACGAGGGGGGACGCGGCGCACTGGTAAAGGAGGAGAGTCGGGGTAGAGAGGAGAGGGCAGGAGGTTAAGGAAGGGCGGGGAGAAGAAAGGCGGAGAGAGAGAGGAGGTCGGGTGAGGGGGAGAGAATCAGATAGAGAGGCAGAGAGCGAGATGCAGAAAGAGTGAAGAGAAGAGAGGTAACAGGAAGGGGAAGAATGAACTTCAGGGTTTTTTTCTTTTACAGAAATTACAAAGGGATACTTCAAGTTTAGTCCCAATTACTTTATGGCACTGATGAGTCCAACAGAAAGACACACATCTTGGTGAGCTCACCCAATCAGAGTGAGCTGCCTCCACAAACAATAAGAATGTGACAAACTCTTGAGTAGCGCTTAAACAAGGGCATGACACCTAGAATCAGTTTCTCTTCTTTGGAAATGTCTAATTTGTTGATTTTCATGTCAGATTTATTTATTTGTTTATTTATGTATTCAAATTTAATACATAACATGTCCTCACTGGCGCAACTTCAAGCTCACTTAACTAACACCGTCTACAATCTACACAAAAATTATTATTTGTCTTTCAAACGTTTCTGTTAAACACGGAATCATTTGGAGAAATCTGTCTACTTGAAGATGCTCAAATGCTACCGTTTATGCTAGGCCTGAAGGGGCGCTGTAACCCTGCCACAGGAAGTCACTGAAAACAGGGAATAAGAAGCCTGGGTGATGCAAACATGCAAAAAATGGCAGTGAATGCAAAGCAAGCAAGAAAGTGAACAAATAATTGTGTTGACTAACGACGAGCTAGAATTTGCACTTTGGAACAAAAGTTCAGGGTGTAGAACATCTGACATGGTAATCCACCATTTTTGCTTTAAATTTTGTCACTGTTATCAGTACAAATCAGTAAAATGATAAAATGGCACGACATCTTAGGCCACAGAGGAACAACTCTATCGCCACGTCAGAATTTTATATAGTTGACTAAAAAGCTCTCAAGAAAATTGTTCTCGAACGGACTGTCTTGACTCAGTACTATCTGACGTTTTCAAACCTATTACGAGGTCTGTGCTAGTTGATTTTTCAGGAAACAATCAATTGCTCAGTTTACTCAGAGGACTTTCCCAAAGCTGTTCAAGTAACTGCCATTAAACCTCTTTGATAAAAGTTGAACGCTAGACGCTTCAATGATAGCAAGCTACAGACCCGGACCGAATCTCCCTTTCATCGCCAGGATTGTTGAGAAAGTTCTTTTTAATCAACTCAGCAATTTCTTGAACTTAAATGGACTTTATTAAATCAGGTTTTCTGAACTCATCACACCACAGAATCTGCTCTTATCAAAGCGCTAAATAATATAAGGTTGTCATTTCTGGTCTTGTCAGATCTCAGTCCTGGTTTTAATGTGGTGGATCATAATATACAGCCGAACAGGTTGGAAATGTACTGTAGGTAGGACTACGTAAATGGAGCAGTCCTTAAATGGTTCAGATCCTACATAGAGAAAAGGAGTTATTTGTAACCATTGGAAGGGGCCCCTCAGTGGTCGGTTCTTGGACCCCCTCCTGTTTAACCTGTATATGCTACCCTTGGGGGAAATTCTTCAGAAATGTATTTTTGACCATTTTAGCTATGTAGATAGTGCACAGTTATATTTAGCAGTGTCTCCAGATGACTACATTTCAACTCAGGTGTTGTGTCACTGTCGAAAAACAATATCGAGAAGAGCCCAAATTTTATTCAATCAAACCGCAACAAAACTGAGATTATTGTTTTTGGCAATGAAGAAAAGAGGGTAGCTCTTAGTGAATACCTGGAGTCACAATCTTTCAAAACCAAAGACCAAATCCGAAACTTTGGTGTTCTGATAGATTCCATCTTGACTTTCACTCAAATGCTCAAGGAAGATAAACTGAGTAGGGCTACGAGATTGACAGACTCAGGTCAGATAGTGGAGCGCAGAGTTCAAAGCAAACATGATGAAGCAGCATTTAGCTATTATGCTGCACACAAATGGAAAAAGAAGTGACGTCAGTGTGAATATTTTTAAGTCCAGGTTAAACATTGAGTTACCTTGTTTATGAAATGGGCTTCATGCATGTAAATACATTGGCTTTGCTTTGTTTGCAAATAGTAATGCGAGAACTGGGAGGACCGCGTCACCAATTCAGGAAAGATACCTTTTGTTGTACAACACGGCGACCGGGTTTCAAAAATGAATGTTTTTGGACTCCCAAAATGCCAGCCTCATGTGAACGAAACATCTAACTGATTTAAAAAAAAAAAAAAAAAAGAACCTTGCGGATACAATGAAATGCGTTTCAGTGTGGAGTTTGCAACATGCCCAACCAAGAATGGTTCTTGTTTTTGGGATGCATAATGGCAGTCAGTCATTGGAGAGAGGCCTCTGTCAGCCAATGACAGTCGTTTGGGTGGAATCCATGCCAATGTCCATTTCTAAAGCCGCTCATCCAAACAAGGGTCGTGGGAGTTCTGCAGCCTATCCCAGCTAACTTCGGGCAAAAGGCAGATTAAAGTTGGAACTGGCCTCTGGTCAGTCGCTTCATTGTTAATATTCCATCCAGTTGTAAAAATGTTTGTTGAGACACCTGAAGGGCAAAAGCAGCTTTCTGCTATTTGTCAGAGGCTAAATTATTAAATCTCTTTGAAAGGGATGAAAGGAACACTTTATATTTACGAGACAGGTGGTGTTGTCAATTCCTTCTTCTATTTAGAGATGATTAGATAGCCTCCCTCATTGCTTTTTTTTTCTTTTTCCAAAACTGTATCCTCTGTCCGGAATGTGAACATTTTTGTCCACAAAAGAGCGCTGTTTCCCTTTCTAAGATGATAAACCTAATTCACAGGTGTCAAACTCTGGGTCTGAGGGCCAGATACAATCCGCCGCACCCACAGCCTGTGAAAGCAAATCGTAGAATAATTTGAACTCATCTTTTTAATACTGTTGAGATATTGCAAGCATTTTTCCTGTTTTAAAATACATTTAAAAATAGTTTGGATTAATAAAAATATTTTTGATAGATTATACATTTGTTTAGCTTCACAGTCATAACGACCCTCCAACGGAACTATAATTTCAAAGTGGCCCATGACAAAAATGATTTTGACATCCCTGCGGCCGAATAGATTAATTAACCGTTTCTGTCCCAATTCTTTTGTCCATGCCAATGCTCTTGGACACTGAGAGACTGAACTCATCGGTCACGTTGCATGCCTCGGCGACTCAAGAGGAATAAAACGGTGGACCAACACAACAGAGATAATGTGGAAGTGGGAGAGAGACACAGGTACAGGAGGAGAACACGGCGATGGAAGTGAGAGAGAGGGAGAGAACGGCTCTGCTCCGCTTCCACGCAATGACGTGGCAATGTAGGCAAAGGCACATTGCAACAACAGATTACACAGTTTCAAACAGATAACAGTGTGCAGTCAAAATGAAACTGGGTATGTGGACGGGAGAGGGTTCGAATAAGGTGCCTTGGCAGTTACGGAGTGATCATCAGACACGTTAAGTAAGGAACAAGACAGGATGAGAGAGGCAGAACGGAGAGAAGAAGAAGAACAAGTGCGGGCAAAAAAGTGAGGTAGTTTGTGCATGTTTATAAGTTAATAAACTTATGTACATGTGTCTGTCGCTCCTACACATCAGGGTGCGGACAGAATGCGGAGGGGAGAGGAGAAAAAAGAGGGAGGGCGGGGAAGGGGTAGAGAGATAAAGAGAGGGTTAGAGGAGGTTTTTTTCAGGGGATGGTGGGGAAAGGGGGAAAGAGAGAGGAGCGAGGAAGAAGAAAAAACATGAATCTATTTTAAAACACAGCTATACCAGAGTCTGGCCCATTCAGAGAGCGGCTGCTTCCGAAGTAAGAAAAAAAAAAAAGATAGCAGAAGAAGAGAACGTATGTTGAAGAAATAAAAAACAATCAAACAAAAAAAGGTTCACTACGCAGAAAAATGTAAAAGACAAAGAGATCAATGGATAGACATCTTAGAATGTGAGGAAAATGACAGGGGAGCGAGAACGAGAGCAGGAAAAAAAAACGTCACTTAAGCAATATAGCATGGTAAAATTAAGAACATTGTTTAAATGCTAGCAAAACATTAACATGAATCATCAGCTTTTCTTTATCTGGATGACACACGCTGACATTTCCCGACCAACCCCAAAATAAATGCATCCACATAGAAATAAAAGACATACAATCACGATAAATGCACATCATAACCACCAACCCATAATGAGTGACATCGTGACTTGGAATATTCATTAGCCCAAAACCCCCCTACTCAAAAAAATCGAGAGACAGAATAAAAGTCAACATTTTTTCCCCCATTTTAATTTCCCACCCAAAAAAAAAAGAAAATAGGTTTCTCCTTTGTTCAATTTACTCCTTGTATATCAAGTGAAAAGAACATTTTTGACTTTACTTGAGGCCCAGAATTGGATTGAGAAGTTGAAGACAAGGAGGAGACAGAGACAAAAATCGGTTAGAAACAAACATGATTAGGCAAGCGTTTCATCTCAGCTGAGCATGCTTGCGCACACACACCCACACACGCAAACATTCAGCATGCGCCGTGCAAACACATACATGCAATGTGGCACTGATAATACTTGGATGAACACAACACAGTCATTCAAACATCCCGATGGCTAAAATGCCAGTCGGTGACTTCTTTTCTAAGAAGGGCGTCAGAAAAGTTTCAGGACTGGTGTCACAAAGGCTAAATTTACAAATTCAAACTGCAACCTGCAAGTGAAGCGCTCAAATGCCAAAGTTATTTTTTTGTATTTTATTTATCTATTTTTTTCATGTTTTAGGTTAAAGCTAATCATTTTCATTCCAGGTATTTTAGGTGAATGTGGATTAAGCAATTATGAGGATACTTTGGGAAAAAGAACATTTCTTGAAAAAGTATTTCAAAGAGGGCCTTGCTATTATTTCATCATAAAACTAAACAACTGTAAGAAAATATAGTTCCTCAAAAACAGCAAGTCCCTCAAATTTGAAACTGACACTTAAATCACAAGTATCGTGGGTTAAGGGTAAAAATTAATTATGGGCGTGTGTACTTAGACTACAGTCTCTAAACCTCAACCGGAAGTCAAATTAATGCTCACCATTCAAATGGAGAGACGAGTCGCACAGATTGCACAGCCAGTTATCTTCAAAACTCTGTTGACCCAATTGATCACGACCAACATCGGTGAAGCAGACCTGACTACGAACACCAATCTCACCAGTGAGTTTCATGACATAATTTCTCTTGGACTTCTTCACGCTAGTAAGCCTATGCTAACGCTCATGCGATACTAATAGCGAGGGCGTTAGCAGCGCCCCAATCCAAACTTTAAGATCGTTCATTAGTCCGATGTCAGCAAAAAAAAAAAAAAAAAAGACTATCGGGTAGGACCGGAACAAATCTAAAATCTCCAACTTTACCACTCTAATACAAGCAGTTCATTCCATGCTCTGCCTCAAGTGCTGACATGGTAGCAAAGTGTAAATGTCAGTGTTGTTTGCTTAAAGTCATTTATTGACGCTCCAGTTGTAGTTCACTATTAAACTAAACTCATATAATGTTCAAATATGTCACAAATGTTTTAGTTCAAAGTTAAGCAGTTAAGTTAGCTAAGATCAAAGCTAACATGAAAACACCGTTGACGCACTAATTAAATTTAGCATTCACCGTTCAGCATTATAGCTATCAAAATAATTAATATTGCTACACAAACGCTATATTACCACACACAAACATAAAATATAACTATGTTCTCGGTCATATATTTTTCAAACTTGGTGAAAAGTGAGTTATAATAATATCTGGTTGTGACTTCGTGTTTATCTCATGTGTGTCACACTGCCCCTCAGAGGTCCAGATGCACACAGCAGGCAACAACATCAATAGAGTATTTCAACAAAACTCAACCCTACTTGCATAAAGATGTTTAAAAGTGTATTGCTGCACATGTGAAGAATGCAAATGATGCTTAATTTCTATGATTTTCAGATTAATTTGTCATTCAATCCATTCAAATTATTTTAGTGAGGATAAGCAGTCCAGAAGATGAATGAATGAAATGTAGAATATGATTGTTTAAGTTCAGCAGTGGGTTTGTAGAAATTTTCATGTATTTTTATCATTTTTCACAATTATTTTTATAATTTCATTATTGATTTTATTGAAGTTATTTTTCAGGATTTCATATTTATCAAATCATACAATAAAACAGAAAATTAATTTAAAAAATAATTAGTTTGTTCAAGGCGGCCGAAAAACATGCAATAATTGGAGACTTTAAATTGCCCCGAGGTGTGATTGTTAGTGTGACTGTTTGTTCCTATGTGCCCTGCGATTGGCTGGCAACCAGTTCGGAGTTTACCCCGCCTCCTGCCAGTTGACAGCTGGGCGCCAGCACTCCCCGCGACCCTCGTGAGGATAAGCGGTGCAGAAAAGTTTATCCAATTGTAGAGCAATCTTTTCTGTCAATTTATGTAACATAACACAATGGTGAATAAGAAATGGGTCTGTTTTTTTTCTCATACCGACAGTTGTTGATTATTGTTATCTGTTTGAGTAATTTCACTTCATCAGGCATTTTACAACATGCCATACTCCAGAAGTCACAGTTTGGATTTGAAATATATCTTTTTGTTCCACTAGTCCTGAAACTCCTCTGACACACTCCGTATTAAGCGAGTTTAATACAAGGAGCAATTCCTCACATGCTCACAGAGCTGCCTGCATAAAATTAATAGCGGCCGGCCCTCATGACCCCCCTCCATTATCCATAGTTTGAGAGAGACGTGAGGTTACATCTTTATTAGTCGAGCCAACCTCAAGCCTGTCCTTTGTGCCGAGACTCTGGAGGCGGTCGGCGAGACGAGACCTTTGCACGGCCATCGGGATTACGGCTCTATCGCCGCAACTTCCACGTTATACAGCATATGGGGAGCCATTGAGGACGATCGGCGGGTTGACATTTACATTGCGCAATCCCGTCTGGCTCAAGGACACAACTTTCATTAGTCACTGTAATACGGCGAAACTTATCCCCTCAGTACTTGACAATGCCAAAGGAAAAAAAAAAAAAAAAAGGATTGATTCCAAATGTCAATAGAAGCGTGTCGGACTGTTTGGTGGTGATAGTGACGGTCCAGACAAGCGACGCTAGACTGCAAAACACAGATTTTATTTATTTATTTATTTTGCATAAGGTGGGGAGTGGGGAGGGCGCTGAAAGCAGATTGACATGAAATTATGTCTCCTTTAAATTCCTTGGATGCGATATCGGACTCACAAGTACTGCGGCCTACTTAAACTATCAACGCGTATTTTATACACTCATTGAACTTTTTGGATATTATGCATTACATGATTAAACATTTCCATTTTGTCTGATTTCTTTCTAAAAAAGTACAAAACTAACTTTTATTACAGCTACTTTACTTGCTAAAACAAGCTTTCTTTTCTTATTGGTGGGGAGAAATCACATGGTTCTAATGTCCTTGCCTTTTAAAAGGTTAATTAACCCATTCGTGGGCAGCGTCCCATTTTTGGGACACCTGATTTTCACGCATTATATCTTTCAGTATATCAAAATATTTAAGTGTTTTAATCTGATTCCGATTCTGGTTTTTGGGACGATCTACTGAGAAAACCCAAGTACCCTCTCGCGGGCAGTGTCCCATTTTTAGGACGAGATTATAAATTAGTAAAGTTATCATATAACTTAACCATAAATGAAAAAGAAGTGTTATTTCCTTGATTGTGGCCTCTTAGGGGACTTTTATCTCAATAAGGCAAAAAACTGCCACCCTACCCATGTATGGGTTAATAAATATTGCCCGTTGGTAGCCCCCAAGGGCCACATTAGAAGCCTGTGGAGCTATTTTTAAGAAAGTATAGCCCACAATTGATGAGACATTGCTATTTCCGAGGGATGATCGGAAAATTCAGCGATCGAGAGAAATAATCTGTTGATATTTATTGGTTTCCTACTTTGTTTAATCATTGTTGACACTTACAGTGAGAAATTGACATTAACATGATCAGTGTCTTGACATGCTGTAAATGCCATATTAATCACAACATATCATTAGAAGTAATTTGAGCAAATTTGTGATTTGAGGAGGGTGAATGAAACACCTGCTGTGTAATACAGTACATTAGAGACATGTACACCCGTTCAAAACTTCTCAATGTTATTTACAATAAATATGATTGTGATCTTTACGTCCAGCAAAGGCAGCCCCGATAATCTTCCTCCTTTTCACTCCATTTTTCTTTCAAAGTTTTTCTCTCACTGGACCTGCAGCTGAAGATATATTGTTTGGGTTTATCGCGTGGTGTTAACCGTTTCAAGTTTTAGCGATCGCAATCGAATCCAAATGCGGCACAAGTGGCGAGAAGCTGCCGCGGCGTTGCCAGGCGATGAGCCATCACTGCAAACCTCGTTTTGCCAACTAAGACGACGTCAGATGCCAACGTGAAAGTGAATGTGTGGGTCAACATGGAAAGGGAAATGAAAACATTTTCCTACGTCTTCCTAGTCAGACTTTTTCAAATTTCAAAACAAGAACTGCAGCTCAGGCCAAAACAAACAAGTGTACGAGAATGACCGGGGGAGGAGGGCGAGGTTCCCACTGGATGCAACAAGTGCAACGCTGGAGCAGATGCAATGCCGGGGTGATGCGATGATACAGAAGAGCAAGGGGGGTGGGGGAGACCAAGATTAGCCGAGTTTATTAGGAACACAGGGGGTGGGGGAACACAGCGCGTCATGCTGTTGACATGCAAGCGGTGCTCCTTTCTCTCTCTCGCTCCTTACATGCAGACATCAACTCTTTTAAATCGTCCAATTCTTGGGTCTGCATGACAACAGGACCATACCATGCAAAAAAATAAAAAATAATAATACATCGATTGGGGAAAGCTGAAGGCAATAGCAAGGCCTCACAAAGCAATCAATGCATTTGGCTTTTTAGGCTACACTATAGTATGGAGACCGGATTTGGAGAAATTAACCGAATCCGGGAGACGGTTTTAGCAGTCGAAATGGAGTGCGGTGGTCTTTGAGGATTTTTTTTTCTTTCTTTCTTGTTTCTCTCTGTTTCAATAAGAGAAGCTTTCTGAAACAAAGGAGTAACAAAAGAAAAGAGAGAGCACACCAACCTTCTCGAAGCTCTGAGGGATGGAAGGGGGGTTGATGCGGAACACAATGACGTGAGGAAAGAGAGAACGAGGAAACACAGAGAATAAAAACGGCCAGCACAAAGCCACGCACGCACGCACAGACTCACGCATACGTACACACAGTCTAGAGGCTACAATCATTACAACTGCTTCAACAGGGATCGTGTGGGCGCACAATGGTGCCAGTAATGGACATCAAAAATGTGTTCATTAATATCTTACATGTATTCAATCTCATTGATTGGCCTTGTGACGGTCGAACTCAGGGGTGGGCAAAAAAACCTTGGCGCTCACGGGCCACGTTTAATTTTTAAAACGGAGCTCGGTCAGATGAACATTTCAAACACGCACGTAGATAACGGCTAAAAATGTTTTGCTAAATAAACAGTTCAGGCTTCTGTTGTTATGTTTGTTGGTGTCTACAAATGCATAAAGTGATGCGAAAATGGAAAGAAAAATTAAGAAGACAATCTTTACTTTTTTTCCCCGAGTAAGGTATTTTAAATACACCGTCAATTATTCCTATATGCAAAGAACATTTTCAATCATTTGAGAATGCTGCAAAAAATGTAAAACAGTTTATTTAATTAAAAAAACAATAATTGATTCTCATATTGAAATTTTATTATATATAATTTATTCAAACCATTTTGATGTAACACTCAGAGTATATGTGAATTGATAATTGTTAGTGATTTGCAATAATTTAATGAGGTAAAGTATTTGAATAGTTTTTAAAATTAATGAATTTACACAATTTAATTTAAACATGTTAACTGCTACCACTTTTACGAAGTTTTGGGAGAAGCTTTTCCCCGGTTGTTTGTGGAAACTCGTGCTTATTTGCAAAATAATTTTCCCCATACCCCTCTTTTCCATATTTTTTAATTACCCACTTAGTTATTCATAATTTTTCTGCAGTTTTTTTCCCCCTCATTACACTATAACACTATACAATAATGATGCATTTACATTTGGCCTTGTATGTGTATTGTAATGTTGATCACGGTTACTTGGAGAGGGAAGTATTTTATTTTATTTTTGAGGTCAAATTTGTTTGAAAAGTTATTGAAAGACTTAGTGGGCCTGATAAAAAAAAACAAAGTGGGCCCCGTGTAGCACCCGGGCCATAGTTTGCCCACTCCTGGTCTAACCTCTCAGGTACAGAATCCATTTTAGTAGACAGTGACGTCTCTATGCAGTTAAATCGCGGTATTTTCCACCGTACCACAGTTTTAGGTGGGCTTGTTAAGGTGGAAAATACCAAACAAAGTCAACACGGACTGCAGACAATGGGTTGGTTAGTAGTACTTGTTAAAAGAGAACAGTAATGGAACAGACATGTTTGGTTATAACACAACAGCACCCTAGCGGTGGTGAGTTTCTCTGTATGTGCTGCACGTGTTTTTATTGCGTGTTGCGTTTTCAGGCCCTACCTCGCACGTAGAGGTTGGCTGGCGAGGAGTAGCGCACACCTTGAGAATTTGTGGCCACGCACTCATACTTCCCTTGGTCGGTTTCCTCGCTGTTCTCGATCTGTAGAGCTCCTGCGAGGAAGAAAAGGAGAAGAAGCACAGGAAGGATGTTTGGATGAGTCATTTTTTTTAAAGATATTTCTGCCGGATATCTTTTGGTTCATGGTTTTGTTGATCCTTTCCTGTCTTGTACGTTGTGACCTTGGGGGATCCACACTTTTATTGCCTCAGCATCCATCAAAGTCTGCTTTGTTGTTATTTATTATAAGTAGTATTATTTTTTTGAGGGACCTTATGAATGGGGTACAAAAAAATATGAGGCAGCCGTGTCCTTCGATCTTAAAAACAGAATACAGTGCGATACGAGTGAGCTGATTTATAATATTTTCGCAAAATGGGGCATCGTTGGGACAATTTTTTTCCTTTGACTAGCGAGCAAAAATTTGAGATACGAGCGCTGTCTGTTGGCAGCAAACTCACCCAATTTACAGCAAGCAAAGACGAAAGTTGTTCAAAATTCAAATTCTTCTGTCAGAATAAACATAAAACTAAGACAACACGTGTATATAAAACAACCTCATAACTTAATGCTAGCTTAATGCTAACACATAATAGGACATGTTATTGACAGATTAATGAATTGCGGAAATCAGAGTAAGTCACATAAGTGCAAGTCACAAGTAAGTCTTAAGTCATCACCTGCAAGTCTCAATTAAGTCCCAAGTCACTGCGGGAAGAACAAGACAAAAAAACGAACAGCAAGCAAGTCAAGTCCAATCGCTACAAAAAGCCATTACTTGTTTTAAGCAAATTGCAACTTAAGACTTGAGACAATCTTGTTCCAACATACTGTATATTGGAGTGGTCATAAAATGTTTTTTTCACAAATCGTAACAATTGAAAATGAACAACAACTAAGATTATGAGTCATTGAATTTATCGCACTTAATTGTTTTAAAACTGTATTTAAAACTCAACTAAACTGAACTTTATTTCTGAAAAAACTATCTTCTGTACTTTGTGATGACAGTTTTATAACTCCTATGGTTCTAAAGAGAACACAATTAAGCAAAAGCCAAGATTATTTTCTGTTGGTCAAATCTAAATCTAGTATCTAAATATTGATTGGAGCATGAGAGAGGTTGATAATTGTGTGAATAATACATGACATAAAAGTTACGATACATCAAAATAAAGTAATGTGAACAAAATCTGCATTCCTCTTGTGTCCTCTACTTAAACCACTCAGTCGTGTTTGTTGATGAATGTAGATGCACTGACTTTGGAAAATTGACAATTGTCATTAGACTAAAGATTTCATATGCTGTTGTTTCAATTTTAAAAACGTAGTGCAGATACCTTTATGACAGAGCTGACACAACAGATGACATTTTGGTGGTGACACTTCAATAAACACAATCAGTATTCTTTAAATGATATTCACGGGTTAATTACAATTTGTGCTGTACCTACTAATACTGGAAGAGAGTTTTGTCAACATTTTCGACCACAATATAAAGAGAATCTTTGTGGTTTTTGTTGTGACGGATGAAGTTTGGGCGGCACAGTTGCGCCCGACGTGTAGTGCGTCGGCCTCACAGTTCTGAGGACCGGGGTTCAAATCCCAATTCTGCCTGTGTGGAGTTTATGTGTTCTCCCCGTGCCTGCATGGGTTTCCTCAAACATCCCAAAAACTTGTAACATTAATTGGACACTCTAAATTGCCCACAGGTGTGATTGTGAGTACGATTGTTGTCTGTCTCCATGTGCCCTGCGATTGGCTAGCAACCAGTTCAGGGTGTACCACTCCTCCTGCGACCCTCATGAGGATAAGCGGCTCAGAAAATGGATGGATGGATGGATGGATGGACGTCTCAACCTCATTGGAATGGGGAAACATAATTTGAAATAGGAGTGATTTGAATTACGAGCGTGGTTACAGAACAAATTAAAGTAGTACCCCAAGGAGCTGTTGTGTATCAAGTGTTACATCTCGACTGAGAGACAAGCTTTGTGTGTTGGGAAGGAGCTGGCTTTAGCCTGGGTTGTTAGTGGAAGTTAGAGTCTTTGTCGCATGTACCGTACAGGTGCATGAAATGTTTTGAATTAGGACCATGGTCACAGAACAAATTCTACTTGTATCTCATGGCACTGCTGTATAAACTGTGACCTAAGCATGATTGCGTATTAATGCAAAAATGTTTGTGAATTAAGAAGAAGCTCCCAAATGATTTTTGGAAACTTTGAAGATAGTTGCATCCTGTACATTTCATTTTGTTTTGAACAGTTAAGTGGCACACTCTTCCCAGTAGCCCCAGCCAAAAACCCATGAAACTCTAACTCCTTCACTTTCCTCTTTTATTTAGTCAATTTTCATCCTCCTACTTTCTGTGTCTCCCTAAACTAAAATTATCCCCAACATTTGTCAGGTGTTCTTTTCTTCCTCGGGTTTCAAAGAGTTCTATTCTTACTGCCATTTTATTCCCCCTTTTGCTAACGGCCTTTTTGAATTACCAGCAGTGATTTTTTTCCTTCTTGCAGCCTACTGTGGTACATTCATCTCATCCGAAACTGACTTTGACATGAAGCCTGAGGAGGAAGTATAAAACTAGGGTTTACACTCTGCTGCATTGCGCTGAGCAAAGACAAAAAAAAAAGAGGCAAACTATTGGAAATAAACACCGCACACACACACACACACACACAACACAAAATGCATGCACACACACGATATAGAATATTATATAGTGAGATACATTAAACCCCTCAGGCTGGTTAAATATATCTACAGTTCACAGCAACATTTCTGCAAGCTGCACTAAAGCACAAGCATGGCTGCAGAACACCAAAGAAATGTTGTTTTTTTTCTTTAAATAATAGTTATGTATTCATCCAAGGATGTTGGTTCTCATACTTAAATGTTATATATGATATGTTATGTACAAAGACTTCCATCCATCTTCTGAGCCGCTTATCCTCACAAGGGTCGTGGGGAGTGCTGGAGCCTATCCCAGCCATCTTTAGGCAGGAGGCGGGCACACCCTGAACTGGTTGCCAGGCAATCGCAAGGCTCATGGAAACAAACATCCATGTGCACATGCAATAACACCTGCAGAAAATTTGGAGTCATCAATTAAACTATCTTGCATGTTTTGGGGATGTGGGAGGAAACCAGAGTTCCCGGAGGACACCTACACAGCACGGGGAGAATATGAAGGACAGACCAAGAAAGATAAAAAAAAAAATAGGAAGATGTAAAATGGCTAAGTGAGGGAAGACAATTTCATTGATCTTTGCAGGGATTGCTCCTGTCACACTAAAACTGTTGAACCAAGTTTGGTCAAAGCTGAAGGAGTTCTTAAAAAACAAAACTCTCTGGAACAGGTTTGATAAGACCCAACATGCCTATCGAGCACGGTTGTGATATAAGAGAGTTGCTTACCACTCTGAGCATTAAAAATAAATAATACACAGTGTATCTCATGTCATATAGAGACAGAACCAGCGCATTGAGGGATAGAGAGAGCTTTGATGAGTCGTGCAGCTAGCTCGAGGTGAACCGCAGAGCTGAATGATGGACGGAATCCAAAGATCTGAGGGTGGTAAGAGTTATGTCTGTAGACAACATCATCGTAGTCCAGAAAAGAAAAAAAAAAAAGCTTTACCAGTTTTCTTCATTCAATACAAAGCTCAGCTAGTCCTATTCCGATACAAATAACCAAGTTTTTGCTGTGATTTGGAGACAAGGATGTCAATATGGAATTCAAAGGTACATGTATCATCAAGCTATACACCCCGGGTATATGTACAAAGAGACTCAATGATAGAACCTTTCGCTGCACGGTATTGATTATAATGATTAGGGACTTGTGCCTTTGAGAACGTGTATTATGTTTCGCTCACATTAAGGACAAGCTTGAGAAAAATAAGGGCTGTTTGACAATTACGTTATTAAGTTTTCTACTGCTTAAAGAACAGTGTCAGTAACGCAATATGAAATAATCTCATTAGCATAAAGATGAAAAACAGAGTTTCTTTCTGGAGGCACTATATAATTAATATAAAGCTTGAAAAGAACTGGACCCAGAATTGACCCCTGAGGGACATCCTTGATTACTGGTAAAATAGCCCAGTTGGACAACTCCTAGTTCTACACGTTGAGATCTGTCAGACATAGAACCCTGTAACCAGTTACAGACATTTACATTTACTCAACAGTGTCAAACGTTTTAGACTGGTCAATAAATACAGCAGCACAGTGTTTACTTTTGTCCATTGCAGAAACTTCAATATAAGATTAGTGAAAAGAGTTATATTAGACATAAGACTATGGTTGGCTCTAAAGCTCCAGTGATTTGGAGATATTATGAAGTGATGTGCCGAAAAAAGCTCAAGTTTACAAATAATCGACTTTTGTAATTTACCTATAGATGACCCCTAACCCCTTCATGCCAAGGAAGAAACAACGCATGATAGTTACTCAGCAATACATGTCAATATTTTTTTTTTCCATTTGCTATGAACATTACTCAAAGATTGGACAAACCAGGTGTATTGCTTTAATTATTCAGCGCATGAGTGCTAATTCTCAAAACTTGTCCACAGGCAGTAAATAAACAAAAATGACTGCAATATCACACAAAAGACAACTAGGATCATTTACATAGTACGCATTCTACACATTCCGTATGTCATGTATACATAGAATAAAATTATCTAACAAGTTAGACTATCCAGCTTCTGTCCTAAAAAAGGATTACGATAGATGACTAGAATGCAATCTTCCATTATGCGATATTCCCAACTATAAAGAATAAGCTTCTTAACAAAGCAATCATGTTTTAATATGAATGGATGAAAGTATGTAATTTTACCATCCCTCACTCGTAGCTGGTCATTAATTTGAGAGGGGGACAAATGCTTTAAGTCCTGCTGGATGTAAATGTTCTTGTTAAAATTTGTGATCCCGATCCAATTATAGCAAATCAAAAGGCTAACAAACTGTCCCCAGGCCTCGTTATTACTAAAGTGCGATCGCTTTCTGTTGCTCTTCCTCCTCTTGAATTATTCCAAAATCCTGTTCCCAATATTTGCCTTGTAAACCTCTCGTTAAGGTTTCGTTGCAGTCGTGAAACGACTCACTTAAAACACTAAACGCGGAATGTTGCCGTGAGTGTTAATGTGCATTAAACCACAGCCGCCATAATGCTGGTTTAATGAATATCGTTTTGCTTGAATTTCCCTTTTATATTAAATGTAATGCAGTACTGCGGTGCAGAGAAGCAAAAGATCATACAAAAATAAATCGAATGGTAGACTTTGCCATTTCCGATTGCATCTCACTTGCACATGATTTAATCAATGAAAAAAAAAACAAATTAAATGAGTTCTAATACCGTCCGGGCACATTTGGTGTGTGTCATTCTCCAAGGGAGATAAACTTTGATTTTTTTCCACCACTTCGAGAGCTAAATCTACCATCCACCTGAGTCATTTTTCAGACGCATGAAAAGAAAGGAGTTCATGGCTTTCCTGCTCTCTTTTTTTTTTTTTTTTGCCTTCGCCCACATTGCAGAGAAAGCTTGTGATGAAAAGGATTAGAAATTATTGCGCCCAGTTCCACTCCGGAAAAGAAAGTCTTGTCAGGAGTCAAATCAGATGCTGCAGAGGTGAGGCCGACACAAAGAACGCAACAACTCTTGTCTAGTGCAAAGGTCACGACGCATCGTGTCCAACATAAGCCGGCAGAGGTCAAACATGATGAAAGTCGGTTGTTGGATGACCTACGAAAAGAGAAAGTCGAGGAACGAGAGATGGAGAAGGAAGCTGCTAAAAGGGCCAGACTACGATATTATCTCTGTCAACCCAGTTTCGGTAAAATGGCAGCAGGTGTATCACGACTATCGGGCTGAAACGATACTGATAATTCCACCAGCTCGAACGGAGCCAAGGGAGTCAACTAAGGTAAGGCTTCCCTGAATAGGAGAATAGAACTTCAAACCTTTGAACCATCTGCTTTTGATATCTAGGATGAGTCATTATCTGAGAGCTGACATAAAAGTCCCTGACACTTGTGCTTTTGCCAGAAAAAAAGGAGGTGTAAAGGAGCTTATAAATAAAAATGTATGATTATTTATGCTGTTTGTTTTCAAATCTATTAATGATCACTCTGCCTAACCTCGCCGAGCTGCTCCATCCTTATGCTCCTAACCGATGTCTTTTAATTCATTTTATTTTGGTGTCAGTCCATGCTCCCTCAAAAAGGTCGAGTTTGTTAAAAAAAAAAAAAAAAAAAAAAAGCTGCTGCTTGTCTCTGCCCCACCAGAGGATGTACGGTACTGTATAACATTTCCAGTAACCTTTGCTCACTGACTCTGTGTAGTGCGCTTTATGTTTTTTTTAAAGTCAAAATTCTTAGTTTGCCAGGTCTATCCATTACTCAGCAGTCAACCTCCGGGGCCATATTGCAGGCCATCTGCTAGGCTGTGGGTGTCAGAGTCCGTTAAGTGCTTTGGAAAACTCTGATACTCACAGTCTCTCATGTCACATGTTTACTGTTACTGTAGATTGTCACGTTTCACTCACATCTGCACTGGTGAGCCAGGTGGCATAAAAACAAGAGATGACCTCGAAGGATTTCTTCACTCTCCATTGTGCCATTTATGTATTTCCACCTATTTTCCATGGCCGATACGATTCCAGAAACACTCACATGCATTTACAAACTGAATTCCAATATTTGTTCCATGAAATTGTATTCATTTATTTCCAAGTCCATCCATCCAACCCTTGTCTCAACTGTTTATCTTCACAAGGGTCACAGGAGTGCTGGAGCCTATCCCAGCTATCTTCGGGCAGGAGGAATTGGATGCCAGCCAATCACAGGGCACAAAGGGACAAATAACCATTCACACTCACAACCACACCGAGGGGCAATTTAGAGTCTCCAGTTAATACATGTTATTTGGGACGAAGGAAGAAACCAGAGAAAATCCACGCAGCCACAGGGAGAACATGCAACTCCACACAGGCGAGGCTGGGACTTGAACCCCAGTCCTCAGAACTGTGAGGTAGAAACTTTAACCACCGTTCCAGATGTTAGATTTTTTTTTTGTCCAATCAGATTTCAGCATCTTGCTGCCATGTGAATCCAATTTGCCCAAGACCTTCAAAATCAGTAGTGCTTGCGTATGTAACAAACTACTATACATATATAAGAAATTGGACTATTTCTTTCGCAAATCAGATTTCAAATCAATGTTATAGTTATGAGATAAATGTTGATTCTGAATTGCACTATACATGGCATTGTGGCATGTTGGTATTTTGCGTATTTTTACAGTGTGAATCATTGATGGTTACAACAATTGTGATTGGATAGTGGTGGTAGTAAGAGGTGGATTACGCGGGACAAGTCCCGATTGCAGGCCCATCACCAGTATGTTTCCGCATATCGGCTTGGACATAAAGAGTTTGTCCTTCAGAAAACAACTAAAATCCTTAAAGACAATTTATGTCCCCTTGACACTTGACTGCGACAGCTAGGGAACATTTTGAGCCCTGAAAAGAGCACAATGGAGGTTGAAAATTAGCCTGATGGAATACATTAATGCACTACATGCCTTGAGGGACAGAAATTGATTAGGACTCTATTTCTGGAAAGATGTAATCGTTCTAAATTAGGGTGCAGTTATTTCCAAAATAATTTTTCATCCTCACCCATGTGAGCCACAGGAATAGTTCCAAGTCTCAGCTAAGAAAAAGTGAGGGAAGCAAAATAACATTTGTGTCCCCAAACACACCCTTGGCCGCGATCCAATGAGAGCTGGCAGCCGTCTCCAAAATCAGAGGCAGAGCTCGCAAGGTGCCCCCATTTAAGTGATCTTAAAGGAGCGTCATCCAACACATCGTGCCACTATTTTGTGCCTCGCTCAGGTGTAATTGATTTCCTCCAAGGCATCTATCTCACTGCAACATTTGGTTCATTATAGTGTGCATTTTGTTGCTCGGCTCAGCGGCGCTTTTGTTGAGTTGAAATCCCATTAAACCTTGCACTGAATCGTACAGTGCAATTTGTCTTGATACTCCTTCATCGGTGTGATACTTGGCCTAACGTGCCGCACGAGTGAATAACTGTCACGTCTGGGTAACTCCCAACAAAGCCCCAAATAACTATCGGCAAAGACTAGATGAAATATACTGGAGTAGATGAGTAGTAGATGAGATCCCAGGAGATGTCAGCATATTGTGTGAATCCTCAGCGTACTGTATGTCAGTGTCGCAAGAGACAAAGGACCACCTGAATTACTCTGGGCATCAGTTCTGAACTTTCTGTGGCTATTTTGTCCTTGGCTTGTGACACACATCAAACCGACCTCAACAAGGATTGTTAGGAGATGAACATGAGAGGAAGAAATAAGTACGAAGCAGATTGGCGTGATGCATCATTGTCATCATGTCCACTGATGTGACGGGAGTGTATTTGCATTTTTTTGTTGACTTTTTATAGTTCTTACTTTGTTACATATTTTTTTTCGACACCATCTGCAGGTGTACTGGAGATTGTACATAATAGACAATAAAGAAGGAAGTGATTCCAAATAGCAGTCAGTGTGAGCAAATAACCTTGCAACAAGCAAAAATACGTCATTAAAAGCCTAATAAAAGAAAATCAACTTTTTTTTGTGTTATCAGAGACACTTCAAATGATGCCGGATGTGTGCAGACTTGTGTTTGCAAACTAACATGAGTCTGAATGTGGTTGGTTGCCACATCTCGGTTATAAGAGGGTGTGCACACTTGTGCAACCACATTATCTAGGTTTTACGTCCCATCTCAAAAGGATTAAAATCAAAATCAATTGAGTTATACAAGTTGTAGGTCACATAGAGTTGGAATAAGTTTTCAATTGATTTATCTTGGTTTGATTTTTACAAAACCGTGGCTTTTGAACAGGAGTGTGAAGACTTTATATCCACTGTATAATCCATCCATCCATCCATCCATCCATTTTCTTAGCCGCTTATCCTCACAAAGGTCGCGGGAAGTGCTGGACCCTATCCCAACTGCCAACGGGCAGGAGGCAGGGTACATCCTGAAGTAGTTGCCAGCCAATCGGAGGTCACATGGAAACAAAAAGCCGCAGTCACAATCACACCTAGGGGCAATTTAGAGTGTCCAATTGATGTTGCATGTTTTTGTGATGTAGGAAGAAACTGGAGTGCCTGGAGAAGACCCACACAGGTGCGGGGAGAACATGCAAAGTCCACACAGGCGGGGCCGGGATTAACCCGTGTCCTCAGAACTGTGAGGCCAACGCTTACCAGCTGCTCCACCGTGCTGCCCCCACTGTATAATGTGTACTTAAAATCATTTGTGGCTATGAAATATTAGTTTGCTTACCAAATGTCTAAGTTGTTCATGGAAATCAAATCCAACCCCCAAAAATACTATTTTGTGCATCCATACCATTTCTTGGAAAAAAATGTGCATACTATATCTATATGGTGACCACAATTAGAAAGTAAAAATTCCCATCATGTCTGGTGCTCTGTACAAACAGTGTTGTTGATTTTGTCACATACAGTATTTATAGTTGGAGCTGCTGGTATACATGCTCCAATTAGGGCGAATTATCCGGTTTTATTAGGATTTTCTCAAACATTGTCTGGTTTGTGAGCACGCGGTAACATTTGGATTTTCTCCATTATCTCACAAGAGCTCTGTTTATGTTGAACTACCCTTCTGACGGTAACAGTGATCACTTTCTTCTTAAAACCATCACAGTGACTTTCTCTTTTCATCCAAATTTTTTTGTAACTTGGGAAATGGCGGTACAGTAATTAAATCTGCTGCCTCGTTAAGACATTTACAGTTCTGTATTTGTCCCCCCCCCAATTAAAAACATCCGTTCAGGTCAATTATTTGACAGTCAGGTATGTATGTTAGCTGTTGATGAAATGTTTGATAACGTTTTTGAAGCCACAGTTGTACAAATGGAGACGAAATGTTGACAAAAGGGCCCGGGCGATCAGTGAGGGATGTTGGCCGAGACCAGCGAGATAGCGAGGCTGGCGGGACAGACGAGCCCGGAGAACGTGGGCAAAATGAATTTTGCCTCACCATCACTTTCATTACCCCTGAGGACAGCTCAGGGAAAATAGCTGAGGAATGCTTGCCTGCTTATTCCAGGAGAGACTGTGTGGTCTCAGCAGAGGAGCACAAACAAAGCTGAGCAAACTGTCTTTAGTGCAAAATGTTCATCCCTCGATCTGCCTGTCAATAGACGCGTTCTCTCCTATCTCCAAATGTAAGCATTCTTTCATTTGATGTGTTTTCCGTCTGAGTAAAGGATAACAAATGCATCATTTCATTGTAAAATCCTCCTGACTTCATTTCCATTGGTTTGGAGCCGTTTATGTGAGGCATGTTTAATTTAGTGAGTTTGTGAGGCGTGAATTGGTTTGTGGCACATCCAATTTCTGTAGCGTCAATATTTTTTGGAGAGGTTTCGGCTCTTATTAAGTATGGTGAGGTCCTAACGTAGATTGAATCCAACAATTTTCCCCTTGGCTGAAGAATTAAGCAAATTCATAAAATTGGCTTTAAAAAGGTGGTAAATCCCCACAGCGTCAGAGAGGAGCATGTAATCTCTCGATCATAATCACAAATAAAGCATGATAATCACCAAATTTAGAGAAACAGGGATTTTAGATGAGAGAAATGCTAAGATTTAGAAGCAGTTTTCTTTGCATTATTATTATTATTTTTTGTGACTGTGAATAAGCCGCAATATAATGTGAGCGTTTCTCACCTGATCGGAGCTGTTTGATGCGGCCTTGGCTGGTGCTGGGTTCAACGGGCAGGAAGTCCTTGAACCAGGAGATCTCCGGGTCGGGGATTCCACTGGCGGCACACAGCATGGTGGCTGTCCTTGTGCGCTCCACCACCTTCAGCTGAGGGCCCATATCGATGCTGGGGAAGCCAAATGGCAACAGGTCCTCTGGAGGGGTGTAAAAAAAACAAAAAAAGAAAAAATAAACACGACCCTCATAACATAACATTGAAGCATCTCTACCAATAAATCCTGTTCATATTTGCAGGTTTTTTTTTAATGAGATCCGTTTAATTAAAATGCACATATTCAATACTTTTAATGACAAGATATAACATTAAGATGAATCCATATTTTTTTGGTTTTTACGTTGTTCCAGCCAATTAATTTGAGAATGTGAAATCACACACTTTGATTATGAGATTGTAGTATGTTTCCATGTCTATACATGTTACAGTTTTCCCGTTTCCCTTGCCCTCAAACTTTTCATTTTTTTGGTACATTTTTATGAGTGTGTGGTAATTTAAGCAAGGAGAATGAAGATAGACATGAGTTTGTGCATGGTGGATGAAGAGAAAAATCAGATGAGACAGCATAAAACATCCAAGAGCCATAAATCTTCCTTTAAATTTACCCCGAACCAAAACTGGATCGCCATACGAGGTGTGTCAGAAAAGTTACAAGACAGGTGTCACAAAAAATCTATTTCAAATTCAAACTACAAGTTTTCCCCTTTGTGGTCATCTCGGGAGATTGGGAAATCGGAAAAAAAAAAAAAAAAAAAACAAGCCAGGTTGGGTGTGTCGGGAGGTTGCTCCAGCATAGATGTGCTTCTTGGCCAGGAACTGTCTGTCGCTCAGGGCACTGTAAGGAGATACAAGCTGCCCTACCACAGCTTTTGCCTCTTCAGGAGTACCGAACAAAGTAAATGGAAAACCAGATTGGGTTTCTGACACCAGTCTTGGACCTTTTCCGACCCACTTTGTATAACAGTCGAACTTTCTGTCTGTCTGTCTGTCTCTCTCTCTCTCTCTCTCTCTCTCCTCTCTCTCTCTCTCTCTCTCTCTCTCTCTCTGTCTAAAAATTCTGGATGTTGAAGGCTGCAGGGTCAATCCAGCAATGCATGAATCCTCTCTTGTCTCCTTCAGTGGAGAAACGTCAGACTTTCACACAACACGTTGATGTGAGAGCCACTGTTCCCCAGCCTTTCACATCTGCAGTGGTTTGAAAGAAGAGATACTAGCAAAGACAGCAGGGCCACTATATCCGTCCTCATTAAAGCCGCAGGTTTTTTTTCCCTCAGCTAGCTAGTCATTAGGTGATTTAGTAGGCGGGCAGACACGCAGCAAGGTTCCCTGTGTTTCTGACAGGCAGTCACTACAAGCGGATAAACATACCGCCCAATCGGCAAGAGAGTTACTGAAACGATTCACAGTTGTCCATGTACACGCACTACACAGCCGACTCCCTGCCGGCAGACACAAGTGTACAGAGACTATGGTACTGAACGATGTGCATTTCACAGTTGGGCTCTGTGTGCTTGTAAGGATTCCTTCCTAATAACAATGCAGAGACCTGCTCGGTAACAGCAGTAGCAATTAGAAGCCAGGATCAAGAGGAGGGGCAGGGCAAGCGGGTAATAAGGACTTGTTAGAAGTAATTGTTTAAATGCATCAACTATTAGAGGGGCTGATCTGGGAAGAGCAGTCATGCTTCCGGATGTCTGATTATGTTACAAGGCTGCAGACAAGAGTGTGTACAGTATGTTGTCTGAGTACTGGCACCTGGTCACTAACATATACATAGTTGATAAAAAAAAATACTGTACATATTTTGTCCTTCCCTTGGCCAATAACTGTCACCACTTGTCTTTCTACAAAATTCCAGCATGTTTCTTTGCGGGATTTTTGTGTACTCATCCAAAAAGATATTTGTTAAAGCCGAGGGCTGTGTTCTTAGTGTTGCACGGAATCATGATTCAATCATGCCAGGACGGACTGTTCTTTGAGGGGAAGTTGTGCTGGAATGGAAAAGGCCTTCCCCAAACACAAAGTTGGAACCATTAAATCATCCTAACAAGATGAAAGATTCAGGAGGAAGAAAGTAAGCAAGTATGTGTGTCGCCAGTCAAACAAAGTAATTATTTTTAGAGGCAGTTCCTGATTCACAGGGAAGTTCCTCCACTGAGGACCTGGTCTCACCAGACATAGCTCAATTCTCAGGGAGACATATGCCAAGAGGAGACAGTTTGAGGTGATTTGATCTTCTCATACGAATGTGTCCTGGAAAACTCTCTAGTGAGGTGGTTCTGGATGTAAAACCATTAGGAGGGGTAGGCTTGGGACTATTTTCAGAATCCCTGGGCTGGGAAGGGATGCGCCGTTGATTATTGCTCCTGAGCTATCGGGCAAGGGATTCATTCCATCCTTTGTTAAATTGCTAATCCCTGACACATATGGCAAATAACTCTAAACTTTTTTTTTTTTTTTCCACACTAGTGTCCTTCTATTCATTCTTGTCATGTCTGTAACCTGGCAAAACCAACCCAGCCAATAGAAAAGAAATTGCTTCCAATTCCACATAGATTCGAGTACGCAAACAGGTTCTCAAGTAAATAGGATTAAGCATCTCCATGACAGCAATCCAGATGGTCAGACACGTAATCAAGCATCCATCAGCCTCCTCTGCTTCCTCGTCTCCTTTGCGCTTTTTGCTACTATCTCTCTTGTGCGCACACTCTGACACCTCCCCCATACCTGCGCCTATAATTACATATTCCACTTTCCCACAGCTGAAAAGCAATTACCAGTCGCAATTTCCTTGGCTGATAAATCAAGCCTACGGGAGCCTCTTGGAAGGAAGGACAACACAAGCTCCTGATATGTTGTAAGCTTTGGAGTCAGTCCGAAATGTAGACTGTTGCCACGTCAAAGGTCTGCTTGTTTTTCCTGTGTCCTTTTCCTTCGTCACCTCCTACACGTGACAGACGTCCACCATCTGCTCGCATCTACTATACTAGGGGAATGGAGCTTTCATGGCGATAGAATCAAAGTTTTTTTTGTTCTCCAAACTCATCTGCTTTGGACAGCCAGAGTCGCCGCCAAATGGCAGCATGAATGACTCTCACAGGTTACGGAATAGTGTTTAGAGATTGTACACTGACAATTAAAATGATGGGAGATGACCACCTTTCTCAAGTATCTCACGATGGATCAACGATAATGATCCTGCCGAAATGACAAAAGGGGGAGGAGGGGACAGGAAGAAGAGGAAGGACGTCGATAGGCAGGTCAAAATGCTCCCCTGAGGTGACGACTATGCTATGCCTTACATCTGCTCCCCACTCCTCTCTCCCGGGAGGACTTGGAGGATCTTTTATCACCTCACCATCTATGACTTGCATGGACTCCCTGGTGTCTTAACCTACTGTACACTACTCCAGGGGGGTCAGAGGGCACGTGTTTTGTATTGCAGGTGAGTCTTTTCCAATATAATGAAACATCTAAAGCACAGGTGTCAAACTCAAGGCCCGGGGGCCAGATCCGGCCCGCCACATGATTTTATGTGGCCCGCGAAGCCACATCTGGAGTTTCCATTTCCATGATTCTTGTAAAAATTTGTACCAAAATTTCAAATGGTCATATATCATAAATGATGAAGTTGATATATTACAAATATTTTTGTGTTACAAAACATGAGTAGTTGAAAAACACATTATTTCTGATTCGGATTCTGGTTCATAAATTGATTATGTAAACATGATGAGACGATTACAGCCCTCTGAGGGAAACCCGACCTACAACGTGGCCCACGAGAGAAATTAGTTTGACACCCCTGATAAAAAATCTAATTCCCTGCAAGTCATACATACTGTCTTACCAAAACCTTCTGGAACTTGAAATTATAGACACCTCTCTACTGGCTACCCTGTAAAATATGGCTAATGTGACAATAAGTCAACATCAATAATAAAAGATTCCAATGTATATCTGAACATTTAGTGCATTTTTATTGTAGAGAACCCCCATCCGACTAGATGCAGTAATTTCCACCATCAATTTGGGTGTATTGTTATTTATTTTAATGCGATATAAATTAATAATAGCAATAATTAGCAGGAAAATTATAGAAACTCTGAAAGGTGAGTAAATGCTTCATTTATGTAAATACTTTAAAATATACTATTATGGAACAACATTTTACCACTATGTAAAGTATTAGCGTTCAACTTGGGTGGCATGGTGGAAAGCGTTCGCCTCACAGTTTTGAGGTCCCGGGTTCAATCCCGGACCCGCCTGCGTGGAGTTTGCATGTTCTCCCCGTGCCTGCGTGGGTTTTCTCCGGGCACTCTGGTTTCCTCCCACATCCCAAAAACATGCAACATTAATTGGATGCGCTAAATTGCACCTCAGTGGGATTGTGAGTGCGGCTGTTTGTCTCTATGTGTCCTGCGATTGGCTGGCAACCAGTTCAGGGTGTACCCCGCCTTCTGCCGGTTGACAGCTGGGATAGACTCCAGCACTCCCCGCGACCCTTGTGTGGATGAGGGGCTGAGAAAATAGATGGATGGATAGCGTTCAACTAGTATAAATGTTTACATTTACTGCCCCCTCAAAATAACAAAACTCACCAGTCAATGTCTAAAGCACAAGCAACAAAAGCGAGTACACGCCTATATGAAAACGTCCAAACGGAACAAGATACAATAAAATGTTTCCAAAAATGTCTTTTGAGGTGAGTACTGGTAGTCACTTTTGTGAGATACCGTAAAAGCATCAAGTATGCAAGTTGATTTTGTGACCCGAAACATGATGCATCTGCCACGTCTTGTCCAAGAATAAGATTTAGTATGTTTTAAATTGTATTTGGCTTGATTAAATAGTGGTTAGGTCTATTCAATGTTCAATTCAAATGGATGGACATTCTGACCCTGGAAAATGTTGCCCTTAATACAAACATTTTAGTGTTATCAGTTAAGTTACTTTAATCATTGTATAGCTACCCCCCCCCCTCCCAAAAAAAATGGATGGGTAAACAGAGCAGATACACGCATATTCTGCAGACACTGCACAACACAGATACTGGACGCTACAGTGTAGTTGACTGGTGAGGGGAAAAGAGATGAGGGCGCTACAGGTATCGAGCCAACCTCCTGAGTGAGTCAGCGGCTGCTTGAAATAGACACTCCAGGCATGGCCTTGATCAGGCTTTTTCACAAAATAAATCATTTATCAGTCCCAAACATTGCAGTGAGAAAATAAGTACAGCTTATTTGTCATCTCCTGGTTAAATTGATAAACCAACATATGGAAAAAAAAAAAAAAAAAGAGCAGTGCATCTATAAACACAGAGTGTGTCAACAGCCTTTTCAGGAACATTGGCAAGGACCAACCGGCATTGTTCCCCCGGAGCTTCGTGTTTGTGCACATCATGAGGTTGAGCACGTACATTTTGGCCCGGTTATGTTTACGGAAGGACATCCGGGCCCGGTGCCCAAAAAACAGGCGGCAAAAGCGACCCGATTTGTGCAAATAGGCAATATTCTTACACAGACGCACACCCGCAAACTGGCAGAGGAGACGCACAGAGTCAAGGACCTAATGCAAATGATGCAAACAAACAAACACCATTCCAGCTTTTCTCTCGTGTTGGCCGTCACTTTGTTTCCATCCCTCGCGCACAGACCGACACAGGCGCTCACATACCCAACAGAAACAAATCGGAGTTGTCCTGCTTGAGAAACACGTTGCCTATTCATCCTCCAGTTCATTTGCGGGAGGAATGGCCACGCGCATGAAAGAAGCCTTGAATAAAAGCCAATCTTAGGGAGTCTGATTCAGAAATAATCTGCAGTCCTCAGAGGCTCTAACGCGTTGACTCCTATAGACTGCAGGACGACTGAAGAGGACCACTTTAAATGCTAATGGCCCTTTATGAGAATAGATCACCTCACAACACAATGAAAAATAAGGCCCGCGAGTCACCTCCATCCACAAGCCTTCGCTTCGGCTCAGCACTCTGATCCGGCAGCACTAAACGCACACATCAAACATAGCCATGTCACACACTTCCATGCAAACAAGCGTGGAGAATTGAGTGCACAGAGAAGAAAGGGGAGGCAGGAAGTAGGGGAGAAAAAAAATGTAAAAGCGAGGCACATGTGCGATTAAAGAGGCAGTTTCTCCACTCAAGGAGTGTAATCCTCTTCCAGGACGAGTTTATACACTCTGTTTTTTTTTTTGCTGCTTGAGCCGCCGGTCTCCCAGTGCAGCAGACGCCTGAGGGCGGGCGGGATCTGATCTGACTGCCCGTCATATGAAGGCTGTTTATGGTTGTGGCAGATCCTCTCAGATCCTCCCTTCTCTTCCCTCGCCCTCTACTTCCCCCCCACCCGCGTCCCCCGCCACACTCCCAGCCTCCCTTTCTCCTAAAATGGGACACAAGGAGGTGAGTATAATCAGGATTACACTGCACAAACCACCCGCACACAAATATGCTCGTGCAAACGTACCCTTAGAAAGAAGGAGTTAATGCAACCGCTCGCACCGTTATAACATAAACAACCACACCCCCCTCTTGCAGTTTTGAAAACTGCCCCCCCTCCCCCACCCTACCAAAGGTTTTCCAACATGCAGACCTGCAGATATCCACATTTGCTGAAGGTTCAACAAAATCTCTGCAATCTGCACAGTAGTGGTGGGTTCGCAAGGGAAGTGGGCGGGTGGGTCGAGGAGAGCGTTTGGACAGACAGTGAGGTCGGCCAGGACAGATGAAGATTAAAAAAAAAAAAGAATAAACCAGAAAAAAAGAGAAGAAACTAGAAACCAAATGCTTTTTGAGCCACATGAAGCCCGGCCGGCCTGTAGCGAAAGAAATGTGAAATGAAATGGCGTGTGGGTAATGGAACAGAAAAGGTAACGTCCAAGATCTCGGTGACGATAAACTGCCACATCTTCATCCATTAGCGACCTTATAGAGCAGTAAACCACATCCCGTGGCCCGCCACAAGCACCGCACAAGCTGCTATTAGTGTCGATCAACCATTATACTAAATCGTGACGTGGAGCATGTCAGTGGACAAAAATACTTCTTTTTTTTTTTTGCACAAGTGGAAGGGTTTGCCCACTAATGGGAAGCATCTTTTAGACATCAGTGGTTCATGGACCGTTTCTTCAAGGGACTCAGTTTATGATCTTGTTTGATATTTTTTTACTTTGGTGCACTTAACGCCATTCTCGGATGGCATGGCATTATTTTCTATCAAGCGCTGACATTTTGTAGCTTGTTGGGGGTTGATGGCTTTTGCTTTATTGCTGCAGATACTCAGATACAGTGAGCTAAACTCGCAGAAGTTCTCGGAAATCATTTGTTGCACACTGAAAATGTCTACATTCACGTGCAGCGTGTGTCGATCGTGCCTGCGTTGCCGCCACTTTAGTCTGACTGAAAGATGAACGCTTCTGAATTGTTTTCCCATTGCTAATATTTGTCCAGTTATCGCAAGTGGTCACTATTTGTGTAAATGAAAGTTGCAAAAAGCAATATTATACAGTACAAACATTATGAAGCCAAACAAATCAGATTTGTAATCTACAATGGGTTAAAATAGACCAAGCTGTGTGAAAAGTGGGCGCAAGCAACTCCATGTTGGTATGATTATCATATCAAGCCCTTCAAGGCATGTGATGTCTAAGCCTTTAATCCTTTATATTAAAAAACAATGAGGTTGAAGGTCATGCGAAGATTCCTCTATATAATATTGCTGCATTTCCTCCTAATGCCACTTTCCTCGCTAAATAAATGGTCAAAAGCGTGATCTTAATTCTATTAAATAAATAAAACTAATCACATCGTCGCTGTAAATGACTACTGTTGGCATTTAAAAATACTGTCTGTGATTCTAAACTCCCTGAGACTCTGAATTACCATGGTTGGTATTTTAAATTGAAGATGTAAGAGTGTTAATGTTTCTCTCAGACTGTGATCATGATATTTTTCCATTGCCCCTGTCATGCACTATATGTATTTTCATCTATGATGGATTTTTTATATATATTTTACAAGTCCGTGTCTGTGTTGTGTACCTCAATTCAGGGGGCTTTCCATGCAACGTTTTTTGGTTTATTTGTATGCTATATGTTACGTTCTGATGGATTTTTAAGTATCCGATATAAAAAATAATGCTCACTTTTCATTAATGGAGGTATTGATTTTAATTTGATCAAATATGGTTATTTTGTTGATGTAGTGGTGTATAACTGCACTGCATCATACTAAGATGCTAGTTTATTAAGATGCACATGACGACTTTAGTTTGCTGTGCAAAGTTAAATTCCTGGGAGCCGCTCTTTATTTCTTATTACATTACTTTTCACCAATCTGTCTATTATGTAACTCGTGATATCATCCTATCATGATATTTTGCCAACAACAATCAAAGTGATTTTCCCAAAAAACATGATTTAAAGAAATTGCAACCATGACGGTGGATGGGGGGAAATGAATGAATGGAGCCAATATTGATACAGTGGAACCTTGTTTTTCGTGAAACTTACGATAAGTTGGACCTTAATGTAAATGTACCAAAACCATGGCAATACTTCCCAGAAGAAATCATTTAAATTGAATACATCTTTTCAAGAGTCCCCAAAATTTGAAAAAAGGAACATTTTGAGAATTTTATGAGCATACAAATCCCAAATCCCTTTAATGTCAATGTTATGTTGCCTCCTATATTTAAAATACAGAATTAGCTTTTTGTCCACTGTATTGTCTGTGCTTTCATCTTTGATCAGGCTGTGCCAAGTTGGAATTTTAAAGTGACACACCATCTCATCCTGCACTTTCTACTTTTGCTTCAGACCAGACCTTTCCCACTCGGAAATGAGAATATCTTGTCCAGTTTAACCACTTTTTCTTCGATTATTCACATACTCTGACTGTCATTGCATCTTAAAACAACAGCATTTCTTTTAGAAGTTTCTCCATTAATATCGAAAGTAAACGTAAGCGCCATGTCTAGCTCATCTTTGCTCTACATTGCCCAGACTTGCGTTGCTCACTAAAGCAGTGGTGGTGGACGCTGTCATTATAAAACACATTGATGGGTTGCGTAAGTACTGTAACATTTGTAATTATGAGTGTACGTTTTTAAGAAAGCGGGGGGTGTAAGGTAAACTAGGTAAAAGGGAATGTGGCGGAGCAGCAGTTGTTGTTCGAGTAGGTTCCATGTGCTGCCTAACAGAAACCAGTGGCTTCTTCTTTTCATTTTTTACAGTACGTATGTGAATTGTGCCATTGGATGTAACAACCAGTCATCCCTCACTCAATGTATCACATTGCAAAATGCCACAAATTGAATAGCTGTATGTTATACTATCAATTTGCATTGGATTATTTTTTTTGTATCTGCAAAGAGACTGCATCAGCGGTGCACAATTTGTTTAGAGGGAACATTGGCTGACGTCTTCTTTTTTTTTGGCATGCCGTCCTGCGATCCACCAAGACTGCCTCGCGTTCGACACTTTGAGCACCCCTGACTTAAGAGTTCTTTTTTTTAAAAAATTTGAAAACAGGGACAAGTTTAAAAAATACATGAAAACTAAGGAAAAGGGAGTTTCCATTGTAGGTGATATACCAGTATACCATGAGTACTGATCATCATATTGCGCATTTGTCTATACCCATATTTGTAAAGTTCTACAACAATTGTCTCCAGAACCCCTGGAAATATTTGACCATAAAAACAGCTTTATTTCATACTTGAGGTTAAATATTGTTGACATCCTTGACAATCCTTTCTTCGATTATCTACATCGAGCTGCTGATTAGGAGGAATCAAATCAAAGCTGTCATGATGAATTCATTCGGATAAAAGAACAGAAACAAGGCCAATTTAAGCGCACGCATGCCGAGAGGCTACCCCCAAAGTGTACTTCATGTGGTAATGGCTTTTAGATTGGGGCTGTGTACAAAGATGATGGGCCCGGTTAACAGATGGCCAGGGGACGGCCAGGCCAACCTTCTGTTCATCACCCCGCCGAACCCACTCCTCCACTCTTGCATTTTTCCTCTTTCCCTCCACTCCTCTGTCATCCCATTCCATCTCTTGTTTCACTTGACTCACGCCACCACCCGTTTCTTCACCCTCTAGCAACTGTGCTTCACCTCTCCTCGACCTCCCTCCTCCCTCTCGCCCTTGCTTCCTCAATTTCTGCTGGCAGACACGGGTTGTCTGCCAGCCCCAAGTCTAATCCCTTGATTTTCACCCCCCCCCCGCCCCCCTTCATGGAGGATAGCCACTCCGGCAGGCACCCTTTCTATTTCTTTGTCCTTTCCCGCTGTGCTGGGCAGATGGCCAATGCTCACAGCTGCAAGTCAAGTTCATAGCGTGTTGGAGCACCACATTGGAGAGTTTTCCTCCAAGGAGCCTGTGAACCAGTGATTAACCAGCACTCCGGCCAGGAAGCGCCAGTGATTGGGGGGCGCTGGGATGCAGCAGCCACACTAGCCTGCGAGGCTGATGCGACTAAAAAAAGAAAAAAGTCTACTGCAGTCTCATGCGGGGGTCGTGCTTTGGCCTGGCTCTCTCCAGCGACTGGGGGAACAACGACCGAAGCCAGGTGCCTGCACGTGTGAGAGAGTGATGAAACTCAAAGAGCCACGTGCGCCTTTGTCCAGATGGAAAAAATATTCACTTTGTACTGCAGAAGAACTACAGATACTTCTGGGGAAAACAAGGAAAACAAAGACTGATAAAAGTGGTAGTGATGTACTTAAAGTGTATGGAATGTCCCCAGTGCACCTTTCTGTTTACATTATACAGTTTTTTATCCAGAATTCGAATCTGAAATCCGTTCTGAAGGAAACATTTTGATTTTTCGGTTATTGTAAAAAAATGATTGCACATTGCTGTATTGCCGAAAAAAGGCAAAAATGAAGCGGAAACAGCCGAGTCCTCGCCAGTGTCAACAATGGTGAGAATTGGAATCCATTGTAAGAACAACGATGAATATTTCGGGTATTTCGAGCGATGAACACTATTCTGAAGGGTCCCACGAAGACGGTGAAGAATACGAGGTTATCAAAGGTTATCAATTTGAGCCCGTTAGACAGCACATGCATTCAAATGCAGAAGAAAGTGCAGAGCAAGCAGTCAGGATATGCCTCGTGTTGGAAATAAAGACTAGTAAGCATTTGCGAAGTTCTTGTTTGGTTTAGTTAGTCATAAACATAAATACCAATGGCTTCGATATCCTGAATGTATATACGAAATTTTCAGTCTTGTTTGAAAATCTTGCAAACGCCGTGTATTTAGTAAATAGCTACGCGACCACCTGGCCGTTCATTGTACAGCGCGATGGATCTGCCTGTGCTTGTATGAGAAACTATCTGCAGTACGATGTGCGCTACTGATTTGCATGTACAAGGCTCGTTTATTAGCGCACCAAAGCAAACAGAAGATGATAATGTAGTCCACAATCTACGTTGTTATATTTTCACAAATAAGGATTTTAATAAACCAAATCTGTTTAAAATGTTAATTTGAGAGCAACAGCTGGTGATATCCTGCTTCACCATAAATATAATTTCAAGTGGTAAACTGATGCCATAACCAGATAGCACCAGTCTCACAAGAGCAGGTCCACCTGTAAAGACGTATGAGGCGTTTTTCAGAAACAGGAAACTAGATCAATGTTCACGGACTTTAATTCATGTGCACTTATATTTTGGGGGAAAAACATCAAAAAGGTTATGCATTTTATGGTACAGTTGAACATATATTTTCATCTAGATAAGATAATTTGCGTTTGAAATTAGACATTACAAACACTTTAAAGCTATAACCCACAACTTTTTTTTTTTTAACAAAAAAATATACATATATTTTCATAAAACCCACTACTAGAGGAGATGATGCAATGCAGATAAAGTTCCTCTAACATCTTACGATAATCACAGTATCTTGTTTTTTTTATATTTAGTGACTAAACCGTACCGAGGGTACGGAAATGATGCATGTCCTCCAAAATATTGCAAAAATGTTGTAGAATCACATATAAGGGACATAACATACAATTCGAGGCTACAAACTTCCAAGGGGAGTTGCCAATCAGTTTTTGTCAAATTTGTTAAAACAGTCAGCATGACCGGGCAGTAGTTCATAAGTAAAATTTTCTGTGACATAATTAACACTCACTGTACTTTGAACTCGATTCACAAAAACCACCTCACCTGAGGAAAAACAACCAATAATGGAAAAAGAGTTTGACTTACGATCTGTCAATCATTTGTCACTCAGTCACAGGCACACTCATAGTGCCACAGTCTGACCTGCTATCGCAGAAAAACACTTTTTTGTAATACTGTTACTATCACACTACAGACTGTCAAGATGTCAATCATTTGCCATGGACTCACAGCACACATGCATATCTATTTAATTGGGCTTGGGCTGGATGGATGGAACAGAATTAGCAGCCTTTTTGCCAAACAGGTAGCTAAGTTGTTCTTGAATTTCAATTGATTGTATATCCTAAAAAAATAAAACTTCAAACCCATGTTATTTAGTCTTACACTAACACTCCATTACAAATAAGACTTCCAATGTAGTCGTTGTGTGGCTGGTGTTTGCTTGTTCACAGGGGCAATGCTATCTTAATATTGATAACACTGCTATTGTGTTGAGGGTGTATGTGTTCTGTGTGGCTTAACTATGCACTTTAAGAGTGGCCTGCCATTGTGAATGGCTACGTTCGATGTTTGAGACTTACACTTGTGCACGTTACCGATGGGTCCTTTGGTCAGAGACTGCAGGGGGGTGGAATTTACCTCTCTATTTACAGTATTTTTTTACACCACATCATCCATCCATCCATCCATCCATCCATCCATCCATCCATCCATCCATCCATCCATCCATCCATCTTCTTTAGCACTTATCCTCACAAGGGTTGCGGGGAGTGCTGAAGCCTATCCCAGCTGTCAACAGGCAGGAGGCGGGGTACACCATGAACTGTTTGCCAGCCACTCACAGGGCACATAGAGACAAACAGCCGCACTCACAATCACACCTAGGGGCAATTTAGAGTGTCCAATTAATGTTGCATGTTTTTGGGATGTGGGAGGAAACCGGAGTGCCAGGAGAAAACCCACGCAGGCACGGGGAGAACATGCAAACTCCACACAGACGGGTCCGGGATTGAACCTGGGACCTCAGAACTGTGAGGCGAACGCTTTACCAGCTGACCCACTGTGCAGCCACCACATCATCCATTGAGTTTAAAAATAGGAACAAGCCCATTTTGAAATTTTCAAATATAGAGAATAAAAATACAAATGGTAAAATAAACACTCATGTAAAGTACAGATATCTGAAAAATCTACTTAAGTACAACTGCAAAGGTACGACACCGTTGACTTTGTCTCACCTCTGATAATTGCCAGCTTTGCAGTGACTGACAACTCCCCTTCGCTGTTGCGTGCCACACACTCATAGATGTTCTCGTCTCGAGGTGCTCTGAGGGGTTGAATCCTCAGCACGGCGCCTGCGCCTTCGTCAAATTCGATGGTCTGAATGGCAACAGAGGAAGATGTTAGTTTCATCGCAGTGGAAACATACATTCAATGGCTGCAAAAGTTCAAGTTGATAAGAGCACCCAAAAAAATCAATGAAAAAAATCGTATAAACCATGTATTAATCACACAATTTATTTTGAACACGACTTTACTTCAGATGTACTGTATATCTGAAATGTGGGTGGCTTCACTGTTAATTACATTAATTAAATTAAATTAACTGTCAGTGATCAGTTTCATGGAAAAAGGAAAGATGAATGAGCAGATTGACAGTTGTGGGTAATTGGTGCCGGTGATTAATTAAAATGCAAGTGTGATTAATCAGATTAAAGAAAAATTTATCTATTGTCATTCCTGATAGATTCCCAATAGTAAATGAAAAATATGTCACAGTGGACCCTTGGAAGTTGAACAGGAGGATGTTTGGTGTGTGAAGGATGAGGACCAAGGCCTGCCGCGAATAGCAAAAACATACACTGTGATAAAGGCTCTCTCGTAACGTCTTCCGCTATCTACCTGGGCTAAATTTAGCTTCTCCATGACATACAACGATCTTTGTCTCAGTTTAGATGCGTCACCTCAAAGTACTTCCTTGACAGCAATTACTACATTGCCAATAGACTGTTTTCGACCACGTGACTATATCCGGGGCAACTGGCCGTGTTGGATGGGTTCACTCTACTGACGCGCTGTTCACTCTAATCCTTTTGCATATAGACCGGAGTTACACAAATGTTCGTACGACTGTGAAAAGTGACCCATGAAGGCTAAAAAGACTTTGGAAAGTTATCGGTGCTCATTAGATGTTGTTTCAAGAAACCGTTTCGACAAGAAGTGCACTTTGATCGACAATATCAACCAATATGCCTTGGAGAACCACAAATGGAGCACATTACTGTCGGTGTCGGTAACCTATCCAGACATTGCCCACTATCTCCTCTTCTCGACAAGCGCTTCTACCATGGACCAACTAAAGAATTACAAAGGTCCGGAGGGCTACAACCAATTCATCAATGGCTGCATTCGTCATGCGGCGGTATCCATTGTAACCGCAGAATGCAATTTAAATATATACACCACGTGATTATAGTCAGCGTTGTGTTAAATTATGTTGATTATACCAACAAAAGTGGTGTAGATTATTATTTTAATTTTTGGTACCGAGAGGGAGAGAGAGAGCGGTTCGACCAGGACGAGTCTCAAGTGGAACCTGCACCTTTTTCTCCACTTCCACAGCTACATTTTTAACTTAACTCATGAGACTCGTTTTTGCAAACTCATTATAATGAAATAGAAAATACAGATTTCGGAGATATGTATTGCATTCACACATGGGTATTGTGCTTAGCTGCCAGATCGGCTCTGGTAATACGAGACAGCCACGGTTGTCGCCGTTTAGTTGCTAACTGCTCTGTTTTCTCGCACTGGTTCTTGATAACAGCCGGTAATTGAAAGAAAGACGCTTTCCAACACCCGTTTAAGCAACCGATAAGATAGCAGTGCCCCCCCCCCCCCCCCGTTCATACGCCTTTCTGGAATGACTCCTGCTTAGTTACGTGTGTTTCCGTGAATTCACCAAACCAAGATGGCACCCGCATTCTAAATTGGAAGGTGTGTAACGTCAGTCGAAAACAATCTATAGCCAGTGCACCGTCTTGTGGCATCATAGTATATAAAATGAGAACAAAAAGAGAAAAGAATAGGTGAGATTTTAGGTTTCATGAATGGCGAACTGCTAACAATGAAAATGGATCCATAAACTTGTCAAGTGCAGACACAAAGCTACTTTGTTGAATATGACTTTTGCCGAGTTAGTATTTATGTTTGTCATTATCTGTAGCGGGATTAGCATGTAACAAAATCAAAGCTATTACAATAATTATCACTTTATCCTGCAACCACTTAGTGTAAGACTTTACTTGGTAACAATAGTTCAATATTTTTCCTGTAGGATTCTCAGTAAGTCCTTTCCAAGGATCCACCGTGCTGTATCTAATTTCCTATAGTTACATTTAGCAGTAATGTGGAAATTGTTACATAAATTCAACATGACCCTGCTCCATCAATACTTGACCCCCTCTCATTAAGACACATACTTTACCTGCAGGAAAGTCGTCTCTTGCGCCAGTGCAGCACAGCAAGTTACACTTACCATTCTGGGCTCACTGTTAGGAATGTAATGTTGAACCATGCATTATGTTACAGTAAATTATTCATTTACAGGCAAGCATGGTTTTAGTAGCATGCATATATTAAAAGAACCAGGTAATACTGCAGCTGGAGATTGCTCACTGATGCATGAAGTCCCCCACCCCAACCCAAAAAAATAAAGGCCTGTGATCTTTTGCATCGGTTCAGCCCTCCGAGCAAGCCGAGTATCGCTTGAGTTAATCTCACTTCCCAACGTCTCTGCCTCAACTGCCAAGGAACATAATGCTGAATTTTGCCTTTGAGTGGACAATAAAACTTTTAGCACATGATTTTAATGGCACCAATTAAAGGGTAATTATGGGATTGAAGGAGTATCCGCTAATTTTCACAGGATACATTTCATGTGTTCTAAAGAAAATGCCATTGGAAATCTTGTAATGTGATAAGCACTGAAATACATTCATATCGAGACAATTTTCAACATCTAGGCTTGTTTCCACATATATGGTACACTGCGCTGAGGTTATATCTCGGGGGATTTGTTTTGGAGAAGAAGCAGGAAGTGACGTTATCAGCAGGAGAGCACTCAGGTGGTCTCGTATGTTTCTACTAGTTTTACCTGGTGTAAGGTAGCTCTTTGTTCCTTCCTGTTAGCCAAAATTCCGGCACGTTGTATTGGTGGATATTGTTCAAACACTCGGGAGGATGCATTCATTTTCATACTTTTCAAAAAGACCCGTTTTGTCGTGAAAAATGGATTGCATAGGTGCAAAGGACAGGTAGGTGTGTATAGAGATACTACAAAAAAAAATAGTTGTGGGTTGGGGCAGTGGGACGTAATCCTCTCAGAATGTGCTCATCGGCACCGGGTCCGCCGAGCACAGCTTCAGCCAGGGTAGCTCATCGCAGCGCCGCCTGGGTGGCTCATACATACTGTCGGGGAGTCTGTTAGTTAGAAGTGATCCGCATATCATCTAAACATGGCTCAAAACAACAGGGTAATATTGCCCCGGTCACTTCAATTGATTGAGGGATGTTCTCTTCTTCGAAAAGAGCTTCCATGTCCTGTATATAGGGATGTCAGTGGGGCTTTAAGTAACACCCCCAAAATAGGCATGGTATTCTTTCAATCTGTGGCATGGCTAAGTGCGTTGAGTGCGTTTGCTTGGATCGGTGGTTATCCTGTACAATTGCGATGTGCATTTTAAGAAGAATAATCGTACACTGTCAAAAACATGCATACGTACATTTTCCCCTTGGCATTTATTCTTGTGCAAAGCAAACACACCCTGTTACTGGCATACAGCGATGAAGTGGGATACAGAGGCGCCTGGGAAGGAGTTGAGGGAATCAGTGTCTTGCGCAAGGACACCACAGCTGTGGGTCTGGGGGACGTTGGGCTGCATTCTTTCAAGCTCTTCCCACACTTGACGAAGCTGACGTTATTTTGTAAACAACATTCTTCTGGCGGTCAGTGACTTGATGGTGACAAGCCAAGATCTTAACCACTTGTCCACAGCTGGAGCTTGCTAGCTAAGCCTCTCCTTCTTCTTTTCCTTTCTGCTCATCCCGTAAGAAGCACGTTGACTTTTTCCATGGGAGCCTATGTTCTGCATCCCACTGCCCTCATGTCTTCCGTCATTACATCTATCAACCTTCTCTTAGGTCGTTCTTGAGCTCTCTTGCCTGACAGCACGATTCTAATCATTCTACTCCAAATTTTTTCACCTCTCTCCTCTGGATGTGCCCAAACCCACAAAGTCTTCTCTCTCTAACTTTGTTGAGAACTGAACTCTGATCATCTCATTTCTAATCCTATCCAAGCTGGTCTCTCCCAAAGAGAACCTCAACAAATTCATTTCCGTCACCGTCACCTCTGCTTCTAGTTGCGTCCCCAGTGGAACCGTCTCTAAGCCATAGATCATGGTGAGCCAGCTAGATGTGCCTAGACTCCGAAAACGTATTCTCCCTTTGGATAGTCTTTGGCGTGGTCACTTTAGAGCGCCTCAGTGTCATGCGTGAGTGCGCATGCCATGGAAAGAAGGCAGAAAAATAATTGGAAAAGAAAAAAAAAACAGATGTGACAGCCATCTTTATAGCACCTTGTTGTCACGGCATAAAAAGCCTCATGATGACCCGATGGCATAAATTTCAGCCACCGGAGGCTCTAAGTGGATACATTTTTGCGGTTCAAACATGTAGTTATGGGTACGCATAAGAAAGATGCTAACAAATTAGCTTCAAATGTTCCTGGTTGAAGTACAGTCATTTGATTGACAAAGAGAACGGCTTGAATTTTCATTATGTTGAGGCCTCATTTAATATACTTGATTTTTTTAAAACCATTTAAATTTGTCAGGGTAACAAAACTCTTCTCTGACTTTAACTTTTCATGTTTCGAAAAGAGATTAAAATTTTTGACTTAATTCTAAACTATCAGAAGGATGGCAATGTCGTACTTTTAGCAAATGCTCCATTTGGGAAAATGTGCTTCAGGGCACAGAGATACAAGCCCGAGGCTAGACTAGAAAATACAAAGTATTTGTCACATTTGTGCATGCCATGCAGTAAAGGTAAGATTTTGACATTGCGCACTGTGACAACCACCTCGATACGCTGAGAGTTGACTTTCTTGCCCTTCTTGTTCCAGTAGACGACCGGCTTAGGATACCCGGTGGCTTGGCACACGAACGACGCCACGCCTCCCGATACGCCAATCTGGTCTGTAGGAATCTTGGTGAACTTGGGAGCAGCTGAGAGAAGAAAGCAGAAAAAAACAACAACTGAAAGTTGATCACAAAACCCGAGTGCACAACAAACACCCTGCTGACAACTTCCGATTTGCACCGGTCACAGTTTGCTTTGTGCTATCTTGTGTTGAGCTAAATTCGTGGGTATCATTTAGAGGACATTCTGAAGGACTTCCTGTGGGTCATAAATAAAAAATATGGCCGGGCTTCAGAGGAACAGCTCTCTCTGTCCAACTCACTCTTTTGCACTCTGCTTCTTGCAGGCCAGTCGGGCCCTGAACTGCAGCAAAGACACTCCGGGATGTTATGCAAGCATGAAGCGGACAATATACGAGCATCTAACTGCTGTGTATTAATAACAGATGGGTCAATTTGTCAGCAGAGGCATCACCTTGGGGCATTTGTACATGCAAATTCCGAGCTTCTTAACCATTTCAGTCGGTCTATCAACATTAATGCTAATTTGTTTGACCCACAGGGGGGGACATTGTGGAGAATGATGGCGACTTATGTGCTGCGTCGGAGTGCGGGAGTCGAAAAGTCCTGCAATTGCCCTCTGCAAGAAAACAACAATTTTCCAAGTCGGCCATTGAGGCACTATTACCGAGCCAACATTTTTCCTGGCGAGTGAGTCAGATCAATCAGTTAACATGCACCCACCCCCTTGCTATCTGTCTGTGGCCTGTTGCCATGGTGGCCATCTTAACTACTCGTCAGCTACAGAATCGCTGCGATCCATCAGGGCGAAGGCAGGATGACCCTTACCATGGCAACCTGAATCCCTCCTCCCACTTCCCCTAAGTCTGGGCGGCTAAGGTCCTGCTGTGTTGACTCACTCCTTCTCCAAAGATGGAAAAGGAGCCGGAAAAAAAAAAAAAAAAAACATCTCTTGCAGATTCTAAAAGGTATAACACATTTTTACATCTCACTGGCTAAAACAAGCATAATGTTTCATTTCAGTGGCTATTTACTTTGAACATGACCATGCTAAAATACCAGCTTTTCCGACTTGTAGGTTTACAAAACAATCTACATTTAGGGAATGGAACTGGTGCCACTTTTAAACTTCTGATTCTGCTTAACCATCAGAGCCCATTCGGATCCCCATCCCGATCTATCACATTTATGATTCTATTGGGAAAAAATATATATGTGAGATATGCCAGTAAGTTTCCAGGACTCGTATCACCACAGATTGTTTTCCCCTTGGACATACAGTGAAGAAAATAGGTATTTTAACACCCTGCTATATTGCAAGTTCTCCCACTTAGAAATCATGGAAGGTCCGAAATTTTTATCGTAGGTGCATGTCCACTGTGAGAGAGATAATCAAAAAAGAAAAGTCCAGAAATCACAATGTATGATTTTTTTAATGATTTATTTGTGTGATAAAGCTGCAAATAAGTATTTGAACACCTGGCTATCAGCTAGAATTCTGACCCTCAAAGACCTGTTAGTCCGCCTTTAAAAGTCCACCTCCACTCCCAGTTTTATCCTGAATCAGATGCACCCGTGTGAGGTCGTTAGCTGCATAAAGACGCCTGTCCACCCCATACAATCAGTAAGACTCAAACCCGTAACATGGCCAAAACCAAAGAGCTGTCCAAAGACACCAGAGACAAAATTGTACAACTCCACACGGCTGGAAAGGGCTACGGAGAAATTGCCAAGCAGCCTGGTGAAAAAATGTCCAGCATTGGAGCACTCATTAGAAAATGGAAGAAGCTAAAACCTCTAACGTCTCACGCACTTCCCAACCTTCTCTGCCATGCCTTCATGCAAACTTGGAAGGATTTTCTCAGAATCCTCAGCAGCTCCATCATCTCAGCTTCTTTGATGTTGTTCACTTCTTCAAAACAGGTCTCATTGATAAGCTGGTTGAATTTAGGAAAGAGGAAAAAATTGTAAAAAGCCCAGTCAATTGGGTAGGGGAGGTTGCATTAGTGGAGTGTTTTATTTTTTTTGTGGGGGGGGGGGACCTGCACCCCGCAGGAAGTGTCAGATGCTCAGAACATTGTGAGTGCCATTGTGAATATATTCTCTTGCTCCCTCCGCACTTGACAAATTAAACGCCGTAGTTGATGTGCTGATTGATTATCTGGCCCTCATTTTAGGGGAAATGTGTAGTCTGGATTTGAAATCTACCGTTTGTGACACCAATCCTGGATCTTTTCTGACACACCTCGTATGTCTGGTAGAAAATGAGGGGGAAAAATGTACAGTACAAGATACAGTGGTACATTTAGGTTTTAATTCCTTCCTCATAATCACTCTGGAGGATTTAGGGCAAAAAAATTGACTGATACGATGTATTCGGAAATGCTCGTAAACACCACCCCAGCCCCTCTAAATCCCCCCTGTCCCAGTAGAAGGAAAAACAAGCCTAAACCATGATACTCCCACCAGCATTTTTCTCTCTGGGTGTGGCGTTCCTCTGCTGATGATGTGCAATGTTATTTTGGCGCCAAACATGGGAGTTGTTGCCAGAAATTCTACCCTGGTGTCATCAGACCACAACACAGTTTCCGGCAGGCCTTGAGACACGTGAATATTGTTTTTGCGAAATTTAGCCGTGCCTGGATATTATTCTTGGTTTCTTAAAAAAAAAAGCAAATATATATATTTGATTGGGGCTGCATTCATGCTTTTTAGATCCACTGCTTTTTGCGACAAGTCACTTGAATAATATCATATCATAACGCCACAGCGTCCTATAAAGAAAGAAATGGGACAAAGCCAAAAATGTCAGAAATGAAGTGGTTTCATCTAATGCTTAGTCACAATCCCAACAGGATGATACGTAAAGCTGGAGTTGGCACAGAGCAGTCAGTCAGAACAAATTCGTGGCCATCATAGGACCCGAGAGGACCGTATATCTGGCCTACTACACCCAAAGAGAAGATTTGGAGCGCTACGAGCCGTGAGCCCCTAAAACCTGCGAAAGTCGGGGAAAAAAAACTGTAAACGTCAGACCAACCTTGCTCCTGCAACAAGATTATGACAGTATTTCATATGCTTTGTTGAGCACAAACACGGTCTCACTGGCTTTATGTACAGTCCAGAATGTTTTCTGTACTCTCTTAAATGCGCTTCAACACCAATCCTCTTGCAAAACCGACCCCGCTGGCAATGTTACCACTTAAGCCTCTTCTTAAAGCCAGGGAAAAGCCCTGCAAGGCACTGACTTTGCGTGGATTTGCCCTGAACAAAAAACTTGTTATGGCTGGATGGTTTTAGGAAGCTGCCTGGAAAATGGGCTACTAATGAGCGGCTCTTTCTCTTAATAGAAGCTTTCACTCGTTTTCACCGAAGCAGCCAGGTCGACTAATCTTCTACCTACCACTTGCCTGCTTTTACAAAACACCTTTTTAAACCTCTAATCGTCTAAGTGACTGATTGAAGCTGCGCTCCGTTTCAGGTCTAACAAAGCAATCGACATGGGAACAAATGAAGGTCTGGGATGTCTGCCGCCGGTCAGGTTGCGATCGTCTCGCTTTTAAAACGGTAAATGCAAATGAAATGCATCCTCGCTGAAAGATGTAGGCCCATACAGGGCGGGAAGAGCTGATGTTGCAAATTGCATTTGGCTTTTATCGTGAAACATTACTGATGTCAGGGGTTTACAGCGCAAGCAGATGTGGTCTGACTAGCCTTGAAGTCATGTTGACTTCCTGCTTGTCTGTTTTGACTAAAGACAAATGCATCTCATTTTAATTGCCTGTAATAAGGACTTCCTTGAAATAAAGATGATTGAGGCATTCCACCTAATCCAAAGTCTTATGGAAATAAAATGCATGAACGCAATATACTGTACAATTAACTATAACATTTGTAAAATTGTCCTGCACATCGATCTGATTATATAATCAATAATTACAATTATACTACCTTGACCAATATAAAAATACCATTTGTTTCCTGTCCCCCCACAATTTTCTTAGAAAGAAAAGTTTAAATCATTATTTAGTTGTCTCTAGGTTTTCGCTCAGTCCTGTTACCCAAGCACATCACCCCCCCCCCCAAAAAAAAAAAGTATGGACTATTCCACAAGGTCCAGAGAAAGTGGCATCATTCAGATCATCTGACAAAAGTATTTGTATTTGTCCAAAAAAAGAGCATTATAACAAGCAAATTGACCTAATTTAGCAGAATGTCTCATAATGTAGCGCAAAATTCTGTATGATACATTCTGCCTCTATAATTCCAACTGACAGGTAACTATGGAAATGTATGTTTACTGTAAATAATACATGTATAGCTCACTGATATGGCAAAGAAAATATAATTGTCGCAAATTAGTAATCCAAATCAAAAAGAACATTACAAGAATGCCTTCCAGACAAATGCAATTTGCTTTTTTTGTGTTGTGAACACGGACAGCATGTGCGTGCGTGCGTGCGTGCGTGGACCACTGAGGCAGGAAATCAGAGCAAATGTTGTCATAAAAAAAAAAATGATGAGAAACATGCTGATGGGTCCTCCCGGCTTATCAAAACATTAACGAGCAGCAGTCCACTTCCAGTGTACTCATAAGACTGCTTTTACTCCCTCCTCTGTATCGCACAAACTAACACACACACACAGTTTCTTCGAGATATGACAAAAGCCTGGGCAAGCCAAATCCCACACACGGACCCCCTCCTCATTCACAGTATTAACACATGGCACATCGCATTCACACCTGATTCCATACAGCAGCTGCCATTCACACACACGATTGGCCGGTTATGGACAGAATGTTGTCTGGGAAACAAGACGGCGAGGCATTGACAAATGCTGCAATCTGACTGACGGACGATTTCAATGTCAACATGCAATCTCCGGACATCCTGCCTATTTCCAAAGAAACACTCCCAGCTGTCACAGAACTTTTGTTGCTTTGGCGACAAAATAATGTAGAACAGCCTTTTCTTACAAGAATTTAGGAAGCTTTCAGACAAAAAGGGATGGACTATAATGAGAAAATGTTTGGGACTTGATGCACATTTTTCTTAATCTCTTTTTTTTTTAAATCCGATTTTCATTTTGGCTTTTGACATAAATTATTGTCACTTTTTAGCAGTTCTTTTCCAAATCCATTGTCGTTTCAGAATCTTTTTTTTCATATATTTTCTCTCACGTTAATCACTATTTATAGTCTTCCTGGTGCCGTGTATTTATAGTCTTACTGCTGCCGATATTTTACTTAATCCTTCCAGATTATTTATTTATTTATTCTGGACAACAAAAATATTACAGGCCCTGTGTGAAAAAATAATGGTCCCCTAAAGGTAATAATTGACTGGCGTGTTCTGAAATTTAGAATTCATTCAATTTAAATCTGGACGGCACAGTGGATCAGATGGAAAGGGTTGGCTTTACAATTCTGAGGTCCTGGGTTCAATCCCAGAACCCCATGTCTGAAGTTTCCATGTTTTTTCTCCGGGCACTCCGGTTTCCTCCCACATCCCAAAAACATGCAACATTAATTGGACACTGTAAATTCCCCCTTGGTGTGGATGTGAGTGCTGCTAACCCTGTCTCCATGTTGCCTGCAATTGGCTGGCAACCAGTTCAGGGTGTGCCCTGCCTCCTGCCCATTGACAGCTGGGATAGGCTCCAGCATTCCCGTGACCCTCGTGTGTATAAGCAGCTAAGGAAATGGATGGATGGATGAATAAACTTAAATCTGTAGGCATCACTGTATATCAGATGAATTTTCACCATATTTTAAATAAATTTAAATGTCATTAATCTGTTCCAGAAACCATAAAAACACAACCCCAAAAATTATGCACTTGAAAAAAATGGGGGGGGGGGGTTGTATCGACTCAATAGATAATAAAATAAAAGATGTAAAGTAATTAACTACTTTTATGAGCATCTAATTACGATGCATATTGTAGTATTTCATTTTATGGGATCTGTGCCTTTTTGGCCATGGCCTCGTAAGTGACGTCAGAATTCGGCGTGAGCGTTTGGGCCTTGGCTGTGTCCTACAACAGCTCCTTGTGAACGTTCATTTTCTATTTGTATGATTGACTGTCCAAATTGAAGATGACCGAATACAATTCGTGAGAAAAAATGTAAAATACAGTAGACATACCTGGGGCTGCAGAAAGATTGTTCACATTAATTATCAGGATGATGAGACACAGTAGGAGACACAAGGAGGTCCTGATGCGGAACCCAGGGATCAGCCTCGTGGACTGGGCAGGCGCAGGGCCTGTGCTGGACAGATGCATGGTCCCGATGTAGGCCGCTTGGAGAGGACTGAAACGTGGTTGGGGCTTCACTCAGCAGGGGTAGGCACTCTGCAGACACACGCAAGAACATGAAGGTCAGCCAAAATGGAGGAAAACATTGTCGCCGCATCTCTGATTCATCGATGAAATGTCAGAGCGCTGCAAAGGGAAGAGGGGACTCATCCCAAAATTCAAAACGAGGTAGGAGAAATCCTCCTCATGAAGAAAAATTAAAGGCAAATTCATGCTAATGCAGGATTATGTCTTTTGATTTCGCCAGAGCACTTCGAACTGGGATTAAGAGCTCATGTGGGCCAACCCTGACTCGACTAATACCAGAACAATAGAGCCAGTGTGCACCAAGTAAGACAAGAAACAAGCACAAATTATTATTTTGCCACACTGCTTCGGCATTAATGAGCCTCTCTACCAGTGAACCGTGAAGTAATCTGCAGTGATATATTTTTAAATTTCTTTACCCTCCTCAAAAGTCATGATAATTTCATTAATCTGGAGCTCTGATTTAAGTAATTCAATTTCACTGTTATGGTGCAACATAAAAGAGTCAATTAATAATACATCTTGAGAGCGCCACAGCAACGGAAAATATTTATTTAAAGAGGTGTAAAAATAAGGCAAAAATGCAACAGCGTCGCATACGTCAAAGACTTCAGATTTAAGGGAGGTCGTCATCCGTCCCCCTTCCTCTGAAGAACACGCCCGGCCTCCTACGTACGGCTGCACATAATTCTGCTCTGTGTTCTTGCAGAGAATCACACAAGCAGAGTAAAGGCTCACTGTCCCTCCATCAATAACTCTTCAGTCTGTCCTCCTCCTCCTCCTCCTCTCCTCCATGACAGAACACAGGTGGGGGAGAAAGGGGTCTTTGTTAACCTGTCACATATGACTCACATCAGAACCAAACCAAGCACCAACACTAAGTATGTGGGAGAAAATAATGAGGCCCGCCGCAATTAAACCATTAGTCAGAGGTTGGGCTTGTTCCGTCTGAAACTTCATCTTCTCAAGAAATTTTGTGCAAATATGCGCATCCAACATTGCAGGAATTGTTGAACGATAAAAATAAAAAATAAAAAAACTCGGGCCTTTAAGGCTGCCGCACCCCAAGCGAGGTGGTTCAAGTGGACCATTACAAACGAAATAAAAGTTGAAGGCTCTTTGCCACACACAAAGCGATTGATTGAGCACCGGCACATTGATTGACAAGTGATCGAGAAATATGGAGGAATCAGGTCATATTGTAAAATGCCCAAATTAATGTTGGAGTTATGGAATGGAAATTGTGTGCGTTTTGGGAATGTGGAAATAATAGCCCGATATGTCCCGTTTGACGTCGGAATGTTGGCCCGAATGTTGCAAAGTTGTCGGACAAACCAGGACACGCTGGAGAGACAATGTCTCTCGGCTGGCTTGGGAACGCCTCGGTATCCCTCCGGAAGAGCTGGAAGAAGTGGCTGGGGAAAGGGAAGCCTGTGTGTCCCTGCTGAAGCTACTTCCCCCGCGACCCGACCCGGAAAAGCGGTAGATAATGTATGGATGGGTGAAATGAAAAATTTATTTATTTCAACAGATTTCCTCATTTTCATGTAGAATGTGGAATTTTGGAAAAGGGTCAACTTGGGTAATATAAAAAAAAAATGAATGAATGAATATTTAGACATTGGGTGGCGGCTGCTTTGTGCTTTTTTTTTTACATGGCTAAAACGTGTGACCAGAAGATCTGCATTGCAAATTTGTGTGTTAGGAATGTCACATCACATTTTCTTGTATGTAATTTACTGTACGTCTTCCCTTATTTTTGGGTAATTTGGTTGCTTTCCACATTCTAAAAGCATCCATGTTGGTATTTGTGATAACTCGAAATTGCTCTAATGCAAAAATGTGAGTGTGAAGAGTTGTTCGTCAATTTGTGACATGGGAGTGAATGGGGAGTGTAATCCACCTTTCACTCAAAGTCATCTGAAATAGACTCCGGCTCACCTGTGACCCCGAAGAGGATAAGCAGTAGAAAATGGATGGATAGCTACAGAGGGAAGTCAGAGAGTGAGGGATCAGTTGTCTCATTCTTTCTTGCAGGCATTGGATTCTTGTTTGAGGTTGAGACCAAATATTTTCCTTGGAGTTTTAGATCAAACTCCAAGTTATTGAACTGCTAAATTTATTAAGTAAGTGGGATCGATTGTTTGGAGTAGGAGGCAATTTGTTTTGGAATAATTTGATCCATCTTCAACATTTGAGAAACACTGCTCCAATTTCATCCAAATAATTTTGTCCAGATTGTGTAATGGCCAGGCCAGGGCCAGCAAGGCCTTCAGAAGCACTAACTTACATTCATAATATAAACTCTAACATTTGTTCCATGAAAGTGTAATAAGTCATTCCCAACACTATGTTCTCTTCATTTCATAATTCTCTTGGCTGCTCCACTTTCAGGACATCTAGCTGTTGGATTTTCTTTGTCCAATCAGGTTTCAGCATCTCTGTTTTGCCTTGTTAATGTTACCTACCCCAGAACCTTTAGAATCAGAGATGCTGGTCCATTTAATTTAAAGCACAGCATATTACCAATAGGATTGATTCTTTAACCAATCAGATTGGAAATTTGTCCTGGACCTTGATGACATCAGCATTTTTCTGTCACCTGATTGGTCGGATTTACCACAGCCAAGTTTGACAAGCAACACAATTCTGGACATATTAATACATTTAAAATTCAACATTTCTAGAGAGTATGATGATGTCACAGTTGCGCGCCGTTATAGTGTGTTTTTGGCACAACATTTACATGATTTATACATTTGTGACCTGATACTTGTGGTATTAAAAAGCTATTTTCGCAAATCCGGGGTACCAAATGCATGGCCCGGCACTCGTAAATGCTCAGAGCGTGACATGGCATGTATCTGCACATGAGAGGCCAGATTGTCATTGATGTATCAGCATGCGCATAAGCGATGCCTTCACCGCGACATCCCCGCTGCGTGGGCGCTAATGGTGTGTCGAGATTACCGCTGACCCTTCCTTGCCTATTTTCCTAAACGAAAGCGGCATTTTTGGTGCGTCGCATATTCAAAGACTCCCCGTCCACTTATCGAGCTAATGACCTGCTCCAACACATTACAGGCTGCCACTTCCTCCTCTAAAAATAGCCAATCTGGAAAAACACGTCTGTCTATCTGATATACAGGCTCTGTTTCGCGCAGCACTCCACATCCTCGGTCTTATCTCGGGCCGGCGTAATCGAGGTTCAATAGAAAAGCTTTCAACGTGTCTTTTTTTTTTTTTCTCAATTGAACAATATGATAAGAAGAATCATGGCTGATTTAAGCTTCACCGGCAGCCCGTTAAGTAAATTCTCCTCTTAGGGAAACTCAATTTGCTGCTGTTAATCTAACTAGGGCTGCCGCTTCTCTGTGCAGCCGCGTGGCCACTCCAACATTCGACACTGCTCATACATATTTCACTGTCTGCTCCCTCTCTCCCGCAATCCAGGCTGTCGGAGGCCTCCCAATCTCACCGTGCCCTCGGCGTAACCCTCCATATCTTTCCTGCAGTTTATCCGGTGTTCCCTGTTGTCTTTCACCTACTGACAAAGTTGCGCTCTCTCCTTCTCTTCCACTTTTGTCCCTCACCCAGCCTCCCATACCCTTATTTAACCTTACCCTCGTTTCACTTCTGCATCAGGTGCTGTTTTGGGGAAATCTCCTTGTCTCCCTCCTCCCTTGTCTTCTTGTTAACCTCCCGTGATGCCATCCGTGGCGGGACACCCATTCGTTCATCCCCTTCCTTCTCCCAAGGTGCACTCTAACCTCTAGCTGATGGCCAAATGCTTTCTCCAGTTGCCAGCTGATCTGCATCGGCTCCTCCAGCTGCAGCTCAGCCATCGACAGCATTCATACAAAAGACTTTGGAGCATTTTACAGCTGGGTTATTGGAGGAAGGCAGCCAAAGCACATCCAGTAAGCGGCAGCTTGCTGGTGCTTGGGTTCAAATCTCGAGTGGCCATGTAGCAAGAAATGCACTCTGGTCGTGTTGAAAGGAAAACACATGGTCATCATTAGGCTCTGACCTTTACGGGCGCACTTCGCAACTTGAATGTCAAGAGTTTATTAAACAAAGGTATTAAAAGCCTTTAGGTCAAATTTTGTTTAGAAACTTTTAAATTCCATAGGAGAATTTTTTTTTTTTTTCCAAGGACCCCTTTATATTCCTAAAATCAATTAAACACAGCTACAATGTGAACCTCATAAATGCCATATGAATGAAAAAAGGTCAGAATTTCATGATTATACAATCATAATCTTAAATGAATAAAGTTGTACTTTTCCAAGATTAAGTCATAATATTATATTAAAGTCAAGGTTTAACATCCTCTCCTGAAGCAACATTTTAACAAGCAAATTTTAAAAATACAACTTTATTCTTGTGGCTTTTAATATAGGAAAGACACCTTTATTATCTCAAAAGAAATTACCATAATTTCCGGCCTATAAACCGTAACTTTTTTCACATGCTTTCAACCCTGCGGTTTATGTGGTGATGCGGCTAATTTGTGCATTTTTTTCTAACAGCCGAAAGGGGGCACTCGAGCGGAAAAGGTACGTGAATAAATGTGCCAAGGAAGTGATTTTAACCGGTCCGGCCTTATTAGTGCTCCGCTACCGTGTTATTGCCGTGTCTTAGTGATTTTTGCCGGTATGTTTTTTTTAACCGGCTCTGTTAGCGCGGTGCTAGCGTTAGCATTAGCGCGGCGGCGCTAGCATTAAACTTTGTACCGTCTTTTATGTAAATTATCTCGTGTTTCAATGTTGGCACTTACGGCTTTTACACAGCTGCTGCGTATATATGTACCGAATGGTATTTCCTTGACAAAAGTACTGGGTGAGGCTTATAACCAGGTGCGCTCTGGAGGCCGGGAATTACGGTAGAACATGACATTTTTCCAGAGGTTGGATCAGTCTTTCTCCAAACTGGGCTGTGGGTCATTATTTTCCTTGAGAGATCATTAGGTGTATCATGGGGAATTAACAAAATTCTCTTAATAGGTCTGAAAAACGTTGAGAGATTTGGGTTTGAAGACATCGATCCATCCATTTTCTGAGCCACTTATCTTCATGAGACAATGTAAAAAATAAAAATAAAAATCTATATATACTACATTCATATCGAGTGGAAACCCCCCATGTCCAAATTTGGTTTTTGTTTTTCCACAAACTGATACTATTGGTCACCCACAACGTGGGTCTATAAATTTTACAAGTGATTGCCTAATTCAAAGTAGATATCTTATTTCTAAAGACATTAAATATGTTTGAAGATAAGTACTGGAAACATATGCAAAGACATAACTGTGCTGAATTGATGAGCTTCAGCATCTTGTTCACCATTTGAACTAAATCACAGCCCACGTGATGTCACAGGGATGCGGTGTATATTTTCTAGCGTGAGGCCCCGCCCCAACATGACATCATTTCGTTTGGCTTTTCAGGTGTGTGTTAGCTGTACTTAGCTTCCATAACAAGGCCCATTTACCACTCCAGTGTGCAGTTCGCAAGATAACGAGAGCTAAACCCCCGAAAATGCAAATTCATTGGATGCCTCGATTTACAGAACAGCTTGGGGAGTTTAATTGAGCAAATGAAAAAGCAATGGATTGCCTTTATAAAGACAAGGACGGATGAGGAGATTTATATATGTACACTTAACATTTTTTTCTTCTTCAATCAAATTTGGCAGGCTTGTTTGCATTACTCTTCTCTGCGACGTGTCGAATTTGTAATGCATTCTATGGCCGAACTGCAGTCCCTGAAGCCTCCCTTCATCGACATCACAACTCGTCGTGCCTAATCATATCTCAGCATCGAGTGAATATGTATCACAAAAGAAGGCACGGAGTTGGAAGCTTATTACCGTTTCAGCGTGACAAGACAGATGGTCATCCAGACAGCGAAGATTGATGGGAGCTACATGTGCTCCATATTGCATGGAACAGATAATGACACCACAGCTCAGGTGGTGAAATGTACACCGGTTAATGTGCTCCAACAGGCTGATGTAATCAAATTGGTTAGTGTGGCCCTGCTCTACTGGGAGCCCTCGGAAGATTTTATTATTTTTTTCATGTCACCTCGCCCATTTACCCATGATGTTTTTTATCGCAAGGAGGAGGCAACAATAGCTACGGACCAGTCGCCATGACGACAATCAGACGGCGCTAAAATAAAAAGATCATCCAGGAAGGCCACGCACACTGTGAGGCAGACATTTTTCATGTCACGTTTGACTGTAGATGGGAAAAAAAATGTGTGTGTGTGGGGTGGGGGGTAGTAGAAATAGATTTAACACTATTGCTCTGCATTGCACCACAAAACTTTGCGGAATTCTAATGAATTCAAAGTCATTTTTGTTCTTTCATGTTTACACCACAGCCTGTGATTTAATCGCGCACACGACGCAGATCCAAAATAACTTTGTCGTCAATTATTCATGGCTTTGTGTGCCATTCTTTCGAAAAGTTGAGAAGAAGGGTGTATTCGTCACACGCCGGGACACAGCTTTGACAAATATTACCTCATGCTTCCCGTGACCCTGCAAACTTTAGGCGAGTGCGACTCGAAAATGCATGCACGCCCACTAGGCAATTTACAGGCACACACAACTGCACACACACTTACACGTTTTCTTTTTTAAACGCACACAAGCATAGCAGATGGCAAAGCATCATGGGGGAGATTGGCAGTCTCTCTCTGTCACACTTTTCTCTTTCACACACACAATTTTGAAGATATACACACAGACACACGTGCACAAACACGCACACACACACACAGTCACATTGAGGATCAGAGGCACAGGATGAAGTATGGCTCACTGCAGGCATGGGTTGCGTTGCCCCGGTTACATTTTTAGGGGTGGAAACAAAATATCTAAGACTCTATAACAGAAAACGCACCTGTCACTCAAATAGAGAGAATATTTGTCTTGAATATAAATGAATGCGGCAGGCTAAGTTACATTTCTGGGTTTCTTAAATCGTTAACGCGTCTACATCTGCGTGACAACTCATCTGTTTACATTCACAGGTAACAACATAAGGTACGACTATCTGCATCAAAGATGGGCTTTTAAAGGGATGATGTTCACTCTTGACAATGATGCCAATCCAATAACACTTGATTGGATTCTGTTTTGGGTTTTCTGCTAAAATGTCACTACACGATTTAGACAGGGAGGCCGATTGGACAAAGAATGCAAGTGATCACTGGACTCTGGACTATATAGCATCATTATCTAGGACATTAAAATGTTCATAAAACAAAGTCAATACTGTATTTAAGCCCAATATTTATGTTGTGGCTCTTGACTTTAAATAATTGAAGAGGAAGGAAATGAAAAAGTGCCGCCCTGAGATACAAGTTTCATTTGTTCCGTGACCACACTTGCAATGCAAATGCTTCACAACTAATTTAATTGATTTAGTAAACTGTACTCCCAAAGGTGTTTGTTTGCAGAGGTTAAAGAATATATGCCTGTGCGTTAAGACTGCACGATAATTCGCATTTGAATCGTTGGGTACCACAATTAAATGATCCCAATTGTCTGGGATTTTTTTTTCATTTAAAATATGAACATATCTGCATATGAAAAATCCTTCATTCATAGGACTGCCAGCAACCCAGTCGGCCAGCTACCAAGGAGCAAATTTACTGTATGGTTTAGGCTTAATTCTGAGAGGGCCAACTTCAAAATAAAAGCTTCATATATAACTACATTGGACATCAATGCTTTTATTTTGAAGTTGGACATGGAACACGGTGCCAACTATGCATTCGCTCCCTGGTGGCTGGATGACTAGGTTGCAAGCTCTGCTACAAATGAAGTACTTTTCATCAGCAGCAATGTGATTACATGTAAATAAAAATAAATAAATAAATAAAATGAACATGAAAATATCAGCGACGATCGGGTCCATTTAGTCATAGCAGCCTAAATCGTAATCATGATTATGAAATTTGATTAATTGGACAGTTATAGAATCCTGTATATATCAAATTATGAAATCTTTTGTTGTGGTGAATACAGCTGTGATCATAAATTGATATATTGTTTTCATTTAATTGATTTGATGTGTGCAGATTATTAAAGAAAAACATAAAACCATAGGCACATTCCTCTCTGGTGTTTTACATTTTACGGCAAGGGTTTTTCTTGATGTTACCACTTAACTGACCGTTAAGGCATGACTAACTGGGTGTCACATATTCAAAGTGATGGATTTATAGATGTACTTTGCTTCATTTGAGCTACATTAAACGCGGCATCACCTGCTTTTTCGGTGCTATCGTCTGCTTTGAATGGTAATTGAAGAAGCTATTAACCTTTCCAAATGCACAACATCAGCACGTCATTAAAATTACACACAGGCATCGCAATTGCTTTGGACCGTTTTAGTTGCTGGATCCCTTTTTTTCCACCCCTATAAAAAAAGATGTGGATGTGCTTCAGCTGTCGCTCATCACAATTTCATAGGTAGGACAACACAAGAAATTGATGATGGGGCGTAAATGGGGGGATGGAGCCTGACTAAAGTTCGCTTCATGAAATGCAACATAAAATACTCTGCAAATCTGCTACTCCCCAACAAGGCAATAAACACGCACTCCGATTGGGGCTCTAAGGTCAAAAGCTCCCAACACTACATCCTATAAGAGAGGCACGAGATCAGCTGGGCGACAGATGGAGTGGCTTCCTCTGAGCAATAAATGTATTAGCAAATGGCATGAAAGTATATATAGAGAGTATTATAACAGGGAATCAAAGGATGCAGAAGTGTTTTTGGAAACGAGCTGCTGTTTTCACACAAGTGTCAAAATAAGTAAGCACCAAATCTAATCATTTGATTGAAACACATTCTAATTTTTATTATATTAAAGAAGCACAGACGTAGCTTTTTCGTTTCTGTCAATCCATCTTCTACTTTTGTTTTGATGAAAAATGACAAGCGTCAATATATTAAGGGAGTGGTGAAATGATTTGTGTTCTTTATATAAACACAAAACATGAATACACTTTCAAACATCTAGGGATTTTAGGAATATACAGTGTTATAAATTTACAATACAATTATTTGGAATGCTCTAAAATGGTACAAAACATTAGATTGCCTTCAATTTGCTCAACATTGTCATTAATATCTCCCACAATGTGCTTTGCTACTTTTTTGTGTCATTTGAAGCCAGAAGATACCAATTAGACAAATATCACTTCAACTCAAAGTAGTCAGAATGATAACATACTATTACTTTATTGCTTGTGAGATTATTATTCTTATAATTGATTGATTTCTAATCTCTTCTGCATTGGATCTCTGTGCGGATATACAGTGAAGAAAATAAGTATTTGAACACCTTGCTATATTGCAAGTTCTCCCACTCAGAAATCATGGAGGGGTCTGAAATTTTCAATCTCAATCGGAGTGGAGCCCCATGCAAGATATCACCTCATGGGGTCTCAATGATTCTGAGAAAGGTGTGGAATCAGCCCAGGACTACATGACAGGACTTGGTCAACGACCTGAAAAGAGCTGGGACCACCGTTTCCAAGGTGACTGTTTGTAATACACTAAGACGTCATGGTTTGAAATGATCCATGACACGGACGGTTGCCCTGCTTGACCCAGCACATGTCAAGGCCTGTCTTAAATTTGCCAATGACCATTTGGATGACACAGAGGAGTCATGGGAGAATGTTGTGTGGTCAGATGAGACCAAAATGGAACTTTTTGGTCATAATTCCACGAACCGTCTTTGGGGGAAGACGAATGATGAGTTCCAGCCCAAGAACGCCATCCCTACTGTGAAGCATATGGGTGGTGGCATCATGCTTTGGGGGTGTTTTTCTACACATGGGACAGAAAGACTGCACTGTATTAAGAAGAGGATGACCGCGGCCATGTATTGTGAGATTTTGGGGGAACAACCTCTTTCCCTCAGTCAGAGCATTGAAGATGGGTTGTGGCTGGGTCTTTCAACATGAAAATGACATGAAGCACACAGCCAGGAAAACCAAGGAGTGGCTCCGTAAGAAGCATATCAAGCTTCTGGCGTGGCCTCGCCAGTCTCCAGACCTAAACCCAACAGAGAATCTTTGGAGGGAGCTGAAACTTCGTGTTTCTCAGCGACAGCTCAGAAATCTGTCTGGTCTAGAGAAGATCTGTGTGGAGGAGTGGGCCAAAATCCCCCCTGAAGTGTGTGCAAACCTGGTGAACAATCACAGGAAACGTTTTCCCTCTGTTATTCCAGACAAAAGCTCCTGTAACAAATATTAACATTAGTTTTCAAATACTTATTTGCAGCTGTATCACTCAAATAAATTGTTAAAAAAAAAATCATCATTGTGATTTCTGGATTGTTCTTTTTAGATGATCTCTCTCACAGTGGACATGCACCTAAGATGAACATTTCAGACCCCTCCATTATTTCTAAGTGTGAGAACATGCAATATAGCAGGGTGTTCAAATACCTATTTTACTCACTGTACATATATGTATGTCACTTGGGATTTTCTTACATTATGACTTGGAGATTCAATTCAGGAAGTTCATTTTAAGCCAAAAAGGGCCATAATACAGACACAAAACGCACATCAGATGATTCATGCATGTCCACAATGTAAGGTCAATACCTACTCACTGAACAGCTACAAAAACCAAGGACAGGTAAACACTGTATTTCAAAGTGGGTTCTTTCAAAAGTATTTCATTTCATTTGATTCGTGCTCATTCTCTGTTATTTTCCTTTCAGAGGAAAAACATTTCTATGCAGGCAGCCACTCATTTTCTAGCCTGACAGTTGCGTCAGCTTCCGGCCATATTAGCATATCCAAGGCCTTCATAAAACTCCAATACTATCTACTATATGCATATACTGATTATAGCGATTTGTGCATTGTATGAAGATTTGTTCTTCTGCAATCTATCCATCTATTGCAAATCCATGAATCTGTCCATCTGTATTGCTAGCTAGCTATAGCTATTACTGTATCTCTCTATCTGACAATCATTTCAAAAGTGGAGGGTGGGGACAAATTGTTCATCAGTAATCCAACTTTCATGAACAAATGAGCACCCTCTCTCATTTAACTGCTCCTCTCTAGAGTGGCCAAAGATCTACAGTACTGTATTTCCGCCCAAACTGTCCAACACTGGTTGGCGGCCCGCGGGTTGTCAGCCAAATTTGAATTTGTGACACTGGTGAGTCGCTCCAGGAAGCAGCAACTCTTTTAACACAGAAGAAGGAAGATTTGTCGCATCATTATAATGGCAAACACATTCAGATCCTCTGACTTTAGCTTATCAAAGGTGAATACTTTCTGATTCCAGCCATGAAAAGAGACAAAAACAAGACATTCACAGACAGCAGCTTTTCTTAAAAAAAAATCGGATCAACATTCTGTTGCTATTTCCTGTCATGTTATTAATCAAACACTACTCCAGTTATTGCCAAAAATTAAAGCGTGCCAACTATGTTCCAATTTAAATTTTAAAAAATCCTCCTGAGGGCAACACAACCTAAACACATGAAATTAGAGCCAATAATTCCCAAATATATGCTTTTCATAACCAGAATAACTGTATGTGAACATGAAGATATAAATATGCAATTTAATCAAAAGGCAAATTCACTTGTTCTGAACTTTTATCCATCCATTAATCCATTTTCTTAGCCACTTATCCCCACAAGGGTCGCAGGGAGTGTTGGAGCCTATCCTAACTATCAACAGGCAGGAGGCGGGGTACACCTTGAACTGGTTGCCAGCCAATCACAGGGCACATCGAGACAAATGGCCGGACTCACAATCACACCTAGGGGCAATTTAAAGTGTCCAATTGATGTTGCATGTTTTTGGGATGTGGGAGGAAACCGGAGTGCCTGGAGGAAACCCACGCAGGCACAGGGAGAACATGCAAACTCCACACAGGCGGGTCTGGGATTGAACTCAGGACCTCAGAACTGCGAGGACAATGCTTTCCATCTGATTCACCGTGCCGCTCGTGTTTTTATCCATCAGCAAATAGTTAACATATTGACACATAGGCACACAAGACTCCCGTGACCCTTGTGAGGATAAGTGGCTCACTGGATGGATGGACAACAAAATATGTACATTTATTCTGCTCATTTATGTACTTACAACATATTTCAAAATATGGATTTGAAATGTTTTAATCAATCACCAGTGTACTATTCTAGATGGCAAATAAATGCAAAGAATGTCCACCTCATTCAGTACGATCCCTTAAAACATATTAAGAACTACATACCTGCTGTCACTATCATCCTATCTGGTTCTTGCCATTATTTTTTAGAAGAGTGAATGGTTGAAGGTCTATTGTGAAAACACCACCTACACACACACACACACGCAGACACACAAGACAAACACCTCCAACCAAGGCACATTGAAGCCAATTAACGAGTTCCTCCAGGAGTAAAGTTCCCTGGCAACACGGAACACCAGCATCTCCCAGGATTGCCATTGTCTGTTACCCCCGCTATACCGTCGTCATACCCTGCCGGCACTTTATGAACGAGCAATGCAAGGCCCTTATTTATTTTTTATAGGGAACACGACTTGATTGTTCGAAAGATCATCTGGGCTCATAACCGTCGCCTGAAGAAATGCAGTCATCTATATGAATTCACTAATTGCTTTATCGTTCCAAAATAATCCATTTTGGATGGCGCTAATGTGAAGAGACTTCACTGTGATTGGAATAAGAGTGTTATTTTCTGTCATCGTGCAGTGATGTTGCTGTAAAACAGACAAGCACCTGGCGCAAAAACTGAAGATGAAATGTAATTATACAGTATATTACAGACTGTGCTGACGATTACTTTTTACCTCCTCCTGTGCTGCAATCTAGAAGCAATTATTCATTCATTCTCAGTCTAAGTAAATGATCCGCCGCCCGATCGGAACGGGCTTATTAATTTTCTGGAGATGTTGTGTTTCCCCGCAATTCAATTCTTCCCCTGTTTAATTGCGCAACCATGGTACTACCTGACTGACTTTGTCACATGACCTGCCACCCAGTGGGAGCTCATTATCTCACAATGGCGACGCCGCTGAGATCGTGGACGGAACTTTACTTTGCATGATGGTATTTGCTTAAGGTTAAAATGAGTGCAGAGACAGAACCCGGCAGCATTACTGATAGATGACTTTCATTTTGGCGAGGCAGCATATGCTCGGGACCAAGTTCCGCTTAAATGCACCACACGCAGCCGGCTTTGCAGTTTTGTCACTAACCAGCCATTGCATGACTTCCTGATGGAAATGAGATTTGTGACGGCAAATGAATTTCTCCTTGAGGAACGATCAAATGGTGAATCGAATCAAGAACTGGAGTAATGGGGTAGAAAAAATGTTGTTTGTCCTCTGTCTTGCCCAGATTGGATGAAAACGTGTCCTGATGAGTAAAACGCATGCCAAAGGGAACAGACTTCTGCTCGGATGCGTCCCACCAATGACTACTCATTATTCGCGGAATGTTCAAATAAATACTTCCTCCATCTTGGCATGCGTGAAGATAAAATGATCACAAAAAGTCACAAATAAACAGTGAGTGGCATCAATTGGGCCACGTTACCACCTCAGAGACCTGACGTCGAATTGGCAAACATCGCAAAGTGCAGAATTTCGTCATCAGTTTTATTAATACACCAATGTATTCTGATGGATGTAGAGTATATTTCCAAAATACAATGTTCAACAAGTTACTTCCAAAATGTAATACCGTAATTCCCAGTCAGAGCGCACCTGGCTACAAGCCGCACCGAGTACATTTGTAAAGGAAATACCTTTTGGTACATACATATACCGCAGCTGTGTAAAAGCCGCAAGTGCCCACATTGAAACACGAGATATTTAGATATAAAGACCGTATGGTACACAGAAAGAGTTTAACGCTAGTGGCACGCTGCGCTAATGCTACTGCTAATGCTACCGGCACGCTAAAGCTAGCGCTGAGAGGGCCAGTTAAAACAAAACTTACCGGTAAATATCACTGAGACATGCCTGTAACACAGCAGCAACACGCTAGCACAGCGCTAACAGGGCCGGTAAAAGTCACTTCCTCAGCACATATATTCCACCAGTCTCATTCTTACCTTTTTCACTCAAGTGCCGTCTAGCACCCGTTAGAAAAAGAACCACATCCATTTCGCCACATAAACCACATGGTTGAAAGCGTGTGAAAAAAGTCACAGCTTGTAGGCCGGAATTTACGGTATAAATATACGTTTCATTGGAAACACAGTAATCAGTCACATATTACGAAATAATGTATTATAATTGCAATGCTTGGTGCGACCACTACTTTACTTTAGCCAAAAAGAAACATCTAAATTATGGCATTATGACATACATTGCCATCAAGACAAAAACGGCATAACAGCAGATCCCCCAAAAAGTAAAAACATATCCTTTTTGAACCTATGTCACAATATTAACTATTTGATTTTATAAATGCAAATGACAAATGATGAGGGACGTTACGTGTATTGGCGCTCCTATGATGATTAACATTTATTTTACTCAATCTGCCTTCAAATGTAACTACAAGAAAATAACCAATTACAGTAAAATAGGACAACGCAGGAAGTAATAGTCCAAGGTGGAAGAATACAAGCCATTAATGGAATGACGACCTCCCATCGGGATTCTTTATGTTGCTCTAAAAGTGGACATATCCAAGGTCTGCACGACATTAAAAGTCATTGTAACTTCTCTTTACTGTCTAAATACTGTGGTAAGATTTTAACGAGTATAGTTACATGTCTGCATTACTATATTCGATAAAGATAAAGACAAAATATAAAATCCTTTATTGTCACCATAAACAATGTCACTATAAACATTTTTAGTTAGTGAAAAGCCGTTTGGTATGGCGGTGTCGATCGAACCGGTAACTGCAGAAATCCAATTTGTTTTTGTAGTACACCGCTTACATTACAGCGTTAAAATAACTCCATAACTCATTGTGCCCAATAGTGCTGAGTAATTAAGACCTTCTAATTTCTCTCAATGGAATTATTTTTTCCCACAAATGCAGCTGCACTCTCACTAGCTGGCATATGGATGAAGGCCAAGGGCTCTTCTTTGTGGTGCCACAGTCTGAAAGTAGGTATGGTCGAAGCACTGCGTGGCTATGCTCTGAACTTAAGGCTAAATAAAGTCTCCACAATAAAACATGAGCTTGATGCTTCGCGGATGGAGCTGCGGCTCAGGAGGTAAATGTGTCCTTGAGCAAGATGCAAAACCATAAGCAGCTCTCGCCTTCAATGCACTGCTTTGGTTGGCAGTAAAGCAAATTTAGTGGGAAACTGCACAAAGGTTTAGCACGGGATTACATTAGAAAAAGACCACATTAGCACAGCAGATGTCCAAGAGAAAAGTGTAATATTTTGCTATCATTTTAGTAAGGTTCATGGTCTGGAATATAATGGTCCCATGACATGGGGGTTTAATTTGTTCCATGACAATGCCCTACAATGTGCTCCTTTTGGTCTGCATGCAGATTTGAGGATAAAGAGTATACAACAAAAAGCGTTGGCTTGTTATCCGTCTACATGTGTTACTGCACTGTTTGTGTTCGTAAGTCTAGGTACCACTGTATTAGTTGCATAAAATTTATCAGGAAAAACAAACAAAACAATGCATTACATTTCCTAAGAAACAAATGAAATTCCTCTGATTAAATTCAGCATTCAAACACTGCACTCAGACCAGAAATCATACACATGGCCTAAACTCTCCAACTCTTCAAATTACACGTCATGCAATATCAACATAACGGTACCACATGAGGTAACGTAAGAGGACCAACTCTTTGCGAATTAACACCTTGATATTCTTTGCCACGTAATGGCTAATGGTAATACCACACATCCATTAATTTTGTGTATTGTTTGTCATTTTCAGGCCTGCAGAGAGCAGAGTAAAGGTATAAGGTTGACAACACACTGGACTGGTCACCCGTCATGACAATCACAGGGCAACTGTGAACGTCACATTGAGAAGGAATTGAGCCCCACCAAGTTTAGCAATAGGACACTTGAACATATTAACGCAATCTAACGGGGAACAATTAAATTGATGTGCCACATTTACATTCACATCAAGTCGTTTGGCATCCATATTTTGGACACAGCAAAAAATACGTCATAATAACAAATCCTATGTTTGAATGTACTGTAACGCAGAGTTAAGGTTAACTAACTTCTTTAAGAAACTACTCCTAGAGCTATTAAAAAAATGTACCAAAACAAATAAATTGTCAACAACTGTAGCTATCAACATTTCCCATTTGTTTTTGGCAACCACATTGTGTGAATTGACAAGTTCCAGAAGTCATTTTGAAAGCATACGTATTTGTAAGCACTAAATACACTCATAACTTCCTTTGGAAAATACTGCTGGCAAATATCGCAAAAATAAACAAAATGGCGACAACTATGTTGGTTCAGGTGTCCAAAAAGTTTTTGAGGACGACAGCAAAAATCCAGATAAGATGTTGGAGTTTGAACTATTGGACGTCAAATCTCTACACTTCAAAGTGGATGATGTCAGGTCTTTGAGCAAGTTCTAATGAGGCATTTTGTCTCGTCTTGTGTCAGCCATCTTGTCAGTCAGGCCCAATGACTCCTGTCAGTCTGCGATGTAACTGTCAAACTGAGTCAATGGCCTTGTGTCTTCCTCCCGTGATTGCATAATGACCTTTGAATATCCACACTTTTGGCCATTTTCAGCACGCAACCATTTAAATCACGACAAAGTCAGGCCACGGCTTCGATGGAAGAGCCAGCAGCGGCAATGTGGACCCATAACACCATCCTAAATGTATTTGAGGAAAGAGGTAGGCGGCGTAGGAGGACGATGAAGATGTCTTCACATGTGTCAACCATGATAAAACGGGAGCCAAATGACGGAAGACAAGAGGTGGACAGGGGAGGAGGAGATGCGAGGTCATCAAGGAGTGTGCATAATTCATCCCTGCTGACACATCACAACCTGTGATTCATCTGCAGAAGGGCATCGAGTCAAGTCACCATCCTAAAGTCTCCCGGCCTTCGCTCCCGTGCACACGTGCAAACGTGTACCTGCAGACACGCAACTCTGATGGCAAACAGCCACGTGGTTTAAAAATGGATGCGCGTGTGTCTGAGGACCTTCAACGTGCTCTCATAGTTGTGCAGCTACTTTGCCGATACACTCACTGACCCTCAACAGTACCAGCACAATCTTAAAAAAAATTTACAACAACAACACAATTCTGCCTTTATGAAGATGATAGTGATTTTTTGATTTCACCATATGTGTATTATTGTGGTTTTGGACTACCTTGTTACTTTGTGAGGGGCACAAGATTAGACGATAAGAATAAGATGATCCATCCATTCATCCTTTTTCTTAGTATCCTTACGTGGGTCGTGGGAGTGCTCAAGCCAATCCTGGCTACCAATGGGCAGGAGGCGGGGTACACCTTGAACTGGTTGCCAGCCAATCGCAGGGCACATGGAAACAGACAACAAGTCGTACTCACAATCACACCTAGGGGCAATATAAGAGCTTCCAATTAATGCATGTGTTTGGGATGTGGGAGGAAACCGGAGTGTCTGAAGAAAACCCACACAGGCACGGAGAGAGCATGCAAACTCCACACAGGCAGGGCCGGGATTTGAATCTCGATCCTCAGAACAATGAGGCCATTGCTCTAACCAGTTGCCCTACCGTGTCGCCAGTTAGTGATGTTCCAACAGCCGTATCAGTATTGGATATTTGCCGCTGTAAAACTTCTCTGATACTGTACATACCGATAAACCATCACTAGCCCAGGTAGTAGCCATGTCAGCTGTGTGTGTGTGTGGAAATAATTCTAAGACACAGATGACAACTTTTAAGCATTAAAAATCATTGCTGAACCAAATTCTGCAAGCCCCATCCCCCATTATGTTCCGCATGCACAGTGTGAGGAGTCACGTCTCTTTGATGGTCCGGAAAAGTTGATAATGAGGCGTTCATATGTTGTTGGTGTTTTGTATTTTACCGCGTAATGGGCTCAGAACATCTTTCATTAATTGTTACGAGACCAAACTGTGACCTGTGTCGCCTTTCAAGAGCCATTTTGAAGACAGAAGCCTAATTTTTGCACACTGAATTAATTTGCAGTTGCTCCCGTGTTGTGCGGATTAAACTGCGACGTAGTTAACATCACGCAGAGCTGTCAGTTTTGTTGTATTTTGTTTCTGTTATTTTTCCACCTGTCATCTAAATAGCTTTCGATTCAATGTTGTCAACATTTAAGTCACGCAATGACTGTTTAAACTGCATTCAGTTGACTGCTAGGGGAATTAATACATTGATTGCAATACTTTAATAAACAAACAATACGATTACCGTTGCAATGTTTTATTTTTGTTTTGTTTTGTTTTGTTCTTATCACGTTGTAATGACAAGTTGTTCCTCTGGAAAGTATTGTTCAAGTAAAAAGTGCCATGTTCAAGAAAAGATTTACATTTAATCATAACTGAAAGAGATATTTGCAATATCATGTATCAGTGCATGGTATCGGCGAATGCTCAAAGGTAAGTACTTTAAAAAAGTAGTATTGGTGCGACGAATGACAAGTGCTAAAGAAAATGGGTGTATGATACCAAAAATAATCCATCCATCCATTTTCTTTTGCTGCTTATTCTCACGAGGATCGCGGGGAATGCGGGAGCCTGTCCCAGCTGTCAACGGGCAGGGGGCAGGGTACACCCTGAACTGGTTGCCAGCCAATCGTAGGGCACATAGAGACAAACAGCCACACTCACAATCACACCTATGGGCAATTTAGCGTGTCCAATTATTGTTGCATGTTTTTTTGGGGGGGATATTGGAGGAAACCGGAGTGCCCGGAGGAAACCCACACAGGCATGGGTAGAACACGCACACTCCACAGAGGCAAGTCCGGGATAGAACCCGGGACCTCAGAACTGTGAGGCCAACGCTTTACCAGCTGAGCTACCGTGCTGCCACCAAAAATAATTACACACAAAATATTCTTAATCTCATATTGTAACATCTATGACTCCGTCGATCTTTGTGAAGACATCAATATAAATAAAGATGTATTCAATTTCACTGCATTGAGTAATTGGAGCTCACTGAAGTGAATGGAATTTTAATTGGTAATTCTTGTCATAATATGTCCAGTATAGTGTCTGTCCATCCTTCCTTTGTGTGGGTGATGCTTCATTTGTGCTTATTTAATAAACACAAAATTCTACTTCAGTCAAATGAATTGGAGCATTTTCAGGGTGTTGACTTGAAATAAATTTGTCCATAGTGTCTCAGGCAGGTCTCATACATATTTCCTACAATAACATCAATCTCCGCTGTACTGCTCAGTCATGAGGGTTTCATTGTGAACGCCACGTGCACCGTTTTGATCGAGCTGAGCCGAGCGCACAAAAGCACGCTCTTTGAAATACGCTGCGAAGGTCAATTAATTTCAGGGCCTTGACAGCAAACAACTTCTCGTCGTACGGGACACCCTCAGCATCAAAGCTGCCTTGATGTTCTCATTCCTTTCCGGCCACAGAGGTGATGACAAAAATGTGAGGATGGGCACAACGTTGTAAGCCACAGAAAGAAAGCCGGCGACGTGAGAACTGTGAGAATACGATTTCAATGAAGGCCTTTGACGAGCGACCAAAGCGGCTCCGCCGGGAGTGCGTGTCATTTGGCATATTTAAGATTGGATGGCTCTTGCAGTGTGCGTTCTGCTTGTGAGAAGCAAGAAACCATCGAGGCCCAGAGTTGAACCCTGTGAAATGCTATTTGAGGGAATTCATGCCATCTGTGATTTCATAGCGCTCCTTACAAAGCCTAAGTGAAAGTCTGCGGGGCCGTGTGTGTGAGGAGACGCCGAGATGACTGAAGAATTCATTCGCTTTCTACACAATGACCTATTCCTGTCGAACAAATGCAAAAATACACGTCTCGGTCTCCCTCGTTAAAGGTGAAGACGGCTGTCGGTGGAGCAGGGAGAAGATAAACAAGCTAAAGAAGGGAATTCACGCGTGAGAAATGACTGATTAAAATAATTAGGGATGTGGAAATGGTCTGGAACAATAACCAGCAAACACATTATGCCTTGGGGAAAATGTCCCATCTGTGCTGTGTGTTGGAAAAGACTCCCTGGGTTTTTACCAAGACGGCAAGACATTTGGGCGGAAACCACGGAAAACCCAAAACAAGCGCGCTGAAGAAGTGTACTTATTAAAAGGCTAAAAACAAGCATCAGCACTGAGGAAATGTGCACGGGTAAATCAATGTATAATTAAGAGACGCTCGGGAGTTTCTCAGTGTGTGTGTGTGTGTCTTTGCAGAAAACCCAACTGCGTGTAATTATAGACACATAAGAATACACCGACCGGTATTATATATGCAGGTGCTCTTCATTTCAAGCCCAGCCTGACAGCAGCAGATGCAGCAGCTAGTCTATTGTCTCAAAAACAGTCTGCTTAAATAAGTCCATCCACTTTTCCACCTGGTGCCACACACACACACACACACACACACACACGCACGCAAACACACGCACACACACAAATCCAGATTTTCCAGCAAATTATGCATGATAAATGTTATACCTGCTGTTGGAATGCTCAGAACTGGTGAATGTCTTTCGGGCACTTGAAATTAGAGTGTGTGATAAACAAAGGGTGCTCTTGTGTGCACGGTCCTCTCATGCAGCCCAGCAAACAATAAGCACGGAGGGGGCTATGTGAGAGCGGGGGTTTTGATGGGGAGGATGCAAGGGGCTCGCTCCACAGTGCTGTTGCCAACTAGCCTGAAGACAAGTCGCCAGAAATGGGCAGACCGCCCCCCCCATCCCTCCCAATTAAAGTCCAATAAAGGAAAAAAAGCACTCTCCAGAAAGAAAGCGTCTGGGTGGGGTGCTGCGCGGATTACCTTGGTAGGAAGCGCACCGTCTCCTTCCGCGCCGTCTGCGAGATGCATGGGTGGATTTACAACTGGAAGAAGCTCCCGCGGCCGTAGCGTAATCCAGTGGCTGCCCGTCTCCCGCTTTATAGAGGAGGATGCATGTCACGGGTTGCCGCCGTCCTGCGGCTCCTGGTCGCCTTCTGTGGGCAAAGCGTGTTCGGTCGGTTTCAGATGCTGAAGCTGTCTTCTGCCTAGATGTCCTCCTCCTTTTCCTCTCCTCCTTCCCCCCTCCCAGCTCTCTCCTTTCTTTCTCTCATGGACACACCAAAGCTCTCCCCCCGCCACCCTCCCCCCCGACGTATGACGTGATGCAGGAGAGGTCTCCTATAGCAACCGTATCACCCCCCCCCCACACACACACACACACACACACACACGCACGCAAACACACACGCACACACACAAATCCAGATTTTCCAGCAAATTATGCATGATAAATGTTATACCTGCTGTTGGAATGCTCAGAACTGGTGAATGTCTTTCGGGCACTTGAAATTAGAGTGTGTGATAAACAAAGGGTGCTCTTGTGTGCACGGTCCTCTCATGCAGCCCAGCAAACAATAAGCACGGAGGGGGCTATGTGAGAGCGGGGGTTTTGATGGGGAGGATGCAAGGGGCTCGCTCCACAGTGCTGTTGCCAACTAGCCTGAAGACAAGTCGCCAGAAATGGGCAGACCGCCCCCCCCATCCCTCCCAATTAAAGTCCAATAAAGGAAAAAAAGCACTCTCCAGAAAGAAAGCGTCTGGGTGGGGTGCTGCGCGGATTACCTTGGTAGGAAGCGCACCGTCTCCTTCCGCGCCGTCTGCGAGATGCATGGGTGGATTTACAACTGGAAGAAGCTCCCGCGGCCGTAGCGTAATCCAGTGGCTGCCCGTCTCCCGCTTTATAGAGGAGGATGCATGTCACGGGTTGCCGCCGTCCTGCGGCTCCTGGTCGCCTTCTGTGGGCAAAGCGTGTTCGGTCGGTTTCAGATGCTGAAGCTGTCTTCTGCCTAGATGTCCTCCTCCTTTTCCTCTCCTCCTTCCCCCCTCCCAGCTCTCTCCTTTCTTTCTCTCATGGACACACCAAAGCTCTCCCCCCGCCACCCTCCCCCCCGACGTATGACGTGATGCAGGAGAGGTCTCCTATAGCAACCGTATCACCCCCCCCCCACACACACACACACACACACGCCAGCTATTCACCTCCATTAGCATATACTGTAGCTCCCCCACATCCTCGAGCTGGACCGCTGACTGGTGGAATACTGGGTTGGGTTACGGCTTATTCTGCCTTCTTCAGGGCTAAAATAAACATAAAAAAAGAGAAAAACAGAAATTTAAAATATAACGTTTAATTATCCATGTTTTGGTTTCATCATATCATCTGAAAAATAATAATATTGTGCATAACGCGCATTTTTTTTAAATATCTGCCCTTCTTACATAGAGCATACTTTGAGAAATTTAAACTGAGACTTACATTTCAAAGAAAATATGTATTGTATTGGATCTCATTGCAAGGTAATGAGAGGTAACAAAAATGAGTAGATATACCCTGATTTTGTTTTAAGACGTTCTTTGTAGTACATATTTCCAAACTGTCCCAACGAATAGCATCTATAAATGTAAATGTAAATGTGTATGCAAAAAATAAATTTCAAACAAACCTTGCATAATTTGGAGATATGGATTCAATTGAAAAGATGGACCCCCATTGAAAGGTGTCACGAACCCCCGGTGCGGGACTGGTCCCAAATGCAGGACTCCAAGACAAGGACATGATGTTGGGCGTAGTTTTATTCAAAGCTGAGGTCATACATGGTGTAAGCGGTCCGAGAAGGCAGAGGTACAGAAACACTAAGCAAAGGCAGGATCCAAAAATGTGAAACGAGGTCTGATGACTAGGAGACAAACTATGAACTAGGACTTGACTATGGAACATATACTGAGACATGACTAAAGTGAGGTGGCACAGAAACACTGTGATGAGGATAGCTCAACACTATTTTCAATGGTGGAGATTCCTACTGCCAGTGAATGCAACTTACAAACTCTGGGCACAATGCACAACGAAGTGGCAAATCCCGGTGACCAAAACTCCAATTTAAATACACCATCCAATTACAGTCCCAACGTGAAAAAGCTGCGAGCGGTGACAGGTGTTACCGGCCAGGGCAGTGGCCACACCCCTCTTGGCCGTGGTCCAGCCTAGTTCATGATAAAGGGTCGTTAAAATCAACAGATTTGAGCAGTTTTCTATTGTTCATTACAAGTGACTGTTAAATTGTTTGTTTTCAGGGAAAAAATACATTATAATGGGTGTTGACCAACATTAACTTCATGTGGTGTAATTTAATTAATTCCTTAGAACATTTACATGTGAACCATGATGTGGTAGTTTACGATGTACAGGTCTAACAGAAAAGTATAGTATAAATTCAATTCTGGCCATTAATAAGGCAAGTCAGCTACACTATATTATTGCAGGATATGTACATCTTATCTGAACTACTTTAAAGTAATTTGACAAAATTTGACCTGGGTGGATCCTTCCCAAAATGTATTTACCTAAAAAAAAAAAGGGAAAAAAAGTATTTGGCTGAAAAATACTCATCTGAACAGTCTGAAGGAATTTGTCACATTGCAGAATGGATTTAAACGTTAAACACGAGAGCTCTTCTGGCCAGTTGTGCAGATGGTAGACGACTAAACTGAAAGCGTCTGTACTGTGCTGCTCAGAACAGACTAGTTTTTCTTCTTTGGAATTAGGGTTCCTTAGATCGCAATAAATAAATTAAAAATAAAAATAATAATGAAATCAACATTTACAAGACAAAAAAGATTACATGGTTATATTTGGGCGGCACGGTAGGCCAACTTGTTAGATTGTTGGCCTCACAGTTCTGGGGACCGTAGTTTGAATCCCAGCTCCGCCTGTGTGGAGTTTCCAGGTTCTCCCCGTGCCTGTGCAGGTTTTCTCCAAGCACTCCGGTTTCCTCCCACATCCCAAGAACATGCAACATTAATTAGAGACTCTAAATTGATTGTGAGTGAGACTGCTGTTTGTCTCTATCGGCCCTACGATTGGCTGGCAATCAGCCCAGGGTGTACCCATCCTCCTGCCCGATGATAGATGGGATAATCTACAGAATTCCCGCGACCCTCGTGAGGGTAAGCGGCTAAGCAAATGGATGGATGGTTTGGATTCAGGTGCAAGGATTGGGTGAAGGATTTACTTCTTAAACTCAACGTTACATTTCTGCTGATCAAAACACAACATAAAACTATCTGTATGAATGTCATGGAACTGTTCAAACTATAATTCTAATATCAGAGTTGACCAAAATTAGCTTGTTGTGGCTCCCCTGTTAATGGACGGGTCTGTTGTTTCAGATAAGACCAAGATGGCCTACGCTTTCAAAACGGTGCTTTAAGTGCGCCATCTCGTGGAACGTTGTCGTTATAACACTACAGCAGATGACAAACGGAAGGAAGGCCTACAGTTGACTCACAACGCCACCCCCCCAAAAAAAAATAAATAAAAGAAACTTAAATTTCAATAAATGCGTTTAGGGTCCCATCTGAGGTCAGACGGTCACATGTTATACAAGACACTTGCAAAACCAAAAACAGTTACTTGAAGAGGCCACAGTTGCAGCTGGTTTAAAACACTATTAAAACGACTGAGCATCTTTTATCCGTTTTCCTTTTCCCTCTGAGCATTTTTTAGTAGCTAAAAAGCAACATTTGTTCCATGAAACTGTATTATTTATTCCCAAGTCTAAGGGTCTTCAAAACCATTAGTGGCCCATGTAACCTGAATTACATTAGCAATGAAAACGTTTTATTAGTCATATTTCAGATTAGTCCTCAAAGGGACAGCTTCATGACATCTGTATTTTTCCATCCAGTGATTAGTTGGTTACAGCTAATTTTGACAAATACATTAATAATAATAATAGCCTCTCTTGTTCATACCCCCCCCCCCTACACACACACACACACACACACACACATAAGATAGTCTCTGAACTTCTCCAGATGTGCAGTTATGTGGTACAGTTGTATGCAGTTATACTATGCTCTGGTATACTATTTTTTTTTTTTTTTGCAAAGTGATGGTACAGTATCGGGATTAAAGGTGAATTCAATCGGGATATATCAGGTACCAAAGGCATGGCTCACCACTGAAAATCAATTATGGCAAATTTAATATTCTATGATTACCATACGTGTATTTATTTTTCAGGGGAGATGACCTCCCAGCACGTCATTTCTTCCACTTTAAAGGGCAACTCTGTTGACAAAGAGTGCCATCCGTGCCAGCCACCCCGTGGCCTGCCTAAGTGGGAAGTGTGACAATGTTCCCATTTTCAGGGCAGATACTAGGGCAAAAGAGCCCTAAAATTAGAAGGACGATCCCCCCGTCTCTATCGCTGCCCCGCAGCAGTGACGCTCATTACACTCTATTTATACTTTGGGAACAAGACTCGCAAAGATCAGGTTTCTGCTATTCTTTTTATCATTAACTGCAAATTAGGGGAGTCACTCAAAGCTTGTGAACAAATGTGATGGATTGAAAATGACTTTCAAATGAGCTCAATTAGATGACCATTTGAATGAGGCTGTGCGACCGACGCAATAATTTCAAGTTATCTAAAAGAGCGTAAAAGTTCAATGCAAACGTATAAGCAACAGCAGCAGACGATAAGATTTACTTAACAAGCATTTAAGATTAATTTTCAGATTAAATCAGCACACAAGACACTGTTCCGTCTGAATTTTATTCAGGCAATCTCAGACATACCATTGGGAAAGAGAAAGGCAGGAAGAATTCATAGCCTGAATACATGTCCATTTCAAGCATCTGAGTCAGCATTCAATGTGGTGGACACGGAGCAAACATTCCAGATAACACAAGAGAGCTTATTAAAAATAAGACTGAGATGCAAGAGTGGCCACAAAGCCATTGTTTCGATTTGTGAGAAATGCAACTGAGGTTGAAGTGGATTTTAGACTGCTGGACACAACCGAATATCAACATTAACTGCTGATTCTAATCACAAAAGTCACAAATTCTGCATGCAGGATAAATCAAAATGATGGTTTGGATGTTAAGGCATTCCCAGGAAACAAACATTCTCTATTTTTAAACCTCTGAGAAGCAAATTAGAACCCAGTAGTCCAATCAGTTCACAGTGATTCTTTGCTTCAAATACTGCCAGACCACAATGTGCTTTGAGTTTTTTAACTATACATTTGTCTCTCTAAATGATCTGAGAAATTCCAAGTCTCAAAGTAAATTATTAGTTTCATTATTCCAATGATATGTTCGTGGCTTTACATCACAGAGAAGATAAAGACCCCCCCACCCCCACCCCCAGTTTGCATTTGGCACAGTGAGCTTAAACGCTTTCCAAACAGAAAGAACATGTCATCAAACAGTAACCGACCAGAACCAATAAATACAGAAATGTGACTGGTTGGGTTTGTTGAATCATCCATTCAGAATATCAGATGAAAAAAAATTAGCATAATCCACGATGTTCAAACGTCATACTTTTCCATTTGACCGGATGCTCCCATTGAATAAATCTACCCATTTAAACGTGTGACTTTTTGTAAGATGTAAATTTTAAATAGCTATGCTGTGGTGGGACAAAGGAGGAGTAAAGCAAGTAAGGGTCAAAAGAAGACTTAAGAGAAGTTCGATGCGAAGTAGTCAAGTCGACAATGGAGGTCAGTGCAGCTCAATGAACGCTTCCATCTCTTCCGAGATGAGTCCCCTGTAAGGAAGTCTGTGCTTTTCAACAGCGCGAGCCGCCAGGCACTGAAGGGTGATGTAGTTAAGCGGGTAGAGAGCCGGGTGGCTGATATTGTGCTCATCTAACAGCTCGTACGCAGCCTTCCTTTGCGCGTTGGTGGCGTCGAAGTGCGCCCCGGCCTTCATGAGAAGCGCCATGATCTCCGGGCAGCCGTTGCAAGCGGCAATGTGCAATGGCGTGTTGTTCTCGCAGTCCCGCGCGTCAACGTCGGCGCCGCATTCCAGCAACAGCGACGCCACCGCCTGTGAAGGGAAGCGCCCGACGGGGTAACGTCCCACCGATGTCGTCTCCTTGTCCACGGCCATGTGCAGCGGCGTGAATCCGCAACGGCCGCGAGGGTTCAGTTTCAGCAAGCGGTAGACCGTGTGCTTCTTCTGGTGCTCCTGTTGTGCGTTGCACTCCAGCTTCTCAAGCAGGAAGATGAGGTGGAGGATAATGGCGAGCGCCTTGGTGAATTGAGGAGCCTCGGGCGGATTGTCTTTTTGCGCCACAGCTCGCTCCACCTCCCGCACGCTTTTGACCAACACGGTCATAAGATCGTGGAAGGTGATACGTGTGGACAGTGTACCCTTTGCGCGGTCTTGGAGGACAAAGGAGAAGAGCTCAGCAAAGGACAAGAAACTAGAGGCGGTCATGGGGCTGAGTGGGTCCAGGTTGCTCTGCTGCATATCTAAAGCGTACTTCCACAAGCTGATGCATCTTTCAAAATTGCCTGAGTCTGCGTAGACGGCCCCCCGGTAACGGATGTAATAGGAGGTGTCAGGGTGGGATGGTCCCAGGATGCGCTCGCGAACCAGAAGGGCCTGCATCCTCATCTCATCCGGGTCTGTGATCAGTGCCTCAAGTTCTTCAGCACTGTTGACCTCCTGCGCGCATCCGTATGCGGGTATGGGGGGCCCGGGAGGGGGCTTAGTGAGGCACCCTGCTTTTTCCCCCGGCTGCCTCAGCTCCATGGCCCGTCTCCAGTATTTCATTGCTCCCAACAGATCCCGCTTCTTGTCCACAAAAGTGGCCCCTAGGAGTTCGAGCGCATCTATACGTTCCTCCCTGGAAGTGCGGGGCTGGTGGGCAAGGTACTCCACAATGTTGGTGTGTCCCGTCACACTCGCGGCGAGCAGCGGGGTCATTCCATAACCATCCCTTTCCATGCGAGCGCTACACTTGAGCAACATTTTCATGATGTCCAGGCTGCCGGACTCAGCGCAGTCGTGGAGGGCCGTGTTTCCTTTGACACTTTTGCGGTTGACGTCGGCCCCACGGTCCAGTAAAAACTTGGCGATCTCCTTGTGGCCCTTGTAGCATGAGATCATCAGGCAGGTGTGGCCGTGTCTGTTGGCCACCTCCATGTCGGCTCTGTGCTCCACCAGGTACCGTACAATTTCCAAGTGGCCGTCGAAGCAAGCTGCTCGCAGCGGCGTGGAGTTTGTTAGCGTGGCATTGTTCACCGAGGCACCGTGTTTTAAAAGACTCTTGACCACCGGGAGGTGACCGGCCGCCGACGCCGCCCACAGCGGCGGAGCTCCTTCGATAGTCTCGCCATCGAAGTTTACGGAGCCCCCGAGCTCGACGTTTGCTTTACAGTGTTCGAGGAGGTAGTCTACGACCTCCAGATGTCCGTACCGCGATGCTATCAAGAGAGGGGTGCCTCCCTGTGTCTTCTCTTCGGCTAAAGCTTCAAGCTCTTCTGGAGTTTTGTTGCTCAGCAACTTCTGGATAAGTTTCAACTTACCATCTCGAGCCGCGTTGAACACCGCCGTCGTGATATCCATTGTTAAAGGCTCAACGTTGCCTTCTTGGACATCAACCCCATAACCACTGCTTTAGCACCATACAGGGAAGTGCGGCTTCAAAAAGCGCGAACATCGAATTTTAGTTCGGGCTCTGCTTGGAGCTCTCATCTTTCTTCCATTTTGAGGGTGCTGTCAAGATGGCGTTTGTGTTGCCTGACAGCTCCGAGTTTACGGTGGCCGCGAGGCATTGTGGGTGATGAAGTGTGATAATAGAGTACATCGGTCTTTGTTTGAGCCTAAATGACTACAGCACCCACAATGCAGTCGAACGAGTGACCTACCAGCTGATGGGTTCGTTTAGTATTGATTGTCGAACAACAAGGAGCACCGGTCGCCGTCTACAAAGACACTAATGACGTCAGCGATGCGTTCACGCTTTATAAACCCAACGCTCACTTCGATTTGCCACGCTGACGTTGTTTTCAACATTCGGAATGTTTCCTGAAAATATATGAACTGTCATTATAATATTTATCACCTTAAGTGATATGATGATATAGTCAGTTTTTAGTTAAGTTCTTCCAGCACGTTTTTTTTTTAACGTTTTGTAAGCCATAATGTGTTCATGTTTTTAACCGTTGTCACAACTAAAGCACTGTTCTACTGAAAAATATATATTTCGAGCAAAATAGTATCATTACGGAGATCATGTTCAATTGGCCATGGGCATATTTCAGAAACCAAACATTTGTATGTTTTTTGTATTTTTCTTCTATTTTCATCATAAAGTCAACGTCATGAGGAAGGCAAAGATATGTCAGTCCCTTTTGTGTTATGATACACTTTGGCCAATAGAGAGCGCAACAATACTTTTTTTTTTCATGGCAGCTCTTACGAGGTACAGTATTTCCTCTCTTACATTACCGCAGTAGTTCTCAAACTTTTTTTTTTTTAACCAAGAACCCCCCCCCCCAATAAATAAAAAATAAATAAATAAAGAGGCCTCCAAGTACAACCACCCTGACCAATATTAGAATACGTAATAACGCAATGCCCTCATGAGGCAGCACTCTACGTGAAATTACAAAAAAAACGAGGCAATGATTTTAGTCTTTATTAAGCCACGACAAAATTACTGTATGTACAGTTTAAACATTAACACTCATCTTAAATATGTAAAAAAAAGGGGGGGATGCTTAAATAATGATTCAACTAAATGTGATAGGCTCCACACTCCTGCGACCCTTGTGAGGATAATCGGCTTTGAAAATAGATGGATGGATGTTTTGCGTATTAAAGTGAATTAAAATGTTACTCGGGGAAAAAACGTTAAATAAAGAATACTGTATGTTACAAAGAGTAATCTGTCACTCAACCGTACTTTGGGAGAGATTATATTGATTCCCAGTAGAGGGAGTACGCGTACCACACTTTGACAATCATTGCTTTATTGGGTTCCCTCGGAGCCCACGACAATATCACAATTACAGTCCTGTGTAGGAATTCATATTTAACCTCAACTTACTGTAGCTCAACTGTCTTGACAAGGATGGCATTTGTGTTCCTGAAGAGCAATCAAGTCCGGATTTTACCGTCTGCTGCCCTTTACATTGCAAGGCGCATTTCAATCTAAACTGTCTTTCCTAAAATTAAACTGGGAGTTTGAATTCACAAAGACAATATTGTGTGCACACACAAGCGATATTATGCCTCTCAAATGTCTGCCAGTCTTGTCTCGATTCAAAGACCCCTGCTGGAGATTTGTGTGCGAATAAACAACAGCAATAATTGCGAGCGCAGAGTAACCCAAGACAGACCACTTAAACAAAGCAAAAAAAAAAAAAAATAAATCTGAAAAACACTCATATTTTGAACATTTATTTCTGAATGACGTTTTGTGTGTGTGTGTGTGTGATATTTATGATTTAACATCAAATCTCAGCAGCCCGAGGGGCATTACATTCAGTAGCAAATACATTACCAAATATGAAGTCAAATATAAACAAAATGAGGGCATTTTTCATTTTGGGCGGCATAGATTGGTCACACATCATCATGAGCCATTATTACAGGAATACAGATCCCATGTAGACTACACCAGTAGAAATCATTAAAACAAGGATACATTGTGTAACTCATGAATACACAAACAAGGTTCCACATTTTTAAAATGTCAACTCTAGTAATACATTCACACAAGGAAAATTGGAGTTACTGGTGGTACTTGTTAACATGACGGTACTGTAAGCTGCTCGTTTTGGTATGGCTTTTGAGTGCAAGATACAATGCCCCCAGGATTCCTTTCACCGGGCCGGTATTTATCAGATCTGTGAAGTGGAGTGAAGTCAGGAAAGGAAGGGCTCTGAAGAAGAAGGGCTGCTTGTTTTCCCACCAAAGTCGTGACAGGGATTCCCTACAGGCCTGTGAGCAGCTCACTGAGCAGCACTTCTCGCTCTCCAAGAAGCATGTCTCTCTTCAGACTGGTTCCCTTGTTCACTACCTTTATCTTCATGGCCAGACCTTTGACTTGCGCCTTAGGCAACGAGTCGAAAAAAAAGTCTTCGTTGAAAACGGGATTCCGGCTGTTCTTTATAATGGTGCTTCTTTGTTTCTGCTTCTTGCCGGGTTTCAGATACAGCGCCACACAGCAGTTGATGCTTTTAACATCTGTCTGCTTGCCGTAGATGGCCTCTGCCGCTAGCACGCGAACCCTCAAGCGTGCCGCCTCCGGGTCGTAGTGCGTGCTAAGTCTGAGCCTCCCGCCCTTGTGTAGATTGACAGTATGCTCACGCTGCAGGGGGTCGGCCGTCACACCCCTGAACCCGCCGCTCTTGCACTTGCGGAGAGCGGGAGAGCTAGGACAACGCATGCGGCGGCGTTGCATGTTGGGGCTGTTGTCGGCAGAGCTGCAATCATCCGTGGAGAGAGAGCTGTGGCGGGCCAGGGAGCGCTTGGCACGAGATACCTGCAGACGGACAAGAAACGCAAGTGTAAACTGTGTAGCAGCCATTACAAGAATTGTTTAATGCCACACATTGATGCCTTTTACACCACGAGCATGGATTTTGTTGCAGGCCGATCTCACATTTAACCACCATTAATATTCTGTTCCTTTCGGAAAATGGATGATTAATGAATTGTAGGAAAAGGATGCAAAGATGGAGAACTATGGAATACTAAAATTGTGAAAATACAGTGTTAAACTATTCGTCACCATTTCAGTTTTTCTAAATTTTTGGGTGTGGATAAAACGACACCTGGTGGTTTGCTTTGGCGTTCGGCATGTCACACCTTTCCGTCTACTTAAAAAAATGTTTAAAAATAGCACTTTCGTTCACGACAGTGTTTTGGTTTTTATCGCTATTGCAAGTTACTTCGTTTTTATTACCAGGTCCTTTTTTTAAACTTACCACAACAGTGTGTAGTTTGATAGTTAGCTATGCCATCACAACAAAAATGTATCCAGCTCATTGTTATTCAGTTTCCACGGAAGCTGACGTGAGGATCTGGAAGCCTGTTAGCTCACGAGCTAGCTGTTAGCTTGTGGCTGTGTGGATGGATGGCCTGGCGTCAGGCAGGTGAGATATATTCCAACCACCAGAGATGTTAAGTTAGTATATTTTCGCAGCTCAAACATTGGGATGTGTAGGCAAAGGAAATTTGCAGGACATTTTTGAGTGGATTGTGTTATCACGCAACCGGTGGACAAACCCACACTGCTGGTGAGTGCAGACAGTGGCTTGATTTTTCATTATTTTGAAACCTTGTTTTAAAGTATATACTGGGCATTTCTTTTGAAAGAATCATTGTCAACAACACTTCTCTGTAGTGTGATAAATTTAGAAAACATTTGTGTACATTTACAGAGGCTTCCCGTGGTTCTTGTGCCATTTGATGCTTTTAAAGGTTTCAGGGGCTTCACTGCCCCTTTTTGGCTATGGAAACTCAATCATGGAAGAAATGAAACCTAAGTTGAGGCACCACTGCATATGTCTACTACCGACTGTAAGACAAATTCTGAACTGCCTTTGTTTCCAAAAGGCCAAAAGTCAAGCCCTTGCCTTGGCTTGCGTCTCCTGTGTGATGGATCTCAGGAGAGAAGCCGAGCGGGATAGCAGAGGAGAGTTAAATGGGGACGAGTCCGCTGACGAGCAGGTGTCAGTCTCTCCACCACTGAAGTAGCGGTAGGGGTTTGTGTCGGCCGGGGCCAGATGAGTCCCCCCTTGGGAACGCCTCTGGGATTTTGGGGTGGTGAGAGGGCTGCTGGGGTCACTGTGGAACAAGCTTTCCTTGCGCCGGGTATGGGGAGACTCCATCAGGGTGGAAAAGCCATAGGAGGTTTGGGCCTTGGGGACATAAGGCAGAGACATAGCGGTCTGCGACTGAGGATCTGCGTTCGTGTTGGTGTCCGATGTCCCGGTGGCAGGTTCGTCTGCGCTTTCAATCTGAATGATATGACGGTTGGCTGACTTTTGCAGGTTTCGTGTGTCCCCCCCGAAACGGGAAAAGAGCCGAGGGCTGCAGGGGTTTTTGCTGCTGCGAGCTCTGGGGCTCTGGACGCAGATGGCGTGATCGGAAGAGGACGGTCGCAAGGCAGAGCAGTGCTGAGGCTTCGGGGTTGGCGACTCCTCCGGTGGGCAGCAGATGAGTTTGGGGGGAATGAAAAAATCTGGAATCTTTTCAGGAGTGAGAACATTCGCGTATACAGAAACAGGAATGGCCTCAGTGGTCTGCGGGGGCTGAGATTGTGTCCCACTGCTCTCCATTTTGTTGCGTAGCTTCTCCAGTAGCCACATGTCCACTCAGTCCAATCCACCAGTTCTGCTTTAACAAAAACAGTCAACAAAACTTTATTCATAGAGAAGCTATAGACAGAGTGATTGAACCTTAAAGGGCCACTGACAGCCAGATATACATTTTAAAATAGATATTGTCATGAAAACTACATATAATATTATTCACTTCTATGCGAAAAAATAAATGAGCAAAGAGGCTGTCATTAATGCGCAAACTTGCGGAAGTCATTGTGACGCACATCTTTTGTTATGTTCTGAGAGAAGGATTACATCGCCGGATATTATTTTTTGAGTTTGGTGACTATATGTCTACTTAGCTAGTTACCTCGTGTTACACGCTACTAAACTGTCTTTGTGCTTCTATTATGCAATTGATTTTTGTTGTATTGTATTGTGTGTGATTAAATTGCCTTAAACGCAATACAAGTGCTTTGTTATATTTTGCCGGTTTGACCATGGGGATTTATTTTAAATTCACACATAACATATGCTATAAACTGTGAGACAAATTAGTCCCCTACAATTATTTGTTTTTAATAGGTCTATACACACCTACCTGTCATTTAGAACCCACATACTCTCCTCCTTTGCACCTGTGCAATCCATTTTTCATGATGAACAGTATGTTTTCGAAACGTGTGAAGAGTGAATCCATCCTCCCGAGTGTTCGAGCAAAATCCAGCAATACAACGAGCCGGCATTTTGGGTAACAAGAAGGAGCGAAGAGCTACCTTCCTGCAGGTAAAACTAGTTTAAACACATGAGGCCGCTTGAGTGTGCTCCTGCTTATAACGTCACTTTCTGCTTCTTCTCCAAAATAAATCCATCGAGAGGATTTTCATGATGGGAGTTACAAAAAGCCATACACATCAAAATCATGTTTTGTGGTGATAAAAACGTATGGGTCCATTCCGGCTGCCTTTTTTTTTTTTTTAAATAAAAACCTACTAAAAATTATGTTTTTACGTGTCATTGGCCCGTTAACAGTTTAAAAATATTTTTATCCCTCTATTTTTGTTTGACTTTAATGCTGTGTTTACCAAAATATTTGGAGCCAAGGACATAAGAAAAAAAATCACCAAAATTATGAAAATATAAACAATGAAATAATAATGATCTCGCCTCAATTTAAGACTGCTGCACACCGAGCAAGGCGAATGACCCCAACTGAATTGTAACGTAGTATGTGCAGTTCTGCAACTGTTTTCGTGAGTAGCCGATCAGTCCAAGTTGCAATGTCCCTAGCAGTATGTATGCACCTTGAGTATGTTCAAACTAATGAAAGCCAGGGAGACTTAAAATATCTTCACCCTTGGTTTTATTCTCACCCATGTCCACTCTCTTTAACAACCCGCTTCTTCCTTAACAATTAACCTTCCAGTATCTTTTTATGCTTTAATAAATGTGATGAAGTACAATTTGCTGTACATATAGCATCAAACACCTACATACTCACTCATTTATGCATCCAATCGCTCAAAGTGCGGGGGTGAGTTGGTAACTGTCATGTTGATGCGATGTTCCAGTCCACATGGCGCAGTATGGTCGCGAATTTAGGTATCATTGTGAACTCTAGGTATGCTTAGTTGCACATAAAGTTGAGATACTCGCAAGGAACCATGACGTATTCTGTTGTATTTGCATACATACATACAGAGATACATACATGCATACAGACCGCCATGACAAAGCAACAAAATACTTTATGAAGGAACCCCATCTTGCATTAAAATCATATCTTTGACATTATCCCAACTAGCCAAAATTTCATTTCCTTTTACATCATGGTATCCCAAAGAATGGACCCATATTGCTATCTGAAATGATCCCACATCACACAATTATACAGATAAATACAGCAGTGTTTTTTTAAATGCATAGTTAAATTGCATTTAGAAGTGCAGCTGTGTCAAAATTAGTCAAGTTTATTTTATGATTCCATCCCATTGGTCTTTTACTGTGGCTGAACTTTTAAATATTGCTGATCAAATTGATGATTTCATCGCAGACCTTCCCAGAACGTGCTTTTCTTTTAGAAATGGGGGATGAAATTATGTTAAAATGTACAAAACTGTACTATTTATTTAACCTAGCAGGAGCTCAGCACCCCTAAAGATCTGTTTTACGGGTGCCCTGTGAAAAACATGAAATACAATTTTAATAAAATTTACATTATAATTGAAAAAATATTGAAATAGCTAATGTATATATAGGTATTAATAGGGAGTTACTTTTCAATCACCCTGTATATGTTTACGTTTGTTGTCCTGTAATCAGAACAAATATGAATAAATCCTTTCAAAATAAGCTAACAGTCAGTCTACTACAAACTGGAAAACGCACTAATGTCTAGTCTTCATGCTTAAAACAACAACAATAAAAGTTACGTTTAAAAACGACTTAATATTCACAGAGATGAACATTATTTGTAAACAAAGATACGCAACATCCCACCGCGAAAGTATATATGAGAACAGAACTTTTAATATTTCACTTTTTTAACTTTTTTTGTACGTGAGAGCGACATTCACAGCATCCGATTTAAATGCAAATGCGTTTCGAATCAAATTGCAACAAGTTCCTCGAAATATTTCGTTTTGAGCGAAGCGTACCTACCCGTTCGCTGCCGACCTCTTGTTTTCTTCCGAACAGTTTCGAAGTGATCTTTGTTTGGGAGCCGATCCCGATCCGGAGGTCTCGCTTCTGCGAGTGTGATCCAGCAGCGGGGGAAAAGGCAGCAAGACGAGGCGCTGTCGACTTTATAAGATCAGCCGCGCTCAGTCAGGAGCCAATGAGGACAGTGTGGAAGCTTCCCAACATATATGGACCATTAAACAATTCACCAATACGCGCGTTTTCGAAGTGGGTGGGGGGTGGGCTATCAAATTTAAAATCACCCGCATATGATGGCATAGTTTTAAAGTCGCTGTTGTTTTAATTGGCCCTCCTAAAAGCTTTTTGTGAGGTGGTCACTCCCAGTACTGTAATGCTTAGTGCAAACACAGAGTCCTTAATTGGACTTCCCGATGGTGTCCTGAGGATGGGTTACAGAGACAATATATTGCTTTCATCCGCCGCAAATATTTAAGAAGCACAGATTATTATACAGCAACAAGGGCTTTGTTCAAACATTGCATAAAAAAAGTGTGAGCCCCCAGTTACTGCAGGAGATATGTTACAGACCCATCTGCAGTAAGTTCAAATCTGTCTGTTATGAGCCCATAAAGTTTTTTTTTTTTTTTTTTTTTTAATATTTCACCCCTGGACATGCTTTAAAGATTTAAACTCATTAAAACACTCACACTAAAGGAGACTGTTTGAACACACTGGTAAGATATTACACACATACACAGTAGAAGTAATAAAAAAAATACTGGACATACTCGACTCAGCACATCAGTGTCTGGGTGTGAGCTATAGCTGACAGCAGCTTCGGCAACCCTCATTTTAATGCAACGATTCACTCGTCGAGTTCAAGCATGAAGTCAGGCAGGTCTAAGACTTTTTCATGTGTCCTGCTATGAAAGACGGTCATAAAATTTTATACATACATTTTTACAAGGGGTGGTACAGTGGATTAGCTGGAAAGCATTGGTCTCACAGTTCTGAGGTCCCGCGTTCAATCTCAGACCCGCCTGTGTGGAGTTTGCATGTTCTCCCTGTGCCTGCGTGGGTTTCCTCCCACATCCCAAAAACATTCAACATTAATTGGACACTCTAAATTGCCCCTGGGTGTGATTGTGAGTGCGACGGTTTGTACCCTGTGATTGGCTGGCAACCAGTTCAGGGTGTACCCTGCCACCTGCCCGTTGACAGCTGGGATATGCTCCAGCACTCCCACGCCCTTCGTGAGGATAAGCGGATAAGAAAATGGATGGATGGATTTTTAAACAAGCATGATACAGTAAATGTGCCATAATAGTTGGTCAGCAAACAACAAGGTTTCAAGAGTAAAATTTTAAAAGTTTAAATCAAACTATTAACAGTCTTTTAACGTTGATTCTATGTGCATATTCGAATTTGGCATCAAAACCGATTACAAGGCAGACGTGTTTGTCAATAAAGGACCTCTCGCAGTGCATGCTGGCGCTGTGGATTCCAAATCTTTGGCATCCAAAACGTGGGTAACAACGCGGATTAATATTGTATCTGTGTTTCTATGTGGGTTAGTTTGTGTTTGAAGCCCAAGAAATCGTGTTCAACGCACTGAGCCTTTTGCCAGGTGTTAAAGATGGAGGTGGATGAGCAGCCATCTCGTAGGTGTCAATTGGACGAGTTAGTGTTCTGTTGAGTTTGAAGAATAAAAATACACAAGAGAATGAGGTTGCTTCACATATTGTTCATATATATATATATATATATATATATATATATATATATATATATTTAAAAGAACACATTTGAACTAATTTAATTTCAATTTAATTACAGCAAGTCCATGACAAAATTTATCGACAGTGGCACAAAAACGAGGGCAAAGGCATCATCCTTTTACTGTTTTCTTTTTCTGAAAACATATTTTAGCACAAAGAAGACAATAATATGAATTAATTGCACCTTGTAATGTCAGCTTTGTTGGCCTTAAATTGACACGTTAAAAAAGGGTGCAGACCTATAATTTACATTTATACACTGCACTTTCACTTTTCATATTTTGAACCTGACATCCTCTATCTGTAAATGTTTTAATTGAATTGACTTTTTTGGAACCTTGAGGGCAAACACAAACAAGAAAGTGAAAAACATTTGTGCATATCGAAGAAGTCAAGGTAGATTTATGTAAAGGAGATCACTCACCCATTTTTTTTCTCATCTGAAAATAGAATAAAGTCTATTAAGCTTTAGTGAAGCCTCATTACTCGCCCTACCTTAGCCTGGGGTGAATCATCAAATGGGCTCGCCATCCATTTAGATATCTGAACAGTCACTTATTTTCAAATTACGTCTGAATTGGAGAGTGTCAAGACACTTAAGGTTGGGTACATGGATGTGAATTTAAAAATGTTTGGTCTCTCAAAATATGTAAACTGTACATAGATATATATTCATCAGAACACAAACAGGATTGTACCGGTATTTCACGACATCCAGCGGAAATTTCCGTTGAACGTTTTTATTTCAGGAAGAGCATATCCAATAAGATCAGGAAAATGATTCAGCTAACATTCAAATGCAATGATGTGACCAGCGTGTACAGTACACTAGTGCAAGAACACGAGGAGACCTTTGGAGGGGCAGGGGCTCAAAGTTAAAAAGGACATGCATGGAATAAGAGTTTGAAACACGTTCCAGAAACATACATTGTTTCGTGTGTGATTACTGTGTTCCTGTTCTGCCTGTTGCTGGCTTATCACCCGCCACGGGAGATGTTTGTCGAGTCCCAGACATCACATTGGGGGTGGGGTGGGGAGGTGACGTGGAGAGGGGGGGGGGGGGGAAGAATAAATTGTGATCACAATGTAGATATAACATGCAGAAAAAAAATACTCCTTTGTGTTGACACAATTCCCACTGATTAGTCTCCAATGTATGTTTTAATTGGTTCAAAGTTGCCATGATAAATGAGGTATCGGACTGGAAGCCATCTGATTCTTCCCACGCACTCCTCATTCTAACGTACTGAATAAATCATCGTATTTATTGCTCCATTTAAGTCTTTCCTCCACTAAACCATAAGTACCTCCAATAAGTGGAAATGGTACAGCATATGCAAAAAATGCCAACTATTTCCCAATCAATTCCTAGTCAGTGGAATATCTTTTACTTCTTTAGATGTTTATGTTAATTTCTCGAGAACACCAAACTGTTCTCACATAGACCCAACCACATTTTTTTGTCTTTCCTTAAACATAGCAGTATGTGATGGAGGAATACGCAGTTCATGCAGCAGTTAAGTCCTGAGAAAACAATCAGTGACATCAGTACAATATTAATTTGTGCTGGGCTTAACCAAATTTACTTAAATTAACACTGAATAAATATCCTAAACAATGCACTCACTGGTATCAATTTCTAGTGTTAAGCACTCAGTCCCTGCCATTCATTGACATCTAAAGTGTACTATATTTAGAGGGGAAATTTGAATATGCAGTGGTGCCTTGAGATGAAAATGAGTTTAAGTTTCTGAGATATGAATTGTTTTTTGGATGACTTTGTGCTTACCTGAAGTTCACAATCATTTCTACAGTCTTTAGTGTTCAACGTCAGGTTGTGTTGGCCACATTAAAGCTCCCGTCTCGCCTTTTCCTGTCAATATGCAGACTCGCTGCTGTCTTTGATGAGGCCGATGACTGTGGTGTCATCTGCGAATTTCAGGAGTTTGACTGTGCAGCCATTTGTGTAGAGCAAGAAGAGCAGAAGGCAGAGGAAACAACCTTGTGGTGCCCCAGTGCTGATAATGCGCGGGGTTTGGAAGAGATGAGTTCAGGGATGATGGTGTTAAATGCAGAGCTGAAGTCCACGAACTGGATCCTTGCATTTGTTCACCTAGCTGTCGAGATGTTCAAGGACGAAGTTGACGTTGACGGCATCATTCACAGACCTGTTAAGATAGGCTAACTGCCATGGTTCCAGCTGGAGACGTGTGACGCGCTTGAGGTGGTTCACAATAGTTTTGAAAAAGTTAGATGGCATTGAGTCAAGAAGGTCCGTTGATGGTTCCAGTTGCCAAACAGTTTTCTCTACAGTTTTTGGTCAGGTGCAACAAATTTTGACATGGTAGTTTTAACTGGGTGTAAAATTGTATCATTTTGCTGATGTTTAACCTAAAAGTAAGTAAGTTTCTTTCGGCTTGTCCCGTAAGGGGGTCGCCACAGTGTGACATCTCAGATGAACGCTCATATTTGTCTGGCACACTTTTTACACCGGATGCCCTTCCTGACGCAACCCCTCTCGGGGAGTGAAGTTCCCCAGTAGGATACGAACTCACGACCCCTGGTTTACCAAACCAATACTCTAACCACTGAGCTTTGAGGCCTAACCTGATCGATTGCATTTTCTCAAAAAAATACTCATTGCATTTGTCGACTGTTTTGAGTTCTGGAGGTATTTGATTCGAAGGGGGTGCTGTGAGCTTTTCAACTAGAGCAAACAGAGTGCAAGTATTGTTGAGGTTCTTACTGATGATTTCAGAAAAGTGTTGTGTCTAGCCCTGACTAACCTCTGTCTGTAGAGGTCATAGTCAATTTGGAGTTAAGCCTTTCACCACTTGCGTTCTGCCTTCCTGCACATCGATTTAGAGGTCTTGACCATCAATGTGCTTCTCTGTGGTGTTTTAGGTTGCCTCAAGATGGTCTTGGTTTTAAGGCTCCGTCACACCATGACGTTCTGGTCAACGTCCTCTGAACATTTCAATCGTTATATTTTTCAGCGTTCTCAAACGCGGATGACACATCTGGCGTGTGATTAACATGTGTCTAACGCATGACTTAACATGTGTCTAACGCACGAAAAGCGTGTCTAACGCACGAAAAGCGTGTAACAGCGACCAAATAAGATACCCCTGAAAACCATTAACGTGTGCAAATGCATCATTGGGGCGCGACGAGCGATTTGTCAACGTAAGATGAGCGTGTTGAGCGTGTGACCAATGGGTGAATAACGACAGAAAAGCGTTTTGCTGGCGTGTAATTTTCACAGTGGAACCGGCACTAAAACGTTGGAAAGTTCAAAGTCAGTTCAGTTATTGTCGTGAGCCATTAACAGGAGTGACATCATCCATGTTTTCGGGGTGAAATTATCCAAAAGTTCATCAATTGTCTCGGCATTCGCAGTTTGTCCCGCAGCTAGAGTCTCCATAGATTTAGTGGCCTGCTCTCATTTATGTGCCATTTCTTAGTAGAGATTAAAATTGCCTGACATTTTAGAGAAATCTGAAGTTCAAAAAGACACAAAAATGGTCAGAAATAGCTGTATCCTTTATGTAAATTGATAGAATCTTAACATCCTTAGAGATGACCAGGTTTAAGATGTGACCTTGAGTGGGAGTTGGACTCTTAATATGTTGAGAGAGGTCAAATGTGTATGGTATGGCAAAGAGTTTTTTGGATTTTATTTCCATGTTGTTGTTAACATGAATGTTAAAGTCTACAGTTGTAGTCAGTACAAATAATTGACAGGACTTCAGAAAATTCTTGCATCCATTTTCTATTATATCTTGAAGGTCTATAAATTACAACAACAATAGTCTTTGGGTCACCTTTAAATAAAAAAAAACACAGATATTTAAAGGATCTAAAATCACCCAGTCTAATTTCTTTGCACTGAAATAATGACTTAAAAATAACAGCAATAACCCTTTTTTGTTGGTATTACCTCATTTAAAATGCTACACACATGGAACAAATTAAACCCTTGCCTCAAGGCACTATTTTATTAGATATATCAACAAAAGGAATTGATTGTGGTTGCAGGCCACTGTCAAAAAACATTATTTATTTTTTACTCTCGTCTTCATGTTGAATAACTCAGTGTACAATAAACAGAAATGTTTGAGTCCACCTACACGTTTGTGCAGTGGTAGCAGCCTTCATTAGCGAGTATTCAGCGTCTGTTCTTAAACTGTATTTACAGGCTCTATAGGCAAAAACTGTTCCCACATCACAGGGAGAAAGCCGCTCCATCTCTATTGTACTGTAACCTTTTTTCCCCAATGTGTCTTCAACAAATACAATGGGAGCAATGAAGCAATTGTTTCGGTAATAATGTGTTGCTCTGACAAAATTGTGCTGTATAGATTAAATAAAGGCAATATTTGCATTGCAGAATTTCTCTCATGTCAGGCATTTTACAAGCGCAATAGATGCTTAGATGAGTCACATCAAACACTCACTTCTATTTTAAGTCTGTTTGAAATTTCAAACAGATGTTATCTCACGTTTGTGCGCAGATGTGGTGTGTCACAAGTTTGACATTCATCCGGTTGTGGACGAAAGTTTCTTTTTGAATCCTACAAGATTGAAATATATTCTGCCCGAGGTATCAATCTGTCATGCTTGTACCAAGAAAGAACGTCACTGAATTATTTAAGCACGCTAGCTTTCACAGCTGAGTACAGGCTTTAAACTTTATTCTTCAGAAATTGAACTAATGAAGTCAGATGGTTTGAGTCATACCTTGACTTGAAACAAGACTGAGAGGACAGAAACAGAATAGTTGAGTCATGCACATAGCAGCAGGAGGATCATTCTGGTTTTCAAAGAGCTGCTCTCCTCTAATTTGGAGAATGTTTGAAATGAAAAATCTCCTGGTTTGAAGTGAAAAACCTCCTGGTGGATACTGGCTTTAAATTCATCCTGCATTGCAGATAGCACTGCAATATGTGACTCAAACTTTCGCTTTTAGATGTTTGTGCTTGGAAGATGCAATATGTTCGATTACATGGCGAGAAGAGGTATTTGCTGTGATAAAAAATACAGCACAAATTAAATTATCTTCTAAAAGAGATGTACAACTTGACAACATTTTCACAAATGTGTCTTAGCTTTGCAAAATGGGAGGCAAAAACAACTGCTATTACAATAATTGAGCATAAAGTGATGGAGGTTTAAATTGGGCTTCATCACAGTCTGACCACATACAAATCAATTCACACATCCCACACACTCCTTTGTTCACATCACAAAAAGCTGAGGCGCTCGCTGACTTCATGTCCTTATACATTTAATCAACGGATAAAGTGTTGCCCATTTGCTAATCAGACAAGGATGTGTTGTGGAGCCGGTGGTTGTCCTTGATCTTTGTACGCAGAAAAACGGCTGGCGCCATCCTCCTATCCCAGACGTTGCCGTGGAGAGGAACGACACCAGATAAGGAGCGGAAAGTTACCATCCTGGCCCAGGATCTGATTGCGGAGGGGGGGGCACCCACTTCTACCATGGACCCATACATATAAAAACCGTGTGTTACTGGGCAGCTTTTGTCTTCTTCTTTGGCTATCATGCCAGAAGACACACAGTCTCGTGTGCGGCAGATACCTAGATAAGACCCGGACGTCTGTACTGCACCTTCCTTTGTAATAAATCCATTTGCTGTTAACTTTTTCTAATCATTGGTCACATCTTCCTCGATTTGTGAACACGCGTAGGGTCCAAACTCGCAAATCCCTACAGTTCTTATAAAGATTCCCATACCAGATCGGTTGTGGCCTGGGTTAACAACATCTGCCCTGCAGCACCGTTAACCGGCAGGTCGGCAGTAGAAATTCAGCTATTGTGGGTCGAAGACCATGGAGAGGTGGAAAGGGGTTTCTTCGGCAAAAAGACAAGATGAAATAACAGAGCCTACAAATGAGTGTGGGGACTTTAGATATTGGGACTACAATAGTCTGCCATTGCATTACAAAAGAAGAGAAAATAAAGAAGTAAACCCAGGTAATAACTGAAAGTTTATATTGTTAATTATGTTGTGTTGTGCAAGAGTGGCTCATGCGGTGATGACGGGGACGTCAAAATACGTTGGTGCTGAGCTGTGTCAGTGGCACAGAATTTGAGCTCAATGGTAGTTCTCTGCGCTCTCAAACCGGAGACGTGGTTGCACCCACCACACCCTCCCCCAACAACAACAACAACAAACAAGTAGATTTTGAGAGGTCGGCTGTTTGGGGCAAAAAAAGTTATGGCACCTCTGATCTAGAGAAAGCCTATGGCAGAGTACAAAGAGAGGAAATGTGGTACTGCATCAGAAATCTGATGTGGCAGAATAGTACAGGACAGCAGAAGAGTGGTGATGTGTGCCGTAGGTGTGACGGAAGAATTTAAGGTGGAGGTGGGATTCCATTAGGGATCAGCTATAATAAGACCCTATATGTTTGCAGTGGTAATTGCAGTGGATTGGGTGACAGATGAAATCCCCTTGGACCATAATGTTTTGCAGCTGACATTGTGATCTGCAGTGATAGCAAGGAGCAGGAGGAGGAACCGTTAGAAAGGTGGAAGCACGCATTAGAAAAGAGAGGAATGATGATATGCTAAAATAAGACAGAATATATGTGCATGAATGAGAGGAGTGGAGGAGGAACAGTGAGGCTTCAAGGAAAAAAGATCGCAAGGGTAGAGTACTTTCAATACTTTGGGTCAACAATCCAGAGTGACAAAGAGTGTAGTAAGGAAGAAAAGAAACGGGTCCAGGTGGGTTGAAATGGTTGAAGGAAGGTCTCAGGTGTGTTATGTGACAGAAGACTCTCTGCTAGGATAAAGGTCAAAGTTTATAAAACCGTGGTGAGACCAGCCATGATGTACAGATTAGAGACGGTGGCACTGAAGAGACAACAGGAAGCAGAGTTAGAGGTGGTAGAAATGAAAATGTTGAGGTTCTCTCTAGGAGTGATCAGGTCGGATAGGATTAGAAATGAGCTCATCAGTGGGAAAGCCAAAGTTAGATGTTTGGAGACAAAGGTAGAGATGGCAGGCTTTGATGGTTTGGAAACATCCAGAGGAGAGAGAGTGATTATAATGGTAGAAAGATGATGAGGATGGAGGTACCAGGCAAAAGCGTGAGAGGAAGAGAGAAGGCTGCTGGATGTCGTGAGGAAAAACATGAGGGCAGTCGGTGTTAGAGAGGCAGATGCAGGAGATAGGTGCACTAACCCAAAGGAAAAGAAGATGAATTGCGCTTGCTGCATGCACTTCTATTCAAGAGAGAGATTTGTGTGACCACACATGAGTTTTTAACTGCTAGCTGAAATACGAGTTATTCACTCATCTTATGGTACAATTATTTATTATTATATCCCAAATTATTACAAGGATACTGTATTGTAATTAGCGTTGGGAATCTAAAACGGGTTATTTCTGTGAATCGTCCATCCATCCATTTTCTGAGTTGCTTATCCTCATGAGGGTTGCGGTAGTGCTGGAGCCTATCCCAGCTGTCATCAGGCAGAAGGCAGGGTACACCCTGAACTGGTTGTCAGCCATTTGCAGGGCACAAGGAGGCAGACAACAGTTGCACATGCCAACTTCACACAGGTGGGGCTGGGATTTGAACCCCCGGTCCTCAGAACTGCGAGGCCAGCGCTCTACCATGCCGCCTTTCCGTTTGCTTACTTCTCGATTCCTCTCACATCACAAATGAGTGTTGTCATACGCAACAAGTGTAAATTCCACCTTTCCAACATTGCGTCAAAGTAGAACTACTCTAAAGTTTTCCTAAATTGCAGGTGAAAGATTATGCTGAAGTTACTACGCAGGAGAGCATGCAAACGCCGAACAGGCGAGGCCGGTAAGTTAGCGCTCCTTTGACTGTTCTCAGTTTCAATATTTAAAGTTGTTTGATCAGTTGGTCTTAAAATCCAATTTTTTTATTTTTGTCTGACCCAATTAGAGTGAAACTGGACAACTTCTCAATGTACTTGGACATCTTGTAAGATATCCAAAAACTGCCTTGGGCTTTTTGGTCTCTTGACAGAAGTAGGGTTATTTTTTTTTCCTTTTGAGATCATGAGTGCATGATGGTATAGTTGGCGTAATTGAAGATATTAGAGATTTAGAGCAAACCACCCCATTGGTTTCCCCATTAAGAATCACTCAGAGAATCAATAAAGAATTTGATTGATGAGCAATATCGGTAAAAAGATTCTCACAAATTCCTGGATTGAATTATAACAGATACTTGTAAAAGGCAGGTGTTCACTGTCTACATGCATTGTATGTATTTATAATAGTGAATATATTTGCATTACAGTTCTATGCAACACTGCTGCCATATGTCCAAAACTTATTCAACAACATTTAGCGAGTTGGATCTTTTCCTCAGATACATATTTGTGAGATGATGCTTAAGAAAAACACTGTTATTCAAGCACATACAGGCTGGCATCAGACACATTCGCCAGCTGCACTCAAATCCTCTTTGAGGCTTTTTAAGGCCATCACACCATCTGGTTAGAGGCCACCAGCAACCAAGGTAAACAGGCGTTAAGCGCACATATTGCTAAAGAGGGAGTGATTTCTGCGTCGGCCTTCAGACTTGTGGTGAAACACTCATTTGAGGATTAGCACATATGCGGACCAAAAGAGCAGACGATTGGAGAGTACATAGAACATGGCAAACAGAACACTGGACAGATGGAGACGGGGTGAAGACAGTACAAGATGGAATATGAAGAAATGAAGCGTGGACCTGCACCATCTGTAAGATAGTTGGGAGATGCACAGTAGCTTATTGATGAGGCGGGAACAAGGACTTCAAAACCGGGAAGTGTTTAGATTTTCTTGTATACTTTGAACCCATTGATGTCAACTCAAATTTTCCTAAAGGTGGAGCCTCCATATTTAAATCACTGAAATCCTCTGATCCTCTCTTTGAAACAGTTATTTTTCTAATTAAAGAAGTACAGGATTGATCAAGTTATGAAAGTGTGTTGGATTTTGGCACAAAAAAGCACAAAACATGCCTTTTTCGTTTGTTTCTCAATTGACATTTTACCCATAAAATTCAGGCACTGTCAAGTGCTGCATATTTATGAATTAAGTCTGGCCTTGAATGGGGTCTGAATTCTGTCTAGTGTCATTCATGCCACAGTCAGACACATCAAGAAATGATTTTGCTAAATATTTCATGACAAGTACTGTAATCAATTCACACAGCCAGAATTAACAGCGGGCAGCTAATCCTTGGATTTATGTCTTCTGCTGGATTTACAACCTCTTCGGGCAACTTGTTCCTCATATAATGCTTATAAAGTTTTATGGACCTTTTTATTATGTCGACTTAATGGCTGAAATTAGCTCAGTAATCATTCCACATTTTACTATGAAAACTCAGAGCATTCTATTTTTACAAGGTTCAGAGAAAAGTGGAAATGACATTGAATGTACTATTATAGAAGATGTACAGCACTAAATGTTCTTTTGTTGCTGTCTCTTATCAGATTGCAGTATTTACACCAGTTGCCCAAAGTAGTTTGCAAATCACATTTGCAAGACAATCAACAGAGAGCGTGCAGAAGCCGAGCTGTCCAAACGTAGGCACTTTAGGAAGACCATTGTGTGTCTATATTGCTGGAACTAATGTGAAATGTCATAATTCCGGGGTAATTTTTCTACTCGCTGCCAAGGGAGTAGTACGTTTGGATCTGCACTGGAGTCACGAAGACATCGGATCTTGAAAACCCCTTGTTGTATTCTACTTCTCGTGTCATGTAAGAAAAGTGAGTGGAAAATAATTACTGTCTTGAATGAATACATTTGTATCTTGCAATTAGGAAAAATATACAACAGATGGCCAGACATCATTGTAGAGAGAGAACAGGAAACATCAGTCCAAAGCGAGAAAGCTTATGTCAACATGGCCACGGTGATGTGAGCGTGGACAGAAACAAAAAAATTAAAAGTAAAGTCACATTACATTGTAGCAACAACAAAAAAATTGGTAAAGCTGTAAAAAGCTATCTAAGGTGGTGATGTGAGAGCACCACATTCTTTGCTTGAAATGTGGAAATGACCCCAAACAGTACTTAGTTGTCATATCAACATCACAATCAACATAGAATGTAAAAGTTACAATATATGCAATGAAAAGAAAGTACCGTAATTTCTGGCCTACAGAGCGCCCCTGATTATAAGCCTCACCCTGTACATTAAAAAAGTAAACTAAAGTAACTATCATTTGGTACATACATAAGCGGCACTTGTGTAAAAGCTGCAAGTGCACACACTGAAACCCACATTGAAACACGAGATATTCACAGAGAAAGACGGTACACAGAAAGAGTTTTCAAAGTTTTGATACCTTAGCTTAGCAACAACACGGTAGCACGAACAGGACTGGTAAAAAAAACCAAAAAACATACCGGTAAAAAAAAAACAAAAAAAACTGCTGCGGCACCTACAGAGTAGCAACGCGGTGGTAGCACAGCACTAACAGGGCTGGTTAAAAAAAAAATCACACCTAAATCATTGAGACGCGGCAGTAACACAGCAGTAACACGCTAGCGGACCGCTAATGCTAGCGCGGTGCTAACAGGGCTGGTTAAAAAAAACTGAAAAAATGTACAAATTAGCCGCAACAATGCATAGGCCGCAGGGTTGAATGTGTGTGAAAAAAGTCGCGGCTTATAGGCCGGAAATTACGGTACTTCTTACTGTTGGAGACCTTACTACGGCCTTGGCCCACCGGAATTCCCATAGTGCAGGATGACACCCAGCCAGCAGGGGTTCATTATGACCACACCATGAACCCCCTCCCCACCAAAAATACACAACCATGTTATGAATCATCAGGTGAGCACAAGCATTCCTGACATCTTATCTAGCACAACATAGATATACCAATCTGTTTCCAAGACAGCGGACAAAAAAATCCTGAAGGTTGAACGTAACAGGACATAATGACAAGTCGCTGATGGATGGCATATTGCTACACTCGCCATACTTTTTAACAGGCAATGTGTGTTCAGCTCCCATTCAGTTACAATGTGACTGTGAGTGTGAAAGGTCACCTGTCTCTATTCCATATGTGCCGCAGACTGATGTGGCCCTCAAAAGGATAAGCAGCAACATATAAAAAAGATGGATGAACACTCAGTTGGTTAATAATTGGGTACAGGATTAAGGAGAATATCCTGGTTTTGTGGACTAGATAACATATTTCCACTCTTGCCAGTGACCAGCACTTTGGATTCAATTTAACTTCCTGCTCAATTTACAACAGCAGGATAATGAATGGGCATAAAAACTCGAGTGTTTTCACTGCTAGAAAATGTAGTACGTACTGTGTAATGTGAGGGACACTTGAGTTCCATAAAACAGTAGGAGGCTCAAATGAGCATTCTGAGGCACTGGATCGAAACGCTATAATAGCTAAATTAGCTGACGCCGTTTTCCGAAAAAGAATGGATCCACACAATACAAATGTTTGTTGTGACTTGGCACACAAAAGTACTCAGCAGAACTTTTGGCAAGAATCAAACTCATCGTTGTTTGAATGGAGCATGCCGTTTTAGTTGTTTTTGACTCATACTGAACACAAATATACACAAGAATTTATGATAAAACCTAGTTTAGGTTGTGAAAATAAAATTTCTTCTCTTGTGCTGTCAATGTGGGTGCAACCTCGCTGCTGTTCAATTCAAACGCACAGCTTTTAATTTAACAGCATTACATTTACTGTACATATGGCGGCACTGTGGATCACCTGGAAAGCGTTGGCCTCACAGTTCTGAGGTCCAGGGTTCAGTCCCAGCCCCACCTGTGTGGAGTTTGCATGCTCTCCCCGTGCCTGGGTGGGTTTTCTCCGGGCACTCCGGTTTCCTCCCACATCCCAAAAACATGCAACATTATTTGGCCCGAGGTGTGATTGTGAGTGCGGCTGTTTGTCTTGATGTGCCCTGTTATTGGCTGGCAACCAGTTCAAGCTGTACCCTGCCACCTGCCCAATGGCAGCTGGGAATGGCGGCAGCACTCCCATGACCCTCGTGAGGATAAGCGGCTCAGGAAATGGATGTGTGGACATTTACACATTTTTCTGAAAGTTGAAGCACTCGAGTCTTTCATTGATTGCCCCGTTCTTGTGAATGAAGCAGAGGGTTAGCTGGAAACTAATATGCCAATCACTGAGTCACACACCTGGTCTAACAAGTCCATTTTTAGGCCATTGGAATTGACACTGAAGTGATTCATCACAGGATAAGGTGAGCGGTGACGCCTCCTGCTCTGTGAGGAAATCAGGTATGATCAAATGTTACATTCCAGTTAAGAAGAAGAAGAAGAAGAAGAAGTGTATCTAGTTCAGGGGTGTGAAATGCATTTTTGCTGTGGGCCACATTGTTAGTATGGATTCCCTCAAAGTGTTAAAAGCGTTTTTCGCAAAAGCGTCTTCATTCAATCGACAACAAAGAGAGCTTCCAAAATTAGCAGTAACATTTACTAATACTTGAAATCCATGTGTTGAAGCATAAGTAGCCATATGGCTCATTTGAAACTGGCACCAGATCAGCTGACTGTCTGTCCCCATACCCCTAACACTGATTATTGTACAGTTTGGATAAATAAGAAGACGCTAAACGTGGAATTATGTCCACATGGTTGACTGATGCTGTTGGGCGAGCCAGTGTAATACTCTACTTCGAATTGACGCTGGGGGCCGGACGAAATTGCTGCGCGGGCTGGGAGTGGCGCGCGTGCCGGGAGCTGGACACCTCTGATGTGTAGATTTCTTCATGACACATGACAGATGAAAGGGAATGATGCTGTCAAGTGCTTTCAAGAAGACCGATTTAAGATATGTTTCTCAGTTACAATGTACTTGTCAGAAATAATTCATGCTTAGTGTAACTGGAAGTGAAGTGGTTCATTGTCAGTCCAGGGTGGGACTCTCCACAACTCTGAAAAGGGTTATAGAAAATAGGTGGATTGTTTTCATCCCATCTCTGTAAGACATTGTACTTCACATGACGAAACCTCCTCGGTTGTTTGTCTGCTTTGTTTTCGCCACCATTTTTAGCCGTGTGCTTTTTATGTGACAGCTTTGGTATTTTTTGACAGTTAAATCTGTTTGAGTGATGAGTCTTGACACAAAATGCTGGCTGTTAGCACAGTGTGACAGACAAGAAAGAAAGGATGCCGCTCTGTGAATGTGTTGACAGCGCACTAGCCAGACAATTGTCATCATTAACAACATCGTCAACACAAATCGATAAAGATTGACAGATGTTATCTACGTCAAAGACAAAAGAATCCTGGTTAATTTGACAATTGAACAATTGACAGATGCCAATACTAAAAAAGGTCTCACTTTTTTTGTCCTCTTACTTAAAGTAAAAGAAAAATTACAATGGATACAAAAAAGTCTACACATCCCTTTTCAAATGCCAGGTTCTGTCATGTAAATAAGTTAGATTAAGATAAATAATGTCAAACATTTTTTTTCTCACTCATGTAATCTATAACACGTAAAACTAATTTTATGTTTTTACCTTTTCAAGAGCTACAGTAAAAATTAACAACTGAGATAAGATGGGCGCAAACACCTAACCCTATACCTCGGGATGTGGCTCTGTTTATAATTAACCACAATCACATTCATGTTAAGTGGTGATCAGGACACACCTTCTACCATACAAAGTGCCTCTGATTACTTTTTTTAGATGTCCTAAAAAATGAACTTTTTGCCCACAATTCCCAAAGTTATGTTTGCTGCAAACGCAACACTGCTCATCAATGAAAGAATGCCATACTTGAGGCATGTTGATGGCAGCATCATGCTTTGGAGCTGTTTTTCTTCAGTTGGAACTGGGACCTTGGGTGGAACCAATAATGAACAGTTTGTGTCAGTCAATGTCAGTGCAAAACCTTCATCTTTCTCCAAGAAAACAAAAAAAATGTCATTAAAGCCTGCTATAACAACCAACATTTATTTAGGGTTTATCAGATCTTCCCATTCCAATTATAAGAGGGTGTGCACACTTGTGCAATCACATTGTTTGAGTTTATTTTACTTAACGAGTGGAAAAAATGGGTTAAAAAGTAAATGAAGTTGTAGAGGCAAAAGGTCAAAGTAATGGTAGCAAAAGTTTTAATACAATCTCATTATTTAGATAACAAAATCTTGACTTTTGGACAGGGCTGCAAGACTTTCTATATCCACTGTGTAATGCTGGAACAGAAAACTATTATTGCACAACAGCACTCATGGGAGGGAAAAAACAATTCAAGTGATTTCTATAGAGCTTGCAGTTTGCCCATTTTTACATCTCGTTCTGCCGAACACACGCAGTGCTTCATTTGGCTTCCCAGCGGCAATACAAAGTCCAGTGCGAGTAGCAAACAGTAGAATTGTTTTAAGAACAGGAAATGTTAAAAGATGACACACTAAAGGAATCTTGAGCGCAATATGAATATTTTTACACTCCATCTTTCCATCCAATTATGTTTTTTTCTCTTCTGCTTGACTTGATTAGGGTTACAAGTGTGCTGGGGCCTACAACATCTGACTTAAACTCAGGAATAGTCGATTCCTGTACTCTCTATGAAGGCATGCGTGAGGTTGTCTCTCTACAGTGCAGTTAATAGTGGTAAATCTGGAGATTTGGTGATCTGATTTTTTTTTTTTAATAGAAGAACTCAATCAAGGAAACTATAGAGGAATAAAGATGATGAGTCACACAATCAAGTTATGGGAAAGAGTAGGGGAGGCTAGACTCAGGACAGAATTAAGTATCTGCTTGGAACAGTATTGTTTCATGCCAAGAAAGAGTACCACAGTTGCACTGTTTGCCTTGAGGATGCTCATGGAAAAGTACAGAGAATGTCAGAAGGAGCTACATTGTATTTCTGTAGACCTAGAGAAAGCCTATGACAGAGTACCAAGAGAGGAACTGTGGTACTTCATGCGCAAGTCTGGTGTTGCGGAGAAATATGTTAGAATAGTATAGGACATGTATGAGGGCAGCAGAACAGCGGTGATATGTGCCGTTGGTGTGTCAGAAGAATTTAAAGTGGAGGTGGGACTCCATCAGGCTTCCACGCTGAGCCCCTTCCTGTTTGCGGTAGTAATAGATTGGCTGACAGATGAGGTTAGACTGGAGTCCCCTTGGATCATGATGTTCGCAGATGATATTGTGATCTGCAGTGAAAGCAGGGAACAGGCTGAGGAACAATTAAAAAGAAGGAGACATGCACTGGAAAAGAGAGTAAGAAACATTAGCCAAAGTAAAACAGAATATACGTGCGTGAATGAGAGGAGTGGAGAGGGAAGAGTGAGGCTCCAGGTAGAAGAGATACCGAGGGTGAATGACTACAAATATTTGAGGTCAACAATACAGAGCAATGGAGAGTGTGGTAAGGAAGTGAAGAATGGGTCCAAGTGGGGTGGAACAGTTGGTGGAAGGTTTCTAGTGTTCTATGTGTCAGAAGAGTCTTCACTAGGATGAAGGGCAAAGTTTATAAAACAATGATGAGGCCGGCCATGATGTACAGATTATAGACGGTGGCTCTGAAGAAACGACAGGAAGCAGAACTAGTAGTAGAAATGAAGATGTTGAGGTTCTCGCTTGGAGTGAGCAGGTTGGATAGGATTTGTAATGAGCTCATTAGAGGGACAGCCAAAGTTGGATGTTTTGGAGACAAGGTTCGAGAGAGCAGACTTCGTTGGTTTGGACATGTCCAGAGGCGAGAGAGCGAGTATATTGGTAGAAGGGTGCTGAGGATGGAGCTGCCAGGCAAAAGAGCAAGAGGAAGACCAAAGAAAAGGGTGATGGATGTTGTAAGGGAGGATAAGAGGACAGTGGGTGTTTGAAGAGAAGATGCACGAGATAGGCTTAGATAGAAAAAGAAGACATGCTGTGGCGACCCCTAATGGGACAAGCTGAAAGGAACGGAAGAAGAAGAACCCAATCAAGAAAGAACAATAGTCCATTACGACTACATTAAGGTCCTCTAAACCGTTGATAGCTGGAATAGGCTCCAGCTCTCCCCCAACCCTCGTGTGGATAAGCGGCATGGAAAATGAATGAATGAATGAATGAATGAATTAATTAATTAATTAATTGCTGGTCTATTTATATGCGTGATTATGCCATGAAATATCGTACAACTAAGGCTGAAAGTCCTTGCTTGTTAGCGCGCTACAAGTCTATAATTTTTCAACACTGCTTTCTTTCAAATTCTCTTGGGACATGATACTCATTATGACACAAGATGTGCCGATATACAGTACCATGGCTCAGAGTTAAAATCAATAAGTTGTTAGTGAGAGCTCAGATTCTTCAAACCGAGGTCATGATTCTACGTCAAAGCAATGACCTCTTTGATTTTCCGTGACATACACGAGATGGCAAAGGCAGCTTTGGTCGAAGCTCATTGCGGTGGATGTTCCTTTTGGGGGATCGCAAATCCTGTATGTCGGAGCAAAAAAAAAAGAAAAACATTTCAATACGTTCAATTGAAAATTTGCAACTGTTGTCAGTGTCATATAGAAATTCTAATTTCATCTATATCTGTGGGGAGAACAAAAACACAGAGTCTCTGTCGCCAAAATGCAGATGTGGTGGGTGAATGGGGCGATGCCTTTTTGCCAACGACCTCTCAAAACAATCAAAGTTTCTCCTTTTTTGCCCATTTCCTCTTCTTTGTGGCTGTCTGCTTCTTCCTTGAGAATCGTGCCATATTTTTGGATGGAAAAAAAAATTCTGTCCAGTATTTTGTATATGGAGGACAACAGAGGCTTATTATCTACATACAACACTATACATGTCACATTTTATTGTCTACTTATTGGAATGTGGAATAGGATAAATTTGCTAAATAACACATTCGGTAGCTATAGTATATTAAGCATTATATTCTACAATTACACTTAAAGAATTCACTAAAAGTGAGACGTGTGACACCTTCTACCACTCAAATGTCCACACATACTTCTTACTGCCTTGTGACGCCCACATTGAAATTGTTTATTTCAGCAAATGATTCACCACCAATCAGTGACTTTATTTGCGATATGAAGAAATAATCCCGGCTGGTCAGTGTGGCCTCGCTATCTCGTTAATGTTGCATCATACAAAAGTTCAGTGTCCTTGCTGTTAGCGTTGCCTGTTGTTTTTGTCTCTTGGCCCACCCTTGGAGGCGCACAATCGCAACATAGCGGTGAAGGTGTTTGAAATGGAGGAGGGCCTTAGGCGACAATAACAGAACGTGTTTAACACCGCAGAGCCTGTGTTTATTTTTATTGTTAACACGCCTACAAACTGCACTTGGATACTAATCACCAAAGTTGAACCGGTCCACCATTGTTGCCGTGTGTCTGTTGCATTTGCTGCTCGTTCTACATCAATTTGTACTGGAGGAACAAGAACAATACGAGAGAGCACACAGACATCCGACAAGGCTTCAAACACCGGTATCATGCAAATCTATATGTTAGCTCATGTGATGTAACACAGTCCTGGCTCAAAACAGTTTTCAGATTTGCTTGAACGTGAGTTTACATTAGCTGACCATCTTTGAAAACTCTGAGCATTATTGTCATTTATAGAACATTTATTGTGTAGAAAGTAAAAATAAAAATGAAAACACAATATTGCAAAATTGTGCACATTTCATATACTTCCTTGTTATATACCGTATATTCCGGACTATAAGGTGCACCTAAGAGCCTTTAATTTTCTCAAAAGCTGACAGTGCGCCTAATAATCAGGTGCACCTTATATATGGATCAATATTGAGCCTTTAGCGCAGCCCATCTAATGGATGTATAACGTAACCCCAGCCTCTACTGTAGCATCTATTCTATGCGCCTTATAATCCGGTGCGCCTTATATATGAAAAAAGATTTAAAATAGGTAAATCAAATAACTGATAATGTAGTGGTACACACAGCTGATTTAAGTGTGCGCACAGTTCCCACTCAGTGGGACTCTTACATTTCAAACCTTTGTAGATTTAAAAAAACAAAAAGTACACTACTGTAATATAGAATGTAACCAAAGATCAGAACCTAATTTAGGCCAAAATATTAGGGAAATAGATATACAAATGTCCTGTCATCCAATTTTTTTCTGCTTTATCCTGGACCAGGTATAAACACAATGTGCATTCATACGCTGTAAAAAAAAAGCCTGGTGCACTGTAAAAAAAAATCATGCACACACACACAAAAGATGAGCTAAGTGATTGATTTGTTGTTTGCTTGTTTTGATTAATTGTTCAATCAGATTTTTAAAAAATGTTTTCCAATTTCTATTTCTCGATTCAAAAACAAGACATTATTTCAAATTGACAGGGAAATGCTTTATGTACATACATGAAGTGATGATAATTCAGATACTGGTTTGGTCTATAATGTTAGAAAATACACAAAAACGGTGACCTTTGTTTTCCAAAGTAAAAGCACATGGTTGCAAGTGTCTTATTTTGATGAACACAATGATAACCAGCCTGCTTTCATGGAGGGCTGCAGAAATTTCAAAATCTTTATTGCTGAGAGGCTGAAATTATGAGGATTTGGATCATGTCAAGTTCAAGGAGTCTAAACGATAATTCAAGTATCAAAATAGCTGTCGGTTGTTTTGATAATTGATTACTTGTCAATTAATTAATTGTTGCTCCTCTCGTATGTATTGTATGTTCCAACCCTACAAGAGACCTGTGATGTATTAATAAGTTAATCTTGTTAAATATTTGTAAAAGCACTTGCTTGGTGATGCAACAAGTTCAACAGCAAAGGAGATTTTAACCTGAGTAGTAATTGAACATTTCATTATTTGTGGAAAAAAAATACTAAATTCTCCTGTATTTTTTTCTTTTCGGTGTCTATAAACAAAACGTTACACAACAACAACGAACAAACCAATGCAGCTGAAAACTCATTTTATGATATGAAATGAATAGGGAATGGTTTATTCAATTAACTAATATGTGTACTTTGAGTTTTACTATCAAAGACCAACAGTTTTAGGTTGGTTAACGCTGTCAGGAGGCGGTGACAACTTTTTTTTCCCCTCTGCTGCTAACACAAGAAATAATATCATGTTCATTGACTGAAATGAAAGTGAGAAGGCAGGAGAGAAAGCGCAGTCACCGTATGTTCTTCAGCCAACATCTCCACCTGCTAGCGTTCCTCCATCTGTCCAGTCGCTCATCGGCAGATGTAGAGAAGGAAGTAGCAAATTCAAATCGTTTTTTATGCTACTTCGAATAACAACTTCCCCAACTCTGACAGGGCCAGACTGTACGTATATTTCATTGTGTTCACTTTGATGAACCTCCTGCCAAGCAATTAATCCTTCACTCATACGTTATTTATAGCATTGCAAATGCGTGCCTCCTCGCTTTGTTATGGTTCATAGCCACAGGAGTGTATAATTAACTGTCTCATGGTGCTAAAGGCTCGCGCGGTCCTTCTCTCGGTTTGACATGTGCTACTGTCAATTAAGTCTCGGAAATGTTTTTATTGTTACTTCTCAACCGCATCAATAAAGGAGAAGTTTATTAAAATAAAAAAAAAAAAAAAAACTAAAAGCTGGGATCCTGTGTCATGTGAACACAATAGTAGAACAGCAGCAAGAGACCAAATCTCTTCCACCTCGCTCTTTCAAAAATTAGCACTTAGACATTTACATAATGGTATGCCTCGCAGGCTATTCATTTTTTTTTTTTACACATATATTGTTTTTCCAATATAAACTGTATTCCAATTGGTTGGCAACCAGTCCAGGGTGTACCCACCTCCTTCCTGAAGATAACTGGGATCGGCTCCAGCACGTCCGCGACCCTTGTAAGGATAAGCACCTCAGAAAATGGATGGATGGAATATAAACTCTGACACAGTATATTGTGATTATCTCACACATTTCATACACAGATTACTCATAAGTACTAACAAAATTTGCTTTTATTTTGGATTTCAGGTATAATTTGTGGCGACACAGTGGTTCAGCTGGTAAAGTGTTGGCCTCACAGTTCTGAGGTCCCGGGTTCAATCCCGGACCCGCCTGTGTGGAGTTTGCATGTTCTACCCATGCCTGTGTGGGTTTCCTCCGGGCACTCTGGTTTCCTCCCACATTCCAAAAACAGACACTCTAAATTGCCCCTAGGTGTGATTGTTAGTGCAGCTGTTTGTCTCGATGTGCCCTGTGATCGGTTTGCAACCAGTTCAGGGTGTACCCTGCCTCCTGCCCGTTGACAACTGGGAAAGGCTCCAGCACTCCCCGCGATAATCGTGAGGATAAGCGGTGAAGTGGATGGTATAATTTGGACAGATGCGAGGCGGTGAGCATTTGAAAGCTTTGACCCGTATCTCACTGGGCTGGAGACTATTTGGCAATCCGATGGAAACTCGAGTCTCTGCATGTCCTATGGGGTCTCGAACATGTTCCATTTCATTGGAGACCTTTTAGTGACTACTCTAAATGCTCACTTTCGGGAAAAGCCTTCATGTATCTTAAAAAGCACAGAACACCTACATATTAAAATTGCTTATTGGGTTAAAATAAGATGACGCCAACCTCTATTAATTTAACAAACAAAGAAATGTGATTCGTTATCTATCCATTTTCTGAGCCGCTTATCCTCATAAGGGGCATACACAAAAAACACTGCCACAGATCAGCGTCACTAGAAGAATAGCAACACATTATGCCCATTTCCTTCAGCTTCATACACATAGAGTAAGTTAACAAGCCCTCACAGAAGAGAAAATAATGACAATAAATACTCACAAGGCACAGGAAAACAAATAAGGTTTGCATCAATCTAAAAACAAAACAGTTGCCTAGAAACCACCTCTGCTAAACTTGACTCTGCCAAGCCCACCCTCCACAATGCAAAATGCAAAAACACACATGCACATGCACACGCACATTCCGCGCTAGGAGATTCGATCAGATGCTTTGGGAAATAAAAAAGTTTGGGTAATTTCTTACTGTTCCTAAGCAACACCTTTGCTCTTTCCTTGCTTTTGCATATCCCTGTTGGCCATGCTGGAGATTAAGCGTCAGAAAATGTATTTTCAAACTGACCGCAGAACTTTACCACTTTCTTCCAAACACTTCATTTGAAAGGTTTAATCTTCCAAGCTGCTCCATTGAGTTCAAATAAAACTGACAAAACCCACACATTACTTTCATATTTAAAATCAAATTAACTTCCAATGGAGAGGCTCAAAGGAAAACACCTACACCCGCGGTCTTTGTATGTTTTAGAATTTGTAACAAAGGAAGTGACAAGAAAACAGATGGAATCCTATATTGGCAGTGGCAGAGAATCGTTTACATTTAACCCTCGCACTCAGAGGGGCTCGGTTGGCAAGGCAACAGATTCTGCAGTCTGTTTCCCCTAACTGCGCCTCTCAATAGTCCAGATCAGCCCCCTAATCCTCCACCTTCCTTCAAACCATCACGAAACGCGGCTGCTGTATCATGTTCAGATCTTCAATATCAACGAATCTGAGAGGTAATTAACAGCCCATTGAATTTCGCCCCAAAATCAAATCACTAGTGATCGTGGTAACAAAAAAAAAAAAAAAAAAAGGAAAAAGCTCTCACACGCAGTATGGCGACGCTTTGTATGTTTTTTGGAATGTGGGAGAAAACTGGAGTACCCAGAGAAACATGAGAAGATGGAAAACAGGGCCGGGATTTGTACCCTACTCCTCCCCCATCCCAAAAACATGGATGCGACTGTGTGTGTGTGTGTGTATGTATAAATATACATATATATCATCAGTGCAATGGGCGATTGATTGCTCTTTTTCTCGCTTGTTTTCTCTTCTTTGTACCCATCCACTTCTTCCTGGTCAATCCCCAAATGATCAGTCAAACACGGATGCATATTTGCGCCGTCTTTACAGGCAACACTGTTATCTATTGCGTTTACTATATCACATGGATATTTTTCATCTTAAAAAAAGACACACGGTTCATTTTCAGCCAATGCAAGCGTAATGTATCATCTTGTGACGCTCTTTGAAAACAGGTACAGTATTTATGGAAAGAGAGATACCATTTATCTGGCAGCTCTAATCTCAGTTAACATAAAAAGTGGATGAGCCCAAGACAGGACAGGCCAGGTTAAAAGGCACATCTTCCGTCCATCCATTTTCTGAGCCGCTTATCCTCACAAGGGTCGCGGGGAAGGCGCATCTTATAGTTCACTAATTAATTGGTTGCAAAGCTCGTTCCATCCAAAAGAGCTGCGTTTGTTACAAAGTAATAGCAATTAAAACAATGCCTTAGTGCATTGCAATAAAGAGAATAAAAAGGGCTCCCCTTTCATCAGATGCCAAACGAACTCAACCCCTGGGCTGTAATTGAAATTGCTGGAGGAAAGCAGATGCAGCTCATTAACCGTTTAGCATGCTGTGCCGCATTGACGTGGCAGCATCTTGCTGGAAGGGAACAGGTGATCCGTAGAGACCAATGGACTGGGTCACCTAAAAAATAATATCTGAAATACAGGATATACATGTATGTGTAATCTATATATAAAAAATAATAAATTAAAATTTGGGAGTAACCATAATAACCGATATTGTAATGGTACTCTTTTGATAAATTAAGCTATGGTCATCTTTGATTTTCTGATATCAATTTATGTGTATAGAAAGATGATCAGCTTTTTTATTTTCATAGAAGTCAGCTCACTCGACTCAGCTGATCTGAGCAAAGGACCCGCAACGAAGAAAACTCAGTGCCGCAATTACAGTTCAGCATACAGTACATCAGGGCTCAGCAACCTTTTTGAGGCTGAGGGCTACTTCGTGAGCACCGATCGTATGAGGGGCTACGTGACCTGTTTGCAGCAAATTTCAGACTCAGTTAATTGCACGTACATAAAATATTTTTGTTTTAATTTATTGTAGTAAATGACATTACAGGTATTTTAAAATTTAAATTCACGTAAGCAAGTCATTATTCAGAATTTAAAGCACAAATAATAGTAACTTTTTGTGGCCAATGGAATTTTTAGAACATACCTCGCGGGCGCCTTATATGGTCCTCGCAGGCTACCATTCGCCTGCGTGCACCGCGTTGTATACCCCTGCAGTACACTAAGTCCGAAATGCCATCACATCGCTAAGGCTTGCTTGGGAGTTTGAGAGAGGTGCAGAACTTGTAGCTATATATGAAAAACAAAATATCTATATAAAAAAACATCTCCACAATGTTGTGTGTCAAAATCAATTTCTCTGATACTACCTCTGTCAATCAAAAAGGCAGAATGTAGATACTACTTTTGTATTCGATCTAAATAGTGCAGATTCACCAATGGTTTTGCCCAAGACTGTACAGAGATCTTTTTTCAAACATAATTTGTGCACAAAGCATTTCACAGATGCCATTGAGCCGTGGATTAAATCGAATAGTGATGTCCACGCACCAGCAGCGTCATCCACTTTTAACAAAATAAAAAATAAAGTTTTTGAAGAGAAAACTTTTCCTTTATTCTTGACTGCATAAACTGCACTAGTGAATCTTCATTTTGCAGACAATGAGGACGAAAGGTTGTCAGCTCAAATGTTACAAGCTTTCCTTAATCTACCCTTCTCAGGAATAAAAGATTCGAGTCCATGCTTTACATAGCTCTACACACCCACAGAGCCCCCCACACTACACCCACTCGCCCCACCCCGCCAGCGATGACATCTCATCGGCAATTTGTCTAATGACAATAATGACCAAAATAACATCATATTCAGTCACCCTGCAGTCCTTGCCAAATGGAAAAATACATGAAGCGAGGAGCTGTTTAAAGAAAGCACAGTATAAACATTATGTCTAAAATCTCTCAATCACCAGTTCTGACAAGGAAATTAAAGAGCATGAGAAAAGGTGTCATAAAAAAGTATTTAACATCACAGGATTAAAGGTCTTAAACTCATTGTCTGCTGCTTCAAAATCATTTTGAACACGCCGAAAAGTACCCGTTTGAAATGTACTTGTTTGTTAGCGGAACTGTGAAGTGATGTGCTGTGTTTCATCCTTCCACGGTGCCACGGTGCCACGCTGCTACTCTCTGATCAAAAAGCGTCCAAAGGCAAAGTGGAGAAACTTGCGCCCACCTGCCGCCTCACAGCAAGACTGACCTCTGCAGCCGAATCCACTTATTTTTCCGCTAATCAGAATATTGCATGTTGGATTCTATCGCTTTCTTCCCCCTCCCCATCCCCCTCTGCTCTCCATGGATTTCACCCTGCTGTGTTTTCTTTTTCCAACGCTGACTCCATCCACGACTGTAACATTGTAACATGGACGCAATTCTCATCTCAATTTTGAGTATCAAAAGACTTCTACTGATATTTCTGAAGGTTTTATGTTGGTGAAAAACTAAAATACTATTAACACTTTGCATGCTGATATTTTCATGATATGGTCTTCAGGTGGCGGCTCGGTGGAGCTGAGCCGCTTATCTTCATGAGACAATGTAAAAAAAAAAAAGCTCCCTTGTTCCAATGTGGTCAATTTTACGTTTTGTTTTTCACAAACTGACACTATTGGTCCACCCCAATGTGGGTCTATAAATTTTACAAATCACTGCCTAAATGGTGCCTCAGCTGGTAAAGCGTTGGCCTCACAGTTCTTAGGTCCCGGGTTCAACCCCGGACCAGCCTGTGGGGAATTTGCATGTTCTCCCTGTGCCTGTGTGGGTTTTCTCCAGGCACTCCGCTTTCCTCTCACATCCCAAAAACATGCAACATTAATTGGACACTCTAAATCGTCGCTAGGTGTGATTGTGGGTGCCACTGTTTTTTTGCCTCTATGTGCCCTGTGATTGGCTGGCAACTAGTTCAGGGTGTACCCTGCCTCCTGCCCCTTGACAGCTGGGATAGGCTCCAGCACTCCCCGCGACCCTCGTGAGGATAAGTGGCTCAGAAAATGGATGGATGGATGGTCTTCAGGTTGTTTGTTTTTCTAAAGGATGCATTCATTATGTCAGGAAGGCAAGAATAGGAAGACTCTGAGGTGGAAATATATAATTGATGGCCAATAAAGTGTTGACATGTTGTTTAAAATAAGTGACATGGAAATTTCCTTTTATGCCTACAAAAATACAATTTTGTGAATACAAATAGTATAAAAATGCAGTGTACTGTATAGGGTGTCCCCAAAGTACTCATCCACTTTTTTTTTCTATTTAATTTCAGATAACACTCAGTCAGATGTGAGGCTGTCAACATTCAATATCTTGGGCTTTACAGTTTTTGTAGATGTATCATTCACTTGCCCGTGGCTTGGCAATTAAAATTGGACTCGTGAATCAAAATTGCCGCCTGACAAGTTTTTCAAAACACCAAACTTCTAGAGCAGGTGTTTGCACAAAGCAAAGGGAAAGTCTATCCAAAGGGCTGCACAGGAACAAAAATTCAATTCAATGGATGCTTCAGAGCGTGATCAAACAATTGACATTGCAGCAGCATTGCAGAATTACCACCTGGCAGTAAATTTTCTTTCCCCTGACTGGAATTCAGCGGTAGTTTGAGTTTCATTTAAGCTCAAGAATTTCTGCTGGGTGGCACATTCCCCAAATTTCACAGTGGCGTCATTTTATAATTATTATTTGCTGGCTATGCAATTCTGTTTGCTGTGGTGATAATTTTAGTTTCATATGACACCGTGAGTGTGAAGGACATGTTGATTAATGTCTTGCCTGCACTTGTCTTTTGTGTTGGGCTGTGTAAGGTTGTTCTTCTGCTTCCAAAACTTGAAGTACAACTCTTCCTTGCTGTCTTGTGAGCATTTCAGTATGTTTTAAGCTGGCGCACGCTTTACCGTGCCTGTGCCCAGTAATATGGTACGCCTCATGTATGTGTTAAATACAAAAATAACATCCATAACTGAGACTGACCCTTTTAATACAGTGAACCTTATGGTTGTGAAACTATGGTCTCCCCCCCCACCTTCCCCCTTGTTACATGATGAGTTAACTGTGGCTCACAGTTTTGTGACTGTTGCGTTAATTTTCGCTAACCGCACCCAGGCCTCTTTACCACCAGAACTGTTCAATGACGAAGTCACCCAAATGGAACCCTGTAAATGTTCAAGAAGTTGAACAAATTGCAAAGAAAGTGTGGGAGAAAAGTGCAAAAAGCTTAAAGACAGAAAAAAAAACCATTTGGAAACTATCATCGCAGTCAAAGAGTATGCAAAGGGCATTCAAATATTAAGGAGAGCTGCCAATAGAGCTCGTGCATGAGACGTCACATTTTCACAGCGCCATATTGCCAGTCAAAAAGAGCTGCTCGACAGTGTGAGGGAAATTGAACCAGAGCAGAACATTCAAAATGCCGGAGACTTGTTGTGCTCTTGGTTGTTACAACAGGCGAGACAGATATTCAAAGAGCTCATTCTCTGGAATCCCAGCTGAATAGACGAGAAAATACTGATGGATTTCGGCAATTAAACGTGATTGTTGGTGCCCAACCAAATACACACAACTGTGTAGCGATCACTTCACCTCAGGTAGGAATTATTCTTCTCAATCTCAAATTTTCAAGAAGTATTTATAATGCCAAGTTGGCTCATTTGAGAACAATGCATTTAAAAAACAAACAAAAAAAATGACAGGGAGTCATCGCCAACGTACAAGAAGCGTGTTGCGGGCCACACGTTAATCTTCGGTAAAAGTCTCCCTGACAGCCTTTTTTGTTTTTTGTTTTTTTTTAATATGCATTGTTCTCAAATGAATCCAATGCGTATTTTAAAAAAGAAAGTAAACACAGAGGTTTACCGAAGTTCAACGTGTGACCGCAACGCACTTCCATGTATGGGGGCTGCAGCCTATCCCAACGTTTATTTTCTTTTTTTAAATACGCATTGGACTTATTTGAGAACAATGCATATTTAAAAAGAAAACATGTCACGGAGAAGTTTATCGAGGTTTAACGTGTGGCCGCAACACGCTTCGTGTACGGAGGAGCTGACACGCTGTCTTTTTTTCCCCAATCATAGTTAATGAATGCAAGCTTATGTAAAACGAGGGGTCATTTATTTCAATATTGGTATTTGTATTGAAAAAATCTGAGTGGCTCCATCACTATGTGGGATTTATTCTTGATTGAGAAAAGACCCAGCAAAGCAGTATTTGTATGCGTGCATACTTTTCTACACTTTCAAACTCTTCCGTGTAAATTTCAACGACTTACTCACCAGATCCATGTGTAGATCCAGTTGTCCAAGACAAGCAGAAGCAGGTTAACAGTCCACTTTCTTATCGGTGAAAACATCGACTTCGGGATTAAAAATGGGTCCTCTATGCCAAGTGTCTCTCATTTTTCCACGTACCTTCGTTTATTATCACCTTTGAAATATTTAACGGTATCGGACAAAACTCTGGGCGTTGTGGTATAAGACGTATTTTCGCGTTGTCTCCAACCGACTTAGCATTGAATAATGGTTTGTTTGACCGGCACTTCGGGCCAGTGACATAGGTGCACGAGCTCTATATTGCTGCACATGCTCTTTTGTGTTTTTTTTTTTTTTCTTTGAGGTTTCAAAAACTAGGTTGAAGAAAAAAAACTTCCCTTGTTAAATTACTTTGTATCTCCAATCAATGATAGAGTTCCATTTATCTTTGAAGCTATTGTACATGTTATGCAAAAAATGAAAAGGTGCCAATAATGCTAAGCACGACTCTGTATGTACAGCGCCAGTAATGGCCAACGACTGTACAAAGGTGTACACACAGAAAGAAAGACCAAGACACACACATATGTCGATTGAACTGATCCCTATTACAGTAACCCTTTCATTTCGTTTTGAGTCCTAATTGGCTATGTGAAAGGTGTTTAATTAGGGGCTTTGGAGTGGAGGTTTCAGATGAAAAAGCCGCGTTTTATGATACCCTAATTAAAGGTCTCCACCAACGAAGACATGCTTCCCCATCATCCAGCACCAAGGCTCATGCATGTGTGTTTGCAAGGAAGACATCCCACTGCTTCAACTACAGGGATGCTCATTTGCAACATGCCTTCTTCTTCTTTCTTATTGATTTGGTTTTTGGATCCCAGGAAGTCATTTACCCTTGTGTTCCACATAGTGCTCAACGTAATGTCAACAACCTGTTCATCCATTTAAAGTAGCTATAATGGAGGCCCTGTGACATTTTAATTAAATATAGTCCAGCCATATTCAACTTGACATCAGGTCCACTGACCTACAGCAGGAGCACACATCTTTAATTACACAGGATTCATTTTTTTTTAAATAGTTAAAGTCATGTTTTCACAGATATTTTAACTCCGGCTCTATCTGAGTCCTCATGTCTACTTCAATATTCTGTCCTAGAACAAGACTTTGAAAAGTGGTTCTTGACTTGACCCCAATAAGCACAAATAATTAAAAATACAATGAGTCTGAACAGAGGCAAGCAGCAAATTTGACACATATTATTAATGTAATTATTATTATTATTTAAAAAACTGTTAGAACTTAGAGGCAAGCAGCAAATTTGACACAGATTATTAATGTAATTATTATTAATATTTTTTTAAAAATGTTAGAACATGAACAATAACCATTAGGTTGAGACACAGCACAGTAAACAGATTGAGATAAGGGAATTACAGTATGCATGTAGGAAAGAAACTTTTTTTATGTATGTATACATATACAGTATGTATGTATGTTTGTCCAGTTTGAAGGCCAAACCCAATCTTTCCTCCAGGTAGCCAGCGCCATCTGTTGGAGAAAAGTCAGATTTACGGTGTTCACAGCAAGCATTACTTGAAATTTATTTTTGTAAATTTCCCTATAAACAATTTGTTTTATTTGAGTTTCTTTTAAAACTGTTGTTGGCGACTTTACCGCATTTGTATATATCGTTATTCTTAGTCAATGTTGCATGTCAGGAACTCCCACCTCGCACATGCGCAGTTCTGATTCGTGGGTGGGGCAAACGAATGACGTAACAACGGTCGTTCTTGTCATCAGCATGTGGTTACTGCGAACCTCTTCCGTGTTGTTAGGCGTGTTGGGGAGCAGAGGAGTGACACGGACTATGGTAAATGAATTTATCCTACTGGAATGTGCACGTTTGAAAATATTGAAATGATTCATTTAGCTAACTTCGCCAACGTGTTTACAACGACTTTTGGGCTTTGCCATTTTTAAACCGCGGTGCAACTGAGAAACAGGTCCGACAATGATCCCATTTTGTAATCAGTGTTTGCGGTTTCCTTATCCATAGCAAATAATGTCCCAGTTACATCTCCAACGTCGTTAATGTTTGTGAGCGTCCCGCTGTTTACTCTTGCAAAACCAAATCTAATCTCCAGTCTTTATGTAATGGTGACGTCGAGATTTGTGTTGTTTGCTTGTTATGCTAAATGATGGCTTTCCAGTAAGTTTCCGAACCTTCCTGGGGAAAGGCACAAATTCTAAATGGAATAACCATCAAGCAAAAATATCACAAAGTATATATGCAGGCTGATTATGTATCCCAATAAGTGGAAAAATATTTGACTGTGGATACGTTTCTGAAGAAAAATATATTAACCCTTTATTTACCAATGTAAAGAAATTGAAAACGGGTTCACATTTGCAGTGCCGATTTGGTTAAATTGATTAAATGATGAACAAATATGTAAATATATTTGAATGATTATACTGTCGCAATTTACATACCGTTTGAATGTACACAAAACAATTGTAGCGAGATGGTCTTAAAAGATGTTTTTTTTTCTGATGAGAAAGCAAATTTCAGATTAAGTGAAATTGGATCATTTGTTGCGGTTTATGAAGAGACACTTGCTAGAATTTTCTTCATTATTATTATTATTATTTTGGGTCAAGTGTAAATACTTGTATTGAATTGTCATATTTGCATTAAAAACAGTGCATCTAGGTGAAATGTTTTAATGTGAGAATCTACTGTAGACGCTGATAAAGTATAACATTTGTAGGCAATGAGTCAGTATGTGACATAAGTGGAGTAAAGGTTGTTTGTGGATTAAGAGAAGTGATTCTTCAGCAAGCTTTGCCCCTTGTTGTTTAACACTGTCTGTTTCTTTGTTTCACAACTTGATCTTTACCCTTTCTGCTTCTTCACCTCCATCCAGTGTGCGCAGGTGAGTGACTGGCAAAGTGCCAAGTCCATCTATGAGTTCTCCGCCAAGGATATTGATGGCAATGATGTGTCTCTGGAAAAATACAGGTAACATGTCATTATGTGTGATGCTTTGTCTAAAAAAATAGATAACAAATTAGTGGTTGACAATTACTCGGGAGATCATCTCAAGTCCAGATAAAAGAAATGCATGCATTGTGTCAGGAAGTGGATCTATCATAATGAAAGTGTCCAATTGTAAACCTGTGAAATTAGTATACTATATATTTACATGTCAAGTGTCATCCCTATAAACATTCTAAAATAGATATTGAAATGAAAAATACATTTAACATTATTCACTTCAATGTCTACACGAAAAAAATAAATATGAACGGAGAGCGCGTCATCCATGCGCAAAGTTGTGGAAGTGTCATTCTACGATATCCAAGTGGTCGCCATATTGGCTGCATCTTCTGTCCCTGACGTCACCCCCCGGACATTCGGCATTGATAAGACGCTGTGGCCCCTACTGTGGGACACGCCCCTTCAGACACGGAAGCTCGTTTTCGAAGAAATCTCACAATCAAGTGAAGTGTACTGGGCAATATTACACTATTGTTTCGAGCCATATTTAGATGACATGCGGATCACGGCCAAACCACCTCCCCGCATGATCCACCTTCGCACGGTGGTGATATAAGCCCACTGGCCTTGTCGACAGGTAAAACTAATAAAAACAAACGAGTCCGCTAGAGGGCGCTCCTGCCCCTTACGTCACTTCATGCTTCTTCGTAAAAACAAATCCTTCGAGAGGATTTTCATGGCGGGAGTTACAAAAAGCCATATACGTCAAAATCATGTTTTGTGGTGAAAAAGGCATGGGTCCATACTGGCTGCTGTTTTTTCATTAATAACATACTAACAATCATGCATTTCATGACGGTGACCCTTTAAAAGATTTGCTTGCTGACCCCATCTTCTCTGTTTCTGTTTCTCCAACAGAGGTTATGTGTGCATCATTGTAAACGTCGCCTCCAAATGAGGAAAGACCAGAGTAAACTATACTCAGCTTGCGGAAATGCACGCTTCCCTGGTTGAGAAGGGTTTACGCATCCTCGGATTCCCATGTAACCAGTTTGGAGGACAGGTAACATAGCTGGGTATTGTTTTGCCGTTTCATAATGGTGCCTGTTGTCGTACATCTGCACAATAAATCCTCTCTTCATTTATGCAACAACCATTGCACTTGCATGCACAGTTACTGGGATCGGTGGTGATACTCTTCGTATGTTTATAGAGTTATAGAGTACTCAGTACTCATCAAAATGATCTAATACGATGTACTGATACCTTTCAGCAAGGAGCACTAAGGCAAATCATGTCTTTCATTTTACTTACAAAATCGGTTTCTGTGCAGCCCTAAAATATGAGATGATGTTTTTGACACATTTTTAATTAACATTGTGATAGTTCCAAAGAGCTACAAATTATCTTATATAGTATATTTATCTTGACATAAGGTAGTATTTGGTACATCATATATCACATTTTGTAATATATTGTATGTTTGTTCCTGATGATGATCCAGGAGCCTGGGACCGAGGCCGAGATTAAAGAGTTTGCCAAAGGGTTCAATGCAAACTTTGACCTCTTTAGTAAAATTGATGTGAATGGAGACAACGCTCACCCTCTCTGGAAGTGGATGAAAGCACAGCCAAAGGGAAAAGGCACCTTTGGAAAGTAAGTTTTCCACAAATAATACAATTTCTGCCATATGTGCAAACCAGGCCATAACCATCAAAAAAACAAAAAAAAGAAAGAAACAATATGATTTCTGTACAGCCAACCAGTAATTCAGAGCTGCCAAGTGCTATGGAACAGCTGTACTTTTTGTTCCAGAGGTCACTAAATGGCCGTGACACTGATTGTTTCGGATAGTGGGGGGTGGGGAACTTCCAGCAAGCCAGCATTATTGTCACATCCACATTGAACAACTGCTTAGCGGGCGCTATTTTACTACGCCCCTTATAGGGGTAGGTGATATACATCACCTTCAATATAATCATTGACATTGCGGCAGTCATAACACCACAATTCGTCATAGCTAATTAGTTACTAGTATCGGAATCAATTTCTTACAAAGTAACTCACCCAACACTGAGTATTAGGAATATGTAAAACTTTGATGTTGATTCTACAAGCACGTCTAATGTGGAAATTTGGCTAGAACGCTGCAGAAAATAATATACTTGACTGCGGTCTTTTTGTCTTACCAGTATTTACTTATTGTCATGTTGTACCTGTTTCTTAAATGACTGAATGGCTTTTCTGAGTGTGTTTTGCAGATTTTCCTCATCTTTTTTTTCCAGGGACATTGTGGATGGATGACTAGATGAATATTTTATCCAACCCTTGATGGAATTTAGAGTTAGTAGCTTCATAACAAAGTTATAAAAGCCTTCCGCCTGATTAGGCATTTCTTTGTAAGGGTAAAATAGGGGAAAAAAAACACTCAGGGGCAAACACACACAGACTCCGAATTTTGAAACAATGTGACCGCGGAATCTTTTCAACAATCAACACACTAATGGGTTACACGCATTCCATTGTGATCCATTACTTCAATTCACTCACTTGCTACGATGCTAAAGTCCTGAAAAGGTTGCTCGGCGCATTAGTTTGAAAGTGAGTTTCTTTTGCTTCCCACTGAGTCATGTGATTGAATCATGTCCGCTGAATCTGTGAATGACTACTTTAAGCACTTCCTCCTTTCTCTTCTCCTCCTGTGGCGTCCATACACCCGACAATGTAACAGACAGTATGAAAACTTGATTATGTAAATTCACACATTATTAAAACGTTCATCCATTTTGTTAGTCGCTTATCCTCACAAAGGTCGCGGGGAGTGCTGGAGCCTATCCCAATTGTCAACGGGCAGGAGGGAGGGATACACCCTGAACTGGTTGCTAGTCAATCGCAGGGCACATCAATACAAACAGCTGCACTCACAATCACACCTAGGGGCAATTTAGAGTGTTCAATTATTCTTGCATGTGTTTGGGATGTGGGAGGAAACCGGAGTGGCCGGAGGAAACCCACGCAGGCACGGGGAGAACATGCAAACTCCACACAGGCGGGGCTGGGATTGAACCCCACGTTTTCCAGCTGACCCACCATGCCGTCCATTATTAAAACAGCATTCATAATTATATCTAAAGCGATAAATAGCTCTCACCCTTAATCCCACAACTGTTGTTATAATTTAACCATTATATTGTCATTTGTTTTGCCATAAATGCTGACTTGAATTGGCCGAAACTGAGAATCAAAAATGTGTGTGATATCCATGGTTTTGCTTCATCCTCCTAGTTTTCTATCCATTGTTTTGTCTTGGGTTTGAGAAAATGCTGTCATTGTTCAACTACCGTAATTTCCGGCCTACAGAGCGCATCTGGTTATAAACCTCACAGAGTACATTTGTAAAGGAAATACCATTTGGTGCAGACGTACACCGCAGTTGTGTAAATGCTGCAAGTGCCCACATTAAAACCCACGTTCAAATGCGAGATATTTACAAAGAGATAGTACACAGAAAGAGTTTAACGCTACCCCAGTGCTAGCACCACACTAATGCTAGCGGTGCGCTAACGCTAACAGGGGCAGTTAAAATACAACTTACAGGTAAATATCAGTGAGACACGCCAGCAACGCGCTAGCACAGCACAAACGCTAGTGCAGCGCTAACAGGGCAGGTAAAAGTCACTTCCTCGGCACATATATTCCAGCCGTCTCATTCTTACCTTTTCCACTCGAGTGCCCCTTGGGGTCGTTTAAAAAAATGCACAAATTAGCCACATCACCGCATAAACCGTAGGGTTGAAAGCAAGTGAAAAAAGTCGCGGCTTGTAGGCCGTAAATTAAGGTAAATGTTGAAGTGGTCTTTGTAAATACATGATTAAAAAAGTAGTCTTCAATCTTGAAAGTACTGATAACATGTAAGCAGACAACTCAAAGCTGTTCAATTTTCATCCTGTCATGACATTGTTGGAAATAAACATTTAAAACTGTTGTGATTTTCTCTGTCTTCACAGTAACATCAAATGGAACTTCACAAAGGTAATAGTTTGCTATTTTTGTCATATGATATTTCATTTCTAACTGTGTGACTTTTCTTTTAAATTCCTTGATAGTTTCTTATAAACAAAGAGGGGCAGGTGGTGAAGCGGTACGGTCCAACAGATGATCCCAGTGTAAGTTTCACTGTTTTGTGGTGGACTTATCAGCTTCAATTGTTTAGTTCAGTTCATAGGAAGAAAAAAAAATCAATCTTGATGAATGTTTTGTATTTTGTAGGTGGTGGAGAAGGATCTGTCTGCATACCTGTAATATGACCATCTCCTTTGTTGTATGGTCACGTGGCTCGTCTATATGGACTTGAGGTTATTGCTGTGGGGGTTTCTGGACCAATGACGTCCTGTCTGTGAACCCAATCATTGGGACGGACAGGTCTGATGACTTTGGCGTGCAGCTTCCCTCCAGACTTCCCACAACACAAACCTATAAGACCATATGAATAGAGATTCCTTTGTGATCTAGCACGAGAAAAGCTTTACAAACGCCAAGAGCTTTTATATATCCATTCCCTTCTATGTTGGTTAGAGTTTAGCGTACGTGAATTATGCCAGCTGCCGGTAGAGGGATAAGATTACATACTACACTGACTTCTCCAAACTACTGATCATAGCTGAACTCGACTCCGTGGAGTATTTTAGCTATTCATCTATTTTACATCTGGCTTATCCTCATTGTGGTTGCATTTCAAATGTTCACAATGACTTTGCTTTGCATTTTACATGCTAGTGAGAATCCTGGTTTCTGGTTTCTTGACCATGAGGATTTACCTTCATCTGCAGCTATCAAGTAAAAACAATAATGTTCATCTGTAATCGGGTCACATCTGTTGCGCTGCTTAGAATTAAATGTCAATGGTGTCAATGTCTTCCTCTTATTTGCTGCACAGTTATTGCAACACTCAGTAGAATTTCAAAAATATGAATTATGCAAGTACAGGGGAACCGCAATTTATAAACTATGGATTCAATGGTTGTGAGTGGGAATGGCTGTTTCTATGTGCCTTGCGATTGGGTGTTAACCAGTTCAGGGTGTACCCCCACCTCTGAACCGAAAATAGCCGGGATAGGCTCTGGCACTCCCGAGACCTTTGTGAAGATAAGCATCTTGGAAAATGGATAGATGGATGGATTTAATGGACAGAAAATAGTGTCCAGTTGGAACTCAAAATCACGTCTAATACACCAGGAAGGTAAGTTTTGATGGACTTCAAAACATTTACATCATTGTAAATATTTGTTTTTAATAGTTACAATAATTTTATACTATATTGGATGTTTTTAGGTCATGAAAAAAAAGGTCTTTAAATTTTACGGAAAATACGCTTCACCGAGCAACTTCTTCTATCCTAATAGTCAGTTATATCGAGGTTTCACTCGGATACCAACTTTTTTTTTTTTTTCATAGACCAAACATGTTTTGTAGGTCTGCAGTTTAAGAATCTTTGTAGGAAAAAAAATATTGAAAACCCACCACATTTAGTCCCAGTATGACAATAGTACTGTAATATTAAAGTTGACAGAGAAATGCTTTTGAATGCTGAAATCTCAGTTCACATTCTGATTGAAAGTACAAATGATTCTCAAGTACTCCTTTGTGTCGTTATTTGACTTGACTTAATTTGTTCCCCAGCTAAATTTTAATGTTGAGTAAGCAAAAGTGCTAAAGTAAAATCCAGATGCTTTGTCAAAACAAAACTCGTAACAATACAAGAGTTTTACTTTAGTCAAATGCACGAGTACAGACTGAAGTATCCTTTCAGTACAAAAGTCAGAAAAACCGAAAACCTGCTGAGTGTCAAATGTGTTGAATAGGTGTATACAATACAATATTTTCATAACTTGACACAATCGACAACACGAAATTTACCACTTTTAATTGAAAAAAAAATACCTGTATGTTTTCAGTTTAGGTTTTTGAATGCCCCATTTTTTTCAATTTTATTTTTAAGATCTCGACCGAGGTTGACTTCTTTCCAATTTCGTCTTTTTGACGTTATATAGCGTCACCTGCAAAGATTAAAAAAAAAAAAAAAGACTTAATAAGGATTACAAAGTGCGGATGTTTTAAAATGTTGGGAGCAATAAATAAAGCATTATGCAAAATAGTTACAGTCTACTCACGTAATGATACCCGGAAAAAATATATATATTTTAGTACTTACAGTAGCTAAATATTTGTTCTTAGTTACTTTCCACTCAGTGACAAGGAGTGTAACGACGTGTACTTAATGTATTTTCCACCCCCCCCCCCCCCCTCAATTAGCGTCCCGTCTTTTGATATATCCATTACGCTTATGTTGTTCGTGGTGCGTGCAATGGTGACGTCGGCGGGTCTGTAGCGTAGCCGCACGAGCGTCCGTCGCGAGTCAAGTGACGCATAGTCGAAGCGGGACGCCTTCATAATTCTTTTACTTACTACTACGGTCTGCCTGTTATTGAACCACTTGGAATGTACACTGTTGAAGTTGTGTAGGCTTTAATGCTGCCACGGCACCGCGATGGTAGCGTGACTGTAGGTTTGTCCAACCGCCGCATCTGGCTCGGCCAACGTCATGGAGATGGACCGAGTGACTGCGGAACCTGGCCGGAGGAATGAAGAGGAAGCTGGGCAAAGTCTACAGCTGGACCTCGCTGACACAGGTGTGTGTTAAAACTTTTTTTTTTTAATGTGTTCGGAATTAAATTATATCCACTCTACAGTGCCAAATATATAGAGAGCTCGCCATTTTGTGGTGCTGTTCACTGTGGAGTAAGTGTGCAGGTTTGGTTGATACTGAGTCAAATGTTCACAACTGGCAAATAACTGAACTGAAATAATGAGTTATAATCATCCATCCATCAATTTTCTTAGCCGCTTACCCTCACGAGGGTCGCGGGAGCGCTGGAGCCTATCACAGCTGTCAACGGGCAGGAGGCGGGGGACACCGTGAACTGGTTGCCAGCCAGTCGCAGGGCACAGCCGCGCTCACAATCACACCTCGGGGCAATTTGGAGTGTCCAACTAATGTTGCATGTTTTTGGGATGTGGGAGGAAACCCACACAGGCATGGGGTCAAAATGCAAACTCCACACAGATGTGGACCTCTGAACTGTGAGGTCAACGCTTTCAAGCTGAGCCGCTGTGCTCCCCACTGTACCATTACAAATGTTAAACAGAAAAACTTTGAGTTTTGGTAAATTAAAAAAATTATGATTGAATGAAAGTGTGCGGCACGGTGGAGCATCTTTAAAGTGTCGTTCCCCCACAGTTCTGAGGACCAGGGTTCAAATCCCGGCCCCACCTGTGTGGAGTTTGCATGTTCTCCTCCTGCCAGTGTGGCTTTTCTGCGGACACTCTGGTTTCCTCTGACATCCCAAAAACATGCAACATTATTTGGACACTTTAAATTGCCCCTGGGTGTGATATTGAGTGCCACTGGCTGTTTGTCTCTATGTGCCCTGCGATTGGCTGGTAGCCAGTTCAGGGTGTACCCCGCCTCCTGCCCCTTGACACCTGGGATAGGCTCCAGCAATCCCTGCGGCCCTCGTGAGGATAAGCGGCTAAGAAAATGGTTGGATGTATGAACATGTTTTTTATACTAATATAAATTATATCAATTGATACCTGGGATAAGCTCTGGCACTCCCGTAGCGCTTGTGAGGATAACCGGCTCAGACAGTTAATAGATGTATACCGTATTCCTCTAGGACAGAGTGGAAATGTCAAGGTTGACCACATACGACTACACAATTATCAAAACTGCAAAACATAAAACCTTTTTCTGAAACTATCCATTGTTTCCACTTCCATTATCCTTTTTTTGTTTTGTTTACACTAATGTATTATTAATCAGAATACCGTGTTTTGATTAGTGCTGGCACAAACGATGTATTCTTGCAAAAAGAAAAAAAAATAGCTTTAGTTTCCTTTGGATTGTTATTGCAATGAAATAATGTCAGATAAAGGTGTATCGCAAATTCAGTCACAGCTGGTTTCCGTTGCTAAATGGCCCCACGGTGGCTTGTTTGTGATGCCGTCACTCAAAACTGGAGCTCGAGATATAAAACTCTTGTAGGAGAGATGTAGAGGGACTGACTGTATCGGAATTGTTGGTCATTGTTTTGTGTACATACAGAAGCATGAAACCCGTTCTTAACACATCACTACAGGATGTAATTCCTCAGCCTCTCCACATCTTTGCATGTCTCTTTTTTTTTCCCCTCTCTTGCCTCCCAGATATGATAAGTGCCTTATGTAATGCGACATGGAATTATAACATAAACCACACACAGACACACACACACGCACTCACTAATCCCTTGATATCGAACCAAGAACTGCTGTGGAGAATTCAGCAGAAAAAAAGCAACACGGCAGAGTACGCACCGCATTTTTTTTCATGTTTAGATCCAAACATAAATTAAGAGTTACATCAGCATATTCAGTGCGCAGTCTTAATGCGTATGCTTAATGTGGTGCATATGATTAGCATAAATACATGAGATTATGCTTCCTGAACTGAACCACTCAGTGCATCTCATTTAATATGACACATCGTTCTCTGATATCATTTGATTTGACTAAAATTCAAGTTCCAAATTAGCTTCCTACTGTTAATAGGTTTAAATGAGTCTATTTGGTGAGTCAAAACAAGCGTCCTCACAGGTCGCATTTCTTGTGTGTTGCTCAGAGCTCATGACACAAAATTCTTTCTTAACCCTAATCCTCCATGTGTGTGCGTGCGCCTCTGCCGCATCTTAATCCTCATTGTTATGTTTGACAGGCTTTGTTACAGCATTAATCCACAGATTTGAATGTCTGAGTGCATTGTTTTATGGAAAAATTGTGCCTTTAAATACTTGAATTAGGCTCACAGAGACATTTTCAGAAATAAACAGCTAACAAATGATTTACTTGGCTCTTTAAATTGACACTTCGTGGTTGGGCAGGGGTGGTATGGTGGGAGACTGGTTAGCACATCTGCCTCACAGTTCTGAGGACTGGGGTTTGAATCCCAGCATCGCCTGTGTAGAATTTGCATGTTCTCCCATACCAACATGTTTTTTCCGCGGGTTCTCTGGTTCCCTCCTGCATCTCAAAAAACATGTGCGGTAGGTTAACTGGAAACTCTAAATCAGGGGTGTCAAACTCGTTTTTGTCACGGGCCACATTGTACTTGCGGTTTCCCTTAGAAGGCCGTTATGGCTGTGAAACCACAAAAATCCTTAACCGCCACATGATATTTACACATGAAATTTATGAACTAGTTTTGGAAACAGAAATCAAGGGTAATGGGTTTTTCCCAACTATTGTTGTTTGGTAACACAAAAATGCTTGTAATATCTCAACGTTTTCATTTATGATATGACAATTTCAGATTTTGTTACAGATTTGAACAAAAAAATCATGGAAGTTGATACATGATTTGCCTCTGCGGGCCACATAAATTCATGCGGTGGGCCGGATCTGGCCCCCGGGCCTTGAGTTTGACACCTGTGCTCTAAATTGTCCATTAGTGTGACTGTGAGTGTGAATGATTGTTTGTTTCTATGTGCCCTGTCATTGTCTGGCCACCAGTTCAAGGTGTACCCTGCCCAGAGTCAGGTGAGATAAACTCCAGCATAACTGCGACCCTAGTGTGGATAAGTGGTACAGAAATTGGATGGATGGGTAGTGACTCCAAAGAAAGAAATCATATACAAGGAAATAAACAGCACATTTTCCATAGTTTATCCTTTTCTTTCTGTCTATCTGCAAATATTTTTGTTGTTGTTTTTGTTTTTTTGCATTCGGCTGTTCATCCTCAGCGATGAAGCAACATCTGCTCCAAACGCTTTGCTCCAGCATGGCTTAAAAGTTCATTATCCCTACTTTGTGCTTGATCTTCACACTGGCAGGGCCTAAAAAATTCCGCACGAGGACGCACGCCAAGCGGTTGGTTGTGGTTTGAAGTAGATTACACTTTTTTAGTTTGCCTTTGACTTATACCATTGCTGCTCTCGCCTTCTATTAACATGCAGTCCAAGTACCAAAACAACCTCTTTGTTGGCTGGAGAGTTGTAGGCAGTCCTAATCCCCGTTTGTGGTTGGTTGCAATGGGATCTCCAGACATCAACCAATGGTGGCGGCCAGATTAAGGAGGAAGTCAATCCAATAGAAGGGTTTTTGCTCTTCAGTACCAATGTAATTCTTCCAAGAATAGGAATCTCAGGAGTGCAAAACTGCTCTGGTCCGATTGCTTTGTCGTTAACATTTTAGTACTTTGTGTTTTTGTTTGGGTATCAAACCTTTGCTAAAGACTCAACTCTTCTGCTCGGTGAGTTAATTAATTTATTTTGAATTGTTGTTAATTGTACATAGCAATATCTCGAACAATGTTTACTGTGTGGGAATGATTAACTATTACAAGTATATTCAGGAGAAGACCCAGCGCGCAAAGCAAGATCCACAAATACATGCTTGGTTGACTTTGGCGTGGAAGAACTCCATCAATTAAATTAGCGAAGAATGGAAAAAATTGATCAATGAAAAAGTCAAAATCATGACTCGCTTTATTCTTCTGTTTTTGTGGTTGTTCTGGCTAAATGTAAGCCCAAAGCCTACATCTCTTCCAATTTGACTTCCTCTAGATGCTCAAATAACATTTGTACAAATAATACACATTATCAGGGCCTTTGGAAATTGTGGTGCTGTGATGTTTGTCATGTAAAAACTGAGATAGGAAGCAGTTGAATAAATATTGAGTTCAACCATTGCTGCTTGTACCAATTAGGTCTGGACAAATAGATAAATAGTTGCTTAATTGCCCGCTTTGACGTGATTCTAACCATCACACCAATGTTTGACCCTACATTTCTCCTCCTGTTTGTCTGTAGAGCCAGCTGGGAGGGATCATGTAGAGGTGAGTGTGCTTGTTCATTTTTATATTTGGCCAATTCTTGTGTTTTCCACTGCAACAAAAATAATGAATTACAAGTATATGATATACTTACTGTTTTTGTACAGATGCCGTCCCCATTTGGAACAAGCCAAGCTCATGAGAAGAAAATTGGCCACAGAAGAGTAGATGCCTCAGGAGAGACGACATACAAGAAGGTTAGCGTTCCCTCTTCTTCACATTGTATCTTTCTGCTTGTATAGTGGTGCCTTGAGGTGCAAGGGCCCCCAGTCAGGAGTTTTTCCTGGTACGCGCTGCCATTTGGCAGATTTCTTTGCTTTGACTTACCAATAAAGTTTTTGAGACGTGACCGCCATATGGTAGCAGTAATACCTTTCACTTTAAAACAAGTAGCAGTTTTGTAAATGATAGTAAAAAAGGCTCTAACCAATTTTGTCACCAGAGATTCACGTGTAACGTTGCCTTAAAGTATGCTAGCATAATGCTAACATATAATGAGACACTGCATAGAGGGGAAAGTGAATAACATCTTCATGGCAATGTTATACCTCTTTAAACTGATACATAAACACAAATGGTGCAACAGATGTAGACAAAAAATATAAAAATACTCAGAGGCATAGGCATATATTCTTTATCCTCTGCAGAAAACAATTAATATTACAGCACTTTACAGATTCACATGCAGTAGTTGTGAAACTATTAGCATTTGCATACCTGTCTTATGCTGTGCCCCAGGGGGCCACGTCGCACACATAAGAAGGAGCACAGAGCAATGATGAATTCCTGATGTTGAACAAGCAAAAATGGTTTAATTTTTCATTTATATTTTAGTCAGATTTGATTCTCAAGTAATGCTATGTGAGCTTTGCTTCGAGATTCCATCAGCTGCCCTACACGTGACCGTGTTCTTTTATCTGCTGCCAACAGACTTCCTCCTCTGCCTTAAAAGGAGCCATCCAACTGGGGATAGGATATAGTGTAGGCAACCTCAGCTCCAAGCCCGAGAGAGATGTGCTCATGCAGGACTTCTATGTGGTAGAAAGTATCTTCTTCCCCAGGTAGTGTACTATTTACGCTTGTGTGAGCATAATTGATATATTAGCGAATGCGGCGTGTAACCTACGCTTTCGTTTTATTCATCCTGTTTTCTCAGTGAGGGCAGTAACCTCACACCGGCTCACCACTTTCCAGACTTCAGGTTTAAAACATATGCTCCCGTGGCTTTCCGCTACTTCAGGGAACTGTTTGGGATCCGACCAGACGACTACCTGGTAATGTTTTTAATCTTAATAGAAAGTAAAACGATATTCTAGTTTTGTCTCATGGCCAGGAAACAAAAAGATAGAGCAAAAAGTCAGCATTTTTAATATGCATATATTCAATGCATCTACAGTAGGTGAGGCGTCGTATATCAATTTGTTGCACGCTTGATAAAAACAGCCATATTAACCATTACGGCTTCAAGCACCAATTACCAAGGCGTAAGATGATCATTTAATTCACTTCAGAGTGCTACACAATTTTCTTTCGTGAGCCTGATAGATTTCATGTTTGGAGCGTAATAGCTTTCTCTTTACCATGAGCTAATTATACTGCAGATTTGTGTGACGTTCTCTCTGATCTCTTCCAGTTATCAAATAAAACACCCCCATACACATTTACACGTAGCTATCTAAGGCAACCCAAACCGAGCTGTTTCACATGCCGTCACACATGCATGTGGGGATGCACATTTGCATCCATGCGCTGGCACACGCTGCACTTGGCTGCAGCGTTTAAGCTCACACTGACGCCTTGTGCCAGAGGAAGATTAGAAGACTAAACCTTCCTTTTTTTAAACTCAGCCGGGACATACAGTTAGTGTGGTACAGCAGGGGTACTCGCATACAAATTCTGAAGGGCCACAAATACATTTTTCAATGTGTTATGTTATGTTATGTTATGTTAAGGTCATTCAAACCAAATGGAATAACACTGTTATATTAAAATAACAATTATTTTTTATTTAAAAATATGAGAATACTCAATTTTGCTCTGAAATTTTTGACATGGACTAAAACAAAACATGACATGTCACGAATTAAAATCAAATACCTGTTTAAAACAGGGATTAGAACCATCCATCCATTTTCTTAGCCGCTTATCCTCACAAGACTCGCAGGGAGTGCTGCAGCCTATCTCAGCTGTCACCGGGCAGGAGGCGGGGTGAACTGGTTCCCAGGCAATCGCAGGGCACATAGAGAAAAACCGTCGCACTCACAATCACACCTTGGGCCAATTTAGAGTGTCCAATTAATGGGTATTAGAACCATTTTTAATATGGAAGCAAAAAAACACATTCAAGAATGAACTGCACTATATATCAGGGCTTCATACTTTGAACGTGAGAAAGATCCACATACAGCTGGGTAAATAAGCCCACACAGGCTAAATAATAATCAAGTGAGTATTTTTACAAACAATATCAAGGGGACTATTAAATTAGTAACATTTACACAGTTCATGCATCACTTGTATTACGGTCTGCTCTTATCCTTAAAGACACACTATCAACAGAGTTCTATTTATCAAATAAAACAACTCCTGCCACACAATTTTACACTCTTCGCACGATAATATCCCAATTATGGTTACGCAAACGTACATAGCACACTACCTGGGGAAGAAGATACTTTCTACCACAGAAGGCCATCATAGACTGTTGCAGAACAGGTTGCCAAGAGTCGCACCATTGTTTCTCAACATGACAATACAGTAATACAAACTAAAAATGGAACAAAATTACAAATACTTTTGTGTGGGTGGGGGTGTGCATGGCCTCCTGTGAACTTCCAATGGTAGAGTATCGGGGCCAAAAGTACTCCTGGTGTACAATATCTACCAGCAAGCGGGGTAAATTTTAATAAACCTACAAAAATAGCATCCGTCCTCATTCGTTAAAAGTATGCTGATGATATAAAACATCGGAAAATCACAAATCAATCTGTGTTCCCTAAAGATTTTGCATCGGTTTTATCGCAGCTGTGCTTTTGTGTGCTCCTTTTCAGTATTCCCTATGTAACGAGCCACTGATCGAGTTAACCAATCCTGGAGCGAGCGGGTCCATTTTCTATGTCACGCGTGATGATGAGTTCATCATCAAAACTGTCCAACACAAGGAGGCAGAGTTTCTCCAGAAACTGCTTCCTGGCTACTACATGGTAAGTTTCATCATGTATAAGTAATATTAGATTACAGAGATAAGTCATTTGTTAGGACACAGCCGTTCTAATTATGAATTCTGTCAAGCAGACAGAAGTGGTTGAAGAGTGGTTGAACCTAGCTAAGAACTCCTTAACAGGCTTAGCACACCACAGCTTGAGTTAAGACGTCGTGGATGTGTCGTGCTGTCCAGCAGGGAGGGCCAAGCATCCAACAATGAAATAACTGAAGAACAAGTTTAATTAATCAAATGTGAGCATAACGACATGCAACATTTATTGATATTTTCATACAAAAGTACACAAAGTGCTTTAGAAGATCAAAACTACTCCCAAAAATTTGAATATTTGGCTTAGAAGGTTACATTTCAGGATCAGTCTGAAATGGAACACATTCTAATTTTTACAGGTGAACTTGATTTGGCCCTCTCTAAACTTCAACTAAACTTTTGAATTTGTCTAGTTGTCGGCACGGTGGAGCAGCTGGAAAGCGTTGGCCTCACAGTTCTGAGGTTCCGGGTTCAATCCCGGACTCGCCTGTGTGGAGTTTGCATGTTCTCCCTGTGCCTGTGTGGGTTTTCTCCGGGCACTCCGGTTTCCTCCCACATCCCAAAAACATGCAACATTAAATGGAAACTCTAAATTGCCCCTCGGTGTGATTATGAGTGACACTGTTTGTCTCTACGTGTCCTACAATTGGCTGGCAACCCGGTCAGGGTGTACGCTGCCTCCTGCCCGTTGACAACTGGGATAAGCTCCGGCACTCCCACGACCCTTGTGAGGATAATCGGCTACGAAAATGGATGGCTGTACAGTCTTTCAGTACTTTTTACACACCGTGCTGTTCTCTAACAAAGGAACTAACTTTTCATGAGCAGTGCATATAAAGTACATAAAATACTGGGAATGAATTGAAAGGTTTATTTTTTTTTACACTGATAAAAATAATTTACAATCTTCTTCATTCTCTGCCTTGTTCTTTCTCAGAACTTGAACCAGAACCCTCGGACATTGCTGCCAAAGTTCTTTGGCCTCTATTGTGTCCAATGCGGGGGTAAAAACATCAGAGTTGTCGTGATGAACAATATTCTCCCGCGCTCTGTATGCATGCATCTTAAATTTGACTTGAAGGGCTCCACTTACAAGAGGCGAGCGTCTAAGAAGGAGCGGGAGAAAACCAGACCCACTTTTAAAGATCTGGACTTTCTGAGTGATGTTCCTGAGGGCCTCAGTTTGGACCAAGACACATACAATGCCTTGGTGAAAACTCTGCAACGAGACTGTCTGGTAAGAGAGAGACAGGATTGCGTTTGAAAATATGTATCTGCATACCTGTAGGGAAATAAAAACGGAAAAAATGGGAAAGTCAAACAAAATTGTTTATTTCCTCAAATTATTTTATAATATGTGTTCCATGTCAGGTCCTGGAAAGTTTTAAGATTATGGACTACAGTTTGCTCCTTGGGGTCCATAATAAGACGCAAGCACAAAGAGAGTGCCAGTTCCAGGGTTCGCCAGCAGGTGGCGTGGATGAAATGCGGCCTGCAGCCCAGAAAGCTCTGTACTCCACTGCAATTGAGTCTATACAGGGAGGGTCCAAATGTAGGGGATCTCTAGACCATGATGACACGTAAGTCTCACAAGGCTATCATCTGCACGCGCACACACACAATAGTAACTTTTCTACTCTTGTTTGCAGAATGGGTGGCATTCCAGCTGTGGGAGGCAAAGGCGAGCACCTTCTTCTGTTCATTGGTATCATCGACATTCTGCAGTCCTATCGGTATAAGACCCGAATTTTAATGATTCACTTACTATTGATGCCTAAAGTCACTTTGAGTCACCGTGAGAATTTTTAAAGATTTATGGTACATTGTGTCAGTCACTTTGCATATCCTTTGACTCATTTGAGATAACTATATCGATGTGAGACAAAATTGAATATCTTCTGAATCATTATCATTTTTTGGAGTACAATGTACCCCTGCTTATTGGCAGTCGCTATTTATAAGTTTCCTAGTTGCCCTTTTTTTTTTTTTTTTTTCAAATTTGGAACACAGCCTCATCAATTTGCTAGTTTTTGTGTGCTTGCTGTTATTCTCTAAGATGCCACAGGGTAGTGCCAAAGCCCTTTCTTAATAGGAAAGTAGAAATCGATGTCAAGAAAATGTGTTCATATGATAAAGCTCGACTGAGAGACAAGCAAAGTTTAGCTTTGGTTGTTAGTGGAAGTTATGGAGAGCCTGTATTTTATTTTATTTTCATCATTCACAAGATGTTGCCAACGCCCTGACTAAGACTAAAGTAGCTGAGAAATTTGTCCCAAAAATATGTTGAAGGGATACATCTTGATTGAGAGATGCTTTTTGTATGTCTGTATGGGAGGGGCTAAATTTAGTCTGGGTTGTTGTTAGTTGACATTCAAAAAGAGTCACTGGCTTGTAGATAGGCACTTCCTGTGTATTTTCAAATAATCTGTAAGCCATTTATTTTTTTAGGGAAATGTTTTGAGATGAGTTTGAAATTACATTGAACTGTTTAGGATAAGCAGTGAAAGAAAATGGATGGATGGATTTTTAGGGATTGAAGTTTCTGGTGCATTTATGGTTTACACTATTAGTATATGAAATTATAAGATTAAGAGTAGTGTCAAGAACTCAGTTTTGTTTGCTGTTCATGGCTATTGTAGTCATACTCAAAGTAACATCACATGAAAGAATTTAGATTAGATGAGAACTTGGCATAACTACATTGCACATTACAAATAGATGTGAGCCATAAAAAGTTAAAATGATCCAAAAGAAAAATGTACGTGCAGCCTTGTACAACCTGTACTTAAATCGGAAGTGTGACTTTACCACAGATAAATCCATTTGTTGTCATAAATTAGTCGTTAACGGGTTTGAAACGTCAAATAGTTCACCTAATTAACCCGGTTATGTTACAGATTGATCAAGAAATTGGAGCACACCTGGAAGTCTCTCATTCACGACGGAGTGAGTAGATTTCTCTTGCATGTAGAATTAAAACATTTTAAGATGATAAAACCGCATCTGCCTCATTCATTTTAGTAAGCCTTTTATGATGTGCTCATAAAATGCTGTAGTCTGATATCAGTCATTTGTTTCCCTAACCCCCCCTCAGGACACCGTGTCCGTTCACAGGCCTGGTTTCTACGCTGAGCGCTTCTACAAATTTTGTAGCGGCGTCGTCTTCAAAAAGGGTTGCTGTGAGTGGTGTTTTCATTCATGTCACTGGGGAAAGATGATTTGAGATATGAGTGATTTGGGGGTGAAAGTGTGGTCATACAGTTTAATCCAGAAGTTTACATACACTGTGCAAAAACACTATACGATCTTTATCTGTCTACGCTTTCCTTCCACAGCACTGAGACCATCTCCTTCTAAAAGGGGTCGAGGAGCTCTCGCCATGTTCAAATCTACTGCTGGTGGATCTGGGTCGACCGGTCAGCCTTGCATGCAGAGTGATGGGAGGCAGGAAAACCTGGAGAGCCTGCGAGGGCCTCACAGGTTCCTGGTGCAGGAGGACACTGGTAAGGACTCATTCAACACACATTGCAAGTTTACTTTGCAAAACTAATTTGCAAGCTCCAATAGATCCGATAATGACCCCTGAGCAATTTGACAACCATCACAAGTAACACAACTGAAAAGATGAAGGGCTGTTTTTGTTCTGTTTTGTTTCGTATTTGCATTGTTTCTCTCTGAACTTCAGCACACTATTAACGTGAACTGTCTCTACTTGAGTGTTCCATTTTCTGTTTAAATGGGATAAAGTCAACCCTTATTGATCATTTGGATAAAGAACAGCTCGGCAGCAGAGTAGCGGCTCTGCCAACAAAATAAAGTACAAGCAAAACTTTTCCCAACTTCAACTGTAGTCTTTAGTGTAGGCTTACATCCAAGCCGTCGTGAACACATCTTTCTTTTGCGGGGGTTATATTTTCCAGTTGTCTACAATGTGTAGGTTCTTCCTTGGCCTGTCCGACATTATTCACCAATTCTGAAAGTCAGAAAGGTTGCCCTGCACTTTTATCCCTCTGCTAAACTGGGCAAAAATGACCCAGCTGTGGATTTTTCATTCGGAGTTCTTGCTCGGTATTTAAGACTAAAACGGACTGCGGGATATTTGCTGAAACGTTTTAGCTGAGATGGATTTCACATTTTCACACCCTCTCTCGTAATGCATGACGGGTATCGAATTGAAAGATGGCAGTTGGCCAACCAAGTGATTTCTTAATCTTAAATGTAGCCAAGTGAAATATCCTTTGAATGCAAGACTGAGGCTCTGGTCTTCATTTCTTCTCGTTTACCAATTAGGGAGAGAACCACCCAGCACGCCTCCCTCCTTCGAAGACACCACCACAGTATCTATTGCCACCACGCTCTCCTCAAACAACTCCTCACCCACCACCCCTTTCGATACACCGGAGCACCCGCGATGTAGGAAACTACTGCTCTCACCCAATGTGGCCAAGTGAGTGGGGGGGAATAGAAAAAGATGAACGGCATCTAGTAAGTAATGTTCTACATGCCATGTTGCCGTTATTTTAGGTCCCACAAGGAGGTTGCTGACCTTCATGAGAAGAAGCAGGACACCATTATAGTAGAGGTCGAGCTGAGGTACACACATGTATTTTAATTTTTAATTTTTTTGTGGAATAATATCAATAGGTTGCTATCTTTTAATATAAACTATTTTTCTTGGTCCCTGCAGTAAAATTCCATCCAGCACAGAGCTCACACAGAGGACAGAAGCAACCTCGCCAGCTGACAATCAGCCCAGCTTCATTCCTCCATCCAATCCTCCTCCCTTCAGTCCCTCATCTGCACATTACTCCTCTACCCTTCCTCCCACCTTCCTGTCCTCCTCCAGCACTGCTCAATCAGCTTGCCAGTCCTCCTCCACACTTTCCTCTTCCATCCAGCCCTCCACCCAACCACTCACCTCTCCCCCGTCCCCCCTCACGCACGCGTTCGCAGGCACGGCCACGCAACCCACATGCTCCACTTCAGCGAAGCCTTCGGCCTCAAATGCAACCACACTGCAGCCGTCCTCAGCTTTTGCCCCCATCTGTCCTGCGTCCCCTCACTCTTCCATGCAAAGTTCCTCCCCCCTTCTCCCTGCTAGCGACCCATCGAGCACTCCGGTGCCACAAGACTCATGCAATCAGCTTTCCGTCTCCAGCAGCCACAACTCACTGGATGGGGAGGTGCAGGTTTCCGATATCTACTTTGTAAGTCCTCATTTTTTTGTTCGTTTTTATTTTTTCAACATAGGCGTATAGTTCCTTTAAAAGCTGAGAGACAGACATCTAGATCAGCGGTCCCCAACCTTTTGGCGCCATGGACCTTTTTCACATACATGCATACATTGCGGTTCACTTTTTGCGGATTCGGTCGATTGCTAATTTTGCTCATTCATGGTTTTGTTATTATTAGTGGCCATTTGACTATGCAGCAGCAGTTACTAACAAAATGACAAATGAGCATGTACTTTGCAGAAAAAGAAACCTTAGTAAGCAATTACAAATCACAAGTTTCTTAGTAATCAAATTAGCAACATGCCTGGCATGGTACTGGGAACTGGAAAATATGCCTAAAAGTGATGATATAGTCAAAATACTTTATTGCATAATAATTCTACTACATGGCGTAGTTCAAAGGTCAAAATTGGAGCACATGACCAAACAGGGGCGTCTGTGATGACAAGCTAATGAGTATGACAATGAGGGGATGACCCCCCCCCTTCCCTGAAATAACTAAATAAATGTTTTTTTTTTTGCCATCTGTATATCAAACTTAGTAGCCCTCTGCAAAATGAGTACCCGAGAAGTGCTTGTCAGTTTCAAAAAGGTTGATGACCACTGCTCAAGGTGTTCTGCCTTGATTTGAATCCAAGCAGCTGACTGGAAAATTGTTGTCTTTTCCTTTTGTCTCATCATTTGTCCTTTTCTCCAAAAAGCGCTTATTTATTTATTCATGATTAATATTTTCTGGTTTGTTTGCTCACTTTCTTACTACTGTGTCACTTTGTTGTACAGGGGACACAGACAGATATACCTTATTTTCAAAATAAAAACTTCTTTGATATTCTGATCATCACAAACACACACACACACATATATATATATATATATATATATATATATATATATATATATATATTTCATTTATTTCATTTATTTTTTTTCAGTCTGTGTGTGGGCCTCGGACCATTATTTGTCAACAGGACAGTGGTTGGGGACTGCTGGCCTAAATGAAAATTGAAAACAATTTTAATTCTGTCCCCTGTTGGTGGCTCACTGCAGCAAGTGAGAGAAAATCCATCTTTGCTTCCTTTTGTTTTTCCCTTTGCTCTGCTGGGTCTCCTCACAGTGGCCCAGTCAGGACAGCGTGATAGAGTTATGATGGTGAGAAGGAGTGCTTGCGTTATGGTGTGCACGCACTTGTGGGAGTTTCTCAAGCATGAGGCTGCCAGTGCCAGCGGGTGTCGTTTTGAATGCATCAGCAAAAAAAAAAAAAAAAAACACTTTCCTGCACTGCATGATGTTTATATCTGTCAACCTGCATTCAGACACCCAGTCAACATCATGCAGAGCTCACCATCATTCCACCATTTGTGCCATTGTTTTTAATTTAATTCATACATTATTTCTCAAAAATCAGCATCTCATTTTTCTACCGTGCGTGTGTCTGTATGGGTGTGTGTGTGTGTGTGTGTGTGTGTGTGTGTGTGTCTCCATGCCTGCATACACACGTCTGTCCATCCATCAGTATGCAGATGGAAGATATTGGGTGTACTCTCCAGTTCTTGGCCGTCGTAAGCTAAACTCTAGCTCAAGTTACACTGTAAGTTACCAGAATGTAAGTTAAGAGTCATTTGACATACTGGACTAATTGTACACGCCAGCAGCGTTTATACTTATAAACATTCAGAAGTGCTCTGTTGTAAAATATTCTTTAATACCCGATTCATGATTGTGTAAAATGCTGAGAGACAATTATATAAAAAAATGTGTCATTAATATGCTCATTTTAATTTTGTAATAATTATAAATGACCACATAGTCGTGGTTCACTCTATTCACAAATATCCCGATTCACATTTTGTTGAGAAATGCACTTCCTTGCGCTTTTTTTTAACTCCTTCAGCAATGTCCTCAAACCTCACAAGATGGCGCTAATTCTCTTTCTAAATAGGAAGGTTTTACAGCACAGGTGTCAAACTCAAAGCCCGGGGGCCAGATCCAGCCCGCCGCATGATTTTTTGTGGCCCGCAAAAGCAAATCATGTATATCAACTCCCATGAATTTTGTGATACTCTGTATAAAAAAATTTCAAATTGTCATATCATAAATCACAGGTGTCAAACTCGTAATTATTTTTGGCCCGTGAGGCAATTTCAAATTAATATTAGAGCTGGCCCGCGGGTATTACAAGTATTACACACTTGTTTGGTTCCATATTAAAAGGTTAGTTTGTTCAACCTTGACCCTCGGCTTTGTTCAATTTAAAATTTCGGCCCACTGTAAATTTGAGTTTGACACCCCTGTCATGAATGATAAAGTTGAGATATTGCAAGCATTTTTGTGTTACCAATCATGAAAAATAGTTGAAAAACCCATTGCACTTGATTTCTGATTCCAAAACTAATTCATAAATTTCACGTGTAAATATGATGAAGCGAAAGATGCCATGACGGGCCCTCTGAGGGAATCGTAACTACAATATGGCCCGCACCAAAAATGAGTTTGACACCCCTGCTTTACAATAGTCCAAGGAAGTAATTTTATATGTATATGTTGGGGAGGAGCCAACTCATAGTAAGTTTCTTTCGGCTTGTCCCTTTCGGGGTCGCCACAGCGTGTCATCTCAGATGAACGCACATATATGTTTGGCACAATTTTTACGCCGGATGCCCTTCCTGACGCAACCCTTCTCAGGGAGTAGAGGCCCCATAGAGAATGATAATATAGGAATACTTACATAAAAATATTTTTTATTCTCTACAAAAATGACAGATTCACATATAGCATCTTATTGACTGCCTCCTTGCGTTTGTATTTATTTACTGCTCCCAAGCAACACAATGTCTTTTTCAATTGAAGCAGACTAGTGACAAAAATTGTTTATTCCCCATTTTATTTAAATATGCCATCACTGTATGGTTTTATAAAAAGGCCATCTTCCCTACTTAAAATTTTTTTTTTAGTAGGCTAGAACGAATCAATAGTATTTCCACTCATTTCAAAGGCAAAAGATGATTTAAGGTGTTTCTGCATTCGCAGCAACAAAAGAGTATTGCTCCTTCAACACTACAATGCGGACTGCAGAGCAGTTGTGAAATAACTCGGTTTGGGAGAGAAAATGGGATGCCATGGCAATAAAAGGCAACAAAACAATCCTGCATTGTCATCTGCATGGTACTACGGATTGCTGTGACATTCTGTAACGTGTTCACAAAGTTTTCAGTTCTTTCCCATCTTGAGCGCGTCTCTCAGCATTTTCACAAAACACTTCAAATTCTGCTTAAAGTCTTAAACAAGCACCTTCCATCATTCACATTTGTCCAATCCCACATTATTAAGCAACATTTCAGTTGTTGGCGCGTGTTACAAGTTTTAAATGATATTTGTACTGGCTTCTTTAGAGATTTAGTGGCTTTTAGCGCTTCGTAGCTGACGAAGCACGTTAGTACAAGTGAGCATTGAATCTTGTGCACCATTGTTGACAATTACATAATTAAAGCTGCACACCTGGCTTGTCTTAAATCCCTTGAAAACCTGGCTCCATATTTATTATATGCTTATCGTCGCTGTCAGGAGGAAACCTATGTGCAAATAATGCTATTAGTCTGTCGTCTGTTATTACTACGCATTATTAACCGATTTAAAGTGTTGAATGCTCCACCGAGAAGTGTTGTAGAACCCCTCCACTTCTCCCACTCTGCAGGAGCCAAGATTGAAAGTTAAAATTTATATTTAGACAGGAGTGAGTGAAAATAGTTACCGTAGGATACATACATTTGAGTGAGCCTGCTTTGTCATGAATGGCTCGCTGTAGTTGTCCCAGAAGGAACTGGTCAGTCGTGAAGGTCAGTGCATGCAAATTAATTTCTGCCAATAAAACTGTTTAAGCAGTTCATCATTTCATTTATTGCATCACTCCTTTTAGGACCTTTGAGAAAGCGTTTGGGAAGATGATTTGCTTTTGAGAATTCTCTATTAAAGCCTTTTTGTCTGGTTGGAGGATCAGAACGAGGACAGACTTCAGTGAAATGTCCTACCATTTTGATCAAAGGCACCATAGTAAATTTGCCAATTTTGGTGTGTTAAATTAGTGATTGAAAATTATTTTAAGGTGGTGTTTTGTTGATGATGGATAGTTGGATAGTAATATAAGGAATATTAGTAAATTCAACGATTTTTTTTTTTGGTAACTTAAGCATACTGCTTTTTTTAAATATCCCTTAAAAAAGTGATTTTGAGATGGGATGATTCTGCTTGACGGCGACGATAGCTTTAATAATTCACACATTTCATATGATGAACGTAAAATCTGGAAAAAAAGTAAATATCAGATGAGCAATTTTAAGAAAAAATCATAATCAAACTCAACATTGCAGCTTTAAACTACGATGCGACCCTTGTGAGGATAAGCGGCTCAAAATGGATGGACGGATGAGAAATATGGTTACTTTTAAAATGTTTTTGTCATCTCTCTTCTATCCTGTTATTGCTGCGCTCTGCTGGACAATTTTGGTACCACCAGACTCAGGAGGACCGGAGCTGTGTCCACTCTCCTCACTCCGGCTCAGAAGATGACTCATGAGGAGTGAGAAGCAGTAAGTCCATATAGTATTATTATTTATTTTTCATTTTACTGTATTTAGATGCTACCCCATTGTGATTTTCGGTCCCTCCTTTGCTGCATTTGCCTTTTAGGTGCTCAGAGGGGAGCCAGCAAGAACCAGGAAGGCCGCACAGAGCGGAAGCTTTGAGATTTTACGAAATCAACAAGGCAAGATACGGATTCAATGATACAGTGCTCTTTGATGACGAGAGCTCGGGCTGCACGTGGACCTTAACCACTGCAAAAAAGATCAACAGAACAATCTCACTTTAAAGCGTGAAATATGTTCTGCACTTTTGGCACTGTGCCAGCATTGGCCATGCAATATGGAGTCCTTATGATGCGCTTATTTCTTAGCAGTACGCACATCCGGGATGGATCATTGATTTATTGCACTTTATTACACCAAAGTGTAATGCACTTTTAAAAAAATATTTTTATGTAAACATCTGTTGTAGTTATTTTGTCATAACTGTTAATGACAGATTTTTTTATTTTCCACTATAAAGACGCAAGGTCTACTTATCCATGGGTTAATATGCCTTATTGACTAACTAAAAAAAAAAGTCACATTTAGATCTACAATATGTCTGAATGTTTATTGAGACATAATTGCAGTTTTTGAATGAGAGGATAATGACAATCATGAAAAATGATTGAACAAAATGTATTTTGTAAGTTGTAGATAAAATGAGGTGTAGGGCATTCTTGTATGAATATGTATTTCTGTAAATAACTTGAGAATTTAGTTGGAAATTGTATGAAAAATTGACTAGTCTAATTAAGGAGCCTATGCAAGGTAATATTAACTTACTTTACACAAGCTGACTCTTGTCACGAGTTAGTTCCTTTTTTTTTTGCATGTGCAGTACTTTATGAGTATTTTCCCTGGCTATTTATTTTTTTCCAAATGTCAATATGTTGTATATTTATTGTGGCAGTCAGCGGGTGAACTGAGTATTTGACAAACTGGATATGCCAAATTTACGAGAGAAAATTACTGAATAAAAGGTCTGTAAATACCCCAAGACTTGATTATTGTTATTTTTAACACTACAATACAATACATAGATATTGAAAGACGTCGCTTATTTTGTGTAGTCCTGACCATTGTTCCCTCTAAACTGCGCCACTGCACAATTGCGCACTTGTCACACACTCAGCACACATGAAAACCGATCCAGCACAGTGTACTACAGCCTGACGTCTTTTTTTTTTTTTTTTTTTTTAACATGGAAGCACGTGAGCTGCTGCAAAGCCTACTTCTACTTCCCCGTTTACCTGACACCGCCCCCCTCTGCTCTTAAAGGAGTACACTCATAATTACAAACAGAACACACACCCGCAACTTTATATCTGTGGGCATGACTGGTGGTCCACACCTGTAACTTTATATCTGCGGGCATAATTGATCACACCTGTACATTTTTCAAATGTGAGTGACTTAAATATCTCTGGTTATCGGACCTCTGATTTGTCCTTACTTCAAAACAGTTGTCGTCTAGAAAAAGAATGGTTAACATGATAAATATTTTAACTGTTATCAGCTGGGGTAGGCTCCAACGCCGCATGACCCAGACCACAATAAGCGGGTTTGAAAATGGACGGATGGAGGGTTTGCTGTCTATACATTGCTATGTGTGATCGGATGAGCAAGTTATTGAAGTTATGTTTCTGCTTTTTTAAGATGTGATCATCGTAAAGAACAATTACAGCTTGTGGGGCTTGTTTGGAAAGGGGGCCCGTCACAAAGCCGAACTTTGATCTGCGGGAACCACAAATAAATGGCTTTGTTCTTTCAAAAGAGCGAGAGCCACTGACACCCCCCGCCAATCGAGAAATGTGTGTGTGTTAGAGCAAGATGAGACAAAAGGCAAGAACAAGCGCGCTAAGATCAAGGGTACGTTTCTAAATGTCTGTGAGTGGGAGACAAAGGCTCACTTACCCAGAATGCCTCGCTTCGCCTCTCACAGCCCACTCAGGTTTTTGGACTCACTCTTTCTCTGCTCTTTGCCTCCTCTTCAGTCATCTCCAGCTATTCTCAGAGAGTTGGAAGATAACTTGGCGTGAACCTGCCGTCGGTGGCTCTGTGATCTGATCTCCCACTTGCGTACGTTCACATTGTACTTGGCAAAGTGTGCAAGAATTGTGTTTGCATGCCACAGTAGAATCAACCCCCCTCCTCCTACAGCTCATGAGGGGGGAATAAAACGTTTCTTTTAAGACGCAAACAGATGTGTGTGAGTGTCTGTGCTAAAACGGAGATGGTATGCCATGAACTTTGTCTTTCTCACACACATCCATGAATAGTCCTCAAAAGTCTTAAGGCGCTGTTTATCCCCCGCAGGCCGAAGAAAACAACGCCATCGATTTCTAATCCTAATCCCCCTCTACTGGTGTTCTGCTATTGATCATCTATCCATCTATTAATGAGATGGTGGAGGGTTTATGAAGGACAAAGGGAACACGCCGGCGTACACCTCGTCTTTTGTCTCCAGCCGAGCGTCACCTTGTCACTCCCGCGGAAAAATACATGCGGGCGTGCGCTTTTGAAGAGGTTGAGCAAATACAGCTGAGCTGCTTTGCCTAAATATTGAACGTCCATGATATGGATGAATGCGCTAAACACACAGAGGCGCGCATATCCTTTGTGCGTAGATCCGCGCACACAGACAGCGAAAGGATTACATTTCAGTCCAAACAGCAGTGATGGTATGTGAGTTATATTCTTTGATAATGACCCACTTCCCCCTCTGCGGTGCTTCTACACAATCTCAGGATCATTTTCTCAACAACCTGATCCTAAAACAACACCAGTGAAGCTGTGCAGATAGAAGGTAATTGCGTTTAATAATGCGTGCTCACCCTCAGTGGTCTGCGTCTCGCTGTGATTGGTTTAAGTTCACTGTGAGCGCTTCGGGCACACATTTGAGCATTCTGCACGGTCAGCACCAACATGGGGAAACTATCTGCAGTGGTCACTTAGTATCTGCATTGGGGATGGGTAGACAGTAATGACTGATTCATTCATCGTTAAGAACTGAATCATCGTGTGGGATTCTTGCTGCACTAAAGACCTGCCATGACACAACATGAATTCTGGTATGATAACAGGAGTTTGTAACATTCATCCTGCACCTTTTAAAAATACAGCACTGCCTTGTTTTTGAGTTTTTTTTTAAGGTACAAGCCATTAGGGCTGCACACGAATAGTTGGTGACCCAAATATGGATGTGAGTAGGCTTGGAAGAGGAATCATCGAATCGGAATTTTCAGACATCATACTACTGAATTTATTTTGACAAAAAACTGTATTTCACAGCTTTTAGCCTGCGTTTATGTACGTATTTTTTTTTGGGGGGCTCATGTGTGCCGCTATACAGTAGTGTGTTCTTACAGTTGATCATGGATCACATGCAAATAACCACAGCCCTCCACTTAGACAACAAACTACGTGGAGGAGGCGTGCGATAGCCGAGCCTGAGCAGCTGCATGAAAGTTCATGGCAGATGACAACCGTGGTGGAAGGAAGGTGAGAAAGTTGCGCAAGAGCCAACATACCACTGCTGACGATTGATTCCAGCTAGCTAGCTATGAAACCGGTTAAATAATACAATTCGGATTCTACCGTTGACAATAGTAAAATGAGGGATCCTTGTAAAAGTAAACCATTTTCAAGTACAAATCAAAATTTCTCACATCTCACACTCTGGGACGTTAACACACTTATCTATATAGATTTTACATCTTTCATTTCTTATAAGGAATAGTTCCTATAAACAGAAATGTCTCTTGTTCTTTGTTCTTGCTGCAATGTTGTTCCTTGTTCTTTGCTCTGAATGTTGTTACAGGGCAGCATCGAATGCTGGAGAAAAATTCCTTGTGTGTTTTTACACACTTAGCCATTAAAGCTGATTCTGATTCTGAGGGCGATAGGCAAAACATGTGTATGTTCTTACTAGTGAGTTTTTCATTTGTTGAAATATAACATTTTATTTTGGAATACTGTAGTACAAGGAGTAATGATTGATTTCATTACTGCCAACACGAATAATGAATCGGGATTTAGAGATCGAATCTGAGCCCTACGAGCAATCATTTGGCCGATGTTTTGCTTTGATTTGTGAGACAAATTTTTAAATACAACCACTAGATGGTGGTAATGACCTCAACTCATTTTACAACAAGTCGCAGTTTGGGAAAAACTGAACAATTCTTCCCCCAAAAACTCTTTAAGATGTTTATTGCTGTTGAAATTTAGAACATTAAACATAAAGAGAGAAAGCATAATGTGTATTTAAAACAACCACACACGTTTCCCTTAGTAAATTCAGATTAGTTCAAGGCTAATAACAATCTGAAATGCCATAGCCCGGCTAACACATAGCATCTGTGTTTTTACCCTTAAAGTGACATATATTTGACCAGAAACAGTAAAGCATCACATCCATATAAATTTATAATAACACTCACAGGAATTTATTGTTTATCCTGAGTGAAGAAATGATTAATATTACTGCGGATTACTGTGTTATGAAACTCTTCTTCGTGATTGAGTGAAAAACTGCTTCCAAGTGGCTACGGCGGACACACCAGGACCACGACAGTATCCATCGAATTGAAGCTATAATGTCTCTAATGTGTCTTTCGTCATGAATATTTTTGTCTTTCCCAGATTTTCCTGGTTTCATATGTAAGCCACGACACAAAATATTAGCACTCAAGAATGGTTTTCTGGCTGGTCCAACAACATGACAAAATCCCTACAAGAGGTTAGGTGTTGTCATAATGTCATTGACCCCCCCCCCCCAAAAAAAAAAAACCCAAAACTATATATATATATATATATATATTTGCAAAGCCTCTATACTCACCTCCATCCATCCATTACTACTCACCTCCATGATTTTGAAACTGTCAGATTTGTACGTATTGCTGTTTGAGTCCCACTTTACACTCCAACACCCGCCGATGGCCACAGGTCATGAGGAGAGACAGAAAAAATGAGATCATTGATTTCCTCCATGGGGGCGTCTGATCCCTCACGCTGCTAAGTTTCGGAACCCTGCAGGGCATCGCGCATCATCTCGTTTTTCTCAGCCACCGCGACCCCCCCCCCCCCCTGAAAACCTCCACATTCCCCTGACCTCTCACCTTATAGGGAACAAAGCATTATTTGGAGAGGAGACAATGGACTACTATTGCATTTTACAATTTGTACCTTTTACAATTTGTACCTTTCAAAACGCAATTTTTCATTTACTTCCTGACCCTCAGCTCTGTAGAAAAGTCGAAGCTCTTTCGGGCCCAAACTTTTCTTTTTGTTCACCCCCGTATTTTACTTTCCCGTGTTTTTTATCTGATAAAATCCCTGTAGCTGAAGCTGGCAGGCAAGAGTGCATGCAGTATTTCTGCAGGTACAAGTTGGTGGAGGTCAAAACAGACGTGCAGCGAGAGTAAATATTGGATTTGCGTGGCTGGGAAAACCATTCCAAATGAATGCTAGTGTTGCTACTGCTCCTGCGGGTGAGTAAACAGGACAGATGCTTTGTTCAGCGTTGACAAGCGCACGAGGTGATAATGTGTCAATGTTGTGTTTGCACATTTTTCCACAGGGGGGGCTAATTGACTCCAAGCAAGAGTGCATTACTGTACTTTCCATGAACATTGTTGTGGTTTAAATGAATTCCACTTGAGTTCATGATCGATATTTACTTCACTTTTAGGTCTTATTTTGCTTTAATAACTTTGATGACAGAGTAGTGGACACATATTTTAGCAGTTGATTTTGTGGAAAACAAAATGATTTTTATTTAAGGTTGACGTTGTAGTAATTATGTTTTTAAAGACTACCCAAAATAGATGAATGGACAAACTTTTTGTTGCAAATGTCTAACGATGTCTAACGATATTTGATTATCTTAGTGCGAACAGATGATAAGGATGATGCATATTTTCATATCAAATGTATGAAAGAATAAAGCAATTAGTAAGAATGTTGTAGCAGACGACTTTTATCTCGGCTGTCTGACTTTAACGCTCTGCAGAGCAGCAAATTGTCTGTCTAACAAGGCTTCCTATGTCTACGTGGGTCATAGAATATGAAAATAAGATGCTGTTGGATCAAAACAGTGCTTTGCCTCACTAGCTTTGGCTATTCCGATTGCCACTCGTATTAAAATGCTTGATACCAGCACGACCACAGGATGTGATAAACAATAACATCAGCGTGAAGTGAAACTTCATCGTCCTCGTTGGCCAAAATGTTGTCCTCAATAATATATGAGTTGCAAATGTTTGCTACAGAGAACTATTCATATCGCAACAATATGCACTAACATTACAACGTCTGTGTCGCTGTTATGTGTGTGTGTGTGTGTGTGTGTTACTATGATGCGGTTCTTTTCTGATGCTGAATTCTGGAATGTTCCGAGGAGTGCCTATATAAGAAGACCGAGAAGGACTGTCAACAGAGCTTCTTACCACCACTCTTTCAACAAGTAGACGCCACACTGCATTCTGCCTTTCATTCCTGGACATTTATGGACATTTGTTGACTTGGAATATTCTCTGGAAAGAACATTTGCCTGATTGTTCAACTCTGGTGTGTTCAACTCTGGTGACTATTCATAGCTTGGCTCATCGACTCAGTCTTTGAACTTCTATTCTGCGTTACTTTTATTATTTTTGTGTTGTGTGTGTGATTTAATTGTCTGAAACGCAATACAACTGCTTTGTCATATTTTGCTGGTTTAAACGTGGGGATTTAAGTGTAAATTCACATGTAACACTGTAAAGCATACAGCGACATAGGACGGACCAAAACTTGAACCCCGTTCCTCAGAACTGCAAGGCCAACCAGTTGCCTACTGTGTCGCCTTTTTTTGTCATTCGTTTTAATTTGTTTCTCCTTTGATCTGTTGAAATGTGTCTTTTTGTAAAACTTTCCATAATGCAAAAAAAAAAACAAAGGTTCACCACTGAAAAAATATCAGTGACATCTGTTTTTCAACTTCAACTGGACTTTCATCAAATTATACCTGGAAGCATAATATCGTGGGTTGTTCCGGAAGTAGTAGTCACAGATTGTCTTGACATATTTGCCCTCTTGTTACCTGTATAGAGAAGCTCCATAGCAAAATATAGAATCAATAAATCAGAATGAAGTCTATTGGGGTGTAAAACCGTCCGTGGTCCTTGTAAGATGTATTATAGTACTTTATACCCATTAGTCTGGATACACACGATGTCATTACTAAAAGCGCTTGTGAGGAAACACCTGGTGTGCACGGTAGATATCCCGAGCTGCCGTCTGCACCGTTTTCCCTCCAATGTGGAGGATTAACATTAATCGTGGTGCTATTCCTTTTGGGCCCCACGGGAAACAATCCATTGCGTTTCAGAGGCCCGGCGTTTGTTTAAAGATCTCATTAACATCTTCACATCGCATGGACTCTGTCAGCTGAATTTCAAGATCCGTCATGTGAGGCTGAGAATGTCAAAACCAGAACAAACCAGTCCCCTTTTTGGGGGGCCGTTTACATTTTGCATTTTCTTAGCCGCTTATCCTCACAAGTCTTACGGGAGTCCTGGGGCCTATCCCAGCTGTCCACGGCCAGGAGGCAGGGTACACCCTGAACTGATTGCCAGCCAATCACAGTAAATCATTTATATCAAGTTTAAATGTCCAATATTATTAAGACTAGCATGCATGCATATCACAAACCAACGGTGCACGGGCGGACCCAAATGCAGGACTCCCAGACTAGGACATGATGTTCAGTGGGTTTTATTATAACCAAAGTTATGCACGAGAACACATTGCAAGAAGGCAGGCTCAAAAACACAAGAAACAATGTCCGATAACTATGAGTCAACTAAAGAGCATAACCAAAAGCGTGATTGGGCAATAATGGCGCAGTGGTGGAGTAACCCTGGATGCGAGAAACCATACTCAATGAACTGGCAACTGCCAGTGAGAGACCTCCAACTTAAATCCATGGTCAAATCACAGTGCCTCATGTGAAGCAGCTGTGACCGGCGACAGGCGTAATAGATGAAACCGCTGGGAGTGGTGGCCAGGCCACGCCCTCCTTGGCCGTGGTCCAGCCCTGCACATGACACATGCATATGGTGCATATCAACAGTTTCATACACTGTACATATCGGGTGTATTATGTACACCGTCGTTCTACTGTCCATCACTATCAATAAGGTTCTAGTGCCAGTTGCCACTTATTTAGCTCTTTTATTGTAGCCAAACATATATGTGCGTTCATCTGAGATGACACGCTGTGGCGACCCCGAAAGGGACAAGCCGAAAGAAGAAGAAGAAGAAGATTGTAGTTGTTGCTTGTTCTCATATAATTATTCTATTATTATTAACACAAGTGTGTAAATGTGTCCGTTTCATGCGTGTCTGCAAAAAGTGTCAAGAACATCAGCTTTAAAATGCAGGCCACTGCAAAAAAGGAAAACAAAACAAAACATAAGAAAAAAAAACACAAACAGAAAAACGGCCCCCCGGGGTTGTTTTTCTCCAAGTGGGTAATAATGACTGCAGCAGAAGAAGTCATTATGAGCAGCCTAATGCGTGTCAGATGCTACCTGTCCACAGCAGCAGGAGCAGGGAAGAGCGAGCCAAGACTTGTGTGCCTGGCCGGCATAATGAGAGAGACAAGGCCTGCCATCCTGGACAGCTGTGTGTTTGTGTGTGTGTGTGTGTGTCTGTGTGCATCTACAGCCCGTGCTGTATGCGCTCCATTCCCCGGCAAAGTGTTTCTTTACGGTAGTTTTCGAGAAATACACACAGCCTCGTCAAGGGCTGCCGTGGGAATGCCCGCGGCGATGTGTCCGTCTTTGAGGGTGATGCCTTTAATCCTGAAACAAATCTCGACTTTGTGTCGGGCGTCTGCGGTTGTGTGCGAGGGAGCGAGCGCGCCCGTGTGCAAAACTCAGTCTCACAGCCATTAAGTTACGGCTGGCTGTGCAGCAAAGATGCCCCGCTGCCACTCCCACATGGAAGAGAAGGCAGGATTAGCCGGATCCATACGAGCCCTAATCTGGGGGACAAAAACCCACAATGGCCTCCCACCGAGACACGGAGACAGAAAGATTCAATTTGATCTGCCCCCCGCAATACAACAAGAGTGTCTTTTGGGGTTAACATTACCACTGCTCACTCGACCGTCGGTCAATGTGGACTCAGGCCCGCGCCGTTATCCCTTTGATCGATTCCTTTTAAGCGCAATTTGGAACACATGCAAGCCTGATTTGTCACAGTTAGGGCCAATGAAAATCATCTAACTTGAAATTGAGGCAAGTTAAAAGAAGAAAAGAAAAAAAAAACATCTCCGAGCTTTGAAAAAGTTAAGATGAGAAACCAGAATCCCACTGTGTTAGTGTTTCAGTCGGTGCTTCTATTCTGGTTAGCAATGAATTCAGATCGGTCAACCACAATGTTTCAATATCTGTGTGAATGATCTTTGAACTGACGGAAACAAGATAAATCATACGATCTATTTTTGTTTCAAATTTGCAGATGCGTCTATTTGGAGAGCAGTGTTTATTTGTGTACATGGGTATAATTTACGCAAAGTATGAGATGGTCAGCACAGGCTAGACAGATGGTCTAATGCAATTTTGGTGAATTGGATCAGGGCACAAGTGGACAGATTTTGGAGCTGTGCGGACATGTTTCATTTGACAGCTATTATCAGCAGCTCATTTGCTCACATTGTCTGTTGCCACACTGGGCAGAGGAGCGACGATTCTCCGCTGACGCACGCATCGCTGCAATCACGCATTGTCCTCTTCCACACTGAGATGTCTTCATCGAGACTGACGTTTGCACCACATTCCAAGGGTCTGTCTAACCCGCCTCTCCTTCTAAGTTGTGCTGCCTGTCGTACTAGATTTATGCAATTTATGAAAATAGGGGCCTATATCTTCATGAGTGAGGATTATATAGTTCTCAGTCAGATGCCCGGACAAGGTTTCAAGAAAAATTTGGTCTGTCTTTTCACGATTGCACTATGACTGCTGCCATAAAATCTTGCTATATTTTAGACAAGCAGAAGGAATAGTACACAGCATGTATACCTCCTTATCCTGTCTTTTTAATGATTACCGTGCTTCATCTTGTCAAATCAAACACTGTTGGGGAGGTATGACAAGAAAACGTGATATCTTTGAACGCAACCAGATGCAACTATTACTATGGGGATAACAAGTTGTTGTCAAAAAAAGAATCACTGTGGCAATGTTGTGAAAGACAAGATGGAAACGTGCGGTTATGTGGTGCTTTGGAGAGAACATTTGGGTCTGTCCATTCAAGGAGGCCTTGATATATGTTCACATACATATATGATACAGCTCATAAGAAGGCGACAAAATGTTATTTAGCCTTGCATTGTGGTGCTAGCACTAGGGTGTGTACATTAACATGCCGGTGTTCTGTCGAATCACGCTCTTAAGCTTCGGTAAACATTGGTTTATGTTTGTGCTTGTGAATGAAATGACAACAGGGGAGGCCAATTTACAATCCTATTGGTTGAAACCAAGGTGTGCAGTCAGGAAATTGAAGATTATGTCACACTACAAGACATTTTTGTCATTCGTGATTCAATGTGTCAAGATCAATCTGGGAGGTCGCTTGTGATAGCAAAATGGGCCAATAAAATGGCTCATATTCCATAGTCTGATCTACGTATTGGGCAACGTAGAGCAAAGACAAGCTAGACATGCTGCTTATGTTTACTTTTGATATTAATAGAGAAATTGAAAGAAGAAATGCTGTTTTTTTAAGATGCAATGACTGTCGGAGTATGTGAATAATCGAAGAAAAAGTGGTTAAACTGGATGAGATTTTCTCCTTTCTGAGTGCGAAAGGGCTGGTCTGAAGTAGAAGTAAAAAGTGCAGGATGAGATGGTCTGTCATTTTAAAATTCCACCTTGGCACAGCGTGATCCAGGATGAAAGCACAGACAATACAGTGCATAAAAAGCTAATTCTGTATATATATATATATATATATATATATCGTCGGCTGGCTGCTTGAAAAGTAGATCTTGGGGTAAAAAAGTCTGGGCACCCCTGTTTCAGGGCATTATCAAAGATGTAGAATGTATTTGGAAACAAATCTAGGAATTCACTTCACCGGGTCTTAAAATCGAGCGTGTTAGTGCTTTTGCCACCTTAGTCTATCATTAATGTAACATTTAAGAGTCAAGCTTAGTATGTGATGCGCCATCGCAATGGGTGGCCTGGTCATGTGACATCACTAGCTCATTATTGTGGAGGAGCAGCAAGTTTTAGTGCCTCGAGCCAAACGGACTCCTTCTCTTTCTTTCTTACTTAGCGGCATCTGCCTCATTAACCACCATCAGCATTTCATTTCTGGAGTCATTGGGAGTGAGTCATGAGGAGGGGAGCTGGTTTGTGTGTATTTGCATGTGTGTGTGTTGTGTGTGTGTGTGTGCAGCCAACTCTCATTAGGCTAGAAAAACATTGGCATATTTGCCAGAATCCAGATTGTGTCATCCCTTCCTTTATGTATCAAAAGCATCCTCCAATCAGCTCCCCAGTGTGTTTGTGTGTGTGTGTGTGTGAGTGCAAGAATATGTGCATAGTATAAGAGGACAGATGTGTGCTGATTGGACAAGTTTGCACAGTGAACCCATTCCAATTTATCTGGGCAAAAGCGTGATACCACATGAAGACAGCTCACAGCTTTTTCTTCTCCTTTTGATTGCGAGAGCTCCCTCCATCCTGTCTTTCTCTCCGTCCGTCCTCTAGTTCACACAGCAGACAACCGCGAGTGCGGCTCCCTTAACGGCTTTCGACTCGGCTTTCTTCTTAAGGTTTTTTTTCTCCCACCCCCCCTCGTTACTGACACGGTCTCAATGCTAAGAAGAAAAGCATTATTCTGCCAAATGGAAGAAAAAATATTATAATGGCGTGTTTTGTATGAAAATCAAAACTGACTATTATTATGGTTGTTATCTAACAATCTTATATCATCACTGTAAACTGTAGGAGGAATTGATTTGATCCCTTTTGCTCGCTTGGTTTATTTTGTTAGCAGCATGATTGTATCAAGATTACATTCTTTTGTTTTATTTCATGTTAATTTCTCAGCTGCATCCTACCGGCATGTTTGCAATGATAACCACATAAAAATTTAAACTCCCTTAGTACTATAGATAACTCTCTTAGCATTGCTTTTTTTTTTTTTGAGAAAGCAGCTGTCGTTCAGCTTATTTTTTGACTTTTTTTTTTTAACCTATACGGTGGCAGCAAACGCAAATGCTTTCAAACCAAGCAGCAATTTGGCAGAAGTGAACACTTCTTCAAAAAAAGAGACATCAAGCTGTTTTAAGGGATCTAGGCCTCTCTCTGAGTGGAAATTTACTCTTAAACTAATACTAAAAGGGAATTACATGTTGAATATTCAAAACAACACATGAAGTTACCATAGAGTTGCTAGTTTAATGCTAACACAATGGAAAATGTAGACAGGCCTACACATAGCATGTATGTACCGGTATTATAAGGCTTTAAGCAATGGATATTTAAACGCAAAAGGTGAAGCAACACATGTAGACAGACAATTCGAACATATCACAGGTGTTCTTTATCCTATACAAAAAATGATTCATATTGCTGCAGCCTACTAGGTCACTTAGTTGTGCAACGTTTCTTCATTTGTGTCTACATGATGTATTATTCTGCACCTCAGTGGCCATGTTCTGCACACCAGAAGAAAATATATGCAGTCATTATAGTACAATGTACATGGATGAATTTTGGCATTTATTATAATGCGATGTGGCAATCAATTCAGTTTTTCTTCAACGCTTCTAATTTACAATATACAGTACGTACAGTAGAAACTACATAAAAAAGACCATAAATAAACAAAATATTCCATGTTGCTAATGAAAAACAGTCGTGACTGACATGACATTCTAATGTAAATCTGTAAATAATAATTCAACCAAGAGAACTATGAAGACAAAAGTAAAATAGTCCGTTAATATGTGACTAGTGATGACATATTCATCCTGACTACTCCCAATTTGGCTTTGCATATCAAGAATGTTCAAAGATGTGTGACGCTAAGAGACAGGAGAGTTGAGTATTTATGAATTTACATTGTACACCCATGCACACGCGGCAGGTCCCTCCCACACAAACACACACACTCACTCACTCATACACAGTTCTCTTCAAGTCAAGCCAAAGCAGCGAAAAAAATCCAAAACAAAACTGGAAGCCATTCTGCTTTCATGTCAGCTTTCACAAAACCGATAATAAAATAATGCAAAACAGAAGTGAATAAGAGGATGGGGTTTCAGTCTCAGCAGCAATCTGTGGCCACATCCGTATTGTGTTTTTGAGAAAACTCCACAGAATGGAAGTTGACAAAAGTGCTGCTCGCGCACTTCTCCCATACTTTCATTCCACTCCTTTTACTAGTCCACTGGTGAAAGGTCCCCCTAAAGTGCATGGATGAGGTAAATGGAATTCTTCTGCACGCAGGTGTCCGTCATGTGACTCAGACCGGAACCATTGTATGTTGCATGTGCTGCATCCGAGATAACATTTCTTGCTGTACACTGGCAACTAGTATGTCCTGGTGCGATGGTGTGAGGATCCCCAGTCTGTCCATTTCCCTGTGGGGAGAGAGGGGAGAAAACAGGAGCCATGAGAAAAAAAAAATTGAGGGAACTGAACATATAATGTAGTCACAACAGTTAAAGATGGGGTTGTTTTGCACCAAACATTCAAAAAGAAAAAGAGATTAAGTTAGTTGAGTTTTAAAAAATTGGTGTCAAGGAAATATGTGGAAGTGATATGTCTTTGACATGGGAATGTGTAGAACCCAAATGCAGTACACTGGCTCACGAGATCAGAGTAGTTGGAATCGGCCGTGAGTCCAGCAATAAACGGCTCGGTTGAAGAACAGTTTGTGTCAAAGTCCAGATAAGGAGCCAATAACATCCAAGCCTAGAAGAAGACTCCTTGAAGATTGGGTAGGGGTTTTGGGGGCCAGGGTCATGTGATGCGGCATAATCCCCAGATCTTGAAACTGACACAAACATGCTAGGGAAGAACTTGTGGTCGGGCGGTGGAAGACTGAGGGAGGATTTCTACGAAGGAAGGACAGGGGCAGACAGGGTCGGCAACGGAGGATCAATCCACAAAAAGGGGCTACGCTGCCATGCTTGGACAAGCAGAGAACAAATTTGGCAACAAGTGGGTCATCAGCAGAGCCTGAAATAGGCTTGGGGGAGCTGACTGGCAGAAGTGGGCGTGGCTGACTGGCTGTGACAGTCTCAACTGACATTTATACCACAACACACACACACAGCCTGCAAAGAATAAGCGGCACCTGTAAAGCCGAAGTTTAGAGTAGAGTTAAAAGTGCTACAGTACGTGTAAGCTGCCATACTAGAATGAACACAAACGATGTGCTTACTGGTGTGTGAGTGCCAGTAGGTTGTCAAGGCTGGAGTATCCACCTGCCACGAGGGTCTCCGCGTACCTCTCCAAGCCAATTGACTGCAGCCATTCACACAGCGACCACTTGGTCACACACACCTCTGGTAGGACTGACACACACACCTCCGGACACCCCCCCGACTCCAGCACTGCAGGTCTGTGAGCACAAAGAAAACCCGCTGAAATCGGTGTGTGAAATCACAACGGAATGTGCATTTTTGGGTATTTACAGTATTTGGATCTGTGAATGTACACTCTCTCAGCATCATTTTATTGTACAGTAATATACTGCACCTTTCCCCTCCAGTTTTCCGCAGAGTTGGAGGGTTCCGAATAAGCTTATCCAGCATGTTGAGGATCTGGCCGAATGTGGGTCTCTCGGCTCGGTCTTGCTCCCAGCAGTCCAACATGAGCTGGTGCAGGACCACAGGGCAGTCCATGGGAGCAGGCAGGCGGTAGCCCTCCTCGATTGCTTTAATCACCTATAGGAAGGAAAGAGGTGGAGGTTAAATATCGGACAAAACCGTACATCTTTAACTTTTCTCTTAAAGACAATCCGATACTGCGATACCGATACCACATGAACAGCCTGACGTACACCTTCTGGATTTGTGCCATGTAAGCCAAATGGAGGTACTTGGAGGTCAACACTAACGACACAACTTTTAGCCAAGTCAAAATTACGCTCTGCAAAATGGATGATGAAGTTCTGATGGGCAACCTACGAGTTGCAGCGTTGGGTCAACCTTCAAGCATGCAGTTTCTAACTTAAAGCAGTTTTTGCCCATTACCAAATAAAAGAGAAACTTGTTTTCACAAGAAAAAAAGTTTAGTTTCTTTTACGAAAAAGCTATTGACAAAAACTGATGTACAGTAAATAACAGTCACTCACATTTGAAAAATGTACAGGTGTGGTCAGTCATGCCCGCAGATATAAAGTTACGGGTGTGGTCCACCAGTCATGCCCGCAGATGTGATCAGGAGTGGAATCTCAAGACCTTAAAATAACTTACTGAGTTGTTATAACCGAGTATGTAGTTGTTACCTAATACCATAATCATAATTTATTGAGACTGCACAGACTGAGACATTTTTAAAGAGGTCAATAGACATTCAATTTCAAAAATGCATGTATCGCCGCAACTGCCGTAAATAGAAGGCCGGCTTGGTCGAACGCGCCTTGAAATGCGTGCGCTCGACGTATTGGCCACACCTGAATCAAACGATGAGGTGGAACATAGTCTCACGTCTTTTCTTTTTTTTTGGGGGGGGGCACGCGTTCAACCAAAACTGCCTCGCGATCGACGCATTGAGCACCCCTGGTGAAACTGAATTTTTTTTGACATGGCTCATGATGTTGATGACTTTCGACGTAAATGCGCTTGCAGTATGTGAAGCAGCTCCGAACATGCGCTTTCGGCATCACTTCTGTACGCGCTCAGTACGGTTAACTTGCATTTCTTGTTTCCGGGTGAATAGTGATTGTTTAGGAGCAGGCTTGTTAACGTTTATGAAATAAACACGTAAATTAATGTCAAGACTACACAAAATAAGCGACGTCTTTCAATATCTATTTTTTTTACTCGTAATTAATTTTACGCGGGTGATTTTTCGTGCTCGTCTATGCATATTTGCAAGTGCGATGGCGTGCGGGCGCGAACGGGCTCGTCACCAATTCACTTAGTCACCCCCTCCCCCAACCGTGCTATTCATTAAAATAATGAACCTATCTCCTGTTTTTGTGCTCTTTCTGAAACATACTAAGATCCCGCCAAATCCCTGTGCAAAAATGAAATAGTTTCAAGGAAGTTTAGCCTGGATTGTTAGTGGAAATCTTTGTCACCGGTCTGGGTTGGTGTAGACTGTGTAAATCTTTGTAAAATAATATTTTAAAAAGTGTTTGACATGATGGTCATCTGTTTTTACATCATACATTTGTGTAATACAGTATGTACGGGTTAAACTATTGATACAGGCACTTATAAACATTTTGGAGAGCGTGTTAATTCAAAGCAATTAGTAGATAATAAACAATACTGAATGAAAGTACTATGTATGGAAAAGGGGGATTTATTTATTTATAAAATGCAAAAGGCTCCACCTATGAATTTAGAATTGCTTTTAATCTCCCAAATGCCCTTTAACCTTACCATGTGTAAAAACATGTTTGCACAGAATTTCGGTTCTGGGCTAGTGGGCTGTCAAGATTCATTGGCCTCCCTAGTTTGAACGCAAAGGCAACAAAATCTCTGCGACGGGCCAAAGGTTAAACACACACACTCTGCTTTGTTTGCCTTCAGAAGTCCTCTCTTGAAATATCTGAGACGCGGAGCCTGTTTCATGTATTCTTCCACATCAAGGGGCCTCATTGAAGTTGGCATAATTAATCGCGACAGGAATAAACGCTGGAGCAGAAACCAGTTCCACACAAATCCTAGCAATTTCAGAGTGAGCACTTGTCAGAACGCGTGGCTTTTGCATGCACCACATGCATGGATCAGCGTGCAAGTTGAAGTGTAGTTCAGTTGGTGACGAAGTGCCGCCTCCACGACTAAAAACACATTTGATTGAAATTCTGATTCAGGGCTTTTCAGAAAACATCTGAGGCTTCAGCACTGTCTCTGTGTTTCATGTCTGTGTGTTGTATTAAAACTCTCCTTGACATCTCCACCTGAGACAAAGTGAGTGAGTCAGTATCGAAGACCTCTGTTTTATTATGTTATGATATAGCACTTAGTTATGCATTAGATGTAAAGTTTAACAGAATTGCTTTTATGTACAATCTATTTCCCTTCAAATTCCTGCTGACCTGTGAATACTGCTATACTGTATTGTCTGTTTACATGTGTGGCTCCACTGTTTTTGTTCATCTCGTTCAACTCATTAGTCAGGTCTTGTTGTATCCAAATATTTCATTACATCAATGTATGTGTGCACTGAAATGGCTCATTTGCATATCACGGTTAAAAATAAACTTTGGGAAAAAACAAAAAACAATAAATCACTCTTTCATGGGGGGCAGGCATACTTTTATATCTTAGAATAACAGCTTCAAAACGCCTTTTGATGTTACACTGTGTTGCACTATGGAACTTTAAAGCTTTTGACTAATTATGAATTTTTAAAGTCTTTGATGTGACATTTATCTTATAGTGTCAGAAATAAAGCTGCAGTGTGAGTGTATTTATGTCCCCAAGGTGTACAACCTAAACTAATCTAGACTTATCAAGAGCATATTTGGACACGAGCCGTACATTTGAGGCTAAGTAAACAAGACAACCCCCCACACCCCCAAAAAATGGTGCACTTTTTCAAGGACTTTGCTCGTTCTTCTGATAGTAAGATGACTTGTAGGTCAGAGAAGTTATAAATACTCACATCCTGGTTGTTCATGTCCCAGTAGGGCCTCTCGCCGTACGAAATCACCTCCCACATGACGATGCCGTAACTCCACACATCACTGGCTGTGGTGAACTTCCTGTACGCGATGGCTTCCGGAGCCGTCCACCTAATGGGGATCTTCCCGCCAGGGGAGAGGTAAGTGCCAAGGGCTTCCTGAAATTATGAAAGTCACACAGGTTCAATGGAAAGTAGTGAACCATTTTTTTGGGGTGACAACTACGTGAGCTGGAATCAAAGATGTTTTGGTAGTTAATTTTTAAGGTCAGATGGTGATTGCTGTTGTATAGGGGATGGAAAAATAGTTATTTACTAACGACATTCTCTAAGAATGATGTATCCATCCATCCATCCATCCATTTTCTTAGCCGCTTATCCTCACAAGGGTCGCGGGTGTGTTGGAGCCTATCCCAGCTGTCAATGGGCAGGAGGCAGGGTACACTCTGAACTGATTGCCAGCCAATCACTGGACACATAGATACAAACAGCCACACTCACAATCACACCTAGGGACAATTTAGAGTCTCCAATTAATGTTACATGTTTTTGGGATGTGGGAGTAAACCAGAGTGCCTGGAGAAAACACACGCAGGCACGGGGAAAACATGCAAACTTCACACAGGTGGGTCCGGGATTGAACCTGGGACCTCAGAACTGCGAGGCCAACACTTTCCAGCTGACCCACCGTGCTGCCCTAAGAATTATGTAGCAAATGTTTTTATTCTTTGCAAACCATAAATCACAAAGATGTGTTTAGCACAGTCCACAATGTTGTTTCTCGATGAAAGCCGCACGGATAAAGAAAAACAAATAATTTGTCGCCCTCTGAACTCATTACAGTTTATGAGAGATGGAGGGTACAAACTAGAGGGGTGATAATCATGTGTAATGAAAACTGCACATAATTCACTATAATGATAAATATTGATAAGATTCAATAGACGTGCAATATTGCTAATGCAGTAACATAACTAACAATGCGTTAGTTTAATTGCGCGGTACAACTGTCCTTTTTCTTCTTAATAGGAAAATATTCAAGTCAGTGGGTGCGCAATTCCAATGATATGTTGTTCTCGCTTGCCTCTCTTTCTCTTATTTGTACATTTGGCTTCCTTTTTGGCATCCCCCAAGACACTGAGTGCGAGATGCCAACACAAAACCTGAGCAGATTCCTTCATAAAGAGAGGTTCAGAAATAAACATTTGTATACCACAAATACACCTACATATACGGTACATATACAGAAGTTATGGAAAAATAAACACCATATACACTTTTAGCTTAATGCTATATGATCTGGGCAGCACTAGGATTTAATTGCTCCAAAATTATGCATACCAATTTCATTGAAAAGAGAAGTTGCCATCAGCATGAAATATGGGTGTGCATGTTAGTTTGTCTGTATTTGCCCTGTGATTCACGGGCCACCAGTCCAGGGTATATCCATCCTCAACTCGTTTGGGTCGTTTGGAATAGCCTCCATATTTTCAGTTTCAATTTTGTGATGATAGGTGTCGTGGAAAACGCTCAAAAATGAGTGGACGAATGGTAAATGTTCTTACACTTGTGGTGTATTCAGCCTCCGGGTCGTCCTCCAAAACTCGACTGAGGCCAAAGTCGGACACCTTACACACAAGGTTGCTGTTGACCAGGATGTTTCGTGCAGCGAGGTCTCTGTGAACGTAGCTCATGTCTGACAAGTACTTCATGCCTGAGGCAATGCCCCGCAGCATGCCAACCAGCTGGATGACCGTGAACTGGCCGTCGTGTTTCTAAACAGTGAAAAAAAACAAATCGACCAATAGGACCAAATTTGCAATGTCAAAATGTAGCTTGCTCTGATACAAAAAGGACAACATAAAGAAAGTCAAATGTACCCGAAGAAAAGCATCCAGAGATCCATTTTCCATGTATTCCGTAATGATCATTAGTGGTTTGCCTAAACACAAGAGTTAGAGAACAGTGGTGAGCCATCAGGGCCTAAACACGACCACAAGCTCTGACCTACATTATTCCCCAAAATATTTTCTCTTTTTCTCATAGAATTTCTTTTGGCTGCACTGCTTCCAGCCTATACCTGTGGATGTTCAATTTCTGTATCCAATCAGATTTCAGCTATTATGGGCTACCATGTCAATACAATTTCCCCAGAGAATTCCGACTCAGTAGCTGTGGCCAATGTAATTCAACCTACATTTCCGATGTGACTGTTTCTTTAACCAACCAGAGTTCAGATTCCTCCTCTGGTTGGACAGAACAAAACTGTTACACCCATGTTCGATGAGCAAAATACATCTGTAGCAATCTGCACATATTTAAAAATCATCATATCTGGTGACTATGATGTACCGTTTTTCCACACGATAAGGCGCACCTGATAGCCTTTAATTTTCTCAAAAGATGCCTTATCATCCGGTGTGGCTTATATATGGATCATTATTGAGCCTTTAGCCCATCTAATGAATGCATAATGTAACCCAACCTCTACTTTAACGTCTATTCTATGCGTGTTATAATTCGGTGCGCCTTATATATGATTTTTTTTTTTTTAAATAGGCCAGTCATTGAATAAGGTATGCCTTATAATGTGGTGTGCCTTATAGTGCGGAAAATACGGTAGTCAATTTTCTTATGCTTTTGTGAAGTTATTTGATGAATATTAATTTTGAACTGCTCCAGGCAATGTGACACAGTTGTATGCTGTGACGTGGCATTTTTGCATAGTATTGATGGTTTATATAAGTGGTTCAAACAACTAGTCAACATGTTGACAAGTTGATTGACTAGGCAGCAGAATGACAGTTATAGCTTGAAGTTGATTAATTGCCAATCACGTTTTTTGGCAATAACAACATGAATGCTTCACTGAAATCAAAAACCGATGCCTCAAGTATGTGGTAATATTTTACGAAATTCAGGCCAGTAGCGGGGTCACTTGCAAAGTCTCTTCACCAAAAAAAAAAAAAAACTCACATCTGGTGACAACTCCCTCCAGCCTGATGATGTTGGGGTGGTCAAACTGCCCCATGATTGAGGCCTCGGATAGGAAGTCTCGCCTCTGTTTGTCTGTGTATCCCGCCTTCAGACTTTTAATGGCCACGTACACTTCTCGCTTTCCTTGCACACGTAAGCGCCCGCTGCACACCTCGCCAAACTCTCCTACACGGCAAGCGGCAAGGTCAGCGCCAGCTCAGCTCGTGAGTGTAGGTTTATGTATGTGCGTGTGCGCGGTATTAGCGAGCTCACCCATGCCGATAACTCTCTCGATGTGAATGCAGCTCACGTCAATCTCCTTGGCAAACTCGTGGATGGCCTGATCTGGGTCTTCGTAGGTAAATGGATCCACATAGATCTTCACCCCTGCCACAGTGGTGAGGAAATGAGGGAAAGGGGTGAATAATTTCTGGTAAATTTCAATGGAAATTGAATATGAGAATTACAAATGTTATTTCGCTAAATTCAGTTCATCTATTGCAGATTAAGTAAATTTCACATGCTCATATTATGCATAATTATATTGCAGAATTCTGAGTCTATGGCTGTATTTTTTGTGGCAAATGCTTCCTAGTAATATATTAATATATAATTAGATTGAAGCATCCAGAGATCCATTTTCCCTGTATTCCGTATTTGTTTATTCCAACAAATCCTTGTTAGCTCCCATGGAAAGTTTCCAACTTGGAAAATTCCCAGAACTTTGTAACCCTAAAAGGGATGCTGAGGATGATGAGTGATGAAAGTTTTGTCACAGCTACATGTTATGTAAATGTCCTGCTAGGATAACAATTTGAACAATTTGTACATAGCATCAGTTTATGTGTATTAGCGTGTGGAGTTCACCTGGATTAAGATGCTTCTCCTCCTCTGAGTCATGCTTGGTTTTACTATATTTGTTCCTCCTGATCACAAACAATACTTATATTTAGCACATATACAGTACAATACAACAAGATTTCCCTTCTTGCGTGTTAGCCTTGACACTTTCACTTTTTTTTCCCCCCAGGAAAGTGATGACAATGAGAAGAGAGAGCAGAAAGGACGCAATGTGAGCACATGAAAGCGTTTGGGAAATAGGAGGAGGAGGAGGAGGAGGAGGAGGAGAATGGCGGGAGGGGGTTGACATCAGGTAGACTGAGATAAAAGGTGTTTTCCACTAAACAAAGAAAGTGTCCAAAAAAAACCTTTGTGGATGAACAGGAACAGGTGTGTTTAATGTGCGTCTGTGGGCACCTGCTACAGCTTTGTGTGCATGGGTGTATGGAAGCTAACCCACACACACACACACACACACACACACACACACACACACACACATACGCGCACACACAGAAAAGGAGACAGTGATGACAAGTCAGGGACAAAGGGATTATCACTGTCTCCACTCTAATCCCCTTTAAAAAGATGCAGGTAACACACACACACCTTATTTAGCTGCACAATAGCATTGGTACCGTGGGCGTCGCTCACTAATAGTGGCGCCGTTTAAGGAAAATGCATTATGCATTAAGTACACACTCAATGGGCACTACACGGGGCACACCTGCACCATCTAATGAGAGCCGGTGCAAGCGCCAATCCACCCTTTACAAAGAAAATAGGGGATTTTTGTCCCCCAATTATGATTAGGTATTCATAATTCAGATGAAATGAAGTAATGGTTCTTCCATGAACCCTGACAGACTTTTCGTGGCAATCCGATCAATACAGGTAATCCTAAAACACACAAAACGATTAAAGGCATTCTTCTTGGCATATTCTCAATTGACTGTCAAAGACAGACAGATAGAACTCTTTCAAAATGGATTAAAATGAAATAAAGTCATAGCTTGCATTGAATTTAAATGAATTCATATTTGAATATGATAAACATTTATTGTCTATCATCTAGGGATTAAAATTATGTTGTCACTTTCTGAAATATCCATCCATCCAGCCATTTTCTTAGCCGCTTATCCTCACGAAGGTCACGGGAGAGCTGGAGCCTATCCCAGCTGTCAAGGGGCAGGAGGCGGGGTACCCCGTGAACTGGTTGCCAGCCAATCACAGGGCACATGGAGACAAACAGCTGCACTCACAATCACACCTAGGGGCAATTTAGAGTGTTCAATTCATGTTACATGTTCTTGTGATGTGTTAGGAAACCGGAGTACCCGGAAAAAAACAGGCATATTAGCAGGCATTGGGAGAACATGCAAACATCACACAGGCGGGTCCGGGATTGAACCGGGGACCTCAGAACTGTGAGGCCAATGCTTTCCAATTTATCCACTGTGCCGCCCTTTCTGATATATGTACCAATTAAATTGATCCGGCTTGCAAGTATATTATATTCAGGCAAGCAAGAAGTAGAGCCATGCAAATCTTTATTTTTGTTATCTAGAATAATGTTTGTATCATTGCTGTAATATGAAGTAAATAGGAACAAAACCATGAGGAGCATCTGTTTGTTTATGTTGTGGGTGACGAGCGGGTGATGACAGGTGTCAAGCTAAGGCTTCATGAATGAAAAACCGACAATCAATTTTGTAAGCTGTGGCTTACAGGCAATGGTAGAACTGCATTGAATTATAATAAGCGTTATTTCCAGCAACCTGCGCTTCTTGTGGTGTCTTACTACGGGAACCAAAATACTACTATACAAACACCCCTCGGTACGATGCAGAACATCTCTATGCCGATGCATAACGGGAAAATACACATGGGTCAATGTGACTCGAAAGTGGCTTTGGTGTTGTCATCACAATCACTCAGTCAGTAATCATGAAAATGCGCCAGAATAATCAAACTCTGAGGTCAGATGTTTGGCTTTTCATACAAACAAGTGGCCAAACACCTGCACACATATCATGATGATGACACGTTTGTTTAAATGTGTTTGTTTCATTTTATACTATACTACTTTCACTTTTTATAATCTTGTGTGTGTTCCTGAAATTGCTGTCTGCCATATCATTGTGCGGTAACTGCCCCTTTAAGACACCCTCAGATGTTTTCAGTGACAGTAGCATCTTGTCTTTTTTTTTTTAAATTAAATCTAGGCTGAAACAGTGGATAGGTGCAATATGAATATTTAAACTATCTTTTGCATACTTTTCATCATGTGTGTGCAGTTGGATGTTATCAAGATAAACTTGTCCACTCTATCATGGGGAAGTAATTGTTATGAAAACCTTGATGTGAAATATATTTAAGTAGTACAAGCTGAATGTTAAGTGAAGGTCCACCATGTGCTCATTAAAAGCAAACATTACCCCCAAAATGTTATACACACTCTACACACTGTAGGATGTTTTGGCTGTGGGTGTGCGTGTACCTGCGACTAAAGATGAAAATGGCGGCAGATATAAGCAACAGAATTCCCACGGCGCTCACCGACAGCAACAGGAAGGCAGAGTTGACGCCTTCTCCAATCAGAGGGAAGGGATCTAGCAAGAAACAACAACCCGTTATTCGTCACTAAAAAAAAAAACATTTGTGGTGCACTAAAACTGGCAAAAGTTGTTGTTTTTCTACCTGAATTGGTGCCAAATTCAAACGGGGTGCTGAACTCCCCATATCCAGCGGCGGTGCGAGCCCGCACGTGAAACACGTAGACTGTGAGCGGGTTGAGTCCCGTGACTTCCACGCTTCGAGAGAAGGTCCTCATTATGCGGTAGGACCTCTCCCTCTGATCCTGATTAGATCGGACGAAAGCGGCCTCCTTTGAATGCCTGACAAAAATGTCCATCTGACCAAATATTGGCATTCCAGACAATAACTGGCTGGGCTCCATTAACCTGCTGGACGCTCACCTTCTCATAGAACTTGACCTCATATTCCAGGATGACCCCGTTGGGTTGATCAGGCTGTTGCCATGACAATAACAAAGTATGCCTGGTGACATCGGCGGCTTGAATGGATGACACTGGAGACGGAGCTGAAAGACAGAGAGAAATCTAAATCTCAACAGCACGATTTTGTCAAATAACATTCATTAAGTACAGGACGCATTCTAATGAGATACAAAACCAATGCTGCCTTAACAAGTCCTGGGCAACAAGTCTTGTTGTCTTGGTTTGTAGCATAAAACGAGCTGAACGTTTTCTTTGTTGGGATTTTTTTTTTTTTTTTTTTTTTAAATACAACCAACTGTGTTGGCTCTCATTCAACTGCGTAGGCACACCTAATAAGGTGAACAGTGCAATTACATTACATTTTATTGTATAAGTAATGTAGGTGAACCTTTCTCCATAATTCCATTGACCCAGTGCTCAAGAGAGCTAACCTAAATCTTATTCTGTCCTATTCCAGTGGGGCTAAACACTTCGCTCACTCTATAGCTCCCCTCGGCTCCATTTTCCACGGCTCCCATCAGCTGCGAGTCATGACGTGGAGCCATATGGTTGTGCAGGTTGGACTTGACACATCCCAGCCCCACGCTCGCGTTGTGCACCCCCTAGCTAACTTATTTCCCTGGGGCACCTCCAACTTAGCAGGTGTGCCACTTTTCAAAATGCCAACGCGCAGTCTGAAAGCCAAGACAGCTGAGACTTGGAGGAAGAAAACTAATGGAGGGCATGTGTGGGGAAACGCCATAGAGTCTTGGCAAACACGCTCACGACTATAATGAAACACACCATAAAATCTGATCGGAAAGGCTTTTCTTAAGTGGTTAATGAAGAACACAAGGAGAGGTCATTCTTGTATACATTTATGGCTTCCTGTAACCATTTAGCTTTGTACGTTATGTTTGTGTGTACGGAGTGTTCTTGATGAGTATTTAAGTCATTGATGAACATTTCCCAGAATGCTTTATGACATCTGCTTTGAGAAGACCCCTATAATTAATTCCACTGTTGTTTAGCGTAGGAGGACAGCGTAATAACTATGGCAACAATGATGGTGAGATTACGCTAAAGTAAGTTTCTCTTTGAGAGAATTCAAAGCAACTGTTTGCAATTATGTTGATGCTAAAAATTATTTTGAAAAATTAGGACAAAACCGTTTGTCACAATTAGATGTAACTTTATATCAGATAATCATTAACTCTTCTTTGCAGCATAAATTGTTTAGCTTTAACATCTACCATACAAGAATATTCGTACATAAAAATAAGGGCATGCACTGACAGCTTAAGTGAGAAATTTAAAAAATAATGATCAATAGCTTTGGAAAAAAAAAAAAAAAGAACAGTGCTCCAAAAGTCACTTCCTTTCTATCACAGGGCTTAAATTCCAGCCCACACTGTCCCATGGCATCGGTGCGGGGGAGGAACCAAATGCAGGACTCTGAGACAAAGGCATAACGTCCAGTGGGTTTTATTGCAGAAGTAGTGTCCGCACATGGTAAGACAGTGCAAACTCAATGAAATGGAAAAATGCCCGTGACGTAAATTCCAACATAAATACATGGTTAATTAACATGCCGAATGCGGAACAGCTGTGACGAGTGCCAGAGGTGGCACCGCCCAGAGCGGTGACCGAGCCACGTCCCTCCTGGCATTGCTCCAGCCCCGCTCATGACACACACTCATGATAGATGAAATCCTTGACGTAACGAGCATATATTTATTTCATTATTTTTATACTGTTTATTCCAAGTACATGAAATGGAAAATATGTCAGTGGCTTTGACTGAATGTTGCAGGATTACAATTAGTTTGAACTGGCAGTGGTATGCTACATTAAATTAGCTAACGATGTTTACTTTCCCATTTATGTGCAGTTGTGTAACTCAAGCCTGTTGTTCTTTGCAATAAGCACATTGAACTTTCATTCTGTCTTTTCTGCACTCTTTCCTTCTGGCTGGCCCTTATTGTTCTGTATTAACAGTGCATACAGAAAAATAATCACAGCAAATCCCAGCAATTTAACAAAAAATCTGTAATATAACATTAGATATGCACGACAACAATCCACGAACAGGTGCAGCCACAAAAAGGGAAGCATGAGATGGTGAAGGACAAATGTATGGACTTCATTTTTTTAAATGCCCTGGTACGATATAATTTGGTCGGGTTCAGGGCTAAGAGCTTCAGCTTTGCAGTTTTTGTTGAAATATCATTCCCCTGTTCATGTCTTGGCAATTGACATTGGAGGAGTGTTGCAAAATTGTCTGCTGGCGATAGGTTCTTTTGTCCCAGACTACCACTCAACATGAGTTTGAGAACCTTTTTTTAGTTAAAACACTGCTCAAATATGTAGAACAATTTCTGCTGTTCATGCCATGTTCTCTCAAAACAGAATATATGACAAATATAGCAGAAGCCTGCTACTACAACCACAAAAAAAAAAAAAAAGAAAAACAACACCACCCAACCTCTAGAGCAGCGTCAACACAAAGCCAGGGAAAATCAATCTGAAGGGCTGCACCGGAACACATTGTTGGAGATCACAATTAAAAAAAATCTGATAAATTTGTGACAGTCAAATAGTTCTTACCAGCTTGATTGGTGGTTACGGAGACAGAGACACTCTGGGCGGCCCCAGCAGAACCACCCTGGGAGACCCCGTTGCGTGCTTGTACGATGAACGTATAGTGAGTGTGGGCTCTGAGCTCGCTCACCACCACCCGGGTGCCCCTCAGACCGGTCTGGTCTGGAGTGAAGAGCACGTCTGAGCTGCAAGGTTGGCACAGCTGAGGGCCTGAGGGAACTCTGGATGGATCTCTCTGATAGACGCTTCTCCCCATCTGGACTTCAGGTCCCACAATCCCTTGGTCAGACTGCATGTTCTGGCCGCCGTGCTGAGCGTCAGGCTGGGAGGCGCTCAAATTCCTGGGGATAAGTTTATCATCTGTCTGAGCGTAGCCCCCAGTTTGACAAACGAGACACTCCAGGCTGTAGCTGATGTCACTTCGACCTCCCAGCCGGCGTGGAGGGCTCCACTCCAGAACTACTGAGGTCTCGTTCACGACTGAAATCAGCTGCTGTGGAGCTGATGGGGGCTCTGATGAGGAGGAGAATGGAGAAATTAAAAGTTTTGCATGAAAGTTGAACACTCCCAAGGCTGCACAATTTGAAAAAAAAACTAAATGGCTCAAGCTTTTGTCTATTATGTCACTCAAGATGGCAATATATCGCAAGATCAGACTTTTTTCTGGCTCTTTTCAAAACAAATACCAACCACCAGAACCCAGAGAACAAAGCATATAAAAGAAAAATATACACAAAGACTCGAATCCAAAACAGTCAAAGTCCAGTGTCATAAAATATACTGTGATTTGATATTAATGTTAAGGTTGAGTGTTTTATTGGTTATGTTTCGGTATAAAAAATTTTTGTACCTGTCTGACAATTAAGAAATGATATGCCAGAGGTGAAACTGTGATAAAAATCATCTTCATATTTGTAAAGTTGAGTATCTACTACCTGCTATAACTATACAACATGTGTGTATGTTTGTATGAATGAATAGATGTTAAAATATAAATGATTCTTAAAATTTCTTCTGACCGGTAATAAACATTCAAACATGGCACACATTTAAATATATTTCTATCATTATGAGAAAGTCCCCCAGAACAGATAGTTTGTTTAGTAATGGATGTAGTAGAAATAAGAGGACAGAGGTTGTCTAGAATGCTGAAATTTTGAGGTTTTTTTGATGCGCTGCATTTTTTTGGGGGGGGGTGTTTTGTTTTTGTGATTTCGTGAACAACAGTTGTCATTTTTTCCCCCTCAAGCCAAGAATACCACATGATCCACATAGCCATAATTAAGTTTTACGACTGAGGTCTCCAACACAGGACTTCACTGAGAGGGTTGGATAAGCAGACAAGGAGAAAGAGAACATTTATTCACGTCAGAGTTCGAGATGCCGAACAGGATGTGGATGGTGGTTCAGTCATAGGTAATAGGATCACGGAACAAGAGTGCCATTTAGACAAGTGCGTGTCTGCCTCTGTTGGGTCTGAGCGAGGAGGAGAGGATGCATAGAGTTTGCTTCTCTTGGCAAGAAACGTGTTTTCCGAGTTTTAACGATAAGGCATTGTCTCGGCATGTTTTCCGTGATTACAACAAGTGGACCAATGTGTTTCCTTACGGGAACAGGCCATGGAGGGAGGGTCGCTGTCTGCTCGGAAGTATCCGGAATGGCAGTCACAAACCGTTGCCCCTTCTCGAAGTGAGTAGCTGTGTGGAGGACACTTTGAGCAACCTGCATCGGATGACCAGGATTTATAGAAACCAGTGGAACACGCTGCAGAGAGACACAAACAAACACAAGTCACACATCATAAGCTAATGGAAATCATTTTGTCTTTGGGTCATCCAAAGTTGAAATCCATTCACACGTTTTTGAATTGCAGTATGTCTGTGTTACAAAAATAATCCAGAGAACAAATCAAAGCGAATGACCAAATTACGCAGGTAGAAATGTAATCGGTCCCATGGAGGCTTAGGCCGCCAGTGTAGCATTTTGAAGCAGCACTGATGTGCCAGCAGTTTCCTGCAGCTAATCATCACTGATCATCAGTGAAGCTGTTAATACTCGAGGAAAGACAGCAATGCGCCAGCTAAATCAAGCAGAGACACAAGACCGCCGGCGAGCTACGTGCTCACTCCGGAAGCACGAAAACATGAACACAGCAAATGTTTTTTTGGGAGAAGGATATTTAGAAAACACTAAGTTGTTTCAAAAGTGTACTTTTTTTTTTACCGATGAAACTCTGACATGGGAAAATACCAGTACATATTTTGAGCGTAGGAAGTCGGATAAACAGCAACTTTGGAGGGAAAATATAGCGCTATGGGGTACATTAGAGTACATCAGCCTTTCATCCAAAATCAAATTATGTACAGTAATTTGTTTTGCTAATTGACATGCAGGCACAGTGTTTCTTGGCCACTGATTCAAGTCTGTTGAAGTGAGGCCTCGTCTGTTATGTTCTGTTTATTAATAATTTATGTGAACAAGGTGCATCAGAAAAGTTTCAGGACTGGTGTCACAACAAGATATATTTCAAATCCAGACAAAAACCTACGTGAATTTCTATTAGGAGTAATCCCTCTGGATTCTAACGCACTTTCCAAGTCTTCACTGTCATGCGTTTATTTACTCCTGGAAGAATTCTTCCAAAATCCACTGCAGCACTGCCATCTTGATGACTTCCATGCTTTCCAAATGGGTCACCTTGGTGACCCCCTTGAGTTTGGGCAAGAGGAAAAAAAAAAAAAAAAATCACAAATAGCTAGGTTGGGTGAGTATGAAGGTAGCTTTAGTATGGCCATGATCTCCTTGGCCAGGAAGTGTCAGATGCTCATGACATTGCGAGCAGGCATTTTCTACTGCCACAACTATTGTGTCTTCTCGGTTCGCCGTCCAGTCCATAACTGAAGGGCAAATCTCATTGTAGAATTTATCTTTTGTGACATCAGTCCTGGTACCTTTCTGACACACTGTGTATATTGTAGATATTATGGAAATCCAAAATTCATAAATGTATTTTGAAAGTTTGGCTCATGGTGATTTTTTTAATGTGCATCCATCTGGTTGAGCAATCCACTCTAAATAGAATTTGAAGTACAGTAGGTCTTTTGTCTCAACATTTGCTCAAAAAAAAAAATCTGATTTGTATTCAAAAGCAAAAAAAAAAAAAAAAAAAGCATTATTGCTAGAACAGAAACGTCTCAGGAAGTTAGAAGGAGTAAACAGTGGATGTCCACTTCCTTTCATCGGTCCTAATTTTGTTAGCTCTGTGGTATTACGTTTCCTATTGATGTGTGAAAGGGGTGTAGAAATTGTCTATTCTCTTTAATGCGATAGAAAATGCTGAATTTTGCATAGTTCAGGAGAAACTTTGGAAGAAGAAAGACCGATGTGAAGTGATGCAATAGTCGGCCTTGTTTGCCGCCACTTGGTTCAAGTTTGTGTTTGTCCTTGAAAGGACGTCTCCACACGACACCTGTAATTTATCGCTTGTGTGTCTTTATAATCCTGGTGGAGCAATGACATCCCAACCTGCAAGGAATATAATCACAAGTGACTCGGACCAAATGACCCTTGACCCGTCATACAGTTCCCTTTTGTCTTCCATATTGACCAGTCAGAAAGGCCAGACAATAAGATAATTGACATCAGGAAACGTCTTTGCGCCACCGCCTCGTAAAGACAACCTTGAGAGAGTTTTCTAAATGGTAACGACGGGAGACATTTTGACTTTTCAGTGAACACTCCAATGAAATTAAGCCTCAAATGCAATACTAACAACCCACACAAGCATAAGTGACATTTACAGGGGAGAAGAAATGCATAAAGAGGGGAGGGACTCTCCATGCTGTGAATTGAGGGGTTTGTGCATTGACAGGGCAACAAAGGAGTAAATGAGAGCGTAATTATCCATCTTGACATCCACTAGTGAAGCCAATGAGATTGGAGAGCATGGGACAATTTGATTCTCTTTTGAATTCCTGAGGGAAAATCCTCAATTTCTCTCCATTGCAATCATTCACCTTTTTTCATCATCACATCATATTCATCTTTCCTGGTGCTCAACCATCCCACGACTCCAGAGATGGAGACATCCCGGTGGAAGAGGGAAGAGATAACGGAAGAATTGTGCGCGTGTGCTTTATGACACTCGTGAGTGGATGAGAGGGAGGAAGTCTTGACTCACACCGACCATCCTGTCCCATCTGTGTGAGCCTCCCTGGATTTACCCTTTCACACACCCGCTTGCCCTCCCTTTCAGACTTTTCACAACCTCCTTATTCGCTTCCTGCACATTTTTTCCTACACGACCTCCTTTTATCACGCCGAGAATCGCTGAGAAGTGGATATGAACGTGCACCAGACAACGAGCAACGCCAGCTTTTATAGCGTATATTGATGCCAATTTAAACGAGCCCGCACACAATGCCGTTCTCTAAATTCATTAACATAAATCCAATAAAACAATAAAGATAAAATACAGCGCGAGAAAGTAAACAGCAGAATGAGGAAAACAGAGGGGTGAACAGACAAGAGGAAAGTTCGGGAGCTGCCGAGGATTTGCGGGTTGATTACAGGACTCAACGGGGGTCTGCTGGGGGTGGGGGTTGGGGGCACCACGGCATCTTTGTCTATATCCAATCACACGTCCCTTTCTCCAGCACTGAGGTCAGAAAGAATGAGGGAGGACAAGAAAGAAAGAAAAGCATTTGAAACCCTAAACCTCCGTCAGCATCCTCTCATTCTCCCTTTCTCCCTGCTGTCTGTCGGCTTTTTTGTGACCTTTTGCTGCAGTTTCCAAGTGTGTGAGTGTGTGTGTATGGGTGGTGGTGGTGGTGGTGTGGTGGTGGTGGTGGGGGGGGGGGGGTTTGACCTGGAATGAGTGCTCATGTGGATGTCATTACCCCACCGTGAACCTTTATGCTCCTGAGAGTGAGTGTACAACCCTCATGTTGAATTGCTGTAGTATCAACACAAAGTACATCATTGTTCCATTAGGCATATCGGGGTTTATCACTAAGATCTGCTTTTGGAATCCTTAACACGTAAAAGGATAGCAAGAATATATACATATGAGACACCTTAGAAACTTGCTCAACAGAAATAACCTAAACAGCTGGTTGACACCTGGTTTAAAATAGAAGAAAATATTGAGGTTGCTGCTCCAGCATATAGGCTCTCACACTTTGGAAGACTGACTTTGGAGTGTGTCTGTAGATTTCTTTTGTCCATTAATCCAGAAGAACATTTGTTCCAGAAAAGTAATCAGGGGTCAACTGAAGGGTCTCACGGCATAACCTCTTACTAACTGATTAGGATGTATGGTCCCATGAGGTTTGTCCAAGTAACGTATGATTACAAATGATTTTCAAAGCCAATAAAAGTATCCCTGCAGGGAACTTCAGGCAAAAAAAAAGGTTTTATATATTTCTCATGCGATGCACTGAATCTGTAACAAGCGAACTGTGATATGGTGAAAGGTTACTGTATGAACAGTATGTAGCGTGTTTTGTGAAGTTGCTATGAGTGTGAAGGCTTATTTTCAATGGCGTGTTCAGAAAAAAAATCATAGATGAATCAACTAGGTACGTATATGCCTGGAAGGAAATCAACTCTTCTCAAATCATCACCTTTTAATTGACAAATGTTTGGGCTTCTCGCTCTGATTCATAATTGGTGCCAGTAAATGGTAACATGAGAACTGGTCCCTCCCACATGTATTGTTACAGCCCAACACTGAACAGTAATTCACAATTTTTCAAATTTGTCTGTTCAAACACTCCAGAAGCAAAACCATGTGTCCAAGTCCAACATGGGAGCTGCGAGCATGTCCAGGGGTGAGTGCTGTGATGGGAAAACTTTCTGTTGGACCCTAATTGTTTTGCGTATGGTACATTCAGAGGCCACGGAGTCGACATTTTCTGCATTTTTACTTTTCTCTCATGTTTATATACAGTAGATGCAAAAGTTTGACGTCAATGCATTCTTAATGTATACCAGATACACATAAGCAAAACAGTCATCACATGCCGGATACAAGTGGTGGAACAAAGATGTCTACAGACTGAAGAACCTTACTCGGAGAAAATATAGAACGAAGCAAAGATTTTCAAGATAAAAAAAAAGGTGAGGAGAAATAGAAAGTGGGGGAGGGGCGTAGGGATGAAGACAAGTAGGAGAAGGTGCCCTTTGATTACGATCAGCATTGTCGACACTTACATATGCATTCTTCTGCTTTCTAAAATGCAAATGTGTCCTGTTGCAAATGCGACTGAGGGCCCTGTTGGCGCACTGTATGCATGAAAGCATGTGTGTGCGTGCTTCTGTTGAACCCGTATCATCTGTCAACAAACACTTGTCCCCACCCGGCGGAAGGTTTAGGTGCAGGAAGTAGTTCTCTGTCTGACACCTGTCTGAGTGATGGATGATGAGAGGTGGGAGGGACAGATTGATGGATGGATGGATGGACGCAGTGATGGACCCCCACTTGAGAAGGAGGCACACTGTTAATCACAGAGGTCATGCCCTTTTAATTACAACCTACAGAATGCAGGAGGAAGAACATGATTCTTATCATTTCTGTACACTGTACGCACTCCTGCAACCTGTAGCCATCATGCCAGACTTAGTTGGCCAAATTTAAAAACTGGTAGTTTGAAGCAAAATGCATGCCCTGCCCAAAGCCAACAGTACGGACATTAGCATGTGAAAGGGGGTTCTACAACAATGACCCTCGCACACCCTAGCCTCCCTCCTCTCTGTCACACAAAGATCAACCTTCCAGTACCACCCGCCACCCCCCATGACCGTGGATCAGGGAGTTGGGAAAGAGAAAGAAAGGATAATGAGAGACAGAGAGAGTGCAGCTTGTTCTGATGCCAGAGGGCTCCAGAAGGCCTGACTGGTGGTGCTGGTAAAGCTCTTCTATGTTAACCTGAGAGAGGGACACGAGAACACACATATGATTGTGGTGGAGGAATGCAAACTCTTACACCCCCATCACCGGATTAACAAATACTTGTGCCATTCTGGTCTCTTTCCCTACTCTGGCACTTACCATACAGTATGCCCACACATATACACCAACAATAAACACTCTTCTCCTCCTACACACACACACACACACACACACACACACACACACACATACTCCTGTAGGCATTGCTGGGCAGTGTTCCAAGCACCAAATCAGCAATCCAAAACCATTTTGTGGCCAAAATGCAATGCGATAATTAAAGGGGGAATGTTCAATACGGTATTCATAGGCTCATCTGCTCTCTCTCTCTCTTTCTCTCTCTCTCTCAAGGCCCTTTTCCACTAGCCTACACAAAATTGCCACAAAATAGGTGCATCAGCTCCGCAATGGTAGATCTGGCTTTGAGAGAGGGACTGCCACACTGCCAGTACAGGGGTATAAAGTTTCAGACTTGTTCGGGACAGCTGTGCTGAAAGCAATATCCCTATCTGAAAAAATGTTGTCACCTATCTAATTCTTGTCTGATATGAGGATGCTGTGTTACTGTGTGAAAGCAGACTGCCGCTGGGTTCAGTGTCAAAATTAAAAGACGGCTTATTTTCCTTTCTGCTATGGCGTAGTGATGCGGCTCCATTGCTGGAAGCCTCTTTCACATAGCCCCTTTTTCCCCGTCTGTCTTTCTGTCGTCTCACTCCATTTTCTATCTGCTGTCGACGAGACACTGCAGGTGCGCTGGAAAGAGGCACAAGCATGAAATCTGTCTCGATGGTGGGGATTGGGAATGCAGAGACTGTACACAAAGAGGCATTCCAAGCCTCCCAGGCAGTGAGCGGCCCCGGGCAGCATCAGAAAGCCAAAAGCAAGGAGGAGGGGGGACGGGACATCAGAGTGAGACAAAAAGCAGGAGGCTCTGCTTTCATTCTCCAGCTATTCCCCATTTCAAATTCTCCCTGTTGTTTCTCTTGCGCTCGCCTCGCGTCTCTCCGCCCTCGTTTCCGATCTTTCCAGACGGATCGCAGCTGTCAAACTTTTGACGACTTCATCTCGCTCGGTCGTGACCCTGCACTCTGCCTGTTTGGAAATGTATGCACGGCTGTCAGTCACGAGTGTTTGACGTCTTCATCGGGCTCAGTCATGACCTCAGTCTTAACCGGGGGTGTAAAAAAAAGAGGGGGAGTTCCTGCCCTCTTGTGTTTCTCTACTCGTCTCCTTTGCACCCGATGACGACCCCCTCTGGCGGGGGAGGGGCCGCTCTGCCTTCTGCTGTCACTGGCCCTTTTTCAAAATCCCTATCTCGCCATTCAACATCTAATCCCTTCTTCCTTTCCACATCTTCTCTTATTATCCACGTCACTTTATATCAATAGTGAAAACAAGCGTTTAGCATTTCACCAAACTGGCTGAGTTTGCTCTTGTTTCAGTCATCAGAACCAGTCTGGGAATAGAACATTTGGAACAGCAAGATGGATTAGCATAAACATAGTATGCATAGTGTAAGAAGCAGAGTATATGTTCCATCAAGTAGTCAACCACGGTTAATACACCATAGCTCTTTGTTTGCTTACACTGTCATTACCAAGGTTGGTTTAGAATATGGTCAACTTAACCTGAAGATAATATACAGTATGCGATAATACACAGATATTTCCATCAATTGGAGCAGATCGATCTAAATTTGATTAATAATATGACCTATTTATATTATAAGAATATAATATACGGAGCTATGTGGAGATTGACTTGGTCTGTCTAAAATTTTCCACTTCATGCCTCTGATTGACTCCTTTGTTGTTTCATCGGTTCTCATTAGGTTCACAACATCTTTCTTTAAGTTGACCTACAACATGTTTTTCTGTAGATGTTTGAGCTCATTTCACTGGATAATCAATTAACATTAGCGAGTCAGTCCTAGAAGAAGCCATGCAAACCCAAGCCATTACATTGCCTCCAATGTGTTGAGATAATTTGTTCGGAACATGAGTGGATACTTTTTTTCCCCTTTGACATTTTGGCCTTTCCATCACTTCAGTAAAGGCTAATATTGGTCTCAATAATCCCCCAAACTTTTTCTGAGCCTCTTCTTTGTAAATTTTGCAAACCTCATCCTGGCCTCCATATTCTTTCTGCTAATGAGTGGTTTGATTCCTCTGTAAACAGTAGATTGTGATTCCTTCACTCCTAGACTCTGTACCTTGTTTTTGGTTCTTTTTTACAGTTTTAACTCATTTTATTTTTCTGTAATTTTTGCTGTTGTCTTGCCTTGAGCAACCTCTTCAACATATTACTTGGTACACCTGTGGTTTATTTCTTCTTCGGGGCATGTCCAAGCCAAATGATTTTATTGGCAATGGCCAACGTTTGTGTAATGGCTCTGCTTGATTTCCCATCTTATCTCACCTCTAACCAGGCATTGCCTGAATCTAAAATTGATCGTATAAACATTTAGTGCTATTTATTGTTGGAATAATCAACGTTAGCTTGGACACTCAACACACCAGGGCAACAAAGCACACCGGTCAGTCGCATGAGCCAGTACTTTTGCTTACATGAAGCACAGTTTGAGTCAAACAAATATGCTATCTTCAAAGTTATGCATCAGATCCAGACAAGTAAAGGTTGAAATGTTAATCTCTTGTCTCATTTTCACATTTTGCTCATGTTCAGGTTCATCGATACAGCATAAACGGTAGTGCCTTTCAATGTTTAACATTCAATCATCGGACAAGAGATTCTGTATTTGAATTTTTTTTTTATATCTTCATTAAGCGGCTAAATGAAAAGTAAAATGTAAGAATAACAATGTACTGGATAAATTTTTATCCAATACATTGTTATTCTTGCATTCAATGACTACTCTGCCAAGGCATGAGCAATCATTTGAAGAATAATGGCTGTGATGTGAAACACAAAATAATGGCCCGCAGCCCAAAGCTGTGCCTGTCTTGACCAACAATTGAGTGGTTTTAGAATGTTTCATAATCTATGTGAAGAATAACAAAGTGCATCGTTCGGTGGAAAAACTTTGGGCAACGCAGAAACAACATTGGTGCCTTTTGCTCCATTTTGCATTTTCAAAACAGAATGGTACTCTCAATAAGAGCCTTTTTTTTTTAGAAGTTGGTTCTCAGTTAAATTGTATATTTTATAAATGGGGAATATTACAAAACGAACCATTATGCACTCCAGTTCAATTTGCTCAAGCAAAGCTCCTTACAGCCTGTGAAAGAACTTGCGGGTATGTCGCACAACACGCTCTGCTAGAAGTACACTTGAAGTAGCAGGTGTCTTTTAGCCTGTCTCTTACACTGACAAAACACGGGCGCGAAGATGAAAAAAGAAAAAAAAATATCCAAAACCTTTTGACCCTGACTACGGGTGGGAAAAGAGAACGTCTAAATCTCCTCTCCAGCGACCCCTCCCCTTGTTCCCTTGCCGCACCACTGCAAACTTAAAATGGGAGAAGGTGCCCGTCCGACGCTGCGGGGTCAGCGACTCCTACACTGCAGCGACATTTGCTATTCACACGGACTTTGATGGATTCTCAGCCAGGCGAGCTGAGGCTGGCCAGCTCGCTGACAGGCGGCGAGAGGAGAGGCAGGAAGAGAGAGCGCGGCCGACAGATAGATGGCACTTCACATCTGCTCCAGGTTCAATAGAGTCAAGGGTCCCCCCTAAATCTTGTAGAGGAGAAACATCTTTCAGACCTCAGGATCCACCCTGTAAACCTCCTTCCTCCTTTCAGAGGGAACCAACAGGGTAAGCGGGGTGAAGGTCTTTAAGAACATTTGTCACACAGAGAAATTTGGCAACAGCTCATCTTATTGAGGAGGAAAAAACCTGAACAAACGCAGTTTTCAAGTCCTTGTCTTGCCAACTGGCACCATTCAGCAATGTCCTTGTTTTTCGCTTACTCTTTCTCTCTTCTCTTAAACTTTGAATTATGGCTCTGTTTGTGATACAATTAGCCTTCTGGGATAGGCTCCATAAATAAAAATGGAGGGAGCAGATCAGTGAGAGGCTCCCTCGCGTCCCCCTACCGGTCTCTGTCCATCTGGGTGGGAGTGAATTAGAGGAGTGACACCATGTTGTAGCAATGTCTCCACATTAAACTTTTGTTGAATGCTTCATGCATACAAACATGCACATTTGTGTTGTCCCTCGCCGCCACGCCGTTGCCTTCCACGTCATCCACGCCTCGAGTATGTTGGTGAGAGGTGTGAACAGCTTGCATATTTGCTACTGTAAAGTTCGGACCACACTTACAAGTGACAGAAAGGCGTTTTTTTTTTTCCGAAGGATTTTTTTTTTTTGTCCAGATGGCGATTCACAATGAGACCTAACAACTTCTTGTGTGCAGGAAATGGAACACCATTTACTAAAGTGTTTCAGCTCGAGACGTTGTAAATGTACTTCTTCGTCAAGTGACCCATTAATTAAAGACCTATTAAATATACATGTATTTTGACATAGACCATATAAGCTAACAAGTGCCCTGGATTTGACAGTAAACTGTAGAATAGTAAAATAGAAAATGTTTTTGCCAAGAAATTTTGTGGCAACAGTTAGTGAGCCAATATTCATGGCCTGCTTTTGTTTCTGATCTGAAGTTTGGGAAATAGCTGATTGGGAGGATGAATAAAATGAACCCTAGGCAGCCTGTTTGCAATTATTTGCTAAATTCACATTCACAACCTCCTTGTGCTTTTGTGAACGATTTATTTGGAAAAAAAGATTTGCTGCTATGTTTGTGCAATAAATATGACGGTTCAGGAGGAAAACTATTGATTTGCTTGCCAATTTATTTAAAAAACTTCACCAGACTTACTTATGGTAAGACTGGTTGCCATGTTTGTGCACTAAATATGACGCTACAGCAGAAAAACTGCTTCCAGCATGACAGATCGTCGGGGAGGGAAAAAGAAGCATTGCCATGTGTTGGCACAGTTAATCTAAGACATTTGATTTTATACGTTATTTGTGTTGTAAAATCAAATGTTATGGGGAGATACAGTGTGTGCAAAGCCATGTGTTGGTCATGTAAGTAACATATGTTTTGTTAACATGGACTGATTGTGTTAATTCAGCCGCCATGGTGCCAAGCGAGCTGTTTACACTTTTCATGCTAGGCTAAAGCTAGCATTTGAATTAGACAACAGACTTACATTATTCCCCAAAGTACTTTCCCACTTTCATCTCAGTTTACTAAGTAATGACACTGGGGAAAAGAACATCTGAATTAATGCGCCATGTTTGCTTCTAAAGCCTCATCACTGTTGCTAGCATGAGTCAGACCATAATAATAACAACAAACAAGCGGCTTACCTTTACATGAACCGCCCTTTTCTTCGTATCCTGGGTTACAACGACATCCACCAATAGGAACCAGCCATTCTCCATCGGCCCCGCAGTACATTTTTGGCTCTTCTTTCTCCTCTGATTGGTCGACACAGGAGCCCCTGACCTCCACTAAGGACGAGGTGTCAGCCCCTGTCACCGTGTCCGGGAAGGTTGCCAGGTTACGAATAGTCAGGGGGCAGGTTTTGAAGAAAACCCGCACGGACACTAAGGCGATGCAGGCACCAACATCCTGGAAGGCCAAGTAGAAGCCCTTCCTGTTCGTCACCTTCACGTCCCGCACCTCGGTGTTGAGTTTCATGATTCGGTCTCCAACGTCCACCTAGAATCACAGAAATATGATTTACACATTGCTGCAGCTGCTACTCACAATTTTTCACATTTCTTTATGTGTTTTTTATTGAAAAAAGCAAACGCCTACAGTACGTCTGAATCATTCCATGGAACATAATGGAAATCAGTGACACAGTATCCTATAATGTCACTTACTAACAAATAATCAAATACTAATGAAAACATAAACCCCCTTGGGAAAAGTAATTAGCGAGGACGGAGAAAATATTCCTGCTTGGTCCGGCTAAGATAAAAGTGCTTGTACGGCAAATAAAAACATTACAGCTAAGTGCCTCATGAGGGTTTTCTTTGAGATAAGAGTGAATTAAAGTGCGCGGGGGCAGCAGGATGAAGATGTCGCTCGTTACCTGAGTGAAGCTCTCGTCCGCCGCCACGGTGTCCACCTTAATGAAACTGCTCTCTTTGATGAAGTTCTCCCTGTCTTCGTTGGACTCGTGGTAGTACAGATTGAACGTCTCCTGCACGACAAAAGCGATTTAAAGAAGAGCCGCGTCTATCTATCCCTGTCCCTGCTCAATTTCCCTCTTTATATGATAATAAGGCAAACTGAGAACTCCAGCTGTCGAAAATACAATAAATATCCATCAGAAGGAGCCATACGAAATCCCATACATGCCCGCATCTATCATTGGGGATACTTTCCAAATCCATCCGTAATGGATGAAAACTCAGGCTATTTCGAGAGAGTGTACATTTGGGGGATAGTTTTACCCATACCACATGCTTTAAACAAACGTTTTTGAAAACACAATGCAAGCATACAACTTATACCAAATACTGCATTTATTATACTGTCTCTGTTACTCTAGATACATGTAAGTGCCGTCAAAAGGAAGGGTCCGGTCAGATTGTTAGGGATTACCAATGAGTTGACAGTAGATCCTCACATATTCACAGTTTGGCCTTTTTTTGTGTGTACCGTATTTTCCGCACTATAAGCCGCACCTTCAATGAATGGCCTATTTTAATACTTTTTTGATATATAAGGCGGACCGCATTATAAAGCGCACTGTATTATAAGGCGCATAGAATAGATGCTACAGTAGAGGCTGGGGTTACGTTATGCATCCATTAGATGGAGCTGCACTAAAGGCTCAATATTGATCCATATAAAAGGCGCACCGGATTATAAGACGCACCGTCGGCTTTTAAGAAAATTAAGGGCTTTTAGGTGCACCTTATAGTGCTGAAAATACGGTACTTATTCACAGTTATTCACAGAAACCCTTGGTTATGTTTTTTTTCCCTATTTTTGCGAGGGGGTGTCAATTTTCACTATTAGCGGTCCCTGCACTGCACGAATAGCAGGGTGTCCACTTTACGGTAAAAGTACATAAGAAACAATCGCTTAAAATCTGGCATTTGGTGGGGGCGCAAAATGATGGACCATGAGATTGTAGGGAAACACTCTAATGTCTTCCACGTAATTATTTGACGTTGACAACCAAACAATATTTTTTAAATTATTCTGACAAATCATACCTTGCAGGTGCCGGTGACGCCAGGGAGGCTGTTGCAGTCTCTCAGTGTGAACTTGACCTCCACATAAACCCGTTGAGCTCCGGACCTGGGGATCCAGTCCGTCCTGAGCCAGTTGTTCTGATTGGGTTGTAAGACGTTACACACCTGGTACGTCCTGATGGGGATGTTCTTCTCATCCATGATACTCACTTCTTCCCACTGCAAATTCATATACACGCACATGAATATCTGAGGATATTCAATGAAGACTAAAACAAACAAGATATTACCTCTTCAAAAATAGAACCACACAGACCCTTCCTAAAAAATAATTATGTAAAATATTTATTTTCCATAATTCAATTCAAAAAGAAAAACTTTTAGAGATTATAGATTCCTAGCCCACAATTTAAACATTTTCAAGTATTTGTTTATTTTTATATCATACGGGCTTCTAGCTCATAAACTCAGGAGTTCAAAAATTTTTAATACTGTGATGAAATCACCATTTACTTAGTCTTTGTACAATAAAAAGAGAAATTAGGGTCATATTCAGATATGGTACTTTCAAAATGATGTTTTCTTCAACACCTGGTTGGGGAATCCCTGTGCTTGAGTCACTGCCTTGGATGCGCCGTGGCATTAAAGCAGTCAGCCTGTGACATTTCCTGGGAGTTAGAGAAGCCCGGATTTCCTTGATGTTGCCATCCGTTCTTCTGTTTTCCTTTTGAAAATGGAATGGTTGAAAGATTCTCAATTGGGTTTTGAGCTGGCAAGTTAGCCGGCCAGTCAGGCACTGAGATGGCAAGGGTTTCAAACCAGGTTTTTGTGCTTCTGGCGGTATGGACAGGGGCCAGGATCTGCATCTCTGTACAGATCCTCAGCAGAAAGAATCATCAAGTCCTCCAAACATTTTGGTAGACAGGTGCGGTGACCTTGGACTGAAGAAAACAGATTTGGCCAACACCTACATTGCACATTGCAGCCTAAATCATAATTGTACAGTATATATTTCACACTGGACCTCAAACAGCTAAGGTTCCGATGTCCACCCGTCTTCTTCCAAAGCATTGGACCTTGATTCCCAGATGAAAGGCACACTTGCCCACGGACCATAGCCCAACAGTCCATTCCATCTTTTCCTTGGCCAGTTGAAAGGCTTCCTACGTTGGCTCAGGCTCAGAAGTGACCTGACCCGAGGAATCTGACGTTTTAAATTGCGTCTGAAAGTGTTGTTTTTTGAAGCTGTGACTCCCGCCTCATTCCACTCTGATTAATACGCAGAAGCCCATGGTCATCACATATACTGGTGCATCTTCTCCTGCCATGTTTTGTCCTTCCATTTATATGCGTGGATACAGCACTCTGTGAACAGCCAGCCACCTGGGCTATGAACTTTTTGGACCTTACCCATCCCATTGGATGGTATAAATGAGGGTCTTCTGGCCAGTCATCAAGTCTGCAGTCCTCCCCATAGTGAAGCCAACAGAGGAAAGTGTACCAAACTGAAGCAATTTAATGACATGGGGAAACTTGTGCAGATGCTTTGAGTTTAGTAGAAAATTAATCCGTGACTGTTTAAAACATTTAAGACCTGCAAAATTTTGGCTGATTTCATCACAGTATTCTATTTACTTGAACTCCTGATTTTTTGGCAGTTTATACAATACACACATGGTAAATGTACCTCAGACCATGAACCACAGGTACTAGTGGATTCCCTGTTCAAAGCAGTAATAGTCCAGCATGCACATTGTCGCTTGTTCACAAATTTAAGGTAGATTTTTCTTCTTTCTTTCCATATGGTTCACAGTGGTTACCTTTTGCACTTGAGATGCAGTTGTACTGCAGTTTTATGAGGAAACCTGTTTTAGCATGTAGCAGGTGTCTTTTTGTTTTTACTAAATTTTTTGCAATTTCTTCGTTTGACCTCAGATGTTCCTTTGCACTTACTAGTTCATGACAATAAAATGAAGACGTATATCCTAAACTACAAAAGTTATTATTAGTCAGTGCATTTAATCCAAAACCTCTGACTCAAATGCTGCCAAGTGTGGATGGATGCTTTGAAATGACGCTGCCAGAAAATAAAAACAATAAAATGTGGTTGAAAATAAACCTCATGTGCAGGAAATTGTCTTTTGTTCTGTAATTCCAGACACCATCTCCCCAAAAGCTTTTAAATAAGTAGTTTGACAAAATATTTTACAAAAGTGCACAATAGAAAATTCAATTGAAATCATTTTAACAAAACATATATTTGTATTATTATAAGGTCTATTGTACTTATCGAAATGTACTCGAATAATCTCCATATAAAACACAATTGACAGTCAAATGGAAAAAGTAAACTATTGGTTTGGGTCCTAGCAGACAAAACCCCAAGCCAGAAAGAGAATAGATAACCTCTGCACATTTCCCGTGCTGCATGGTTAATTGACGGCAGCCATTCATTGTTGCATCACTATTCTCCTGCGGTATCCCATTTGTTACCACTCAAGGTTTTTTTTTTTTTTTTTTTTACAGTCACATTTCCATGCAAGTGAAGCAGGCTCAGCCTTCATTGCACCATCCATCTCAATACAAGCAGCCACTTGCCTTGTACTGTGACCACCCCCCCCTCCCCCCCAAATGACCGCCAAGCTGCCCAACTCCAAATTGGCTTTTTATTGCCACTGAATAATAATCTGGTCTCTCCCAACAACCGCGAGCCACACAAACTTAAATGTGCCATGTCCGACGAGGAACAACAGGAGGCGAGTCTGTCTGAATGACGGAATGAGTGTGTGTGCGCTCGTGGGAAGGCGGGAATGGCAAATGGCTGTGTGTGCATGAACGTGTGTGCAATGAACTTCCATCGATATGCCATCATGGCTCATCTTGTCAGTGAACTAATAATGGCGTTTCGTGGCGTACATCTATTACTGAATTGATGATTAGACATTATGTATGTTGGGTGGGGGTCATTCTACCGATTGACACAGTTAAATGCATAACTATATGACACACGAGCCTCTCAATTGGAGTATCGGCACAGTTTTTTAGTGTGATTGGGTGTCAGTAGGTTGGTCTGCAAGGACTTGACTCAAGACCAACGTGAGTGTCTGGATCAATACCCACTATGGACCGAAGTACAGTGGTACCTTGACATTTGGAAAAAAAAAAAAGTACTATAATGTCCTCACGTGGAAGGAAGCAGAGCGCCAGTAGCCGATGGACGCTCAGCTGTTTACTGGACAGGACGAACAGTCAGACAGGCAAGTAAAAAAATTTGAACAGAAGTATTTGCAACTCCCGATTTGACTAACTGGCCAATCTGACTCAAGATCCTGATGTCACACACCAATTTTACAGCATGTACAGTAATTGCACTTCATTTAACCATCTTATTTCTTTATATTTTTCTTTATGTTATTATACAACGTGGTGCTGCTTAAGGCCGCACAGTTGATAACTGGTTAGCCCATCTGCCTCAAAGTTCTGAGGACTGGGGTTCAAATTACGGCCCTGCCTGTGTGGACGTAGCATGTTTCCTCCATGCCTGTGTGGGTTTTCTCCAGGTACTCCGGTTTCCTCCCACATCTCCAAAACATGATTGGTAAGTTAATTGAAGACTGTAAATTGTCTGTGGGTGTGAATGTGAGCAAGAATGGTTGTGTTTGTGTGTCGTGCAATTGGCTGGCGAACAGTTTGGAGTGCACCTCACTTCTTGCCCAGAGTCAGCCAGGATAGGCTCCAGCACACCCACCTTATTAAATATAAGCAGTGGGGAAAATGCATGCATGAATAGACATTGCTAATTTTCTTAATTACACCTTGGGGAGTATGCTGTAATGCATTAGTGGCATTTCAATTAATTACAATCGGGAAGATTTATTTGATACGAGTAGATTGAATTATGAGCTCAACTCCATTGTTATTGTAGGAGAGGTGTTGGTTTACTTCTCGAGTACTGTGAAGTTTCCTTTGTGCAAGGTAAATGGATACAGCTGCCCTCTACATGTTCATTGTTCGAAGCCTCATTTACTTTACTATTCCAATTTAGTGCTTATGTATTTTTCAATAGGCCTACATTAAACATTCAAACGCTTAGCCTGAAAGGCCATAATAATGAACTGATCAATTAATGTCTGTAACCAATTGAGTCATTGAGGAAAACAGAGGTACTGTTGAGTCAGTGTTGACGTTGTTGTTTTTGGCCTGAAGAACATGTTAGCTAAGGTCTCCATTCATGTAACCCTCCACTATAGCCAAACTCCTCTGGGCAGTAACGACATTGGCATGGAACAGGAGTTTGGAAGGATCAGCCACCCAGAAAGTGAAAGAGAAAAGGAAGAATCAGAGAGTTTCTCCCAACCCTAAATGCTTTGCTTAGACATTCTAGCAAGCTAGGCTAAGTTAGTGCATCGGTATCTCTGCCTTACTTCAACTGTGTTCACACACTTGGTGGACTGACTGCCTCCACTATGCATTTATGATATCATTCTTAGATTTATCAACAAGAACCAGTGAGCTGTATAGTTGACTTTATTTTGTCTATGTAAAGACAATATTTTCTGCCACAAAAGGCAAACAAGTTAGTCCAATGCCCACCTTTTTTTGCTTGCAACAAACCACCAGAAAGAACCTCGGTCCATCAATTCTCTATTGCGTTTGTTAAGTGTTCTGATAGGGTCAAGGCTGACCCCGAGCCTATCCCAGCCGAATCTGAGCAAGAGGCTGGGCACACCCTGGACTGGTCGCCAGCCAATCCCCAGGGGCATTTATAAACAACCATTCACACTCACATTCACACCAACGGACAATTCACAGTTTTTTAATGAGCCTAAATTGGATGTTTTTGGAACAGGAAAGGAATGCGGATTATCTGCAGAAAACGCACTCAAGCATGGGGGAGAACATACAAAGTCCAGTCACGACGGGCAGCTCCAAATTTCAAACCTTGTACCTCAGAACAGTGACATTAACCACAAGGTCACCTGCCCCCCCCCCACAAAAAAAAATAATCTGTCTGTTGAGTAACATGTTCATGAATAAAAAAATTAGCTTTTTTCTGATTCAACACCGTGTGTATTAGTGATAGATTGGATTATATCATAACCTAAAATATTTGTTGTTCACCATTCTATCACTCCCCCCCCCAAAAAAAGCCAATTGAGATGTGCTGTACTTGTTCTTGTCAAAAGGTTTAATAAAGAGTTGAGTTTCAAGAGATGAAAATTTTATGACGGGGCCATGCTTCAGAGGGTTAATGTGCAGCGCAAGCGTGTCCGACTGCGCGTGCTTGAAGAAGGGTATGAGCACGCTTCTCGTGTGCCATGCGTGTTTTTATGTGTGGGTGTTCGTAGGCCGGGCTGTAAAGAAAAATGAGGTTTGATGCCTCCTTGTCTCCACTCATTTAGAGTCTTTGTTGGCTAAAAATCGCAGCTGCCAAAGGGGGAAAAAAACAGCTTTGCCCCTCCAAAGAGATCCCCTGTGATGTGGATGTGAAGCAAGAAGATGCAGAAAGTGTCAGAAGCGGTGAAGGGGAGCGGGGTGGTGTGGGGTTTGGGGGGTGGGGGCGGCGCCTGTAATCAAAAGCTTGGTGTGTGCGGACCAGGACCCCGTCAATCAAGTGGTCTGTGAGAGTATGAGCCTGTAGAGAGCCAAGAATCTGGTGTCAAGTTCACCAGTAACTCTTAAACCAACAACAGGGTGAGAGAGTCAGTGCACAGTGAAAGTGGAGAACTTCTAGATTTTTGTAATGATTAATTCTGGCTAATGCACAGCAGTTAAAAAAAATAAAAATGTCTAAAGGAATGACACCCACCAGCAGGCTGCTTTATGCTACATCGTGTGCCAAACACAATGCCAACTAGCTCGTATTAGCACTTGGGCTGGGCGGACAGCTCATTTTCAAATCTGTGGGATGAATATTTAAAGTTTCCAGACCTCCTGATTGCACGTCTGTGTGCCTTATCCAAAAAGACAGCAGGTTGTCTACAGTGCATCTGATTTAAAAAAAAAATAAAAATAAATCTGAAAAAGCAAAATCGAGAGCTCCCACTCACCCCTCCTTCTGAGGGACTCGCGGCCCATTTCAGCTCTCCTGGCACTGTCCTGGTATCCAGCAGGGTCACTAAAATGACACATACACAGTCAACTATGTTTCAATTTTTAAAAAAGTATCAGTGCGACCCCCCCCCCCCCTCAAGAAAATTGTTATTTAGCCAAATACTTTTTCATCCAATAAATCTGAAACAAATATGGGAATTAACAGCAAGCTTACACACTGTGTTTTCGCTTTTAATGTAGATTTCAATTTCAATTATATCATATATGTAAGTCCTCTAACCTGTATTATGTATAGTTGTGCCTTGAGATTTATTTAATTCTGTAAACATCCTTGTAACTCAAAATACCTTTACCCTTTGAAACGAACGGCAATGAATTAAAGTGTTGGTGCATCATGATTAATTCATCGCGGTTCCTTCCGGTGTGTGCGACTTGGCCACCGGGAGCGGTAGAACACAGTCATGCAAAGAAAAAGCAAGAAGAGTTTCACAACTACTGTAAGTGACTCGGGGAGCTGCAGTAACATTAGTCGTTTACCACAGAGGATAAAGAATAGTAGTAGTAATAGTATTGTTGTATTATGTATTGGTCCAGTGATTATGTGCAAAATATTCATTGCCAATTAGGTTTATAAATTTGCTACATTGATGTTATCCGTGTAAGGTGTTTCGGTTTAGTAGCATATATTGGCCCAAAACGGCTCATGATTTAAAAAAAAAAAAAAAAAAAGATTTCATGACTTCTAAATGAATCCAAGGTTGATTGTAAGAATAAAATATCCCCAAACCTTTGTCCCTACAGGCTACTTTAAATCATTTCTCATTTAAAACTAGAGGTTACATTAGCTCCAGTTATTTCATGTAAAACAGTTTAAGACAAAATTCATTTCAACGACATATTTCAAAGTGCTTCGAGATGCGTCAGCACACAAGAAAGCAATACAACACCGGACGTGTCCCAATACGTCAACTTTTAAAACGGAATCATCCAAGGGCGCGCATCGAGCGCACGCAACCGAGTGTCACCGCGCAAAGCCACTTCCAGTCCCACGGACTCCTTACCTTCGTTGGCCGAATAAACCCTCGTCCTGGAACTTGAAACTGTAGCAATTATCCACATAAACGCCGTGAACGTTCGCCCTACATGAGCAGCCATGTGTGACGGGGGGAAGCGTGCGTGTTGGCCGCTGGCGGTGCGCGCTGGCTGCGGAGGATCCATCCCGGTGGGAAAACTGTGCGTAAATGAACAAGCCGAGGGTATGTATGTGTGTGTGTGCGCGTGCGCGTGTGCGTGGTGGGAGTGAGTTGGATGCAGGGGATCGTGGGGCGGTCTCACACTCGCGTGCTTCGCCTAATGGGCATTCAGACTGCACGAGCCAAATAATATGCATGGACCATACGCACACACTGTCAAGAACCATCACACATTTTAGTTTGAAAAAATGAGAGGGGAAAAAAAACATCAATGTGTAAAAAAAGGCCGCTTAATTGTATGGTAATGTACCTGTAAATGGGTAAATATGTTTTCGTTGAGTTCCCTCGCTCTATTTTTAGTTTACAACCCTAAAAACCTTCAAGCTGAATGGAAGAAAAAAAAATCCAAGATAAATATTTCATTCGCCCCATTTCTTACACTTCCTTTATTTTTTATGCGGCTTTTCATTCCTTAAACGAACCCCCCCCAAAACGAAAAAAAAAAAAAAAACATCACACGATAAAGCTTTTTATAAAATCACGAAAAATGTACCATTATGGTCTGAGGTGACAAAATAGTAACCTCCAAAGCATCTCGAATGTTGCAAGAGGAGCCGGACACATAACGACAGCGCCACCTCTTGGTGATTCTTGTGCATGAAGGCTTTAAAAGTATCAATCAAATCGTCTTTGATCAGCTTTCATTGTTTTGTCTTAATACCGTTAAAAGACGTGGAATAATGTTACCACAAGGAAGAGCATTTGGACAGTTAAATAAAACTAAAAATAAAAAAGCGCAAGACCTCTTGAAAACAACAAAGGAAAAAGAACAGCCTTGTGACTTGTCCTCCACCATCCCGCCCTCAAAGTGGGTGGAGAACAAAAACACTTGAGAAATCACAGCATGATAAAGTAAATGTTAAATAACACTGAATCGTGTGTTCTCAATCATGTACGGTAAACTGAAAACATGGGTCAAGTTTGAGAGCAGAGGATTAAATGACTTTAAATGATTTTTTTTCTAGTTGATTATCATGGGATTAAATTTGAGTCCAAGTCTTTAATCTTAATTTTTGATGTCGTGAATAATATTATTCTAAGTAGAGTACAGTCAAACGGACTGGTTTCATGTAAAGACACATTTTGACAGACAGGTATCGAAACAAAAGCAAAGGATTAAAAATACAACTCACCCTTACGCTATCTGTAGTTGTTGTAGTTGTAGTCCTGCAGCATGTTCCACTTGAACAAAACGGCTGGTCTCATCTTTTGTTCCTTGCCTAGTGTCTTGTAACATGGGACAACGTAATACTTCTCCAAAAATGACAGTTCGGTACATGCATTCAGCAGACGGCTTCACGCTAGGATGAAAAAAAAAAAATGGATGGATTGTGTCAGGAAGGGCATCTGGCGTAAAAATGGTGACAAACAAGTCATGTGAGTGATTTGGTGGGGCAACAAGCCAAAAGTCGCAACAATAACAACAACAATAACGTAAGTTGGTTTTCTGGTCACGGTTCGCGTCACATCGGGTCCAGTAAGAAAACAAAACTTTCCATCTTTTGGGTTTACAAGGGAGCTTTCACGGACCACATAAAATCACGTCAAGGACCCGTTTTGCCGTGCAACCCTTTTGTTTGCGCAAAAGGCCAACAAGTTTGTTGTCTTGCGAAATGTTGTTGCGTTATGGTGGCAACTGTTGAAAGGGCACGGAAAATATGATATGATCTCAACCTACAGTATATCACATAGTGGCACCTGCGTGTGTTTGTGTATTTGCATTTGCATGCATGTGCCGGTCTCCATCTTTGTTTTAGCAGTCCCTCCACCGAAATCATGTCGTTACCGTGTTATACATCTGATGCTTTAAGAAGCCGAAATAAAACGAAAACAAAGGGAGTTAAAAGGAACTCCCTCATTCGATATGCCACTCTTCCCCCCACTTGCCAAAATACCATTTTCACGTTTTTTTTTTTTCTCCCCTAACGCCGCGATCGACTGCGCAATCACAAAGGCCCAATTAACCAAAGCGGGGAACGTGATTTCGGCCAAGAACGTCTGGCGAATAGGGGTTGGGCGGCATAGGGCGAAGAAGGCCTGTGGCGTGGCGGCGTGGGTGGGTGAAGCTTAGGCGAGCCGTTGTTTCTGGTCATTTGTGTCACCAAAGTTTTGATTGATGACTGTGGGGATGTTTTTCCACACTCCTTTGAGATCCGCAGTTCTCTGAAGGGAATGGGGGTCCACAGAGGGCCCTTGGCGCGCCATCTTACAAACGCGTCAACACACACACACAAATCTTTTGTTCAATTCTGGTCCCCAGATGGCTGCTGCCCACACATCTGTATGCGGATCTCACGCAGATGGTGTGCGTTTGTATATTTTATATGTTAACATGGACGCACGCAGCATCGCCCGGTGTCTAATACGATAGAGATCAAGACGAGAGGGGCGACTGGAGGAAATAAAACAGTTTCCAAAGGTAAATGCGTCAATGTGTGTGAGAATAAAGCCCGAGGGATGCTAGGTGCGTGGGCGGCGAGAGAGACGAACAAAGGAGGCTGGGAAGAGAGACCGGGGACAGCGCATTGCCAGTTAGGAGCTGATTGGTTGGATGGGAGTCGGTGGAGTACGGCTGCTGGTGGTGATGGTAGTGAGGTGGGGAGGGGGGGGGGTAGGTCATGTTGGGCGTTTGGAAAGGATCTTCCCCCAAAGCCTCCCCAAAGATATTGCTGGAGTGATTTCAGCTCTCTCTTAGCTTACAGTCCAATTCTAGCTTCTATAACATGTTTACGCCTTCATTCCCAGCAAGCAGGACAGTATGTCAAAACCAGGTGGTATGGAAATACATAATCGGTCCTGTACTGTACCGATGGAGATGAGGACAGCCGCTGGATACACAGTTGGTGGTTGATTAGTTGGAAGAGAATCATCATGAGCAATTTCGCAAAAGAAAATACAATAGAAAAAAATGTCAAGATGTTTGCAGCACAACGCCATATTGCGCTACTCTTTGTTGAAGTCACTGGCTGATTTCACTCAGTACGTTTACATCAGTCCAGTTTAGTCGAGCTAAGGCAATACATCAGAATATAGCACTTGAGTTGTCCCAAATAACAATAAGCCACTTTTTGACACGTGTTTCGGAGACTTTGTTGCGATCCAATTAAACAAAGGTCGAACTTTACGGCCATAATGCCAAAAGGAGTTTTTGGCAAAAACACCACGCAACTCCTAAACAAAAGAATGCCATAGGTACTGTGAAGCATTGTCAGAATCACAATCAGCTTTATTGGCCAAGTGTGTAATAACACGAGGAATTTTTCTCCGGCAGTCAGTGTAGGAGCAGCATGATCTTTTGAGAAAGAAGAGGAAATTATGATATAATTATTATTATAAGTTCCCAATAGCAGTCATTTTTTTCTTCAGGCTTCTGCTAGAAAGCAAAAGAATATATGAATGAATAAAATGTCAGGAAAATCCTACGAGCACAAATAAACTTTAGTTCCATTACAATTTCAGCATTTCTTGACCTGGTATCTGTGGATTACGGGACATTGCATCACTTTGGGGCTAGATACTGTAAATTCCCTCTCAAATCCTCAAAGCCTGACTCACTCGACAGTGACATGAACTGCAACTATTGTGTCCACCAGCTTTGAATTGAACTGTCACAACTGATCTGGATTTGATTATTCAAATCATTTCCATCTTTTCTGGTAGTTCGGTGTTTTGAACTTGAGACCTTCACCACACCCGCCACGTGTCAAAGACCTGATAATCAGTAATTGAGGCAGTCTTGCATTTTGTGGAATGGTTGAGAACCAGGACAATTTGAAAAATGCTTTTATGTTGTTAAACTAAATTTGGACATTTTTTAGAAGAACATGTATGAGGCCCTGTAGCTCAGTGGTTAGGGCACTGGTTTGGTAAACCAGGGGTTGTGGTTTCGTATCCCACTGGGGCCTCCACTCCCTGAAAAGGGTTGCGTCAGGAAGGGCATCCGGCGTAAAAATTGTGCCAAACATATGTGCGTTCATCTGAGATGACACGCTGTGGTGACCCTGAAAGGGACAAGCCGAATGAAACTTTTACTTTTAGAAGAACATGTATATTTCTTAGATTAATCTAACCAATTTATGACAGCAAAGTCATATCATTTCCAACAAAATAAGGCATATATTTGAGACTAATGTATATTTCTTAGGTAAAAAGTCATATATATATATATAATATATATATATATATATATATATATATAGGAAAAAAATACAGACAACAGTACTTCTGTGTGTGTGCGCGTCTCTGTGCATGATTCCATAAACACAGAGTGTGACTGGATAGACATTCTCTTCCATCTCGCTCCATCTGTTCCGCTGCCATTTCCGTCTTCCGAGGGAAACAACAGAGGGACAAAGCGCACAGTCAAGATAAACAGTCAAGTGAGGGGGAAAAAAAACACTCTTAAGTCACCTGTGTAGAACTATTCATCTTAAGAACAAAAGTATGAAGACAGCTGGCATACCGAAAGTGAAAATTAAAGAAGCTATGAGGTTGTTCCCTTTTTCCAACTTCCACTCTTGTGGAACACTTTCAGTATGATTTTGGAGTGTGCCTGTGTGAAGAGAGAGGTCACTGATGTTGGGACACGAGCTCTGCTTCAAGTTCTTGTTCAGGGCTCTCAGGGTCTTACATACACTACCTAAGTATTCCAAGGATGCATTTATGGACCTTGCTTTATCCACTGAGGCAGTAATGCTGGAACCAAAAAAGGCCTTCTTTAATTGTCTTCCGCTAAATTGGAAACTAGATCACATTCCTATTAAAGGAAAAGGGAATTAGGACTAGGACCTGACTGAATGATACCGGTACCGTTTGTAACCATTGAGTTTGATTGACTCCATTTTCAGAATGTGAATGCTGACGTGCAACTAATACGACATTCAAGCAATTTTGCCTGTTATAGTCTTCCAATGAATTTAACCAAATACAAAAAAAAAAAAGAAAGAAATTAGCTAAACTACATGTTTTTTTTTTTTAGCTTTTTTTGTTTCAGACTTTCAGATATGGAGCATATATATGATGCCCATTAGTCAATATATTGAAATGGCTACGGGGATGCCACAATAGTCAGGAATTATTTATTTATTTATTCCCTTCAGTGTATTGTAAATATTTTCAACTCACTTATTACTAAGAACCTTTAAAATTGCAAATCTAACATAGATTACAATGTCAAGTAATGTCCAGTTAATAGAGGGAAAATCAACTCATTTAGTGTCCACATAGGTGTAATTTATACATTTATGATCCATTGTATGTACATAAAAATAAATGGGATATTTATATATATTAATTATTATATATATCCACACTAGACAACATATATCTATATTTGCATTTGTATATTTTAAAAAGAATATTGTGTTGTTAAAATTAGATGACATCATATACAGTAAATTAAAGATTATCATAGAAACAAAGCTATTTGATATCCTTTCTAAGCATATGTGAATTCCCAAATAATTTGATATAGACAATCATTATGAAGATATTTTTGGTCCAGGTCAAAACTAACCTGGAATATAATATGTGCATGAAAACTACACGGTACACAAGGGTGAAGTTAGACGACAGGAACAGACTGACTTCATTGTTATTCAGCGGATGGTGCAAAAACCCATTTTGACTCAAAACAGCGATAAGTGAAAATTGATTTCTGTATCTACACTTTTATCCAGAACCTCATCAAAATGGTATGGGTCGCATACATATGGACGCACACTCAACATATTGTAACCGTGCTGCTTTTTGTGCAAACGGGCCTTTACTGTAGCTCTGAGAGGACGTGTGAGAGTGAGGCTTGCGCTTGGCTTCCTGTGCCTTTGTGTAGGTACAAGTGTGTGTGTGTGTGTGTGTGTGTGTGTGTGAGGACTTTCATTGTTCCACTCTTCCTTATCTCATGTCTTGGCGGAGAGCCTGGACCGTGTTCTTCCCCTCAGCGATGTGACCCTGCTCCTCAGATAACAGACCACCCTAAAAATACCCCTCAGTGCTCCTCTCCACTGTTCCCCTCACCTCTCCTGGCATGAGGTATCCTCAGCAGTCGGCCAAGGTTCCGCCAGATTAAAACACCTCGGGGCACCTTCTGATTTCACGGAATATACTGTGGTGTGTGCCCCCCCCCTCCCCCCATACCCCAACAATAGAAATTCTCCTCTCTTCTGACTCTGTGTCTTGGCCTGAACAGCAGAGGTGCAACTCAGACTGTTATGTTACATCACAAGTTTTCTTATCGTTTTTCCACAATAATTCCTCATCACCCCCGCAGCTCCTGCACTCACCAACACTGTGTGGACACACAGTGCAGATGGGATGTAGGAGGAGATGGAGAGGACACGAGCTTCTGGGCTCGCTAACAATTCCACATCAAGTCATTTTACCATTATCCCCCCCCAAAAAAAAAAAAAAAAAAAAAAAGAACTCCCCGAAAACACTGAGGAGTACATTGTAAGGTTTGACGTGCAGGTTTGACTGTCAGGAGGAATTTGCATAAACGGTTTAAAGATGATGCCAAAAGCATTTTGAGACTATGCAGCTTCTCTGCTGTGAAGTGCAACTACTATACATAAATTTTATTTTGTTGCAGTTTTCAGAATGTATCTTGGTAATTTTTGATGTGAGAACTCCAAAATCTAAATCCGCATTTCACAAGTGGGAGTTAGAAGGTTGTTGTTTTTCTTATTTTAGTGGGAGTTCTCATGCGGGTGTGTGTGTGTCAGTGTTGGGGTGGGAACCCTTGGATTTCTTTGGGCCTAAACCCACGCAGGTGACCAGAGGGGGCGTTACGTGGGTGGACAACTCAATGGTGATCCTTTCTCTTTTAAACTCACAATTGCCCCCTCCCCCTTAAACACACACACACACACACACACCACACACACACACACACACACACACACACAAAACCCCCACCCTGTTTGTCGCCAACTGAGAAAAATAACTAAAAGAACTACCCACTAAACCAAGATGTCTCAAAAATCTTCAGCTCAAGACCCAAATTAGGAACCAAACTTACAAAACAATCTGTTACCGGTATTGTAATTGTCAGCTGTGTCTAAATTATAAACAAGTTATTGTTTTGGCTAGTAAATGAGTAGCTGGAAATGCCACAAAAAAGTGGGGGGAAAAAACTATTGTTGTGACAAAAAGTTTCCATTATGTCCAAAATGTATTCATACTCACTGTCAGTACATGCATATTCAATGGTCAGTCTAAATGTATGCAGGTATCTATTATATATTGCAATAGACGTATAGGTAGGAGGGTCCTTTACAATGGAAATATTGAAATAATATGATTTAATAAGTGTTCGGAAAACAACTTAAAAAAAATAAAGTCAACAGCAAAAATATAGTTCGACTCAACCTTGGATGACGTATAGGTAGGAGGGTCCTTTACAATGGAAATATTGAAATAATATGATTTAATAAGTGTTCGGAAAACAACTTAAAAAAAATAAAGAAAGTCAACAGCAAAAATATAGTTCGACTCAACCTTGGATGATGAAGAATCTAGACAGAAAAAGATAAAAACTGTTGGAATTTGTGATTGATATTGTGAGAGTAAGTTAAAAATTAATCAGATTTTGCTATGAAGGTTAACAATTATACTTTTGTGATATTCCTGTGGCGGCATGGTGGCTCAGCTGGTAAAGCGTTGGCCTCACAGTTCTGAGGTCCAGGGTTCAATCCTGGCCTCGCCTGTGTGGAGTTTGCATGTTCTCCCCGTGTCTGCGTGGGTTTTCTCGGGCCACTCGCATTTCCTCCCGCATTCCAAAAAACATTAATTGGATACTCTAAATTGCCTGTAGGTGTGATTGTGAGTGTGACTGTTGTCTGTCTTCATGTGCCCTGCGATTGGCTGGCAACCAGTTCAGGGTGTACCCCGCTTCCTGCCCGTTGACAGCTGCGATAGGCTCCTGCACTCCCCGCGACCCCTCTGAGGATAAGCGGTGAAGAAAATGGATGGATGGATGATATTCTTGTCTCATGTAAGCCATGAAAAGATAAAACAGAAACTCATTTATTACATCATAGTGTGCGTTTTTCTCAGGCGGACATGCCGGTGATAAAAGTTTGTGTTTTGTGAGCTTTGTGAGGATGAGGCTGTCAAATCACACTTTTTCTTTTATCAAGTAAACATGCGGAGACACAGATATGCATTCACAATAACACTAAGGTGAAGCTGAAGCATCAAATCGCCTCGCATTTCAGGAAACCCGAAATGTGTGTGTGTGTGTGTGTGTCTTATGTCATTTTATCTCATGGGCCCACCTCAGTGTTACGACACAGATGTTCCCGTTTGCCATTTCTTACCTGCCTGGAGTGGATTGGCCCAAGACGAGCAGCGCCCCCCGTTGGGCAGAGGAGGCGAGCGTCGTTGACGTCATCTGCAATGTGGCAGGAGATGGAGGAAGGTGCTAAATGTTGACGAGTGGGACTGTGGGAGGGCAGAGGAGGGCAGTAAGTCCGATGAGAAAAACATGACTCATCACATCTCGTACAGTCATCAAGCCTGAAGTTAACTCTAGTCTTACTTGAACACATTAGTTGAGTTCTAATGTCCATCACAGAAGATTAGTTTGAGATTAAAAGTAAGTACGATCTTAAATACCATTTTCGATAATTTAGGGAATGTACACAATATCAAACATACACTCATTGCCCATAATTGGTACACAATTGAGTGAGAGTCATTATAATAGCTGTTTAGATCAGGCTAATATTAATATTTTAAATGAACTTCTAGACTCACACACCACCACATGTAAAATTAAGGTGACGCAATGGTAGAATGTTAGGAGAAAAGAGTTTGCAATGGCCAGCCTAAACAACATTCATACGTGAGCTGCTGCGACCACAATTCACTAAATGACCAGAAAGTTAGCCAGCTAGCAGTAGCCACTAACCTGAGCTCAAAACAGCCAACTCCACCCTGCTGACCCCCATGTCACTCACCAAGCCAGGCCCCACCTTTTAAAGCCACATGCACTCAAACTCACAGATATTACAGTGTGGAATGTGAGGATGGCGACCCTGGGTGGGCAACAATAATACCTGGACCTCACATTCACATTTTGATATTTCCATCCATCCATTTTCTTTGCTTCTTATCCTCATGAGGGTCACATGGAGTGCTGGAGCCTATCCCCGCTGTCAACAGGCAGGAGGTGGGGTACACCCTGAACTGTTTGCCAGCCAATCACAGGGCCCATGGAGACAAACAACCACACTCACAATCACACCTAGGGGCAATTTAGAGTCTGTAATGAATGCAACTTTTTAGGGATGTGAGAGGAAACCAGAGTGCCTGGAGGAAAACTACGCAGGCACAGGGAGAACATGCCAACTCCGCGCAGGTGGGTCCGGGAATTGAACCCGGGAGGGCAACGCTTTACCAGGTGATCCACTGTGCTGCCCGTTTTCATATTTAATAATACAAAATCAGTTTGTATCCGATTCTTGATTAATCGTTAGAATAATCGATTCTAAATATATTCGATAGTTGCAGCCCTACAAGTAAGACTTCAGCAAATTTATCAAGATTCCGGCAAACTGTCAGTGTATGGTGACGGGTACCAAATATGGCAAACAAGTGACAAAGCAATTAGAATTGATGCAGGACATTAAAAAATAAATCAAACAAACAAACAGATACAGATAGTCTCAGAACTGTCTGCTCAGTACAAAACGTAATAATATGTTTGGGTATTCATGCAACATTCAGCATGCTAGGTGACCACGCCTTTAGTGCTTGAATACAATTTTGAATACATTTCTGTATTATTGCTTTGAGTGTTTTTATGGGATTGTATCCACAGTACGTCTTGAATGTGTTCTTATACATTTGGAATCATCACATTTCAGCAGAGGAAATAGGGCAGGTTGGGTTATGACGAGCTTTGGAGGAAATAAAATCACCTTTCCACCAAAAATAAATACAAATAAGATCTCTGATGAAGTAAAGCGCCCAAACCTGCACTTGAACACACAGCATGAAATTGCAACAGTGGATATTAGTCTTGTCTCCCCCTGGGGAAAGTACGGAAAGACAAAGGCAATATTATGCGTAACAGATTACATTGGGGCAATTATGTATGCATGTGATCTACATATTCCATAAACTACGGTAGAGGAAAGGTAGGGTGGGGTTTGGCTATATTACAAAAACGAAGGATGGATCGCTGTGATGCAGTGCAGATGAAACTGCAGGCATTTACAGCATCTCCTTCCGAGTCTGTTCATTTTGCACACGTGTTTGACTATTTGCCGTTCAACTAATGGCTGAAAGTGCTTCGGCAATTGTGGTCCTTCTTGCCCACATAGGAGGGCATATGTGGGCAAGGAGAACCACAATTTCACTTAACTTGATCGGGGGTGTATCTGAAGCTTGATTAGAACAAATATTTTTTTCCCTATAAATCAACACACACACACACACACACACACACCACACACACACACACACACACACATATATATATATATATATATATATATTATATATATATATAGTGAGAAAAATAAGTATTACAACACCGTGCTATATTGGAAGTTCTCCCACTTAGAAATCATGGAGGGGTCTGAAATTTTCATTGTAGGTGCATGTCCACTGTGAGAGAGATTATATATATATATATATGTAATGTTTTTGCATCCAAATGTTTACAAGTGAATAGTTTAGAAATGCGGGGGAGGGAAAAAGACATAGGGTGCTTTCCCCTGAGTGGTACATAAACCTTTCAAAAGAACACTCAAAGTTGTGATTATCAACATTTGTGGTGCAATTAAAGAAATTGCCAGTTCGAGGTCATCAATCTGTTGGAACGTATTCATGCTAATAGTCACTTATGTGGTCAATCAGTCAGCCTTAATGCGGAACGATTATGACTTTTAAGCAGAGCATCTTTGCGGTGATGGCATTCTTTAAAACCGTGAACCTTTCTGCTTTCTGTTAAGTCTGGTCTACACGCACACGCACACAAAAAGATGCCACATCAGCTGTAGGGTGCCTTCAAATGTTAAATGAGTCGTCCTGCCTCCTGGCTCATGCAAATGCATGACGCGACTGTCAAGAAAAATGTCTGGTTTACTATTTCTGCTCCGGAAGCCGCAGGGCTTGATGACGCTCCAGTCACACAAGGTGACACCCCCCCCCCACCCCCATCCACGACCGAGACCCCACCCACGCTCCCAAACCACGAGACACTCACTGCAGTATCTCAGACTCGCCACTATGTGGCAAAAGAGATCCATACACGCTAACCCTTCAACCTGTGACTCTCCCTCGTAGTAATAACACCCATCAGACGGCTGTGCTGGAGGGTCGTACACCCTGTACAGGCCGCTTGCCAGTCGCAGAGCACAAAAAACAAAGAACCAATCACAACTGCGGGCAATTTCGGGTCTTCAATCAGTCACGCATTTTTTTGTTGGAATGTGGAAGGAAACTCAAGTACAGAGCGGAAGGCAAGGGGGGGAACCTGCAAACTGCACACAACATTTGAAGCCTCCGTTTCTCTTGGTCAATAAAAGTAAGTTTTGATTGGACGAATATATCCTTAGGTAATATTCGGGATTTAGAGTTGCTAAAAGTGGAACGGTGGTTGACTGGTTACCACATCTGCCTCGCGCAGTTCAGTGAACCGGGGGTCAAATCCCAGCCCTGGATGTGTGGAGTTTGCATGTTCACCGAATGCCTGCATGAGTTTTCTCCCGGTATTTGGGTCTCCTCTCACACCCACCCAAAATGTCATTGAAGATCCTAAATTGTCATTAGGTGTAAATGCTTGTCTCGACATATGAAGTCAGCATCCATCGGCTTCAGCTCACCTTTGAGTCTAATGAAATAATAATTCTTTCTACTCTGGGGCCAAACCCAGGAGTAAAATTGAAACACTCTGTAAAATGAATTCACAGATTTGATTACACTTGTATGATAAAAACTGCTGAAAACGTGCAAGGACTGAGGAATGTGTAGTCCCCAATTGTGGACTAGTAGCATTTAACTCTTTTTCACCAGGTATCCAGTTTTTGAAGGGGTGCGGCTAAAACAGACCAATCACCCCTCCCCCATGACATCAGAGCTTGAGTGCCTTTGTTTGCATCAGCAGTTCTTCAGAACACTTGCAACTAGCAGTTACCCAGCTAGCTCCGGCCACAGGGTGAAAATACATCTTCTCTTCAACTGATCTGGCCGCTTGAGGGCAGCTCGTCTTTGGCTGTGACTGTGCACATTTGACAGAGATGAGGCAGAAGAGTGAGGTTTAAAAAAATGAAAAAATAAATAAAGCCCATTGTCATGTGGACAGGGGCTTTGCGCCGGTGCGGGAAATTCCAGCCACTGAAGGCTTCAAGTGGAAATACTTTTTGAGAAATGACCTAAATGAAGTAGCAATTATTTTGAAAGGTCTTCAAAATGCTACTTGATTGGCAGTTGAGCCGAGTTTGGTTTCAGTGTATTCAAAGAAAATGCCCAGAGATTGCAAAGTTGAAACAAAGGCTTAATTTTTCACAAATATGAAGACTCATTTCACATTCTTGACGATTTCTTTGATCATTCAAATTTGGGAGGGTTCCTTTGAAAACTTTTACAGCAGATGCAGGTATTTTGAGATTGGGAAAGTCACATCACGGGCAATACAATGACAAACGACAATTAAAAAAAACCACTTTGTTGGATGAAGCAATGACATACACACATGAGGATTGTGATGAGGAACATTTATTTTTATTTAGCCCACACAACAGAACCTTGTTGTCATAGTCACGTCTTCCATCGCTCCGGTTAAAATATATTCATTTTGAACAGCCAAATATAAAGAATAAAATAGGAGAAATGTATAAATAAAACGAGCACCCATAAATATTAAATTAAAAACAGTGACTATTTTAAATAGTTGAAGTTAATATAAGGCAGTTGTATTTGGCACGGCATGAGGGGAAGAAGTTTTCACTTTGGCCTTGCGTGCTTCCCTGTAAAACACACACAAGAATTATGTTGGCTTTTTGAGAATTGTGTGAAGTCACTAACAAATGGAAACAGTCAACAGAGTTTCAGAGGACAAAGGCCCACTCACTCGAGCTCCATGACCTTGTTAATGGCCCAGTCCTGTTTCCAGTGGCTGCACACTTCTCCATCTGTGGTCTCGAATCTAAGTGGCAGATGAAACAAATCACTCCAAATCTACTTTGCTAGAACAAAGCATTTACCAGGTGTACATTTTGAAGGATCGTGGGTTCTCACACGATAGCACGTATACAAGGAAGGTTCCTTCTCTGGATCCTGTAGCCAATGATAGGAGTGGTAATTTGCCCCAAGGTGCTCTTAGTGCAGCATGCGGTAATCTTAATTCCTGCTCACATGTAAAAAAAGAAAAAGAAACAACAACACCACATATTTCACTTTCAGAATAAAGGGAGGTAATGCCGGATCAGCAGAATAAGACGATTTACCGGGGCCTGCAGCAGCCGATGCCAGGTAGCCCATAAATAGAGCCAAGCATGCCAGTCTTGTGGTGTGCACTTGCATTATTGCGTCTTAAGATGGTCCCAGATGGTCTTGGAGAAAGATGGACAAGATCTCGCAGTAGAACGAGGCTGATCCTTTCTGGTCAGACCTCTGGGTTTTATAGGAGAAAAAGAGGAACCCAGCTGACCACAGACATCATCTTGCATCCTCCAGCATGTATCCTGGGAGGCGATGCAATTAGGTGACGCATGTCTTTCCCCTGATTTCATCATTGCAGTCGCACAGCTCAATCTAACATGTCCGCCCGGATCCGTGAAGTGAGTGGAGTTCGCTGCCACCATACAGCGCTCGTATCGGCAACAACATCGGCGGAATGACGGCTTGTGTCTCGAAAAACTCACGTGGTGTCACTCGTATCTCTAGGCACTACTGTGTCCTCATGTTGTACCTCATTTTACCAAAAGAAGTGGCTGACAAACTTTATTGAATCAATTTCAGTACACTGTTCCATTTAAGATTTACGTAAAACTTTGGCAGACTTATAAAAAGTTGGGATTTTGAATGAAGAACTCTGCTGCTATATGCTTTTCCTTGTCTTTTTTCTTCCCGATGTGTCACTCATGGGTCAATTGCTGCATTTCTGAAACAACATGGCACAAGATGGCCAGAGGTAAGTCGTAATTGGTGTCAAGGAAGTATGGTGTAATCATAGTTCTCGACTGTTCTATGGTCTTTGTATGTCGAGCAGGAGGTAATCGTAGCTTTGTTGTAAACCAAAGTTAAGAGTGTCGTTGCTGCATGTTTTTGTTAAAAATAGAGGAAGCCTTTGTGTCTGAATCAATTTACCTGTGAGTAATTGATTACTGTAAAATAAATGTGAAATTGTTTGGGGAACATAGTTTGTTCTTGGGAGCCATTAATTTAGGAGTATAATCTATTACAACAGGCACTTTTAAAATCAGCGGGGCATCAATTACTGTTTTGTTGTTTTATGCTCTATATATTAGGGCTCGGTCCCTATCGCCTGCGAATAGTGGGGGTTCACTGTACCGTGTAGCGACGATTAGTTGGAAAAATATTGTGATTCAACCATCATAGTGAGTTACTCACCATAGTACAGAATGATATTACCGTGTCATTCAGCGGAATAAGATGACCGAAATAATGGAAACAGCTCTGTGAATGCACTGTGAAGGAAAACCACAGGAGCGCAATAAACTAGATCATCTAAATTTAAATGCACCAGAGAATGTGAAAGTCGGAATTCAAAATACTTGCTAAATTATTTAACAGGAATATAATTGTTGATTAGGGCAGCACTGTGTGTCTCTTTACTGTACAAATAAAGCGATTGAGCTCTAATCATGTCCCGACGTCTCTGGCTCGACTGTCATTGTGAAATACAAAAGCTGCAGTCTTCAAGCCAAGTTGAGATCCTGATGATTTCAGCAAAAAACATGAGCGCGTGTGCTGATCACGTGTCAATGTGTCATACTGTATTTCTTTTGGATCAAACAGAAAAGCGGAAGGAAGGCGATCCTAATGCTTTTGCCACAAACATCCGCCTAACATTTGGCCATCGGTCTCACGAGCATTGTTTGCAAGTCCGGACTTGTTTGTGAAGCGCTTGTGGACCGAATACTTGTCCATTCATTTTCTATAAATCTCTTGTCTTCTTTGTTGTGTTTGAACGTGTAGCCTGTAGCCTAGCCCAGGAGACTTTTGGAAAGAAGTGCAGAAGACTCACTCAGTTGAAAGGCACATACTGTACATTTGAAACCAAAAGTTTGCATACATGATATAAAAAACCTTTTTTTTTCCCCCTCATTGACATGATTTTTTTTATTTTACTGTTTTAGAATGATCAGTTTCGCATTATACTGTACTATATTATACTATAATAGACAATGCATTTGGAAGAGCTATTTTGGGTCCAAGTTTTAACTTCCTGTCAGAAACAATTCCACATAATGTTCCTGTTGGAGTGTTTTTTCAGTCCACATCAATACAGTGGTCGTCTCATGGTGGGTAATGACACACACTTAACCAGCGTTAGCCATCATCTTCACAGGGTATTTTATGTTGGTTCTTAGGTGGATAAACAGATTTTTGACCAAAGCACATTCACCTCTGGGAAACAATACCCATCTCATTCCTGAGCTGTTAGCTGGCTGGACATTTCCATGATGTTGATACTCATGTATAGTTGTTTAAGGTGATGAATGTGACAACTTCAGGCTTCTGGAAACTGCACCCAATGATGAAACAGCCTTGTGCAAGTCCACAATTACCTTCCTGATATCTTTGCTGATTTATTTCAAATTCATTTTCATTACAATCAGTAAGACTCAAAATTGTAATGTGGCCAAGACCAAAGAACTGTCCAAAGACACCAGAGACAAAATTGTACAACTCCACACATATGGAAAGGGCTACGGAGAAATCGCGAAGCAGCTTGGTGAAAAAAAGGTTGACTATTGGAGCGATCATTAGAAAATGGAAGAAGCTAAACATGATGGTCAGTCTCAATCGAAGTGGAGCCCCATGCAAGATATCACCACGTGGGGTCTCAATGATCCTTAGAAAGGTGAGGAATCAGCCCAGGACTACACGACAGGACTTGATCCATGACCTGAAAAGAGCTGGGACCACCGTTTCCAAGGTGACAGTTTGTAATACACTAAGATGTCATGGTTTGAAATCATGCATGGCACGGATGGTTCCCCTGCTTCAACCAGCACAAGTCAAGACCCGTCTTAAGTTTGCCACTGACCATTTGGATGATACCGAGGAGTCATGGGAGAAGGTTTTGTGGTCAGATAAGACCAAAATGGAAATTTTTGGTCATAATTCCACTAACCGTGTTTGGAGGAAGATGAATGATGAGTTCCATCCCAAGAACACCATCCCTACTGTGAAGCATGGGGTTGGTAGCATCATGCTTTGGGCGTGTTTTTCTGCACATGAGACAGGACGGCTGCACTGTATTAAGGAGAGGATTACCATGGCCATGTATTGTGAGATTTGGGGGAACAACCTCTTTCCCTCAGTCAGAGCAGTGAAGATGGATCATGGCTGGGTCTTTCAACATGACAATGACCCGAAGTACACAGCCAGGAAAACCAAGGAGTGGTTTAGCCAGTCTCCAGACCTAAACCCAATAGAAAATCTTTGGAGGGAGCTGAAACTCGGTGTTTCTCATCGACAGCACAGAAACCTGTCTGATGTAGAGAAAATCTGTGTGGAGGAGTGGGCCAAAGTCCCTCCTGCAGTGTGTGAAAACCTGGTGAACAACTACAGGAAACGTTTGACCTCTCTAATTGCAAACAAAGGCTACTGTACCAAATATTAACATTGTTTTTCCGCAGGTGTTTAAATACTTATTTGCAGCTGTATCACAAATAAATCGTTAAAAAAATCATACATTGTGATTTCTGGATTTTTCTTTTTAGATTATCTCTCTCACAGTGGACATGAACCTATGATGAAAATTTCAGACCCCTCCATGATTTCTAAATGGGAGAACTTGCAATATAGCAGGGTGTTCAAATACTTATTTTCTTCACTGTATCAACAGGTGTGTCTCTAATTAACTCAAATGTTTTCAAGAAACCTATCAGAAGCTTCAAAATACATTCCATCATCGTCTGGACTTCTTTCCCAAATTAATCCCAAAAACTGAAGCAATGGATGACCTGATGAAAGCTCCTCCATGTTTCCGGCCACAGTGACAAATGTTTACTATCATTTGTACAGTAGATGCTGCGATTCACCATCAATCTGAAAGTTATGCCGATGTGCGTTCAATCCAGTACATTCATGACAGTGAAAATGACACGGCCGAGGCTCTCCTGAATTTCTGAATGAACCGCTACAAATCCTTGACAGTGAAAACGAGAAGTGCGACTCGCACAGAGGAAGGATGCGTTCACTAAAATCGAGGACACGCTTCTGTGAATCATATTATGTAATTTTGGAATTTTGAATGAATGAATAAAGACACTTTTCATTTTAAAGGGTTCTTGGAGACAAACAAATAGACTGTACATATGGAACTTGCCAAAGAGACAAGATAGTAGCTCTTGTAATAATGAATTAAATGACTCATTGGAGGGCAGAGTTAATGTAAATGGGAATATTACTGACTCATAATAGAACAGTATCAGAACAGTCAATACTGTTGCGGTTGCTACAGAGATGGTCAGATGGAAAAAGAATTGAAGCAAACAATTGTCTGATGAGTTACTATGGAAGAATGCCAAATGAACGTTTTTGTTCTGTGTGCTTATTTTACTGTCATTTCTGCTTGGTTGTATTAAAATAATAAATCGGACAAATTACAATACTGCATATTTAATTCTGAAGCATTTTGGGACTTTTGATAAGTGGGAAAGTTTGGCTCACAGATGAGTTTTCTCCTCGAATGGATAATTTTTTGGGGGATAGCTACATGTACTGTCATGTTTTCCCAACACTGCGACTTTATTTGAGTTTATATCTAACAAATATGACATATGAGGGTCCGCTGACCTCTGGAGGACCCTCCAGATGAAGCTAGATCTCATTTTAATTCATTTCAAGTATTTAAGGGACAAAATCGCTGCCACGCCTCTGATATGCACAACTACCAATCCGTAGGTCTACTGTAACTAATAATAATTAATTGGTTTCAAATAGAGCCTTGAGTTATGCAAACACAGACACGAGTCAAGTCAACGCTGCTTTAAGGGTCGTCCGTTTTCTACAGATTGCTCTTGTTTTGGTTCCAAATGTGGAAATTTGATTTAATGAAAGGTGAAGAATGTCAAGGCGGCCTTTGAATCCTTTGATACTTCTACGTGCAGCCCTCAAAGGAAAAAGCTTTCAAGACAACCATGTGACGATATGTATTTCCTTTCCTGAAGCAAAGATGAAGTGATGACTAGCTAGGGGACTTTCAGAGGAACTTGGTTAGTACATCCGTTTGCATACCACAAAGTTTAGTGAACAACACTTTCTCTCTTCCAAAGAAAACCCACGGCTTATAATTTGTATTCTATTTCACATCCTTTTAAGGACAAATAAATACACAGAGGGAAGCTATTTGGCCGTAACAAACTACTTGATTATCAATCAAAGAACATAAAGAATTTGGGAAATGTGTTCCTGTACACTGAACGGAAAAAATGACATGAAATGCTTTACATCCTTTTCCAAGAAAGTCTTCATTCACATATAAGAAACACACCAACATCATCATGGAGGAGACCAGCAGTAGGTGTGGTTGTGTGCCGTATTTCTTTACAAATTGACCTCACCAAACGACTAGCACGGCATTTACTTGACATTGTTTTTAAACTGTATTTGCAGGGGGATGCTTTGGTTACACTGCCGTCTGAATGTGGAGCTTTTAGAAACGTTCCCAATCTACTTGGTTGGAGACATTTAATCATCAGAGTGCTAAATAAACAATAGATAAGTACCAAGTCTTAAAACCCAAGTTTCATGTGTCCCAAGTTACTGTGGCAAAAATCAAGCTGGCCAAGTTGAATACGCACTAAATATCAAGCAAATTAAGTTGAGTTATTATTTTAATTAAACAAATTATAAGTCAAGTCATACAATTGTGTTTCATCATACAATTAGCAGTAAGTACCTGTGGTTGCCTTTGTTTAGCTGTGCTAACATATTCATAATAACAGTTTCTTAAGCTCCCCCCCCCACAGACACCTAGTGATGCAGCTGAAAGCAACTATAGTAAAAATTTGAAACAAAAAACAAATCTTCGATGCACACCAAGCAATTGAGCACCCCACATCTAAAAGTGTGCCCCTGTGAGGTCCACATACAATAAACTATATAGTGCTGTATTGGTCATTATTGAACCACAAAAACATGGTGCGATTGTCAAGAAGAAGCACATTGCCACAAATGGCGGAAACAGGAAAAAATAAAGGGGAATCTAAATATGGCGATGGTTGATTATGACTGCATCTGTGCGTTACGGCGACACGTTGTGGATTTCTGATTCTGATTTTGTGCAGCGGCCCTTAATTTCCTCTCTTTGTGGCAATCTGCCTTTTCCTTGTCAATCATGTCATGTTTTTTTGGTTCAATAGGAAATTATATGGTACTGCAAATTCTGTTGTTGTGGAAGCTCATTACCTGATACAGGGTCAGAGTTTTCAAAGGCAGATTTCAAAATTTAAACAGGCACCCTTTGTCAAGTCATGTTGTTTCATCAATACCAAGTCCAAGTCAAATCGAGTCTTTTATTGGATTTCCTTGGCTAAGCCCTAAAATTGTCGACCTAATTCTGGTTGGAGTCCAGTCATGTGTCGAATCCACCACTTCTGCAATATGCACCCTAAAACACACAACTGACATAGCTAAAGCGTGCATATGTTTTTGTCGTCATGTACGAAATGTAGAAAATACATTGACTGTGACGATCAAGAGAACATAATGGTTGTTTTAATAGGGTGCGTTGTATTTGAAACAGAATGAGCTCTGACGAGCTGCCCCTGCAAATGAAAAGTAGGCCATTGACACCCCCAGTCTTGACTGAAATGAGGGCCAAGAGCTGTGTTGGCTTTTTTTGTGGGAGGAAAGGTTTGATTATTTCCAGGTGTATATGCAACTGCGGTTGAATCACGCTTGACTTACAAGTGACACAAATTTCCGCATTTGACGATGTTAGTGAGCTTTAAAAGGCGCGCAGGACAAAGATCCAATTCACACCTGATTACATCTGACGCATGCAATGACAGCCCTTAACTTGGTCTCCCTTTTGCTGGTGGCCGTCATGCTACCTGGCACCTTCGCTCGAGGTAGGTGCAATGCCGAGTTTGTACGCCTATGGTATGATGTGATCTTTTACATTCTTTTTTTTTTTCTCCCCGCGCCTTTGGCCAGGTGGATTACCGAGTTGTTGTCGCAAAACTACAGACACGAAAGTCGATCGAGAACAGCTGACCAACTATTACATCCAACAACCTCCGTGTTGTCCTTTGCACGCTGTGGTGTGAGTTCAATTTATTCTTTATTCAATTTTGCATCTGCGGGCATGCGCAACTTAAAATTCCGTGACAGGTCAGGCTATACCTTACAGGGCTTTAAAAGCAGGGGTATCCAAAGTCCAACCTCAGGGCCAATTGTGGCCCGGTGCTCATATTTTAACAGTCTACAGCATATTCTAATTCCATCCATCCATTTTTCAAGCCGCTTATCCTCACAAGGGTCATGGGAGTCCTGGAGCCTATCCCAGCTCTCAACGGGCAGGAGGCGGGATACACCCTGAACTTGTTGCCAGCCAATCGGAGGGCACATGAAGACACACAACAGTCACACACCCAATCACACCTGGGGGCAATTTAGAGTCTCCACTTGGTGTTTTTGGGATGTGGGAGGAAATCAGAGTACGCAGAGAAAACCCACGCAGGCAAGGGGAGAACATGCAAACTCCACACAGGCGAGGCCGGGTTTGAGACCCCGGTCCTCAGCTGCATGTTCTAATTATAAAATGTAAATACAACTTGCATCAAAAGGTTGAACAAAAGTTAGGATGTTTAAAGATGGAAAAAAAATGAAATGAAAGTAAAATAGAGTGCACTTATATTGGGCTTTGTCTTTACCATGGGTAAAAAAAAAAAAATTTAAAATTTCAATTCTATGATCTTTTTTTGTCATTTTTTTTCTTTCTTGTGGGGAAACAATAATGCTTGTTCCCAGTTCATCTTTGCGGTTCATCCCTGCTTAATCAACTTTATACAGATTTTTGGTTTTCATCACCTGGCCCTTATCACCTCATGTTATTACAAATCACAACAAATAAAAACTCTGATCAAATTTCTTTGAGAAAATGTTTAAATTTTCAAAAGAAACATTGACGCACAGGATTTGGTTTCGTGGGTCACCTAAAACTATGTAGTGGGACCCTGGGCCACGGGTTGGAGACCTGTGCTTTAGAGGGTGTGGTGTATAATGAAAATGTATCATGTTTAAATTGTTAAAAAAAAAAGTTCTGATTAACTTTATCACAACATTTTTAATTACAGAATTTGAATGTATGAATGTATTGCATTATTTTGATGACCGGTAGTTCTCCAGTCTTATAATATACCTTTGCCGTACAATCTATTAACAGTTTTTTTAATTTTTTTGTCCATTACATTTTTTTTTCCAAATACTTCTCAGTTTCATCACATTAAAAAGAAAGAGAATCTGCGCCGACAATTCCAGCTTGTGGACGCAGAAAAGCATGGCGTACCTCGACAGAAAGAACGACCTTTCCCGACAGCAGACACTTGAAGTGCAGTGACATCTTTGCATTCTTTACGTAAACCCATTTGCCTCCAAGCTGGAATGACATGGCCGACTGCGGTTGTATGAATCTCAATATGTTGACATCTTTTCCAAAACAGTGGTTTTGCCATGTGGTGTTGTAGAAGTAATCATTTGAAACACTTTACAGGAATAAAAGGGTGCATATTTATCAGTTTTGTACCTTGTTGAAACATTGTTGCTAATTAGAGTGAGAAATCATTAATTCTTAATATATAATTAAAGGTACTTTGAGGTAACTGGTTACTTCGGAATTTCGTGTCAAACCGGTAAACTTTAGCGTAAATCTGCAGCCAAGAAGTAGCTCCCATTTTCCAAAAGTTTGGTGACCCTTAAAGAAGAAAGAATACCATTTTAGCAAGACGAAACGCAATTACTACTCTGAATAAATTGCAGTCATTGGGGGGGGGCTTTACACTATGACTGACAAACATTTGAATTTGGAAATTTAGTGAAAAGGAGAGCTCGAGTATGCAAATCAAGAAAATGGAATTGGTTCTTTTACAATGTGGGAAAGGAGCCAATGTCTGGAGGAGATCCGTAATTAGGCAGGATTTTGAAAAGGCTTCTCTGGAAAGAAAATAAATAAAAGCAAGTCGCCATCTGTCAACTCTGAGACGCTGCCATTATTATTTGGACGTTACATTCATCAAGCGGAATGAATAAAATGCTTCACGTCTCCGACCTCAAATGAATCAGATGGTTTCACACGTCCCCCCATTTCTGGTTTGGGTGGGCTTCCGGCTGCCCATGCGGAAGCTTAAGGGGGGTTTTCAAGACCACTTTCCATGTAGGTGGGCTAAGCAGTGGAGCTTTGCGGAGGTGAGTGAATTATTTTTAGAGCCATACATATATGAGTCAGTCACAATGATGCTGACACCCCCCCCCCACCCTTCCCAACCACGATGCTCTGATTGTGTGACAAGTCCATTGTTGGATTTTGGGGATGCAAAGTAAAGTGTAATGAACAGTAGATGGGGGGAAAATAGGGATAGAGTGACAATTTGCAAAGAAATGTACTTTAAAGTACGACAGTTAAAGGCAAAATCACGGACTCTTAGGCACACTTTATACTTAATTGGCTGTTTAATTCAAAGTTACAACAAAAAAGGCACAACAGATACAACAAAAATATTACAATAGAAATATAACTTATATAGTTTTTTTTTTATATATACATACAGCAGTGAAATCATGGGTTTTTATCATTGCCTTGTCGTACCACATTTATTCAGGACATTTGTTTTTTTTTGTCAGTTTGTCAACAGGCTTTTTTTTTCCACCTTTTTCCTTCCTTTGTGGATTTCTCAACGTGATTGCCTCGTGATTGTGTCCGTACTCTTTTTCTTCTGCTTCAAAACCTTTCTATCCACTTTTAACTTGGCTTTCTTTGTCCAAGCCCTGCTGGGGTCGGCACAAATCTTTTTGTGACCTTCAGTGGTAAACCTGCAAATGATGTCAAACTTTTAAGTGGTCATACTGTGCGGTATGAAGACAGTGGTGGAGAAATCGTTCACGTGTGTTACAATCAAATTACAGTGCAAAACGCATTCCTAAATGTGCTCGTTTCATAAAATTTAAACTACATAGTATACAAACATATTATGAACAACTCATAAAATGTTACGCATATTTAATTTTGTAGTCTAATTCCATCCAAAAGCACATAACACTTCACAGGTGAACTGAATTTGAAATTCCAAGAGTTCAACGTGTTTATATTTTATTTTTATTTTTATTTCCAGACACTGGAAGAGTCACAGAAAGGCCTGAAAATGAAAATGTATGGGTTGATTCACCAGTAAAACACCATGAAAAAAATTGAACAATATATTTCCATGGATGTTCACTGCTATGCCCTTCTGTAACTTTTCCAGTCTCTCTGTTTGATACCGATTCTATTCATTCATCCATAATTACATTTCTGTATTTTATAGCTACCCCATATTTCCTGTTAATTCCCATCAATTCTTTTTGAATCCCTTGAAATGTGCTTAACGCAATATTTCAGGTTCTTTAATTAACATATTTTCTCATGGAAAGTCAACTTGAAATTATCCACTCCTTTGCCACGATAGCCATCCACCACCCTCTACAAAAACATCAAGTATGTATTGCTTGTCTTGATTTTGACAGAATTACTTACACAATGGCTTCGAAGGAGCAGGCGCTCACAGACTGAATGAAGTAACTCTTAATTTTGTGAAGTAGCACCTTGGTGTTGGAAAAAGTAGGACAGCAGTTTGAAGTGGGCCCGTGCGCTACACAAGACAAATGCAAAAAAGAACCATTACTTGGACATTCAGCTCAAACCGTCCATTCAAATCAAAACTCATTGCTGCACTCACTTGACAGGGCCAAAGTCATCCACAGGGTCAAGCAGAGAAGAATTAAGTTGAGTCTCATTTTGGGACCGGGAAGGACGGAATTGCCGCCGATCTGAGTTATGGCCTGGGTAGTCTTGAGTGGATTCAATTAATCACGTTTAAAAGCGTGGCTCTTATATCATGTAGAACTCCCACCTCTTCCATGAAGTAGTTGTGCTATGTTGTTGTGCAGTACAGTGGTGGTGGTGGTGGTGGTGGTGGGGGGGGGGGTGAATGGATGAGTGAGAAGACCACTGACCACAATTCTACCCACAATAGTTTTAACACCCTCGCGCAACACTTCCCTTGGAACAAACCCGTGTCGTTCTTCCGTTTCATTTGTCCAAACATCTATTCAACCCTTATTGTTATTTGTGCTAATTCAACGACTTGTAGTACTATCGATGAAGTAATCAGAAATGTGGTCGTATGTATAATATGTTTGTATTGAGTTATTTTTTTGTGGCCTGCAAAATGAATTCAGAGATTTGTTTCAAAATACTGTACACAATGCATTTTTGAAGACATCCTCCCTTGGGTTGTCTATTGGCATGACGGCTTTAGAGTGCCTTGTTATCAGCCATGAGTGAAATTCTGGTCCCGCCTGTGTGGAGTGTGCATGTTCTCCGGAGGCCTGCGTAGGTTGTCTCTCGGCATTCCGGTTTCCTCCCACATCCCGAAAACAGGCATTAGTTGAAGATTGCCCGTTGATGTGTTTTTGAGTGTGACTTGTTGGTTGTTTCTGTGTGCTCCAGGCTCCAGCACTCCTGGGACCCTTGTGAGGATAGGAGCCTCAAAAAATGGATGGAGAGACGGATTTAACAAGCTAAAAAACAGTCTATGTCACAGCTTTCCATTCAAAGTGATTAAGCAATATCCATCCATCCATTTTATTTGCCGCTTATCCTCACGAGGGTCGCGGGGAGTGCTGGAGCCTATCCCAGCTGTCAACGGCCAGGAGGCAGGGTACACCCTCAATTGGTTGCCAGCCAATTGCAGGACACAGAGAGACAAACAGCCGGACTCCCAATCAAACCTAGGGGCAATTTAGAGTGTCCAATTAATGTTGCATGTTTTTGGGATGTGGGAAGAAATCGGAGTGTCCGGAGAAAACCCACCCAGGAACGGGGAAAACACACAAACTCCACACAGGCGGGGCCGGGATCGAACCCGGGTCCTCAGAACTGTGAGGCCAACAGTTCACCAGCTGAACCACCGTGCCGCCTGATTAACTAATAGTTTAGGATTTTATACAATTTTGGGGGGGCCGGTGGCTCTGTATCCTTCTTACTGTAGATTAGTAACCCACCCCCAATGCACTAAAAAACATCAAAATCCCAGCTCCACATTTTGTACCAAAACTGGGCATTCTTAAAGATGCTTCGTTAATGGGATACATTCACATTGGTCCTTGACATGGAGTAACGAGTGAGGGGAATCAACTTTGATTCAAACAGAGTTTTTCTTTTCACCAGCGGAATAACACTTTTTTGGTGATTATTTTAACGTTAAATATTTAGTTACCAAAGGTCTACATTACACCTCGCCACTTTTTTTTTAGTACTTGTGGTAGTGCCAATCAACCCATGACACGGGGGGATGTGTCATCGGCTTGGGGGGGGGAGGTGTGGTTGTGTAATGTAATTATGAATGACACACGCTAACGTGGGTGTTGGAACAACATCTCGACACGTTTACGGAAGTACATTCTCACTCAGCGCACCTCCACCTTTTTTTTCTTTTTAACCTGTGTCAAATGTCCTTTCCTAACCATGCTACGGGCCCGCTGAAAAATGGATGGAATGATACCCGTGCACTAAAGCGTGTGCTGTAATTAATCGTAACAGGCCATGTTTCATAAACACCGCCATATCACTATGCCCACCTCAGAAGATGCCTGGTTGGAGTCAATGAAAAAAAAAAAAAAAAAAAAAAAAAAAAGTCATCATTTGGATAACTGCCTTCTACCTCCAAGAACCTCTTAGACCAAATGTTGAGATTGAGAGCATGCGGAGATTCCTGCCTTAAAGCCAGCCACATTATGGGCTCAATTTGAGAGATTAAATAAGAATGAAAGCGGAGAAGGATTTAGCGAGAGAGCAGAAAAAAAATATTGAAAGAGATTAAAAGGAACATGGCGGTTATTGAAAGGGAGCCGTTAATATAATATAAAGCAAGCTAGTGCCGCAGTGTGATATATCAGTACTACAAAGTACAACCACAATAATGTATTATTAAAATAACTCTCCTCGGGTATCAAACCTGAGCATTATGACCTCTCACAGGCAATAAGTGATAGATGATTTCATGGCATGGCAACACAGTGATTAACATGTGCGCCTCACAGTCAAGAGATTTGGGTTTGAATTTCTTTTGGACATACAAACAGATCATACAGTCATACTCTGTGGAACAGGGAATTCATATGCCAAAAACTGCTGCCGTGTGGTGTCGTGAGGGGGTCGGGGTTTCGAATGCGGCCTCTGGCCTTCCGATGTGGTGTTTCCATGTTCTCCCCATGCCTGCGGGGGTTTTATGCAGGTACTCTGGATTCCTCCCACGGAGTGTAAACCGTTTGTCTATTTCTAAATCAACCACGACCGAGAGGATAACAGGCAAAAAGAGTAGGAACATTTTTTTTTTTAATTTTCCATGGGAAAAAACTCTCTATAGTAGTTTTGAAAACTTACCAAGACAAGTTACCCATACATAAGAATAATCACATGACTCACCACCAAACAAAAATGACTGAAAATGACTGATATAACAAGATCTCAATTTTCTCTCAAATTGATTTACTCAGTGTTAAAATCGGACCTGTTGAATTGAACACAAAGCTGACATCGTTATAGGAAGCCGTGACTTGTTGTTTGAGTGGCAAAAAGTTTATAGCAGCCGCTACAACCGAATGCAACCGCAATCACACTTCACTGTATCTTAAACATCTTTTTTTTTTTTTTAAATGAGAAAACAAAGTGTTACTGTTGGCTGGAACCACGGAAAAAATAGCAAACGACGTCCGCTAAACCACACTTCCGTGGCGGAAGGCAGAAAGGTGGTTTTGTATGAAGGCGAAAGTTTCCCTTACAACTCTCACTCGTATTTAATCACAAGTCAACTTTTAAGGGCATAACAATGATTGAAGATTTTTTTTGTAAGTATTTGAAATACTCTTGAAAAGTTTTGGGATCATTGTTTGTGGTACATACTGTAGACGGTTCAAGATATTATAATACATTGTACGGAACCGTCAATTAATCTTAGAAAGTCACGACTGGAGAAGTTGGGCTTGGTCAACTGTACATTGAAGGTATGCAACTCTAACTCTGGACTTGCCTGTATACTGTAAAAACGTATAAAAACTATCGCTTAATTAGGGATCACTAATTTAGTTTTCCCATTGATTGCTAACAATGACACAAGTCCCCCTGGCCCCTCCCACAATACAAAAACCCAAAGGATAGGTTTGCAGGGGAGTCAAACAAATTTTTGTCGTGGGCCACATTTTACCGTTTCCCTCAGAGGGCCGTTATGACTGTGAAACTATAAAAATCTTTAACCGCCTCATCTTATTACTCGGGAAATTTATGAACTAGTTTTGGAATCAGAAATCAAGAGTCATGAGTTTTTCAACTATTGTTGTTTAGCAACACAAAATGCTTGAGAACTATCTCAATGTTATCATTTGTGATATCCATCCAGCCACTTTCTTTGCTGCTTATGCTCACCAGGGTTTCAGGGAGTACTGGACCTGTGATCTCATGCAATGCTGTGTATGTGCTGCAGTGTTATGTAGTATATATAAGAAAGCACCAAGTTTTCCTATAGATGTCCATAATTCTCCACTTGCAACATCCCATATTTATCACGGTCATTTCCAGGCAGGATTATTCATTCCTCTCTAATTCATTAGCTGTCGTCCCCGGCAGCCGCCGGGACTGTCGGCAGGACGACAGCATCGCTGATGGGAATTAGTCTCTTGATAAAGCAAGCGAGTGGAATGTTGCATCGCAGGAAATTACAATCAATACTGACTCTCATATCCTCGCTAGATATCGACCGCACGTAGGAACGAGAGGCACATTGTCAGGTAGAGATGCGAGGGGGTACATCCTCACCTCGCGGCGCATAGTAAACACGACCAGGAAACCTGAGAAGAACTTTTAAATGGGCTTTTCATCACACATGCTGACAGTGGCGGCAATTGTTGGCACACTCGGTCATGACACTTATTGCGACTCCAAACATGACATTTCTTCTTGTGGAAGCATTGAATTGTGAAACGTTTCTTTGGAAGATGAAAGATGAAAAAGGGAACTACAGGCTTCTTCCCAACCTATCACTGAGTACGTAATTGACCCTAGAGAGATGGTAGTGAGGCTGGTTCCAAGACTTTTCGATTTTATATAGTGCGGCCCCTAATTTGAAGCACAGTGCAGTTTAAAACTGTTTGTATATATCAAACATTTGTCAAAACCTTCCCTCCTGAAAAAAACATGTATATATTAAAAGAATCTTGATAGTAGTACATGTCCATTATGATATGTGAGGGGGAAAAAAGCCTGCAATTTGATATATTTTCAATGAAACCACCAAGCACAGGGGAAAAACAACCAATCAGAGACAGAAAGTGTGACTTATGAGGCGTCAAGCGATTCTTGCACACCCGACAGGCACATGCTGACCTTGTTAAACCAGAAAAGAACCTTATTACTGTAGCACTAAATGTTAATAATTTCGAGTTTTTGTCATGATCAAGGCTGGACCACGCCGAAGGGGCGTGGCCTGGCCACCGCTCTGGGCGGTGTCACCTCCGACACCTGTCACCGGCCACAGCTGTTTTCCATGTGGACTCAAATTAGACCATGTTTTTAAGTTTGGAGTTTTGTCACTGGCCTTGCCAGTTCGTTGCCTTGTATCAGTGCGTTGCGTTCACATGCCAGTTGGATTCTCCACCACTGAGAGGAAGTATAATGTTGAGCTATCCTTATCACAGTGATTCTGTGGCCTTCGGTTTATCCTGTCGAAATTTAAGATAGTTAGTTTGCTCCATAGTCATTGGACATTGCTGAATGTCTTTTTGGATCCTGCCGAGCCTAGCGTTTTTGTGCCTCTGCCTTGTTTTGGACTGCTTTTGGAATCGACCCGCTTCCGAAATAAAACCACGTCTAACATTATGTCCTCGTCTTGGAATCCTGCATTTGGGTTTGCCCCCGTACCGTTGGTTCATGACAGTTTTATATTTTTTCAAGACCACGAGAGTGTGCCAGCGATGACTGTGCCTGTAAGTCTGTAAAAAAGAAGACTGGCACGGTAGTTTCTCGTACATTGAACCTTTCAGTGGACCTTTCGAATACTGATCTTGTTTTAAAGAACAGGACTGATGAGCAAAATTAATAGCTTTTAATAGTATAATCTTCAGATATAAAACCTAGGTTTCTTCAGAGAAATACCAAATGCACCCGTGACTGCTGTAGAAATTACAAATGTTTGATGGCTAAATTTGACCGTCTTTGTTTAATGAGACTCTGCTGCAGATGTACCAAGCTTTCATTTTATTCTTCTTTTTGCTATGAGGAAGGTTTTTTTATTCACCCGGGAAGATAAAGATGTCATTTTCTTCCTTCCCTCACGATCAGACAGTCCTTCTACTTCTTCCTATCTTTGTAAACACTCTGGGAAGTTCATCTAAAGTCATGAAAAAAATAATTGCTGGGAAACTTTTTGTTCTTTTTTTTATAAAGGACGTTGCTGCAGTTGGAGGTTGAACTGTTTTATGACACGTGTCCTTCTTGATGGTGTTCAGAAGAGCACGGATGAATTTGATGTGTATGAGTGGTCAGCGATCAATACACTGACCTTTATCAGCATGATGTCCTGTCACTACGGTACTCGCCAGATATTCATAAAGCATCACATTTTATTCTTAGCTCCAACAGGTAGCCAGCATCCTTTTTGTGTCCAACTCTTTGATTTGGCCTTATTTTACCTTTTCTGATTGTTTTCTTAAAGTTTCTCGTAACTATAGCTGTCACCACCAAATCTTTTTTCAAATCAATTATTTTGGCTGGTACTCGAGTAATCACAGTCCCTGGCCCTTATTTATTTATTTAATTTTTTTTGCTGCTAACATGAATTTTATTCTCATGTATGACGGTTGGATTTCTCTCTTTTAACTGTATTGGTCCAGAGTTTATGGTACAAACTGTACAGAATTTGAGACAACAAAGTAGCCTCTGCTAAACTTTAGCATTCACAATTAGCATTATCGAGCTAATGTTCACATGTTAAGTAAAAAAATTAAAAAAATACAATAAATTCAGGTCAGTCGCACAGCATGATATATGTAGCTACATTAAAAATCACTTCTGGAAGCACTTGTGTTGTTTTTTATGACAATGTTTTTCATTTGCTCAACAGTGCGTCCGTCTGCAACAAAACGGATGACGACGCAAATTGAGCCCAAGCGGCGTAAATATGCTGTTATTAATATTTTTATTGCCTCAAGGCAGAAGTTGCCATTGACCAATTTTTGTGGTCGACCTAGCCGAGTTAGCCTTTTTTTTTTTCCAAAGCCCTAATCATAAGCCATTCCCCAAAGGCTTTTGCAGGTGTGTATATTCCTACTCAATACCCAAGGATGAACACAAATCCCCCTCGTGAAATCTAATTTTCCCTTCTAATTAATATTTCAATTAGCAAAGTCATTTCCTGAAGGCGGGAAGGTTGAAAGGAAACCGACCTCCTGCCCGGGTATTCATCTCGTCGCTATTGACCCTTGCATACAAAGCTTGGAATGTGGCTCAAGCTGCCACTTAGGCCCAGCGTCAATAACTGACATTTAAAGCAAGGCTTCAATTACCATAAAACATTAGCATAGACATTGCACTCGTGAGTCTGAGGTGCTTTGCCTGTCTTGAGAGAGCGAGTGACCCACCCGGCGCCTCTGGCACACGGTCCAGAGGACACTAAAGTCTAATCAATATATACTTTAATTATAATGGCGCGCAGCCTGTGGTTCTTCACGCTCGGGTGGTGTGCATTGCCACAGCTGATCCAGCGCGATCATTTCTGAGGCACTGGCTTTTCACCGCCTCAGTAACTTGTCTCTTTTTTGCCAATGCCATTATAGATGGCAAATTGTCCTCCCTTCTCCTTAGATTGGTAAAATGGGACGATTAGTAGAGGTGGAGGCTCCCTTTTTAATCTTTCTATTGCTTTTTTTCGCGTGTGTGTGGTTCTGTCGGGGCACGGTGGCTCAAGTTGTCATTGTTTGCAGCAAACTGAATGAGGAGGACAGTTGCTATAAAATGAATTGAAAATCTACTGATCCGTGGTAAAAATCTTAGAGGACTAGATTGTGTCATCAAGAAAACTAATCACAGTGTGATGAGTGTCTAAACCTGTATTGAGCAGCAATTGGCAATTCCTTGATTGAAAATGGGGAAAATTGAATAACTATTTTTTTAAATATTATTTTTAATGAGAAGGGCACACTGTCTGAATGAAGCACACCTTTCCATAGCTCATCTTTTCTTCAGACCATAATTTACTAGAGAGACAATCAACAATGCCAAATAATTAACTAAATTTGACCTGAGTGGTTTAAAAAAAACAATCAGCTCATCCTCACTGAGCGGGAATTCAACCCACAGTCTTTATACCAAAGTCAGGCGAATGCACCACAGTGACCTTGAACTAATTTTTGATTATTATTTTGCCAATCCCGGCTACTCCATCTTTCCATACTACGAAAGCCATAGGATTAGTGTCTGGTGCTCTTGTTTAATTCCCCCAAATACGAAGGCTATGTAAAACAGCCCCCCCCCAAAAAAAGAACAATACATGTAAATGTGTTTCTGATGCTGAACATCACTCTATGCATTTACACATATGTCAAAGAAGAAAATTAATGCATAGTCTATACCTTGTACATATAGTAGCTCTTTCTCTATATTGCATATTTTTTACATGATCATTTTTTTTACAAAAAAAGGAAAATGTTGAAAATTTGAAAAGACAATCAAACAAAAAAAAAACCCCAAAACAGATCAACTGCAATGGTGTCTATCACAAAGCAGAACTAGCTTACACAATAGCACATCTATGCTCGAGAAAACATTCATTATTTATCTGAGCTGCTTATCCTCACAAGGGTCACAGGAGCGCTAGAGCCTCTCCCAGGTATCTTTGGGCTTGAGGCTGGGTATACCCTGAACCGGATGCCAATCACAGCACGCATAGAAAGGAACATTCACAATCACACTTAAGGGCTACTTAGAGTCTCCAGTTAATCCATGTTTTTGGGATGTGGGAGGAAACCAGAGTGGCCAGAGAAAACCCACACAAGACCGGGGAGTACATGCATACTCTACACAGGCGGGCCAGGGATTTGAACCCCGGTCTGCAGAACTGTAAGGCTAATGCTCTAACCAGTCGCTCCACCGTGCTGCCAGAGTAAACATCATTAGCTAATTTAATATTGCCTACCACCGCTAGTTAAAGTGAATTGGAACCCTTCCACAGGTGGTCAAGGATAGACACAGCCGCTTATGTATTTTCAATTGCTTTCCAGAGCAGGGATAGCAAACTAAACACATAAGAAACCCATTCGTATACTAGTCCCATGGCACTCATCAGGCCAGGTACCATCTTTTAAAGCCCCTTACATTCAAAGTCAGAGATACTACTGTGTGGGGCGTAGGGATTGCAATCCTGAGAGGAAAGAAATAATACCTGCGCACCTCTTTTACATGTTTTATATTGCTATAATGAAGAAACCTCTAAAATGTGGAAAGATAACAAAATGGCATTTGGGTCTCTGATTCACAGATGTTTGTGTATTGCCTGAGGTTCTGTAAGTAAACCTTGTGATAAACAAGGGACGACTGTACTCTAAAAACAGCCCGATAAAGATTATTTTTGAATGTTAGTTTTACACTTTGATTTCACAATTGTGTGACTGATGGTGTTCGTCAGGTACACATTTTTTAACTATGCTTCACGTCTTGTGTGTCCAGTTCCCACTTAGTGATAGCGTAAATGATCGTCACATGGGTTAGGCTCCTGGTCCTCATGAACCTCAACCACATAACAACCCTTTGGGGAATTCTTACCGTCTACTGTACAGGTTCTACGTTTTGGGATATTTAGGGAAAATAAGGTCTGCTGAAACCTGCACCATCACAACTTGTAGCGAGATCATTTTGTGCCTTTACACTCATCATAACTCCCTTTTGCGCTGGATGTGTGAAATCACAATCTGTACAGACCTTCATTTATTTATTTATTTATTTATTTATTTATTTGTATCATTTGGCCACTAGATGGTGAGCTTCCCCTACTGGGCATGAGAGGGGACCCGGAGCTTGTCAGGCTCAGTCAGAGAGAGCCATCCAAATTTAGCCCAGTGGTTGACAATGGTAAAAGTCAAACCCTTAGAGCCTTGAGGCGATAGCTGAAATTATTCTGCTGTTCGTAGCACAAAAGTGAGTTGCAAGGCTAAAGAGAAAATGTCAGCTCGGCTTGAAGAATTTAGACTTGCTGCTCCTGCAAATGCAAAGATGCCGTACTACTACTACTACTTCTACTAGTGTGATATTGTGCCTGGAGAGCTGAGAAAAGTATATTTCTGTTAGCAGGTAAGAAATGTGCCGATTGATGTTTTGTGTGGTCGCTGTTCATTTATCTCTATTGTTTCTGTGAGGAGGCCCGCAAAGCAACATTAGAAGAGGATCAAAGAGCACGTGTCCCCTTTTTCGGGCAGGGCGCTCATTCATTTATGACTCATTGCAGCAAGGTCTCATCTTTGGTCTGCTTTGATCATGTAGTCCATTTGGAAACCTCCAAATTCTTGTCCCTGCCGTTGTAGCAGGCAAGCAGGAGCTCTTTGTGGGTCAAGCACACGCAAACCCCGCGATTGGCCTTTTTTATCCACCACTGTCATTCCACACTGTCCTCTTCATTCCAATTTTCCTCCAGCCCTTTTCCCCTCAGTGACACCCTGCTATTTGTTCATCTCCTGGGTTAAGCAGGGTCATATCAAAGCCTTAATCCCCAAGCATGTGTGTGCTCCTGTTTGGGCTAGATTATTCTGAGTTCCTGACCCCTAGGTGATGAGTGGGGCCCATGTTTGGCAACACAGGCACTTGTCTTTGTCTCCCAAGCCCAGCAGGGGAGCTCAGCCAGGGGGCCTCTCTTGTCACACTAGTCCACTAAAGCGCACAGCCGGTTCGGGAGAACATCCTCTGATCCTAAGCGGTATCTTCGTATCAATATGGCGTGAACAGCAGCTGGTTGGGCACGACAACACTCCCTAGTTGAGATGAGTTTTGGCTTTGGAGCAAAAACATTGATCCAGAGTCCCCACACGGAGACTTCATCCGGCCCCGATACTCATTCAAGTGTATCTGCTTGATCTGATGTTTGCCGATAAAAGCGATTCCTCTCAGGGTGTGTGTACACATGTGCATAGGCGTGTTGTGATATTGATTACTGAGCGACATGAAAGTATAGATCTTCAGCAGCTGCTAAGATTTTAAATGAGGTCTGCAAATAGTATGATGTCCTGAAAATCAAACCAAATATTTATGCGTGTGTTTTTTTCCCCCAGATTGTATTTTCACCCAAATGCCCCTCTATCACAGTAAATGTACACTTTCAAGTCAGAAAATGACCATCTGAAATTAATCATTCAAGATTCTTACAATGTCCTACATTACAGAATTACTGCAATCCCGTAACCACCACGCATTCTTTGCTCTGCATTCGCAACTTTACCTGTTAGCATATTTTTGGGGGAACCTATAAGCTGTTTTTATGCTCCGGCTAAAGCATCCGTATTGTTTTGGCATCATCCTTGTGTCAAGAACTATGTTGAAGTTGGTCGAGGAGTTTCATTTCCTCATTGTTACTAAAACTACTTTCTTCCATGCTCATTTATTTTTACCCTTTCTGACTGTGGCCGAGGAAGTCAGACCGGCACGTTTAGAGAGGGTTTCTGATCCGTCCCAAAAATATGGCCACCACTGATCATAAAAAAAAAATCCGTATGGGTGGGGCTTGTCAAGAAATTGTCCATAAATCAGGGAACGAAGGAGGAATGCTGATTAAATTCATTGGCGACATCTGCATCCTGCACCATGTCTGGGCTATAAATGTCAAGCATTGTGCACATGCAAAGAATAGGAAATACATAGTACTACTTTCATCCAATGACAACTATATTTATATTCATTAATTTGCTATGTTATGTGATTATTGTCTCAAAATCTGTAAGCATGATAATAATGTGTGATGAGTTGTTTTATTATGGGTATTTAGCCGTGTTTCAAACTAGTATATAAATACAATAATCAATATTAATACAATCGCATGATGTATCTTTTGTAATTTTACTTATACTCCTTTATTAAGTGCATGCTGAACAGTGGTAGAAACCCAATTTCACTGCATTGATCAATTATATCTGATTTATGGAAGTGCAGTAATAAAGTAATTTATCGGAGCGAGGCACATTTCCATTAGACAAGCGTAATAAACAAAGTTTCAAATAATGATTATTATTATTGTTAGATTTTTCCACAGTTATTAAGCATTACATTTATTTTACAGTATTTCTTAATGGATTAGATTCTGTTTCAGTTCTATGTCAGGAAGGTACTGGATCAGAATATAAAGCTCATAGGTGTCATTTTTTTTTTTTGAATCATCACAACACTGCAGCTATCTGTGTTAAGAATTAATGCTACTGCTCGTGCTTATATAAAAATGTGTAACAATTACAAAGAATTTTTGATTCCATTATAACCCAGACCTTGTTGTAAAACTTCAGTGTTTGCATCAAACTAAACAAGTCTGACTCCTTTTGAATTGAATGGCACACTGAAAAAAGGAAGGACACCTCACACGCAGACGGAGTTGGCAGACCCACTTAGACGATGTTTAGTGCGAGTGCGTGGAGAAGTTACACATTTCAATGAAGGAGTCATCTAGAGGACACGACTAAAAAAGGCCATTTCTACACTTATATGACTATATACTATATACTGCGTGAACTTCACTTCGACAACTTGTCAGATTTAAAACACAAATAGAAAACTAACATATACGGCATAGCCCGATAAAATGAAAAGGGATGTTAAAAAAAAAAAACAAACACACATCCAGTTGTGTATAAACTATGAACTCGTCATTGCTCGTTGAAATTCAGTTGTCCCTACAGGGATGGCTTAGGATGGTCCTTCATGAGCACAACTTTTCCTGGACTGCTGCCATTCGTTGCAGATTGAGCCCATTTTTTCCCCAAGGACTGAGAAAAAAGTTGATGCCAGAAGGAGTCATTCTTCGACACTCAAGGACTTTGAAAAATATTGATACTGAGTGCACTTTGGCACCGCAAAACTGCGTCAATTCTAACACAAGTCTTGGCAGTACTTCAGTTTTGTGTTTGTTTTTTCTTTTTTGTTTTTTTAAATTAAAGGGGAAGTCCACTCATTGAATAGAACAATGTATCAGATAGGTCATGTCATTGGTACTGTAACTTTAAAATAAAAATTTTCATCACATATCATTGAAGGTTGTTCATATCGGCAATTTTGAATGTTCCCGGTCGCTGACATTTTGGCGAGTCACATGACCTACGTGCGCGGATGTGACGTGTCATGTGTTCAACCTGAGGCTCGGTTGCATTCCTACACAGTTATGGGCAGCACTGATTTCTTAGATCTCAACCCATGTTTCCGCATCATTAGCTTGAAGCTACATGTTTAACGTTTCAATGCAAATATTGGAAATCTGGGCAGAACAGGACCAGGACTCAAGATGGCCCCTCACTGGGTTTCGCCTGTCTAATTTTGATTCACAGAACACGTTCCTCCCTTTGACCAATAAAACGTCTTTTAAGACGAAGAAAAAGTTTTCTATTCAGTCTGCCGTGCGTGACCCAATTGTGTGCTGCAAAAAAAATATGAAATAAAATAAATTCAATTGCGTTTAATTAGGCTGAAATGTATTGTTGGATAATTACTGCATCTATTTTCAACTATCTATTTCAGCAACATATACAATAGTGATGGGCAGAACAATTACAAGCTTAATTATATAATTAATCTGTCTATCCGCTTTTGGTGAGATTTTCTTGGAATGTAAACTGAAGGTTGGGACAAATTTGGCTTTCCTCTCAGCCCATTGGCAAAGATGAAAAGCATCCAACGGGCCAGACAGACTGATGAGTTTGTATTATGGGATGGAGAGGAGCGGAAGGAGGGCAAACAAGAGGTGAGCGGGTGAGAGAAATGTATACAACAAGACGCCGCATCACGAGAAAGACGGAAACGAGAATGATAAATGGCGGGAAAGAAAGAGGCGGACAAGACGAGGAGAGGGAGTTGGCCTGTCAATCCGATTATGAGCCGATCATTTGGCAGAGAATTGCTTTGACCTGAAACCTGGCCGATCAGATTCTCTTCCACACACGCACGCACACACACGCGCACACACAATATCACACACATTCCCAGATGCACTCAGCATAACTTACACACAGTTGCATGGAGATAAATATGTCTCGCTTGCATCCAGTCTGGTGGTGTTAAGTGTGTGTTTGAGGGTGTATCAGCCTTCGTGTGTGTGTGTGTAAGTAAGTAAGCGAATCAGTAACGACTGAGAGATAGATGGATGATAATGCACATTTAGCCGCTCTTACAAGGGATTGAATGTCTTGTCTGGCTTGCAGACATTTACAAAAAAAGTAGTATTTCATATTGCAGGGGTGTGAAAAAGGTGGGGAGTGCATGGATGGGCTTGGGTGTGGAGTTGCAAGTCTAACTTTTTTAATTTGCAGACACAAAATCCAATCGTACCTCACACCAACACATTAGGATGGGCCAAAGGTGGATGTGCCCCTCTTCCAGTTCCCCCCACTCCCACTAAATTTGGACGATTGAAGGCCTAAAATAATATCCGCCCTGCTAGTTTTTTCTACTTGTTTAGCTTTCATTCAGTCCATTTCCCACGAGCACCCATATCTCAGACCTTTAAGTTGTCTCTATCCATCTCTCTCACCCGTGCTGTCTGTCTCTTCGTAATGGAGCTAATTTGTTTAGCACACAAAGACTTTTGTCCATTAGTGGAAGTGTGTGCGTGCCTTGACAGATGGTGATGAAACACAACATACACGTGTTTCTGTATGTACTGTACGTGTGGAGGAAAGTAGACAATGATGCGAATTCCTCATCAGGTTTTCTGCATTTAGCAATGTTGCTCTTTTTATTATGTTGACAACTGCGTGAAATGAACTGTTTTTTTCTTTTTTTAGCATTGATGCTCTTTAAAGATTCAAACAGGGAGAAATGTGTTTACTGGCCTTCATCCTATTTCCAGTTCACTTTGTTCAATCATGCAGGTGCAGCTGCAACGTCAGCTACTCACGTGTCTGAAAATGTAATTATTTTTCTGCGACCTTCTACTTTTTCAAGCTCCTGGCCTTCAGACAAAAGTGCAGTGCATGTGGTGGTCAAGCAAGAAGAGTAGTAGTAAGCCTCAACCTTGGTTTCTTACGAAATCAGTCTTGGGACTGCTTAATTTTTTTTTCTCCAAGTCGCAAGTTGCTAAATGTGTCGCGTAGTCCATACCAGCTCGCCTTCCACTCGCTGAATGAAAACAATTGGAATTTCCTTTGACCCTTTGATCAGACGACTATGGACTGCATAAACAAGATTTCTTCTTCTTTTCCTTTCGGCTTGTCCCGATTAAGGGTCGCCACAGCGTGTCATCTTTTTCCATCTAAGCCTATCTCGTGCATCTTCCTCTCTAAACACCCACTGTGCACATGACCTCCCTCACAACATCCATCAACCTTTTCTTTGGTCTTCCTCTCGCTCTTTTGCCTGGCAGCTCCATCCTCAGCACGTTTCTACCAATATACTCACTCTTTCGCCTCTGGACATGTCCAAACCATCAAAGTCTGCTCTCTCTCACCTTGTCTCTAAAACATCCAACTTTGGCTTTCCCTCTAATGAGCTCATTTCTAATCCTATCCAACCTGCTCACCCCGAGCGAGAACCTCAACATCTTCATTTCTGCTACCTCCAGTTCTGCTTCCTGTTGTTTCTTCAAAGCCACCGTCTGTAATCTGTACATCATGGCCAGCCTCACCACTGTTTTATAAACTTTGCCGTTCATCCTAGCGGAGACTCTTCCGTCACATAGAACACCAGACACCTTCCGCCACCTGTTCCACCCCGTTTGGACCCGTTTCTTCACTTCCTTACCACACTCTCCACTGCTCTGTATTGTCGACCCCAAGTATTTGAAGTCGTACACCCTTGCTATCTCTTCTCCCTGGAGTTTCACTCTTCCCCCACCGCCCCTTTTATTCACGCACAACAAGACTTTATAAATACAAATTGACATCACCAAAGATTGAATTGAAGCAAGTGGACTCTCATTGTTTGTTGAAGATGTTTCACCTTTAATTCAAAAGCCTTCTTCATTTCTGTCCCCTAGGGATGATCAACAATAGAGTCAAACGTTGATTAAAATTTTAACCGACATGTGGAATCCTGATTTTTTTTTCAGTAAGTTATGCATGCATCTTGGGGCCAAAATCGCACAGGCAGAATAGACAGAATAGTTGGTGCTCTAAATACAGTTCAAATTAAATACATCTTAAATTGTTACAAATATCCAGTTATCCCTATTCCGTCTGTATTCTTTTGGGTCTCCTCTGAGCGCCCTGTCTGAGTTGTTTTGGAAAGTGAAGGTTTCTGGGGCTCTGGTGATGATGCTTAATCAATTTGCTAAACAGTATCCATAAAGTCAAAGATTTTCTTCAATAATTCTGGTTGTGGCAGTTGCAACTTGAGCGTTGCTACTCTGGGGCAAGTGAACATACCATATGTCGAAGGAAATTTTGTATGATACATTTTCAGTTGTACTCTAGTCTTACACTGTACAGTCTATATACTGCATTCGTAATGAACACTTTATTACGAAAGTGTATAAATAAATTAACAACTGTTACTACTAATAATGATTGGGGGCGACGCGGTGGCTCATCTGGAAAAGTGTTGGCGACCCTTGTGAGGATAAGCGGCAAGAAAAAATGGATGGCTGGATGGCTGGCTGGATGGATGGATGGATGGATGGATGGATGGATGGATGGATGGATGATGGATGGATGGAACAATAATACACAATCTTACTTTGAATTTGTGTGTGTTTTGAGGCAGTGTTTTAAATAAATAGAACAAACTGTTCCAAATCATAGGAAAGCCTTGTTTTCATTTCCAGACTGTTTGAGAAGGGTCCAAAATAACACAACCATACTAGTGGCAGTTTTCGGAACCCTGTGCTGGTTTATCAACCACACTATTAAGGTATAATGGTAGTCACTATCAATTGACAACTGAGGAAGATGAGATTAGACTAGGATTTTTTTTTTAAGGTAGAGTTTTTATGTATTGTATGAAAGACTTTTTCTGGTTCTTGTTTTACCTCATCACAAGCGATGAATTGCCTCCCACCCAACTTTTCCTTGATTAGGATTGTGCAAGGTGGGGGATGCTTCAAGTGTCAATGCGCCTGCAACCAAGACAGGAGGACAGACGGGGGCAGGGTGGGCTTTGTGCACCGGCCCTTTCCCACACTCCCTTTCACCTTTTCTTGTATGGGTGCTCTGGGGCTGTCTGACATGACAAATCGCTCTGCCTGCTTACCCGAGACACGGTAGACGTAAAGTAAAAACGGAATGAAGTGGGATGAAGCGATGAAAGAATGTGTGCGTGCATGTCGTGTGTGGGAAATGCTTAAATCGCACTACTTGAAAATGGTGCTGTTTCCCTATCAGCGCTCGGTGCCTGATGCTGGGAAATTAAATACTCAAGGATTTAAGCTCTCGATGAATCAGCCGACACAAACTTTCATAAGGACTCATGCCTCTGCCCAAATGCCAGCAGCAAGCTGTTGCCCATAAAGCATTTTAGCTGGTCACAATGGAGACATTACCACATGAGTGAGTGATTTTGAATGACGCTAAGGGGTTGTGTGTATATAGAGTGTGGTGGCTAACAGAGGATGTGGAGGGGTAGGTGGGTAGTTCCTGACAAGGCAGACGACCCTATTATCACCTCCGACCCTTGGCAAACAAGCGCTCGACGCCAATGCCGCATGCATGCGACACCCACACACTTTCACAAACTTCAGCGACGTTCGTGTGCTATAGATTTAATTCAATCTGCTTTTCCAAGGGATGGGATGGTACTGATACGGCCGACTCAACAAAGAAGAGGAAGGCGCATGGAGCAGTGTAGGATGTCGACATTATCAGTACATGATGAAATGGTGAGATGGGTCTTCATAATTCAGTGTGTTCTTCAAAATATACCTTTTGTTCTACAGCAGCAAATCTACTTTCACCCAGCAAAGGCGACCTACTCTGCACTACAACAGTTGGTACCCCGAGGACAGTTCCGATTCTGATTCTAAAGATGCTACGTTTCCAAATAAAATTTCAGCATGAACATATAACTTCAGATGGGAAATGAATTTGTGCTCTAACTTTCTGAAAGCACAGTTCCACTTGTCCAGTAGTTTTAGTAATTTCTACACAACTTGCTGATGTTTACGTAGAAGCTGAATGGCAAAATTCACATGTATTTGCGTCATGAATGGACCGTCCACGGATGAGTGACCACTGAGCTTAAGATGGAGTGTCAAACCCATTTGACTTCGCGGGCCACGTGCACTCCAATTAAATCTCAAGTAAGGTGATGCACAATATTTGTGGCTGAAAATCCATGAAAAAGAACTTTTCAAAATGTTCTCCATTATCTTGGCACAAATAATTAATAGTACTTAAAGGAAAATATTCACCTTTATTCATTTTTTCAACTCAAAATTATTTCAACTGTCTTATGAATAGGTGAGTCACCGTTCAGTTATGTAGCCTTTGTGAATGTATTCATTAAAAAAATAAGTTGTGGCAGTCCATGGGAAAAACCCCAAGGTTAAAACAAACCAAACTCTTTTGAAGTGAAGCTTTTGACTGAAATTATGTAATATTCAGTGTCTTAGAACATGTTTACAAGACTTATCTATTTTCGCTGAATTGTACTGTGAACATGGCACACCAATTTTGCTCCTTGGCATCGCTTGGCCTTCACAAGTGTATCAATGTCTGTTAAGTGTTGTTGGTGCACTCTCCAGTGGACAAAATTCACAACAGAATTTATTTCGATTGAAAAATATTAGCCAACGTGTTCTCCATCTCCACGGGCAGGATTGGACCCACTGACAGGCTGGTTCTGGCCCACGGGCCTTATGTTTGACATGACTGGCTTGGAGTGCCGTCAGTAAATGGAACAGGGACTGGAAGAGCATATGAGTGGACAGTCTTGGAAACCTATCCATTATTCAAGCTGCTTACCCTCACAAGGGTCATGAGAGAGACACATACTATCCCAGCTAGCTTCGGGCAAAAGGCGGACTACACCCTGAACTGGTCGCCAGTCAGTTGCAGGGGAGATATTGACACCATCACTGAGCAGGGATCGATCCCACTCTACTCGCACCAAAGCCGGGCGCGTGTACCACTACAGTGACTCTTAGTCTTGGAAATGTATTCACCGATTCATAGATGAGACACCTGTTGTGAATGTTGCCCTTCAGGTCCTTAGAGAATTGCATGTTTTGGAGAAACTAATGAAACACGTCAAAACAAGGTCAAATTAAGTTCAGCCCAAAAGGTTATTGTGGATTTCAGGTTCATCCCGATATTTCAGGAAGAAGTTGAATATTCTTCATGTTTTGAGAGTAGCACATGTGTGTTTTTCAATAAAGTGCAAAGTCAATCATCGACTCCTCGTATGGAATGCGTATTACTGCATTTTTATTTGTTCATGCAGGTCTTTGTTAACCGAAGTGATGTATTTGTGTGTGTCAATGTGCCATCAATTCCAATTGTGTGTGCATCAGAGACCAAATGAAAGGGATCAGCTGTAGACCAAATATTAAATGGTTGACCCAGTCAGGCCAAGCCGGTGGGGGTTTAGGTCGGTCAAGGCTGACAGAGGAGGGATGAGATCACTTCCTTCATTCCTGAAAAAAAATACCGGTCATCTTCAGTCCAGACTGCGATTGTTTGCACAGGGAAATACAGGACATAATTCAAATGTGTGAAATAAGTGACGCTCAGTCATCTATGACTGTGTTAATGTGTGTTGGCCTGAGGTGTTGCTATGCACCACTGGCGCTTTACACTACAAGAAGACTCTACACAAGCCATGTGAGTGAATGCGGAGGGAGCGGAGGAAAGTGTCACGGTGTCACCGCGGGGCTACAATGGCAAGGAATGCAGTGTCGTGGCGGCAGGAGACGATGGAGAAGCAAAAAAAAAAAAAAAAAAAAAAAAAAAAAAAGAGAAGAGAAAACAGAAAAGGAGAGATGAGAGAAAAGTGGGGGAAAAAACACTTTGCTTTCACTCACACGCTCAATGGGAAATTAGGTCATCCTAGTAAACGCATTGTAGGGAACAAATCATCATCATCATAATTGGATCCTTAACCAATCTGAGGGCGCTTCAGACGCACGCACAAGCCACAAAAGCTGTCACACGTTTTTAGAGCCGCTCACACGACCCTGGGAGGGAGTAAAACAGAATTCCGGTATAAATCTATGCTTGTTTGACAGTTTTATGCCTCATTCAGGAGGTTCATTTGGAACAGGAGCATGATAGAGGAGCGTAATTTGTGCTATATGTAATTGTGGTCGCGATCTTTTCATAAATCATTGTGCGCCTACAGCACAGAATTTAATAATAATAAAAAAAAAAAAAAATCAAGAAAGGAGCCGTCCATCAGATAAGCCATACGACCATTGTACTCAGCCATGATGGGGATTCTCACCAAGAAAAGGGCATTAGAAGAAAGAAAGTCTTTCCATGAAAGTAAGAAACATGTTGATGTGCATTTGTAGCAATAATGATCTAAACTGCATCACTGCGCATTAAAATATTTTGTCCCAGAAATGGATCACAAAATAAAATACAATGAAACGAACAAAAAAAAAACAAAAAACAATCGCAAATCTCCTTTTTTTTTTTTTTTTTTTTTTAAAGATTTGCTGCCATCTTATTTAATTATTGGAACGTCACACTTTAAATGATGAACATTTTGTGCTTTGCTAGTTATCATCTCAATTTTTGGTCTATCGTTGTCTTTCAAATTGACAGTTTCTTTTCTATAACTGGTGAGTATCATCGTACTCTGTTTTGCTTCACTGTGCAATGACGATAAAGGAATTCAATTCAATGTCACGCTCTTCGCAGGGACAGCCATAGCTGCACCTTTAATTGTCAATTTATCGTACTGATTAGGATCCCGTCGGGGGGAAATTCAATTTACACTCCGCGGTATATTTTGCGTCGTACAGTAAACAGAATTGGACCACACACACACGGAAGCGTATGCAAGAAGAGTGATGGGGAATCCAAATGGTGCCGTGAACCAGAGCTCAGGTTGGGGAAGGTTTGATGCCTTGCACGAGGGCACCTCGACGGGATTCGGGAGTAGCATTCGTAATGATGAGTTGGAATTGATCTAATTTGTCAAAAGCAAGACTCGACAACACTCCACCACCAGGACCGCTTTCAATCAATAATACTTGAAAAGTAACTATCATGGTGAATTTTTACTATACTGGTTGAAGCATGGGGTGGCACAGTGGATCAGCTGATAAACCGTTGGCTTCACAGTTCTGAGGAGCTGGGTTCAGTCCCAGCCCAGCCTGTGTGGACTTTGCATGTTCTCCCGGTGCCTGTGTAGGGTTCCTCCATGCACTCCGGTTTCCTCTCACATCCCAAAAACATGCAAAATTAATTGGACACTCTAAATTGCCCCTAGGTGTAATTGTGAATGTGTCTGTTTGTCTCCATGTGCCTTGCGATCGGCTTGCAACCAGTTCAGGGTGTACCCCGCCTCCTGCCCGTTGACAGCTGGGATAGGCTCCAGCACTCCTAACGACTCTCGTGAGGATAAGCGGCAAAGAAAATGGATGGATGGATGGTTTAAGCATACAGTTTTATAGTGCTACAGTTTCATGCAACTATACAAAAATATAAGGTTAACAAAATATAACGGTGCCTTGAGATATGCTGTTGACAACAGTCAACGGCAAAAGTGAATACTTTTGATTTGGTAAAGGTGGAATTTTTTCTCGGTATACTTCACAATGTGGGCTAATGAGAGTGTGCAGAAGCACTTGATAAGTTAAATCCTCTTAATAGCATCTTGCATCTGGGCCAAAGGTTTAGCCACATGAGCCCTGTCAACTGGCTGTTGCATAAAACGAGGAAAAGACTGAGAGGTTGACCTCAGATCCTCGTCACACATTTTATATGAGGCTCCGCACATTATTTATTCATGTTTAAAGGCAGTCAGTCGGCTGCTGGCATCCCAAGACGCGCTTCCCCCTGCATCTAAACTGGAATCAAAGATGCGTAATACGGGCTGAATTCATTTTCGTGTTTTACGGGAATTCATTGCATGCGTCGGCCTCAGCTTATGTTGGTGATATTTGCAGGAAGCCTGTCAACAAGTCGGGGAAGACATTGAGAGGAAAGACAGAGTTGACACTAATCCCCACAATAGCCAGTGCCCATGTTGCTTATCAAAATAATTGACAGGATTTTATGCAGCAAGACGCAAGCGTTTATCCTGGTGGTACCCACGCGGCGACTGCGGCGGAGTAATGAGACGTCTGGAGTTGTTGCGGTGTCTTTGTGGCGGCGGTTTCACGCATCCATTTGCTTCATTCCGTTGTAATCGAACAATCTCACTGCATTGTTAATGTTAAATGGTGTTTACGTCCGACAGCCTGGTTGGCGCCAAAAGTAGCTCGACCATTTTGCAAAATTAAATTTCAAGTTTTACCACAGTCTATCACAGCATCAGTGATGGGCCCTGGGGACTGCTGAATTGCGTTCAAGCAACTTTCCCAAATTTTAGTCTGTTTATTTTTCTTCTTATTGCTCTTCTTATCTTTTGAAACTGTTGAATGCATTACTTTAAATCTTTTTTTTATACAAATGGGGTTTTAAATTTGCCATCTTTTTTCCGAGGAATCCCACTCATGTCTTTCAAGAGGCTCTTGTCTCACAGGATCGGTCCCTCATGCCCCCTAGCGGCCTGGCGCACTTCCTATTTGCTGGCGTGGACTTGCAGCATGGCTCGCAGTTGGGTTTGAGTTAGCGTGTTTCTGGTATTCCCAGCATTTTTGTTTGGCATATGTTTCGTAATTTGTAGGTTTTGGCTTCTGCTTTGTTTCTGTGATTACAAACACGGCAAGCAGTAAATGGCAATTCCACAATGTCATTATAATTCCATGATGCATGTTTAGTTGTTGCATTTTTTTTCCACTGGATATGTCTTTACAACTTCCTTTTGGCTGTGAGATGTGTTGTTGTAGGAGATTAAGTACCAGAATGTATATATATTTTTTACTTTCCAACACTTTTTACTGGTGCTAAATTGTTGCCTCGACCTGAAACGATGTGTTCCCATAACTTTGTTAATGTTGTGAACCAAGTAGCAAAATATACTTTTGCATAAGATTCTGTACTTCTGACCACAGAAAGAGAGAAGACTTTTTTTTTGTATTATCTTCTGTACATATTTCATTTGTCCTTATGTGTTTACAACTGTTTCAACTCAAAGGAATAGGTCAGTGTAAATGTGGCACATTGGTTGTTCAACACAGCAGACACGATCCCTGGTGTCATTGTAAATAAGACTCACTTTGCAGTACTGTGCATGGGAGATCACACACTCCCAAACCGCGAGGAGGGGGGGGCAGGCGGAGGATTGCAGACATGGTAAAAGTACGTACGCTCTGTAGTTCAGTAACAGCTCAGATATTTGTGATGGAAAAAAGGTGAATGTAGAAAGAAGTATTGATTCAATTACTTAAGTAAAACCAAAACCACAGATCCTGAATTATCTTGAGGTGCAAAAGTAAAAGTGAATTTATATTCTCAGTTATGTACAATACTCATTTCAACTTGTCACAATGGGATCATAAACCTTCTGGACACTGAATAGTTTCTCTCTCTGATTAACTTGCATACTCTATGCAGTGATCATACTGGGGACGGGGGGTGGTATCACTGGACACTATCAAAACAATGCGTTCCCATAGCTTCGGTAAAATTATGAACTTGACTGAGAAGATTTGCTTAATTTGCTGATGATTACAACTCACAAAATTCTGCTAGCATAATATTACCACACGATGGAAAAACGTGGTAGATGGGCTAGCAAAACTAGCGTCACTGTTGCTGAGGATAACCCTTCAAACAACAGACAGTACAACAGACAATATAACGATTCTCACAGGCATATGTTCTTTATCCTTTGCAATAAACAGACTAATGTGCTGTCAATGTATACTGATGCAAGTACCAACCCTGCAGTTGTGTTATGTAAACTGGTATTATAGTTTTACAAGTTCCAACTGTCTCGTGACATTGAAGGCACACAAATGTGATTGGGTGTGTGAGTGTGTGAATGTAATTGGACGACAGAGTTGGGGGTGGGTGCTGTGCAACCGGGGAAAACGGGAGTGAGTGAGTGAGTGAGTGAGTGAGTGAGTGAGTGAGTGAGTGAGAGTGAGTGAGTGAGTGAGTGAGTGAGTGAGTGAGTGAGTGAGTGAGTGAGTGAGTGAGTGAGTGAGTGGATGGGGTTGTGACTGCAGGTGCACAAAGAGAATGGACGACTGATCGATTAGTCAGTCGACTAATCACCTTTTCGCTTCCTGGAAAAAAAAATCTGAAGCTGTTCAACTCCTAAATATTACTGCAGTTTACTGAGGATTTGTGACTATCTTCTACGTGTACTGTCTGTATGTGTGTACTACACTGCCCTCTGGTGGCAACACCAGAAGGAGCTGCACCATGAATGCATGAAATCATGACGCAAGAATTGTTTAATTTTTCAGATTCTACGTCTATGTTGTTATTGTATGTTTTGATTTAAAAAAAAAGTACTGCCTGGTGTGTGCTTATTCAAAAAAAAAAGATATGTTTTCAATATTTGTGCTGTTTTTTATGGGGGGGAGGGGTTAAAGACATTTCTATTAATTTCAATGGGCAAAGTTATTTGAGACCATTTGTCATCAAGTGTAAGGAGCGAAAGTCGCCAGAAAAACGCTCAAGTACAGATATCTGAAAAATCAACAATGTCAGTCGGTCACTGGACCTGAAGTAACTGAGTATTTGCATTTGATTACTTCCTGCCACTGGAACTAAGCTTCACTACTTCGGAGGACTGCGCGCGGGCATCCTCAAGCTCGCAGACATCCAGGACGCCAGTCGGATGATTGACAGGCTAGCGACCCTCCTTCCCGTGGTCCCCACCTCCTCGTCGCCCTCTCCCTCTCTTTTCCCCGCACTCTGCTCTCTCTCTCTCCCTTCATCTCCCGGGCTGCGCGCACACTCTCCACGCCGCCAACGGGGATGCATCGAGGGCGAAGCGCAGCCTGAAAAATGGCCCCGACTCCGCGCGTCCTGTGGATCTATCCTTCCCTTTTCCTGCTCACCTCCACGGTGGTTTTTCACGTGTTTTCGCCGTGTGGAGCCTTAAGGAATTACCCGGACAATGAAGGTAAGTTGGGGAAGGGGGGTTCGGGGGGTGGGTGGGGGTTTACCGGAGATGTTGCGGAGGAAAGCCCCATCTGGAGCGCCCGCTTGCCGGGCGTCGAGCGTTGGAGCTTCTCGGTGAAGCGCTCCTTTTAGTTATGAATCATGCATAAAGAGCCACAAAAAAGAGCAAAGGAGATCGAGGAGTGAAGTCACGTTTCTCTTCAGTATTTTGCCATTAATTTTGCATGACGTGCCGAAAGAAGGCTGATGTGAACCAAACACACCAAAGTGGGAGAACTTATAACAATTGAGCCCCTCAAACAACGCGAATCTCATCCAGCCACGTTCATTAAAACACGCTGAGGGATGATGTTTTTTTTTCTTGTTCTTTGGAGTCAAGCCATCTCACTCAGTCTGCAAATGAGAGGCAGACTCTCTCTGTTATTATATTAACATCGATGTTCAGCCAATACATTTAGTCGCAAAATACTCCTGCCTGCTTCTCTGGCTGAAACATGTAAAATGGCTTGTTTACTGGCAAGTAGGAGGAGGGGGTAGAAAAAAAAAAAAAAACCAAAACTAATCGCTCCGCATGCAAGCAGGCGGGGAGATTCATGATGAGCACTTTATTAAGCAACTTATTGGCGAGGAGAAGCGATGATGCTGTCAGGCAGTGGCGGTGCTGCATTTGTGCTTTGACGTACTCCAGAAGTTTACAAATGGAAGGAGGGAAAAAAAAAAAAAAGAAGAGCGTGCAACAGCAATTCTGAGAAGCAGTAGAGCAAACATGAATCTATGATTTGATGCTCTTGTGGCAAAATCTCTGGGCACCACTGTTTAATTTTTTGTTTGCTCTTATTTTGGATTCGGAATTGGGACATTTCCATGATTTGCTGTGGAGAAAATCAATACATTGCTATATTTTCCCAACATGTTAGGTTAATATGAGTTCACAGATACGTGTTTTTAGACCAGTGGTACCACCCAAAACAATCAATCAATATGCTTAGCTCTTCAAGCACCAATACCAACATGAAAATACAGTAGCATAGTAGGCCCAAGTGTGCACCGAAACAAGAGTTTTTGTTCTTAAGTATATTTAATTATTGTAAGACAATCTAACACGCCCAGTTTGAACATTAACACGTGAGTTAAATATAGGGGTAGATTATTTAAATATGATTAAATTAAAATGTTTTCCACAAAATATGTACCCAACACTTCTATTTCCCTTGCACCCTCCTAAAAAAAAATCAATAAATAAATAACTAAATAAATACTAAATGGCAATGGTATTAAAAGGTAGGTATTAAAACGTTAAACATAACTGAACTGTATTCGGGCAGTAATTCCTTCCTGTGCCAGTAGAGGATGTCCGCATACAAATATGGTACCAGTACCACACTATGAGACTACCTTTGACTACAAATTAGACTAATTAATTAGACGAATTAACAGTTAGTTAACTGCTGGTTGAGCACTACATTGATTGATCGACAATTAAAAGCACACAAGCAACAATTATTTGTAATTCTACGTAGTCACATAAGTTATTCAAGAAACTATACAGAAAAAACGGACACCTTACCTATTAGGTTATTTATTTTTTACTACGTATACAGTACAGCATACAGTATTTCAAGCAGCGGCTTATAAACGGTTCAAAAGGAATCCAGTCAAATATGCACAACGAGCAGGCCACACCTCAGCCGATATGGACGGGACCTCCAATTTGAGTATAGGCACAATGGCGAATGTATGCCACAGCCCGGAGGAGTTCTTCTCGGGCTCGGGAGGATAGACGGGAGAAGCGAGGATGAGGAGAGCCAGTCATGGGAGGAGCGTTTAAACAAGAGGAGACAATGCAGAATGCATGTGATGAAATATTCATTGAGGTGAATACAGAACGAAGGATGATGAATTGAGACTCCTGTTGATTTAGATAAACGAGTTGCAGCGTTTGCGGCACGCGCGGCCGGCCAGCTCCAGTCGATGGCCGCTTTAATTGATATGAACACTGAGTGACTTTCCCGAGATTTTGTTCTCTTGCTCGTCCTCCTTGTGATCACACTATCCCGCTGTTTCACACATACTGGCCTAATTTGCACCTCGAGCGCCACTGCTGTGTGGTAAACACCTTCTCTCCGTGGCCACATCATTAGGTACGCCTGCTCAGGCAGTTCACCGAAAGATATTGAGAGGTGTTTCCGATATTGTGTTGCTGGAAACAGCTGAGTGTGATAAAGGGCACCCATATGCAAGTGTTATTTACAAAAAATATTGATAATTAATATCTTTTTTGGTGGTGTTGCTCCAAACTAAATATGAATATTTCCCATGCATATTTTGTGATCAATCTTTTGTACTGGATTATTGGACTTAATGTTGTAGTTTATGCTTGGATAAGGTTATACGTACATGTGCCTATGCTGATAAAACTTTTCAGGTAATTTTAAGCAACTTTACCGCTTTGCTTGAACATTTCTAGCATTCTGGAGCTAAGAGATTGTCTTCAGTGTGTCTTTTTGTTTGTGTGCGATTGTGTACTTTGTCCACCCACAGGGCTCGGGGTCTCGTAAAAACCTTACAGTTCCCAGTTCAGGACCAATTAAAGACCAAAAAGCCCATGGAAGGAGCTTTGATACTCTGAGCTGAAATCATGTTCCAGTGTCAACAAGCGTTGTTTACTATGTGATTTTATGCGGAAATTGTTGGCATTTACAAGGAAAGCAGGCTGCAAGTGTGGGCAAGCAGAACAAAGTGCTAGAGGGGGAATTGATGAGATTGCTTGAAATTGGTGGTTACTGGAGGCAGGGGAACATGATCCATATTGGAAATGACTTTTTTTTATTATTATTTTTTTTTACAAGTTTGCTTTTTTAAAGGCTTTGTCAGCAGCGCTAAAAAGAGAAAGAGGATTACCAGCAGAGGGAGCCCCCACACACTCACTCAGCAAAGTGTGAACCCTGAGGGCAAACTGATGTAACATTAGTGTGGGTGCCCCCAGGTTTAAACGTGGGTTTGCCTCCATCTTTTACCACCTTTGCAGTTTCGAACTTCTTTGCCTCATTTCAGCATCTGTTACGCTTTTGTTTGTGCTCTTTTCTATTTTTGTGTTTGCAGCCCCCACAATACTAGAAAACACACAAGGGCTTCCTTTTATGTTATGCTAATTAGAATGTAGCATTTAAATAATGATTCAACCAATACATTTGTGAGTGCAGAGTGTAATGAGACATTTTTGATCGTAAAGAATGAAGAAAGCATTGATCTGTGGTTGACGGAGCTTTGGTAAGCACTTAGGCTAGCCGATTGGCCGAAAATTCACATCACAGAATAGTTTGTATCCCTTCGCAGTAACACTGGATATTGCAAAATAAGGATATATATTCCTTTAGCAAACGTAAAAGGATAAATACAAGTTAAAAAAATCAAAATTAATTTTGAGAAAACGTTTTGTATAGATCTTGAATGTCAGAACTCAACAACACAAATTACATTGCTGGTGTTACAAATACGTCATATACTAAAAATGAATATAGTTTTGACTTTATGAGCTGCTAATCCGTGCTGACGTGTGTGATGATTTATTGAGGTCAACTATTAATGAACTACTTCAGATTTTGGGTGAACTGTTTATTTCTGCCTGAAGAACATCAGTGAGAATGAGCGGTTTTCAAGTGAAAGTTAATTTTCATTCATGAGGGCCAGGTTTTGTGTGACTTCCAGGACTAAACTTGTCTGAACTCGTTATGTACGGGTCTTCATATGTCAGGAAAGTTAGCACGGTATTTGGCAACCGATTCAGCGTAACTGTGATTTATGTGTACATGCCCATTGTGGGACACACATATGGCAGCCAATGTTTTTTTTTTTTTTAGGAAAATTATTTTTGGTTTCGGAATGCTTTAGTTAAAACTGCACAATCACAGTGTTTGTATGCAATTTATTTTGTTTTGAAGACAGTTAGCTAGTGCTGCAAGGAATGCAACGTCATAAATTTTCTGATACCATAATTCTGGTCATGCTGCGCTGCGTGTTTGCACATTAAGGTCTAAAGTCCTGTTTTTGTTAGAATTCCTCATTTTAAAGAACACCATTCAAACAAAAAAGTTTTTTTCTTTCCTCATGTTTTTGAGATTGTAGTGTGAAAGCTGCAGCTGGCAACAAATGTGAATGGAATGGGTTGCAACAACAGTAAAAATGGGTGAATACCCTGTCAGGAATATATTGAGAAAAAACAAAAAGAAGCTACCAACTAGTTCATTTTAAGAACTTAACACAGCGTAGTGATGAATTAATGATTTTTAGATGTGAACGCTGTGTAGCTGCTGTATCATTTTCTCGCTAGATATTAATAATTCACTTGCGATTTTGCTGTTCATCGTTGACACTCCCCCTGATTAAGGCGGTTCCACCCAGACTTATGCTAAAAATGTTTCACATAAGAACGTATTTTGTTATTTCGCTAATCTACATTTTACATTATCTTAGCAATTAGCATGGTGTCTCATCTTTTCCTCTTTTCTCATCTTGCTCAATATATCGCATAATTATCTAACTCCACATCCTCTTTTAGCGATAAAAAAAATACTTGTGAGAAGTGTATCTTATTTGCAGCCCTGGAGGAAAGAATTAATAATTTATAAGAGTGGCGCTGGACAATATTTAGCTGCACTACTACTAGTAAGTTAAAGCACCGCCTAGCATTTCCCTGCAGTTCCCGAGCAGCTGGGAAAGCACGTCACGATTGGTCGGTAGCGTCCAAATCCCTACCATAGGTCAAATTCGTAGTAACCGTAACTGACATGAGGCTTTTTTAATGATTGGCGTTCGGTCGCGGAGCTGGCGGAAGGTGGTAGGTAGTACATGTGGCTGTATTGCTTTGTAAGGTCAACGAGACCAGTTAGTGCAAAGACAAGCATATGTAAAGCATGCCCTCTAGTGACACACACAAACACACACACACACACACACACACACACGGGCACACACGCACGCACCGTCTTAATGATTCACACAAGATCCTCACTATATAATATAATGTAGGGTCAGAGGTCTCCTCTGCTTTAATTGCTTTAATCTATAAGGGTTGCTTGTAGTTATCGGCAGAGCCATAGCTCACAGTGAATGTGCCTTTGTGCGCCTGCGATGGCGGCGCCCCCGTGTAGCAACCATGACCTTGAACAGAGGAGGCTATAGATCGTTGTTGTCATCAGAGAGTGGTAAAAAAGGGAAGAAAAGAAAAGAAAAAAAGCATAACCACTTGATTTTTGTTGTTTTCCTCCAATTTTCTAAAATCTCCGTTTCTTATATGTGCCCTACTTTGTTTGATCTCTCTCTTGGATTGTTTTCCCTTCTGCTCTTAGTTCAGCTCTTTCTCATGCAATCCACCCGCCCCCTCCCTTGGTAACCCTAATAGCACAGGAGCTCCCGGCACTTGGAAGAAGGTGGAGCTGGATATGTGTAATACATAGGCACACCGAAGTAGGTGCCCGTCTATTGTCCATGCACGCCCACAGATACTCATTCCATCCTAATGTACGGCTGGGGGGCAGTTTGGTGGTCTTGGTCTAGCGAGTAACGTCAGGTATTCCTGCGGCTGGCTGATAGATGAGGCTATAAATACAGCACAGTGACAGGGAATGATTCTGGTGTGAAGGCTATGTGTAGATGTGTGTGTGTGTGTGTGTGTGTGTGAGAGAGAGAGAGAGAGAGAGAGGGGGGGGGGAAGTTATTATCAATAAAAAAGCAAAAGAAAAAAGCAAATCCACACGAGTGAGGTGAAGCAAAGCAACAAAGAGGCACGTGTCGTGGCAAAGCACACTGATTGTAAAACCCAGTGAGGCTTTTTCTTACATTAATAAATAAAACCAAAGGAATTGGACTTTATTTTTTTGACATTTTTCATCTTCACAAAGAAGTGGAACACCCGTTGCATTGATCTTTGCCCTTTATTGTATGTTTTTTTTTTGTTTTTTTTTGATGAATGCAATGTCAGATTCTAGCCGAGAGAGAAATGAAAACACTCTGAGTGTATGCGTATGTATCCTAACCTCAATAGAAACATAAATGAAACTTCTGTGCAGATTAGCTTGGCAGAACGAGCGCCACTGTCCTACTAGCACCTCTCCATCAGCATTGACTAACACGTTATATGCACATTTCTGTTTTATTTTCAGCTCAGATTATAAGATATTATTCCTTCGCATACATGTAAAAACGCTGACACTCAAAGCATGTTTTACTGACACTACTACTATATCTGACCGACACTACACAGTTGCCTCAGGAGACACGTCGGTGTAGACATGTCAAGTACACTGTAATAGCGCAACTGAACTTTCAGTAAGACACAATTCTTGGATGTTGGAAACTTTCCAAGGGATTGCAGTGGTACCTCTTCGAACAAATTACCCAATTGGAGTGATTGGAGACACAAGCTGTTGCTTGGCCAATTTACTTGCATGCAAAAATTTGGGCTACAAGCATTAACTATATAGTGGCAGTGAACGTCTATGTATATAGGCGGTATGGTGGGCTCAGCTCACAGTTCGGAGGTCTCGGGTTCAATCCCAGCCCCGCCTGTGTAGAGTTTGCACGTTCTCCCCATTCCTGCGTGTTTTCTCTGGGCACTCCAGTTTCCTCCCACATCCCAAAACATGCAACATTAATTGGACACTCTAAATTGCCCCTAGGTGTGATTGTGAGTGCAACTGTTGTCTGTCTCCATATAACCTGCGATTGGCTGGCAACCAGTTCAGGGTATACCCTGCCTCCTGCCCGTTGACAGCTGAGATAGGCTCCAGCACTCCCAATGACCCTTGTGAGGAAAAGAGGCAAAAAAAAAAATTATATATATATATATATATATATATATATATATATATATATATTATATATATATATATATATATGCCACTCCCAGTAGACGTTAATGGTCAAACTAAACATCAAATAAAGATAATTACACTTTGTGAATTTAAAACAACCACTTTGTGTTGAATGTCCGACAGTTTAATGCTAACAATGTAAACTCTCTTAGATAGGCTAACAAAGAGCATCAGTGTGGCGGTGTTATAACACATTAACACAAATGGTGCAACAACACATTTCGACTGACAATGCAACAAAACTCTCACTTAAACTATCCTCTGAGAAAAATGACATGTTAGTGCAGTTGAATGAGTCACTGACTTTTCATTTGTGTCAGCATGACTGTATTAGACTAGCCTCCGGTGACCAAGGCGTGCATACAAGAGGGAGCAAAGGGGGCATTTTCATTTATTTCAATATGGAAAGATGATTGGTGATATAAGTCAGTTTACACACACACACACACACACACACACACACACACACACACACCACACACACACACACACACACACTAATGTATAATTGGAAACTCTAAATTGCTCCTAGGTGTGATTGTGAGTCAAACTATTTGTCTGTATGTGCCCTGCGATCGGCTGGCAACCAGTTCAGGGTGTACCCTGGCTCCTGCCTGATGACAGCTGGGATAGGCTCCAGCACGCCCCGCGGCCCTTGTGAGGATAAGGGCAAAAAAATGGATGGATATATATATATATATATATATATATATATATATATATATATATATATATGAGAATTAGGTGTACATTGTATTTGCAAACTTGCAGGTTATGTGTTTGAATATAAAAGCAGTATAATCTTGGTTAAAAACACTTTTGGGAAATTTTGTAGAATTTCTGCTTTACCTCACGCTTCCATCCATGTTAAAAGCAAAACAAAACAAAACAAAACAAAACGCAAACTCTTTCTGCTATTAAGGCTTCTGAACTCACCGCCCTGCTTGCACTGTGGATTCTCCCATCGTTTACACAAATCATTTCTAAAATCCTGCAAGCTAGAGCAAAGTATTGGGGCCACACTACAGCATCTAAACCACGGGGAACATGTTTTATTCAGTATTTATCTTTTTGCTATTCTGTGAATGAACTTGTTCAGTTTGCAGGAAGTTTCTATAAAGTTTATTTGAAACGCTGCATCAACAACACTGATTCGTTTGGTTCTCCTGCGACTTTCATATTTGATCAGTTTCAATGTACACGTTTGAGCTTAACTTGCAGTTGTTACACGTCATGCTTCCTGTTTTACAAGACAGCTGCAAACGTATTAAAGCCATCCGGTGGAATCAACTCTAAAAAACGATTCCTAACACTAAATGGCATGTAAAAAGAAGAGCAGCGTGAAAAAAGTCTCTCAGAAATTTACAGTCTATGTAATATAGGTAGACCAGCCTGGAAAAACGCTCCACTCATGTTCTATCACCACCAGCTCCAAATGTAAAAAAAAATTATGCTCTAACATAATTTGTGTCACTAAAAAAAATTCACTGGAATGACTTCAACAGCTTTAAATGATGTTTTAGTTTTTTGGGGGTTCAAAAATGAATGCTTACTCCTGTCAATTGTATTCACCGTGTCGGCTCGAGTGTACATTACGTTCCATTACTCTTTGGTGACCCCCTGAGGGGAAAAAGTTATCAATAACACTTTTTTGAATAGTGATGAAGTCAATATTTTGGCCAATCCAAAAGTGAACTGCAGTGGTTTTTTTTATGTCACGAACAGATGTCATTATTAACCTTTTTTCTATTCTCATATGTGGTGTTCAAATGTGATCACTGGATCTTCTCCTTTCCATAACTCACACATTTATTCCCTCTACTCAATATTCTTTATGTACAAGCCCCTACTCCCATTTTCCTGACCCCAAAAGTGGCTTAATTGAATTAGGCTGCTTCCACTCTTGCTGTAGTCCACTCTGTATTTGCACTGCAGGCTTGACTCGTGTGCGGTAGTGAAAGCGGGCATGAAGCAGCTGGAAAAGCAAATACTTTAAGATTTATAGTGGGTCCAACGAAGAGTACTTATTGAATGTTTGCTGGCTGGTTTGTGTTCTGTCAGGGTTAATGTCGACAGCAGAACACCTGAGAGTTGAAGTTCCGTCGCAAGTCAGCCTACTGGCCAATGGTTCAATCCACAGGATTGATTGTGCTGTCAGAGAAAACTGATACACATGAATGCCAGCCTTAACATTGTTTAGAATTGGCAATATTAAAAGTTGAATGCAGAAATATACCACAGACTATGCATTTCATCAGGTAACAGAAGTGTTTCCAAGAAAATGTGAATTTGTGAATCGCAACCTGGGAATGTCAAAATTTTGTCACGCAACTTTTTCAAACCTCAGCATTAAACGCTCCAATTTAAATGCTGGATATTTGCGGGATAGAGTGGAAAAAGGCTTTTGGACACACGTCCTTTGGATGTCTGGGAGTGACAGACATTGCCGCGCGTGTGTGTTTGTGCACATCAGTAGTAACAAGCTGTCTGCAATGTGATTTCCTCTCCGTGTCAACTGCTAAGGCCCACTGCTCTAATTTCCCCTCCTGTGGCCAACCACTGTGTGACAGAAGTGCGAGTCCACAGGCTATCAGGACTCTGCTCTCATCAGGAGAAATGTCTAACACTGTAAAAGGTCAAGAAGAAAATACGGCGAAACAGCACCACACAACTTAGCTTGGCAATGTTACTGGTGGAAACATATAAAGCTCATTTAGGAAAGAGGCAAATTTTGTGAACCCTTGTTCTTTTAATTACTGAACGAATGAATGCTTGGAATGTTGCACGTCATGTTGATAGTTTGTGCTGCAAGTTATGAATCCTCAAGGTCTCCTCAATATGTAAGCGTGTGTGTATTGTGTGTGTGTGTCGCTCTTTGCCCATGATGAGTTGTCAGCATCGCTTATTAAAAAAAGAAACAAGTGTCTGCGTCAACACAGCAAGTGTCCAACCAGCAGACAAACCCACGCGCGTGCGTAAACGCACACACGCACACAAAGCCGAGAGTGTCTTGAAGCAACAAACAAGGGCATCGTATGTCGCATTATGTCTGAATGGCGTTACCCCCCCAGGGGACAACATACTGTATGAAACAACAGCTAATACCTATTCTGGAAGAAGGAAAGCAATGTATGCATGTAGTCCGAATAATCTTATTGTTAGAAGACGTTCTGATCGCAGCCCATAGGGGACATATGTACATGTACGTATCTTGGCGTTAGGTTATCAATCACTGTCACATCATATTCTTCCTTTGAATTACTATATTTTCCCACACTTAAAAGCCTTTGTCTCAAAAATGTCGGGTCCATCTTTTAATCCAGTGTCCCTTATGTGTGCACTAAATTCTAAAATCTGTAAAAGACTTTGGTAAGCACTCGGCCTGATTGAATGTTCAACCATTTTTTCCTGACACAGGCACAGAGGTAATATTACATAATACTACATACAATACGTACGCTTACCTCCGAAACGTCTCCGGTAGGTATACTGCCGGTATGCTACAAAACAACATTTGTTTCTCTAAAGACCCCCAAAAATGGCATCAGCGCAGAGTCATGCTTACAAGGAACAATTTAAACTACAGGCTATTAGTTATGCGGTTGTGAATGGTAATAGAGCAGCCGCAAACGAATTCAGCATCTGTGAATCTATGGTTCAGAAGTAAAGGCGGCCATAGTTAGAAGACGTACTTGGACAATGGATTATTGAACAAAGACCAGCCGGGAGAACCTCTCTACTGTCAAGGACTACCGCGGTGCAGCGACTGCCAGCGGTTTACAAAATCAAGACTGATATAAAATTTTGCAAGTGTATTGTTAAAGTGAATTAACCTCGGTTTTGCATCATATCTTTGTAGCCTGTATGTTTTCCCATCCGCCCTACAATACGGTGCACCTTATGTATGTGTTAAATAAAGAAATAGAGCCCTGAATCGAGAAAGCGCTTTATAACCTGGTGTCCTTTATGGTATGAGAAAAACGGGAAGTGTAATTTCTGGAGGAAAAAAAATATTTTGAGTTACATGGAGAATTACACACGAAGTTGTTGCGACTGTTAAGCTTTCATCAAGAGTGCTAAGAATAGTGTCATTCATAAGCCACGCGGTTTCTTTGAACAAAGACGGGTTTAAGTCCCAGTTTCTCTCCGTGTAAAAGGCTTTGTTAAGATATATAAACTGTGAGCTGAAGTTGTCCAATTAGTATACTTGAATAATCTCTTTTCCTTGGGCTCACGTTCTTATGGCTGTATAAGATAATAAATACCTGTAGATGTTTCTTTTTTTTCTCCCCACAATAATATTTTGGTAGGGAGGAAATGATGATAGAGTGATGAAACTGGCTAGATTCCATATAAACTTAGCAAATAATAAAGCAGAAAGTTGTGAAAACATGTTTGGAAACAAAAATAATAAATTTGAGCATAAAATGTATAGAAACTAGTGTTGTACTATGTGCACCCATGCATGTGGCTTTAAGAGGCAGGGCCTGGTGGGATGCTGTTTGACATCAGCAAGTTTGTATGTGTCTGGGTGAGAGCAGTGGTTAACAGCAGCTTCAGTTTGAGTTTTGGTATTCTCCTAAAAGTACATCAATGACTGTTGCTCTCCTGTTCTCACATGTGAGGACATTACACTAAGTGCAAGCATTGAGACACGAGATTTATATTCACAGGGACTCTACATGATAATTTAAACCACATTTTAGTAAGTTCAGGTTCAAACTATCATATCAGCAACCCACAGCATACATAGCGCGTACGGAAACCAATTTTAGGTGATTGGTCAGGCAATGTATTGTACGTATCTTTTGTGGGGGTAGGTGTGACGTTAATTTTGCCAGCAGAGGGTAATATTTCCTAAAATGGACGTGCGCTGAGTTTGCTGGAGATTGATGAATTATTCTGTTTGATTCTTATTTATTGAGCACAATATGCACCAGAATACCATATTCTGAACCCTGGTGGGCCATATGTATTCAATTCCATTCTTTCCCCCAAAATTATGTTTATGCCCCCCTTAAGTACAACATTAAGATTTCAGTTTTCATGAAGAACATTATAGACTGCATTATTTTTAGCACTATTGTTTTGGGTGACACTTAGAGCAAAATAACTTATATCTCAAGGCGCCACCGTATTCTGTAAAAAAAACTTGATAAAGCTGTGACATAGCAGGTAACGCTGTTTTGTTCACCATTTTCAAAATGGCCGGCAAACTGCGGAAGTTGTGGTGTGTGCCGCGAGCTTTACCGAGTTCATCTTGTTGAAGTCCTTGCGAAATCGCATGAGGCACCCCAGTTATGAAACAATCATGGAAAGTCACAATGATAAAACACACACACACACGCAGCCTCCATTAAAGTGACATGGCCGGAGGATGAGCGCGCAGTGCAATAACTAGAAGAAAAACGAGCGCTGAGCCCGCGGTGGGTTCAGGATGAGCGGAGGGAGGACTGATGAAAAGACAGCAGTGAGGGGAGCGCTCCTGCTGCGAGGCTGCTTTATTCCTAAAGTTCACAGCTCAACTGTTTGCAGTACTCAGTCCTGCTCTCCGTCGGCCTTTGTGTTGCCCGGACAACAACCTCGACCCTCGCCAGTCCCAGCTGTCAGGCGAGAGGAAGCCCGCGGCTATGAAAATACATTCAAAGAAGCGCAATAAAACAACAATGCCGATCATCCCCATGTAACGCTTAAACCGCGTTATTTGTTAACACTTTACAGAAATGTAAATTATTTACTGATGACAGCGGGGGTTACTGATTGCTTTCCAAATACACTGGTGCCTTGATGAGGTGTCGTGTTACGAGCTGTTGCTTTGTACATTTCTTTGACCCCAACAATAACAAAACAAAAGCTCACACAAAGCTAATCAATCTGGAAAATAACACGTAAGATAAAAACAAACTTTGGCAACCCATGGAACTAGCTGCTCATTTTCTTGTCACTCAAAGAGGATATTGGAGTTTTTGTTGTGTGTTTTTTTTTTTATTTCATTTTCTTACAGACATATCTAGATTGGCAATGAATAAAAACAAAACAAAAACAACCAGAGCAGCATGGGCAAAGTAGTAACTTGTGCCCTCCAGCCAATTGTTTGTAATTAATTAAAAAATAACCTAATAAAATAGGCATGAAATTATGTACAGTACTGCGTTTTGCCTCGGTGGTGGTCTTATTTATTTTTTTTTTTTTTGCATCATCTATCTGTGCGGGAGCGTGTATGTCCGTTTGTGTGCAAGTGTACAAGCATCCTGGTTTTTTTTGGGTGAGCCAGCCTGGATGTTGGCATCATGCTTGAGTCTTGGCAGATGCTGCCCAGCTCCACTAACGGATGTCCACAAGTGCAAGCGAGATAAACAGTGAGAAAGACACATTATCAGACCCTGGAGCAAAGACAAAGATTTTCTGCAGGGGACACAAATGCGAGAGGACTTATAGATACAGAATAACAGACTGAAAAAAAAAGTTTTGTTATACATTACAATGATGTAATATGTGTTCAGCATTTATTATCTAGAAGAGTGTGGTACAATGAAGAATAAATGGCGAAGTACAGTTCTGTTGTATTTAACCTTATAGTACAATACCTTTAATGTTGAAAATGAGTTTGCTTTTTTTGAACTTTTATTTCATTTTTATTTTATTTTTTTTACTTTTATCTGCAATAATGTAGTAATATTGTCATTGATTTTATTATTACAGTAGTTTGTTAGCATTTTTGCATTAGTTAGGAGTGTTGAAGTTCTGACTTTCTCATGAGCAAGTGGCATGGGTAAGCAAGGACTTGGATATATAAGGCTAGTTCAATTTAGGCAGAGGCAAAAGGCAAGGTCCAAAAACATGAATCGAGGTCAGATATGGCAAGGCGGAAAATACAGAACATAGGAAAACAAGGCTATGAGGCACAGGGGACATGGTAACAAGTCAATACTCACACACAAGAAGCCAGTTTCACACATGCGAGACTCACACATGATGAACTGCCTACTAGTGACACAAGGCACACGAGGCTTAAATACATAATAAATAATCAACAACAATGAGGCGCAGTTGAGAGCAAAGCAGTGGCATGGCCATGCCCCTGACAAACTTTCCATAGTGGCTTACAATAATATGACATCAATTTTTCAAGAATAAACAATATACGCTAGATTTTACACAATCAGGATTTTTATTTTTATTTTTTACCAATCAGCAAGTTTACAAAAAACGATAACCGATCGCCATGTTCATTTATTTATGCCATGGTGTGACAGACAGAATGAGGCAGAAAGTACTGGTACATACAGTAATTCATGTATCCACTTTTTTGTTTGTTGGTGTGCTGTATTTTTAATTGTAAAATATGTCCCTTGGCTCCAATTAGGTTGGAAATCACTGCTCCAGTAAGGTTATGAATTCTAATTAGTCAGGTCAAACCAACATTACAATATGATGGAAAAAATGGGAGCTCACTGTTAGTTTTTAGTTGAATTACTTTATTGTAATTCAATTACTTCACCCACATTGAAACCTTAGAACATGATTTGACAGAAAGGAAGCATGTTTTTGCACAACTGTTAGTGTTAGCACTAGCTTGCTAGGCCTTATTATGTCTAGCATTATGGTATTATGGCCTGCTTGGAAGCGATATTGTATTAAAAGTGAATCAATAGAACTCGACCAAGCCTTAAAAGGGATGTCCGTTCTCTCTGTCCTGAGTAACGGTGATGACCAACACATATTTCCCCAATTTTGTTCTGATGATACAGTCGGGGCGACCTACTCGTGTTCTCGTCTCCATCGTGACAAGCACATCCGGTCACATTCGAGTCAACAAGATAAAGTCCAATGATTGTAAACAATATCTATCGTACTACTTCTTAAGAAACCCAACAAGGCTAAATATCTATCAAATATATCAAATATCCAGTACATTATGGCGATGTAGAGTAACTGTCTTTTGCGGAGCAGATCAATGATATCATTAATCGAATTAGCGAATTATACCATTACAACTGATCAGCATAAAATTCTAAATATCAGTCAATACCGATCAAACCAATCAGATTGGTATAAAGTCTATTAATTTCATTTAAAAGTTTTGCTTTGTAGCACTAACCCCAACACAAGTGCATGTAAGCTTGATTCTTATTTGTTGCTATAGTACCTATGTATCTTCTGATTGGATCGGTGATCAACTATCGTTTTTTTTTTTTTTTTTTAACTCACTGATTGGTGATCAGCCCCAAAAATCTTGATAGTATAAAGCCTACAAATTAATTGTCGCCCTTTCCATTATATACTATACTGCTAAAATAATCAAGCTTAACAAGTCATTTGAGCAAGACTTCTTTAATGTTCTCACCTGCAAGCTGTAAAAACTCATAAATCACAGAGAAAGGTGCTATTTTAAAATATTTCTCAGTTGCAGTACTTGACAGGCTTGGACACAGAAGACAAGTCTTATTGGCAAGAACCAGCATCCTCACTGCAGTTAAGAGCCTGTAATTCTGGCAAGTTGACATTTCAGGGGTTGTAAGTTTTCTAGAAAATATTTAGGGCTAGTGCAAGTAAGCGCCTGAATGAAAAAGCAAGGCTGCAAATTTGTAAACGACCTAAAGAAATATGTGGCGCAGTGATTTTACACTCATCCTTCCACATGCGTGCTCCTTTACATGCTTGCCAGTTGTGTGGAGAGTTGGTGCGTCGGGGCGATAAGAAAATAAAAAAGCACATTGGTTAATTTGCGTCAAGTTCACAGTTCTGAAGTCCTGGGTTCGATCCCGGACCCGCCTGTGTGGAGTTTGCATGTTCTCCCCGTGCCTGCGTGGGATTACTCTGGGCACTCCGGTTTCCTCCCACATCCCAAAAACACGAAATATTAATTGGACACTCTAACTTGCCCCTAGGTGTGATTGTAAGTGCGGCTGTTTGTCTCCGTGTGCGCTGCAATTGCCTGGGCACCAGTTCAGGGTGTACCCTGCTTCCTGCCCATCGACAGCTGGCATAGGCTCCAGCACTTCAGTGACCCTCGGGAGGATAAGCGGCTAAGAAAATGGATGGATGGATGGCGTTGTGATCACAGTTAGAAAGTGTTCTATAGGTGGTATGTGATGTCATATTTACATTCTGGTTAAAGGGTCAATTATATTTGTCCAAGACCAGTCCTGAGAGTGAATATTAGCCCATCTTAGGCACACAGACACGCATGAACACCATTAAAGGGCCAAGGAGGAGAGAGAGAATGGTAGAAATGGAGAGAATCGTGGCGAGGCAAATAAAGCCATGGCTGCTTTCTAATGTTTGTTTAAGGAAGCGATGCACTCCCCTCTTTAATTCATTAGTTCCACCTCCAATTAACATAAGAGCTCGACCATGAACTCTGGAGGCGTGACGCTTGCTATTTTACAATGTTTGTTGAAGGCAATAACTGGGTTTTGTTTAGGTTATAAGAACAAATTTTAATTGAAATATTTCAATACATGCTCCAAGTTTCAGATTAAAGACTGTTGCCCAGAATTCTTAGCGTCGGCAAAATGCTTACTTTGGACAAAGGCCTCTGCAAAATGATGTAATGCAATGTCAGCAGTCAGGAAGAGAGCTACAGTAATGCATAATTGACGAGTTCAACCATTGATAAGTGATGTATTGGCAAGAGGTGTGAGGAGAAGCAGAAAAAGCGTTGATGTGCTGCTGAATGTGTGTCTATGTTTTCCCAAAGGATTGCAAAATGGGCTCGGAACATCTAAAACCTGTGCAGGTGATTGCACAACCCTGTGAGATGCAAAGGAAGAACTGATCTCTTTACAAACATAATTGTTCAGATTTTTGATTGGTATGAAGTTATAACAGGGGATGGGGGGGGTTCAGTCGTTAAGAAACAATTCCACCACACACTGCGGCCAAACTTGACTGACGTGTTCAACACGATTGAGCATCGCACATTTCCCGATGCACTCTTACAAAAAACTGAAATCTTTTACTAGGTTTTGAAGTTGCACATTTACTGTACTCTATTATTATTAATACATTTTTTTCTTAAATGAGCCACAAAAATATGGTGGAATTGTTCTGGAAGAAGTGGGTGAAGTGAGGAAAAAAAAACTACAGTATGAGGATATTTTGAGAGGTTGTTGGCGTCATCAGATTCGCTGACTGCACTGGTACAATGTAGGGGACAGACCATCTCCGAGCTTTGCTTTCTAGCCACAAGTACATAAAGTGTAAATACTTAAAGCTCCACTGTCATGCCTAGAAACACTGTAAAATAGATATTGTAATGAAAAATACAGATAACATTATTCACTTCAATGTCTATACGAAAAAATAAATATGAGCGCAGAGCGTGACATCCATGCGCAAAGTTGCGGAACTCACATTGGACATCCAAGTGGTCACCATATAGCCTGCAACGTCATCAGCAGATGTTACACTGGGACAATCGCCATTGAAAACACGTAGTGGCAATTTGCTATGGAACATGGAAGCTCTTTTCGGGAAGAGAACATCTCACAATCGAGTGAAATGACCTTTTTTGTGTAGTGAATATTACCCTATCATTTCGAGCCATATTTTGATGATACACGGATCACTTCTAACTCGCAACAGACTCCTCGGCAGTATGTAGCATACTCAGGAGGGCCCATGCCGGGTGGGGAGGAGAGCTCCTTTCTTCAACTGCACGCCGGCAAACCACCTCCGCATCAGGGCCAACACGGAAGCTGTCACCGGCGAGCAAGCAGTCGCTGGCGGGCGAGCCATTGCAAGCGAGCCGACGCAGAAGTCGTCGCTACTGAGCTGGCACATGAAGTGGGGCTCCCAGAGGGGATAGCCTGGCCAAACCGCCTCCCTGCCTTATTCACCTCTGCGCCGGGCCCGGCCTTGCAGCAATCCACAAGGCTGGTTCGGACTTCTTGACAAAGCCGGCGGCGATGTACAACCCCGGGTAGGCGTAGTCGACAAGGCCGGCGGTGATCCACAAGGCCGTGTGGAGGCCGTCCTTCCGCGGCTGCTGCGCGGAAGCTGACACGCACATCGACACATTTAGCACCCCAGATTCACGCACGCGGATCTTGTGTTACGTTATGAGAGGATTAGCTATATACACACCTACCCATGCAATCCATTTTTCACAATGAACCAGGTCTTTTGGAAAAGTATGAAGAGCGAATCCATTCTCCCGAGTGTTCGAACAATATCCAGCAATCCAACGAAGCGGCATTTTGGCTAACACGAAAGAACAATGAGGTACCTTTCCGCAAGTAAAACTGGTATAAACACACAAGCCAGCCTGTGTGGGCGTCTGCTAATAATGTCACTTCCTGCTTCTTCCCAAAAACAAACCCCTCGAGAGGATTTTCATAGCGGGAGTTACAAAAAGCCATATATGTCAAAATCATTTTTTGTGGTGAAAGAACGTATGGGTTAATTCCGGTTGCCTTTTTTTCATTAATGACGTACTAAAACTCATGCATTTCATGAGAGTGGACCTTTAAGTGCAGTTAAACATTATTTTAATCACAAAATAAACAGTGCATATACCATCTACCCAGTATCAGTACGGCTTGGCAGCACGTTAGCAATCGTTGGCCGGCTGGGTGTCGCTTACGCTTCACATTGCAAACTTACTTTTTGAAGGTGAAAGCTCACATGGATTTCATTATTGGTTGTTACTTTTGGGATGTTACCACAACATTTGATGGTGATTAAAAAAAATATTCAACCACAGCAAACCAGTGGATGATGGTCGGACACGCGAGAAAACTCGATGCCGAAGCCTGCATAACATTGTGGATTTAATGGGCATATGTCAGGTATTAGACATGTGGAAAAACAGGATTGGAAATGTGTGTGTTTGTTCCTATTTCTCTTGAAAACACCTCATATTGACAATTATTGTAGTAAGTGCATAAATATTGGGTATTTCTCCCAAAATCTCCTGATATCTAGCTTTTACCTACGCTGGACTGTGTGTGATTCAATACAGGGCCTTGATAACACATAATTATTTTATTACCTTCCCATTCTCTAGATGCCACTTCACAAAGGTGGCGGTCTCAATAGTCTTAATATGTGAGGCCGGAGCCTTCATGTGATTTTTAGCTACCCAGCACCTCTACTCTGTTTTTTTGTTTTTTGTCATTGGTCTCATTTCATCCAGCTTTCATGCCACACACACACACACACACACACACACACACACACACACTTGTACACACAAATCCAGACACAATAACCGCATGACATCCCTTTCATGTGTCAGCATGTGTTGAGCAGAGGATTGCATGGACGTTAGGAAGATGAAGTAAACGGTGTGTGTGATTGTCTCTCTGTTGCTTAAATGAGCTTCTAAACAGGCTTATATGCTCCGTGTAGAATTGGAAGCTATACAACAGTAGGATGCCATAGATCTGATCTAAAATTCTGTAATTTAAGAAAATGGAAGGTAACAATGTCCCAAATCGGCAATTAGGTGATTTGCATTTCCACGACTGATTTCCCTGAAGTTTACAGTGTGCTAACAGTATATAAAAGTTCCCCTCGGTACTAGTAGTCATACCGCAATCTGCATAACAGACACGCTGCAGATGATGGCTGTTGAGTGGCGAGAAGAAAGAGAGAAGCAGGCGTCTCTGCATATGGATGCCAATTAATTATTGATGATCAGCACCACTGAAGGCCTGATGAGGACCTGACTGAAAAAAAGTACAGCCATACACATTCACTGAATCATACCCCCACACACGCAGCTGAAGAACCAGGTTTTCATTATGCCTCCTGCTGGTCAAGCTGCCATTTTCCTCTCATTATTTGTCAACGTCACCTTCCTGCATCAGCCCTAAACTTTCTGCCATAACACTGAGACAGGATGCTGGGTGGCCTCCATGGAACCGAAACAGACTGCCATCATTTTCTTTGGTACAGTGGTGCTGTACGTTCCACAAAACATACAATAATGAGAATTACATGTTTGATTAGTCCATTCATCTAAAACCAACTAACAATACAAAACACCATAGACGGGCGACACATAGCATCAGTGCAGCGGTGTTATCAGTCTTAGTGTGACTACCATTTTCCTTGTACAGCGCAACATCTTGTTTGCACAAATGTGCCTTAGGCTGACCACAATAAAAGGCCACTTGAAAATGCGCAGTTTTACTGTAACTGCATTTACTACATTTCAAAGTGGCCTTTTACTGTGAATACTCCGAACCCCACCTGTCATGCGGTCATAACCAGCATCTTGATCTGCCACAAATGCGAGTTGGATAGATACATATACTGTACATATCTTGGATATGTACAGTAAATTGAATAGTTGAATTTCAGTGACCACACATGGGCTTTTCTGGATGAATGGATAAAGAAAAATCCCACAGTCTCACTTCAACATCATGTTCAAAGTTTTTAGAGCTGCACTCAAGTGTGAATTATGAGAGAAAAAAAAAATCCCCACCTTCTAAATTACAGTTACTGCAGCCGTGTTCCACTGGTTGTGGTTGATATTGGAAAGAGCATCACATCAACGTTTAAACTGTAACCCTCGGCATCCTGAGCCACTTTCGGTCTCGCTGAGTGACTTTCTATCCGCGTTAAAACCACCACCAGCTGCAAGGCCCACCGCACTGAACGCAAGATTGAAATTCTACAAAAGCTCTACCTCAAGTGTTTCCCAACACAACAAAAGCCTTCCAGACGGGTGAAAACCTGTCCATGAAACACTGAGCTCGTGCATTCAAGGATGCGTTACTCCCCCCAAAGTGGATATCAATACACCTTGAAAGAATGGCTTCACATGTTAGTTTTCTCTCTTGCAGTTACATTGCTGGACTCCATGTCAGCCTTGGCCGACCTGGGCTGGGAGGCTTATCCTAATGAAGGGGTGAGTACGCGCAGCACGCATCGCGCACACGCGCAAAAGCTCTCACAAACAAACATGACTGTTTTTTTCTTCATGCCTCCACCACATGTATAAGTTATGCGGTGCAGTGCCGTGTTTGGAGGGAGCACTGAGTTCTCGAGCTCTGCTTGCTAAATCAGGACTCTTCAGGGGGAATTTACAAATTATTTCCGCTGCGCTGAAAACTGCGCGCTGGGTGCTGGAGTCTCCAGTTATTTATTTATTTATCTATTTATTTTTAGGACAAAACTAAAGAGATGAGCGGGAGGGGTAAATATTCTTATGTAAGCAAAATGGTAGATGTGTGTTGCAGTTTGTATGCTTATATATGCGTGCACGAAAGGGTTGCATAATGCTCTTTTTGCAGGTAAAGGCAAAAAGCGAGCCCAGAACGCCGTCACCTCACATCAGCGAGAAGTGGGAGGAAGCCTCGAGAGGCCGAATTATGACGTGGACTCAAAATAGAAATAAGCGCGAGTTTCTACATCACGCAAGCAGAGAAGCCGTTGAATGGCACTGATTGGACTCTACTCAATTCCAACTTCCGTGTCGCTATTCAGCACGGGCGGCTTGAATTGCGGGGATGCCACACACGGTTTCATGCTTGCGAGAAGCAAAGAGGCAGCTGAAGCGAGCGGAGCTTAGAGAGCTTGTTTTCTCAAGCAAACTCAGGGTATCGGGTTCATTGGTTTGAAATGCGTTGATTGTGTGGCCATATTGTTTTTGTTTGTGTATGTTTTCTCTAAATGAGGTTCTCATAGGAGAGCGTAATGTGTTCCGTCTGTGACTCATTATGAACAAGTAAGAGCGCACACTGCACAGGTTATTTGTATTGACAATATGATTTGGTTTACATTGGCTTCCTGAAAGGCACATTTGTTCTTACTTTACAATTACAAATTACTGACTGGAAAGTGAAATCCATCTTTTTTTTTTTTTTCAACTCAACTATCTTTTAAGAAAAGTTTAGGCATCCCCCCTGAGTGTAAACAGAGAGGAAATTACGTAAGTGGTTCAAACTGGTAGCCTGTTTTTATGACATCTGTCCCTTAACTCGTCCATAAATGGTTGTTACTTCATATTTGTCTTGCCTAAGAAAATTATATAAGGCTAAAATGTGTACACCAAAGGGACGTCCTCTTTAATGTACTGCAGACATTTATGTTTTTGCCATAAAAGGATCAGCAGGTTGTGCCAAATAAAAAAAAATCTGTTCTTCATTTATGAATCCTATATAAATATGATGTCCTAACAGCTTTGAAACCTTGATAAAATATAATGTTCCCTCAATTAGTCGAACTGAGTCTAGTGAGGTGAGCAGGCATGTTGGAACGTCTATAAATTTGATGAAAAGGATGTGTCCCCCCTGGACTGGTCACCACCCAATCAGAGAGCAGATTTAGACCAACAAACGTTCGTAATCATATTCAAACCGATGGACAATTTATTGTTTTCAATTTTTATTCTACTCATGAAGCCCTTTGCCAAGATTCACTCAGCGCATCAAAACTGTGGGGGTGAAATGACCAGTTGAAGAATTTGAATACAAAAGTTTGTTAGCCTCAAAGCTTCACCGTGATCCTTTCCACTGGCTGTGAGCCCACTCACTTATTGCGACAAATAACTCCAGAGTAGGCGAATTGCTTCGGTAGCCCCTCACTCACGTTCTCATCCCATAGACTTTTATAATTTAAATAGCCACTCCCACCACATTTCAGTTGTTCAGCCGGGTTCACGCCCATTGTCCTACTTGCTTCCTCTCCTGTCCTTGTCCTGTCCTTCCCTCACAGGGTAGCGCACTACAGCCAAATTAACATGGTGCTAGCAGCATAATGATTTACTTTCCTCTTCTTGCTTTCAGTTAGTGCTTTGTCTTTTGTCTTTTCTCACTCCGCTCAAGAAACTTGATTCTGTTTGACCGACCGACTCTCAATAAATACTAAGAAACCACAGCGGCAGTTTTAAAACTCCACTTTGACACAGTAAAACTGTAACGACACAAAAGGTATTTGGCATCTACAGTCTGCTAGACCTAACAGCCAAACAGGACAAAGAAAAAAAAATAAAAGAATTGGTAGAATAATTGATAGTAAAATATATTAGATAGGCACAGCCCTACAAATGTGCTAAACACAGGGTCATCTAATGGCAAAATCTTCTACTATTTCCATGATTTAATACACTCATGTGCCATAAAATGTTTGGACAGTGCCTCCAACATGAAGTTACAATATTTTTTGGGGGGTAGGGGGAGTGCTTTGCTTATTGTGCTTTATAAATTGACAGATAACAACAAACCAATTCAGAATTCACAGACGGGCCTGCGGTTTTGTAGTAAAATGTAATTTCGTGGTGTTTTGAAATACACCAAAAAAAATATTTCCACTGATTACAACTACATGTCTATCTGTATCTTTATTTGCTGTATTAATGGCCTGTCTGTAGAAACAGTCAGTGAATGTCATAATATGTGAAGAAAGTGGAAGACGGTGTGGTTGCGCGAAGGTCTTGTGTTTCATATAATGGGTATTATCAAGTTGACCTTCAACCCTTTAAAACCTCGAGATTGGTTTCAGCGAGAGCCAATTCCAACCAATCTGCGACCACTGTCTACCTGAATTAGTCCAAAAACCACACTTGACCCCCCAGGTCAGTTTTAATCCGAGCCGTGCGGGGCCGGATGTGGCCGAGACGGAGCGGAGCGACCCACTTCTGTCACCGAGCGTGTTGGGGGGTGGGGGTGCGCTTCGTAGGGGACACAAAACAGATATGTCATAATGATGTTTGAAAATGAGGGGCCCCATAACATCTCCCCACCGCCAGCGGCTCTTCACCCCGTTCTAATTTGGTATCCCTAAACTAAGCCAGAGTTTTCCCAAACTTTGGGAACCAATTATGTGCTCGTAGGTGTACACATCAGATGATTGCAGCACCAGGGATATTATGGTAAGCCAGTGAATGACTGAACTTCGACCCTGATCTGACATCTCTGCTTCACTTCAAAGCAATCAAGAGAGCTCTGTGCTGATTGGCTGCGTTGAGTACGGGCTCAGCAAGCTGGGAGAGTTTTTTTTTTTTCTTCTTCTTCTAAATGTCAATTAGCGCTCAGACTGAACCTGCATTTCAACTCCATGTTTCTGAGTTGGCGAGAACTCAAAAACTATCCAAATATAACAAGCGCTGCCTTGAGATACTGCACGAGTTGATTTTGTTCTGGGTCCGCGCTTGAATCCCAAATTACCTGTTCCTTTTTAAATGAATGGAAATTCCATTCATCTGTTCAAAAACAATCATTTTGGTGTTTGTGTTTTTACTAATGGCACGGTGGATCAGCAGGAAAGCGTTGGCCTCAGAGTTTTGAGGTCCCGGGTTCAATCCCAGACCTGTCTGTGTGGAGTTTGCATGTTCTCCCTGTGCCTGCGTGGGTGTTCTCCGGGCACTCCGGTTTCCTCCCACATCCCAAAAACACGCAACATTAATTGGACACTCTAAATTTCCCCTAGGTGTGATTGTGAGTGTGGCTGTTTGTCTCCATGTGCCCTGCAATTGGCTGGCAATCAATTCAGGGTGTACCCCGCCTCCTGCCTGTTGACAGCTGGGATAGGCTCCAGCACTCCCCGTGACCATCGTGAGAATAAGCGGCTAAGAAAATGGATGGATGTTTTTACTAAAGAAAAGTATTGCAATATTGCGCTTAATGTAATGACATAATTGAATATAATGTGTGCACAGTTTGCACATTATCATTATATGCTGCAATTCAAGTCACTCTCCAGTTTCTTCTGAATGTGATATGTATATGTTCTGTAATATTTGTCATTTTCCATAGACAATTAAGCATACTGCAAATACCTTGGTATTATTATATGTGTCTGCATGCGTAGCTCCACTGTTTGTGTTCAAATATTTGTTGCTTCTAAAAGAGCGACTATCAATGCTGTTAGCGTGTCAATAGCAGTTTCCGTTATTTGTAGCTAAACGGACTCTTATCAGCCAAAGCGACACGTTTTTTTTTTAAGTACAAAATGGGTACTTCTATTTTGTTTTGACAATAAACTTCAAGTGGCAGTGGCATTAAACAGCTTGAAGCCTCTTTTTTGGAGGAATTGTTCACTATTTGCTAACCGCTGCTTCTTGTCAAACGAGTTAATTTGAGTTCGTACTCTATCTCAAGGTAACGCTCACAACTCAAAGCAAAAACTAAATGAAGACTTAAAAAAAATAAGGTTGAGTCACTCTTATCTCAAGGCACCACTATTTTCCCACTTTTGCAGTCCCCTCCCCACCCCCTTCTCTCTCTCTCTGAAACGGCAAGCGTGTCATCAGTCATGCAGTGAGAGGAGCGCAGGTTGTTTTCCTGTTCATAAATACACCTGTGCCCCGCAACGCGCAAAAAAAAAAAAAAAAATGTGATGATGAACAGACGTTCTAACTGGGGAAATAAGTTGCTCTTTTGGAAGTGGCAGTAATCCGGCCACTCCAAACTCTGCCTACAAAGAAATAAACACAGACATTATAAAGCGCTCTTTATCCCTCACTGACTATTCCCATAAATGCTTTAATCACTACTCCTGGGGGAGTGTTGTGTGCATGTGTGTGTGTCCGTCCTGTGATGTCCGACTGGTCTCAATGCTGCACAGATGGGTCTATTTAGCTGCCAAGCGCGCCTGTAATTTACCAACATTTATTCCCTTCGCTCCCCCCCGGCCCCCCTCCCACCAGTCTTTAGTTTTGCACTTCTAATTGGACCGAGCGCATTTGATCAGGAGGACTCGCAGACGTTTCGCAGCTACGTTGTCTTTCAGGAATCCGATGATGAACCCTTTGAGGGCAACGGGCTAAGCTTTCACTGGTTTTCAGTTGGCTGAAGTAGCTTCAACAATCTTTCCAACCCCCCCTCACACACAAAGTCTCCTCCCTTGCCGCTGTTTCTCTGGTTAAAGTTGGGAGAAGATCCAGAGAGAGCTGGTGGTGCTCCAATTCATACACACTAGACATCTCAGTGGTGATTAAAAGCAGCTGAGTGTGAGGAAGTCTGCGTGAGAATGCCCGCCTTTATCTGTTTTGGTGCTCAAAACCGAGGTCAGTGGCGTCAAGGATTTTATTGCCGCGATGTCGCAACGTCACATCACATTAACTTCCAGAAGCAGAGAGTTCCGTTTTGGGTCTTTAAGGTTGTTACTGGAATCGCTTTTCTTTTATTTCTCCTCGCCTCGTTGTGTCTTTACCGAAAGCAGCAATCTATTTTCCCCTCTGATTTAAGAGCAGTACGGTATGACAGGTGGACTTTTGGTCTGCCTCTGAGAGTTTTACACGATAAAAGGAATTTCTTAGTACTAAATTCTGAAAAGCCTCAGGTTTCAGTGGTTCAGTTGTTTATGATCTTCATTTCCTTTATTCGTCAAAGTCTTTGTAACCACTGCCGTAGAAAGTAAATATATGAGTTCATATTTTATTACAAGAATTTAATACAATTAACACAAACATAACAGTACTTTGGAAGTACTGTGCAGCCCTCCATAATTAGTATAAAAAGAGCACATATTGAGGGAGATGCTTAAAAGGCTTCTTTTTGTAATCAGTTTACTTTTTTCCTTTGAGATTTTAATAAGTTTTTATACTGTAAATATTTTACAGGAGTTGCATAGTTGAAAAATAGCAATTTACTTTGCATGAGTAAACCAATTTGGTGTAAAATAGTATTCCCAAAAAATTGTACAATTTTAAATTAAAAAGAATCTAAGTATGCATAATAAAAAAAGGGCATATTTTCAAGGAATGACCCCAAAGTTGTTGTTTTTTTTTTTAAACCGGAATCAGTATGTCTTCATTCACATTGTTATACATCCTGTAGTTGCAAAAATGTATCAGGGTTTTGTGATGCTAAAACTTAATATGGACAGACTTACAGTATAAGGTATATTTTTGTTAATTTGTGTTTGTTTGCTGTCTGTTATGATAATTTAGTTTGAATTCACATTGAAGCACTGTGTTTGCTGTATTTTAAAAGAATCTTTTAAAAAAGTCAATTTTGGGCATGTAATTAAGTTACACATCAGATATCAGTACAATGACAGAAAATTAATCAAAATAATTACTACAGTATGCTTGTAATATTTTGTAGTGTTGAAGGCAGCTATGTTACTTTTAATTATAATAAATACATTTTAAGACAACAATATGGCAAACTTGAACTCAATAACTCCTGCTGTTTTAAAATTCTGGCAAAAAAAAAAAAAAAAAAGAAATCCATGAAAAATGCAAATCCCCGAGTGGTGTGTGTCACAGCTGGACACTTACGGATGTAACACAGTGCTAAAGCGTCGTATCACTTTGTAATAAAACCACGTGATGTTGCACAGCACGTTTCCATGGTTACCAGGCAATGTCATCATCATAACTGTGAAGCTTGAGGATCAGGATGATGACAGGAGTACAGAACAAATATGGTGGTCTTCTCCATGCTCACAAACATTTCTTCCACTTGCATGCGTGTGTGTGTCTTGGCGCACGTGTCCAGTCGGTTTCCCCTTCAATGGATCAGATATCCTTTAACACTGAAACCACATTGGTTTATTTTTCTTGTCTTTAAGGAATAGAAATGCTCTTTCTGTGCGCGGCGACTGTACGTGTGTATTTGTGTGTGCGTGTGGATAGAAATGTTTTCCTGCTCATGCGAGAAGTGGTCTCAATTACTGCCTTAGTCACAAGTGGAAACAGATGGCAGAAAATGATGGGAGACAAAGTTGCTCTGTGTGTTACCTCCTCATACACGCACGTGTACACACACGATCCTTCCCCTGTGAGCACCTTCGCTCGAGAAAAATCGGGTTTCTACTTTCATATGTGCGGCACACGCACAAGACAGTGCGCCAGTCATCCTGACACAGCTCATCACTCATACTCAGTCGGACTTCAAAACAGAACTTGTAGGTTGTGCTGCACCGCACTTCATTGAACGTGAATCCAGTTCCCCACCCCAAAAAAAACTTGGGGACTGAGATCTTGTTTATCCATGGACCGAGCCATGAAATAAGACCATCCTGGAGTTGTGTGTTGATGACATCAAGCTGCTTGGTATAGCGTTAAAAAAGGAGGCTTCCTCTCGTTCCTTTCACGTCCTGCGCTTACCTCAAGTATTTCCGCTTTCATTCATCTTCCCATTTCTGTTTTCCCTCTTCTTACCTTTTTCAACAACCTTGCCATGATAGACACCACTTCCCATGTGTTTACTGTAAAATCATAAAAATGACATCAAGTTGTGCCTGAGCACAACGCGGTAATCCAACTTTGCTATGTCTCTTACGTTCAGTGGGAGGAGATCAGCGTGATGGATGAGCGGAACACGCCGATGAGGACGTACCAGGTGTGCAATGTCATGCAGGCCAACCAGAACAACTGGCTGCGGACGCGCCACATCAGCCGGGAAGGAGCCCAGCGCGTTTACATCGAGATCAAATTCACCCTGCGCGACTGCAACAGCCTGCCTGGCGTCCCCGGTACCTGCAAAGAGGTTTGTGTCAATTCACATACACACGCAAGCAACACAGATCAGAACTGCATGTTCCAAAAGAAAAAAGAAAAAAATCACAAGCCGGTATTATAAAGAAATAAAATAAGCACATGAAAATGCGCTTTTTCTGATATACAGCACCTAAAATACGTTTTCAACTTTTACAATTTGAGTCTTTTTTTGTCACTGTTTGAGCCACATCAGCTTACCCCCCCCCCCATTAAAAACAGTACAGATGTCGGCAAACCAAATTGCAAAGTGAGATCAGAAACATGAACACCAATTCTCGTGCATAGCTATTATTTCCTTCAACAGAAATATTATTGAAGTTTCCTAATCACTTAATCATTTGAAATGTGATGCACAGCTGAGCGTTCTACTTGGATGCTGTTTTGGTGGAAAATCTTGTTCATGTTCCTCAACCTACTCTGAACAAAAATGTAAATGCAACACTTTTGGTTCTGCTTGCATTTTCATGAACTAAACCCAACGATTTCAGAATTTTCTATGTACACAAAAGGGCTAGTTCACTCAAAACCACTAATCAAGGATGCCGAAAGGAGCTCTACAAATATCTTGGAAGCTGAAATCATCCCAGTTCTTTCATGGCTCACAGACTGAGCATGTCTGGCACGCTCTGGATCAGCGTGTTCCAGTTCCTGTCAATATCCATTGGAAATCAGTGCACCAACATTGCACAGGCTAAAATTAATTACCCGATCAACTCTATGCAAAGGAGATGGTTGGATTGCGTGAGGGAAATGATGGTTACACCAAATTCAACCTCTCTGGACATTCCCAATGCAGTATTGGAGCACATTTTTAGTGTCCTTTTATTCTGGCCCGCCAAAGGCACACCTTTACAAAAAGATAGGCGGATAGGCCACACCTGGGAGGAAAATGGATTATCTCAGCAAAAGACAAGCGCTCACGAACACAGCTATAGACACATTTGTGAAGCATTTATGAACAAAGTAGACCTTTTGTGTACATACTAGAAAAAGTCTTAAATATTTCAGTTCAGGACATAAAAAAATGGGATTTAAACCAAAAACCTTTATATTTTCACTCACTATAAATATTACAATATTAAAGTAATAACTCTGACAATGTTGACTTTTGTTGCAGTTGTCTGTTAAATATTCATACCCAACGTTGTGTCTGGTAAGCGTATTTCAAGTTAAAAGCATGATAGCCTGACTGTCCAGTACATGAACGAGTTGAGTTCTGAGGAACCTCCCAAAGTCGTCGTTTTGAAGAACAGTAAAAAGACTTTTTTTTTTTCGTTTGTGGGTGTAGATCAATTGCGTAGCCGTGTATTTCATTTGAAACAAGTCAATATTAGATAATATCTCTTGCAGTCTGGCATTAAAGAAAATATGATAATTAATTTGATAAAAATGTCAGACTAAAACATTCTGACATTTATGCAGTTGAACAAATTTACCTTTTAGCGTGCCTTGAGCTAAATCAAATTAGATATATTGACTCTGTCTGACCTTTATCTAGAATTAGTTCCAATTAGATGCTGTTGTTTTACATTCCTTGGGCAGAGTACTGAAGAGTAAAGTTTTCACAAAGTTGAAACAGTAGCGAAGGCAAAGTGTAAATCCTCCGGCAAACATTCATCAGACATCATTTGGAATGTGTGGAAAACTGAATCAAATGAGTAAATTCAAATGAAATTTGTTTTCAATAACATGATCAAAGAGATACAATATTCATTTAGTGACAGTGTGTTTATTATTGGAAGGATTGCAGTGTAACATAATACATTTGTGTTTCTTACGATACGTAACATGTAAGAGTGACCTCGCTTAACTACAATCTAGAGATAAAATTGTAAGATAACATGCAGCACGGCTCTCAACCAAACTACAACTACGCTTTTTTTTTTTTTTCCGGGACGTGATTATGCAGACATACTTAATTTGGAGAGTACTGGGTAGAGTAAATGAGTTCAGTGCTTAGTAGTGCAAAGGGGGGGGGGAAAGCATTTTTCAATATTATATCTCTCTTTATCTTTTCAATTCCAAAAGCATAAGAAACAATGTTCCAGAGCCTCTTTCTGGACCTCCTCGTATATTTTAATTTTTGATACTGGTATATATTTTTTCACAAGCCCCCGCTCAGCCGTATCTGTGATTTTTACTGCTCCTCTGTATACACTTCACTCCACTTAGTCCGTCTCCTGCGCTCCGTCACTGACATAACATCTTTTGAATGAGTAGTGGAGAGATTATATGAAATTGCACAGAGCAGCGTTTTCAAAGAGCTGCAGATCGTCTGTGACTAGTTATCGAGACAGATGGACTGACGTGAGAGGAGAGGACGGCGAGCTTGTTAAAATTTCACATTGGGTGGACTGGTGTGTGCCCAAGGGTTCTCAAAATATACAGTAATACATCTGTAGAAGTTGATGTAGGTGGTTTGTTTTGCAGACATTCAACATGTACTACTATGAGTCGAACAACGCCAACTTGTGGTTCATCAAAGAGAGCCAGTATGTCAAGATTGATACGATTGCTGCAGATGAAAGCTTCACGCAGGTATGGATCTAAAAATTCGCACACAAACAAACAATACAGTATTTGCATGTGGGGGGGGGGAATAGTGGCATATTAATTCAGAAAGCAAATTACTGGCATTGTATTTAACAAAACAGTGATCCCTAGCTACATCGCTTTCCATTTTGGGTGAGGTCGAGTGTACAACCTGTAAATGGAGGGTCCTTGGTTCGTATCTCTGCTTGAGCATACATTACCTATGCATGCATGCAGTCAGATGTTTGGTAATGGTCAGAGGGGTTGTAGGCGCAGAATAGCAGCCATGTTTCGTGGTTACACAAGTAACTACCACTGCCAAGTCTGTTTCTGGGATGAAGGAATAATGTGTAAAATTGCAATGCATCTTTGAGTTATATAAAAAGCACCAAATAAATCAAATTCATTATTATAATTACTGTTCATGCGTCTGCTATAAGGCAGTTTCCAGCAGTCTGCCCCAGGGAAATCTATTTTTTGAAGCTATACAGTCTTTAACCATCATTTTTATGGGCGTTTACATCAAATGACTGTCCATGTTCTGAAAGCCAAAACACGTTATTAGTCATGAATTTTTTTTCAAGGTATAATTGCCATTGCGCAGTACTAAAGTCAACACATCAACTAATCAGTTCAACCCCTACTGATGTCTTGATGTAACTGTCAATATATTTGCTTGCTAAATGAGGTGCATTATCTAGTAATGTCTTTCTAATAATGCAATATTCCCTTTCCATAGGTGGATGTTGGCGACCGCGTGATGAAGCTAAACACAGAAGTGCGCGACATCAGCAACCTAAGTAAAAAAGGCTTCTACCTGGCCTTCCAGGACCTGGGCGCTTGCATCGCTCTGGTTTCGGTCAGGGTCTTCTACAAGAAGTGTCCACTGACTGTGCTTAATCTGGCCCAGTTCCCCGACACGATAACAGGGGGAGACACAGCCCTGGTCGAGGTACACGGAGCTTGCGTGAATGCCTCAGAGGAATTTGAGGCTCCAAAAATGTACTGCAGCGCAGACGGAGGCTGGCTGGTTCCTATCGGGAGGTGTGTGTGTAAACCGGGCTTCGAGGAGAACAAGGACATCTGCCAATGTGAGTGGAGTGTTCGTGTCTGAGATATGTATGTGCTTTGGCTCTCCTTGGTGGGAGGATGGCATGGTGGTGTATTCTGGTAAGCAGTGCAATTAGTGTGCATATTTGTGTGACTTTGTGAGCGCCGTCCTTTCGAAAAGCCTCCCTCAACACAGACAGACCTTGCAAAGAACTGTGGGAGTTGCTTTGAGGCATCTTCTCCTCTATTTAAGAGTTTTCTGTTTGTGTTTGTCCAGCTTGAATATCTCATTTTCCCTGCTGAGCCGAGTAGCGCATAGTGAATGTGTTTGAGAAAGTGTTTATTGTTGTGTGTCTGTGTTTGTGTTGAAAGAGAAAAAGGTAGGCCTGAGGAAGACGGTTATTGAGTCGTAAAACTCCACAGATGGCATGTGCAATGTGCGCCGTGTTTGTGTGGCTGCATGTATTTGGGAGCGCAAGCTCTATTAGATAGACGCCTTCCCACCGTGTCCCCACAGGCTCACTTTCCTCCAGGAAAGAAAAACAAAACCATAGCTATTTATCCTCGCAAACTTGCAATCCGAGCGCGTAGTGCAATCGCAGTTGTTTTGGAGAAGCGGCCGCCAAGACACCTTGGCAGTGGGGCCTTAGAGACGAGCGAATAAGTACAAGCTGTACACTGCAGCCTGCACACTGGTAATGTGCACAGATTGTGCCGGAACGCTGGCTGCATCTCAATCGCAGTTGAGCTTCGCGTCTGTCTGGTGCTTGTTTTATGACGGCCGACTTTTGGGATTTCGCTTCTCACTCCGTGGCGGTCCCTTTCCCGACGTTAAGGTGTACACTCTACAGGCAGTCGTCTATTTATGACCTATGCGGCTTAGGTCTGTTCAACTTTATGATAGCGTTTACGACTAGGTCGTCACTTGCATACAGTCAGTTGCACGACTTTTATTTCCATTTAATGTCCACTATTTCACTATCACGGTGATTCCAAACCATTGTGCCATGAGAAATCATGTATATTGGTTCATCTATCTATGACAGCTACGTATGATCACAGCCCAAACAATTCAACGCTCTTCCATTCGTTGAGAATAAGAATAAATGAATATTAAGGTGTTTGTATTTAATTAAACAGGCCTGGATTTCACATTGAGTAAGTAAATGTGTCAATAACTTGAGATTTGATCATCATTATTTCATTATATACAAGTACTTTACTGTTAGCACTGTGACATTTGTGTTTGGTGGGGGGCTGGGTGACTTTTCTAAAATAAAATATGAGCCATGGCTCAACAAAGGTTGGGAAATACTGTACTAACCTACAGTATAGCGTGTCTGGCAAGAGACTCTCACTACTCTATCATGGAGTCCTGAAAAAGAAGAGGGGGGGGGGGGAATCTTGGCCAAGTTATTTGAAATGAAGCTCTTTGAAGATAGGGAAGATGTCTTCCAAATGATGAATCCACAGGGAAATGAAAAAAAAATGCAGCAACAACACTTTCCACTCTTCTGGGAAGATGGAACAAGGTACTGTTATGCTCGTAGCTTTACATGCCCTGGTAAAATTTGTAGAATGTGTGTAGAATTTTTTAAGGAAAAGAATCCTAGGGCTTAATTGTGTTTAATCTGGAAAAAGAAACCCTCACATTTGTTGCTGATTCATCCAGAAGAACATTTGTGAGGTGTCAGGTGACTGATGTGGATGATGGAAAGGAGGTCAGGACCGAGGTTGTGGTTCAGAGACATTCCTTCGATTGCCTTTGTGTCCTGGTTAATGCTGGAACGGGTCCGTCTTGAATTCGTTTCCACAAAGTTGAAAACATTGAATAAGATTAGCTCTTGGTGAGAAGAAAAACTAATAGCGATAACGTAGCCCATCTAAGATTGGACAAAGTCCCAACAGTTTTGCCTTTGTGGCATCTCCAATGGTGGAGCGATGCAGCAAAGCAGTTGACCTGAATGACCCCTGTGACCTCAAAGGCTTACTTGCCATGTTTTAGTAGACTGCTGAGAATATAACAAGTGACCTTCCACCTTGAACAAGCTGGCTTCAATTTAATAATACTGCACGTGTGTGGGTGTGGATGTTGTTGTCACATTAATGAGGGAGTCACATTGATAGACTAAGGTCATAGCGTAGGAATCACATGACCTTTGTGTTGTATAATAACTTCTGGTGAGTGGATTATTGGTCAACAGGCTTTTATTGTTGCCTATAAATCCTTCTTGGCTCGAGTTCAAGTGAAAGCATATTTGCTTATGTGGTGATTATTCTACGAACAATCAACGGGTATTTGCCAAACAAATTTAATTCCCTCGAGATGATTAGAAGCATATCGGCCGTAAGCTTTCCTTCACCGCCTACTCAATTAAAGGGAATATATTTTGGGCAATTCAGACATTGTATTTTGCACATGGAATCAACATGCAAAACATTAGGACCACCTGCACGATGTAATGAGATCCAAATTAGAAAAAAGAAGCAAAACTGATACGGCTTAGCTTTGGTGGGTTGCGTGTGTTAGCAGGATGGTGTCAGATTTCATCAAATAAAATTTTTTGACTATGAGAGCATCCTGAAATTACAGTAATTTGGGTAAGATAATTGTAAGGGAGCAGGATTAGGCAAATAATACCAATTTACTTTTAACTGTGATCCAAATCAGGATTGTTTGACCTCAGTAGTGTGTGTCATGTAGTTTTTGGTAATAAACTCCCTCTCTGACACTGTCACTCCAAATTTTACTTTCATACTGTACTGATCACTATAAAGTGCCTTTGGTGTCCTCATTAAAATCCCTGATTCATCATGGACATCTAGCAGAATAATCATGTTCATGTTTTTTCTCTTCAAATGTTCTTTCTTCATTTATATCATTTTTTACCCATAAAATGTACATGATTGTGGCATGTCGTATAGATCCTTATGCTCATGACAGATTGTGTAATAAGTGATTAAATAATAAGAAATCATTTACATGGTTTTATTGTTCACAAGTTATTTGATAACATGAGAGATTTTGATCAGGTAGATTCCATTTCTATAATCATATTGAACATTGTGCACTGTCACTGAAATTGCTGTCATCATGGAACAACAAACGACATTTTCAGCATTTTCTCTTTCTTCATTCAAGGGTGAAACAGTTGATTGTTGTATGATATTTACACCGAACAAATTTACGTCATATCTGTAGTTGGACGTTCTCAAGCTTAACATGTTCCCTCAGTCAATCAAATATCCAGAGGTATAAAAAAAAAATTGGAAATGTGAAATACATTTGTTAAACGGTACACAGAAACAGAAAATTTTACTTTTGAAATGGGGACGTCTCAAAGGTACCTCGTGGTGATATTGACTCATAGGCATAATGTGTGTGCAAATATATAACTAATTATAATACAGCACTCAACATAGAGTGCACATCAGTTGTGGAAAACCTTGAGCTTTCTTTCAGAATCAATATTTTCTATATCGCATTGTACTAATCCTCACACAAATGTTTACCATTGATTGCAACTGAAATTTGGTGCACAGCCAAAAATGTCATTGCGATCACTGCGAAAGGGATAAATACATTACTTTTTAGAGGACGTGCGCTCGTTTGCGTTAAGCACTGTATCCGCAACCAAGCCGCATTCCAAAAAAAAGACATGAGAGGACGCATATAGAAATGTGAGCTAGTGCGTTACGCTTTAATGTGTCCCACCGAGAGGCGGCCAGGTTGTGCCGCGTCCTCTCAGACCTCTGCGGTGGCTCTAAACAAAATGTTCCTACCCTGACACATTCTGAAGGTACTCCACTGGGAACACACACACTGCTAATGCATTTAAATCACCCTCTCGCGCTTGCTTTCACACAAAGGGTTGGGGGGTGGGGTGGGGGGATGGATGGGCATTTGTGACTGTCATTGTGCAGGTGAACAAGTCTAGTAATGGCCACTTTGAATTCCTTCTCTCTTGTTCCTTGTTGCCATTTAGCTGCTTTGCTGCTCATTGTTTTTTTTTTTTTTTTTGCTAATGTTCTGTGTGGATCTCCTCCTTTTTGGCCCCTTGAGCTGCCTCATTTTGTCTCACTGTTTGTCTCTGACTCCCATCCGCTCTCCCCCATAGCTTCCCTCTTTGTGTCCCCATCGCTCTTTCTCTCTCAGTGTGGGGCGCTAATGGAATCATTACTAGCCTTTCTGTGTTAGACAAACAGCAGACACCTCCAATTACTGCCCCCTTTTCTCCCTGCAATCCCCCCTTTATTCTACGAGTAACCTCGCTCTGGTGTCTCTCTATAATAGGCTTTGTCTTCCCCTACAGTCCTCACCAGTTTCTTATTATATTGTCTTCTCTTTTCCACCTTGCTGTGTTTCATCCATTTCGCTCTTTTTAAACATGTGCAGATGTCTCCCCATCTTATTATCAAGTCTTGCTCCTCACTAGCGTACTTGTAGCCAGGGTCAATACCCCTACCTTCATTAGACCATTCAGGGCTCGATACTCCATATAAATAAGTCTTTTTGTTTGCAAAGATCCTGTAAAATTCAGTCCATTGTGTGCACTGTTACATATAAGCCTGATCCATGAAATACATTTTGAGAAATAGGAACCTAGATTATGATAAAAATAAACAGCAGAAAACAACACAGTGGTAAAAATACTGCCATTGTCACAACAAAAATATGCACAACCAAAATAAGGTTAAGAATCTCAAGATGTTGTTTCTTCAACATCGTCTTATTCACTGAATCCACTGAAATCACCACATTTTTGGCATGATGAACGTGTGCGTTTGAGTAGGCAACTGTGAATACAGCACAGTTGGACCGTGAGATATGAGTGACTCACAATGACGCTAACTAAACAACTAAAACAAAAGGAAAGACATGATGTTGAAAATAACGCCATAACTTGGTTTTAGTCTGTTTGCTTAATGCAAACACAAAATGGGAAATGCCAAAGACAGGCTAACAATTGTAATCTTTGTGGCAGTTAGAACTCAGCAACTGATATTTCAACACAAACAGTGCAGCAAGACCTGACAGCAGAAAATATAACAATACTCCCAGGCATCTAGTCTGTATTCTCTGCAACAACTGATTAATATTACACAAGTTTAGAGAGTCACTTACAGTAGTTGTGAAACTCTTCTTCATTTGTGCCTGCATGAGTGTATTGTACTGGCACTGGTGGTTTACTTGCATTCAGCATACAATTAATTAATCAATATGCACAAACCTTTAAAATATTAAAACCTGTTTTATTATGTTATTATATTTCTTATAAAGTACAATAATACAGTGTGGTATTTAGATTTTGTTGGTGGAGAAAAAACAAAGTTTCTTTTTTTGGTGGGGGGCTGGAATGGGTTAACAACATTGCCACTTGTGTCAATGGGGAAAGAGGATTTGAGGTAAATGTTCATGGAAGTAATTATTCATCTCAAGTGACTGCTGTTCTGATACAAATGATTCCCTGTGTGCAGATTTGATTGTAAAAGACGAACAATTAATCAGGATTTTGAACATTGTGGTCAATGAAAAATTCATCAACAGTTAAATTGACCTTAGTGCATTATAGAGGAGCTAAAAATGGACGAAAGTGAATCGCTCCTGGGATCAGAAAGAAAATAGATCGCGAATAAGCCACATCTTTGTTCAAGCTGCAGGGGTTAAAGCTGGTGAAAATAGTTGATAGGCTTATAGTTTGAACTTTACTGGAATATCATGGCTTAGACCTCAGCGACCTCATAGCTGACTAGTGCTAAACGACTTAAATAGGGCTGCGGGTGTGTGCTGTAAAGTGAGTAGAAATCAGTGAAGTAGGAACAAAGGCACTCAAGAGTGTCAAGTCGCTAGTTGCTAATCTGACTTTTAGAATTATGACCATGCATGACTGCTTCCACACTTACCGCTACATGTGCTTTTACTTTTTGAATGCTGCAACTTCACGTCGCCTCACACTGAAAGCTCTAACCACGTCATCAGGTCGTTTAGTAGTGAGTAGCTAGATAGAGCTCGTGTAACGCTGTTATGTCCGTGTTATATCACTCACGTGTGCCGTCCGTGAACTGAGGCGTGCTAGGAAAACAACACTGTGGCTCTATCACCTGAAATCATACTGATGCGCTTTGTCACTTCATGGGGACTCACGCACACTCTCTCCCTCCCACTCAACCAACATTTGCACACTCCAGGAGGCCATCACCGCGTTCAGACAAGCTTTTTTTTCCCCCCTCTCTCTCTTACACATTCTGTTCCCAGCTACCATTACTGCATCCGTTCTTGCTTTCCGCTCCTTCGCCGTCTGCTGCTTTCTCACAGCTGGCAGGAGGCATAGTAAAATCTCTTCTCAGACCTCTTTAAGCCCAAGAGATACACGCTGAAGGGCAGGAGTGTGTGTTTGTATGTGTGTTCTGTCCTCTTCTGTGGGTCTGACAGCACCAATTACTTCCTCAGATGGAGGAAAGAGAGGAGAGAAGGACAGACACCTGTCACCTCAACGCAAGTCCTCATAAAATCTCTTCCCACTCTCTTTTCCTGAGGATGCAGCAGTGCTAAACTTCTTTGTGGCTCTACTATTTTGTTGCATAGACCACTGTAGCTACCATCTTTTTCCTCATGCATTTCATCTCACATTTAAGAGCACACACAGAGGACACAAAGTTTCATCGGGATCCACAATTTCTTATGAATCAAGAGAACAAAGTGTTGTATTATCCGATAAAAAGCACTGCAAATTACAACGTGGTCTGATGAGGTTTGACACAAATGTGTCCTCTCAAACACGTTAAATGGAATTTTCTATGTTATATTTATTTTGCTGTCAAATGCTGCCCAATTCATGAAACTTGATTTGAGATTATACCTTGAGAATGTGCATACAGACAGCAGGGATGTCATCCACATAGCAACCCTGCCGATCGTGTGGGGATCCATGAAGGCAACTGTGTGTGTGTATAATAGTGTATAATGTATAGTGTTACAATATTGTAGTTAGCTGTTGTGTGTATTTTAGTTATGGATAGTTAAGAGTCTAGTGTGTTCCACTTGTTTTATTGGTCATTACTAAAACAAAGGCTGAAAATTGATTTATACTTTTGACATGCCCTCTGACTGAACCAAGTTTCTTGGTTATTGACTTGCCTTATGTTCCCAAGCACTGTGTTTAGTTAATGATAAATACCCCCTGCCTGAGCATGAATAGCATATTTTCTTTTTTGGGTCAGTGGACTGTCTGCATGGAAACTGGAAACTGAAATATTTGAATTTGAACGGTTCTGGGAGAACTAGAATGTTAGTCCCTGTTCCCATTGGTTCTCAATTCTCAATGCCCTACCCTAGTCAGGTGACCTTGTGTTATGCTTCAGACAAAATATCACCTTGTTAGTCACAATTTTGAAGTAGGTGGACACAATCGAAGGACAAACCCCAGAATCCGCTCTAAATCATGCCCCCTAGAGACATCACTATAAATTAAACATGTATAATTTAATTGGTAAGGTTTCTTGACTCTAAAACCTTCAAGGTTCCTCTTGGACACCCACTTCATCCTCCAACACATAGTTTCATTGAAAGTGACAGATAAACCAACTACTATGAAAACATATGCTCCTTGGCAGAGATCCCGTCTTTTAAGGGCTGGCCATGTCCAAAAGTCAGGCAAACATCACTTTTACGTGCCGTAAAGTCCACTTGGCTGCGGCTATGAGATCATAACTTCAGGGAGGCAGCGTTAAGGTCTGCGCAATTTCATTTCCAGAAGAGTTTTGGAAAATGTCGCCCAAGCTGTGCAGGGAATTTAGCTTTCCATTTGTTCAGTGACCGGCCACGATCAAAGGGCTGCGTCTCAGCTGTTAGGACAATCAGACTTTGGTTGTGACCACAGACCCGAAGGGAAAGAAAACTGTTTATTCACAGCGAAAAAAAAAGAAACGACCTAAAGGTTATAAGACATGGATTCAGTAAAGCTTTAATCAAGATATGTAGTTAAATGCACAAGATAAAAGATTGTGCACTTAAAAGGGATGCACGCGCGCACACACACACACACACACACACACACACATACACACACACGCACATCAAATGTTATAAGAGGATTTCAGCCTCTGTTTGCAATAAAAGGTTTTAGCAAAGAACAGATGTAGACTAAGACTAATCTTTACACCTGTAAAAGAGATTGAGCTCATTTCAGGGAACTGCATGCATGTGTGCGTGTGTGTGCGCGTATGTATGTAAAGCTCAGTGGGGAACCTGCTTCACTTCATTGCCTCTCCCACACAGAACCTGAACTCTGCCTCCATCCCACTAGCAGTGAGTGTGTGTTGTATGCTCAGTAAAGTGAGCAATTTTGTGTTCAACTGCGTACAGACGTTTGAAGGTCAATGCCCCCCCGCCCCACATCCACTTTTCCATGTTCACACACATGCTGTTCTTTGGTTTTTGTGCTCCTCTCTTGGTGGCAGCTCGGGGAGGTTGAGAGCAGAAAGGTTAGAGGAGGTAGGGAAGGGGTGGCAACAAAAGGATTTAAACAGTGAGTCAAGAAGCTCTTGTGAGTATGCACTAGATAAGATGGACATTTTGCAAAACTTTGGGAATGATGCAATTAAGCTGTTGAAGTAGTAAGGCCGACCACACCTGACTATTTACTATAATTTCATATCGCTGGCAGAATCCTCGCATCTCCCAAACCATCACATTTTAGAAAAAGGTTCAGCCATTAACATTGCATCATGAAAACTAGACTAGTCAGTCACTTTAAAAAAAAAAATTAAAATCAACACATGTGGATCGACCAATAGTGTAGTGCATATTTGGAATAAATATGAAATTGACCAAATTCTCATGTAGGTTTCTGCCCGATGTTGACGATATGTACCTGTGTCTCGAAAACAAACCGTGGAAAAGGTACCTGTGTGAAAATGTACAAGTGCACTCAATAAATGGAGCAATTGATCATTGCCAACAGTCTTTAAAATATCTACACTTCATTATGACCAGTTTCCACTTTACAGGGCCTTTCCCTCAGTGTGTTCCCACAAAGTCAGGGGCATAGAAATGTCAAAAATCCCAGAAAAATTAAGATTCAGTGAAACTAAATATCTGAACCCTTGATAGATTCATTAATTGATAAGAGGTACGGCCCAAAACTGGAACCAGAAAAAACTAGTTATCTCTGCAGTATCTTCTACATGTCTGTAGAATCCTCTCAACCCTTTTAATCTGTCTGGCAAAATTTTTCACAATACCGCACATAATTTAGCTATTATCTCTTTTTTTTCTACGTCTACCTCACCTTCACCTACCTTTTCTTTCTCCCCAATTCCCATTTCCCCTCCTTTGTGTTTGAAAAAAATGACACACATCATCACAAAAGCTTCGGCTGTCACGGTTTCCTCACCACACAATAGTCGCCGTCTACATATCTATTTGGCCTTGCTGCAGACAATGTCGAATTACGCTCTGCGTAAAGGCTCACGATCACCTGCCACACTCGAGCGTGGTATTGGCCTACTGAAAGCAATGATCATGAACGTGGCTCAGCTCAGTTTTGAGCAGTAGGGCAAGCTGTAAACGAATAAACAGTGAAAACTGAGAAAAGCAGGATAAGAACCGAGAAACTGTTAACACGTGTGTTTCCATCTCCTGGTGCCTTAATATAGCCCTATCCCCCACAGATAGGGGGGCTATGGAAGGCACAGAGGGGAGAGTCCTCTGGGTACAGTCGCCATTAATTGGCTGTGATTCATATGCTGCTGAGTTCCATTTAGTTAAACAAGCGCACATTTCTGTAGTGTTGAGTCAGTTTTAGGTTTGCTCCATTTAAGATCTAAAGGCTTTCCAAGATGGGAGCACAGGAGAGCCAGCATGTCTGTCGAGCAGGAAGCACAGACACAGGAAGGCAGCCATTGACCCTTTACCCTTATTCCCCCTCCCTCTCTTTCTAGTTTATGGATGGTTTCCAGATGTACGATCAGTCTGTCAGAATGATAGGGCAAACGTTAACCAGCAGCAAACATGACATACAAATTTAGCAGAGGTCAAAGTCCAATTTGTTGAGGGTTTAGTTGGTTGAGTGGCTCGCACCAACCAACTCTTTAGAACACACTGATTGGTGAATATGATGTGATGGACGTAAAGTCAGCAGCCACCAAAACGACCGCAATGGATCGAATGACAGCATAAAGTTTCAGCACTGGAAAAAAAAGTGGAGCGCGTGGATAAGAGAACCACTCCAGTCATTATATGAAGGTGCAGGTAAATTTTTTTGGTGTGATCACTGTAGTATAGTTTCACAGCATTGAGACAAAGGGATTTTTGCCATGAAATGTTCTTTTTCCTCAAATGATGAATATGCGTGCTGGTACAGAAGGTGCATTTGTAATAGCTTTTGACTTTTGCGAACAGGAAAGCCATCATTTGTTTTCTTTTCTAGCCGCTGATGAGAAAATCTCTCCAATTAGCAGCAATCGAAACGTTGCCAAAAAAATAAGAGCACAACTATGGTTGATAAATGGCTTCACATCTGATTATTCCTATGTAAATATAGAAAAAAAATACAGAGGACACAAAGAGAGAGTTGGATTTCTTACATAGATTGTGTCAATACTGAGTAGCTGAAGCAGGGAAGCCTAGATTTCCTTTTCCCCAGCCACTTCATCCAGCTCTTCCAGGGCGATCTAAAGGCCTTCCCAAGCCAGCAGGGAGATGTAGTCACTCCTATGTGTCCTGGGTTGGCCTAAGGGCCTCCTTCCGGTGGGATATGTCCAGAACACCTCACCAAGGAGGCGCCATGGGGCATCTTAACAAGATACCCGAGCCACCTGCTCTGGCTCCTCGAAATGCAGAGGAGCAGTGGCTCATGTCTGAGCCTCTCCCAGATGACCGAGCTTATCACCCTCTCTCTAAAGGAGAGCTCAGACACCCCGCGGAGGAAACAACTTTCAGCCGTTTGTATCCGCAATCTTGTTCTTTCTATCCTGATCCACAACTCGTGACTATAGGTGATGGGAGAAGCATGCATCGACCATTAAATTCATACCTTTACCTTTCAGCTCAACTCCTTTACCACAACAGACGTATACAGAGTTCGAATCACTCCAGACACTGCACCGATCCGCCCGTCAATCTCTTCCTCGATTGTTCCCTAACTCAAGAACAAGACGGGATCTTATTCTGAGTCAGAAAGGGCATTCCTTTTCCGACTGAGGACCATGGTCTCAGATTTCCAGATGCTGATTTTCATCACATTGCCACAGTGGATGACTGGTTAGCACGTCTGCCTCATAGATCAAGGACGCGGGTTCAAACACGGCCTCACCTGTGTGGAGTCTCAATGTTCTCCCTGTGGATATGTGGGTATTCCAATATCCTCCCACATCCCCAAAAAATGCATGCTAGGTTAATTGAAGCTTAGAAATTGCCTGTAGATGTGAAAGTTTCTCTATATTTTATTTTATTTTGTGCTCTGGGATTAGCTGGGGACCATCTTAAGACTGGACCCTGACTCTCATTGAGAGTTAGCTGGGATATGGTCCAGCATGCCTGTGACCTTAGTGAGGATAAGTGGTACCAAAAAAATAGACAGATGGATTTTCATCCAAACTGCTTCACACTCTGGAGCAAACCACTTTGCTGAGAGATGAAGATTGCATCTTGATGGAGCCACAACCAGATAATCTGCGAAAAATAGAGAAGTAAGACTGGACCACTCAATGCCTTGGCTGCACCTGGAAATTCTGTCCATGAAGTTAATGAACAGAATCAGTGACAAAGGTAGCCTTGGGAGAGTCCAAACCTCACTGGAAATGTATTCAACTTACTACTGACAATGTGGACCAAATTCTGGCACAGGTCGTATGGGGACCGAAATGCCCATATCAGGGGATCCGGTACCCCATACTCTTGGAGCACATTCCACAGGACCCCATGAGGGACACGGTCAAACACATTCTAAAATTCCACAAAAGACACGTAGACTGGTTGAGTAAGCTCCCATGCACACTTGAGGACACTGGTGAGTGTATAAAGCTTTACATTGTTTTACGGCCAGGACAAAATACCCTTCACTCCATAACCCCTGAAGAGACCATACCAGGGAAGGTGAAGTGTGATGCCCCTATAGTTTGAACAAACCTTCCAGTTACCCTTCTTAAAAATGGGGAACACCACCAAAACCTGCCAATCCATCGCCCCAATATCCATATGATGTTGCAGAGGTGTTTCACCAGGCACCCCTACAACATCCAGAGCCTGCGGGAACTCCGGTCCGATCTCATCCTCCCCTTGGGCCTTGCCATTTTTTGAAATCACAATTCAAAATGCCATATATGGGTCATCTAAAGTAACATCAGTCTCACAGTTGTATAACCATTTATTCAACAGACATTTGAAAACAATTGGTCAAGCACAACATGTATAGGGAGGATAACAATAACCTCATATTTCTTCTTACATAATTTTACATAGATATTACACGTTACATATTTATTCCTGTGAAAAAACAACAGTTATTATTTTACAACTTAAAAGATTTAGCTGTAAATTTCTTCTTTATGTGTCTCTCTGATTCTATTATATTGTTCCCTAGTGTCCCTGGCACATACAACAAAAGTAGAAAGAGAACAGCTAAAGGAATTTTCTAACTTTTCAACGCGGTCAGATGATTTCAGAACGGAACAAAATAAATTCAAATTTAAATAGGTCAAGGCACCACTCTTTTCAAAAAAAGTTTCTTTTTTGTTGGATAAATAGATCAATTCAGAATCGTCACTGCCCTGTTTTTGTTGCAATCCTTCAAGGGTGTAAAAAGGGCTGCTAGACATTGAAATGGCTTGTAATACAGTTTTGTCAGTTGTGAAGCTGGCGTGGTCCTAGGTACCAAAATGGACACAAAGGAATCACTCTCCACTGTCTGCACGGTGCTAAACGGAAGCTTTGGTAGCAAAGCCATTTCAGGTAGAAACCGTTTCCCTCTTGCTGCCATCAATATTAGGCGCTCACTGATAGACGAAAGCAAGCAAGAAGTTGCCTTTCACTTGACAGGTGTGCACTTGTGGGCGCGTTTGCCATACGTGCGCGTTTCCGAGAATTAGACACGGGGCTGTCGTTTAAACCGCCGCCTGAGAGGATGAATTATTGAAAGTCATGAACTGAAAATAACCACGGCAAAGAGGGCACGTGCACAGCTCCTCCCACTCGCACTCAGCTGGTCTGGATGACGCGAGCACTTTGCAAGCCGGCATCATGGGAGACGCGAAACACGTGTGTGCTCTCTGTGGGTTGAATTTAATTCATTTAAGCTACATGTGCACCACGATGACGTTACATGAGCTGTATGGGTGTGCATGTGTGTGTCTGTGTCTAGTTCCATTCAAAACGGGAAAGGTGACGCTTTGGGGTTCTTTCGTCGAAATTGGAAAACGTACAGATGGGAGAATAAGCTATTCAGACTGTGAACCAAACTCCCACCAGACTCCTGTGGGCCTGTCACGTTCTCTCTCTCTCTCTCTCTCTCACTTTCTCTCCTTCTCTTTCTTTCTTTGGTCATCATTTGCCCATGACCCTGACGCACACACATGCATACACACCTGGCATGTGTTTAATCTTTTTTTTAAAGGAGTCCGGGATAATCACCTCGACTTGAAATTAGTGAGCCATCCACTTGGATTACTGCCCAAAAAAAATAAAAGTGTGCATGTATGGGTGTGTGAGTGTGTTTGCCGTAATTACGCTGAAATTGAGCTTTCTGAGCGCGTGCGCGGGTGTGTATGTCCCTGTCAGTGAGAGGGTAAATATTTGTGCAGGAGCTCTGGAGAAGGTCAGGGTCAACGTATGACAGACAATCCACTGGGAAATAAAAAACACACAAACACACGCACAACTCCCCGCCACACACACACACGGAATGAATAGGGTGTCAAAAAAAAAAAGAAAGAACATGAAGCATAGACAGGAGGGCAAACAGAGACCTGTGGAGGAGAAAAACACAGTAGCAGCATCATAGATGAAAGACAGAGATGGACAGAACAAGGATGAAGATGACAAGCTCCATACAGCGGTTCCCCTCCACCTCGCTCGGTAATTGGCTGGCTACAGAGAGGACACACACGGCGTACTCGTGTGCTTGGACATCATGAACCGTTTCATATCCGGTCCTGAGTGGACAAGTCGGAGAAGTCGTATGAAGCCATAAACACTTGAGAGGGTGTGTGTGAAGAGGTGTCAGTCATAACGTGCTTTCCGGACGCCCGCCCCCCCCAACACACACACACACACACCACACACACACACACACAAACCTCTTGCGGGTTCACCTAATTGATGCCATACACGCATCTCTGCTTTACACAATACCCTAATGGCCTTCTTGGAGCACCTTTTTATGTGAATGGAATACAACATTGGAGACTACAAAGGATACAGTTACAATATACAGACTTGAATATAAATGACATAATTATGTGTTTTTTTCCCCTCCCACATCTGGTATAAGATTCTTTTGCCCACATCAAACTTTGCAAACGCTCATGCCCGTTGAAGTCTAAACATACCATCGGAACCGCTGTTCATTTTCTCCATGTGCCATGTATTAATTTACTGTAGATATGCCACAAAAGTATATTTTCTCGCAATGCGGTAGGCACTATATCAATATAAAGTCATCTTGGCATAGTTTTTTTTTCCTGCTGAGATGCGTTTATTGATTCCGCATAATTAAAATAAATGGTTCTCAAGTGACTTCCACATAATATAAATTATTATTGCTGTATTCAGAGTATTATGCATTATATTGTGTATATTTATACATTCATGTATCCGCTTCTAAGTCACAAGTTCCCATGATAAAATGAAATCCAATGATCCATCAATACATGATTCATTTTACATCCACACGATTAGGGACAACTATACAATAAAGATTGAATAATTATTAAATTCGATGTGGAGGAAAATAACAGATTCCTCTGTTACCAGAGTTAAAATTAAAATAATAATGATTAACCACTGTCTTTTATGAAAAAAAAAATCAATTTTGGACTCACCCTTAACTTTGGTACTCCTTGGGAGGTCTTTCACATACTAGAATGTCCTACAAGACCAAAAATGTCTCCTCTCATTTGTAACACCTAAAATAGAACTGAACTTTAACGGCAAGATGACAAACTTTATTGCACTGAAGTATCTATTTTACATTAAAAGAATCTTTCAGCTCGCTGGTGTATTCTCAATTTACTCACAAATTCACGTGGTGTGAAATTTAGGCACGTTAAATTGAACACAAAGCTAATAAACTCATAGGAAGCCACGATTTCTTCTGCTGTATGAACACCAGCAAATGGATATGCAGGATTAATGAACCTTTTGCCATTTAATGGAAGCGCCTTGAATTGCTCTCCTGTCACTATACGTCACTGCCAAAAATAGATGAACATCAGTCACTGTGATTTGACAGGCGCGTATGCACCCGCGCGCCATCGCACTCGCAAATCTGCACAGTTGAGCACGAAAAATTTGTTACAAGTACAAATACATAGATATTGAAAGACATCGCTCATTTTGTGTAGTCTTGACCAATGTTCCGTCTAAACTGCGCCACTTCGCACTTGTCGCACCCTCTAAGCGTGCACAAAAAATGATCCAGCACAGTGAACCACAGCCTGACGACTTATTTATTTATTTAAACATGGAAGCACAGTGTCTCCGATGAGCTGCTGCTCAGCCTTCTTCTACTTCCTAGTTTACCTGACACCGTCCCCCTCCACTCTTAAAGGGGTACACTCATAAGTACAAACAGAACACACACCCGTAACTTTATATGTGTGGGCATGACTGACCATACCCGTACATTTTTTAAATGTGAGTGACTGATGAACATTATATGTAGTAAACAATTATCAGATTCAAATGAAGTGAAAATTGGATAATTACATGTCTCAATTCTCAAAAGTACCTACCCCACTGTAGACGATGCAACTTATGGAAAACTATCCCAACACAAGTTAAAAAAAAACAAAAAAACAATTCCTTTAGGAAGAGAAATCTAATTGGTCAAAGCGAGCCAGCATTATGAGAGCATTTGTGTGTGCATTTTACAAGGCATTAAGCTGTTAAAAATAGGTATGAGGACTTGTCTCAGCAGAGTACTTGACATCTCTATTCCCCACACAGTGATGCAGTCGTACACACATCCGAACGGAGTCACCTTGCATATTCCACTGCTACTTTTCATGAGCTAGCAGGATTCCATGTTTTAAAATATGCAAATTGCTTTGAAACCTTCGAGATGATTACTCTTGAACACGACGCTATTCTCGACGCAGCGTCAGGTGTTGTCAATGTGGGCCCTATGTTTGTTGAGCATGAGGACATGTCAATTCAAGTGTAAACATGTTTCACAGCTATATGCACTTGAGCACAAACACGCACAGAGATGCGACCCCAGTGGCTGCAACGGATGTCACATTTAATCTCATCACATTTCTCCACTGACGCTTGACGTATCAATTTTTGAGTAGCTGGCGTCTGCTAACGCCTGGATAGCATGCACACACGCAGACCTACACACACTTGGCTCTGGTAGCTGTGACACTCAAGGGGTACTAGGTGGGTTCCAGCTTGAAAACCCGTTGCCATGGTGACCATTATGGAGCTCATCTCCTGGGGGCCACCGGGCTTTACGCAACTTCTCTATCAAAAGAATACACACACACGCACACACGCATCTGCTCGTACACGCAATCCAGCTCACACCCACCCAGAAAGACCCACACACACACACACACACTTTTCTCCCTTTTCAGTGCTTTGTGCCAAACCTGGTGGCAAGCCAATGTTTGCCTTGAACCGATTGTCTCAGAGGGCCAGGAAAGGAGCAATTAACGGTCTAACTAGTGCAATGGTCTGGAAGTAGACAAGAGAGCAAACAGTCTCAGCATCCACCTGTTGGAATGTAATTAGAAAGTATTGACTGTGCGCTATTGGCTTTGTGCTTGTGTGCATGTCTGCATTTGCTTATAAATCTTCACAGAAGCTTTAACAACTCATTTCCTGGTTTGCAGAATGTGTACAACTCCTGTCATTTACGCTATTATTATGCTACACTGTGTAAATATCCACACACATAATCCTGAGTACTCCATATTTTGGTCTATCAAGGTAAAAGGACAATGCATTACGAAAAGTGGTGCCTTGACTTTTGAGATATACCTGACCTGATGTCATCTTGCCAATTTTTCATCAATAGTTGCAAGCAAAAATTTTGGTAACAAACTTCACAACAGGCAGCAGATAGAAAAATATTCTTTTAAAGAGTTCAAGGGCTTGCTTCAAGTGCGTTACTATACCGTAAGATCATATTTTCAGTTAGAAATAAAAATATGCTGCCCCCTCTTGAACCTTTTTTTGTGCTTATCCAAATTGGCATTTTGGAGGATTCAATGTACTTTTGTACAAAGTCACTACATTTAGCATAATGTTTATTTGTGGGGAAATTTTGTGAGGATGTAAACGCCCAAAATTAGCAAGGTAGGACCCTACAAAAAAAATAAAAAACATTAAAAATCAGCAAAAATTCCTTGTTAATTGAATGTGATGATTTTTTTGTTTTTTTGGCAGCATTCGTTGTGTCTGAATAAATGGGGATAAAGCTTTGCCATCCTGTTCATTTGTTATTCTTTTTCAGGTACTAAATTGTTAATGTGTGCTCCCCAATAAACTGTTGTAATAATTATAAACAATTTTATTTAATATTGGGCTTGTGGTTTTCATTAAACCAAGAATAAATATAAATAACTGAACAATATTGAAGGGAAAATAATTAAAACCGTCTAGTTTCCCTTCTGCACTTGAGTCAAACTAATAAACTCACTTCTGAAGTGACTTGCAGGGAGAGCACATGATAGGAAGTTAATAACCTTTAGAGTCATTTATCAAGCAAAAGCAATATTAACTTGAGAGCAGTGGAACAAGCAAAAATTGACATTTCATTGCGTTTTCCCAGCTAATATGGCCTCAACGTTAACGCCATTCTGTTGGTTATAAGCACCTCCAGATGTCCCCTGACACAGAGCAGCTTTGTAGTTTCACAGAAATTGTGTTTCTGGAGGTTTTGACAAATACACTCTCGTTTAATCGTAGTTCAAGTCATGATTTAAACCTGCAAGAAATGTCTCTTTTGCTGCTTTATGTTCCATAACCTAGCTAGTTTCTTCATCTGCCTATTGGTGTTGTAGCAAACCATCTTTAAATCCATTTTCTATACTCCTTGTCCTCATCATGGTTGCAAGTGAACTAGAGTCTACCATAGCTGACTTTGAATAGGGGGCGTGGTACACCCTAGTTTGGTTGCCAGTAAAATGCACTCCACAAAGTAAGTCACCTTCACACCTAAGGCCAATTTAAAGTTCTCATGAACTTGGAGTGCATATTTTTGGAATGTGGGAGGAAACTGAACCGAACTGAAGAATATGCAGGCTGCACATGGGAAGACCAGAGCCTGGATTTGAAATAAAAATATTTGGAAATAATATGTATATTAATTTTTTTCTGAGTAGGCTCAATGGTATACAGTTAAGGAAAATAAAATAGCTTCTTTTACCACAGTTGTCTGATCTTGTGATGTCGTTCTGGTGTGAAACGCACGAATGTTTACCCACTGACTCTTTGGAGTGGCCCCATTCCAATTTAATACCAAGATGGGGTACTACAATCCAACTGCTCTGTCTCTGTGAGGCAGATGTGCTTACAGTTCAGCTACCAGGCTATGATTTCTGCAGGGAGAATCCAAGAGCAAATAAACAGAATTCTTATTTTTCCAATATGTTGCAATTGACTTAGACTCTAGTGTGGATCCAGAGGAGACAGACAGGCTGTTCCCTCCTCAATCAGAGCGTTTGTGCCCTGAGTAGCTCTACTACATCATATCTAAGAGGTATCGATTGGCATAAAAACAGTCTCTCTCTGGTGACCAGATGAATATTTAATAAGACACTGTATCTGAGGCCATTGTTTGTCGTTAGGAGAAACATACTCACGCTGCCGCATCTGCACACAGCCCCTGATATCACAAAAATAAAATCATTGGGCATTTACTGGTACAATAACTTGTCAGATGGGAGATATCCGTATTTGCCACGAAGCAGTCCAGTTAAATTCAGCTTGCCAGGGCAACTTTCATGAGAATCAACACTGATCGGAGTAGCACCAACTTCCGGAAAAAAAATTCCTTGTGTGTTTTTACACATTTGGCCAATAAAGCTGATTCTGATTCTGAGCTAGCCAGAGTGCTATTAGATGTCTCAATAACAAGTAAATTGTGTAAGTCCCGTGTGATGCACATAAATAGTGTGATGTCACAGCAGGGTACGAGGCATCCAGTATGGCTACTTGTCTCTCCGATTTGTGTTCATATTTTCTCATTAGATGGAGGCTTCTTCTTGGCGAACCTCTGCTTCAATGTTGGGTTCTCGACGTGCTATCTCGGTTGGCAGATTTCCTTTGAGAGAGTTGTGTTTCCATCTTGTGCCAAGTGAACAAATACCGGATCATGACCCACGCTGTAGTCATGGTCCGTGAAGACACGTCTGGTTAAAATAAAGAGCGACGCAGATGTGCACCAACCGTAAGTCAGACGGACCGGAACGGAAGCTAACAACACAAGTTAACAAGCTAATTACACAAATTAGCAACAGAAGAAACACGAAAACAGAGGGCTAATTACTCACGTCTGAGAAAATAGGAAGACAAATACCGGATTATAACTATGATGAGAAAACAGGCATGAGGGAACTGGTGATAAAGGACTAATCGTCCGGCAACTGTCCCCTGTTACTCGGGAGCTAAAAACGCCACTAAGATTGCAATGCAGAAAAGGTGCACACAGGGGGTTCTGCACCAGCATGGCAGCAACAGTTAAAAAAATAAGTAAATAAATACAGAACAGGCAGGATCACAGTCTAATGACAGTCCCCGCAGATAGCATTAATAAAGACGAAAATAAAAGGACACTATCATGCATTCTAAAAGCCTGACACAAACCGCACATCCACACTCGCCAGCAATCTCTCAAGTTTGCTAAAATGTGAATGAACTCTTTCATTTTCCTTCAGGAGCGTTGCTTCAACTAGCAGGAAGTTCTCCCCGCGCCTAGGTGGGTTTTCTCTGGGTACTCCAGTTGCCTCCCACATCCCAAAAACATGTAGGTTAAATTATTTGATGAGTTTAAATTATGGTATGAATGTGAGTGGCAATATATTTTTCTGGATGTGCCCTGTGTGCTTGTCTGGCAACCAGTTTAGGATGTACATCGCCTCTAGATAGCTGGAAGGCCTCCAGCATGCCCGCAACTGTAGGGAGGATAAGCAGTACAGAAGTCAAATGAATAAATTTATAAATATTGAGGTACTAACAGATGAACTAGCATCCGCAAATCAAATACAGGTACTTTATAACAGCCCAGTGCAGTACATAATACATCTTTCAAGATCAGTGTAGATGCATTACAATATACATTAAAAACATATATAAGTATAAGCTTTTTAAAAATATGCTTATGGTTGGGTTACCAAAAAAACAAAAACAAAAGAAACAATCAAGTTCCTATTTGTATGTTTGTTCCGTTGTTGCTAAATAGTAAACTTTTCAAGAGGATTTTCACATTTGTGACTGTTAGAAAGACAGAGCTTCATTTTACCTGCTGTATTTCCAGGGAAGGCACATCAAGTTTGTTTTTCCTTTCGTTTTTTTTTTGGGGGGGGACTTCCAGATTGTTGTGATAAAGGCTTTTAAGTTTTCCTGCTGTTGCTTAAGGAGTTCTGTGAAAACGTCCTGTTGTGGCTGTAATTCAGTCACCTGCTGTGTCAAAGACACAAACTCCTTGTCTGGTTCCACATCTGGAAAACTGCAGCATTTTGAGACTTTCCGCAGTTGTCCGTTTGTCTGAGTTTTCCCTAAAATACGAATAACTAATGTGAAGGTTCCATAAAGGTGCTAGCTAGGCGGTAGCCGTCTTAGCCTTTTCCGTTTGCAACACAGAGCTACAAAAAGACTTTGGAGGTAAAAGTTAGCTTTGCGGCAAAAGTAGTACTAATAGTAACTAAGTAATTAATGTTGCATGTTTTTTGGGATGCGGGAGGAAAACCCACGCAGGCACGGGGAGAACATGTAAACACCACACAGGCAGGTCCAGGACCGAACCCGGGGATCTCAGAACTGTGAGGCCAACGCTTTCCAGCTGAGGCACTGAGCCGCCCTCATGAAGGACATGTTTGCAGTAATTCTAGCTTCTTTTTTTAAATCCTCATTTTCATTTTTATTTATTTGTTTTTTTTTTGCTATAATAGTTTGCAACCAACACTGCATAATCTCCAATGTGGATAAATTCGACATGACACAGTGGTTTCTGAATCGTTGCTCTATAGTATTAACCAAACAACAGACTGCAGTGTGTCTAGCGCCACCATTTAAGTACTGTACCACTATGATTAGTACCCCAACTGCTTCACCTAACCCAGGTGCAAACAGATTCCTTGAAGTCAAACAAGTTGTCCGATAATGTGCCCCGTTAGTGTAGATTTTACCCTATCCTGTTCCAGGATCATGCAAATTTGCAGTTCTCGTCATTCCAGAACACAGTTTCAGGAGCTGAACTTCTAGTCTCGAGTGTGACTACTTCGTGTGCAAGGATGTGCTTGCGTGTCTGTCTTTTCTTATCTGTGACAAGGCATTAATCATAAGGGAACCCCGTTACGTAGTGAATATCTCATGGGGGGAAAGTGGGCTGATATATAAAGAAGGGGGACTTTGTGAGAGACATAAAGGGCGATGAGGCACAGCAGCGAGGCAAAAAAAAAAAAAAAAAAAAAAAAAAAAAACCATTGGGAAACCAAAGCTCTCCTCAAACACGCCAAGTTTTTGCACACACTTTGATCGCGAGGCTTGGCAAGAGCCAGGATGCACCGGATGCAATGCCCCTGGAGAATAGCTGATGGCCCACCCTACAGCACACCTCAAGGATACACACACACACACTCACGCACACACACACACACACACACACACACACACACAAAAGACATGGGCACCCATTATCGTGCAAGATGACGGCAAGGAAGAAAGAGGCCAGAATGTCCTTCCGTCGTCTTAAATTGCCTCTTCTTTTTTTTTGTTTTCCTTTTTTTTTGTTTTTTTTAACCGGCACATCTCCTGTTCCAGCACTCTCAGGTCTTTGGGGGATTGCGCTGGTGAACCTTACTCCCAATATGATGAATGTTTTGCCTAAAAATACATTCTTTTCGCAAGCGAGTGCAGCATCCAGGTGGAAGAACTTACCTCTACTTTGAGAAATCTCACTGCTTTTAGGCCACATTTCCATTTGTTAACTCCTATTTCCTCGCATATACGTGGGGTTGTATGTGTGTGTAAGTCTGTGTGAGCATGCACATTAGTGGGATAATTTACAGCTTTCCTGGGATGAGTGGATTGTACCATGATTGAATTCGTGACCTTCACCACTGGCACACGCAATCAGCAGGCGCGCAGACTCGCTTACACGCGCACACATGCATACATATTAACCGCATACTTAACACACAAGTGTCGGGAACACAAACATACAATCAGTGCCAGGTGGATTCTGTTGCATCAGAGGCCAAAATTATTCTGCTATTCCACAGACAAATATGCATAAGTGTACTTGCAGGGGTGGGGGGCGGTGGAGGATGGGCTGGTATTTGACTCAAGACACCCTCATTTTCATTACATGGGATTTCGTGGACTGTAATACTATTCCCGACAGAGGAAGTGTGGGATTGTGAGGATCTGAATACTATGTCTACTTATGTACAACATCTGAAATAAGTGTTTATCATCATGTATATCATCATTTTCCTCACAAAATATACTTCTAAAGGTCTTGGCTTTCCATGCCTTTTTGCAACCCTCTTGCTTCATGTGTCCGATACTTTTTTTTTTTATTTACCTGTGTCAATTCACATTATTATACGCAACTTCCTTTCTCATTTGTTCTACTTTCTTTGTATGAATTAGTTGGGTTCTACCCAAAATCTGGTGAAACTTTCAGGTCAATAACGCCTTTAGGAATACTGTATATTCGAAAAAAATGGTGATGTGTTAAATACATATTTCAGCCACTGTAAAAACAAACTAAAAATAAATAGATGACCAAAGAAAAAAGTCCATTATGCTACCTTGATTCCAAAAGTGCACAATTTTATTCCAGGGAACAGGAACCCCCCACCCCAACAAAATGACTAATATACGGCCAAGGCCAAGCAACAGTCATGTCATGTTACCGCCAGAGTGGCTGCGGCGGCGTATTTGTGCCTCCCCAGTAGCCTGAAGAGCTAATGCTCATCCAAGAGGAGTGACAGTTGGGATGCTGTTGGGCTGTTTTGTACATTACGACCCGGCGGTCCTCCCGCCTGATGTAAAAAGATCTCACGTAGACCGAATGCCACAGTGCATTAAATCAGACTCTTGTTTTCGTGTCCGTTCCTGTGGGTGCTGCACGACACATCGTACGATCTATCAGTTTCTCTCGTGCCTCTGCCGCCCTACTACTCCTCTAGTTTTTCTGCCATTGGTTACTTTTTTGAGCCAGTTTCAGTCTTCTTTCAGTGTGTATATCTCTTTTTTTTTTTGGAGGGGGGTTGTTATTGAAGGATCTAAACAATATAGTCATGGTAACTAAAGTGGGTTATCGTTGCCGACCAACAGAGAGAAAAATAATGACTGTAATTATTAAAATGCATCACTATGAATTTAGTAGAGACCATTTAGTATTTTGATCAAAAATCACATTATATTATTCCATATAATGCAAACCTGATGGCACTATATTACATTTAACAGCTGTCACATAATTATAAATTGCGTAATTAACAAGACATTTACAAATCACCAACTCTAGATCCTTTCCACAAAGATAGAACTGTAATATATATATTACAATGTTGTAATGTTTTGTAGGTTTATAGCTATATGGAAGGGGCAAAATGTTCTCGCAATACCGACCTCCATCAACCAAAACAATACACAAATTGTCAAATGAATATCTTTTGATATCAGTGTATGTCCATTCTGAACTGAGCTTTATCATCACTGTAGAATTATCTTCATACTCCATAATATTGTACTTTGTACAGATAATGAATGGATAACAAAACATACAGTAATGCAAACAGAATTCAAAACTATTAAACATAACATATCATTGTAACATAGAATTAATTGAATAGCCATTGTGCTTCTCTCTGGTATGCCTACCTTGGCCCAATGGGGACAGTATAAGGCAGGCAGATGGCTATACGTCCATTTAGATGTCTAAAAATCTCTCAGCTCAGCAGCACGGTACTAATATTAGTCAGTATTTCCAGAGGGTAAAAAAAAATTACTGTAGGTGGGCTACTGTTAGATTGTCTGACTACATGTGATGCTGCACCATGTGTGTTTACTCTGTTTATTCAAAGGTTGGAGCATCGCAACATAGATTTAGCCTTGAGCTCACTGCCCCCAGTGAATCTGCACTCACAAGTCAAAGCAAAAATCACCCAACAATTTACTCTTACCTCAAGGAATCACTGCAATGGTATCAACGACATTAATCAGCCATCAGTTATTGCAACATTTGCGGCATTTAAAACAAATTTCTCTGTCATCTGGACCATGAATGACTGCACTGACTCCTGTATTAACTTTGTGCTTGCATCTTTCTCCTCGAGCCAGCATGCCGACCTGGAACCTACAAGGCCTCGGCCACGGACGCCTACTGCAACAAGTGTCCTCCCCACAGCTCGTCTCCTCACGAGCAAGCCACGGAGTGCATTTGCGAGAAAGGCTTTTACCGGGCCGACAGCGATCCGCGCTCGATGGCGTGCACACGTGAGTGAGCCCGATGCAGAAATGTTAACATATAAACACTTGCACGTACATATACACGTATGCAGATGAAAGTTAATTTCATAGCATGCTGCACCAAACTACGGCTTTAAATTACAACTATTGGATTACATTCAATTTAATTAGTTTGCAACGTGTTCTTGTAAGGATTTACAGTGCATGACAGCTTTCCAATTTTAAATTTTAAAATAACCCAAGCGTGCTGTTTCCCTTTTCCTACGGCTTTGCCCGGTCTACACACCTGATACACATGAAACACACACGCATCCATGCGTGTTACCTAGGTGCTTGTAGGTCACCGCGTTGTGAGAACACATGAGGTTGATACTCTTATCACAAGCACGTAGGAAATTTCCTGACCTTTCCATTTCATACACACACACAGTCAAAGGGTTTAACTCTGTCCGATGACCAGGGAGGCAAGGATGAGGAGAGAACTCTACAAACAAAGATGGATTGATATAAGGATGTGTGAAGAGGGCAGGCGGGAAAAGACAGTGACACAATGACAAAGACTCGGAGAGAAGACGAGCACGCACCTTCCACACGGAAACACCCCAGAGCGCACACTCACAAGTGCAGACCCATTATCAGGTTATGGTAGATTACACTCATTAATCGTTGTAGCAGGTGAGATGTGACAGGCGTTATCAGCTGGAAATGACTAATGTCTCGTTCAAATATGTATGCGGCCCTAAATGGGAACGAGGATGGAGGAGGAGAGAAAGGGGGAAATTGATCAAATAAGGAGAAAAGGTGAACATATAAGTCATGAGGAGACATGTGGAATGACACTTAAGACAGGAGAAAGGAATAGAACAGTAGGGCCTTTTAGTGGGTGAGCAGAGGCACATGATCTCAAATGATGATGACGGACAGTTATGCGTGGCTGACGGAAGGGGGGGATGTGGAAAAGAAAATGACAGAATTAGCAGGATAAATCAGCATGATCCTCTGACAGATTTATTACAGACAGCTTCAATTATGCCTAGCATGGTCTCATATCCCGGTCGCTGAGCTTTCCGACGCGCCTCCCAGCGTCCCTCAGATTCTCACCAGTGGGAAGGGTAATCAGGGAAGGCCGAGGTTGCGCCTCGGTTCCCCAGGGCTCAGCTATGACCTGATGAAATGTCATCAGGCCGCGCTTTAATTTCAACATGCTTGAATTATCAGCGTCATGTTGTGCCGTGAGTAGCAACAATCGCGGGAGTTCTGCATGGCTCGTTTCCTGATAGAAACGGTAAAGACTCAATTCGAAACGTGATTATCGTTGCTGACATTAGAAAATGTGTCAGAAACGCTGCAGGACTGGTGTCACCAAAGATACTGTATATTTCAAACACGAGCATCGAAATTTCTTCCTCAATACAGGCCAAGCGAGCACCAGGCATGTCTACGAAGACATCCTGTGGTGTTTTCTTCATTCATTGCATGAGAAGAGGCGGAAATTATGGCACCAGCTCACAACGGCCTCACATTTTGACAGTCCCTGGCTGAAAAGAAAGCAACTTACTTGCCTGACCTGGCACCATATGAATATTTTTTCCCGAGCTTCAGGGGGCCATCAAGGGGATATGGCTTGAAAACATGGGTGACATCAAGGTGGCCACGGGGAGGAACCTGCAAAGTATCCTGGAAGAATTCTTGTAGGATTGCATGAAGATATGTCAGAGAATGCTGGGAAAATGCATCTGAATCTAGGCGGATTTACTTTGAATGGAAAACACTTGTCTATTATAGTTTACATTTGTAATAGAGTATTTTTAGTTATAGCAGTCCTGGATTCTTTCTGACAGTTATTTCAAAGTAAATAAACACAATGAGCAGTACCAACACTAATCCAAAATGAGTATGATGTATGCAATACAGTACCTCCTTAGTGTACCTTATGTTGTGTCCCTTGAGGGATAAACTGCCGTGCTTACGTTGTGGCAGTCAATATGCTTTCAAAGTGCATTGGACTTGCAGGATCGGACATCAAGATATGTATCGCTGATACCTCCATCTACACGCGCTCAACGGCAGCTTGCGTTCTTATTTATTTTTCTGCCAAAGGTTAAGCACAGAATGTTTTGATATGATCACAAACTTTGCTTCAAAGCACTTCAGAACAAATATGTATATATTTGTTTTGACACCTAAACTGCTGATTCCCGTAGCTCAGTGTTTAGAGTTCGTATCTCACTGTGGCCTTTACTCGCCAAGAGGGGTTGCGTCAGGAAGGGCATCCGGCGTAAAAACTGTGCCAAACAAATATGAGCGTTCATCTGAGATGTCACGCTGTGGTGATCCCTAACAGGACAAGCCGAAAGAAACTTACTTACAACTAAACTGCTGATGCATTCATGGTCTAGCTCTCATCTGTGACTCACACATACCTGCTTGGTACCAAGGATAGTGCTATCAGATTCTTAGTGATTATTAGAATACAACGAAATTACTAGTGCTTCTATCTATGTAGGAATGTGACAGAGAGCCCCAAAGTATTAATCAATTAAATAAAGTGTCAAGCTTTAAGAGTGATTGGAGTCCCACTTTCCAGACTTTGACAAGTGTCATCAATTCACATTTTAAACTGTCGAGACTGAGATTAATATGTCTTCTAAATCAAAATATATACCTGACTCATAAGAAATTGACTCTTCTGGCACTTTCTATGGGTTAAATGGTCATCATGGGGATTATTTATTGTCCCACCAATCAGGAAGAGCCAACTGAATTGCATCTTTCAACTATTGTAAGAGTTCACTGCAGTATTTCATGCCTTGACTGTTTTTTATTACAACCAGCCAACATCTTTTCAAAGTTATTAATTAATCAAATCCCAAATCTCTAACCTCTGGCTGTAGTTATTCGAATGATTCATTTTAGTTTATATGATTGCCATATTATAAAAAATTCTGTGTGATCAGTTAAAAGCACAAAGATGAGATGGAGCTACAATTACAAAGTGGGTGTTTTCACAATAAATAACTAAATATAATAAGAAAATCACTTCAACTAACAGAAAACACAGCATTGTAGGGATTATCTGCTGCTACCCATTTTCTTTACTTTTGGAAGAGAGAGGTATGCTCATTACTGGAATTTAGTACAGTTTATTTTTTATTTTCCATTTTAATTTATATATTCAATACATCTGTATTTTTACAGTAGTTGGATTTTGAGCAGATAGCATGGATAAAATTCCCTGCCAATGCCGCAACGCCCATCAATTGTCTTTTTTTTTTTTTTGCTGTGACTTACAAATATGAAGTGTGGTGACCTGAAGTCGATTCATCTCACTCTACGATAAGTAGTAGTTTGGCAAATATTAAAGAATTATTCAAAAAAGAGGTTTCAAGCTGTTTAATGCCACACCCAGTTGCAGTTGCTGTAGAACTAAACACAAAACAAAGAGAATGACAGCTTTTGTATGTAAGACAACCAAACAACGCTCCCTTAAGACTTGTTTCCCACAAACAATGGAAAACACCATTGAGATGCTTATGGTTAGCATTGATTCTGGCACTTTTTTTTAAAGTAATGGGTATTTGAACCGAAATGGTGAAGCAGCACATCAGACAGATAATGCAATACTCACACTCATATACAGTGTTCCTTATCATATATAGAAATTGACTAATATTACAGCATCCTATTGAGTCACAAGTGTAGAAGTACTCTTCTTTCTTTTTGCCCTGTGGTGGCCAAAGTGGGAACACCCTAAGAACTAGTGGGATGAATTGAATTGCAGCATAAAATCATGTTCCATAAACTTTTTCATTATCTATATTTTGTTATCACATTATGTTTTTATAATTTACAACATTACAGAGTGTGTTTTTCCCCCTTTTGAAAACAAATTCCTGGGTGGGTGACAGACTAACGGTATTTTTATTCATTTCAATGGGGAGATATGATTTAAGATAAAAGTGTTTTGAGTTACAAACATCACAAAACAAATTAAACATACATTCAAGGCACCACTGAATTAGAATAGTTTCCAACTAAATTTCTTTACTGCTGTCATTTTACTGCATATAAACTTTCTATGATTTCTTCCCCAGGTCCTCCATCTGGTCCAGAAAACCCAATCTCCACAGTGAACGAGACCTGCGTCACACTGGAATGGTCTTCCCCTCGAGACACGGGAGGACGCGGAGATATCTCTTACAGCCTTCACTGCAGGAAGTGCTCCGGCGAGGGCAAACAGTGTGTACCCTGTGGAAGCAGCGTCCACTTTGTGCCCAGACAATTTGGCCTCTCATCGGCCACTGTCACCGTCACCGACCTGCAGCCAGACTCCAACTACAGTTTCATCATCGAGAGCCAGAACGGCGTGTCAGATTTGAGTCCAACGCCAAAAGGAAGAGCAACGATTAATATTACCACGTCACAGACAGGTAAGGGTATCTTAGTGGTTCACATGTTACACTTCTTCGTTCACCCGTTGTGTTGTGGTTAGCATAGACTTTTCTTCTGTGTGCCCATACATATTTCTCCAACAACCAATCTTAATTTCTGTATTTATGTCCACTGCGTGAGTCAGAACATTCAAAACAGACCTACCGAAGTCCTTCATCGGTGAGGCTGTGCCACTTACTAGTTTGGCATTTTGTAACTGAATATACAGTTTGCAGTTTTTGTTCTTGAAGGATATACAACAAAGTGATTTACACCATTTGTTCCTCACACTCAAATGGACATTGGGATTGTGTTCCAGTTGTATCTCGGCTGAAACAAGCCACTAGATTCTCGGGGCATTTCCAAGACTTTTCATTTCTTTTCAGACTGGTGTCAAAGTGCATTTACACTAGCACACTATCGTCAGGTTTAAACGATTGTAGTTAATTTTCTCCTTTGACGCAGTTGACTGGGTCCAATTTGTATGAACAAATCATGCCTTTCATTCTCCAGCTATTGATTCGATTGCAACCGGACTGTTGTGGTTGTCTTAGAAGGCGTTTTGGTTCTCATCTGAACAGGTTTCATCAGTTCCTGCTCAAGGCTAGGTAGAACAACACTAGCCTGATCTGGCCTATCCTCATCTTCTAAAGCAAACACAATCCCGTTTGTGATCAATTTAATGCCCTGAGAAGACACTAAACACGTTAGCATCCAGGGGAAGCTGTCTAGTTCTATACAAACGTAGAACTTTGGTTGTGCTCTAGTGATAAATTTATCTCAGTAGTTTGATCACCTTCAAAAGACAAATGAACTAATTCATCCAGCTTGACCTTAAATGGCCCAATTGTGACCGATTTACAGGTAGTATGCTTTGAAACCAGAGACTTATCCAACATTTGGTCATTATATGATTGGATTGGTTTGTTTATCAAGATGTGAATGCTTTAGTCTCCTGGCCGCTCCAAAAAATGCACAGGAAAAATTGTGTTGGTTTCGTCAAAGAAAGAATTCCACACAATGGTCAGAGGACGAATCAATGAAACAGGAATTCATCAGCTGCATGTTTAAATGAAGCATGCAAAGAAAAGAGCACCATACAGATCGTTAAATGTGGAGGGCAAATGAAATTCGGTGTCAGAAAGCCTCGTTGCTGCCACATGTCAATGGGTCTTCCAACAGGATTTTTACTAAGCAACAGCAGAAAGAATCTCACTAAATATTACAGAAATTGTTCAAGCGCAGTAATTGTCACAACGGGTTGTAGAAAAAGCTTTCTTGTGTGTGTGCGGTGCATTTGCGCGCACGTGTGTGTGGGTGTCAGCACTCTTTTTTTTTTTTTTTTTTTTTTTTTGCTCCATGGATCATTTCTTGATCACCTTTTCCCCCTGGTTACTTTCTTGCAACCCAAGAATCGAATGAATCGCTCAACTTTTTAATTGCATGTATTGTACATTGTACTCACTGTGGTTGTGTTGAAAATGTGTGCAACAGAAGGGGATATGACAGGGTGGTTATGGCGAATGGATGCGTAGGAGGTTGTAACGCTCATTAGGAACTCCACACATGCCACTCTCCGCGTCATGCGCATTCACACCCACACTCGTAGCTACTCTACTGTACATATATGGACCGTACATGCAAGCATGGTGCCCCAGAGTGGGAAGGGAGCCTAGAAAATGAAAAGGTTTGAGATTATTATTATTATTTTGAGATTATTATTCAAGATTATTAATAACTAGCAGGTCATCATCACAGCATACTGTACGCTATAAGGGCTAATACATTAAATAGCTTTTAAATAGGACTATTTAGGATCATATTATGAGGTGCATGTTTTATTTCTTTTTTTTTGTAATGCCACAGTTGGTATCCATCTAATACAGGGGTGTCAAACTCATTTTTGTCATGGGGCGCGTTGTAATTATGGTTTCTCAGAGGTCTGTGATGACTGTGAAACCATAAAAATCTTAAACCCCTCATCATATTTACATATGTAATTTAGTAGTAGTAGCAGTTTTGGAATCAGATGTCGAGGGTAATGGGTTTTTCAGCTATTTTTGTTTGGTAACAAACATTTTCTGCGTATTCATTAATGAGATGACAATTTGAAATTTTGGTACAGATTTTGACAAAAATCATTGAAGTTGATACACATGATTTGCATTCATGGACCACATAAGATTATACGGTGGCCCCTGGGCCTTGAGTTTGACACTCGTGCTCTAATATATACATATCACTCCTCCCCCATAAATGGTCACCGTTCTTTAGCTTCAATGTGACTCAAAGCTGCTGCCTGCCGCCTCTTCCCTGCAGTGAGTGTCGTGTTAAAGGAGAGGCGCAGCAAGGACAGTGTGACCTTGGCCTGGCAAGGCCCAGAGAGACCCAAAGGTGCCATAGTGGAGTATGAAGTCATCTACTATGAGAAGGTGAGAGCGAACTTAGTTGTAAAGGTGCCCTACCAGTGTTTGTTTGCCTGGCGTTACAAGTACATACTGTATCTCTTGTCTGCTCTCCAAATATATATTTGTTTTAAGATTAACTTACTGTAGCTCCAACATGGTGAACCTTTGTTAAAATGTTTCAAAAACTCCTCCATGGAGGACTGGGATGTGACCTTATGTATTCCTTGCGAACATCTTATTTTTTACAGCTTTAAACAGCATTTCAACTGTTTACAGGCACTTCCTGTCTACAGTACAATAATCCCTCTCTACTTCACGGATCACCTATTATGGATTCGGTGCATCGCAGATTTCTGACCACCAAAAGCCTACGTACTAATCCCCCATCCCCGGTGCAACAACATGGACCAATGAAGCAGAAAAAAAAAAAAGCAGCATACATGAGTACTGTACTGTAGCGGGAAGCTGCATTGATAGGGTGTAATGCGGCATCCCCAGCAAGATAACATGGACCTATGAAGCAAAAATAACAACAAAAAAAGCCATATACTCCAACTTTGCGGGTTTTCTGGTACCAATTAACCGCTAAAAACGAGGGATTACTGTATTCTAGTGTATTTTTGAACACTATTGGGCTGTGCGGGTAAATTTCTGAAACTAAGTATGTTTCTCTCCTCTTGATTTATTGGCTGTGCGTTTTAGCTTGAGGGCATATGAGACTTGCTCCTCTCCTACAGCTCACAGCATGTCAATTACTCACACATCTGTTGGACAAACCTTGTAAAACACCATCAAGGTGATGACATTAAGCCTCAGCGCTTGCGCGAGTGTGTGTGTGTGTGTGATGGCATGCATTAGCAATGAAATAGTCTTAATCCATGCTGGAGAGTGTCTTCCATTAGGGAATGAACGGGCTCTCTGCAGGGCTCTGGCTAACTGACACACTTATCCTGTATTCATCCTCGTAGGCACGCACACTATTGAACACGCACACACAGACATCAAATGTAATCATGAAGCGAAGAATGCCAAGACTCGATCGTATGCTGTCCGCTAGTGTAGGAATGTTATTTTGCCTTTGTGTACGAATAAACATGAGCGCATTGTGTTGAGCCCCAAATTTTAGGGACGATACAATGGACAGTGAAGGACAAAAAAGGAAAAAAAAAAATCACAACAAGCTGAACAGTATTGCTTGCTAGGAAAGGGACTTATGCAGCCCCTGGTGTTATTTGAGAGGATCTTATAAGTTTTTGGATTTGTTGGTTGGTGAGTAAGTGTTTTAGTTAGCAGGACTGCACAAAACCTACAGCATCCACCATCAAATTTTGCAGTTACAATTATCCTGGCTGCTCATTGTTATTGGAACGGCAAGGATAATTGTCATGGAAAGGTGTTTTGTATTTAAACAATGTTAAAAGATATTTTTCTTAAAAATGGCACATTATAGTAACTTATTACAGTATGATTACATTAACAAAATAAATCCCATGCTGCAAAAAAAAAAAAAAAAAAACAACCGCATTTTCCGCACTATAAGGCACATCACATTATAAGTCACACCTTCAATGAATGGCCTATTTTAAGACTTTTTTCATATATAAGGTGTACTTTTGAGAAAATTAAAGACTTTTAGGTGTGCCTTATAGTGAGGAAAATAGAGTACGACTGTAATTGTATGTTGTATGTTAACTATAGTATTCTAATTTAAATCTTGATTCTGCTTGTAATCTGCAACAATACAGATGGATTTTTTTCCCCAAAATCACATAAATGTATTTGTCAAAGGATGAGAGGGGAGGGTAGTCCCTTGATTAAGAGTGTCCCATTTTTAACCGCCTGTTTGGCGCCCCTGTACAGAAGTACTGTAAAGGCACAAATACCCGATATTGATATTGATGCATCCCTGTGCAAAACATTTGTTTTCAGTTCTTTAGGACAGTGGATGACTAAATCAAGAGGCGGCGAAATGTATGCAAGTACTATGATGCATATTACTGCCACCCACAGGACTGGAGCAGAACTGGACCAGTATGTTGGGTTTATTTAGTCTTGAAGGAGGACTGCATTCTCCTGAGCGGATTATATCTGCTCAGGGTATTTATTAATTACCTCCATCTTCCATTATCTCTACTTCAGAACCAGCGGGAGCAGAACTACACCGTTTTGAAAACTCGTTCCAACATGATGACAGTGGACGGGCTTAAACCAGGCACCACCTACGTGTTCAGGGTCAGGGCTCGAACCGATGGTGGATACGGCAGCTATGGGGGAGAAATTGAACTGGAAACTAGCCATGAAGGTACACATTTTGAATCCAAGCAGCCGTTCAATCATTTTCTCTGTGCCACAAACAGTATGAATTATTCACAGTCATGTGTAACGCACACGTGTTCAACCAGAACCAAATTCAGAGAGCTGGTGAGCGAGAAAGACAAAGATGAAGTGCAAATAGTGCGGCTCAATTATATCTCCACGTGGTGATTTGTTCCTGCTGGGGTTTAAAATCAATCCAGCGGATAGTTATTAAATAGTTCACCTTTCATCTAAATGGCCTCGTCAATTTGCTTGTCATCTGGGTATGCGAGAAGATTTATTCAATAAAAAAGTAAGTTTGTAAGCTCAGAACGATCCCGCTTAGAAGCACTCTCTGAAGAAGCAATCCTGATGGCTTCCTAAACTGCAATCCACATCACACATTTTGGGAAAAAACAAATGTTACTATCCCCCCATCAAAAAAGAAAATCCACAAATGTGTCTGAGATAACTTGAAACGGATGAGACTGAATTAAGATGTGCAAAAATTGACAACTAATTGATCAATTTACACAACAATTAGAAAGTAAATATTCTCTGATTTCTGAGTACGCATTTAGTCTAAATAAGACGTGCAAACATCAGCTTTTATTTTGGAAATCAATGGTCAAAATATTTGCTTATTTTCTAACATTACAGACAAAACCAGTAAATGAATTAAATTTCACATTATAATAATGTCTTATATCATAAGAGGTTTTTCTTTTGACCAATTCATTGATTCAGATTGTCAGATGAACTGATAATTTAAAAAAAAAAAAAAAGAAACGTGTTATAGTCAAACTAAAATTTGTCAAATTATGACAGGCCACAAAACTTCTCCGAGATTAGATCAAAACGGAGGTGCTCTGAAAGTCCTATTCGCTTTAGGTTTCCAGACAGAAAAATTAAATATACAAAGACAAAAACATTGTTGCTACTTTAACACACAGAGGCTAAGTCATGTTCTTTGGCAAGCTCAGGTGGGAGTGTGATCGTTTCACAACATGAAGGTTGTGGGTTTGATCCTGACCTCTCTGACCATGCCAAAGTCTCATTGAACAAGATACTAAACCGCCAGTTGCTCCTGATTCTGCACCATTAGTAGGTGAAAGAGTAAAGTTAAGGCTCTTTGAGTACCTTGAAGGTAGAAAAAAAGCACGACACGCTTGAAAGGCCATTTAACATTTACAATACCATTCATCTGGTTTAGGGTGTTGTACAATAAAATAAGTCAACACATTCTTGGTATGCTGGAGGTAAATTTGCTGCCAGTGTAAGAGAGTTGACCTTTGTCACAGGCCATGGGTAGTTCAACAGCATAAAGAGGAAAAAAAAACAAAAAACAATAATAATAATGCTAAGAAGGCGGGGAGAAGACAGGAGAGTTGGCAGTCAAACAGGTCAAAATCCAAATGTCTGTTGGTAAAAGGCAAGGCAAGTGGCTTTTTCAATAATAAAATTAATACTGTGAGAAAATTTTTTTAAAATAAGTCCAGTGGAAATTTAAACATTTCTACAGAGGTAGCTACTCTAATTTCCAAGGGTACAGTAGAAATGTCATTGAATGTTACTGATTGCACAAAACATTGTGCAATAAAACATTTATTTAAATATACCATCATTTTTGTGCAGGACAGTTTCATATTTTTTTCTTAAAAATATATATATAGACTGGACCACAAAAAAGCAATCGCAAGTTTTCATTACTGATTATTTTGAGTTAATTTGAATTCACTATTACTTTGTCAGCTTCAAACAATTATGACCCCCCCCCCCATTCTTTAGTGGAAGGTTCCCAACATTTTAGTCCACATGTAACATCCATGCCGCCGTGTTGTCAAACTCACTTTCCCTGATTTTCCCTTTTGCTAGCTGTCACTTACTTGTATTGTCACTTCATCATGGCCAAACGATTTCCTTGCAATAATCTGTTCTTCAAAACACACATTGATTTTCAGATGGCCGGGCACAGAGGGCAATAAATCTCAATGTACAGTATAGCAGTGTGGATATAGCTCATGCGCCATACAGTGGGAATACATTAGCCTGTTAATCATTGAATAATCAACAAATCGCTTCAGAGAAGGCTGAATAATACAGCTCTGCAACATGCTCTATATCTGGAATGCAAACAACAAGAAAATGTTGTTGACATTGCGCATTGTGATTTTTGTTTAAAGGGCCACGGACATAGCTATAAATATAACAGCTATTGTAATGAAAAATACATATAACATTATTCACTTCAATGTCTTTACGAAAAAATAAATATGAGGAGAGAGTATGTTATCCATGCGCAAAGTTGCGCAAGTCTCACTCGACATCCAAGTAGTAGCAATATTGCCTGCATCGTCATCAGCAAACGTCAGGCTGGGACATTCTCCATTGAAAACATGGAGTGGCACCTGCTATGGGAGAGGAACAACTGAGATTTTCTGATTTTTCCGACGCCCCTTCTGACACAGAAGCTCTTCTCGAAGAAGAGAACTTCTCACAATCAACTGAAGTGACTGGGGGAATGTTACCTTATCATTTCGAGCCATATTTAGATGATATGCGGATCACATCTAACTAACAACAGACTCTCCGACAGTATGTAGCATGACACCGCAATGAGGCACCCCGGCCTAAACCGGGATCAGCGATGCGGCGCGCCGATGCGCACGTCAATATATTTAGCATCCCTGATTTACATGCACAAATATTTTGTTTCTGAGAGGATTACCTTCCTCCCCCCCCTCACTATTATTTTTTTTTTAGTAGCTCTATACACACCTACCTGTCATTTGGAACCCACGGAGCTCCCGTCCTTTGCACCTGTGCAATCCATTTTTCACAATGAACCGTGTCTTTTGGAAACATATGAAAACTAAATCCATCCTCCCGAGTGTTCGAACAATATCCAGGAATACAACGAGCCAGCATTTTGGCTAACACGAAGGAACAAAGAGCCTTCCCGCGGGTAAAACTGGTATAAACGCATGAGGCCGCCTGAGTGGGCTGCTGCAGATAACGTCACTTCCTGCTTCTTCTCCAAAACAAATCCCTCAAGAGGATTTTCATGGCGGGAGTTACAGAAAGCCATATATGTCAAAATTATGTTGTGCGGTGAAAAAAAACGGATGGGTCCATTCCAGCTGCCTTTTTTTCAAAATTAAAAACATACTAAAAATCAGTGGCCCTTTAACACTATATTGTAAAATTCACAGACAAGTTAATTTCCGTGCTGTGTGACACAGACTGGACACTTGATTCTGTACCTTCTGGAAAAGAAAAGCTATTGAGGTCAAATGCTTATTATACCATTTGAGGTGTTCTGAACATTGGAAACAAAGAGCTAGGTATTATATTGTCTTCGTTTCCTTAATACAGTGTCAGATGAGAGTGCATCAGGCCAGTTACATTTCAGTCTTAGCAATGTCAGTGGTATTACTGAAGTTATTAAAGAATATATGTGGCAGTAAATGGAAGGGATCACTAACTGAGCTCACTTGGGGGAATTCATTTGCCAACAGACATACACACACACACACACACACACACACACACACACACACACACACACATATGCCAGATAAACAGGTGTGTTTGTTTTAATTAATGCCTTGATAGGTGTGGTGTCAGAGAGGGGAGGAAAAAAAAAAAAAAAAAAAAAAAAAATCAATATGTCCGGAAAGTTCTGGCCAGTAGTCGTTATATGCAACATTGGACAGCACCGGGCCAAGTGGGAATTGCTTTCACTTCTTCACCCTGAGCCTCACAAGCAGGCAATGCGGGGAGTGCTTTTCATCAGGAACATTGCTTACTATTCCATCTCGCTCCCTCGCTCACGTTTATCACTTTGCTCCTGTCTTTTTTTATTTATTCATTCGCAATAGCTCCCGCTGCTTTTATTAAATCTGCCATCCCGGCTCTGTTCACTCCCTACAGACGTCTTTGCTATTGGAGACCCGAACCAGACCACCATCCTGGCCATATCCATCGCCGGCGGCGTCGTTCTCCTCATCTTCCTGGTGACGTGCTTCGTCGTTAGCGGAAGGTGAGGTCAGAATTCCGAGATGATCATGCGATAGAATGCAACTTTGCTCTCAATCCAAAGACACGACTGAAAATAAATTAATCATCTTGATGTTTAAGAGGTGAGGTGGGGTTTGCACCGTCCAGGTTTGCTGTCGTTTAATCACACGAGGAGATACTAACTGCACACTTCTAACAACACCCACGCTACATTTTTTTTTATATGTAGATCCACAGCAACGCCTCCATCTTTGAGATATAAGACCAACTAAAGGCTGCGTTGGGCTTTCTGTGAGGTACAAAGCTGCTAAGAGCGCCTCTTTTCAAGGTTAATCCCGTGTCTGAAAGAAGGCCACACAGGGGAAGGAGAAAAGAGGGAGTAAACAAAATAAAAACAAGGCAGACGAGAGAGTGGAGGAGATGAAAGGAACCAAATTACAATGGGCTCTTTGGAGTAAGAGGGGAGGCGTGTTTGGAAGGAAGAAAAAAACATCTATTTACAAAAGAGAATTAACAAAAAGACTTTGCTACAACATGAACATGACAATCAAACTCAGTCAGGAATAATAGCGCTGAACCTCAGGAGAGTTAAATTAAATCCCTTCCCGTCCCCAAATAACAAAAAATATAAGTCCTCTCTCGTTTTGTAGAAGCAAAACTCCAGTTTCAACCTTCAGGCTACACTTCCAGGCCACAGGATTCAAGTGCAAATTGTTCCTTCAACTGATATACAGTAAATAGCCAATTTGCTTCCCCAATTAAAAAAAGGAGCTGGAAGTCTACCTTTGGTCATCCAAGTCACAGAATGGACACTTGCTTCCACCTTTGTGACATTTCAGAGCTATGAGAAGATATTAAAAGCAATTGGGAGAAGAATAATTACTAGAGTTACTCTTTCCAATTCTAATCTTTACAAAAATATCAGGACATGAGTGTGTGAAAGAGGGAAAGAAAAAGATATGATGACAAGCTAAGGAGCAAAGGAATACTGTACAGGAAAGGTGAAACAAGTGGAGATGAGTTAAGAAGAGGAAGAACGCATCAAGATGAAGAAGAAGAGCAAAGGTAAGAAAAAGGAAGAAGAGGCAGCGAGCGGCGCAAAAGGAAATGAAAAGTGAAGAGATTAAGGAGAAGACGAAAGGCCAAAAGAAGGATGAAAACGGGTGACATCTGTGATTTACAGTAGTGGTTCAGTAAAACGTTAACCTATGAGCTCCAACGAGATTAACAACAGGTTAAGAACAACACACACTTGTCCACGCGCACACATGGACACACACTAATGAACAAACTAAAAACATTAGTATTGATTGAGGTGATTGCTTATCAGGAGGAGTGCTCGAGCCACTATCGAGTTGGAGCAATATTAATCAGGCCAAGACCACACAGGCACACACATACACACAAACACACACACACACACACACACATTTCACAGATACGCAGCACATCAAACTTTCGTTAACCGAAGCGGGAATTATGAGCTCGTGTGCATCAGACAAGCCGTTAAATTTACCACGTTTGATACACACGTGATGTCACACTCGCACCCGGCTAATAAGCTCTCACGAGCCGGGAGGTGTTAACTGAGTTTTACGGGAGGGTCGATGCGCTGACATCAATTTTAGGTCGCTTCCTTTGTTGCTGTCTCCCTCCATCTTCTCGCTGTTTAGACACGGGGGCACACCGGGGAGGAAGCGGTGTTGATTACTGCTCTCGATTAAACAGCATCTGTGCAGCTGTCAAAAGTTGTGCGCCCGCGTGGATTAGGCGGTGCTCCGAGTTGTGTGTTTTATATCGGGGGGAAGGAGGCGGGGAGCAAAGAGACGCGCCAGAAGTCCTTGACTTCTGCGATAGACAGAAAGGAAGAAAAGGAGATGCAAGGATGGGGTGAGATGTATTTCATTCCATGTAGTGGGGTGATATGAAATCTGAACTATATGTGCCAATAGGAGGTAATTTTGAAAAGGAGCGTGAAGAGGATTGGGAAGAAAATGACATTGATGTGAGGGGGAAACAGGAAAAAGGAATGCAAGATGCCAAGTGTGGCTGAGAGGGAAGAGGTGGTCGAGAAGAGCGAGAGTCATTATTCCGATTTCGAGACACCAGATAAGAACTATACGGCAGACGTGCTGACTGCTCGACCAACGTGCTGCCAGACATGTATTGAACTCAAAATAAGTCCATGAGCTTATGTGAATACAATTATCCAGCAGAACCTGTGTTTCGTGGTTAATCCGTGCCAAAATGTCTGACTGAAAATCTGAATCACACAAAAGAGGAAGCAGTATGTCCAATGAGAACTCATAAAAATAATACATTGAAATGTTGATCTTGAATATTGTGTATAATGTACATTGCTAATTGCTGTTTTCTCCCTCTGAATGCGTACATTTCCACATCCAGAAACAGACGACTTTAAATGCGTTAGAGTGGGTTCGACTAGACGAGCTGCAATTTGCTGCGAATTGCTGATTTCATTCCACAGAGCATTTTGTTTTGTAAATGTACACCCAGACAAACTTTTTTATGATTCTCAATAACCATGTGGAGTTCTTGTAGGCTGAAATGCTAACAGTTTTAGGAAGACGCAGGGGTTCCCTTATTTAATTTTGTAGTCCATCCATTTATTTGTAAAGTGAATATAGATTTTTGCCATATAAAGGAGTCACTGCAGCGAATCTGTGGGGTCATGTGATTATTTGGCTTTGTTTGTTTGGTGAAATGGAGTCAAATGTAGTTATGTTGGATTGGTGAAACAGTCATGTGACACAAATCCCGAAGACAATTTAAAATAGAACGTGCAAGCAAGAATAAATCTGTAGGAGAAAATACATGTATCAAAGTACTTGTTCTCCATGTAAAAAATCCATCCATCCATTTTCTTTTGCTGCTTATCCTCACGAGGGTCATGGGGAGTGCTGAAACCTATCTCAGCTGTCAACGGGCCGCAGGCGGGGTACACCCTGAAGTGGTTGCCAGCCAATCACAGGGCACATGGAGACAAACAGCCGCCTCACAATCATACCTAGGGGCAATTTAGAGTGTCCAATTAGTGTCGCATGTTTCCGGGATGTGGGAGGAAACCGGCGTGCCCAGAGAAAAGCCACACAGGCACAGGGAGAACATGCAAACTCCACACAGGGGGTTTCGGGATTTAACCCGGGACCTCAGAACTGTGAGGCCAACGCTTTACCAGCTGAGACACCGTGCCATGTAAAAAATATTACATTAAATAAACAAAAAAGTATGCTACATTAAAACTGCTATGAGACAAAAATTATATCCAAAAAGCTACTAAGTTGAATATAAGGGAATAAATGTAACTAACTCGTTGCTACCCACCTCCATGATTTGGCGATTGTTCCAGCACGAGGGGAAATATGAAAAACTGTCAAAAGCTCCTCAGATGCCGCACGGCTCTGACAAATCACAGCAGTTACTCGTGCGTGGGTGCATATTATTGCTCCGCAAGCGCAGGTGTGGAAGTATGTGTTTGTGTAAGAAGTTGCCACTTTTGTCCTCCTGAGGGGGGCTTTGGCAGGCTGGCAGGTGTGAGTGGTGGGCGGCGAGCGAGCCACTGGCATAACCATGAATTCACCAGATGGCCTTTCACTCCGAGTGTGCTCACCCCCCACCCTCGAGGGCCTCACTTTCTTTCGTTCCTTGTTAAACATGTTACAGCTTCTGCCTGGCAGCATCTGTGTGTTTGTCCCGTCTAGTGTGCCGTCTAATGACACTACAGTCGTTCCATTCTGTGAATGTCGGGTGTGTTTGTTTCCCTGACACAGTGCTCTGTGTTAGCCATGTCTAAAAGTGTTGATTACATTTGTTGGTAGTATTTGCGGAGGTGAGAAGTAATCATCATACCCTGTCCTTAAGCAGAAGAACAAATTCTTGAGTAAAAAAAAAAAAAAAGATGGAAGTCTCCACAGATTAAACTCCTGTGCTTGTACTACAAGAAAAAAAGTACAGACTCTGAAAACTCCTAATGTAAAAAAAGTTTAGTTTTTTTTTTTTTTTTTTTGTTGCGTTCAGTTATATATGACAGGACAGAATGGTGGCGTAGCTGTAGAATGTTGGCCTCACATTTATGAGGACTGATGTTCAAATCCCGGCCCCGCTTGTGTGGAGTTTCCATGTTCTCCCTGTGCCTGCGTGGCTTTTCTCCGGCCACTCCAGTTTCCTTCCACATCCCCAACAACATGCATTAATTGGACACTCTAAATAGCCCCCAGGTGTGATTGTGAGCGCGACTCTTGTCTGTTTCCATGTGCCCTGTGATTGCCTGGCGACCAGTTCAGGGTGTACCCTGCCTCCCGCCCGATGACAGCTAGGATGGCCTCCAGCACTCCCGCAACCCTTGTGAGGATACGTGGCTCAGAATATGGATGGTGAGGTTCTTTATAGGGATATAAGTGACCTTTGCATTTAAAGTAAGTGAAAAATTGAAAAAAATCACGAAACAGATTGTGGTAATAGCGCCATGTTTTAGCACAGCTTTAGCACATTCCGTCAATGGTGATGTTTGTGTGGGTAAGCTCTTTTACCTCCACATCATCTGTTGTGCAGCCTAAAGTTGTTCTTAAAAATTTAATGATGCAGAAGTGATAAAAAAAGAAAGGGAGGCGTTGAGAGAAGTAGAAGTGGAGTATGCCGTGAAAGAGACTGTCTGCGAAATGGAATTTAGAAAGATAATCGTCATTGGCGAGGATCCATTGTGACTTTTATGTCGGAAACTAAGAAGTGTTTTTCTGTGAATCTTAATTTGAAATGATTTTTAAAGCAGTATATACTGGAGGTAGAACTCCGCCTGCGAAATCAACAAAGCCTCATGTGGGTGTTGCTCTGTCTCTTCAATAATAGCGCAAATAAAGATTCGACACCCAAAGCATTGTGTGCATGAGACACTCGGGGGGGGGGGGGGGGAATCACATGCAAGTGTGGATGTGATGATATTAGTGTGATATTATTAGACACATTCGGCTGTTTTGCTTGGACGCTTTCAATTAAACTGGAGGGTGCAGCCCGACCTATCTTTGTGTGCAGAGCGCCTGCAAAGTACTGCAGTCCTACGAGCTTGTTGCCTCTGGCGCAAAACAATTTCACTCGGGCTGTATGCAAATGAGCAGATGTTGCAATGGGATTAATCAAACAGCCAATAAGGAAATCTAACCTGTTATTTTTATTGTATCTTTTTTTTTTATCCAATTTGAAAGTGTATATTCCATTGAGATGTATTTATTGGGCATTTTACAATCATGACCTCATCACGTAAGTGACACCATTAGTGGTATTACACTGATCTACATACTAATCTATTTGCATACTGTATATAAAAATACACTTCGCTTGATGATTCTCTTTCTCCTTTGACCATAAACGTCCCGCTATGTCCCCGTATTCCCGCTCCTACCCGCCCCCTTCTTCATTTTATCCCTTTCCATTCTCCTTAATGAGAAGAAGCTAATTGAAATGTTTTCAAACAGGGTGCTAATGAAACATAGACAGATTTATTAGTAATAACTCTTCCACTAATCATTTCCCCGTCTTAATAATTAGACTGCGCCGGGTAAATCTTTTTACACTGTGGTCAGAGATCGTTGAGCCGGTGCCAGGCAGATAAAATGGAGACTGGCTCGGACTGGACTTTATGTTAGAACACTGCGTTATTTTTGTTGCTGTTAGTTCGAGTTGCACGCTCTCGAGACACTAAATTAATTACGGTGGTATCAGGACAGAAAATGTGTTTGGTGATTCAGGTGGCGTGCCCAGACACATTTTCACTGTGAAATAACAAGATGGTGAATTTAATCCATTGATTTCATTCTCAATAATTAGTTTTAATTTAATGGCTTGATATTAAATGGAATCGCCATTAGTAATCACTGCAAGTAATGAAAACAGCAGTGTGGGGGGGGATGGGGCCGGAGAGGGAGTGGGCGGTAAGAGGTGGCGCTGAGGAAAGCACGATAGATGTGTCACGCTGGAGGGGTGACTAACGATGTACTGATTTCATTTTTCTCGTCGTTATGATTAGCAGAGGGAAAATAATGTGGCGAGACAGGAAATGAAAGCAGGAAGACGACGGGAGTAAAGCAACGTGAAAGAGACAGTGCGTTCATACAGGTGTACGCCCGAGCCCTCCTGACTCTTCCCTTGTTCCAGGCGGCATCAATTTCTCCTCACTTCTCCTGGCTAGCAGCCAGCCTCTAATCCTATCAAATGTGGCCAGTCATATAAAACAAAATGGGTGATGTGACACCGCGCTGAACTACAAACACTTTATAAGCTGCAGGTGTCCCAGGCTAACATCAGTCCAAGGTTATTCACTAGCACGAAGCCACACACGCACAATGTCTATCCAGTCGGCATATGCAGTGGAAATCAAAAGTGTAAACACTCCTCTACAAATCCTCGGTTGTTGTGTTATAAGAAAAATGAGCCTGCGATAAATCATTCATGACCTATAATATAAACAGTTCCATTAATCTAATCTTTGAGAGGGGAAGTAAAAATAATCAATGGAAATTTACTTGCAAAAATATGTACACCCTCTTATAATTGAACTCATTTGGTGTCAGAGGCGTATTAATGTTTTCAGAAACCCATCTTTTTAGTGCCAAAGACGTTTTCAGATTTATTTTTTTCTTCCAAATTTGAATTGTATGCCAAAGCCTCAGCACAGCTCCACAATATGTATTAAAGGCTTGGAAAGGATTTGAATTTGATCAATCAACAGTAGATGGCAGCAGTGACTTTAATGAGAGCTTTGTCAGCTCAATCAACGCTAAATGATTCACTTGCATGAGTCTGCAGACAACCCCCCCCCCCCATCCCGACTTATTTTCTGGCTATAGCGCTACTCAGTCATTGCGACAATTTGCATGATTCCCGTCCTGTTCCTGTCCTGTATGTACAGTCCTGTCATATATTTTACTCCTGGCACTATTGACCCATACAACACTCGAATCTAATGTGTCATTGTACTCGTAATGATTTACTTTCCTCATCTTTTTTTTACTGCTAGTGCCTCGTCTTTTGCTGTCTTCTTTTCTTAAATTATTTAGTTACATCTCCTTTGTTTTTTTATGATTCCGCGATAAAAACTTAGTTCTGTTTGACTGAACGACAGAACATGATTGGTTTGCTGTGGTTATTGTAATATTTTGGTGATAAGCAGAGCGTTTGTCCCCAACTTTGCTTTTGGAATTACGTCCAATAAGTTTTACTTTTGAATGTGATTTCAATGCGAGTTAATTCCGAAAACAACCACAATCTCATTATTGCAAGATCTTATTTGTTCTGCCTTGCTCCAAATGTTTTTTTTTGATTGAGTTCTACAGTTTACATTAATGGCGCAAAATGCTTGAAATCCTTTATTTGTTTGTTTGTTTGAGGGTTAGCGATACAGAAAATTGAGTTATTTAAATATCAGTGGTATGGGAAACTGATGGATGGATTTATTCATTTCTTTATTTATTCAAAGTCAGTTTCCATAAAAACAAGACAACTTCCACATAGTTTTAATGTCAGTCAATCACATTGCTCTCCTTTTAATGCCAAACTTCTTCAATGCTGCGTCAGCCTATTCAAGAATCAGTGTCCAGGTTTGCTGCCTCTTTTTGGATTTTTCCTCATCTGTACCCCAATGGTATTAAAGCACATGGGTTGAATGGATTAAAAAGTTCTGAACTTACTGTTCACAAGTACATACATTTTTTTTAATTTATTGTTTAAATGAGTTGTATTAACATAATTTCCTCTTTTACTATCTTTCAGGCCTAGTTGTAGTTTTTTGTTGTTTAAAAATACTACCATTTTGCTGATAGCTGTATCTCTGTATCCAAGGTACGATATACGTACACGAGATAATACTCTATATGAAACTTGTGTATATAGCTTGTTCCAGTCTTTTCAAACAAGGCCTTTGCTGTCTACCCACCTCGAACTACACAAGTGGAGAATAATAGAATAGAAAAACAATATTATTATGTTTTAATAAAATTACACAGCTTTTTTAAAGTTTCGTAGAAAGAATGAATTACTGTGGAAAAGTAGGTTTCTATTCTCATGACAGCTTCGAGTGACAGTGAATAGGGAAGCAACAGCAGCAGCTTAGCCTGAGGTAAATGAAGACTTGGTAAAATTGTGAGACAAACAGAATTGAGCGACCTGTTTTGAGAGAGCGCGCAAAAAAAAAAAAAAAAATCTGCTACCTATTGCTTGACATCACAAATGTAGAAGTGCAAGTTATATGCAGTATACAATACCAACAGTGTTCTCTTACTTGGCATATGTATCGGTTATAAAACATGAAATAATCTTTCATCTCTTCATTGTAGTATTACATATCTGAAAGTTATACATATATACAAGAAATTGATGAATAAGTATTTTTTAAATAAGGGGTCAAGGATAATGTTTTTGTCAATTGATATTCAAGTTCAAGGCAGCACGGTGGAGCATCTGATAAAGCGTTGGCCTCACAGTTCTGAGGACCCGGGTTAAATCCCGGCCCTGCCTGTGTGGAGTTTGCATGTTCTCCCCGTGCTTGCGTGGGTTTTCTCCAGGTACTCCGGTTTCCTCCCACATCCCAAAAACATCCAACATTAATTGGACACTCTAAATTGCCCCTAGGTATGATTGTGAGTGCGACTGTTTGTCTCTATGTGCCCTGTGATTGGCTGGCAACCAGTTCAGGGTGTAACCCACCTCCTTGACAGCTGGGATAGGCTCCAGCACTCCCCGTGACCCTTGTGGGGATAAGAAGCAAAGAAAATGGATGGATGGTTGGATTGAAGTTCAATTCAAATTCAAGTAACATGGAATTTGCTAACAAAAAAAAAAATGCTACCAATATCGTAGTGTTTATATAGTTATTGTTTCTTACATATATCAATTTGAAATCGAGCAACAATTATGAAAGTTGATGGACATTATTTGCTTTCACGAGCCACATTAAGTGTTTTGGTGGGCCAGATGTGTCCCCCGGGCCCAACATTTGACATCTGCAGTCTAAGGGCTGTTTATCTTTTCTTTTTATATTCATGAGCAAAAGTAAGACCAAAATCACGATGGAAGAATCTCAGGACTGTAATCACAAGTATACATAACAGGTACTTTTCAACATCTCCATTCCCCTGTACTCTTGTATTTTTCATTCCAAAACGATTCTCCTAGTTGTAACACTTGTTCTCATTCCGGCCACGGTACTGCGGCACAAGTACAGCCTCACCCTTTGTCTTTCCACATTCCTTATGTCACCCCTTTGCCATTTTTTTTCCTATGGCTGCTTCCCTGCGCTCCTCACTCCCCCCCTACGTGATTGCTTGTTAGTTGGTATGCAGGCATGGAACCCCATTGTGCTTTCCTTGCCTGTCAGCACTCCTTCCTATCTCACTCCTTTGCTTCCTTTCTTTCTCTTTCTTTCTGTTCCAGTTCCTTCTGTCCACTCTTTCTCTCAAAACAAACAACCACCTCAGAGGAGCAGAAAGCACAGGAAATGGCCAAAGTGGACAAATGTATGGATGCCCGAGGAATAAAGCAGTGATATGTGGTGTATTGGACGAGGGAATGTTTTCAGTAAAAGACGGAATTATGAAATAAAATAATACCCCTCGAGAGATAAAGGCCATAAGAGTGCGAATGACGGTACGACAGGCTACGGCAATAATATTATGTGGATCGAGTTCTGTGACGGAAGCTTGCTAACAGAATGACAAATGGGTCTGAACTGATAGAGTATTATATTAAAAAGTAAATTGATATGTAAATGTGGAGTGTGTAGCATTGGAGAACAGGGATAGCCTGTTGTCATCACTGAAGTAGAACGGAGAGAAAGGTGAGGGCTCGACTGGGACTATTAGTGTGTGTGTGTGTGTGTGTGTGTGTGTGTGTGTGTGTGTGTATGTGTGTGTGCGTGTATGTGGCGTGTGCAGAATGCAACAACAACAACATATAGGACACTTGCACGTCAGCAAAATAGCAGACAGGAATCCATCCCACGATTGCAGCTAACTGCAGGGTATAGCCATAAAGAATCAGCCGTTGGGAATGCAGACATCCTCATTAGAAACTTTAACTCACGACTGCAAATGTCAGGAAAAATAAATACCTGTGGAATCTTAATCGATACCGGACATTTACATTTTTGGGACAAATTTATTGGGCAAATTTAAAGCAAATTCACTATTTATGGAGAATAAATGCTGCTTGTATAAATGATGTGCCATGTACGTTTCCTGCGTTTTTGTAAATGTGACATCATTGCATGACTGATGTGCAAAAGCAGAGGACTTTGTGTCTGTCGCCCGGATGATTCTGCCATTGGGCTGTTGTCACAAACTAGCTAAACAAAGCGACAAACGTGAAGAGACGTGGATGAATAAGGATTTACGCACTTGGTACTCGAGCTGATGTTATTTGAATATATAGGTCACGAAAACCTGGTCGTGGATGCAATGTGTGAACTAGCTGATATGTGGTCAATGCACAGCTTCAGCACACAAAACTGAAAACGTTACTTCATTGTAAACTAAATTATTTTCTCATTAACACCACAGAGGAGCTTGCTTGGTAAAGAAAAAAGGTTTCAAGAGACAAAACTGAGTTTTGCTTTTCCGACACCTACACATTTTCTGCTACAATGCATCAAAATAGTCTGCTCTGAAAATGGATACATAATTGGACATAGAACTGAGACGTTACATCATAGAGACAAATATAGCTTGTGGCTAAGGAAGAAAATCACAAGTTCTCCGCACACACACACACACACACACAAAATGCTGGATCAAAAACATTCTTGGAGTGGTTGGAAAAAGTGTTTACATTATTGAAAATGTCAATATGCTCTCTCAATAGTTGAGTACACTCATGGACTATTTTCCAGCTAAATGCATTAAGACAGACCCTTAAAAAGAGCACAACCCTGAAAAATAGTGAGACTTAATGCAACCCCCCCACCACCACCACCACCAAACTAAAACACGTCATTAATGTTACATTATTTTCATGAAATTCCATGGTTAAAATAAAAGCCAAAAGAATGTGTATTAGAAAATGTCTGTGTAGATTTTGTGAATTCATGTTAAACCATAAACGTAGAAACAAACTGAAGGTTTTTGAATGAAAGGTCAAATGTATTCAACAAACAGGGAAAGTCCAGGTGCATCGATTCAGCTTTATCAAATGTGTATCTTTTTTTTTTTTTGTTGCAATATTGAGACTTGCAAACGTCAATACAAACCTCTAAAAATAGGTTTATTCAGGATGACTATAATATGCGGTATAGGATGTCAGAATAAATATTACAGGTTGCAAATTCAGTATTAATTAATTTTACATTTTTCTTGAATTCTATTAATATTTCTTAAATAATAGTCTAATAGTACTGTATAAAATAACTGATCCCTTGATTTAAACGTTTTTCGTTCTGTCACCACATTCGTAATAAAAAAAAACACTTGTATCTCAAATCATGTTTCTTCTTTGAAAAGAGTGGAAATGATATTAATCTCTTGAAGCCCACATTTTGCCCCGTCTGGTGTACATACATTGGGCACCAGGGAGCTCTGTAATACAGCCACGCAGACCCAAACCAAAGTGTTTCACAATGACTCAGTAATTTAGTGATTTTAGTCTTTTTTGACCGAGGATAAAGAATATTGAATATGTTTGTGAGCTTGTTATATTGTCAATCTACATGTGTTGCTGCAGAATTTGTTAAAATATTTGTTTCTTAAAGAGTCCCAATAATCCAACTTTGATGCTATTTGTTAGCAGTCTGGATTGTTGCATTGTTCGGTAGCATGAAGCTCAGTGACTCTCCCAAATGTATGAGGTTATATTAAATTTACAATGTTTAATTCTCTTTGTTTTATGTTTAGTTTAACTATAAACCTCAACTTGGACTAGCAAAAAAATAGCTTGAAGCTTATTTTTGGAAGAATGAACATTCTTCCAAATTACTTAGTGGTGAGAAGTCAGTTGAGTGCTCTACCACAAAAAACATGCCCATCTACTGTATATAGTTAGTTGGTAGTAATTATGATACTTTATTTTATATACACCTTGTGAACTGTATTGATACATCTTTGCAACAGCAAACTTTCTAGTGTACCCTTTTTGTGAAATCTCACGTGCATCATATCTGTTATGTAGTAACTCCGTTTATCCTTGATAAAAATTTCAAATAACAGAAAAACTAGTTGCCGACAGTCAGCCCCTCGTGAAAACTCGTTGCGGCACCAGCATACTGCTGACAGTTCAGTTGTGTTCAGCTGTATCGCCCTGCTCAAAACTGAGCCCAGAGAAATGTCGCCACTTCTCCTCACTTCATTACCATTTGTCAACGTTTAAAGCAGGTGTCAGTCTTTGAAGCATTTTGAGCTTTAAAAGAAAAGAGAACAATCGGAAAAAATCTGGTCTATGTTTATGTTATTGTTTCACATGAAGTCCTTAAATATCTCAACTCGTATGACTTAATTGGATTTTGTGCAAAATTGTTTTCAATGGTCTTGAGAATGGACTCGAGCTTGAGAGATGCAGACTCGGGGAAGACGCGGGTTCTGGTCCTGCTCATAAACGCTGTGCCATTTGGTGTTTTAATCCATGTTGATTTTACACAGCTGTCTGCACATGTACACGTTTGGGGAATACATACAGGCACCAACAAGCCAGGCGAGATTTGTATTCGGGGGCCTTTAAAGCAAGGACGGGGTGTGTCACCTGGATATCGGCCCGGCACGAGCCCGTCGATCACCATGAGATCATCGTTACCCCCTTGGCACACGCAGAGAACATATGGGGAATGGGGGACACTGAGTCACACTTCTGTGATTGTCCCATGGGGGCACGGGGCATACATGGTCTGTAGAACCAAACACACGCCTCCGCTGCTCCATATTTAATTGCAGTGTGTGCATGCAGTGGATGGTTACAGATGTGAGTGTGTCTGATGGGAAATGAACACATTTCCATAGTAATTACAGAGAGCCTCATTTCTCCTCCCCAGTTAAAAGTGTCATGAATCATTAGCGCTACACTCTGAAACATGGCGTGAAACCTGACATGGCTTCGCCTTTTGTTTTCCCCTGTCCTCTTTGGTGGGGCACCAAAAACTGTTACCAGCATGACCCCATAGCCGCACGCCACTGAGTCAACTATTAAAGGTTCGGCCGCTGGAGTCCATTTTCAAATGATGCGCATCTTGTTAAAAGACCTTGTTAAGCACGGAGTCTTCACAGCACCATATGGCGTGATCATTAACATTTGTAATTGCTGCAAAAGTTGCATACATCAGGACATATTTTTTCAGCTTGTTCACATGTGACAAGTAGCTGTATTTTGTCTTACAGTAATATTTAATTACAGTGTATTTATAATATCATGTACCTGTAGCTAAAATGAGAAACACAGAGAGTCTCTGACGCGAAACATACAAATACAGTAGATATATAATTTAACATATGTATACACTGGCCAAGGTAATCTGCTTGTACCTTGACAACTGTGCCCTGGTCTTTGTGTTTCAATTAAAATACATGAATAAAACTTGAGTGTATTTGATGCCTCAAAACATCGTTTCCTGATAAAAACACCAGAATGGACCTTTCCGACTGGCGATCTTAAGCTCCCCCCCCCCCTAGCCACATTTTCCATGTCCCACAAGCTTCCAAAATGGCGACTGAACAAAACAGGTTTGAAGTGGATTCTCTATCGCATATTCCAGATAATATTGTGGTATGTTTTTTGTTGAATGTGTCAAACTTGTCCAAGAGAGTTCTACAGAGAGGTCTCAAGTATTTCACGCAAGGATATGTACACGGAATTAAGATTTTGGATGGAGCAGGACGCAATGTCAGAGTTACAGCGAAATGTCAACGATCGATACGAAAAAGTTTGACGCCTCACAAACTTCATATTAAAATCCAACAGGATAAAATAGTGGAATCATACTGCGCATGTAAAGCAGGGTGAGTACTTTTTACTTGGAAAAATCGCGAGTAATATCATTGTAGTCTTCATAAGTGAGTGGGTGTATTCATTTGACTTGGCTCGTAATGGAAACCAGTGCTCTGTCGTAAAAGTCTGATGTGATACAAATAGGCAAATAGACATTTCTCTTGCATGACATCGTGCATTTACGTATCACTAGCCCAACTCTTTGGGATAAAACATTACACACTTCATTCACCAGGTCAGTGATACGCTAACAAAGTGAAAGTTGTTCTCCTGCAATGTATAAAGCACTGATAATAATTCAATCAAACTTAGAGAAGATACTTCTCCTTCACTTATCTTCGAACATACAGCCTTGTCTTCATTGATATTTTTTACATTTAATTGTACGTGTGCTCTTCTGCAAGCCTTCATCCATCGTAGACACTTCGTCAACTGTGTTTTAGGCTTTGAAGAATAAATCAACTGGGCCCCTTGTAACCTAGCTGGATATCTTTCATCAGAATTGCACGTTCCCCAAGCACATCTGATTTTCCATTTTCTTCATGACATTAACATTTCCAGGCGAACGCTACTGACAACCAGCATTGCTTGTGGGACAATATGGCGAGAGGGCCGTGTCAAGCCAGGGGTTAAGACAATGCGGCTATCTGATTGACTATTATTGTACGAGTCATTGACAGGTTGGAAAGGTCCATTTGCAGGTTTTCATTGCAGTGAAGTTGCTTCCGATCGTCCACTTCAGTCGCGCTACTCGGTGTTGGCCTTAGGAAAAGTATACACAAGCAAAATATGACCGCAATCAAGACGGAATAAAGGAAAACTCAATTCCCAAAACCAACAGATGGAAGAGGCCATGTTGTATTTAAATCATTTTTATTCCATCATTAAGTGAATTGCTTTTTTATTTCATGGGCTTGGTCTAAAATACTTGTAGTGAATGTAAAAGAGCAGCAAGTCTCACGTTTATGGGTGATGGGGCCATTAAACCAGTGTCAGTGTAATGCTCAAGATAGTGGAAAAATGCCCACACAAACACGTAGGTATCATCCCCCTGCAAGGTCGGCATAACACAATCAGTTAAACACTTCCTCACAGCTGGACAACAGGCTGCTTGATCAATTGATCAATATTTTGGTCATTCCACAGAGACTACACCGCAGGGTGTGCGCACAGACGGGTAGGGGGTCGGAATAGGGGCTTGGAGTATGTGTGTCATAGAGAGAGTGTGACCCGTAGTAAATCTGGAGGCGGTCATGGCCAGAGGGGCTGCAGAGCTTTAATGCAGTCAATGTGTGTGTCACTATAGGAACATCTGTGACTCACACATGCTGAATATTTGGCAAACAGCAATTTTAAGAGTGTAGCTGACGAGGAGAAAGGGAGGAAGTGAAACAACACAAAGGTTTGCTGTTTTTTTACAGGCTAGTCTTTTTAAAATAATTGCATTAAACAGACAAAATAATGGTCGTTTAAAAAAATAATTAAACTGTTTTGAATACATTTGCATGTGGGTGGCACATTGTAACATCAAAATACACCTTTTTAAAGTATTTCAAACTTTCATTTCATATTCAGAGTTCCCTAGATAAGAGGCAAAGCGTCCTTGCTTCAAACGGTTTAATATATCTGTCACTTCCTGTTGGGGTTTACTGTAAATAATAGAACTGTTTAACAGCAAAATGTTCAACCAAACCAGACTGTTTCATCCAAGCAATGTCTGCAATCTTAATACTAACCCTGAATCCAAAACAATGCTAACAAAATAAGCACACCTTAACCCTTCAAACAACTGTTACTTTTACTGTAAAAACATTTAAAAAAAAACAATCTCTTGAAAATCTGAAAGTGCAGGTTTACTGTAATATAAATACAATAGTATTTAATTGTTTTGTACAATATATGCAAATCTCGGGGTGCACGGTGGGTGGCGCAGCTGTAAAGCGTTGGCCTCACACTTCTGAAGACTGGGGTTCAAATCCAGGCCCTCCATGTGTGGAGTTTGCACTAATTGGACACTCTAAATTGCCCATAGGTGTGATTGTGAGTGTGACAGTTGTCTGTCTCTATATGCCCTGTGATTTGCTGGCAACCAGTTCAGGGTGTAATCTGCCTCCTACCTGTTGACAGCTGAGATAGGATCCAGCACTCCCCGCAACCCTTGTGAGGATAAGCACCTAAGAAAATGGACGGACAGATTCAAATCTTATAAGGCTTGCGATGACGTTTTTTTTTTTTCTTTTCACATACACTGCAAGTGTGTCAAGAACATGTTGGCTAAGAGTGTGTCAAGAACATGTTGGCTAAGAATGAAGAGAATGTGAATTTTCTCAGTTATGTGTTTTATTCTGCTGGAGAAAGTCTGTGTGTGCCTGCTTGGAAGTAGGCGTGTGTGCACCAAGAATGTGACCCAACTGGGTATTTGTTTTGCAGGCACTGTGGATATATCAAAGCCAAGCAGGACCCTGACGAAGAGAAGATGCAGTTCCAGCACGGTCGAGGTAGTAATGGCACATTAATAGACTTGACCGTACAAACAGTAAAGAATACATAAGCACAGACACATGCTCCATTTTTTTTTTTTTCCAACATTTTGCCCTGGTTCCGCTATAACTACCTCACATATTAGCATGGCATTTCTTTACAATGTTATGTAAGCCTCCCATAATTCGTTCCCAACAAAAATGGCAAAGAAGGACATTGGTGACATTTGTGTTGGCATAAACTCATTTTGCGCAAAATGTTTTCCTGCAGGACGAGGCTTATGGGTCCCTGTTAAAATGATGAGTCATTTCATCACAGCAACTGACAAAATAGTTATGTGTCTTAATTATGCAACTATTTTAACACCATCTGAGCACAGTACTCATATTTCACCATGGACAGTCTTACTGCAAGGATGGCAAACATCGCAAATACGCAACTTTTATTAAACCCCATAAACCCAATTTGCTAATCTTCCTGTAACATTTATGAGATGTGGAAGTACAATGAATGTTCCCTCACTCACATTTTCTATCCACATTTGCATGTCCGCAGTCAAGCTTCCTGGCAGTAGAACTTACATCCATCCCCACACCTATGAAGACCCCAACCAGGCTGTCAGAGACTTCGCCAAAGAGATCGATGCTACCAATATTCGCATCGAGAGAGTTATTGGAGCTGGTATGATCACATGTTGAAAACATATTCTTCTAGTTCACTTTTCTCTCGGGTATTATAAAATGAATACAGTGAATCCCTGCTTATCGCTGAAGATGTGTTCCAGAACCATCCGCAATAGATCTGTGATATAGTTTTAACCTCACTTTAACCTTCCAATGAATACAAACATTAAAACACACTTTGATATTTTGAAACATATAGGTCCAAGTATTACCGTATTTTCCGCACTATATGGTGCATCGGATTATAAAGCGCACTTTGAATGAATGGCCTATTTTAATATTTTTTTCATATATAAGGCATTATGAGCCGCACCACATTATAAGGCGCATAGAATAGACGCCATAGTAGAGGCTGGGTTAAGTTATGCATCCATTAGATGGAGTTGCACGAAAGGCTCAATATTGATCCATATATAAGGCACACCAGATTATAAGGCGCACCATCATCTTTTGAGAAAATTAAAGGCTTTTAGGTGCTCCTTATAGTGCGGAAAATACGGTACTCAGTGCCTGTTCTTACTCTCTTACTGTAAAGAAATGGTAAACTATCGGAAAACATACGGTTTAACCCTCACTTTTATCTAAATAAGAGGTAAAGCCTGTTTGCTTGGAGATTTTTATCACTCTGAATTGACGTTTACTGTAAAACTGACACTGACACATAAAACTACTACCACACAATTCATTATTTTTTAACACCAAAATGTTTACCCAATTCATAAAACAACAAAAGTGAGCTATCTTAGCGCGAACATATAATTTGAAAACACCATTATGAAGCTTGGATGTTACAGTAAATGAAATGCAGATTTAAAGGCCTTTTCACACTGCACTTGCTCAGTGAGAAAGGCCTCCGCATTAAAGTGCAACGGGTACAGGGTTAAGCCAACCCATATTTAAAACTGGAGACGTAACAGCCTAAAAGGAAGTTGGGAGACTCATCCTTGCTAAGTGAGACAGAAAAAATGCAAAAGGAATCATAATTTTATAGCAGCTGGAGCGGTTATGTCTGCTGGCAGGCCTCGGAGCGCCTCAGGATCCCTCAAGAAGAGCTCGAAAGTTGCTGGGGAGACAGAAGTCTGGGCGTCCTTGCTAAAGCTACTGCCCCCTCTACCTGACCTCAGCTAAGCAGAAAAAAAAAATCTCGGCAGGATCTCTGAGTTTAAACTTTTCGTGAACGTTCTAGTTCCAGGAAGAGCGCTTTAAGGTGTATTTCAGGCTGAGCAGGGAGCTTTGAAAGGGAGTTTGAAAGTCTCTCCCAGAGACGTCTCGATTTATCATTTTTCTATTGGCCCAAAGTTCGGGATAGCGGGACACTGCAATTATTATGCCTTCCTCCATATCCCACTTCCAGTTTACAGTACAAGGCAGCCATAATGGCACTTAGAAATAACTCCGCCAGTATAACTCTCCTCTCCAATTGGAGGGGCTTTGTGATATTACAACATCAATGCTCCAGAGTAGAACATTTTTCTAGCTGAGGGTGCGACGCCAAGACTTAGTCGAGGGTGTCAGATACCTTGCCAAGTAGTGAAAAGGCCTTTTCATACATGGAAGAAAATAAAAAGAAAAAAAAATCATACACCAGCATTCATCCCGTATATGTCTCTTTTTCGTGCTCTTATTACGATGTATCCACATACAGTAGAGCCCAGTGTTGCCTGGCATGTTGTGACACATGATACTGCACTGAAGGGATAAAACTTTAATTTGAGACTGGCCTGAAAAATATAAAAGCTTGTAAAAATAATATTGCTTGAAGATTTGTGCAATAGGCTATTGTGTCACATAGCAGGAGTTCACTGTAGTCTGATTTAACTTGAAGTTAATATTTGGTGACTACGTGTGTCTTTGCATGCGTGCGTATAGGCGAGTTTGGAGAGGTGTGCAGCGGGCGGCTACGAGTGCAAGGAAAGCGAGAGATCTACGTGGCCATCAAGAGTCTGAAGGCAGGCTACTCTGACAAGCAGAGGCGGGACTTCCTGTCAGAGGCCTCCATCATGGGACAGTTTGACCACCCGAACATCATCAGGCTGGAGGGAGTCGTCACGAAATGTGAGTCATGCTTTTTTGCAAGTTTAGCAGTCTTAAACTATACTAGAACCTCAATTCACTGACTTAATTAGTTCCACAAATAATTCATAGTAGTAGCAGGTTGCATATTTGGGGCTGTAACAATTGAATAATTTGACTACAAAAACAGTAGACAAAATCGCGGGCTCAAAGCTTCACAATGATAATTTGTCCACACGAACAGAAATAACTAACGTACAGTATCACAAGAGCCTCGCTACGATTGGTGGCAAAAGGTAATATAAACATTGTTAGCTAAATTGGCCTACCACTGCTTGTTAGAAGGTATTGCAATAGCCCCCCAGATAGTCAACAATAGACAAAGCCAGGAAGCACTTTCAATTGCAGTACTGAACAAATGGTAAAAAAAAATAAACAATTCATCAGCACATACGTACATGAGCTGATATGGCCACAACCGACACCCAATGCGTGGACTGGCTAACAGTTAACAGCCAGCCACTAATCTGAGCCCAAAACTGCTAACGTTACACTCTCATTCGCTGACTCCCATGTCACTCACCAGGCTCGACCCCACCTTTTAAAGCTAAGCACATTCAAAGTCACAGATGCTACAGTGCTGAAGGTGACGATGGTGACCCCAAGTGAACAAAAAAAAAATAATACTTGCGCCTCACATGCATATTTTTCATGAGTATTGTTTAATAAGGTAACATACTTTAAAAATAATCTATAATCAATAATCAATTAAAAATTTAAAAAAATATATATTTGGTAGCTGGACACCTAGTTACAAAGGCTTGATTTATTCCTACATTTCTTTGTGTGTATATCACAAAAGAACAAGATAAACATAACTTGGTTCCTGAGCTGGAAGGGTTCCCCTGCACTCATTTACATGGTGTGCCTCAGCAGGTGTAAATAGGAGCTGACCCTCGATCTGATAAAGCTCCATTACCATGGTTACACCTTCATGACGCATGCCAACTGCGACTGTCCGCACCCCTCTAACAGCCACTTGTTTACTTCACATGATTGTGTTAGGGCCACTGTGTGTGCGTGTGTGTGTGTGTGTGTGTGTGTGTGTGTGCATGTCGCTGAGAGAGACAGGCCGGGTTCAGCAACAGAGCTGATTGGTTATCTCTGGCAGCCGCTCTCGCAATCACTCTCTCCCTTTCCATCTCTCTTCTTGTCTCATATGTCCATCTCACGCTGCGGCTTTCTCCCTCCGTGTTCATCTTATCTTCTCATTTAGTCACTCCTCTCTCTCTATCAGTCAATCTCTTCATCTTCATATCTCACTCACTACCTTTTCACCAGCAGATGACGTGCCCCAATGTCGTGCTAATGAAAGCAGGAACAGATAAAACGCTATTTGCTGCAGTAGACACCGCCCCACATTGATCTTAATTTAGTAGGCCTTTGTACAAAAAGGTAATGCATTGTAAATAAAATGGCGCCTTAAAGGTTGAACACGATCGGTTCCTGGACTCTGATTGACCTCTGATTTATTTGTTCAGTATAATGTATTTTTAAAAATTGTTCCATGGTTAAACTGCTACCATCATTAAAACTGTCTTGTGTAAGAAAACAAAATAACTTTGGGTATTACAAATTATTTTAATCAATAAATATTAGGACACCAACATACTACAACCCTCGGGGTCACCACAGCGTGTGATCTATGCATAATGTAGCCATTTTGTGGCAAAATGGGGTCTTTCAAAATGAGCATAAACTGCTATGAAAATATATTAAAAAAGAATAATTTCTTCAACTGAGTTTAAACGGTAAATATACCATAAACTATTATGGCAAAAATGTAATAAATTTCACAGTACAGATGGTTGGATTTAAAAAAAAAAAATGCATGCATCAAAATGCACATACAGCAAAAATGTTATTTTGAATACCACTTGTGCTCTAGGCAGAAAAAAAATACAACATACAGAAACAATAAATGTGACAGCTAAATAAACATTCTTTCCAAGAATTATATACACTCAATACCATTTACTCCCATCTTTTTGATGTAATATTTTACACAGTGCCTACGAGTGTTGTGACCGAGGGACCACAGTTGGATACAATTTTACCTTGTATTCCTTTTGAAAATAATTATATTTGACACAAAAAAATACCAGGTTTAAACTGAAATCTATTTAAAATTCAGTTTGAAATAGCATCACTAAAGATTTTTCTCTTGTGTATTCATAATTGCTCTTTAATCAAGCAAAAAATATATTTTGTTCTTTTGCTTGATTATTCTGATAGAATTGTCAGTTGAATACGAGATTACTAATTCCGACACTAATGGAAAATGCACTAATAAAAATTCCTAATTGTGGCAGGTATGTCCCTTAAGAAATATATTAAAGAAAACTAAATCATAGCATAGCATTTTCTTAAAATAGATGAAAGCTTATTATTAATTAGCATTGAGGGGCAATGAACGGCAATGAAATCCAAAAACCTGATGTAGCTTTCTTATAAAGCCTCAATGCTGTTCACAAATTTGTTCAGATAAATAAATGTGGATTTTTAAATATACAAATGCAGTCTATAATATCCATCCATCCATCCATCCATCCATTTTCTTTGCCGTTTATCCTCACGAGGGTCACGGGGATTGCTGGAGCCTATCCCAGCTGCCATTGGGGAGGAGGTGTGTGTCCCCACACACTCAACTGGTTGCCACCCAATCGCAGGGCACATGGAGACAGAAAAGAGTCACACTCACAATCCCACTGAGGGGCAATTTAGCGCGTCCAATTAATGTTGCATGTTTTTGGGGATGTGGGAGGAAACCGGAGTGCCCGGAGGAAACCCATGCAGACACGGGGAGAACATGCAAACTCTACACAGCCAGGTCCGGAATTGAACCCAGGACCTCAGAACTGTGAGGCCAACGCGTTACAGCTGCACCACCGTGCCACCAGTCTATAAAATATACATATTAATTTGGCAAATATAGTATATAGTCTTTTTTTTTTGTAAAATGATTCGAAAGGACTCAAAACTCAGTGTTGGTCTTGATGCGGGTCTTGTATGTTTCAACTTGAGACTTTACACGGGACTTGAGTGCAAATCCTCAAAACTTGCAAAGCAACAACTTCTCCCACCTCTGCCTAAATGACAAAGGCAACCCTGTTTCATATGATATAAAGCCAAATTTGAGAGCTGTGAGGTCAAAACAAAATACACAGCCTACATGTTAACTAGGTTGAGGTGCTGTTAAGTTTTAAAGACATATTCGCGAGTCACGACAATAATGAATGAAGTGACAGCTGTTTTGCAACTTAGACCTTGCACAAAGACACCCATTCATAGAGTTGGTGCCATGGAATGATGGTGTTGATGCTATGTGCCAGTAGAAGAATCAAGAGCGCCAACATGCAACACTTGTTGGGTCAGTGTTATTTAGAAACCCAAAAGGGGGTTGGACATAGCCAAAGTGTCAGAGTCCTGATTTGGACCAAGAACAGTGAGATTTGGAAAACAATGACATGTGCCCAGTGAAGAACTGGTGGCCTTTAACATTAAGACGGTGCATCGCTTACAAATGGAATCATGTTCTTTTGACAATTTTGCTCTACATAGAATGTTCCACTCGAGAAGTGTATTGAAGTCTGGAGAGAAGCAGACACATAATTAAAGTAAGCAGACTGGAAACTATTCATCATACTGAAACGTGACCAAACAGCATATGAGCTTTATGTTTTTTGACCAAAGATAAAAATGAATACGAGTGCCTAGTTATTTTTATTTATTTATTTTTTTTTAACTACATAGCATTTTCTTAATTATCTGGTTTGGTTGGATGTTTTCTGCATATGCTCACCAGGCCTGGCTGGTCCTTGAATAACTTCTTAAAAGTAGCAAAATAAGGAGCAGCCTGTTCAAGTAAAGAGTTCAGCCCAGCATCCACGAATGCCCTGCGGTACTACGGTCAGCAACAAAAGAGCAAATTCATTTGCATGAGTATCAATGATTCATAACATTAATTGGATGTTTATTTAACCTAATGAATATTCACTAGTGTGCTTGTAATGGATTCAAAAACACTCTTATTAATTGCCTCATGCTTCGTCTTTATAAAACTCAATGTTACATTTTGAGCTTTTGTGTGCAGTATGGTGACAATTTGTTGACTATCGAAATAGTTTTGTTATGTAATTGTGGCTATTTATTGTCATTTGGAATTAATTCAAAAAATCTGACCAAATGAATGTTAAGAGTACTGATGGACAGGGCAGTACAGCTCCCATGTTGTGATATATATAGTGCTATAGCATGGTGTACAGTCGGTGAAATTCAAGGATATAGCAACATCATATCAATAAATAAATACATCAATAAAACATTGAAACCCCTACCCCGCATGCTCTAAACACTTATATACACATTTGGACTTATTAAAACATTTTTTAAAGTTGTTATGTGACAGAAGAGAAGAGTGTCTGCTAGGATGAAGGGCAAAGTTTACAAAACAGTGGTGAGGCCGGCCATGATGTACGGATTAGAGACGGTGGCACTGAAGAAACAACAGGAAGCAGAACTGGAGGTAGCAGAAAAGAAGATGCTGAGGTTCTCGCTTGGAGTGAACAGCTTGGATAGGATTATAAACGAGCTCATTAGAGGGACAACCAAAGTTGGATGTTTTGGAGACAAGTTTAGAGAGAGCAGACTTCGATGGTTTGGACATGTTCAGAGGCGAGAGAGTGAGTATATTGGTAGAAGGATGCTGAGGATGGAGCTCCCAGGCAAAAGAGCGAGAGGAAGACCAAAGAGAAGGTTTATGGATGTGGTGAGGGAAGACATGAGGGCAGTTGGGGTTAGAGAGGAAAATGCAGGAGATAGGGTCAGATGGCAAAAGATGACACGCTGTGGCGACCCCTAACGGGACAAGCCGAAAGGAAAAGAAGAAGAAGAAAAAAACATTTTTTAAAGTAATCCTTGGGACAAGTTCTCACTTGCTTGGTGCAAAGAAATCTCTTTCAGAAAATGAAAAGATACAAATTCTGCTTACTTCAAGCTATTTGTCACTTTCAGTTGAAATTTACTGTTGGACTGACACATCAAACAGAAAAGAATGAAGCATTGTATAGTTAAACATCAAAACATTCACCCAAACCATGTCACGTCATTTAACAAGAGTACGCTAACCAGCTAATGGAAATTAGCATAGATATTACGCTATTGCGAGTGTTCTAGAAACTACTTTAACACACACAAGGAGCAGCAACACATTCTGTACCAACTGGGCTTACGACAATACTCACGGGCATTTGGTCTCACTTCTTTATGGGAACATTGAACATTAAAACGGGAAAACATGATACTGCATTATGTGGAAGGGGTGTTGTATTTTTCTTGCTGTCCATTACACTGCATCTCTTTCGATCGGCCTCAGTGCTGCTCGGGATGTTGGAGCACAACGCGATACCACACTGAAGACACGCGACTCGTACAGGACTTGCCTGCGTACTGTAAAAACCCATCGGAAAAGATAACTTAAAAAAAATCTGTGCTATAGCAGTAGTGCACTCTTACTATAATGTTACTACATAGCCGGCGAGAATTATTTTGATGCGTGTGCGCATTTAATTGTTTTGTTGTTGTTTTTGTTTTAACATTGGTTTATTCAGTTGGGAGGGTGACAGAGCTCGTCTGAAACAAATCTCACAAGCAGGACATCATTTCACAGGTCACAGCCTAAGGTGTGCATATGTGGGCTGGCTGAGTGGATGATAGCCCAGTTCAGATGGGTCAATAATTCCTTCAGGCTCTTTTTCTCTGGCACCAGCTGGTCCCTCTACAGCAAGTTCAGTATGTAATCATCCCGGCTGACCCGGCGTGCACTGGGCTCAGGTGGGTTCAAGAGGGCTGAGTAGCTAACTAGACTTCAATGTGAGAAGGCGTCGTTGCAGTCACAGTTCTGCAGGAACACACAAAGTCTTGGAAAACATTGGACTAAATTGTGACATAAATGCAAAACTAAATGTATATTTTATAAGGGAACTATTTATTTATATAGTGCAAACAAGTGTACGTGCACCAAAACAATTTATTGCATACGTCAACACAAAACCGCGTGTTGCATTGTTAATATACGGAGTGGTATCTTGGCAAAGGATTATCACTATTTACACAATTTTCATGAAAGTCGCATCCATTGCATTGCTCCTCACATCTCCATGCAGATGGCAGCTGACGAATTAACAGTGTTAATGTCATGAATTTGCAACTTACTAACTGACTGCTTAATTCTCTAATGTATCCAATACATTTAATAGGGGTCTCATTTGTCCAATGTATTATTCCATAAATTGTTGACTGTTTCTGGTGGTGGAAATGCAGGAACAAATGTCAAATATATTAATGATACAAATTACAAACACTGCGGTGCCTTGCGATACAAGTGTGATTAATTCCATGACTATGCTCGTAACACCAAACATTTTTTGCATCCTCAATCCCTTCTGAAATCAATTGAAATATAATTCATCTGTAACAACCTCACAAAAATAGTCATTTTATTGAGATAAATAGCACTAGCTAATACCATACTTCATAAAAAATAGAGTAATAACGTTCATTTCAATGTACATTATGCTGTTGATTCAAGTCTGAGCGTCTGGCAACAACTATACACACGGATATACATGGAGACAGAATATGTCAATCCTCTGCAGTAAGAGCAGTTGTTCTTTATAGGGGATAAAGAATTGAAAGTATTGTTATATTGTCTGTCTACCTCTGTTGCTGCACAGTTTTTGTTCAGATATCCATTGCTTTAAGGGTTATAAACGCCACCACATAGATGCAAATTGTTGTCTAATTGTTGGTATGCTAATGCTAACTGTTAGCATTAGCATACCACTAACAGACTAATGTTTTGAATACACAACATAACTCTTCTGTTATGTTTGACAGAAAAATTCCACTGATAGTTGCAATAAACTGCTTGAAGCTTCATTTTCTTTCATATTTACAATTTTTTTTTTCCTGACAAACTGCTTCTTGTGGTGAAGCGATTTATTCACTGCTACCATGAAGTGCTCGTATCTCAAGTTTGCGATCGGAAGTCAAAGTAAAAAAATCGTCCCAACGACATGTCGGATCTCGAAAAAGTTGGGTTAGTCATATCAAGGCACCATTTTATTCACAAAAGTAGCTCATAAATTTGCTGCATAATGTTAAAAATTGAAATCCGCTTTGCACATATTCTCTAAACATTCTCAGTTATTGTTCTCATTGACCCGAAAAGACAGAAATGTCTTTGGTATTTAATGTAATTTTGCAAAGCGGTATTTTGCATCGAGTGGGTGCTGAAGTGCATTTTAGCCACAATCTTTTCAATTCCTGCGTTTGTCATCCTTTATGCGTGCGTTGTGTCAGCTTACGAACACATAAGCCTTCAGCTCTTGCCGTGCTCTACCCTAATAACCGTCTCTGCTGTCTGTCATCTGATTGTTGCTATTGTCTTGCTGATTGGTGGGCCACATGCGGGAAAAGCAAAGGAAAAAAAAAGAAAGACACCCTTTATCTCTGCATCAGGGGGAAAAAATGTCAATCTTCTCCCCTCCTCCCCATCATCCCTTCATTTCATTCCCCACCTCTCTCTAATTTGATCCACCGGCGCTCACGCGTTTTAAAAACGCTGCGACAATCAGCTCATTGGAGAGAGCCCTCAATTATGCCACTCCATCACATCTGCAAATTTTAAATACATATGCATAAAGCTGCTCCACAAAAGGTGCAGTCGAAGCAACAAAGCTTTCTGCCACTTGTCCTGTCTCCGTAAAAACCAGTGATTAGCTCTGCGTGCGCGTCTTTGCTCGGAGAACAATACGTCAAAAGTGGTTGCAATTGTCCGTATGCAGATCTGCGGAGATGTGACTGCAGAGGCAAATGAGGGGGAGTTAAGATAGGAGGAAAAAGGTGATGATGGTTGCAGGATGGAGGGAAGATGGGGGTGGATGAGATGAGATGAGATGAGATGAAACACAAGAGCGAGGAAATTACACAAGATAGGACTTGAGAACAAATGAGGGTGACAGTGGAAGATGTGAACAGAGATTTGAGCGCAAGAAAGGCGGGCGGGCGAGAGGACGGATGGCCAGGAGATGAACGTAAGGGAAATGAGAGGAGAGGTAGGTGGAGGGGAGGTGGAGAGAGGCCAGGAGATAAGCTTATTGAGTTTCTGTCTACCCGTTTTGCCGCACCACCCCGACCCCATCCCCATCCGGCCTCGCGTGGCACTTCCCAGAACACGGATCTTTCCTGTTTTAAAGCCGTACATCACTAAGTTCAGAGCCTTTACATTAATCAACAGGGCAATTATTCAATTTTCTTCTTTATACTTTGGACCTCATTCAATAAAGCCAGAATCCAGGCCACTGGCTCACACATGCACACCCGCTTATAACGTAATTAAGCTCATGTATGCACAAACGCTTCACTTTTATTTACACTCCCAACACTTTGCTTGTGCACATAAACAGGCGCTCATAATGGGGTTTACCAGACAGACCGTATGTGTCGGTTAAATCACTTCTATTTGCTCCCTTTTCCACAGCGCAGTTCCTGCTCCACTCAACTAAGTTTGGAGTTTCCTGCTTCGAAATAGTAGTGCAGTTGAGAGTTGGGAAACATGCAGTTTCCTAAGCTGTTCATTTGTCATTATCAGTTGACTTTAAAACTGACACAAAGAAAGAGAATTGACCATTACCATAAAGTTTAACCAAAACAATACAGAGGACCCTCGCTATTCACAAGTCAAAGGGATCAGGCCCGAGTATGAATAGTGTATTATTATTATGTAATCATTATTACATTGAATTCCCCCCCCCCTCCAAAAAATATTATGATTTTTTCTTAAAACAAACTTATTAAGTGGGAATAAACTGGCACCTAGAGGTTTTTTTTTTTTTTTTTGGGGGGGTAGGGGTAATCCCTTCCAAAAAGAATAGTGAAATAAATAAATAAATCCATAACTCGGTGAATCCGCAGGTGGAAAATACCTGAGAATCCACTAAAAATCTGTATGGTGAAACACCATAGATGGGCTAACATAAATTAGCATAGATTCTAAACTAATATGAATAATTATTATGAAGTAATTATGAATAAATATTCAGGCAACTACTGCTTAAACATACAGAGAAGTAAGCCAGACTGGAAAATACAGAATGAATGGAATATTACTCCCTGAGGAAACAGCTAATATTGGAGTTTGGGATGAACACACTAGTATCTCAAATCAACTACTCGTATTAAAAATTAATAAATTGCCACTTATCCATTCCACCCTCTCCTGACAAAAATGTCTTTTTTAAAAGATGGCAATTAAGAATATAAAGAAATCTCTTTTTCCAAATTGTTTGCTTTAATTCACATTTTGCCACTCCTGTGCACTCTCTGCACATACGGACATAAGGATACTGTATATGGAGACGATATAAGCTACTTAGTAAGATGCTGTCAGATTAGTCATTCTGTGCAGAATGAAAACAATATTTGTCTGTGAGTATTATCTGTCTACATTTGCTGCTCCACCATTTGTGTTCAAATTACTGTTATTTACAGGGTTATAACACCGCAGCACCGATGCTATTCATTTGCCTGTCTATGACCACTACGTGTTAACATTAAGCTAGTGGACTTTAAGGCAGAATTATCTTTTTAGTTTTAATTGACAAAATGAATAATTCTCTCTTTATAAGTACTTTTTCTCTACGTATGAGAAAGCAGCAGTGGTTTCAGCTCACACACAAATTCAAAGCATCGCACAAGGTTATGATGATTATCGCTCTATGGCCAGGAAAGGTTAGACAACACTCACTTCCATTTAATGAAGCACTGTAAGATGAGGAAAGTTGTCTCTGATCCATTCCATGACACACTTCACCTGGCAGAATGTCAATAGCTAATCTGCACATGGAGGCACAAGCACACACAACCCTTTCAGCTCTTTGACTTATTTCTCAGCATGATGAAAGGCATTAAAAGTGAGTCAATAGGAACGTGATTAGTTAATTATGTGCTTTCAGGAGTATTTGCCAAAGAGGGTCTTCGTGGCATGCACTAACCTCCAAGTGTTTGCTATTTTTGTTTGAAAGTGGATGAAGTCGCTCTGTGAAATGAAAAGGATTCATTGTGTTGCAGCGTGTGTGTGCATTTGTATGCACCTGAGTCAACGAGAAAGGGCTGAGCTGGAGTGTGTGTGTGGTCGACTTTATTGGTAACCTCTGTTATGTGCCGCTTGCAAGGATAATTTAGTATGGCAGGTGTCCAGATGATGGCTGGTGATGGCGTGTGTCACTGTGTGTGTGTGTGGCGGGCGCATATGTGACTTCAAGTTGATCGTCCTGCCAGCCGAGACAACAGGTCGATTTCATCGTGCCCTCCTCACAGCTAATACTGTTGGCCTACAGGTAATATTGTAGACTTCACTGGCAACATGTAGCATATGAGTTTAACGTACATGCGAGGTTCTGTTTTTCTTTTTTTTTTGCTCTCAATGTTGGAAGGAATGAATGTTTTTTGCAAATGTTTTGTGTCTTGTCTAAGAACTAATAGCTTCTGGTATTCAAAATTCTCTCTTTAATCTGGGGAGAAAAGGAAATTCATTAACTGCTAAATTAAAGACAGCTAAAATATCAGTTATTTTTTTTTCAGAATGGGAACACATTCTGATGGCGTATTGAGCAATTTTTGTTGTTTTTCTTCTAAGCAGTATAAAGTTAATAAAAGAAGTAAAATTTCTGCTCTTAAATATTTTGGGCATGTTCAATGAAGGAATGAAACCCAGCCCCGCTGAAAAATGAATGGTAGTTGGTCTACTAATTTTCAGGGTGTAGCCTTAGCTAGCTTGCTAATCGTACACTGCAGTGGAAGAAATGGCCTAGTAATAACAACTAAGTAACTTGCAACTGTGCCCGATAACCACTGATGATAGAGAAGCAACTTGCGTTCTTATTTAGTGGGGAAAGGCGACTCATTCTGGATGCCCAACAAGCTTCATCAAATGTCATTTTAGCCACTCCCAAAAATTCAAGAAAACGGAACCAGTGAAAAATAGTTTAACGCTGTATCGCCACAATTCAATAATACTTAACATTGCACTTACATTTTTAGCAGTATTTTTTTTTTTTTTGCATATATCTGTACTTAACGTGAGAACTTTTTGCCACCTCTTTTAATACGACATCCAGCCTGTCACCAAAAACATATTGTGTGACTCATGGGGTGCAAAGTATCAAGACCCTTTCCATCACTGTAAATCCCACCAACTGTTGTTCAGACACTTTTGTTGTCTCCATTTCGACTTGCCATGCCCCGAAACCAGTTCTCAGACAATACACAGGGAGGAACACAAGGACAAAAAGTAATAAACACTACACAAACAAATACAAAGCAACGCACAATCCAGGCGCCGTGTGGAGATAAATGTGACCAGCAGTCCTCACCCCCAGCAGAAGAAAATCCAATTCTCTTTCACTTTTATCCCTGAGACTAATGTTACTGTCAAAGAGGACACCACCACGAGAGACCCACGGCGCTCTGTGTGTGTCCTTATGTGTGTGTTTGTGTTTGCTGAACCGATAGTGAATTCATTTAAGGTGATGCATTGCTGCCTTTACCTACAATCTAACTCGAGGCCTCTGTGGCGTTGTTCTGCCTTCCCGTGACAAGATTGTGACCCCCGACTGCCTCACATCTGCTCTTCATATACAAATCCCCTTTCACCACTCATCTCTTTTCTTTACAATTTCTCATTTTTGTTTCCTTTCTCTCAACTCTCATCTTTGTCAACAGCTCTCTTGCCTGTTCTAAGGGTTGACTGAATCGACTTTACCAATCTGCACTGACAGATATAGCTTGAGATCGATTCATCAGCAATGATTTGTTTTGAAGCAACATTGACACATCGCTGAAATCAACGGATGGTGGGCTCGCACAGCAGCAGATCCTCGAGCGTATGGCAATATTTTGCTAAACATGACATGTCTTGCCTTAAAATATAACAAAAGCACAGGAGCTACGCACGCCCATCTGAAGAGGCACCTGTTAACACTGGCTGGGAAGCAGCCTTAAATCCACACGTCAGCCTTCGGCAAAACTACAATAACGCCCTAATGTAACTGAAAAGACAATAAAGTGGAGTGTCCGCTTTGACGTAGAAACAAAAACAAGCCATGGTTGACCATTAACCTGTATTTTGTAAAAGCTATGAGTTAATGTTGCCATAGAAAAACAGAAATCTAACTAGCGTACCGCTCAGCTCTCAACCTGTATATTGCAGACATGAGCAATAGTCTTACTCTCAGTGTTAAGAATTCCTCAGTAAGGAAAGTAGCTATTGGCTGTCCTAAAAGTCCCGAGATGATGGTACAGCATCCATCCATCCATCCATCCATCCATCGATTTTCTTAGCCGCTTATCCTCACAAGGGCCACGCAAAATGCTGGAGCCTATCCTTGAACTGGTTGCCAGCCAATCGCAGGGCACATTGAGACAAACAACGACACTTGCAATCACACCTAGGGGCAATTTAGAGTGTCCAAATAATGTTGCATATTTTAGGAATGTGGGAGGAAACCAGAGTGCCCAGAGAAAACCCATGCAGGCACGGGAAGAACATGCAAACTCCGAACCCGGGACCTCAGAACTGTGAGACCAACGCTCTACTAGCTGATCCACTGTGCCGCCCAATGTCACAACATAATTTGCATTATTAATTGCAATGGACACTGTATGAGGAGAATAATGTCATAGGACAGATAAAATGTCAATTAAAAAAATGACAAGTATGATTAGAATTGCAAATGAACTTTGTTTTGTTGAATCTTAGTTTCTTGAAAAGTAAATCAGTTTTGTTCTCCATTAATTAAAATAGTTTGATCAAGTTTGATCAAAAGACTGAAGGGTTGTGACATTCACAAACTAACCAAATCTATTGATTCAGAAACTATTTATTGCTCATTAAAATGAATGATAGGATCAGGACCTACACACGGGTTTGAGCCATATTTTCTTTTCTTATTTTTCCATCGCTGCGTGTTTCACATAGATGCAAACACAAACCCGTCCTTTGTTACTCCACACCAAAGAGGCAACTTTGCACATGCGATTTTCATTTGCAGTCTGGACACGCAGGGGTGCGGGTCACCTCTCTGCTCTGATTGCAGTGGGACTGCTGCGCGAGGCAAGTGTGAACCTGACCGCCTGTGAGTGCTTTGGGATGGCAGAGGGGCTCGTGGCAGCACCGCAGCCCTTTAAAGGCCATTAAATGCAGAGTGATACATGCTTCCATGTCTCCAAGACATCTGAGAAAGTCACTAGAATTGAATGTGAAAAAAAACTGGCAGATTTATTGAGAAAGTCAACAAGCTGGCAACACAGATTCCTGCTTCCATTGGCCCTGACCCCCACTACCTCATTCAATCTCAAATTGCAAACACCTTCATTGTCTCGTAATCGTCATCGTAAAACAGAAGACAGCCGGGGAGTGAGTGAGCAAGCTTGTGTTTTTTGTTTTACACCAAGAGTTGACTGGGAAAATAAATAAATAAATAAAAAAACAATGACATTAGACGGGGCGAGCCAATTGGACCATCATTACCTCACTGTCTACTACAACAAAAAAAAAAAACTTTTCCACCCTTACTTTCATCCACTTCCCATTTTTTTCCTGCTCTTTTTTTTTTTTCTTATTCCCTTTAATCTCATCCTCTTTGGCTTTGTCAACTGTTTACTTCCAAAGTCACTGATGGTGTAGTTGTACCCTCGCCTGACTTTGGTGCAGGCAGTGTGGCTTCACTTCCCACCCAGTGACAGTGTGAATGGTTGTCCGTGTTTATATGTGGCCCGCGACTGATTGGTGACCGGTTCAGGGTGTAGTCCGCCTTTCGCTCCGGGGTCACCCTGGATAGGCTCCAGCACCTGTGACCCTGACCAGGATTCAAACAGTGTTGAAAATGGATTATGTCTTCACTTACATTGCCATATTTTCTCTCGCTGACAACAAATTACAATCACAGCCACAACATGTTGGCAATTAAAGTTAATTAAATCATTAATTAAGTGTACATAAAGTATTGACAAGGAAAGGCTGCTCGCATGAAGCTCCTGAAAACAGAAAATCAGTTTCCATAAAAAGACACAAAATGGTTTGTACGTTTGTTTTGGATTGGCAAAGCAGGGCCGTAGGGGGCTGTGCCTTTGGAGACCCCTGCCAAAAAGGAGCGCCTGCTGTTTTAATGTTTGTGTGTGCATGTGCACATGTACGTTTACATGTGATTGCATCTACTTTGTTAGTCATTTGTCAGCCCGACCAGATGCCAAGCAGAGGAGCATAGTGCACGAGCCCTGTCAGTCAACCTTACAGAAACACACATGTGCAGGTGCACAGTGATTAAACCGCAACACCCCCACCCACATCTCCTTTCCCTTGAGGCTGATTAGTATTCATGAGATCTCAGGAGGACCCCTAAAACACCCTCTCCCACACACATGCATGCACACATGCACGAACGCACACACGCATAGATATTCTGGTGGATCGGTCCGTTATAATTATCTCCTGGCGTTCATGGAGAGGCTTGATTAGAAGCTGTCAGTATGACTGATGACGACACGCGGCGTTAGCCCCCAGAGAGATGAGCCGAGGCCAGAGAAGAAGGCCCGGTCACAGCTGTGGGCTGGACCGCTTCTCTGTCCTCGTTTCTGTATAGTCAGCGTCTTTGTTCCACATAATTGCGCTTCATTACAGCTGCCTTGTTATGTCTTCTTCTAGGTAAGCCGGTGATGATCATAACAGAGTTCATGGAAAATGGATCACTGGACACCTTTCTCAAGGTGAGTCAGCGGCAAGCAACAGGCAGAAGCGCTCTCAGACTTTCAAGGTCAAGGATGTCAACTCCTGGGAGAAGATGATGTCCCTGCTGTAATGTCATCCAAATCGTAGTTCGCCCCCAAAAGTTCAATCAAAATTGGTTTTAAATTGACAAAAGGAAGAGAATTTAACTAGTGGAGATCCACACAAAACTTTTTGTAAGTTCACAACGCAACACTAGTTCAGTCACTTATAAAACCTATGTTAGAACGACCCCCCCCCCAAAAAAAAAAAAAAAACAACCTTTTAATTACATTACATTATTGGACACTATTTTCAAACCAAAGGAGAGAATCATCAAGACTCAGTAGATGTCCACAAAACAATACACTGCAAATGGCAATCATCAGGTGATAATAAAGAAATTGAGCTTTCTGCACAAACTTTGAGGATGCCACTATGGATATTAAATACAGTATTAATATAAATGTAGTTTTATCGTTAAGCTTTTCAATATTTGGGAAAAAGGCATTACTGAAAAGGAAGTTATTTACACATATCGTGACTGCAAAACCTAAGCAAAAACACTTTCAAATGTAGGCTGTCACTACCTAAAGAATTTATTTATTTAATGCCTTAAAATATATCCACTGCATGTTTCATCTTTGTGAACCTTTTAAGTGAGGGATGCTTTTTATGTTGGTGTTTTTTTTTTTTCTATTTTAATGATGGTACCTAAATGATTGAAAATCAGTTCCATAAATCCATAATAAATTGAGTTTTGCAGCCCTGGTTGACTTCATGGTTCTAAAAAATCATCGGCATGAAAGAGAGCCACCAGGACTACGATGATGAGCCTAAAGCAAAATACAGTAGATGGCTATCTCATCAGCACCACTGAGGCAAGATAATTGGGAACCGATAGCCTAAAACGACCAAAACAAAACACACAGTCTCGAAATCGCACAGTTTTTTTTTAAAGTGTTGTGTATTGCAGTTTGTATTATAACGAGGGTCATAAAGAGTATCCACTGTGCCGCAATATAATAACAGAACATGTTTTATGTTTTTTACAGCTGATCTGTGCTCCAGGCAACCATATGTGTCTTTAATTATGCTGACAATTTATTAAACAGCTGTCCCTGAGAAAGTACAAAACCACTGATCTGTCAGGGAAGGTCTCACTCCCTCTCATTAACGTCCTAGTATCCTCCTGGATTGAATTTCCCCCCCCAAAAGCCACGGAATTGTGCTGCAGAATAGATCGTTTGAGCATCGGCATTGCAATGTACATATACGCAATAGTTGCATCGCAGGGTCCTGGCTGGACAAATTAATAAGAATGGCAGCGATGTTGCAATAAAGTTATACCCCGTCAACAAACACAGACAGAGTAGCCCACAGTGTAATGTACTTTTTTTTTCTTTTTAATTACTGTTAATGAGGACATGGGAAAAAAATGACATGCCTGCATTTACGCCCCCCCTCCCACTTCAGAGTGTGATAGACCAATGCAGGTTGCATCAGATTATATGTGGGGGAGGGGGGAAAGCTATGGCATTATTGAAGGGACAATCTTCAGGTGTACGCAATGCGCTTTGCTTCAACTAAAGTACACCAAGAAATGCATACGTTAAAACAGGTATAAAATAACAGTTTGATTAAAACATGAATAGTGTTAATGTGCTCACGACTACAGTATAACTGGGGATGAAAAGAAGTTAACCAAATGTCTCGTAGCGCTACTCCTCTAGCTATACTATTGCTCAGTATTCCCTTCCGTCGCTATAAAGGCTTTGGATGTTGCGGCGCTGTCATTGTTGACATGTCTCTGTAACATTACGTAGACATTGGGCACAGTGCCTCTGAATTGGAAGACTCCTGTTGTTGTTCCCCTTTTTAAGAAGGAGGACCGGTATCACATTCCTCAGCCTCCCGGGTAAGGTCTATTCAGGGGTGCTGGAGAGGAGGGTCTGTCGGGATGTCGAATCTCAGATTCAGGAGTAGCAGTGTTGTTTTTGTCTTTGCCGTGAACCAGTGGACCAGCTCTACACACTCGCCAGGGTCCTTGAGGGTGCATGGGAGTGATACGTGCTGTTTGGGCCCTGTATGACTCTTATCAGAGTTTGGTCCACATTTTCAGCAGTAAGTCGGACTAGAGTCTGGTGAGGGTTGAACTCTGCCAAGGCTGCCCTTTGTCACGGATTCTGTTCATAACTTGTGTGGACAGGATTTCTAGATGCAACCGAGGCATAAAGTGGGTCCACTGAGCTGCCCTCTGTATTGCATCTCTGCTTTGTGCAGATGATCTTGTTCTGCTGGCTTCATCATGCCATGAACTTCAGCTCTCACTGGAGCAGTTTGCAGCCAAGTGGGAAGCGGCTGGGATGAGAATCAGCACCTTCAAATTTGAGACCATGTTTCTCAGTATGTAAAGGTAGCATACCCTTTTCAGGTCAGGGATGAGATCCTGCTGGAGTTCAAGTATCTTGGGGTCTTGTTCACGAGTGAAGGCAGAATGGAACCGGAGATCAACTCGTGGTTCGGTGCAGCATCAGCAGTGATCCAGACTTTGCATTCGTCCTCTGTGTTAAAAACGCACAGAAGCCGTAAAATGAAGCTCTCAATTTATCTTTACATTTACATTCCTACCTTCACGAGCTGTGGGATGTAACCAAAAGAACAAGATCCAAGCGGCCAAAATGAGTTTCCTTTGCAGGGTTTTTGGGCTCTGCCTTAAAGATAGTGTGAGAAGCTCAGTCATCCGGGAGATCTCAAAGTAGGGCCACTGTTCCTCCACAATGAGATGAGCCAGATGAGATGGCTGGGGCATATGATCCGGATGCCTCTCGGACACCTACCCAGTGAGGTACGTCCCACCGGGGAGAGACCCCGGACAACCCAGGACACATTGGAGGGATTACGTTTCTTGGCTAGCCTGGGAACGCCTTGGAATCCCCCCGGAAAAGATGGAAGAAGCAGCTGGGGGGAGTTAAGTCTCGGCATCCTTGCTAAAGCTACTGCTTTGACCACGGATAAGCGTTGGAAAATGGATAAATGGTTCTGCGGCTGGATCATACAGTGTGCATCTGTGTTTGTGTATACCTACATAATTCTATTGTTCCTCATTAGTCTCTTTCCTGACCAGCCTAGCAATATAATGTAGTGGGCAGATTGATAGAGGAAGTCAGTAGGTTTGTTAGACACACCAATCAATCAGCATCTCACAAAACCACCACCTAATTAACTTACTCCACAGCTGCTGAGGAGGGGTGGGAGGTGGGGGATGGTGGGACAGGCAAAGAAGCATAGTTGTTTGTAGAGGGCGGTGTGGAGATTCAGGAAAATGATGGCTACAAGATAAATGGAATCCACCTAACACAGTGCTCTCTCTGTCTCTGAGACAAGAAGCCATGGAGAGATATAGATGGATAGAACATCGAAAAGAGAGGAATAGAGATTAAATAAAGGAATAAGGCTGACCGATAACATGGATGGGTATTTAACGGGTACCACTGGCCAGTGGCAGAAATTATTTGCAGAGGAAAGTAAGATGTACTATCATCGATCAACAGGCTGTTCTGCTGCAAAAGTCACAAAAACTGGACTAAGTTGAATTGCGCCAACTCCAGATCTCCCATCCATCCATGGCTGAAAAAGAAAATCATCTTTTATTGACACCCAGCAGATTGAAGCCAAAGTGGAGAGTTCATGAGAAGTAGAATGAATTTGAAATGTTGTTCAGGGACACTTCAGAAAAGTTGTTTTGATTTGTATTTTTTCAATTTTTTTTCGAAGCCAGAAGCTTGAAATTCCAGTTGAAGGAGGCAGCATACATTACATCATCCTGCTGCTGCTCAGTGAAAGATTTTAAAATGTATCACTATATATTAACTCAACTTTCTCCATATCTGTTCCCGCAGAAACACGACGGCCAGTTCACAGTAATCCAGCTGGTTGGCATGCTGCGTGGCATTGCCTCAGGCATGAAGTACCTGTCAGACATGAGCTACGTTCATCGGGATCTCGCGGCACGAAACATTCTGGTCAATAGCAACCTTGTGTGCAAGGTGTCTGACTTTGGCCTGAGTCGGGTTCTGGAGGATGACCCGGAAGCTGCATACACCACTAGGGTAAGACCGATTCAAATGAGCTGCTAATACTGTAGAGTGAAGCGAGTGATGAGCGTTTCGGTTTTGCACTCAGAGTCTAACTCATCACAAACCAATAAGATATAACATGGCTCAATACAAATACAAAAAAAAAATAAATGGAATGAGCACTTCAAACTCCTCTACAAATAAATTACATTTGGGAAAAAAAAAAAAAACAACACATGACTTAAGTACATGATGTATATTGTACTGCCCAAACTTTCCACAATCTTCCTTTTTCCCAGTTTTAAATCTTTTTTTTGGCCAAGTCACACCATTTGAAATGTCACGTCGACTTGGAGAACTCCTCAAAATTTTGGCCTGTAGAAGCTTGTTGGTGAATGTTTTTAACTGAAAGCTGTCAGCCAGAGATGGAGTCCTCTGAGTAGTGGATTAAATAAAAACATTGAAAAGATATGTTAAGAAATAATAAATAATAAAATAAATACATTTCAGCTAATTCAAAGGTCTTTTTCTTAACAATTTTACAAGACAAAATTTTTCCCGCAGCGGGTCATTATCTCAGACGCATGTTGCTGAAACATAATGATAGGATTTAAAAAAGATTGGCAGCACATTTGCCACTGTCAAGGGTTTAAAATCTCCGCTTTGACTTTTCTCTATGGTTTTAGCATGTTTTCCCAATGCATGTATAGGTTTCTACAGGTACACCAGCTTCTCCCGTATTCTAAAAGGAAGTATGCAAGTTAATTGAAGACTAAGTTATGAATGTTTGTGTAAATTGTTGTCTATATGTGCCCTGTGACTGACTGGTGACCAGTCCAGAGTGAAGCCCTCTTGCCCAAGTCAGCTGGTATAGCCTCCAGCTCACCTGTGACCGTGAAAATGATTAGTTGCAGAAAATTGATTAATAGATGTATCAACCAAGGGAGGAAAATGACGCCATATTTACTGTGAATTCCTAATTCTCATTGACAGCATGACTTTACACCAGTGCCCAAAGCAAGGTCTCTTAAAGCATGGTTGTACAGTCCAGTACCTTTGTCTGTATAATGTGTTTAGACCAAAAGCAAAATTCCGGAGTCAGAAAGGATTTGTATGTCACAAATCCTTAGGTAGAGAGAGAAGATTGCCCATGAATACAAGAGTAAGAGGTCAAAGTCCGAGGGTCAGAGGCCCAAAAAATATAGGAAAAGAACAGATTCCCGCCCAGACCTAATGTTTTACACAAATGACCTATAATAAGGAATCTAACCCGTACACATCAGAGGGTTTGTTTAAAAAAAAAAAAAAAAAAAATGCTATCGCTGAAATCCTTTGAGTCTCTTAAAGATGGAGTAATATACTGCAGTGCATAATAGATCAACGGTGTTAAGAATGCCGGACTCTGGCAAATATATTCATAGCTGCATGCAAATAAACTCCATGTTTTTGCCAACTTATTGTCAAACTGGAGAAATTTTTGGTCGCATTAAACATCCGCGCACAGAGCCATCATCAGTGAGTTAAGCCATGGAGGAGTAGCTCATCTAAAATGCCCACGAGGAGATGGCATTATTCATATGCATAGGAAGAACTGTCGAGGATGTTATTTTTAATATGGCATTAGCATTGCCCTGGGAGGGGTGCATCAGCCGCAGACTGCTCCACTGCAATCAGACACACACCCACTTGATGTCAGGAGACATCGATGGAGAGCTGGAGGCACTGGGAGGGGGCAGGACAAGAGGCAGAGGTGGAGATATGGAAGACATCGAGAGCGGAACGGGAATCAAATAAGGCTGAGAGGGACCAAGGGAGGGATCCAGTGAGAGCAGTTAAGAGATAAGAAAGGATGTTTAGGGACGTACAAGGGGGCGATGGAAACTAAAGTACAGTGCAGTGTGACTTGACAGCTTTGTCTTTTATTTAACTTTGACCAAGCAGAGAAGAGATGGGGAATGCTTGGCAGTGCAGAGGCAGCTGCTGCATGTTAAAAGGACGACTTGAGCCTTGGTAGTTATTGTGGGTTTGTGCGCTCGTTGGAGCAAGAAGACGGAGGTACCCAACTGTGTCTATACAACAGCTTTTATAGAACATATTTGATCTGCGCAAGCACAAGAAGGACACAACAAGCAGGATGAAAACAGAAAAAGCAAGTCTGACAGAACAACTTGCTAGCGTAAACATGCTGAAATCGGAGCTGATTTCCCCACATTCATCCTTGATGTCAACACAGCTCAGAACTTTTTATGATTGCTTTTCATTTATTACACTAGTGAGCCAAATCCCCATAAAAGCATTTCAATACTTAAATACAAAGTTCAAAGTGACATAGTATTGAGAGTGAATGTGTTGCTAAGAATACAGTATATCAATTCTGTTAACTACTTCTAGGGAGGGAAGATCCCCATCAGGTGGACCGCTCCCGAGGCCATTGCCTACAGGAAGTTCACCTCAGCCAGCGATGTGTGGAGTTATGGTATCGTCATGTGGGAGGTGATTTCATATGGCGAAAGACCCTACTGGGAGATGTCCAACCAGGATGTGAGTCACAAACACAACAACATAATTAACCCCAAACTTCTAATCACTGGAGTAGGCATGCAACCCCTAAAGTCCAGTTTCCATCAGACTTGATTTCTTGGCCTCTTTTTTTTTTTTGTAGGTAATAAAGGCAATAGATGAAGGCTACCGCCTTCCTGCACCAATGGACTGTCCAGTGGTGCTGCACCAGCTCATGTTGGACTGCTGGGAGAAGGGACGCAGTGAGCGACCCAAATTTGGGCAGATCGTCACAATCCTGGACAAGCTCATCAGAAACCCTGCCAGCCTGAGAGAGCTGGCTAACAGCCCAGCAGGGTCAGTGGGAAGGAACTGAAGACATTACTAGAACTACTAAAAGCCCAAGTGTCATCACTGTAAACATTATAAAATATATATTGTAATGAAAAATACATATAACATTATTCACTTCAATGCCTATATGAAAAAATAAATGTGAGCGGAGAGCGCGTCATCCATGCTCAAAGTTGCAGAAGTATCATTCTACGATATCCATATTGGCTGCGTCTTCCGTCCGTGACGTCACCCGGACATTCGCCAATGAAAACACATGGTGCACCCTAACTATGGGAGACAAACGTGCCACTTCTGACACGGAAGCTCTTTCTGAAAAGGAGAACGCCACACAACCGAGTGAAGTTACCGGGGCAATATTACACTATTGTTTCGAGCCATATTCAGATGATATGCGATCACGGCCAAACCGCATCCCCATCCGATCCACTTCCGCGGCAGAGATGAGCCATCGTGGCTCATCGCAGCCGGCCGGTGTGGCTTATGACGGAGCTCAGCCGAGCTGCTTTCGGGGGTTGTTCATAGCCGCCACAGTACGCGATGAACAACACCGTCGAGCCGGGGCGCTTTACTACATTGTGGTCGCACGCAGCTGAGTGAGGCAGAGCTGAGCCGTGCTGCTTTAGGGGGTTGTTCATAGACGTCGTAGTACACGATGAACAACACCGTCAAGCTGGGGCGCTTTACTGCGCGCACACAGCTGAGTGAGGCATTCTCGGCTGGGTTCTTCAGAGCCACCACCATCCGCGAGCTCGAAGCGCGCCCTTCGCTGGCGAAGCGACGCAGCAGCCCGACGCCGTCCGACGCGCACATCGACATATTTCGTACGCAGATCTTTTGTTACATCATGAGGGACCAATTATGTGGTCTGCCCCAAACTATTATTTTTTTTAGTAGCTGTATATACACCTACCTGTTATTTGGAACCCACGAACCTCTCATCCTCTACACCCATCCAATCCATTTTTCACGACGAATCGGGTCTCTTGCAAGCTTATGAAGGGTAAATCCATCCTCCCGAGCGTTCAAGCAATGTCCAGCAATGCAACGAGCCAGCATTTTGGCTAACACGAAGGAACAACGAGCTACCTTCCCGGAGGTAAAACTAATGGAAACAAACAAGTCCACTTGGGGGCGCCTCTGTCCTTTACGTCACTTCCTGCTTCTTCTCAAAAACAAATCCCTCGAGAGGATTTTCATGGCAGGAGTTACAAAAAGCTGTATACATCAAAATCATGTTTTGTGGTTAAAAAATGCATGGCCCCATATTGGCTGCTGTTTTTTCATTAATATACTAAAAATCATCCATTTCATGACAGTAGCCCTTTAAGATTTAATTTGATGCCTGTTCAAGGGTCTGATTTACTTTTCAGATATATCAGACAGTTGTTGCTAAGAAGCAGCAAGTCTGAAACCATAAGGCATCCGTTTTTGTTTTTGTTTTCATGCAGTTAAAATACAAGAGTGGATTAAAGCACAATTAGTTTTGGAGTGTAGTCCACACAGAGTGAGGAAGTTGCAAAAGTACATCAACAGTTGAACCAAATACAATTTTGAGTCTACTTCAAGATCTTAAGATAAGTGCTGCTGAAAATATATATGAGCAACTGCTAAACTACTCATCTGCATCTCAACAGTGAGGAGCCGACGACTCCAGAATTCAGTGTGAGCACTGTGGATGAGTGGTTGGAGGCCATCAAGATGGGCCAGTATAAAGATAGCTTTTCCAGCGCTGGATACATCAGCTTGGACTCAATACTCTACATCAGTGTCAGGTAAACAAGGGATTGTTCGTCCTTCCTTCATGAAACTCTGTAAAACATGTCGCCCAGTGGCGAATGAGTGCAATGTGAACTGCACTAACCTACTGTCAACAGCCTGATTTTGGCATAGGCATGGGCTTGTTGCCTGTTTCAAGACATATCACAGTTTCAAAAGCCACGGGTTCAAAACCACTAAGATTTTATCTCGGTGATATGAGCTGGCCTTTTCTTGACTCATGAGTGTACACAACCTGACTCGAAGAAAGGAACACAGGAGGTGGATGCAGTCAGTGAGCCCAAGAGTGGAGAAAATGGACAGATCCAAATTCAATTTTCATTTTATGTCTACTAACGTACCTACAAAGTCAGAAGAATGACAGGTTCACTCAAATATTTCAAAATATATATTAGAGCTGTTATTGCCATATCATGACAATAATTTTGCTGGACGTAATAATGTAATCTAAATCTGAAATTCTTATTTTGGCCTTCACTGGACTGATTGTTGAGTTTTATGCCTGCATTATTTTTGTCTGCCTTGCAGTGAATTGGCTAAAATGGGTGTGACTCTATCCGGCCACCAGAAGAAGATTTTATCCAGTGTGCAGAGCCTGCAGAGCCAGGGGACACATGTTCAAGTATAACACTCCTCACATTAACACACGTTGAGCAAGCGCCAAGCTTTTGGATGATCATGTTGAGATTTTCCCTACTAAAATGGAGACTGGATACGCCGTTGTTTTAACAGTCACCGAGTTGGAGGACAACATGGACGATTGCCTCCTTTACATTCTTACACTATTCTTCCACTCCTCGTTGGACACTGCCAGCTTTGGAGTCCCCAGCAGCAACACAACCACCAATACAGACCAACGTCTACTGCATCATTCACATTGCAACAGCTAAAAAAATATTATATATAATCAAAAGACACAGAAAGAAAAGACAAGAAAATAGAATCTAATTATCATGTGAGGTTTACAGTTGGTTTTGTTGTCTTCTTGTTTCTGCTTTCACCTTGAAGAGTTAAAGAGATGCCACAAGTACATGTAATTTACAGTATATGTGACGATATATGTTTATAGTTGGAAGCTAATCCCACACCCGTCTAGATGGACCTAGTGTTTGTATTGGTTTTGAGGTTTCTGTGCTAGTTTCTACCTAGTACATATGCAGTCTCCTCACAGCAAATGAGGACTGACCGAAATGTTTGGGTGTGAGGGGAACTGGACCTAAAGAGTAAGTTGGTGTCCAAGAATGAGTGCTTCCCTCGACACAGATTTGACATTGGGCATTGATGATGTGCAAAGAATCTCCTGAATGTTTATTTGGTGGCATTTTTCTTCCGTTACATTGTTCCCGGCAATATTCAGAACAGTGCCGGCCTGCTGAGGCATTTTATTCTCACCATTAAAGGTGAAGTTTGCAATTTTAAAACTCTCAGCAAGATTTGAATGTAGCTTCACTTCACTAAAAACCAAAAGAGAGGTAATAACCTTACCTGTTGAGCCGAAATGTTGCTAATCCTCTCAGATGTGTGAAGTCCCTTCGCTCTGCTTCTGTTTGCTAGTCTTGTTAGAAAATATGGGATGTTGTTTTTTTTTTTTTTTTTCCCTGGAGGTGGATATTCCATCACTATTTCAACAAAGCTCCTGAACCCGAAGCTAATATGTCAGCACCATGCTGCCGGGATATACAGGTGACCGGCCATGACGTGCCCATGAGTGTGCGTCAAAAAACTGACGCTTTCATCTCCTGAATCTGATTAGCTGTGCTTCCTTGGAATCAAAAGAAACGTAAAAGATGGGACTTGGGATGATTTTTTTCCCCATTTTTTTTATTTTCCAGATCATATTACTGTCAGGATTACACTGACAAATCTTAAAAAAATGTGACTCTGTTTTGCTTTTTATGGAAAACTCCAAACTTCCCCTTTAATGAAAGTAAAAGTGTTTAGGTGTATAGCTAAAGTCAAAATCAAATTGACACTTGAGCTTTGCTGCTGAAATGTCCAACAATGGTTGATCTGTATTCTTAATTTACACTCCTATGGTTAGACGTTTAAAAAAGGCTTCTAACCATGATTCCAGTGCTTCCCCTCCCCTAAATAATAAGTTGCACAGTGATCTAAAACCAATGTATTTCAAACAAGTACGTAATGTAGGTTTGACAAAGTAAAAGGCTGATTGTCTGTGAGGAAATTTCAATCGTTGGCCTAGCACTTGCCTATCAGGTGAAGAGAAACGGGACGTTTTTACATGGCACTCAACCTGATTTTCAGTGTTTTGTGTAGAACTCTACAGGACCAGAGTGACATGTCACACCATATATATGATTGTACCATACTGTAAAATATGTACAGTCTTGCTTTCCAATATTAGAATGTTTGTAATGATCATGACTATGATGTACTTTTGTTATGAAAAAGAGATTTGTGAGGGCTTGTTCAGAGGAAGGGCATACTGGACAAGTGTGAGGCGCTTTATTTGTTTGAACGAAGGAATGTAGCATGGGTAAGAAGCTTCATCTTTGACTGACAGGCAACAGTGACCACAGTTTCTGCATTAACTTAGAACACAAAGAACGGACTTCATCTGATTTAAAACCCAGGAATTTTGTTGACTTCTTAACTGTAATTACACCGGCTCCTGCCTGCTATACACAGTGATTCCATTATTGTAGTTCAGCATGCAGGAGTTAAAATGAGAACATTGTGAAATGAGAAGTGTGTGTTTATGTATATATATATATATATACATACACACACACACACACACATCTGCGTCACAGTTCTGAGGGTTCAAATCTGGCCTCATGTTCTCCCCGTACCTGTGTGTTTTGGGTTTTTTTTTTTTTCCTCCAGGTACTCCAGTTTCCTCCCACATCCCAAAAACATGCATGGTTAATTGAAGATTCTAAATTGCATGTAGATGTGAAAGTGAGTGTGAATGGTTGTTTGTTTATGTGTGTCCTGGCAACGGGTGTGCTCCGCTTCTTGCCCAGAATCGCCTCGGATAGGCTCCATCACACCTGTGACCCTCATGAGGATAAGCGGTACTGAAAAATAAATGAATACACGCACACCCACAAAATGCCTATACTAAAAGGACCATTTGAGCACATAATACGCTAAAAGTCCGTCCAGTTGTTTAAATTTAGAGTATGAAGAGTTGGAGCCAAGTATTATTACTATTATTATTACTGTATTATTTACAGCCTTTCAAAAGTAGAATCAAGAGCCAATAATTCTGAACACATAGTCACAGTCCAATAAACTTTGCTTTATTTATCACTGCCCAACTATTGACCTGTAAATCAAAAATAATATAATCTGGCAGTATAAACACATTCTACTCATAATGAATTTATAATTTCATGGATTTGCCAGAGTGGGCTTGAATGGTGGCCTTTTAGATGCCTTATTTTTTTCTTGTTCTTTTTCTGTTGCCCTGTAGATGCTATTATAAGGAGAAAAGTATATGTACAGGAAATATTTATCTGGTCTTCAAATGTAGATGCATCACACACTTTCATTCTAACCAATGATTTAATTATCTCAAGTGGGAAAACATTTTGCGGAAAAAAAATGGTTGAACAAATGGACAGTATTGTTATTTATTTGAGTGGTAATGTTCTGTGATCTAAACAAATGTGAATGTTATTGACTGACGCACCGTCGGTCTATTTGGTTGGATATTGTATTTTTAATCAATTACAAGGTTGCAACATGCTTACCTATCTCCCCAAGAGATACGGTTGAAGCAGATTGAACCATCTGTAGCAATGAACTCATTCACTGCCAGCTGTTTTAAAGCATTTTGATTGAGCTTTCAAAACCTACCAAATATAATATGACAGAATCACTGAACCTTCTCAAGAAAGAGACTTCTTTCACAAGACAAAAAAAGTATGTTTCTAGCTTTTTCCATTTTTCTTGTTAGCAGTAGAACATGGGTTGGTTTCATCAAAAATACTGGTTTCACACAAAAAAAATAAGTGGAAACAAGCTTTTTGTGAAAAGAAACGTTAAGCAACAACAATGGCTTTGGGTTATGTGACACCTCAAGGTAATAAAAGACAGAAACGAGAAATCCTTTTGATAGCAAACTTATTATTTATAGATCTACAACTAAGAAAAAGGCCATGATTGACAGCGGGTCACTAGATTAAATCGAGTGTGGCTTTTTTATATGGGGTTCGTCGCTCACTCCAGGAGATGAGTCATCGTTTCTTGTTATGGTGACACACAATATGTTGTCATTTCTCTCATAATCGACGTGAAAAGATGAGATTCATCCTGTAATCTTTATCTTCAACTCAAAGGCTGTGCAGACCTAGAATCCAAAGCAGGCACGTTCGTCATTAGAGTGGTTTAAAAATCGGAATTTCACAGACGAGATCTGAAATACTCTTATGAATGTATTCATCAGCGTCAGTAAAACGTTGGATTCCAGTAGACAAATATAAACATCCATGGCGGTGAATGAGTTATGATGACTACACACAAATTTTCAAGCCTCAAATGCCATCTTTATCCAAAAATTCACTTGGTGAAGTCAAGTATGTGACTTGGTTTTGGCGTAATCTCAGCTGGTCTTTGTCCTACATCTTCCTTAATGTGAATGATTATGAGTGACTCTCATTTGAACTTCTCACTTTTCCGTTCTTTGGCCACCAAACGATGTTAATTGACCACTAAGCCAGTTTCTTCTGTCTTGCTTGTTGTAAAGGGTGTAGGCATTCTCATGTGTTTCATGTCGCTGTAATAAATATGCTAATATTTCTAATTTCTCAGCTGTAGCCTCTATTGTCTCTTTCTTTCATTTCACCACGTATAAACACGCACACACACACACGCACACACGGCAATTCACATGCACAATTCCAGAGAGACCGTGTACAATTCAAAGTGCCTTTACAGGAAAGTAATATGAGAACCTCGCTTAATTATTTTTGCTGCTAAAAAGCCTGAAAGTATCAAATGATTTGTTGAGTGCTGACCAGTCAGCATAAAAGGTTGCTTAGTTAACAGCCCCCACCCCCACCTCCACCTCCACACCCAACTGCCCCTCCCTCCCCAGCTATGCTGCAGTGTTAGGAGTGGGGTAATATTCTTCCATAACGTTTCTGCATTGCAAACAACCAGATCGTCATTCACAGACTGTGCATGGTGTTCCATAAGGAGAGATAATTTTGTCTCCTGGGAGGGGCAAGGTCACTGACTCCTGGCCTTAGTTAACCCCTTAATGCAGTGGCCTAGTTGCTGTCGCTCTATGTTACTGCCATTACACCTCATTTATTCCATCGTATTAGAGTCCATATTCCCATATCAGTCAGTCCCTCACTACTCTCAACACACACACAAATACACACACCCACAGCAAGACATACAAAACTCCTTCCAGGGGCGGCTCTCAGTTTACTCAATATCTCTCGCGTCCGGCTTCTACAATTTTTCCACTGGCCTCATTCACTGCCATCCTGTCTGTTTCTATTCATTCAGTGGAAACGGACAGAAATGTCGCAGTTTGTTTTCAGACGTCGATTCAGCTGTTATCTTCACCTCGTTTTCAAATGTTCCCCCGGCACCATCCATACTACAATCAATGAATTCCTCATTCTGCTAAAAGGTTTTCCTATGAAGCATCCCTCGTAAGGTTTGCTCCAATGTTGTGTTTTACTAATATCACCACAGGGGTCCTTGGATTTTGATGAGTTTTTGTCCGATAACAGCGATGCTACCCGAATCTGAATGCTGGTCACACAGGTAGTGTTCCTGTACAATATCAGAGTTTATTGTGAGAAACCTTGGAATATCTTGCATTTTTATCCATACATCCATTTTCCTACACGCCTATCCTCACAAGGGTAACTGTAGTGCTGGAGCCTATCCCACCTATCATCACGGAGGAGCAAGGGTAATTGCAGGGCACAAGGAGACAGACAAACCTCAAAGTCACACCCAGGCACAATTTAGAGTGTCCAATTAATCCATGTTTTTGGGAGGTGGACTGAAACTGGATCGCCCAGAGAAAACCCACACAGACACAGGGAGAAAATTTTTTGACCTCACTGTAGTGCAGCTTTATACTTATTGGGGTGGGGCTGGAGTGTTTCCACCGTGGTAAACGAAGGTTTATTGTAGTCTTCACTGTAGTAATTCCCAACATTAAGGGGGCCAACGCACCCATTTTACACCAGAAAATAATGACGACACATCAACAATCAAAACTCTCCCAAAAAGTAAGAATGTGGAAATAATCATATTGTCTTAAATGACCTACGGAATTTATTGAGTGACAAATCAAAGCCTGTTTAATTGAACAAAACGGTTATTCACTCCTAGCAAATATGTATGATGCGCCATGCCTGTCACTATGTTGTTGGTATTGTAATAAATAATTCAAATGGAAAATATTGCTACAAACAATTTTTTTTCTTCAATGCACAATGGAAGGCGCACCAACTTATTCATTTACAGCTGTTTGTAAAAAGTAACCATTCAGGGGCAGAGCCAGGGGTGGTCATGGCCACCACAGAGTGAATTGCAATAATCATCAGGTACAATAATTATGGAAAAATGTTGACTTTTGAGGGGCAAAAATGTTTGATCAGTAAATATTACTTGTTTCCTGCATGCTTCACAAAAATCTCGATAGACCCGCCAGTAAGCGGGCCACAGAAAAGATACCTTAAAATAGCCCCATGAGAGCCATACAAGACGACAGTCGTGAAGCCACTGTAGCTTTTTACACTGAATACAGTGAAAGTAGTACATTATTGCAACTGTGTTTCGCAATTCCTTTTACACTGACGTCGTCTCCCACCTTTGTGATGGTTTGTATACTACCTGATATAGCCTCTGACACTAGCTAGTGAAAGGTAGACGTCTTTTGAAATGAGGGGAGCTATTACAGGGGAGGCCATTATTAGGCGAGATGAAAGCCAAACAACGCGATAGCTGCTTTCATCTTGACATGGGGAAAATGTCATTTCATGCGTTTAGTCAAGATAACGCAGAGGTTGGTGCGAGCTAGGAGCAGGCAATTGATTCATCGCACAGCTGCTATTGGCATCAAGTGAAAAGGTCACGTGTCCCTCTGGAGAAGGCCACAGATGACTGATGAGCCTGTCATGTTTCTATCACATACATGTACAAGTGCCCAGTCTCTGGCTGTCGCAGACAAAATCCCAAAGGAATGGGAATTAGTGGGCTCATTCATACTAACATGAGTGGATCTGAGTGTCCCCTCGGCAGCATCAGAATTCATTTAGTCAGAAACATAAGAGACCCAAAGATCATAGCTTCATTTAGACCTCTGCAGGGTTAAAAAAAAAAAAAAAAAAAAGAACTGAAGCAATATAATATCTATACCTTAGCAAAATGTTCCATAAGACGCTTATTAAACATATCGCCGTGTCATTTGTGTTTGCTTTACCTGTGTCCTCTCTCTCTAATCAAATAAGGCTCCTTGCGTGTCGTTCCACACTCACACTCCTGTGCCCTGCTCTTTCGCCGTATTTTTGTTTGCCATCAAGGCGATTTCCTGTCTCAAATTTTCAAAAGCAATCAAAGTTCCTGATTGAATCTGAAAACTGAGCTTGGCTCTGTCAATTATATTACATGCCTCATTCTCAACATGCCGGACCGCAGGAATGACAAGTCACTCTGTCACTCAGCACACACTCACACCAATCACTGTACATTCTCACTTATCACATCTGGGCACATATCCATGTCAAAGGGTTCCTGGAGGGCTGACACGGGGTTGGGCGAAAGCCGGGCCCCCAGGCTAGATGGTTTCTTGACATGGGGGCCTCCTCCCATGGCCCATGGTTGCTCCCTGTGAATCTGACCCTAATCGTTCTCTTTTTCGGTACCCCTATCCACCCTCCTTTCCCTACAAATAAGGAAATTCTCCCATCCTCGGGCTGGGCTGAGGGCTGGGTGCGTCGGTGCATCACCTGTCCACACGGTTGTTATTGGGTGGAGCCCTGGTCCCGGTGTGACGGTCTCTGCCCTCCCGGTGCTGCAAAATCTCTTTGTGAGTAATGTGCATGCACATATATTTTGTAAAGTTCCGGCCATCCTGAAACATCTCCAGCCATGCTTCAACATGTGCCATCCGACAACTTGTCGCCGAGTGTTCGTGTTTGCAATAGATGTCTCCGAACGATGAACAAAGTGAACGTACATATATGGGTAATTTTTTCTTTTTTTTTTTTTTTTTTTTTAAATCAACTTTCGTTTCAAGGTTAGGTTAGGGTTAGGTTATAACGTATGTTAGCTCCCTCTATGTAGAAGTAGGGGAACTATGAGACTGGGAAATTACCCAGTAAGCGTCTGCTATGTTCCCAAAGTTCCCCTGTTCGTAACACATCCACATTCATCACAAGGAGACTTTTCAGCACGGGGGAGCACTCCGACCGTCACACCGGTCCTGTCCTCCAGTGATTGGGTGGGGTCGTTCGCCTCCATGCTGCAGCCACAGCAGTTACAGAACATTTCCGTCAGTCTTTTTGAATGTAAATTTGCTTGCAGGTGTCCGTAGGCACACAGTACTGACATTGTTTCACTGGGTGTGGGGCCACTCACTTATTGCAACAAATAACTCATGTATTGACACTTATATTGTTGGTCTATAGACTTCTATAATTCACTTAGTCAGTCCCTCCACATTTCACTTGCATAGTCAGGTTCATGATCTTTGTCTTGCATGCTTTTTCTACTGTCCTTGTACTACTGTCCTATCTTGTCCTGTCTTTCCTTCACATGGTGTAGCACTACACTCTCATGTATCATCCATTTTTAATGTTGCAGATATGTAATGATTTCATTGTCATTCTGTTAACAGTTAGTGCTTTTTGTCTCTCTCCCCACTCTAGAAATTCTTTTCTGTTCGACTGATCGACACTGATACTAATACTAAGAAATCTCAAAGGAAACTCAAAAACTCCACTGTAACACAGTAAAATTCTTCCAGCATAAAGGGGATGCAGATTCTCCATTCTGCTTGCTCTAATAAGCGAATAAGACACCAAAAAGGGGAAAAAAGAAAAGGGAAAACAAGTCACTATGTTAGTATCATGAGTTGTGCACGTGTGGGTGTGTGTGTGCACATGCTTGTGACTGAACTGGAAAATGAATGTGACAGAACACTATGATCTGAGCCATGCATACGATAAATGGAGTACTGGAAAGATACACCTGGGTTTAGTTGTCTTGGCACCGTTTCTTTTTTTCAACTCCACTGGGTGACACCTGGGTGGAGTTAAGTGAGAATGGCAAATAGAGTAAAGGGAATTTAGTAAAAAAGAAAGAAATAAATGAATACATTTGGGAAGCTTGTCAAGTTGGAACCAAAAATCTGCTTAAAATAAAATGAGAAAAAGGCACAAGAATTCCCCAACCCACTTTAATCCAAATCAAATGAAAAAGGGTGTACAAAGGAGTCATTTTTTGTCACTCAAAGTACAACCTACACTCATCTGTTATTATTCCTATAATAGGGCTGATAACAGCTACACTCTAAAGTACCTATTGGAACCTTTTCCACAGCTACCTAGATATATTCTATTGTATGAAATGCAACTGACAAAAGGTGAAGCCTTGGAGTTACCCCCTAAGTCACAAGTCACTTAGAAGACCGAAAGTTATAATGAGATATATTTCTCCTCAGTGCACAAAAAAACAAAACACAATCGAACCTGCAGGGATAATACCTGCATTGGACAACTGTCACCATCTAAAATCGGAAGCAGGTTTAGAGATGACGCAAGCAGCAACAGATGAAAAGACTAAAAGGGATAAAACACCAAGCTGTGTGATCTGGAAAAAAAAAAGTGGGAAAAGCAAGACGGGAGAGGAGGGACTGAGATAGTTTTGACCACATAATCCCTCGCAGATGTGGAAATCCTTCTTCAATGTGGCATATCATGCTGAACTGCTATTGGATGACTTCTCAAAGAAAAATCCATCATCCCTTGCTCAAATCGTGTTCTTCATCTGCGCATGTTTATTGATATTCTGCATTTGAAGCACATTGTGCGCACTGCAGTAGGTCATAGGTCACATGAACAATATTTTCCTCTTCACGCTGCTATTTATAATTTGGGAATTGTGCCATATTGCAACATTTTGGAATTGTGTCTCTTGAATCCTGTGCAAATCCTGGGTAGCTCGGTGGTCAGAGTGACAGATAGATTAGGATAATGAGGAAAATTAAGTAAATGGTACAGAGGATGATGGAAGACTGGTTAGCACATCTTCCCTACAGTTCTAAGGAACCGGGTTCAAATCTGGGCTGACTTGTATGGAGTTTGTATGTTCTCCCCATGCCTCCATGGGTTTTATTCAGGTATTCCAGTTAATTAAAAGCTCTAAATTGCCAATAGGCGTGAATGAGAGTGAGAATGTTGGTTTGCTTCTATGTGCCCTCTAATTGGCCAGTGACCCGCTCAGGGTTTATCGCACCTTTCGCCTAGAGTCAGCTCGGATAGGCTCCATCCAGCATGCCCACGACCCTAGTGAGGATAACTGGTTCGCAAAATGGATGGATGAATGGTAGTAAGGACAACAGTATGTGTTGTTGTCATGGTAACCCGCAAATGGCCAGTGGAAAGTGGCTTATGCTTCACAAATGATTAATGCTCTTTGTTGTTTTGACTTTTGATGATTATGTTTATTGTTGAATTAAAAAATGTTAAGTTATTGGCATGCTGTTTTTACAGAATGTACAACATTGTCTTAAAATGTATTGAAAGTTCTTTAGGGCTGCCCAAGAGCAAAAACACTGAAAACTATTCTTCGTTTAATTCAACTTTATATGTACAGCAGAACTGATAATCCAGAGAGCAATATTTATGGAAACAAATTTTAAGATGTACATTTTTAATTTGGTGAAAACTGTATAGGGTCTGCTCTTCTCCAATATGAGTGTTTCCAATAAAGTAAAATCCAGCAAAGCTTTTCTAGAATCAATCAATCAATCAAGTTTTCATGACAACCTGCAGCCTTAAACCCACAGAACCACCCTCGATGGGTGATGAATCAGCTCCCGGAAAGACTGTTCCATTGTTCATGGACTCATAGAAAATGGTTTCGAAAACCAGACAGAGATGTGAATCCTCAAAGGCTGACATTAAAGAAGGAAATTCAACACACTCGTGAGATGTTTTGACTGGTGCAAACAGACACTGAAGCATATAAAGACAATGGTGCGCTACTGATCTTCACTCTCCATATTCATAAGACTTTCATCATCTCCTCCACTGCATTATAGACAACTTTGTTTCGCTTCTGAAAAATATGAGGCAATCCGAACATTCAAAGAAGAACAAACTTAACTGAAGTGCAAGGAATCCTGTGATTGCACAATGTTCTAGCGCTGCATATTGATTAAATCACTTTATTCCCTGTAGAAGAGTGTGGTAAGTATTGTAATAATTTCTAACAAAGACAATTTTTTTAATTAAAAAATTTGTATTTAAATTCAGTGGTGCAAAAAAGTGCACAAACAGGTTGACGCATGAACAACACAGAGCTCTTAAAGTAAATTAAATTAAATTAGAAACAAGTACATGTTGAGGTCAAACAGCAATAGGCCATGGACCAACACAAAAACATTCAAATCTATACTATACGATATCTACTAAAATTTGCTAGTAAGTAAAATCATGATTTGACAATGTCTCATGTTCTTCACTTTCTGAATTCAAGAATTCAGTCAAGTTCAGATTGTTAACTATTTATCAAATGATCAAGAAGTCTTCAACTTTACACACTACAAGAGCAATACATGCAATCTATATAAATGAAAATATTTCTGAATAAATAGGAAACAATCATACCATAATCCACCTATGAAAAATTGACACGTATTTGTTTATTTATACACTGGACTATACTATATTGTGCTACATTGAAAAAAAAAAAAATGGACAAAACTAATTTATACTGAGTGCAAGTTTATTTTGCTAGCAAAGCTTGAATGTTTTCTTTTTCATCAAAAATGAAGATTTATCTTTGTCTGGAATATGAGCAGCCATTTAGTCTTCCCTCGGCAAAAGCATCAGGACTTCCTTGTGATTGGTTAATTAACATTCGTCATTAACCAACAGTGCTAACATCATCTAATTTCAGCGTATTGATTGGTTTAAAGATGCAAATACGTGGAGCCCTTGAGAGAAGCCTCTCGGTCCACTTGCTGTGTGCAATGCTTTGGATAATAATTGTGCAACACAACAAATAGAACACGCAATTCGTTGCCAACACTTTGATTTTTATCAATTTCATCGATTCGTTGTTGCAGCGCTAGTGTGCCCATTTAGGAGACGGGGAAATTGTGTGAGGCAGTTTTGAGTTTGTGAATTGAAGCCAGTCATAATGACAAGATGCGGAGAAATCAGCCTAACTGGCGTAGGCATAAAAATACTTAATTGACTTTCATGCATAACATTGCATGATGGCGCTTCTGGCACCGATACAAGACGCTGTAGATGAAAGAGTTGCAAGAATCAAGAGCGAGTGAGCGTTTAGGGACTGCAAAGTCGCAGCAACAATAAATGGGCTGCAATTCTTTTTTTTTTTGTATCTATTTTTTTTTTTCTGTTGTTATCCCATGGTACAGTGCAGCAGTGACCACCAGCCACTCGATGCATTTGTTGTTTGTTTGTTGTGGTGATGCCAAGTGCACCAAACAACAGCGCCACCACCTTGGAGACAAGCACCTCAATTTTGGTCTCTGATATATTACGTATCATTTCCCATTTTGCTCGTCGGCACAGTTGACCCTGACACCTAGCTTCGCTCAGAATGGTTCATTGATCGTCATGCAGTACTTTGGATCAAGCACATCTGGTTGAATTTGGGCAGCATTTGGATAGTCCCTCTCTCCTCCTTTTCCTTTTTTTGGAGAGGAAATGAGTCCATCGGCACAGTCTTGTCTAAAAGATATCGATGTTACCATATTGTAGGTGTTTCACAATGAAAATGGGGTTCAACGTGTGCAAGCGTGGCATTTTAGAAGAGGCGGGATCTAACACACTCTACTGGATTCCATGACAGGTGCTCGCATGTTTGATAGACACGGATGTCTTTTTACTTTCACACATTATAGATTTCGGTCCTATGAACAAACTTAGAACGTGTTTTACACTCACTTTGATAAATGAGCACCCAAGTCTTTGTTAACATTTTTTTCAGGGCGGTGCCTCGCTCTCCATCATTTCTATGACAGGTCCAACTGACAAGTGGGCAAGTCTTTAGAATTGATCGGGAAAGACCTCAAGGGGATGTGATTAGAGACAAGTGAGTTTTTGTGCACTAAAGTGTGGAGAGCATAAAATTAGCATAATATAATCATGCATTAAGAGCAAGTATAGGTGATTTTCTTTAACAGACCATATTCGGGACTGAACAGCTAGCGCACTCATCAGGCTGCTTAATGCACTGAAGCAGATGACGAGGACAATTGGTCGTGTTGGGTCAATAACCAATCGACTACATTATGTTCCTTATGCACATTCTATTGGAACATTAAGTAAGCCATCTGACAAAATCGAAAAGCTGAATATGAATTGCACTGCAATCATTAAGTAAGTGAGTTCAGTTGTTTTGATTTTCATTCAAACAAAAAATGACATAAGCACCAAGACACACAAAGTCAGATGTCAAAGATTCTGTTTCAGAGATATGCTGATTGATTAATGTGTCATCCTTGAAGAGTCTTTCTGAAACTGGTGACGACACCTACAAGTAAGGATATAGTCTACTACAGCTGCACCATCTGTATATTTTGGTAATGTGATTAAATGTCCTGTGATTGCAAAATCACTGTCTTGCATTTGAACTCTCAGGAGTGCGAAGGGTGTCAAATTACAAGTTTAAAGAGTTTTGGTAGCGTAAAACCACAACCACATGGCTGGTAAAATGTCATGGGAATTTAAGGGAAACTTTATGATGCGCATCGAGACACACCGCAATCCATAACCACCAGTCAGCCAGTGAACACACACACACACACACACACACACACACACAACTGCAATCGCTCGTGTTTGACCACACAGGATGAACAGAAGGAGTGCTGACAGAGCTACTGGGTCCGTTTCACTAAATACACAAATGCCCTTCTCCTTTTTAGCCATTGGCATTGTCACATTCCGGACTGAGTGAAGAACAAATTCGTTTGCGTGCGACGCACAAACACAGAGGTTAGTGTAAGCAGTCGAGGCTCTAAATCATCCCCGCGCTTCCTAACAGAGGTTTGACCCAAATAACATTGTAATTTATGAAGGCTTTTAGGCTTTCAGGCAGCCATGGAAATAGAACGGAGAATAATGAGAGTCAGACCTAAGCTACATCGCTTTAGTTTATGTTCCACTCTTTTACTAGGACACAGGTCTGCTGTTCTAAATGATAGAGAGACAGTAAACACGTTAATGGACACTGAGTCTACAAAGATGGGTCATCTGCAAACACGTTGCCATGTGCGCAATTAGATATACAAACACAGCATTGAACTGCTGGCGACAGACTACAAACAGAGATGTAATAAATGTTTTGTGACAAATTATAGGAAAAAGAGAACATTATCAAGCCTAAAGGAGCTGCTTGGAAGGTTTGCTGCATCTTGATGCAAACCACACAGATATTCTTGATATCAATCAGTCATAAATGTGATTGTTGTATTTGTGTGACATGGATTTAAGATGCAATCCCTGGTTGATTGGCATTCTCTTCACTCACAGCAGACAAATTCACTGGTTTATGTTTATCTATAAAACATTGCGGTAAGACCTCACCCTATCTTTACTCTCTCCTCACCCATGCATACCAGCACCCCACTCTCCGATTCACCCATTTTGTTCATTTAAAAAGTTAACATTTGATTCATATCATGGTATGATATAATGTGTTATGTAACTTTGTCACATTGTACAGTTTTATTTGTATTTTCTTTTATTTTGCATCATTTTCTCTCTCTTATGTGCTACCAGGGCGGTAATCTGTTTGGAATTTTCTTACCTAGAGAAAGGTTAAATACTGTACATACATACATACATAAATACATAAATTAATAGACAAATCAATCCATCCAATTACTATAGCGCTTATCCCCACCAGGGTCACATATGTGTTGGAGCCTATCCCATCTTTTTTTTTTCTTATCTTATTTAGTCACCGGCCAAGCGATAAATAAAAAGAGAAATTGCTTATAAATAAATACATGTACCTATTTTTTACTTTAGTAAATTTACTTCACGTAATTTTTGTATGTTAAATAACAAAAGCAAAATTTTCTACACCACCCACACAGGAATTGCAGTCCAGCTATATGCAGTAACATACAGTACACAAAGTTGTTTAATGCAAAAGTGTTTTATTGATCTGATTTTGCTTTTAAAACAAATATAACAAAATTGTGGTGGGCATTGTAGATGTTTTAAAAGCTGCAGTGATTGAACATTTAACACACATTTAACTTAAGTCAATAACGACACAGCAAAAAAAATTCAATTTTTTTTCCGTTCTTGCACCTCAAGCGATTTCTTCATATATACACTGGAATCAAATATAAAATGAACATCCAACCTCAAAACTCATACAGAAGGAGAACATGTCCTCTTGTTGATTTATTTGGAAATTGCCAACTCATGACTGAAATCTGTGATTTAATATTACTGTGTTTTAAAGGCTGGAGTGGAATTGTAACAGGAACATAAACTACAGTAATTCCCCTGCATTGTCACAATTCAGTCATCTCAAATTCACCTATTTATTTTTTTTTTCCAGTGGAGCATATCCCTAAACATAATTTTTGTGCTATTTTTAAAGTCCCCTTAGATGATGCAAAAGTATACACAGTTTAGATAGGAAAGTAATATACAAACTGATGTCAAGGCAATATAATAAACCTTGCATATTTTTATGTTGTGGAGGGGAGGATTTTAGTCTGGATTGTAAGTGAAAGTCTTCATGTACATGTACATGTACATGTGCACTTTTGGTGTTTTTAAAGTCTATTTAAAGTCCAAAATGGTAATGGTGTAAGGGGAGTTACAAATTATATTTAAGTTTTTGGGAGTCATAGTGTGTTTGTTGCACATTTATGGTTTAATCGTCAAATCCTCATGGTTTACTGCAATTACTCACAAGAAGGTTCAGTGGTTATCCCCTGCAAATTGTCAGGAAATAATGGATAAGCAAACAGTTTTTCTTTTTAATCCAATTTTATACAACAGACAATTTACTAATGTCATCTGAATTGAAATTCAAATTTTCTAAAATCGTGTCACGTATTCTAAACTCAACAACTCTTCAATAGATTTAGAAGTGTGTTGAGATCTGAGGCCAGAAAAGATCAAAGCACCTGGGGATTCTCAATCTCCTCAAAATCATCCAGTGATGACGTCACGTCCCCCGCACGAAGGCGCAGTCGCCATGTTCTCTACCTATTTGCTCAGGTTTTCCTGTCACCCGTGTGAAAGCCTTGAGGCACTGATGAACCACTGAGATGGTGACATAATGAAGCGGCAAGATCATTAATGTTCCACTGTCAGCTCTTGTCCTCGGGCCAGGTTAGAGGTCTGAATAAACTGTTGGCAGCAACTAGAAAAGGAGACATCTCAAGCACGCCCAGACGATGAGCCAAAAAAATCCATGTGCTTGTGTGTTCTTGTGCGTGGGCCCATTTGCACGTGCAAGCCTTTTGCACTCCAACTGGTCGTTTGAGTTGGTGCTTGAAATGGAGATGCGACTCCAAGGATCAGGCCTCTGTCACAGTTGTACAGATCAGAAAGTCAAGCTGTCATGAAAGAGGAGGTGGCCCTAAGTCACACAGATGAGATGACTTGAGTTCCCACATAAGATCTGCATTCACATTTGAGACGGTGAAAGTGACTTTGTGACATCTTCACTGAAAATTGGCTCAACCTCCTTCTTCTTGATCTACAATTTTTATGTCATTATGTCATTTTGACACAAATGAACAAATGATTTGGAGCTCTTTTGGACATTTTTATTGAAGCAGTCGGAGACAAAAATGAAGCACACGCAGAGAGTTAACCTCCACCAGGGCTTATTTGTCACCAGTATCAACTGTGAATGAAATATTGACATATTGTTCCCCTCCCATCAGCTGTGAGGTACCCAACTACAACCCTCCAATTTGGTCCTTTATAAATGGGTATTGCAATGAGTATTACAGCATTAAGTAGGTCGTAAATTAGACGAAGCCACGTTTCGTGTCTAACTGGGATTAATGAATGATTTGGTAACTTTCGGTGATTGGCTGCAAAAACCCTGATTGTGTCAAGCCTCGTGAATACAGTACAATATCTTCTATGTGGAGCATCAAAGACAGCCAGTAAAAAACCCAATACAGCAAAACGGAACGTGTGCCGACTGAGATTTTAAAATCCCAGCGGTGCATTTTGCAAGTCTGCCTGGTCACCACAAGGTTATATCATTGTAATTTGTGCTACTGAGATTGTAAAGTACAATAGTATTGAAATGTGCAACACAGCAAAATGTAATCTAACTGTAATGGCTTTATTTTTTTTCCACCCATTCAACACGCCCACTGATATGTATTTTTCCACTTAGTTGCGAAAATGTGACTGTGGTGTGTTATAAAGACTCATTTTTGTTCATTTATATGGTCAAAAGACTGAACAAGAAAAACTGACATATGGACACAAAGACTATCCAGTGGATTTCCATCTAAATCAAGAAAACAAGTAACATATTATTTAATCATGTCCACAATACACAAGCAGATGATTTACTTTGACATGCAGCGACTCGTGATGAACAGGGAGCGGTGCAGGGGTCGGGGGTGGTGGTGGGGTTGCGGGGGAGCATGGGAAATGGGGAGAAAATGTGTGTTCTCACATTTTGCTCCGAGTTATCGGAAAAGAAATTATAGCCTGCTTTCTGCCGATAAGGATGTCTGTCAGTCAAGTCTTATTTAAAACACTATTTTTCTTTTTTTCTTTCCAACTGATTCTGCTTGATCAGGACACCTGGAATACGGGGTCATTAACACATTTGCTAGTTATCCATGACAAGAGAAAGCACTCCATAAATGTATTGTCACTATTTGGATTGTTCTAGTCATTTGCGTTCCTTAATTGATGAGTCATCGTCATTATTTCAATTTCACAGCGTAATCCAAGCATATGCATTAACGCATGTCAGTTGTCTCCCTGAAGAGAAAATGCTCTTGTAAACACGCTGTCATTTTGAAATATTCATATATCAAGACTCTGGCTAAAAAAAAAAAAAAAACCAAGAAAAAAAAAGGAGCTGCACGTAAAAGGTTTGTCCAAAAGCGGAGTGTTTGTTGAATGAAGATGAATGTGTCAGTTTCTACTGAAGGTGATATTCTATTTAGGATCAGACGCTTTCTGTTTGGTAATGTACCACACACTCTCACAACAACATGACAGCCCTGGGAAATGGATATTGATTGGAAAGGTTGATGCAATACCCCAACATCCATCCAACAGACACACATACACACAAAACACACATGCATTCGCAGTCCCCCAGCACCCTGCATTCTTCCCCGCTTATATTCACACCCTCCTCTCTCCCACCTTTCTATTTTACACTTTTTAATATCCCTCCTCCCTTCTCCTCTATACAGAGGGGCTGCACTGTGTGACGAGCTATAAAGCATGATTGATGCCAGGGGCTGATTTTAAGGCCCCGAGCGCTTTAGGGCTCACGACCAAATTCCCGACATGTACAATATGTGTTATTTTGCGTGCGCATGGACGTGTACTGAATCTATATTCATGATGTATACAGCCAGCAGAATAGAGCGAGGCTCGTCCGTGCTCGCAGTGAGGAATTTGCAACACCAAAAGTATGAAGATGAAATGGGAGCAAGTTAAGTATCAGCTGTGGCCCACTCTTGGAATGATTTATTGTATTTTCCTAGTTATGTTACATTGAAACCGAGATAAAAGGGTACACCAAATCAATTACTTGCGGTTTGGCAATGCGAGTGTGTTTCCATCCGCTGTATCTAAATACCTTCAAATTGTAGGATTTTTTTTTTTTTTTTTTTTTTCAGGAGAGAGCTTTTTCCTTGATGTAGTAACAATCCGTGACGAACGAATGGGCGCTCGTGGAACAGTCTTGCCTTGCATGGTGTGATTTTTCAACCAACCGGTTTTGTTCAGGATTGTTCCGCCTTGTAGACATTTATGATGCGCTATGCTACTATGAGTATGTTTTCATTTTTAACCTCTCCATCTAAAATAACTTGATTCCAACTTGCAAATAGTGAGAGGATTAGGAAGGAATTTAAATTCAGTTCCAATATGCAAAGCGATATACGCAGTCTAATCAGCCTATTACATGTTGTCGTTACATTTGAACATACACAATCCACAATTCTTTTCACATAAGAATGACTCAATTAAAAATGAATTACTCATCTATTTATTCAAATGACAACTGAAACAAAACTGTCATGTGACTCATTCCCAAAAATACTGATTATGACTACTTTGCACCAATAAGGGGCGATACTAGCCATGTGAAGTGTCTCTCACACACACACACACACACGCAGACACGTCTTTGCAGCATCATTTCTCATCCTTCCACCTTGATTACTATTCATCGTGTTCCCTCTTGATAACCTGTCCTGGGCAGATCCTTTCAAATGGTCAGAAAGATTATCATTCTTAACAAGTCTAATTCATAGAACCCTAACTATAGTAATCGATAGCATTGATTGCACATGGCATGAAAATTTAAAAAATGCATGAAGGAGAAAGATCAAATGGCTTTAATAAATCTTAATATAACACTGAAGACCACTTATGCTCAATCATTTGATTTCTTTCTCATGATAATGGTTCATTTTTGCATTCAGTGTTTGGAGCTAGAGATTGAAAATAATTGATTTGTTTTTGTCAAAATCTTTGTGATTTCATGCAGGCAGGTATAGGTATATAGTCAAAATTGTAGACGAGATTCAAGGTGTGGTCCTCGGGCCTCTTTGAACATGCCTCCTGGGTATTTACCAAGTGGCTCCCCCTCCTCTGCCACACTTGCCTTTCTTGGTTTAAGTCCTTCAGCCACCCCTGCCCTCTCCCCTACTCTTTGCTGGTCCAACCCAAACACCGGGATGTGTATGGACTCGGCTTCCCACCCTCTAGGCCACAGCTAGGCGATCAGAGCAGCTGCTACTAAAAGTATCAGGTATGCTTCCAGCCAAGCATTATCGGTCTGAAATGGCTACCGAGTCCCCGAAAAGGCAGGAAGTGAAGCAATCTCAACCTCCCACAGAATGCGTGAAGAACAACTTCCTTCCCTTTTTCTGTTTTATTCTTGAGCATCTTTTTCATCAACCATACATACTTCCTTGCGACCCATGATGACTGAGACAGACCACCACGATTACAATTTAAGTCCAACATACGAGGTTCTATTTCCCTTTTCATATGCATATTTTCTTTCTTTCACCTTTATTGGTGTTTGCTTGTTGTAGTTTGATCGCTTTTTGTGTTTCCCAATAGATTCCACATAGATAGATGTTACTAAATGGTCTATAAAAATCCAATCTTGGTTGTGTTTTGTGTGTTTCATGTTTAAGTAAACCTGTCATCTAGAACTCGTATTTCATAAAAACTAACCTTTATATTATGCCACAGGCCAAAGGTGTGCCATCGCTTTTCTCCTAAATTTTACAAATATAAAAGTGATGTGGTTCCATGAGGCAAATTAGTTTGATATTATCGTTAACAGTGTATATTGGACTAACCCGGAAGTTAGCACGGGTGTTTATCTTCATATCTTTTTAAAAAATTATTATTATTTTTTTTCAGGCAATGTACGCTACACAGTAACATATCACACCTTCTGTGACTCATACCCCTACTCCCTATCAGGTAGGAAGTACTGTAGAATTTATATATAAAGTTTTCTTTAATCAATTAATTTGGAGCAATTCTAACACATTACCTTTTTGCATGACATTCTACAAAACTTTCATGATGACAGCCTGAAGAGAGCTGTAATATTTGACAAAATTAAAACAGTTAAAATATATTTTGGATTATGTCTGCATGATGCATGTATCGTTTCAGTTTGCCAAACAGTAAAAGCAATCTCGATCAGTCCTGAGAATAACAATAATCAAGTTTCCTCCCAAAAAAATCTTAGCTGATATCCAAATCTTGAATGCACTTGAACCAGACATGACAGCAAAACGCTTAGTCCTCTGCAGTTCTTCATCAACCGCTTCATCGCAGACACCGCTTACAATATTGAGGCACGCTGGCCACTAGTAAGACTTTGATTGCTTGCTTGAGTCAAACACACTTAACGGCCTTTTGGCATCCAGAAGTAGTGTCACCACGATCTGTTTTCTTTTGACTTGCTCACAGCAGATTACAGGGTGCTGCACTGTGAGCGATGCGCACAGTAGATAAAAGGATGCTTTCCAGTGAGCATCGCTCACAGGAAAGCAATATATATAGTTTAAAATCCTCACAGTCGCGCCACAAAATAATCAATTCTGGAGCTTCCATAATAAGCGTGTAGTGGAGCTGATTATTTATGGAGCTATTTTTGCAATTACATTATTTGACATCCACTTTGAAACTTGCAACACAGACATTTCTCGAAGCGATTTTTGTGCTTCGGTGAGGCTATGGATTTTTCTGTCATGCTAATGATGAACAGTCTTAAGGTACAAATAGTGTTTTTTCCTGTACCCCTTCACGTGATAATTGTGCTGATGTCTTTTGGAACAGGCCTGTGACTGTTATTATCAAGACGAGTGAAAAGAAATATGATAAACTGGGAGCATGATTTGAATAGGTTTATGTAGCAAATTTGACACCTACATTCATGAATTAATTAGATTTATAACTTTTTCTGAAATCTTTTTTCATTGACACGTCTGGTTGAGGATGTCATAAAACCAGTTAGGTGAAGGTCCGCATTTGCAAATTCATATTCATGTCTGTCCAATTGAAAAATGGTTAATGATTGTGTGGTTCTTGGCAGAGAAAGGGCACGGAGGGTCGCGGACCTGTCAGATGAGACAGCAGGGGCACACGCAAAAGCAAAGCGCTATTAGGAAAATGACATTTGGATAGAGGTTACCAAACACGACCAAACGTCTTATAAAATCCACGTTTACCGTTGCTGAATTTGATATGAGATTACGGGCACACTCTGGACTGTTTGCCAAGTCCATTGCAGTACGTAATAGTGGAAATAAAAAGTCTACACATCCCGCCAGGTTTTTCTGGCACAAATAAAAAAATAGACCAGATGAAAATAACGAATCACAAAACTGCTTTCATGCTTGTGATCTGTAACCTGTACAACTCAATTGAAAAGGAAATGAAATATTTTCAAGGGGGTCAGAGGATAAGTAAAAAAAAAAAAATAAATAACTTGAGAACTACCAGTAATCCCAAAGGATACTGCTGCCATCATCATCACATCACTGTGGGTATGGTATTGTTGAGCATTGCTGTTTTTGTCCTAAACATAACTTTTGGAATTCTGATCAAAATGTTCAACCTTGGCTTCATTGGACCGTAACACATTTGGAAAAACTTGGACATAGGACGTTTAATGAAGGTCAAATTAAGTACACCTGCAAAGGTTATAATTTATTATGCGGAAGGGCACCACAGCTGGTGTTCAGAACCACTCAGCCACAGCAAAACACACTGTCCCAAGAAAATCCGAATTAATTCAAATACATACATGCACACATTCATATTGTTGAGCCACAACGCATCTTCAAAAATGAACCAAAAAAAAAAAAAAAGACCTGAGCTTTCATTTGCCTTAACTTGCATTCTGGGCAAAGAATGCTCTAATGGAGCCTCCGCTTTATGTTGACATGGAGCAAGCCAGAGGCTGCTGTGAAGCAGTGGAGCGCAGCATCGCTCTGCATCTCAATAACAGATGTCCATGGGCTGGCAATGACTCACGCAGACTGGTCAGGAATTAATGGAAGGCCTGCATCTGTGTGTCTTAATGTGAAGGAATTAGTCGTGCGCGCACAAGCGTGCCATTAGGTATCAAAACACTCAAACTCAGCCGACATCACATAATTGACTGTCATTTCAGCCCGTGGTCATAACTTGATTGGAGAAATCTACGAGACTCGTGTGGTGTTTTTATGCGCTGTGGCATTTCCCTTAGGTCATTTGTAAAGCAGACCATGTCGCTGCAGTAGCGATATCTTGGCTAACAATATTCTGTTGTAAACCAACAAATTATGTGTAACACCCCCATGCCTCTACCTTGGACTCGGCTCAACTGGCTTGGGTGATGCATAGAAAATGAGCAAGACAATGTTGCTGAAAGAGATGAAGTCTAGTTGTGGATGAATATAATCTATGTATAATCAGAATGGATAATAAATGGAAATATATGTGTCCATCAATAAACCAGTTTATAATGGATATATGATTGCTAGAAAATATAAAGCATACACATATACAGTAAATACATATACACAAAATACCGTACATTCATATGCTGACAGCCGCACTATCTCGCAAAAAACAAAACAAAACAAAATGATGTTTAGCCTATCTTTACAGCATCATCATTTGAACTTTTTGCACATAGTTTCTGCACATGCATCCTGCTGTGGGTCCACCTAAATTGCTTCATAAAGGTGGTTTAAAAACAAAAAAAAAAAGCTCTCTGCTGAGGGAGCGTTTGTGACACAACCGGAAAGATGTCATTGCTGAAAGGGGGACCGGACTGCAGACCAGCCAGTGAGGAGGCGCATAAACAGAAGACTCGGGCTTATATATATATATATATTAGTATAGTGGAAACATGCAGACACGGACACACACAGTCACCACAGCCTTGGGTGTTGTGAACCAGGGTTCCCACTGTCCTTAACCACTCAGCCACAGGTGCTCTTACAGAGGTTTCACATAATGGGCTTCAACCAAGGCTGGAGACAATGTTTTGGTAGATGTTTTGTTTGTTTTTTTTGCCGGTGTTGCGGCATCCAGTGCAGACGTATCCCAACTGCAGGAGTATAAAACCGCACAAGAGGATCCATGGACTACATCATGGACAGCCCTCAGACCTGAGAGGAGAGCATTGTATCGATCTGTACAGTTTGTATTTCTTTGTGAAACGGGATGTAAGGAGATAAGCAAAGACCTTATTTAAAAGTCTCGCTACTCCCATCCATTATTGATCCATGGACACTTTGATCCAGCTTTTAGGCAACTATGGTCCGTTTCTTTCTTTTTTCATACACTTCCATTCTTTATTTGCTCCTCTTGCTTTTGTGCCCATCAAAGCTGAAAGTGCCCTTTGAGTATTTTGCTCCTACTCTCAAGTTTCACTCTTTACTCACTCTGCTTGCCATGCATTGCCATACATTGCCAATAAAAGTAATTTTTTCTTTGCAGAGAGTCGTTTATCTTTGGCAGCAATAAATTGAGTGGATCAACTCAATGTAGTACAGTCGCATTTAGTGATTGATGACATCAAAAACACGAGAGAAAGAGAGAGAGAGAGAGAGAGAAAGAGAGAGAGAGTGAGAGCGCAAGAGAGAGAGAGATGACACTGTGGCCGATTTGATTGTGTGTGGATACTATCTTGTCCGACTACCAGAATGAAAGATGGCTGTCGTTATTGTTTGCTGTCATAACTTGGCCTGTAAATCTCTCTCTGAGTGGAAATGGAGAAGAGGGAGGGGAGAATTGATTCTCTTGTACTTGATGTTTTCTTCTTGGTGCAGAGCCATACGCCTTGGAAGCCATCTTCATTACGTGTCAGTCTACATGAAGAGGCAACGTTTGTGGCCCTTGCATATGAGACATAAGACATCGATTGCATTTGTTTTTGTTTTGTACTAATTACTTGCATCTTTCTAGCTGTCTTTATGCTTTTACCCTTGAAAGATGTCATCTATCACATCTGTCAGTTTACTCCAGCCTTTCCCTTTATCTCTGTTCCCGTCTGACTCCACCCCCAAACACAACTACGAAAAGAATGCCTGCCCACCTAAAGTGGGGTACAAGAGATTAAGTCGAGCCTGCTGTCTGTGATTGACAGTTGGGTAAAATGGCTGTGGCAGTACGTAGAGGCATGGCCAATCCATTTTCAACCTGCGCTGGAGTCAGTCCTCGTGCCCATCTGTTTGTTAAAAAACAGGAGCATGCCTCAGTCGGAGCTGACCCCCGGTCAGTCACACAGGTTTCTTGTTTGGGCAGGCAATGAAAATAATGCATGAAGAGCAACAGACGCTTCACAATCAAGCCTGTCCCATCGACCTCGAGTGTTATTATGCTTTTAAAAGCACAATTCCACCAGACCGTTGAGTTCAATTTATGGATGGGCACAGTATTTAATAACTAAGTGTTTATAAAGAATTTTGCTTGATTGTACAGTAAATGTATTACAATTGAGGCAAAATAAAGTCCAACTTGGCTACAATCAGCAGAGGAGCGATTGACAAAGTCTCAACGATTTGTTATCAGAATCTGAATGAACTTTAACGGCCCAGTGTGTGTCACGTCCCATCGGAACGAGAGTAGGACCCAAATGCAGGAACTCGGAAGACGCAAGGTAGTTCAAGAAGAGACACGTTTATTATATGCAGAGGGATCGAGCAGGCAGTCCGGTGCAGATGAGCGGACAGGCAGGAGTCAGTACACGGGAGAACAATCAACGCAGGCAGAAGTATCAAAAGGAGTCAGGCTTACAAGGTTGGTCGGAGAACGGACCAAGGTCGGTACACACAGGTTCAATCAGGGATACCGGAGCACACGAATGGGACATGAAGATCATGCGAACTGGCCCCGGCCATTTGTCATCGCGGTCATATAAATCCATAGCATAATCAGGCTGCATGAGGCGCAGGTGTGCACCTTCCAATCAGCGCACCTGCACGGACACCCGCACAGCTCGTGCTGAAGCGGCAGGATCATGACAGTGTGTAAATCACAAAATGTTTTCTCCGGCAGTCGGTGCTGACCTGGTGCAACATTCAGAACAAACAACAAGGAACAACATAGCAACAAGAACAAAGAACAAGATGATGTCAGTTAAGGGGAATTATAAACAATCATTACTATCATCATTGTTAATTAATTTGATAGTCGATCAAGATTGTCAAGTCAAATTCACAGCCTTGATTCAGCAGATGAGTCACGAGCTATGATACGTTATCCAGACGCACCTGAATTTCTTACCCTCCACACAACCTTGTCAACAGTCTGAAGTTGAGTGCACTGAACACAATGCTAAAAGCCTGAGCTGCTACTTCACCAGCGAGCAGTCTTTAAGAACTCTGAGGAGTGATGTTTGAAAAACGTCATTTGCGCAACCCAGCTGGTATATGATACATTTGGAAAAGTCAAATCTGATTAGTTGCAAATGACGGTGCAGATTGCATTGCTTTAGGATTTAAATCAACAAATTGGATTTCCCTGCCTTGTAAACATCAACCTGGATTGTGTTCAACTGAACATAAGACAGAGGTTCCTGGAAGTAAGGCTTTATTTTTTTCCCGTGTGTTTATTAGGAATGCAATTGGTTACAAGTACAAATTACTGTTAAAAATGTCAAAGTAGTGTAAAGGCTTCTTTATACTCGCATGTGGGGCGACCACACAGACATCACTGCAGTTCTCCCATGCGTAGTTTGCCTTTATACCCTAGAACAACCCGCGTGTGCAGTTTTGAAAATGTGCTGCATTTCTTCTCCAAATGAGAGGTGTCGCTACGGGTGATATTCGCTTGGATGACACAGTGTGGAGTTTCCTCAGCACATTTTGGTCATTTCTGATCTCCAATTTTACTTTCCTTTCTGTAACAAGGAAGAAAGCAACAACAATGGCAACCATGGAACAGTGTGTGCTTGAACAAAAGGACCTAACGGACCAGATGATACATTTAATTATGCTGCAAAATCGATCTGGAAGATGGCGGCGTAAGCTGTACGTGAAGCATGGAGGAATAGTGAGTATGTCATTACTGCATATGACTAAAATGGGCCAATCACGAGAGATGGGCTTTCGCCGCATAGCAACTTTTTTTGGCGTGTGCACGATAAGCTACGCAAAGGTGCTGCGTAGGGTAATGCATAGATCTAGTGATGCAATGCAGACATTGTCAACGCAGGCATTATAACGTGGCCTTAACACTTTCAATAATTTTCTTATCGTAATATAACTAATTGCATTTGATTAATTGAACACTGCTCTTTATAAAATAGAATGAATGCATCAAAAGCACCCTCTGATGTCTCTAAAAATGTGGAATAAAAGAATCTAGATCATTATTTCGGAATTAAAATATTTGTTGCTTAAACAAATCATAAGTTGATAACAAAACATGGTGAAATGTAAATTGCGAAAATGTTTGTTGCATGTGTACAGCACGTGGAAAACCACCACCCTAAAGCATGATGACTAATGTGCACAATTAAGACAATAATGCTTCAACTCAGATAAATGTTCCATAGAAAATATCCGCAATTATAAAGATGAAACTGTTCAAAAGTGGTTTTATATTAAAAGTGTGACTAAGTCTAACCTTTTCAAATCACAGACAATGTACTGTAACAGATTGCACCACACGGTTGCACTTCAAGATCATATTTGGAAAAATATGTCATGTTTGAGACCATGACAAAATGGCCCATGATTAGAAGGAGCCAATCACAAGAGTCGGATTTAGAAGGAGGAAGTGGATAGGAGACCCTTAAGTGATTCCAAAATAAAACTTCATTTCAGACTTAGATGTTGATAGGTAGGCAGTTTGTGTGTGCACGGATGTGTGAAACACGCAAAGCTTGAAAGAAATGTGCATTTAAACGGTCCTCCCATCCACTCCCATGATATGACTTCACGCTGCTAATTACTATAGATACTACTACCACTACTACTACTATGCACAAAATACAATGTTTAACTCTGTGCTAATGTTGTACAAAATTGAACCCTGGAGACACGATTTTCTTCAGGGCACTTTATGCTTGCAGATGTATTCATCGACGCTCAAAGCTGCCGTTGTGTAGAAAAATACTTTAAGTGCGGAAGGGAAAAAAAATCAATGTGGTAATTTAATCTTGTGTAAAGTGAACACTTTTTTACCGTCCAAAATGCTGTACAAGATGCAAATGAAATGCCATCCCCTGAATAATCACCCATCTAAAAAGGGAATTACATTTCTCTCGTCATTAAACAACACTTGTTCTCTGCCCCAATCCATCTCACTGTGAAAACCTCTTTTCCTCTAACAACAGAAATGTCATTATATTCATTTTTAAAAATTCCTTTGTTTAAAGAAAGACACATGGCACTTGGATTAAAGAACACTTTGAAATTTTTTATGAGTCTGATAGACAAAAGTCACAGAACATTGTTGGGAAGTGAGTGCAGTATATTATTCAAAAATGAAAAATGACTAATATTATTTTCAATTAGACAGCAATACAAGTGGTTACCACATCCGTGAGGCCCTGTAGCTCAGTGGTTAGAGCACTGGTTTGATAAACCAGGGGTTGTGGGTTCGTATCCCACTGGGGCCTCCACTCCCTGAGAAGGGTTGCGTCAGGAAGGGAATCCGGCGTAAAAATTGTGCCAAACATATGTGCGTTCATCTGAGATGACACGCTGTGGCGACCCCGAAAGAGACAAACCGAAAGAAGAAGGACAAGTGGTTACCATATCCGGCTCACAGATCTTAGGTTAGAGGTTCGATTCCAGGCCTTCCTGTGTGGAATTTGCATGTTCTTCGGGACAACCTACTCGTTGTGTATGTCTCTTGAATTAAATGTTTCTTCTTACTCCAGTGCTTTGGAGGAGGGCGATTCGCCACCTAAGGTAAATGGAGATGAAAGAAAAACCCGAATAGCAGCTTTACTCATTCATAGGGGATGTTTATTTTCCAAAACTCATTATACTACTTGTCAGGAGAAGGTCAGGTCCCTGACACAGAGCTCCATGCTGCCGGGAGGAATTTAGTATGGATCACCTTCTGCAACACGGGGAGCTCAATTCCAGCTGTCATCAAGCTGGAGGAGGCAAAAATGCATTACCGAGCTGGATAATGTGCTTTATTATGTAGCTTATATGCCACCTCATGCCGTCCTTGGGGCATTGAGAAGAGCAATTACAAGGACGTAGCTGTGGAGTGTGTCCGCATGTATGAGGTGTGTGTGTGTGTGTGTTTGTGCGCGCACAACAGCACACCTGCCAGCATTTACCTCTCAAAGTCAATACACCCCACTAATGTGGGACTTTCAAAGTCGCATCAATGTTTAAAATGTTATCAGCATGCAGACATGCATCGCCGCTTGCCGGTGATCTCCAGGACGAGGACACCAACCTTGTCCGCGCAAGCTAATCCAGATGCCCTAACAACATGAGTGCACGCTAACTGTGTTATCCAAGAAACACAGTAGACGGGTTATCTTTAGAATTTCGAACGCGGCCCCCATGTGATTTGCCAAGCATGATGCTCCAACAACAATCTGAAGCTCTTTTCTATACAAACTGCTACAAAAAGGCTGAGCTCAAATCTTTTAGGTGAAGTGCAATTTCAGCATAATGCCGGTGATATATGCTGCTTTATAATGCAGTCATGCTGAGAATTGACAGCTTTCTCTTCCATCTAACAATACAGTAGTCGTCTGCATTGAGCCTGAACCCTGCACGCCCTCAAGAAAGACCAAAATATCCGCATTTTATGTTTTTCGATAAGAAAACCTCACAAAGGACTGAATCAAAAATTCGTCCCATGTTACACGATCAGTAATCTTTCATTTCGCTGTTGCCGCTTTCCGCCTCTCCTATTCCACTGCTCTCCTGCTCACCGGTTTCATCTCCACACTCCCTCTGATGTAATCTTGCAGGTGTGGAACAGCGGAGAAATAAAAATGATACATAAACAAGGACATGCTATTCACTCGACTGCCGCGGTTACAGATGATGTTCATCTCGCAGGCGAATGGGTACGCATTTCCCCCCGCAAGGAGTGTCGTCCCCTTGCAAAAATCAATTCTGTCCTTTATCTATTAGATTTGAATCATCTCACATATGAATGTTGTGCTGCAGGATGAAAACGCCTCGCCTCTCCGCAGACAAAAAAAAAAAAAAAAAAAAAAAAAATGACCACAAGCTTGAATGATTTCATGATTTCCCGAAAGCTGCAGCGTCACCGGGGGCTCGCTGTGGCCTTGCACTTGTTAGCGTCGCTATCGTTGATGTATGTGGATTTGTGTCTGGCCTCTGCTCTCCGGCACTTTGTCTGCTCCAAACTGGATCACCACATAAACACAGTGAATGGGGGAGAATGATATCTGTGAATTGCAAACTTGCAGGGCCGATACAGAAGAAAGAACCTCTCGCATAACACAGGTTACATACATTTGATTATTACACTAATCTATATTGATGGTCTTTGGACATGTTTCTACATGAAGGAATCAATATGGGTCAATCGGTTTAAAGATGAGCATTTGGGTAAATCTCAAAGAAGTGGAAAATTGACTACCAATAATGGCGAGAATCTCTCGCAACCTCACAATTTAATTTAACAATGCTTCACACTGATTTGATGACCAATGCATTGTGGATCAATGCATGGGAATCAGGAGCGCATTTGCCAATAAAATTTTCACAGCTGTGCAAAAAGCCAACGGTGACATATCAATTGATCATTGATTATTTTGGCAATGGTGTTCCGAACTAAAGTTTGTGATGAATATTTGAATAGACCACACACAAACAAATTAAAATATCACAGTACACACATTACATACACATTGATAAAAAAAAAAAAAACATTACAAATGTCTTACTTGCATGTTTTCGCATTGTAGAAATGTGTACCCCGCCACTCGCCCAAAGATAGCTGAGATAGGCTCCAACAGGCCCGCGAACATCATTGAATTTAAACTAATGGTAATGCTACCAAAATGCTTCTAAGTTCATAAATTTTTTTTTACAAATGTTAACTTTCCCTCCTTACATCCAAGTCCGCAATACTTACGTAAACCCCATTCAATTAAAGAAAATCCTTTGGTCAAAGTAAAATATTTCAGTTTAGTCCCAAGGTGTGATTTTCAAAATCACGGTGGAATTTTCAACAATTTTAATTAAAAAAAAATAAAATGTGAGACACCTTTATTGTCCTTTTTTTGTGTACAAAAATGGTTGCCCTCTTTCGGGCTTTAGTCTGTGTAAGCACTTTGCACAACTTTACAGTCAGTGGTGCAACATCTAACTCATCATGAAGTGTCCATGCTGGCTAACATTACTATACACTTTAAAAATAGGTGATATGGAACGTTAATAGCCTGATTGTAAGTCAGCATTCCATCATCAGGACTTTGTACCCGTTACTAAAAGGTACATGCTTGCATTCTTTTATTTTCAAACTGCTTCCTGTTCTTGCCGCAAATAACCAAGAGCAACATTTTTAATCAGGATTCACTCGTGTTGATCAGCGAGTCAATTGGAATCTCAAAAGAAGTAAAACAATAAGGTTTCTATTTGAACTCCAGTGTGTGCACAAAATATTTCAGTCTGTCATTTTTTTTTTCTCTCTATCATTTTCCATCCATAGCCACAACCACTCTCTCTCTCTCTCTCTCCCTCCTCTCTCTGCTTCTCACTCATCATTGCAAGAGGTCCCAGAGGTAATTACAAGGAGTTTCAGACAGTGATTTCAGAGACCTGAGACTCTCCACCAACCATTATTCTCCAGATCAATTGCTGTGGACTGAGCAGAACACACACTCTCAGAAGCTCAGAACAATTAGGAGTCAACGCAGGGGAACCACACTCGAACGGACTCTTGTACGCATGCAAACACAGTATATACACACACATTAAAATATGTATCAGGTAAGTCAAACAAACTTTTTTCCCGCCAATTTAAAAAATGCAAAAATAAACAAATACTTATAATAAAAGGGAAGCAGAAACATTCCCACTTTACCCGCTGAACTTTCTTGCATAATGAACCAGGATTAAAGGCAAGCTGGTGCTACAGAATAAAAAAAAATAAAAATAGATGAGGGATCTCATTTGATGAATTGCCTCAAAACAAGCTACTTGTACGAGAGTGTCCCGCAGGGGCCAGTGAAGCGACAGAGACAAACAAACCTTTGCTCCGAGCGTAACAAATATCTTCATGTATTCTCTTCAAAAGGATCGCACCATGATACACGATGCAGTCTGCTTTACCACACCGGTGAGTTCAAATTGTGTGGGGATGAATATGCATGACTCAGTGAGTAGATGTGTGTGGCCCTTACTTAAACGTGTCTCAGTCCCTTGAGTGCTATATAAGCATGCGTACACATTTATGCATGCACAGTCAGGAACATTAAGTGCACTCAATAGCACTGCTGCTAAAAGACAGAAACAGAAAATAAAAAGTTGATTTTCCAAAGTGTTTCAAAAAAATAGTTACATTCAAATTATAACAACTAAATTGTTTATTTTTCAAACAGCCATTTTCAAACTGATTTTTAAGAATATCTGGAATGAAATGCTTTAACTTTGTCACTGTAATACGTTACAGAAAACGCCAAGAGTAGTTGGATGTATTCAAGTATTCATGGCTTTCAAAAAATGATGGATATTTTGGGAGCAAATGAATTTGCCAAAGGAGGCACACAACAATTGATGAAATAATGACTGAAAATTCAAGTGATGTAAAGAGTACTTAAAGGTCAAGTGTCATCCCTATAAACATTCTAAAATAGATATTATAATGAAAAACACATTTAACATTATTCACTTTAATGTCTATACGAAAAAGTAAATATGAGCTGCGAGCGCGTCATCCATGCGCAAAGTTGCGGAAGTGTCATATTGGCTGCATCCCTTGTCCGTGACGTCACCCCGGACATTCGCCATTTAAAACACGCGGTGGATCCTACTATGGGAGACGAACACACCCCTTCTGGTACAGAAGCTTTTTTCGAAGAAGAGAACATCACACAACCGAGTGAAGTTACCCAGGCAATATTACCCTATTGTTTCGAGCCATATTCAGATGATATGCGATCACGGCTAAAACGCCTCCCCGTCCAATCCACTTCCGTGGCGGGGATGAGCCATCGCGGTTTGAACAACGCTGCCGACAATGCCGCACTCAGCCTGGTGCAACGACAACGCCGTAAAGCGCCCCGGCTCGGCGGTGTTGTTCATCGCGGACGGCGGCGGCTAAGAACAACGCCGTAAAGCGGCCCGGTTAGGCGGTGTTGTTCATTGCGGACGGCGGTGGCTATGAACAACGGCGTAAAGCGGCCCGGCTCGGCGCCATGATAAGCCAACTCAGCACCGAAAATGAGCCACCCCGGCCGCCAGCGGAGGTAATTGTAATGAACTGACTTCTAAACATCAAAGGAGCTACATAATACTGAATGGTTGATGACAAAATGTCCTTTCGGGAGGCACAAAATCCCAAACTCTGACATGAAAAAAACATGAAAGTCGACATTTGAATGAACACACTGAAGGAGCACAGGTAAATAATCTGAGAATATAAGGCCGAGTTGGAACTCGAGCATTTTTCACATGTAAGTAGGCAAACCAATGTGAGAGGTGAGCTACCCAGCAGTGTTTCAAATCCATTTAGCCTCAGGTAAATGACAAAAATGGGATTCACAGGGCTCCACTCTGCACGCTATTGTCACCCTTGATTTATATTTTTTGCAGCCTGCAGCTTAAAATCATATGCATGTAATGTGTCAGTGTCTACAGTATTGTTTACTTACCAAAATAATAGAATTTAAATCAGGGCATGCAGTGGTGATGTTAGATAGTGACCTGGCAATTTTACTGGCTCAGACCAAGGTGCGGGTGGACGTATTTATAAAGATTGGTTTGTAAGTGTCCAAGAGCAGATCAACAATTGCATGTCAAATAAGCAGAATGATGACAGACAAAAGGCTGAACTGGGTGAATAAGAAATCGAGATTATTGATAGAGACGTCAATTAAATCACTCTCAATAACTCTTTTCTTTAGCAGAATGCTTAATTGTTTTAAAGTAAAAATTAAAAAAAAAACAGTGACAATTACCTCAAGCTTTGTCACAGTCTCAAAAGAGTTTTGTCACTCAACATCACGGACAGCAGACTTTGGTATGTCATGCCTTTTTTCATGCAAATTGCATTGGATATGACTTGCACGTGATATAATTGTAATACGAGATTTTTGACAAACAATGGACTAATTGGGCTGCTGAGACATTTTTTAGGGGAACTTTGAGGAATTTGCAGGGGGCGGAAGGGGGGGGGCATACAGAACTTCAAGTGGAATTTTTTTGTAGACACAGATGGTGTATGGCTGTCAGGTGGCAGACCAAGGACGTGGCCAGTATTGGCCGCTGCCTCCCTAGACTGAAGGGTGGCCACCCCACTGCCCACCACTGCTGCTCCAGCCCTGTCAGTACAAATACTGAAATTTTGAACATTTGAAATATTTTTGGAGGTCTAAATAGCCAAAATCTGTTACATTTAAGGTGAAATCGCCATTACTTGAGAAAGGATATTGTTAAAAAATATATCTATTTTTTTTTTTTAAATATAAGTATCAAATGATCAACTTTTAGCTGTATGGACTAAATTTGAACAAAGTGATATTTAATTAAATGCAGGTGAATATAATAACCTTACACAGTAACATGTTAACTAGTGTCAAACACTCGAAAAGGTGGAGAAGATAATTTGACTAGATTTAAGACTCAATCTCATTTCCCTGTCGTAAATCTGCAGTGTGGCCTTGTTACTCATGGCAACCTTGCTTTGTCCAATTTTGCTCCTTGAAAAAAGAAGAAAAAGTCACACAAAGAGCTGGAGAAAAGGTGTACTGTGTTAAAAGTAAAATTTAGATTCAACAATATTAATCCCTTTCAACAAATTAGCCTGTTCTTTTAAAGACAGATTGTGTACATACACATTGACAGGTTGGTTCAGACGGTGTCTCTGTGTACAATTTTCTCTATTATCCCTTCTTTAATGACACTAATTGGACTGTTCCTTTTAATTAATGTGCCCTTGATGGAAGCATTGTTTGTCTGCGCGCAAGTGAACACTTGTATCGGAGTCTTTGTGCACGTCGCTGCCGATGGGACATGTTAATCAGACCCATAATCCCAGCGACCCTGATGCTCAGCGAGTGAGTCAACAGAATGTCAGGTCGGGTTTGATGCCGCACTCCGCTGCTCTTTGAATTAGCGCTGTTGCAAACACACCATCAAAAAAAAAAAAAAAAAAAAAACGGAAGGCCAAACACACAACATTAATCAAAGTGGGGAAAGTAAGAATCGGAACCCATCACGCTGTCCTTGTTTGCAAAAGTTGCCGTTAGCGATGAGAAGAGGGGCCCCTGCACAAGGAAACAAGAGTGAAAATAATACAAATTTGGATGTGCAGCAGCTGCACTCTTTCTCTGATAAATATGATCACTCTCCCCCCCCCCCCCCCCACACACACTTGATGCTTTCTTATTTTGGTTCGCCTGTGGCACCGGGCAGCCCACCTCGCCAAGCGAAAATGAGACAATGTTTCTGCCTATTGACTTTGTGTTTTCATTCTATAATTGTTGCCATAAAGCATAATTAAAGTTCATTATTCATTCCTACAGCTTCTCCGTCTTTTCGTCTCTTCCTCTCTGCGCTCTTTGCGTTCGAAAGTAATTATATCTGCGTGTGCCTGTGAGACCGCACACCCCTGATCCACTGATGAGAGGAGGCTTGGAGGGTGGATATAATGAAATGGAATATATTACAGCACGCTGTGCGCCACGGGCCCGGCCTTCCGACAATAACGCACCTTGAGCTTCACGTTTTAAAATGCAGTCGCAGTAACATGAAAGACATTTCTTCTTTTGTTCTTTCATTTAGGTCGAAGTAACAAGTTAATGTGACTGCACGGTGTGCACCTCCTGCTTCGGGGAAATCAAACCTTGCGCTCTTTGAGTATGTTGACAGCAAACTCTGATCCAAGACCAGCAGGAGAAACTTTGGAATGATCCGAACTGGATGTAACATTTTCTAACGCTTTTCATCCTGTCATGTAAAAGTAAATAACCTTATTTAACTTGTTTTTTTTTTTTTTAAAAAAAAAGGCAAAAAAACATCATCCCACTGCAGAAATCTCCAGAGAGAGTGCTTGTGGGTTGTTTGCCTTATTTCTTTGACAAATGTGCATCAGTCCCTTTGGTATTTTTTTACGGATAAACAAAAGCTGAATTTGCACAGAGAGCAAAAAAAATCAAATAAATAAAATAATAAATAAAAGAAAAGCTTGCCTAATAGTTGACAATGCAGAAAATGGATCCCAAAGATGGGATTGTGAAACCCACGTGCTTTATGGCACATGCTTTTACTATATTTTCATTTAATTACGGACATCTTTTAATTTGTTGGGCTTCCAGTTACTCATTACCAAAAAGGCCTTTTTGAGTGATGAATGGTGTTTTTCCCAGGGTGTGCCCCGCCTACCTTCCTAAATCAGCAGATAACACCTACAACAGTCACCATTTCATAGGGTAAATGCATCCAATTATACACACACACACACACACATATATACATGCCAATAAGCTTGAACGGCAGTTTTTGTATGCAGAAACTGCTCCATTGTGTGAGATTGTCAAAATTAGGTACCAAGCTGACCATGTGTTCTTGAGTCATTTATCCATTCATCCATCATCTGAACTCTCCTACAGTGATCACAGTAATCCCTTACAATCAAATGTGATGACTTATTCACACAGTATCTATTCTAAGTCCGAAAATTTTGTGCTTGGTTAATAATGATGCTATCTTGTTAGTTGTGTGCCGGATCCAAACGTAAACACAAACAATTTAATGTTGAGTGTGTATTAAGTACAGTTAGGTTTCACTGCCTATTTTAAATTCTAAAGGGCTGGTAATGAAGAAGTTACAAGAACATTATGTCGGGTCAGCACTGCTTCGGTTGTGTGGAAACAGTTTTGCAGTATGTACAAGTGAAGTCCGGTTGAATCTTAAGGGCATATGAACACGATTTGATTGAGTTTGAAGTTACAAATACCTAAATGATAGTTTCAGATAGAAAAATGAGATCACAAAAGAAAGTGAAAGGGATTGAATTAAACTTGCAACTAGGATTAGTCATTAAATAAGGAATACATTGATTATACCCAAGCTCGTGAGGTTTGCATGCAGGCTCCTGAAGCTGTTATCTCTGCTAGGACTGTGTTTCTGCTATCTGGAAGGGCTTTCTCGTCTTTCCTATTTTTATCTTTAATAAATCGCATTGAAATATCATTTAGCATCAAAATAATATCAAGCGCGGCACGGTGGAGGACCTGGAAAGCGTTGGCCTCACAGTTCTGAGGACCTGAGTTAAATCCCAGCCCTCCCTGTGTGGAGTTTGCATGTTCTCCCCATCCTTGAGTGGGTTTTCTCCGGGCACTCCGGTTTCCTCCCACGTCCCAAAAATATGCAAAATTAATTGGACCCTCTAAATTACCCCCAGGTGTGATTGTCAGTTCGGCTGTTTGTCTCTATGTGCCCTGCGATTGGCTTGCAAACAGTTCAGGATGTACCCCGCCTCCTGCCCATTGACAGCTGGGATTGGCCCCAGCACTCCCCGTGACCCTTGTGAGGATAAGTGGCTCAGAAAAAGGATGGATGGATGGATGGATGGATGGATGGATGGATGGATGGATGGATGGATGGATGGATGGATGGAAGGAAGGAATAGTATCAAGCGCATTTGACCTGTTAATGATTGCTCATTTTCAGGAGTCATGGAAATTTTCTTAAATGCCCATGCTGCTGAATCTAAAAGTTAAACTATACCAAGGTCAAGTGAATAAGCGACAAAGGTTAAGCCCAAAAGTTAACTTTTATGCATTATTAAACTAGCTGGCTGTGCCTTTTTAACAACGGCAAGGATTACATTTATATGTCTTGAGGCTTTGCGATCAATGGATATCCGACTCATTTACATACTGTAAATGCAGCCAGGAAAGGATACGTCGCCGGTTGAGCCATTACAATTTGCACAAGAAGAGAGGGGGAGAAGGCTTTAAAGAGAAAATGAATAAGGAAGTATGAGATAGCTCGGGGAGGTGGCACCTCTGCAGCCACAATTCGGTCAGAGCGAAGAAGCGGGAATCACAGCATCAGCATACAAACATCTCAGTAATGAAGCGCCAGCAGTCCCGGGCTTTAACCAAGCAAACCTATCCATCTCCCACATGCATTATTCACCGCGCACAGACATTTTACCGCCCAGCGCACCCGACAAAGATTGGTTCCACTTTTTATTTATCTGTTTTTCATCCGTTCCCTCCTGTCCCTCCTCCTTCCTCTCTGCATCTTTTCAATTAAATTAAGGCAAGCGCAACACTAAATCCATGCAGAGGATGCCCGCACAACAATTAGACTGCAGGTCCGACAGATAAAAAAAAAAAAAGGAAAGACAGGAAACACAGTCCACGTAGGTAAGATGCAGATTTAGCCTAGCAAAGCAGAAGCCAGCCAATATTTTAGTATTCAAAGTCACATTGAAGGTCATGAAACTTATTGATGTGTCAAGAGTATAAGTTTATTGCTTTAATTTGAGCCAGGAGTCATTAGTATGTCATTTGTTTTTTGGCGGAATCTCCCATTTGTGATTAATGCTAATGCAACATCTCACCCAAAGTCGGCGTGCACATCCCCACTAAGGACATCAGCATGAGTGCCAGGAGTGAGCGGCATGCTACAGGTACAACCTAATAAGGGTTAATATGGACCAAGTAGATTAGCGATTGGGCTTCTGGGTTGGCAATTTTGAGTAAGGGCTGGTTCATGGCCGTAAAGTGGAGGAGGAGGAACTATTTCATCCTTGAAACGGAACCCCACACTGGTGAGGAGCCAAGCTGCGTAACAATCATGAAGGTAGAGAGAGAGAGAGAGACAAAGGATTTCATAATTCTCAACAATTACTTTCTTTTTATAGCTAATTTAACAATCGCATTACTTGCACCCTATTGCGTAACTGTGTTAGCGAGATTAAAGCTTTCATTTTTGTCTGCTAGTCAGGTTCGTTGCTTTTTGAACAGAGATTTTTAATTCCACAGAAATATTACTACTGATTGGGACATTATTGGTTTTATAATTCACACCTTTAAGCATTAATTAATTAATCATTACAGAAATAGTTTTCCAATTGCCCTCCTTTGAGAACAAGAGAAAAAGGGAGAGACTGACAGATTCTGAAATCAACTTTATTCGGCATTTTGATGCCTAATATATCTGAGCGACAAAAAATAGATATGATAAAAAGGAGAAACCTAACCCTAAGTCATACATTAACTATGACAAAACAAAATGTTCTGGTGCCACCATAAGTTTCTGAATGAGCCCAAATGACGCTGCTTTTATGATAACTGAAATCAACCACTCATCTGGATTTTACCCAATTTTTACAAACCACAACTAATTTAACATTGAGGGTTTTTTTGCCCTAAAACAAAGTTTAAATGCGCACACTTCTTTTGTTTGCGTGTGTATTTAAGACCGCATACAGACCTTTGTAAAACTGTCATTACATATTCTCGATTACTACAATCTATTTCTTGAAACTTCCAGCCTTTTCCTCAACACCTGAAACACAAATCCAAAAATCTCCCTGCAAAACCAAATGATTGCCTCAAAACAGCTTCTGAGTCAATTAAAATGAAAAACATCACAGCAGTAATTTTCTCGCTACGTAGAGAGAAGGAAAACACAATAATCAGGTCAAAGCTGCAGAAATAATCTTTACTCCTCACAACAGAAATAAATTTTCAAAACAAAACAAGTCATGCTTCCCGCTTGCAATACAAAATAAAAGTTGTGGAAAGGTACAAGGCTAATAAGAAAAAGGAAAAATTGATATATTGAAATACCTGTTAGTGTACACCACAAGTGTCATACTTTAAACATGTAGATCATGTGTTTTTGTCATGGGCCACAATGAAGTTATCGCTTCCCTCAGAGGGCTGTTATGACCATGAAACCATAAATAAGTTTAATCACCTCATTACAGTATTACAGATACACAACAAATTGACTGATAAGTTTTGAAGTCAGGAGTCAAAGTTTATTACATGACTTTATTTTGGTACAGATTTTAGCAAGAATCACAGAAATTGCCACACGATTTGCTTTTGCGGCCCGCATAAAATGATGTGGCTGGTTGGATCTGGCCCCTTGGCCTTGAGTTTGACACTTGTGATGTAGGTAATGAAAAAATGCAATTACCAATACGCGTGTCTGTATATTCGGACTACAGCATAGTGGGGAATAAATCTGCTCAGGTGGGATGCACTTGCTGCATTCCTGCATCCCTCATTGTCAAACAGAGGAAAATTTTACAATGAATTTCATCTGAAATACCCCACCGCTTCTTGTCTTGGGGGTGCCGTGGCTCAGTAGGCAGATCGGGTCTTCCGAATCCCGGCTCCGACTGTCTGCATGCTTAAATGTCCTTGGGCAAGACAAGGAACCTTAATTTGCTCCAAGTGAGCATGGCAGCAATCGTCCATTGCTGTGTGAAAGGGTGAACTTGAGGCTTTATAAAGTACTTTGGGCAAAGTAATAGCGTAGTGCAGTCCATTTACCATTTATACAGTTCTACCTCTTCTTCTGCCTCTCTCTCTCTCTCTCTCTCTCGCTCTCGCTCATTGTCTCTAGTCACAATCAGGTAGTAGGGCAGTGTACCCTACCCAATGAAAGCTGGGATAGACTAGTACTCCCGCGACCCTTGTGAGGATAAGTGGTTCAGAATATGGATGGATGGATGGATAGTTTCAGGGCAAAGAGGATTTGGTTCCAATAATAGGATTTGGTGTTATAATAATTGAGAAATAATTTAAAACTAGTAAAAACAAATTGCAAAAACACAAACACACCTGACAGACATTGACAGTCACAAAAACTGAAAAAGTGTTTAAATGTCAAAAAGCTACATATGAGAAAGACATGTATCTCTCACTTTGTCAGTGTCCTTTCAGGTGGTTTTGCCGCATTTTGTCGTGATGCATCATGGCAGTTTACAGCCGAGAAAGAGAGAGAGAGAGAAAGAGAGAGAGAGAGAGAGAGAGAGAGAGAGATTTAGCAGTTGAATGGATTGGCTGATGGAAAAATCACATGGTTGAAAGGCCACAATCTGGCCAGGAAAAATTCCAAAAACCCCCTGCTCTACAGGCCAAAGTCCAGATGTCTGTTTAGAGCACTGACCCGTGGATAGTAGTGGAGACAGCTTCAGCTAGCTCTGGCTGTCTTCTCGAGAACCTCTCCACTATCTCCTTGGCCTTGCTGACATTCACTTCCAACCTGGAAGTGTCACACCGGTCAACAAACTGCTACAGAGCATGTCAGTGGTACCGGTGGAGCCATTAAGGAGGGACAGTAGAACTGTGACATCACTAAACAAAACAAAAGATAGTGAAGAAATTACATTTTTGTTGCTCTGGACTCCTTGTTGTTCTGTGAGGGATGGAGTCCAGGATTCAAACAAAGAGCTTGTCAATTAAGTTGAAGTTCTGGTGGAGGCACTCTTCCTGTAGTTGGTGTATGCAGTAGGGTGTTAAATGCAGAGGAGAACTCTGCAAACAGAAAAATAGCCTCGGTGGGGGGAAGCGCCAGGGATTTGTGGATGGTGTCACCGATGAATAATTTGGAGCGATTGGTTTTATTCCAACCAGGTGTTACATTTAATGTCTAGAGTTAAAAGGTTTTATCCTCTGTGTTATGCATTAAGGGGTAATAAAAGTCAAATTAATGCAGGTATCATCTCTCTCTAAGAAGTATGACCACCTATGTCCTCTGCGAGCAGATAAAAAGAAATGGTGAACTAACAATGACGTAAAAACGTGATCGAAAGGAGACAGTCCAATGCAGTCGAGGCTTTTTATCCAGATGTCATACAATATACTGGTGATTCTTGCAAAAAGTCTCCTAAATTTTATTTAATAATGTTGAATGTTGAAGTAGAAAACAGTTATATCACCCCGGACACCTACCAGAAAGACAAGCTGGGAAAAGATGCCGCTTTAAGCAATATTGTATTGGCAACCTCGGGTGAGTGGTCATTTCAACAGGGCGACATTTTATGTAAGCAAGCTAAGTAATTTAAGATAATGGCTGTGTGTGTAGGAGTGTAGTCTTTGCTCTCTGCGTGCAGGAATGTACATCATAACACCTCTGAATTTGGCGAGTGAATCAAAGTAGTCATTTCAGTTCTACATGTAAAATGTGATGTTCCTAATATTTCTCTTCAGCCTAGATCCTTACATTTCCTGCAAATTAACAGTATTAGTTTTGGTTTAAATGCAGGAAACCAACAATGTGTCATTGTTTATATGACAATGCACATTTTACTTTTTTAACTGAGAAATCTCACAGCATACCAACAAAAAATAAAACAAAAAAAAACCCAAAACAATAACTATGTACTTCCAGCCCTCTATTAAAAGAAAATCTATCTTGTTCTGTCTGTCATGATGCCTTACGGGTATAAATAGAAGAAAGGTTATTTCTTGCAAATAAATGAGCTATGCAATCAAGTATATTTTATAGTTATCCAATTTTTGGCACACTGCAAGAGCGCTCTCCACACACAATTGTCCCCCAGCACAATGGTTGAGAATCATTGCACTATTCACAATGTAGATATGATTAAATGGGTATATGTTAACATAAACACAATCAATTTATGCCCCATTCTGCTTTGGTCAACCCTACTAAGGCACATTTTCTTGAAACTGACTGTTAGCTTGGATAGGCTCCAGCACTCCTGCGACCCTTGTGAGGATGGGCGCCTTGGAAAGTGGATGGAAATATGGTCAATTTACCCTCAATGAGTATGAGAAAGGAGGACAATGTATCAGTGAGACTCGGTTGTGAAATTAAGGCCAGTGGAATTGCACCTTCTAGGTCAGAGAGGAAGGAAAGAGTGAGGGATGTATACAGATCAAATACAGTTTTATATACAAGATACATCATAGAAAATCACTGGAAGGACAGAAAAGAGAGCTAAATCTCCTCCACCTGAATATGTACCGAGCGCATTCATATGACCTTGACTCCTGAATTGCCTTAAACACCTGATGGTTGTTTTTGCATCTCTGATTAAATCCGTGCGAGTCACAGGGATGCCATCAGTAACTGGTAAAGTGAGGTTTGGCCAGAGACAATTGGGAGTCAGCAGTCATTTCAGTGAGGCTGCTGTTCCTGAAATGAGCAGAGACTGAACCTGAACCAAGCCATTAATGTAAAGGTCAGCCTGGAGAGATAGTCTCCCATTTCATGAAAGAGCCAGAATACACACACTAGCCAAGTTCTGTACTCTTACAGTTATTGTGAGGACTCGGTGAAAGCATCAATTATTGAATACAACGGGAAAAGCCTCCATGGAATGTTTAACTATAATCGAAACTCCAGCAATGCTTCTCAGAGGTGACAATGTCTGACTATTGCTGTAATGCTGTAATGTAATGCAAGTCAGATGATAATGCTTTCCTTTGTAAACTTATTTCGGTGCATTAACGGTGGATATTTTACTCCCCTACTTGTTGAGTATGACAAACAGTACAAAATAGGTGGAGAAATAGCTAAGAATGAAATGGTTGGTTATACGTACCTCGGAACTTCTAAATTGGCTATCGTCCCTGGTTTAACATTTTAGACCAAGCACTTTGATAAACGTAGCACTACCAAGTGGTACAAAGAGCTGGAGCACAGGTCAACTTCATCGATCTCATCTCCTGAAATTTCGGATCAAATAAGTACATGTTTATCTTTTTCCTTGAGTGTCTAATGAGGAAAATATCCGGATACCGACGCCAAGCGCCACACCCCAAGAGTACCTCGGATGGAAAGAGGAAAATGTGAGCTGGAGTATTAAGTTATGACTAAGTGTAAAAGCAAGAATTGTTACTCTGCTCATTTTGTTATTTTTGTATTAACATTAGAATGTGAGATGCATGAAGTTTTTATGGCAGGCAACTGATCTTCCAAGCAATAATCTTAGATTTCCATAAGCGTTACTAGTCCAAGTTATGGCGTTTTATTGATTTAACATTTTACTATTCACAGCAGTTGACTTTAAACTTTTAAGACATTCAGAGATGTTAGAATGTTACTTGAAATATAACATCGACCCAGCAGATAATGGTTTTATGACTCTAGATGGATTACTTCCTTTTTCAATAAGTGAATTGTAACAAAAGGACTGATGGAGCAAATGATCCATTTTGTGACAACGGATATAAAAGCTGAATAAAGCCACTATGAGCATAAAATAATTTGTAACTACATTTATTGGACTATAAACATTTCTAAACACATTGTTCTAAACAGCATCATTTGTATCTTGTCACAAATAAATGAAACAATAATGTTGTACTCTATAAAGCCAAGATAACAGAGAACCACCAACCACAAAAAATATTGTCGCTTCGCTTTCCATCTCAGTAGATCTCATGTCTCCATGAGGCCCTTTATTTTACTGGATAGGTTCTTCCCACAAATTTTGGGCTGATGCTAGTGAATCACGGCTCTACCTTTAAAAAAAGGAAAAGAAAAAGAATGCTTCAAGCGCAAAAGGCAAGTTATTAAAGTGATATTTCACTAGAGGGTTTAATAATGAAATACCTCAGAGCAGGGTGTCAGCTAGCAATCACAAGGCCAAAAATGCATCTAGAAAAAAGGTGTAATATGTACTGTTTAGCCGATGATGAGGCAGGGGTCGAGTGCGCCGAGAGACGAGTGGATAGGCGAGGGATGAGGGTATGGAGGGGGTGAGAGGAAGAGAAAAACTCAGCTGAGCAAGATCACAGAAAAGTCGTAACCCAGATGCAATTAACGCTTGATTGCTGTTCTATTGCTGTAATTTCATACAACTGAGAGTGGTTTCATATTTCAAACAGAGGCCAACCATTGGCCTTATTAATGATGTCTCACATATGCACATATTGAGAGATTCTGAATAAAGGGATAAAAGTCATCATGAAATCAACTATACATTTTGGCCAAAAAGATATAGTCAAAGAGCTGAAGGGTCAAGAGAAGCTGATGGCTTTTTTTGTCTGAAGGGCTTCAGTCAATCATTTGAAGGGGTTTTACTGTAGAAAAATGTGGCATCAACATCAGCATTTCGAGGACTCTGACTTCCCAGGGAATGTATGTGGCTGCTTCATAGAAATCGCTTCTCCATCTGGTTTTAATTTTTGAGGAAGGTCCTCTGTGATGGACCCATTTCTGTGGAATTTTGAGGTTGGTCCTGATACCGACTTTCAACTGCCCTTTTAGAACCCCAGCAGCTAATTTTCAAATGCTTACAATTCTAAGTAAATGCTTTTCTATACATGTTCTTTTAAAATAATACTGTGTTAATTCCAGCTGGTTTAGAAAGACATGAAAGATTGGCTTGGATCTGTATTTATTGGAAGCTCTATGCAATGGTAATTCATCTTTGTTAAAGATAGATAGTAGATAGCAAGATAGTTTAAGTTTCTGAAACGGGTTGGTGCAACAATATTCGACTCTTCCAACCACAAAGCAGACACACCTTCAACTAAGAGCATTAAAAGGGTGGAAGATAAAATAATGATCTTCCGTCTTGGTGGTGTGGCTGCAGATCTTAAAAGTGGGACGGCTGATTACCAATAGCTGGGTAAATGAGTCTTGGGGAGTCTCGTTAAAGGGCACCTATATATATATATATATGTATTATTTTTTTTTTTTTAACGGAAACCAAGCAAGCCCACTCTTGGGGCGCCATTACCATCATATCGCTTCTGGTATCAATTATTCAAACCCAATGCCTGCACGCATGAACCTCAACTGGCAGAGAGTAGCAGGGTGAATGGTGTCACAGCATTGTAAAGAAAAAATACTGAGGCGATATAATATGTCACATTTCACACATCCATCAACCTTGTAATACCAGGAAATAAAGTGGAAACCATAATGTCACAGATGGCTATAAAGAAGACACTCAAGGGGCAACAATGCGGAATGCCACATCATCAGAGACTTGGCATGTATCTTCAATACACATTTCCATATGTGAGAACATATACAGCGCAATATTATTCAATAAATCCACAGACCAATTATCTCTGCAGTGTCATAACTTGTAGCACATTGGATAAGTGGCTTTAGTGGGGACTCAAGGTAGAGCATTGAAGTCTTTCTTGTCCCTGACACACATTTTGTGGCGGCGGAGAGACTGTGAACTCTAGTTGAACTCAGGGTAAAACAGAGGTGAGAGGCAAGGCCACTCACATGCAAACCTGCAAACACACACGGAGATGCACGCAACAATGTGTGGGCTAATGCACAAAGTGTATCCAAATGCAATCATCAATACACTTGGAACCTAAGATGACCCCTGTGTGCAACATGACCTCAAAGCTAACAGAATTCTGGTAACCTTTTTCCAGACCGATCACCCCATCTTAATAGGATTTGACTGATTCGGAAATGCACTATTAATTATTGAACACAAATGTGCTTCTGTTTTACACAGACAACACACTGAATGCACGGGCAAATCTCAGTTGGAACTACCATCAATAGCATTTCTAACAGAAAAATAAAGTGTCATAAAACAAAACTTTGCGTAATTGTGACGTAAAAAATAGATTGTATTGGGATTTTGCTCTATTTTCTAGCACAATGTGGTGAAATGGGTGACCGTTGTGGCAGAGTTCTCAATAAATGATTTATGTGTAACTTTGTTTGACCCCGGTTCACTGCCTCAGCAAGTCTCATTGGCCAACTTGCCCTTGAGTGTTCACCGAAAGCTATTAGCCATGGCTCATCACACACGCATGCACAAGGGTGAACCCACAAAAAGAGTCCGCAAGGGAACATGGCCTAATATGATGCTCATAACCATACAGATTCCACAGCTAAGTGCGTACAGTACAAGCTACGACACAGGCATAGAAACACAATTGCCGCACATATAGGGCCACAACTGCCTGATCAAGCCAGTCTAAATGCTAAACAAGAATCTGTCTCAGGCGCAAACGACAAGCTGGCTGCACACCATTGACTCTCGATAGGGACTCAACAAGTGCCAGAAAATTGCGAGTGTCACTGTGTGTGATTGTGTGTGTGTGTGTGTGTGTGTGTGTGTGTGTGTGTGTGTGTGTGTGTGTGTGTGTGTGTGCGTGTGTGTGTGTGTGTGAAGTTAGTTTATTTTCAAACCCACGTGTCCTTGGAAAAATTGGGAAGAGTACTTTTTTTTTTCTTCTTCTTCTTCAGAAAGGGGACAGAAAAAGTTAATAAAGGTTCATAACTACATTGATCACAACATTGAGTGTTTACCTGCTCTCATTATCAAATTATTCACAGTTAATAAATTCAGTTTTGACTGACAGTGTCAAAAATGATTTTTTTAACTATTTATTGTTGTGTTTGTATAACTGCACTGCATCATCCTAAGAGCTGTTTCTAATGTTTTGTTGCCTTGTCATGAGAGTACCCAGGCACCTGAACACCTCAGTTATAATGCACAATTTACCACAGTAAATTACAACTTCCATTATAAATCCATTGTGCCACCTAAAATTGTGTCATTATCCCTCACATTTTGCACTAGATTGTACAGATTTACCATCTGTATCTCTATTGTTCCAATCATAAGGACTGAGAGACAGCCTAAAAAGATCTAAATAGGAAACTATGTAACAGCCATTGGGAGGCAGCAATGCACCTAGGCGCACCCGCTGTTATGCTTGTATTTACTATCAGGAATAAAAAAATGTTTTAATGTGGATCAGCTAGGACATACAATATGAGAAAAATATACAATTAACCTAGGAACACAACTCAATTGCCCTCCATGTATGCTATTTCCATCTGTGTGTGGTGTGGTGAGCTTTTGAGCCAATGAAAGCACAAAGGGTACCATGATGAAGATTGACTTGTCGAATAATGAAAACCCAGCGCAGCCATCCTCGGAGAGAAAGCATGCAGGAGAGGAATGAGGAGGGTAAAGTAACGAGGTAATGAAGGAGCAAACAGCTCGACAGGATTCCACTTTGGGCAGAGAAAAAGGTGCGTGTCTCCGGGGGACAGAAAGAGCGGTGCCACGCACCGGGTCGAGAGCAATGGGAGTTGAGAGGGGACACGTCTCTGTGTCCATGCAGCAATCAGAACATTCCGTTTTGCAGCAACCTGTTTGAAAGTTATTTCTGCTAGCTTCAAAATGGAAGCTCAGGCTCAGGTGCTTGACCGGCAGACTCTTTCGCCTTTATCATAAATCCCACAGTGCCCCCTGATCTATAATTCATTGCAACAAATGGAGGCCAAACTGAAGGGACACAGGATCACGCCTCCACACACATGTGCATACACACACACACATCTACACACACACACACACACACAAAGTTTGTAAGCCTCAAGAATCCGCAGAACACAGCATCACCTACCTCTCAGGGAATTCTCTTGGGTTGAGGATAAGCATCCATTCCTATGGTGATAGAGCTTGGGCTCGATCCAAAGAGACAGATGATATATAGAGCGCGTCATCCTTCATGGATGGCCAGGAGGGAGAAAACAGCAGCCAAATAAAACCAGTGCCTAAAGGCCCCCAAGGCATTTCAATTTAGGGAAAATTGTTGCTTGAGGCAACCTGCACATATATATTTATCATCCAACAATCCGAAGCAGGAGATCACTATTGATTGAACTGCTTGGATTTTACAAAGCAGGGTTCATGGGAGGATGTTGCTGGCTGCACTCACTATAGCTGCCCAATGTATGACTTATCCCCCAGATATAGTCAGACTTTGACTAATTTTCTATCTTTTGGATTTTGTATCTATTCTTTCTAAAGAATTTCCATTCTTTTTCGTACTGCTAATCCTCACTAGGGTCACGAGCATGCTGGAGCTTATCCCAGCTATCTTTAGGTGAGAAGCAGGACACACGCTGAGCTGGTTGCCACACAATTTCAGGGGGCACATAGACAAATGAGAATCTGTCTCAGGCATTCATTTTGCATTCACACCTACCAACAGTTTATAATCTTCAATTAACCTAGTATGCATGTTTTGGGGATCTGGGCAAAAACCTGACTCCCTGGAGAAAATATGCGCGCACACGCACACACACGCACGGACACACACACGCACACACACACACACACGCAAAGCTGGATTTGAACAGTGGTCTTCAGAACCATGAGGCAGAAGATGGTCACCATGCTGCTCCAGAATAAATTTTCGGAGCTAACTCAGGTTCACCCAAAAAGTACACGATTCAGTCAGTAAGAACGGGAACCGGTTTTGGCCTTGTGCTGTTTCCACAAAGTTTGAATTATAGAATACACAGAACAAAAAAAAAAAAAAAGACTTATTGTGAATCATGAGAACTAGTACAACCATGTACCAATGAATTAGGGGTAAAAACGTCTCAGTGGGGTCAGTGGACCACACTGGACCCATCAGTGTGGGACACGGGACCCATTCAACGAGCCCATATCTGATTGACCTCTGACCCAGATCGTGCCCCTCGATAGACTGGCTGGGTGTCTTCAGCCTCTGCGGTGCAAGTACAACAATTACAGAGTACTTCTGTCAGCCTTTCTGCATGCAGAACAATGTCAATTCACTTGCATGTGTCTCCAGGCACAGACCCCGAGGAGTCTTGCACTGGGAGTGGGGTCACTCACTTATTGTAACAAATAACTCATGTATATGTGAATTGCTTGTGTATCCCCTCACTTACACTCTCATCCGATAGACTTACATAATTTAAGTAGACAACCCAACAACACTTCCGTTGCACAGCCGGGTTCACAACTCTTGTCCTGCATGTTTCATCTCCTGTGCTTCTATCTTGTCCTAACGTTTCCTCACAGAGTGGAGCACTACAGCCCCATACAACACTCATATCTAATGTTTCATCGTTGTAGCTAAGATATATTATTACTTTTCTCCTCCTGTTTGCAAATAGTGCATTGTCTTTTGTCTTAATTTCTCCCTCCCCACTAGAAATTTTGATCCGTTCAACTGATCAATTCTGATTCTCAATAAACAATTACAATACTAAGAAACGTAAGCTTGAGAACTCCACTGTGACACAGTAAAACTGTTCGGGCATAACAGAGCTACAGATCCTTCATTTTGCATGACCTAACAATCAAACATAAGGTTGGTCACTCACTCACAATCCCTGTCATTTTTGATTGCCCTAGCCCCATCCCGAATCGGTTCGTCCACTCTCATTCAGAAACTTTTTCATCCAGTCACATTGATACTTTCATTCTCATCGCAGACGATTTAAATTTGTAGAACTCAGTTCTCATAACACAACTGAATGATTGCTACTTACTATAGCAACTGTCTGTGAGACCATGAGAGTGTCTGTGATTTGTGATTAGATGAATGAACTGGGCGAGGGGCCAGCGGAAGGAGGGAGACGACTGCGAGTGCATCTGTCTGCATGAGGCAGGTAGGCCAATGGATGTTTTCTTTGGAGACAAACGTTCATTCTTGCAATAAAGACATTACTGATCGACCACCGCTTGTCTTCGTTCCATCATATGAGCTGGCACTACAGTATATTCTACTGTATATTTTCTGTATTTGTAGGTGAAAGTGTGGTGAATTTTCTGACGGTTGCCATGAGATAAAAAGGCTGCTCATCAACTAGTGTTAGATGGGTGTGCATAGCACTTTTGCTTTTGGTATATTTTAGGATACTATTGTGCAAGTGATCGTACTCCCGGTTTTGTTTTGAAGAAAGTATTGCAACGAGCTTGAGGGAACAGTGCTAATTCACTTCTCAAATCTACTAACTGTTGATTTCAGCAGGCATCCGTATACTTGTCAAAGCCTGCAGCTAGCAATTGATCAACCCCAAGTTAAACTGTAATTTTGGAGTGCTAAAGTTGATGTGTTGACCAGTCGACATGTCATTTCAAACCTTAGATTATAAATGCAAAAACCTATCATAGATCAGAGTTGCACAATTTTCAGTGGCAACTATCTGAGCTAAAGATGCAGAATTCCACCTCAGCCACTTTAGACTGAGGATGAAGAGAGGGGCAGGGGAAAGGGGGAGGAAAAAGGCAAAAGATTTATCAGTCACACATCTTGATGAATCTTTACTGGGTAGCTAAACTATTTATGAGCCTCATAGCTTAATTCCTCCATGCGTCACTTTCCTCTCTCGCCTCGGAACCCCAATCTAATTTGGCCAAATGAGATACACACGTCCTTGCGTACATGCACATTCAAAAAGTAATTTACAAATCTGCTAACATTGCCCTTCAGGCTGGTTATGGTCACACCTTGGTTTTGAATGTGAATGGGTGGCTCCACAACTAAACTCCAAAATATGTTCCTGGTATAGAAGGAGTGTGGATATTGCTGGATGCCACTCAGCGTAACATCAGCACCGTAAAACTACACCAAATCAGCCAAAGGTTGGCTTCGTAAAGATTTTTCCCACGCTCTCTCCTCTGCAGATAAGCGGGGGCTCAAATGAAGCATGGAAGCAGTGTGAGAGATCAATGTGTAACAATAATACATACCAAAGAGTGCCAATATCCATTGCGTAATCTCCTAATCAGATCAGAATCAAAAGCATGCTGTGAAAATGTAGCGCAAGGGTGAAATATGCTTGTGATTGAGATTGTTTGGTTGTGTGCTGGGAGATCTGAGAGGATCAGTCACATCTGAGCAATGCAACATCATAATCATTCAGACAAAAGCTGCTGAGAAGTCTGTTCCTGGCTCCACACTTGTTGAACAATGAGGCTTTGTCCAAACACTGCGTATAAATGAGGCACTAGAACAGATATATTTTTGGGAGAAGAGACATTACAAGCATAACTAGGTGTGATAGCATCTCCACATTTTTTCTTTACCACTGTTCAAGGTGAATAAAAGCAAAAGGGAAAAACAAAACAAGGTAGAAACAAAAATGATTTGGTGTGTGTGCGCTATTAGGAGCTTCACCTGCGAAATAAGTGTGTTGCAGTTATTTTTTGAATTACTCAAGAATGAGTAACCTCAACTCTTCTGTCTTTTCTAAAAGAGAATTTTATTGGAACTCTCGAGACTTACAAACAAAGAAAGAGTAATCTTTTGGGATAACAGCGAGGGCGGGGTGGCATCAAATAAATAAATCTAATAAAACATATTGAAAAGGCAATCTGTGAAAAACTGGAAATGAGTAAAAGGGATAGGCAAGTGACTTGATCAATTAATGGAGATGAGCAAGTAATTAACGGGTTGTTATTTATAGATAGTTTTTAATGGGATGGGTTTATTTTCTGAATGTTTTGAACCCCTTATTCTGGGCAAGTATTTTCTTGAGCAGATTAAGCAAGGCCAGAGCAATCACAGTGCCCACTTGTGTTCTGTTTCTCTAACAAGTTCCTCTGCTCGTTGCAGCCAATGACAGAAAAATGTGCCTGCATGGTAGTTAAGACGTATCTCAGAAAGGGCAGAAAAGGCTACAAGAATCACTGGGGCGGGAGAAGAAATGATATTATAGTGACCAAAGTCATCACAGTTATGTTCATTATCTTCATTTTGTGAAAAGAAATGTTAACACAAATACATACATACAGACCACACATCTAAAGCAAGTTTTACTTTATTATAGCAAATATAAAAAAAAAAAGTGAAGCCATGCACTTTTTTTTTTTTAAATAATAATCCTAAAGTGCCACAGCTAAGATGAATTTTCAGTGCAGGCAGGTATTTTATTGAAATTTCTCAATCGCTCAGAAGACTGAAGCATTTTACTTTAATAAATACTTGATGTCAATGTCCTTCCCTTGAAATGTAGTGTGGAATTTTGCCCATTTTTTTCTTCTCCTGTTTGTCACAGTTTTCTCATTGTGTCAATGTTTTGTATGAATTAACTGTGCACGCCGGCAACTTTGTATCTTGTTTGGGGCTCCTGCAGACTCGAATAAAGCTTTGCTTCCGGGCTCCAGTCACCACGGGGGCACATACTGGCGCTCGGTAAACATTTGATAAAATTATTTTCTGTCAACAACTCAATTACTTGTCCATCTAGTGTACCAAAACATGAAAAAGAGCCTTTTCTTCACGTACACAGTACAGTGCACACACATTACTTATAAGCAAATACAAAAGCTCTCTCTATCTCTCACAAACACACACACCCACACACACAGACACACAAAGTTATGTATTATAAACCATTACACCATGGCAGGCAAATTAAACACTTACCTTCAGAGTATTTACTGAGATAGGCTGAGTATGAGGACTTTTCTATACATGAAGCAGACCCTCCGAGACCACTTGACGTGTCAGACCGTACTCAAATGCAACTCTCAGTATTGTTCCGTGCGAGCTAACAGTCACATCTTGGGATGTGCCTAAATAGAACGTTATGAAACAGTTACCGTACACTGTAGCTTTCTGTGAAATCCAAAATGGGGCATAATGCACACCAAACAGCAGAAGGTGAAGCAAGTTGAAAAGACCACAAGATGATGGGGAATACATATGCTTGCGATTGTAATTTTTTGACACTTCAATACTCTCATTAGGCAGCCACAGCAATCACGAGATCTCGTTCGCCCATCTCGTCCCCCACAATGTCTCACAAGCATCTCATTTTATTCACGGTGCCCTGCAACAGGGCTGCTATAAATGCAGTCTTAAAAACACTTAGTAGGTCATGAGGCTTGGAAATGGATTTCCATCAGCACTGCCTTAGTTAACTATAATTGAAAGTAAAGATGGAATAAATTATTCAGCCTCCATTCAATTGATACCAGCGACAGCTTATCTCTGCATAATCACAGCTTCGCAGCCAGGCAGAATTACAAAGAAAGAAAAACAGTGAGGTGATGTAAATGAAGGAGTCTTCCCCACAGATGACAGAGAGAGAGAGCATGAGCTACAAAGAAAAAGTATTGAGACGACACCTGAGCGGTAAGTTTGAGAGGATAAAAGGGAGGTTGAAGATAGACGACTCGTTAGTGGAGTCAAATGCAGGGATAAATGCACAACTGAGTTTTCCCTGCATGTGATTCGACTGTTGGAAACACTTACCTTTGAAGCTAATATACATTCAAACAATCATCTTGTAATTTGGGAGGTAACTTTTCTCCCCACCATCATCACTCATCCATCTTCCTCATTCTCATCATCATGACAGAAAGGTGGTGCTTAACTCTCAACAATCTCTTGTCGATCCCTTTCTATCTTGTCTCCGCAAATCTTCAAATAATAGGACACTTTGAGTCTTAGAGAAGGGGTGGGCGTTGTCACAAAGGCGAATCGCGCTCAGTTAATGAATTCTTCAGCTGCGACACACAACAGATTGCAGATCAATTTTTAATAAGAACCCTGCAGTTCACAAGCAAAGCATGTACGTATTTGATAGGAGAGCAGGACCTTTCCTGCAGAGAGGTAAACATATTGAAATCAGTGGCCTCTGACCGAATGCCGTATGCCAAAGGCTTCAAAATGGCATGTCCTTACCAGGTTTGCATATAGATTCACATTCCCTAAAAAGGGGATACACGAGCCACTTTACCATGTTGGTGCAAAATCAGGCAACGGTTTAATTTTTGCAAAAAACATCAATTTCATTTGGAAAAAAAAAAAACAGCTGGAGACACCAGGATGAAATAATAGGGAGTACCGGATGGATTAATACATACATACATTCAGGAAGTTAGATGAACCATTATGAAACACTGCACTCTTCAGCATCCAGCACTCTTTTGAAAAACCAGCTCACAACAATAACCTTGTGTAATCTCCCCAATTTTGTCTCCTTGCTTCCAAATTTGGTAATGAGAATTTGAAAGCAACCTTCTAAAGGTAGTCTTTCCCCATATAACATTTCAAGGTTAACACGATCTCAAAACTCTAGTCAGTAAATGTTACGATGAAGAAAAAGAATAGACTACTAAATGTATATGAGACACTGTAAATGTACATAGATAAGGAATCCCCGACAAGTATAACAGGTAATTTTGCCATTCCTATTTTACTGTTTAATTTAATGACCAGTTTATGCTATCAGTTTTTGTCAACCATCACCTCCAGATGGGACCTTCCATTAGGAGTAAGGAGTACCGGTATCAGCATCACAGTGACTTGAGTTGTGTTATATTTAACTCACCACCACATTTTCCCCCAAGACCAATAAAAAAAAAAAAAATTCATAATACACACCACCACAAACAACTTATTAGACTTAGACCCATACCAAAAACACGTTTTACAGCCATTGCTGTAGGTTTGTCGGGGAGAAAATGTGAACTCTTTCGTAGACTCGAGACTTTGAGAATAATGACATACCATTTAAAAATTATTTTTTTTTTAATTGCATTTAAGGAGACTGTTCAAAAACAACCTGATGATTGTGTTTTAACAAAAGTGTGTTTTTTCTTATACAAGGTCATACATTGTTTTGCCAAAATGCTCAAATTGCACAAGTTGGAAATGTTCAAAATTTCTTAATATAAAGAAGCATTCAGAGTTCCTTTCGCTGGCGCTTAGGGGCAGATATTTTGGACATTTCCGAATTTGTGGAAATAGTTTTGTAATATACCCTTCTTGTTCCAACACGACTCTGCACCAGTGCACAAATCTAGATTAGTAAAGACACTAATGTGAGAATTTGATGTGGATAAACTTGACTAACATGCACAATCCTGATCAAAACCGTGTAGAACACTTTTGGGTGAATGAGGGCAGAAACTGAGAGACAGGCTTTCTCATCCAACAACAGTGAGTAACCTCACAAATACACTTCTAGAAAAATTATCCTATATTCTTATCAACTAATTTCTAAACTTTGTTGAATGCACAAGAGTTTAAGACGTTACAGCTGAAAATCGTGCCTCAATGTCATATTAAATCCAATCACTGAAGACTGGGATGTTCCTTAAATTCTGATGCCAGTCAAGGTAGGTGAGCAAATCCTTTTGGTAATAGAGTCTAAAGCATATGTACATATTAACAGCCCATTATCAACTTCCTCGTGTACTGTAACTGGCGCAGACATCTTGCTTTGTCTCAAAGAATAGTGATACTACAGTATCAATCGTATCAAGGTCAAACTTTCTTGCACTAAAATGTTAAAGGTTATAATTAACATTGAAAGAGCAAGGAATAAATTTTTCGCACAATGCTGTGCATGTATAACAATGTTTTTGAACTGATAGTTTTTAGCATTTAATCCTCAAACTAATGTAAGAGCCGATGACAAAACAAAAGCTTAACATTGATCTAAAACTTCACCCAAGGTCAAATTAGCGACTTTATATCACAATGAAATTGGATAAAATTAAAAAATGCCTTGTCTCAGAGTTTCACAAACAGTAGCCTTGGGCCTCACCGCTGGGTTGGTAAAAAAAAAAACGTAAAGAAAAAAAAAAATGTTTTATTGCATTTAGTTCCATTCATTAGTCTTTTTCTTGCCATTTAGGTTTACTTTGGTTTTCAAAATTCATTGGTATTGGGTGACGTCACTTTCCGTTGATAAATGCTGAGCTCCAGTCCACACACCCACACAAATATAAAGTCAAGTTAAAACTTGGACATATAAACCATTTGAACTTTCAGATGGGAGGCTGTGTAGCTCAGTGGTTAGAGCATTGGTTTGGTAAACCAGGGGTTGTAGGTTCGTATCTCACTGAAGCCTCTACTCCCCAAGAGGGGTTGCGTCAGGAAGGACATCCGGTGTAGAAACTTGTGCCAGACAAATATGTGCGTTCATCTGAGATGACACGCTGTGGCGACCCCGAAAGGGACAAGCCTAAAAAAACTTACTATTAAACTTTCAGATGGAACCATCAATGACTATTAACACAGTCTCCTCAAAGAATAGCAATCGTGAATCGTTTGGAACCGGAACCGCAATCGGGACCATAATCGCTCAAATTCAAATGACGCCCAACCCGAATGGTGGCCCAACATTCCCAGCTATGTATAAGGGGCTACGGTGTGCAGGTAACTACAAAGAGTATCTTAATATTCAGAGCACATTTCTGAATTGTAGGCATGAGACCTGATCTCCAGGTGACTCCAGGGGAGACCATCCATATTCAAGCCCAACGTGGCCTTTCCGTAGCGTATCCATTATTCATGAGAGCTTTCCCTCTGCCTGCCTGTTCGCCTTGACAGCGGCTGTAGCCTTCTCCAGCTCCTACATTGTGTAGCGCCTGAGCTCGACGTCTACATGATAATTCACTTACACATTACGGCCATCGGATGTGTACAAGCCAAAGTGTTCAAGGGGATTTCATATAGATCCCAATTTCGAAGTGTGAGGCCCATGAATCAATGCGACCACAGCAAGCTAAGAGGGAATGACCTCTGATTTATTTGTCTGTTGGTCACCAATTTTCTCCCCCTTCCCAAACCCCCCTCTAAGCACTACAAAGTAATACATCTTCCACATAGCCCAACTCCCTTTTTCACTCCCTTTAAAACACCTCTCAGCATAAAACAAGTTTACCTCTTGCTCTGGCAAACACTGAGCAATGAATTGCTAAAAAGTTTTTTTTGTCCGCTTGTCAAAAAATTCTTCTCATTGCTCTGTTACTGTAGCAGAACATGACATGTTATCAGCAGATATTCACACTTGGAACTTGTTACTCAGAAGAATACAGATGTAGAATTTTTTAGGACCCTTTAAGAGCATCGAGAACAATGATGTCCAATTAATGCGGTTTAATGGATAATAAAAGCAGACCGGTAATCTAATGATGACATTCAAAGGTGATTTTATGATGAGTTAATGTAATGATTAAATCAATTAATTGTTTCCAGGTTTTCCAGCATTCCAGACCAAAGAAACGTACCATTTTTGTTAAGTTTCTCCATTGGCTGCCACATTTGCTCCACTAGGCTATTTGTTGCTATGTAATAACTTGCAATAGTCAGTCCACATACTGTAATTACAACAGTTATCAATAAATACCAGTTTTCTATTTGTGCTGTTTCATTGACTTCTGACCTGCCAATACAGAAAATAAATCTACCTGTTGAGATTTTGGTAAGCAACAAGAGAAGGGCCATGTCATTCTGTTTGTTGTGAAGCAGTTTGGTCCAACTGGAATTTGTACTGTGTGAAAACAAACTGAACCAAAACGGGAGACAACCAACAATTTAGATTTCGTGAGGCCACGAGAAAACAAATGAATGAATCATTTTTGTGTGGGTGCAATATTTCGCACATACCAGAAACCACCACTCCTGACAAGGTTGAACAATGAAAAGTATTATTTTCTCTGGACCAAGTTTGGGCGACATATTCAGGTCATGAAAATACCGTGTAGATAAGTTAGCTATTAAACTAAATTCTGCTCATTTCAATAAAATATGTCATTGCAATGATATGAGCTTTGTGGAAACGTCATCTCCGCTTGCCTCCAGTAATTCTCCATTCTCTGACATTGTAGACATTTCAAAACATTAACATTAAAATTTAGTTAAATTGGGATTGCTATGAAAAGAGTCAAATTATAATCATTTGAGCGTTGTTTTTATGAAACAAAAAAAAAATGGTAACATAACCGTGGATGTGAGTAGAATGCAACCACATAGTATTAAAAATGGCAGATGGGAGCATGCAGATGTGAATCTAATTGTTTGCAGCATTAAGAATGATTGACCAACATGGTTGCACTGTGCTTATCAGAACCTCCCATAAAACAAGGCCATTATTCAGTGTGTGTTTTCACTTCATGACTAAGCTGCCATTCCACTAGACAGTGAAAGGCCAAACAATGGGAAGATATTTCCACTGCAATAAAATAGAGTGGATGGCAATGTTAATTTCAAATTAACAAATGCCAGTCCCATTGTAAAAATGTCATGTTAGATTGATATAATAATATAGCAACAAATTCATCAGACACCAATGGAGGGACTGTCTGAATTTTTAGAATTTCCCCATTGTGAGACGAATAAAAGTTTTGTTTCAGAACAAGTAGTAGTCAGCTATGGAAAGTTAAAATCCATAGAATGTAATGGTATTATCATTTATTTAAAAAAAAAACATACAATAACAATTTAAATGGGATGAAAATAATTATTTTCTTATTTATTTTGCATCATTATTTCATGGTTTGATCCATTGTGCAGTTTCTTCTGGTTTAGACACCTTTCCCACTAAGAGGAAGTAAAATACTGTACATACAGACATGCATGTTTGATGATGAAAATTAGATGATGAAACACAGGCACATGAAGACCGTTTCAACGGAGTTGCAGTAATATTAGTCGTTTTTCAGAGATTATAAAGAATATATCTGAGTATTATTGTAAGCTTAAGCTACATGTATTGATGTATTTTGTGATCAAATATAAGTTGCATAAAGGTTCAGAACTATTGTATCAATGCCAATTTCTATAACCCAACTATGGCATTTTTTTAAGCTAAAATATTTTCATAAGACAGTTGTGTGGTTTGGTTGAATATTTAAGATGAAGTTCTCTTTGTTTTATCTTTTGTTTTGCAATAAACTTCAACTTGGAAAGGCAATAAACAGCTTGAAGGAAGCACTTTACCTTTTTTGGAAAACTTCCTCACTGTCTGTGCCTTGTGAAGTTCGCTGCCACGATCCATCACTCGGAACTCTCACCACAAGACAAAAAACAAATATATTGAGGTAATAGCTAATATCTTTTAAAAGTGGTAATGTCACTCATAAGTTGAGGTACCACTTTATTTTTCGGGATAGATAAATTGGTAACGCCAGTAAAATTCAATTTCTTTGAATCTTCATATCTGAAGAAAATTTGAGAAATATATTATCTATTGTAAATAGATAAATTACACAAATACACAACCTTTATTTTACATACATGACATGGCACCCCTTGGACAGTCCCTCATCATTTCAGGCAATTTTTCAAATGTTTGTCTGATACAAGAAAATGCTGCAAATAGAGCAATACCATCAGTATTTACAAACACTTTCTGGTATTTTTTTTTTTTTTTAATCACGGGACCACAGTTTGCAAAGGAAAGAAGTGGAAGATGTTAGAAATAGCAGCTTCTCACTTTAACAAGGGTATGCATGTATTAGTCTATCAATTTGTAATCTGTTAAATGAAACGGCAACATAGCTATTTCAACCACCAACACTCATAGAAATCCAAAATGACTCCAACTTCAACCAGGGTTTTATTGAAATGGTTTTATGGCTTATCATTCCTCAAATGCACTCAATGAGGCTTTAGTATGCATGGCTCCGAGAAGTCATTCGCTAAATCCTTCATGCTATGTCTGCATTTCAAACGGGGCATCATTCAAGATAAAAATCTGAATTACATAGTAGGGAATTCTGGCTCCACTGGCTTCATCTGGCTCAAATGATCATGTAATGTGACAGGTGACATTTTCTAACACTGTGCCTCCATTTGCACGAGAATTCAAGCACAAGATAATAGAGATCAACTGGAAAATGCAATTTACTTATGTCTACACTCCTAATCATTGTCTTGGTGTATCAAATGATTTGTACAAAAGGGATACATGTAGAAAAGTTTTGGCACAGATATGTATGACAATCCAAATGAAAAATAGAAATATTGTATTTGTGTTTAAAAACAAGCACATTTCTTATTGACAGGGATAGGTGGATTGTAAACAGTTGATTACTTGTTGACAATTCTGATGACAAAAGGGGAATTTGTTGTTGATTAATTGCTTCTTGAAGGAATTGAGGTGAAACAATGAAAACTGGATGCAAGCAACAAGGGTACTTTTGAATGAGTCTCAACTATGGTACATACGGTAATTTGTAGCCCTTAAGAAAGACTAGGGCCTACACCCACCTTTTACCCACAGTGGGTTGTAAAATGCTCATCTTTTAACAAATCAAAAATACATTTGAAAAAAATAAGCAAAATGCAATGCACACATTTTCATCACCAACAGCAATTTGTCATGCTTCTATATATTTAGTAAAATATTACTAATGGCATACTAAAACACTTAAAATCTGTACATGCAAATGAAGTATTTCGATGCGAATTTAAAGAAGGGTTGTTTTCTTTCCCCCTGGAAGTTTGCAGCTTTTAACATCGCAATTACAATAAGTCATCTCCAGCACATGCAGAATGGGCCACGTACAGAACAATTAATTAAGGCAAGAGGAAGAAGAAAGGTGGAGGTAGCTGAAGGATAAAATGAGAGTGCAGAAAGAGAGGAAGCAAAAAAAGCGAAAAGAGCGAGAGCTAGAGGGGATCCATTTGCATTGATGGGATGTCGGCGCATCTCAAGGCCAGTTGTTTAAAATGGGCTTGGGAGGCAGATAAGTAAAGCCCAGAGAATAAAAACGGGACTGTAGAGTATGAAATGAGAAACGAGGCGGGCCGAGGACGGTGAGACACAAGAGAAAGAGCCCGAGAGGTCTCGGAAACAGGGGTCATTAGCAGGCAGAACACAAGGCCCAGGAAAGACACAAAGAGCTCTCAATAGGCCAAGCACATCGCGTTGAGAGAGCCTCGTAATTAATATTTCATGGCCCTTCATCCTGCAGGTGAATGGAAATTAAGACAAAATAGAGCTATGGTGAGAATGTATAAAACCAGCTAAATGGAGACAAATAAACAGGGCGTGCGATAGGCAGGCAGTCGGCAGTGGATCACAGGTACCTTACTTAATCCCAAACGAACAACAACTCGGGTACACCAGATGAATGAAAATATTCAGCACACCTGGCTATTTACTACACCTAAGGAAGTCAAAATCTCTGCAGTGATCATGTCAGTTCTTCTGGGAAAACAAGATTTCTGAGAAAGTCTGTGGTAAGTGGGAGGGATTCACGGATACCACATTTTTGAGTGTTGTACTTATCCAGTACTGATGTTTGATATTGCCATTACGCTTTCTAATTAATGAGAAAATGTTCTACTTTAATCTTTTACTGTTCAATTACACAAACCCTTCTTGAACAATGGCATACATTTCATTCAAATAGAATAGTAGAGTAACAATTTGTCATTAATGATATTTTAAACATCTAAGTGCTTACTTTTGTAACAGTCGTGGTGGCACAAATGTCACTGAAATGAAGTTTGTAACTCAGGGCTCTTTTGTTTTTTAGTGTTTCGACCTGAACAATTGGAGGTAAGCCGTGAAAGGAGGACTGTACAGACAATAAGGACAAAAGAAGAAATGAGACAAAGAACGTAGTTTTAGTCCATGTTGAGCTTTTTTTTTTTCCTCAGGTTGATTTGAAGACTGAAATAAATGCTAAAAGCCATCAGTGCAAAAGTGCAACCAACTATATAACTTGTTAGATGTCTCAATGTTGGCCTAGAAGTATTTTATTGTTTTAAGCACCCAGTTGACAGAGTTGACGTCACTGAAGTTCCACGCAATGTTGGCTGAGACTCGGCGCATAATCTTATTCCAAGTGTTGTACTGAGGTGGACGGTCATTAATTTCAGCAAAGACACACTTTTGTTCACTGCCGCCTCCGTTGGGCACAAGCACGTCTTTGTGCGAGTTCTTCTTTGTTGATTTTGCATTGTGGAGGTGTACCTAATGGTGTGTCTGATAAATTTATAACCTTATAAAGGAATGCGTTTTGTAATCCAATATTGTTTGTTGCTGTTCTCCAAATGGCTCTTCACCCAGTAGTATTCTAGAAACACTGTCGAAAATAAAATGAATGGCACTGGATCTCTCTGGACCCTCTTCAGCAGGCATCTTTGGAGATTCCTTTTCTGGCAGGGAGGCATAGCACTCAAAGAAGGAGGGAAAACTTAGATTACCATAGCATTAATAAAGCAAACGGTAATCAGGAACAATAGCAAAAACAAAAGGCTGCATCTGTGTTTCCCCCCAGGAAGAGTGTGCGCATCTGCAAGTCAAAAACACACATGCACAGTGGAATCCATCCAAGCTTGTAATGGTATTGTTGCTGAGAAAAGGTTAAGTCATCCCAGTTCAGTCTGGTGTGGCGGGGAGAGGGCACTAAACAGGGAGATGTAAAAGAGAAATAAAAGGAGTCACAGAGTGTAAACTAAAAGAGCACTTAAAAAGAGAAAAAAAATCCCATGGAAGGTCATAGGATGTTTCCATAGTGTGGAAACAACTGATTTGGACAAAATGAAGTTCCAATTCAAGCAAGCAAATCCTTTCATCCTTTTCATTAAAACACACTACCAAATACACCCAAGTATGCAATCAGCCCAAATACAAACAAAATGACGTGTGGCATTTAAAAACAACTTCACTAACTTGGCTGGTATTTGCATTTATCACGCCGGGGATTGTCGGAAGGCGCGGCAGATGGTGCATCTAATTGTGGGAGCTGGCTTCCATTTCTCTGCCATGTCTGACTGACTTTGTATTAACGGTTGGCGCATGTAACATAATGTCATCAGTAGGTTTTTCGACAAAATGGACAAGTGGCAGGGAAGAAAAGCCCTACAAAACAACATCCACAGTCACAGTGTAGCCAGCATCCATGTCTTTGTCGACTGCTTTTGAAAGGAAATGTACAAATGGGTTTTTGCGAAGGCAGTCCAACCAAGTGATCCCTAAGCAATCAGCAGAGCTTCCAATTTGTCTCTCTCTTCATGGACCGCATAAATGTGTCTGTTCATGAGAAGTGCATCAGTGGTAACTGGGTCTAGATCAGTGATTTCCAACCTTTATGGACCCACGGCACATATTTTACAATTGAAAAACCTCACGGCACACCAACAAAGAAAATGTGGATACATTAATTACTTTCTGCCATCTAAAAGAAGAGCATGTATTTCACCTGTTTGTCACTACGCCTCACTCTCACAAATAGATACATTATTTCTTGTACATGAAAATTTTTTGGAGCATCCATCCATCCATTTTCTGAGCCGCTTATCCTCACCAGGGCTGTGGGAGTGCTGGAGTCCCAGCTGTCATCGGAGGATTATGTAAAATTTTATAATCTCCCACGGCACACTAATGTGGCCTGGCACACTTGCTGAGAATCACTGCTCTAGATCCAAAGGCCCAATACGGTACAATGGGAAGCAGACTACAAATTAAAACAAATGAGTGGAAAACTGGATTTTCCTTGGATTTTCCCCAAGAAGTGCAAATTTTGTGGAAAAAAAGTTGAAAAAAAATTGTGTTCATCAGGAGGGTGATGGCAGAGGCGAGAGATCTGGGTGTTAGGGGGAGGGGGGAGGTGAGACTTGGAATAAGGGGAAATTAATTTAGCAGGGCAGTGAGCTGTCGAGGAGGAGGGGGGGTGATGATAACAGCTGGAGGTCAGATAAATATATCCTTCATGTGGGAGTGTTTCCTTACCATGAACCATTCAAGCACATATAGACGTGTTGTAAACAGTCCTCAAACGCCCACCCAGATGCATATATTTGAAGGACTTTGCGGTAAAAGCATTCACGGATAAGCAGGCCTTTGCTGTGATCTCTTGTTGAAAAAAGGTATCCAGCTAGTCGCTTATTTCACACACGATCCATTTACTGATAGGGAGGTGTAATGTAAAAGAAAGATCTTACATACAATTATGTTCAGCAACACTTCCGTTGCACTGGAGCTCGTAAGTGTGAGTGGGAGGCTACCTGCTGCCAGGTGGTAATATTGACAAGGGTAGAGATGCCAAGTAAATTTGTTGAGATTCGTTGAAGTAAATGAAGATTAGCCAACGTTAGACAGAATGAGCATAAATGGAACAGGCGGAGTGGGGAGAGTGGAGCCACAGGGAGACCAGATAGCGGGGGTTGGAGGACTTTAAATACTTGGGGTTAACAGTCCAGAAAACTGGTGAGTGTTGTAAGGAAGTGGAGAAACGAGTCCAAGCAGGTTGGAACGGGTGGAGGAACCTTGTGTTGTGTGACAGAAGAGTCTCTGCTAGGATGAAGGGAATTGTTTATAAGACCAACGTTGAGGCCAGCCACTATGCATGGATTGAAGAGTCGGGAACTTAAGAGACAGAGCTGGAGATGTCAAGGTTAACTCTAGGAGTGACCAGGTTGGATAAAATGAAAAGAAATGAGCTAATCAGAGAGATAGACAAAATACGATGCTTTGGAGACAAAGTTAGACAGAAGACTTTGATGGTTTGGAGACATCCAGAGGAGGGAGAGTGAGTATATTGCCAGGCAAGAGTGCTAGAGGATGACCAAAGAGAAATTTGATAGACACGGTGATGGCAGACATGAGGGCAGTTGGTGTTTAAAAGGGGGAGGCAGGAGGTAGGCTTACGTGGGAAAGGATGACACGCTGTGGCGACCACTAACTGGACAAGTCCAAAGGAAAAGAAGAAGCAGGATGAACAATTTTTTTTTAATTTGCCTGGATTAACAAAAAAATAATAATGCTTTGCTGGGAGGCAAACCTTTCACCAAGGAATTTTATGCTGTTGCACTTAATGTGGAAAAAGCCAACAGAGTTGTTGCCTTTAAATCACATAATTAATGCATCAGCACACAAAAGGTAAGGACACTCAAAACGTTTCATCAGTAGATAACTTGATACATTTTGGATTTGATGACGAGTGAACTGGATAAGTCACATGCAATAAGAGGGAGATAAAAAAAATTACACAATCAACCTAAGGAACGATGGTGGCAAATTACTTACTTGTCAACTTCAACTGTCATGAGAAATGCACAACTAGGTTAAATATGAGTCCTTCAGACATATAGAAGAAATTTAGCAAGGTTTTCAGAGCTATAGTGGACAACTCTGGGTTTCAAAACTTGTTGAAGATGGTGCACCAGCAATGTAAGCGCCAATTGTATAGCCAATTAGGTAATCATTGATCTTAATGATGAAACAAAAGCTAATGTAAGGGCACAAGGGAGGAAATTCAAGTACCTGTAGCAATAAATGAGTGATTGTTTTTACTGATAAAAAAAAAAAACTTAAGATATGGTGGAACCAAGTAACACTGTAAATAAAATTGATGTGATGCATCATGATGCATCGTGATATAGAATGAGATCAGTCCATGCTGGCCTTAATTAATCACTGTACATTGTTGAGAGGACGGGCTGGTCTTCACCCTGTTTTTCCACAAGATTCATTGAGCAACATCTGACAAGTGAAGAGATGCCATCTAGTTTTCCAACCATTGCCCCGCTGCATGGTGCAGTGTAATGTTCTGTCACTAATGCCTCCAACCAGTCAAGTTTGCTAATGATGTTGAATCGCCACAGTGGGGCGTCTGCTGCTCACTCTGGGGATGGTGGAGTTGGTGGTGATGATGAGTGCATTTAAGCAGAAATAATTTTATGGTAATGACTGCTCGGGCACAGCACTACTATTAGGGAGGTTCCACTGGTCATAGAGAAGATGCTATCAAGGGTGAATTCTCACAGAGATCACTATCTTAACAACAACCCGAGGATGTACAGAATATGTAAAATCCGCCAAACTATCTCATACCTCCTCAGTCTTAGCTGTAAGTAAATCGCAAAATATCACATTTTTTGCTCCAACCAGGGAGATACACATAACTAACCAAGCTAAAATAAAACATGTATTACTTGGGTATTCCACGATCAGGATTTTTGGGGCCGATCATTGATCAGTGAGATTTTAGAAAATGATAACCGATCACAGGATGGGGTTTACTATATATATATATATATATATCTCCATTCATCCATTTTTTTGACAAGGGTCATGGGATATATATATATAAAAACACACACACACATACACACAGTATATATATATATATATATATATATATATATATATATATATATATATACATGCCTTGGCTTCATAAATTTTTCAACTCACTGCTCCAGTCAGATCATGCATTTTAATCGGTTAGGTCAAACTAACATTACATGACAAAAATAAGGGGTGCTCACACACTAATTGATTTACTTCACACACACCAAGACTTTAGCGCAAGATTTGCCTGCATGTTTACCTACAACCTTCAGGGTTAGCACTACATTAGTAGGCTACATAAGGTTTTCTCGTCTGCTTGCAAGCGGTATCGAACTAAAAGTACACAAGCATACATCAAGTAAGCCTTATACAAATACCCTCTTTCAAGCATTTTTTTCCCCATTTTGTTCCCAACCCTGAGGATCAGTGGATTAGCAACCGTACACTGCACAGCAACTGGACTCACATTTTCGGTCCCAGGAACTGGTTAGAATTTAGACGACGGAAATGTTTTTGATGTTTTAATTGTGAAGAAAATGCAAAAATAACAAGTCAGACCCTGTGGCAGAATCTGTTAATTGTAAAACTATTATTGTTTTTTAAAAAAATAACTTTAGGAAAGTTCCTTCAGAAACCTGGCTTGAATGATTAATAGGTGATGACGCTTCAGATGTTCTCCATTTTTTTTTTTCCCCCATCTATGCATCTCATTTTTTTGCCTCATGTGTTTCTCAAACTAGTTTGTCAATTCCCTCAAATCTTGCAGCCTTCAGGATGGCTTTACCCGTTTCAATTGATAGTTGTCTTCTTCGCGAGGTCCTCTCGTCTGGTTTCCGGCCACGACCATCCCTGCTTCCACTCTCACAACATTCTATTTTTATTCCTCTCTTATATGAGGAACTGTTTGGAAGGCTGGACGGTCAAAGAAAAACTCAGGCAGCTTTGAAACGTCAGTGGTGTGGTGGAAGAAAGCAATCTATATTCCAAAATGCTACCGCTCAAATTCGAGACTTTCATGCCAGGTGAATGGAAGGTACCTATTAACTTGAAGGCTGTTTAACTCTCATGAGGTATTTTTTTTCTTCAAATCCCCAATTCCCTTTCAAGCAAATTAAAGAAAGGAATATTGGGCTTTGAACTAGACTTCTTCAGTGTTTTCACCAATTAAATTGTTAAATAAAAAAAAAATCAGCAAGCTCTACTATTCAAAGACGCACATTACTACATACAGGAGGGTGTCTTTATATGAATGGAATATTTACGACTGAAAGTTAAAGGCAGAAAGCCCTACGCAGTTTTTATTTTGGTTTTTCTTATGTGGCATTCCTCCATAAATCTATCCATGTTTTATGGAGAAACATACATTTATTGTTCGGAGGTTACCGTTTCTAGCAAAATGGGTTGGGCTTCCTTTCATAAGCTCAGAATCTTTATTAGTTTTTAAAAGTGGCAATTACCCTTTAAAGGTCAACTAGCCAATCAGGAGACTTCCATTTACTGGCACTTTTAATGGCCTCGCTGTGACACATTAATATCCTGGGTATCCATGAAAAGCCTTTGAGATATAACTTAATGCCGTACATGCTGGAATGTTTTTGAATTGAGTGAATCCAGTTTTTGACTACATTACCATTCAGGATTATTTCCTAACAGAAAATGAATAAGAAGAACTGTTAAAAACTCAGTGAACCAGGAAAAATTCAGGTAGGTTGCAACCACTCCATCACCTTAACCAAAGAGTGTTCCCTCTGGCTGCTGTTCTAAGAGACTGTCGCTACAATCCTTGAAAGCATAACACAATCTTTCACCTCCTCTTGACCAGAGTTAAGGAAATGCACATCTACAGCACACAAGTGCCGACCAGTCGGTTAAACACATGTGGAACCCTCAAGAGTTATGCACACGGGAAGGCCATCACGCTTGAGCAAACATGGGAGGCACACAGTCATTCTAGTGCCAATCACTCGCTATTCCAGTCAAATGCTAGAAATGACAGCTCTGTAATCAGGAGGTAATGATCGGATCCCACTGAGGAGCGAAGAGGAAGGCATTTCAGAGTTGACGAGGGTTCACATGGCTCTTGAAGCAGATTGGGAGATGGGCAACCTCCTTTGTGAGCCTGTTGATGCCAGCTGCCAGCTGAATCCCACCCTGCGTCCTTTCGCCTCATCTCACACCACCTGGTCTATACCATTTCCCCACAGTGGGGTCTCTCTCTCTCCATTTTCCTCATCCTCCACCATGCGGAGGCTCTACAATTTGTACTTATGTATGATGAAGACCTGTCAATGCCGAACTCAAGAGGCTGATTGGAGTGAGAGCCCACGCTGAGCCCAGTCACCGACCAATATAGATATGCAAAGCTGCCATCTACAATTATTGGCAGGAAATATCAGATGTGGCAATCATAGAACATGAAGAGAGACGCTGCAGCTGCCTCGCCACATTCAGATGAAAAACTAACATTAACTGTAGGCTTCTTCAACGTAGTAGGTGGATGGATCTTGCTCGTTATCCAAAAACACTAAGTGTCGTACAAAATATTACCAAAACTAGTGTGTCAAGCTAGTGACAACAAGATTTCCTTCAATGAATTAAATGTGCTGATTAAATCAGGCCTTTGTCAAAATGGTACATCTAATTACACTATAAACCCATTAAGCTTCAACGTCCTATTCTCTGTCTTTGTAAGCAACTAATTAAAGGCCAATAACCAGCAAGTACGCTGAAAGTATAATATATTAATCATTGGTACCTTGATTTAACGGATTAATGGGGGGAGTACTTTAAATCCAGTTATTAAATTGAAGGACTTTTTTTCGTGACCTAAAGCATTGATTTTGTGCAAAAATGGTGCTAAAAACTCCCAGCACAGAAACTATTGTAATTACTGTGTGTTTTAAAAGTTTAACCAAACTTGCTGTTGCATGTAAGGTGTGATTTACCTTTGATGTATCATTACATGAGAGAAAGCTCCTCAGATAATTCTTTTCAAAATGGGTTTGAGAACCATACTAGACCCCCCTCCCCCTTTCAATATGATCTCACATCAAACTATTTCTTGTTTCTTTGTGTCCTTCTGCACGTTTTTTTACCCATCATAATAACTGTAATCATGTGAGTGAAATGCACTTAATTTACAGGTATCGTTGATGAACACAAATCATGGTTTGTGCACGTGATTGCACGTATCTGACATTGATTGTGGCTATACAGGAGGCGGGCAGGCTGGCTTATAGTGGTGCCCAAGGGGCAGGACAGTGCTGAGCGAGCAATACTTCACCTACACAAGACACGCACACAAACATCTTGGCACACACAAATACACACAACCTGACCATTAAGATTTACTCCAGTCATACAGGCCATTGATCCGAGTGAGAGGAGAGAGAAGCAGAGAAGAGGAAAATAAAACAACAGAGACAGACAGTCATTGACAAAGATTCCCCTTGAGGCAAACAACATAAATATGACATGACCAAGGAGAAAGTCACCTCCAGCTTTGTCTAACACTGTGTTTACCAACACAGCTTTTGTTCAGTTTGATCAAGATGTTTTGTCTTCAAATCTATTAATCACTATCATTTTCAATACATCAATTATGTGATGTCTTATATGTACCCACAATAACGCACAGGTTTAGAAACTCACAAAATGCACTGGTACAACTGCAAATGAGTCATTTAATGAACTTACAGTAAATCTGGAGACTTGAAGATGATCAGGCATGTACTATATATGATAGTGTTTGCAAGGGTTTTGGCTTTAACTCCATTTTTCCCCCCAGGCTTTCTAGTCATATTGACTCAGTGCTGCTTTCTTTTGATTCACCTTTTCAACAATGTTAATTTTGGAATTTATTGTGAAGCTGTGCCGTCTCAACAGGAGAAATACCGTGAGGACAAAATTACTATTTTTGGGGGGAAAAGGTCAAGCACAGCAGCAAGTCAATGGAGACAGTTAATCCAGCTCATTTTATCACACAATTTAGTTATCAAAATCCACCTTAACATGCAGTGGAAGCAAAGAGATGCTTGAAATGTGCCCTTTTTTGGGACATACAAATACCAAGTATGTTATTAGATTGTCAAATTTCAGAAATGATTAAAATTTGGGATGTCCTTTGGTATGAGTCAATATAAATAATAAAATAAAATGAACAGGAATACATGGGCAACTCCGAAAACTAATGGGGTCAAAAACTGAAAAACATAATTCAATCTCTCAGACCACATCTTAGATGTTAGCTAGGAAGTGATCCTTTGGTCACCAATGCAGGTTTGATGTCTCATTCCGTTCAACTCCTCATTTGACCCAGCAAAACTTATTCTAGAAAACTTTTCTCAATGCTACTTCAATGTCAGGGGATTGTTTCAATGTTCGAATGAGATGTTGCTAGAGGAATCTCTTTCAGAGAACACTTTCTAGTCAGGGAAACTGACACTATATGGTGCCAAAAAGTACATATTTGCATTTTCGGGCATAATACTCATTTCATAAAACCTCAGGGGGACCGGGTTGTAAAGTGAGTGTGAAGAGAGAGTGAAAAATTTCTTTTCCGCTTGTGGATTGCTTTAGCGAGCGCATGCACTGACAAAAAAAAAAAAAAAAAAAAAAAAAAAAAAACACTCACTGCAATAATAATTACATGGAACAGAAGTATTGATAGTTATTTATGGAACGAGGCTACCATTAAAAAGTCACATTGATTGGCTGTAGATGCATAAAGTCTAAATGGTGTATTAAATCATTTTTGGCTTTATATCCTTTTTCCAATCCATAAAGGAACATAATTCACAAAAGGGGTGTGAAGCGATAGTGCCTGATTACAAAGTTCTGCGTTCTTAATCAATGTCAGCTTGACCCTCTGTTGACTCATTCTCAGCTGTGGACATTTATAGGGATCATCTGGAATCTAAATGTTTACTGGCACTATTATATGTATTCTTCAAGTATGTTTTCAACGGGGAGGCTCATAAGAGGGTCTAGTTAAGCATGCTTCGGAAATGTAACTTTGTAAATGAATGCAATGACTTAATAGACCCCTGTAGATGGTGGCATTATATCACCGTGGATGAGAACTCAGCACAGCTTTTGAATATAAAACAAAGATTAGACGGTGAATCTTAGCTTGGCAGGTCTATTATAAGAGGGAGAAATGCCACATTGGAATTCAAATGGCTTTTTGGCACCTGACACTTGACGAGATTATGGATATGTTTAATTTAAACAGAGTACTAACTGTGTGGAGTAACTATTAAAAAAGATTATCCAGCTGCTGCAGTTAGAGGAAAGTCACAATAATTCATTTTAGTCACCTTTCAGGGCACTCAAGTTCACGATACAAACAGTTAAAAGATATCATGCAATACACTAAAAATGACAACATACAAACTTAAATGTAAAAAAAATATGGGCATTGTTAAAGTAAACAGCCGCTGACGTTCTACTCAAGCCATGTAGTGAGTCTCCATCGCTCATGAAGCGAGAACCTCGTTCTACTGCTGATTACTAAAGAAAGGAAAAAGAGTCATAAACAAACAGTTTCTGCTTTCTTTTGAAAGGTTCAGTGCTTAAATTGTCAAAGAACACAATATTCTGTGGGTTTTGAAAGATGAGTCAAAGTGCTCTAAAAAGGCGGGCAATATGGGGAATTCTCCTTTGAAAATAACCAGGTTTAATGAAGAAATAAACACCTTAACGTACAATAAATAAAATTTAAAAAAAAAAAAGATCATTCACATCACTCTTCTCATCATTTCTAATTCCAATGCTGGCAAATTCACTGCAAGTCTGTGGTGGAGGAAAAGGCTCAACAAGTGTCGCTTTGTTGCGTTTGTCTGTTCCCCAGAAAGGCTTAACAAGCGAGCCAGATCCTCTCCAATTGTTCTCACCAAACGCCACCCAGCATGATGAACTTCAAAGCACTTAGCAAGTGACAGTTATGCACGCTACAGTGCGGGAGTACAAAACACAGATCCTCTCAGGAAACTGGTCGCATGTTAGAACGCACAGTGAATAAAAGGAGCCCAGGCGGTGTGTGACGTTTCAACAAATGTATCAATAGTGTATGTTGCCTACGCTCTTGAAGCACATCCAAAATAAATAAAAACATTCTTCTCACAAAGGGAAATTACAAGAGAGAATGAAGCTGTGTTAATTAGATAAATTGAAGTTCTGAGGTTGTTGGTGATAATTTTTTGGACACGTACACAATCTAATATAGGAAATTGAAAGCAAGTAAATAAGGTGAAATGACGCAACGATGAGGGAATATCAAGGACGCGAGGTGCCGGTGAACCTAGCGAGAGACAAATGCACCAACAATGGATGCAGATGAGATGCAAAGCAGCATGACATCAGCGGAGTGAACGCAGCCCCATGATGACAAACACTACATTTCGTCATCTTTGCCAGGTACTCAATCAAACTTAATGGCATCAAATAGCCGCCATATTGAGAGGGCTTAAAAGCAAATGATCATTTTAAGTCTTGGTCATTATCAAACGGAATTGTTTGAATGTTTTCTTATCACAGTTGACCTTACAACTCATTATGTGCTCATGATAATGTCTTCCAGTTTCTAGTGGTGTGCAAAAATATCGTACAGCCTTCTAATTTTATTCCACAAACAGATTCCATGCTTGATATCGTTACATGACTAGTGTGAGGTAATATGTCAGAAGCTCAAGTAACACAAGAAAATGGAATAAAGATAAAAATATTTCAATGTACTACAAGACGACCGACTTTTACTGGGCACTGTTCAGTACATTCCGTTTTGCCAAAAAGACCTGATGTAAAATATTATATACAACAGGCGCAAAACGTCAGTGATTACCCACACATTTCTGAACATGTGAAAATAATTTTCTTCAAAAGGCCTACATTTTACACGTTATAAAGCATTAATTCACAACTAGCGTCATATTAGAGATCATGAGGTAAGAAAAAAAATCTCAATTTGTCCCAGAAATATTGTTTCTTAAAAAATATATCCTTGTTCACCTACAGTGAAAGGCAGAACCATTTTAAGTGCCCTTCCATTAGACAGCTGTAGGTCCGATAATCCATCTGTTACCATTCTTACAACACGATGGCTTCCTCTGAGCATATCTCATAATTTTTGTTCAATCAAACACACTCAGACTTCACACTTTAGTACTTTTGTGAGTAAATTAAGATGAGTTCCTTATTTCAGTATTCATCCTTTTTGTTTCTTTGGTGGTGTTTTTATATTATGCAAAATGGCTACCTTGGTTCAATAACAGTAGAGAAACACTTGTAAAGAGTTGAAACTGCCCTTTTAATAGAAAAAAATAATTATAAAGTTTATAAATCTAAATATGTTTCAGTGCATTCTTTAGGTTAACCCATGTTGCCCTTTTTTTTTTTTTTTTATTCTGTATGGGACCAAACCAGGAAAACTGGAATAGAGTTGCGCTCAAAGTTGGAATTTCTACTTGAAATCTCATGGCAAATCACACAAAATGAGTTGGTGACCACTAGATTAACATTTATTGTATTTCTCTGGACTCATTTGTTCCATGAAATATCACAATTCAACACAGAGTACTCCATAAGCACCGAGCGTGACATTTCTGACTTTCCAGAAAATTCGACTCTGACGATAGATGAGGCAAGACAGACAGAAAGACATCTCATTTTAAAGACAAAGAGAGAGATGCTGCAACATTAAATCAGAACTAAGGTCACATTGTTTGCTGGGGAGGGGGGATATATATATATATATTTTATTTTTTTTAGGAACTGTCACTTATATGGAAGATAGATAATGTTGATTTTGTTGTGAGTGATGTTGAGTGAGTGAGTGATGAGAGAGTGATGAGTGAGTGATGAGTGAGTGAGTGAGTGAGTGAGTAGTGAGAGAGTGAGTGAGTGATTGAGTGAGTGAGTGAGTGAGTGAGTGAGTGAGTGAGTGAGATGAGATCTATGATAGTGAGAGATGTAATTGATGAGGAGTGAGTGAGTGAGTGATTGTGTGAGTATTGAGTGAGTGATGAGTGAGTGAGTTAGTGAGGGAGAGGGATGGATGATATATGGAGTGAGTGAGTGAATATAGGATATGATGAGAGTGAGTGAGTGAGTTGATTTTTTTTGATTTTTGGGAGTGAGTGATTTTAGTGATTGAGTATGAGTGAGATGGATGATGAGTAGTGACGAGTGAGTGAGTAGTGAGTGAGTGAGTGAGTGAGTGAGTGAGTGTGAGTGAGTGAGTGAGTGGTGAGTGAGTGAGTGAGTGAGTGATTGAGTGAGTGTGTGTGAGTGAGTGAGTGTGTGTGTGTGAGTGAGTGAGTGTGAGTGAGTGAGTAGTGAGTGAGTGTGAGTGATGTGAGTGAGTGAGTGAGTGAGTGAGTGAGTGTGAGTGAGTGAGTGGTGTGAGTGAGTGAGTGAGTGAGTGAGTGAGTATGCCAGACATTTTGATGTCAAACCAAGAACTGTGTGTGTTCATCCCTTCATGAAAAATACTGATAATAAAATGCCTCTGAAAATAACTGTCATGCATTTTAGTCTTTATGCTTGAAGGACACTTTTTTTTTTTTTTCTCCCAAGGTACTATACTACTATGTATGAGCAGCCTGGCGGTGTGGAGCCTCACACAGCTGATTTTAAGCAAAAAGTATATTACACTCATGACTGTCTGCAATTATAACTAAAGCATTGATCTGTCGGGTAAGCATGTGTGTTGGGCAAATGTACCATTACATTTATTATTGGCTTAAAATTATGTCTTATAGCTGTGCAAGTGGTATTCAAGACTGAAGCTTTGACACTGACTGTACAAAGTACAGTGTATAACACTGATAGCTTTCATCATGTACTTCAAAACCATAATACACAATCATATTCACAAATATTGAGACTTTCACAATGCACAATATACATTGCATGGAACGCCATAAGTCCTTGCCACTTAACCCTGTGTCCCTGAAATTGCATAATGAGCCAAGCTAAATTCAACTTCCTGTCTCTCCCAAACCTCAGAGACGTGTTATTTGATGAGTCACTAATGGACAATCACGGGAACCTGTTAAGTGACATCCTAGACTGGATAATGCAATTTGCCCCAGGGCACTACATCACGTTACGTAACATTTTGTTGCCTGCTTGTGAGCTATATTGGAAGTACGATCACATACATCAAGCATAAGCCCGTTTACGTCCTCCTCCTTTCATGTTCTTCGCTTACCACTACGTCACGCATAATGACGTGAATTCCAAAATGGGTTTGAACTGAAGCCCTATTTTTCCAGAACCTAAGCGTTTATCAATTTTAAGGCCTCCAAGAGCCCAGCTTGCATTATATTAAGAGGCAAAACACACACGCAGGCACAAATAAACAATTTTAATTAGCTCACATTAGCATTGCTGAATTAAACCACTTTAGTTATTGATTGAGGGATCATTAAGGAACCAAATATATGAACTTGGAGATAAAGAGCACTTGGGGGAAATGAAGAGAGGATTCAAGGTGAGGGCTTGAACATTTTTCACGCATGTGTACACACTTATTTCTTGGGCAAACAAAGGAGAAATGAGCCATTTGAACAGAAGCATGGCAACAATGTGTGGTGATTGACAGCAGGGGTAGGGGGCTAGTGGGAGGATTCTGTCAGCGACTGATAACAGCTGTCTGCTTCACACAGGACACACTCAGTGAGAGAGAGCAAGAGAGAGCAAGAGAGAGAGTGAGAGAGAGAACCTAAATGAGACTGACACATTTTAAATGGGAGGAATAAGAGACCCTTGGACAGACTTTAAAAAAGAAAGTAGCAGACTCTTAAGATAGCAAAGGGAGCCATATGAATGGCATCATGTACATCTGATCTTAATACTGCACAAGCCTCGATGTGACACGCCAGACAGTTGTGAAGAACTCCACAGAGCGACCGTGGAGGATAATGAACGTCAAGTCAATAATGAATTATGGATCATCTTCTAATGGCTGATTTACCTTAGTCATTACTAGTATGCTAATGTGATTGGGAAAGACGGGATTATCAGTCTTATTGAAGGGGAGACGGGGCCCAGAGGGCAAGCCAATCACCCCCAACTAAAACACCGCTGTGTATTTTACACAAGAGAAAATATGGGACAGTGAAAATGTGAGATTCAAATGTTTTGTAATGGCTGATATTATGAATTCCTTGCATCAACGGTGTTAAAGTGGTCAGACAAATGCCAAAAGTTGACGTTAAGAAGGCACAGCAAAGGTTTTACATGTATCTCGACCAGGTTGGTTGAAAGTGGGGAAAACATTTGATTTTAGTATCTCTAACCATACAAATGTAAGCTATTCAAAGTAAAACATAGAATAGCCACACATGCTTTACTTGTATCACGTCTCCTCGTTTTCCTTTTAAGTAAAGGACTTTCCGCATTCACTACTTTACACCCAAACCAGAAGAAAAAGCACCAGGTGATTTCCTATTCAGTTGCTAAGTTACCAATGCCAAATATGGAGGCGTCTGCAACAGGGCGCCGCTGTCCTTGCGCCATCCTGCGTCCTACCCTGCGGTGAAAGCCACAAAACCCAAGCAAAGGATGAACTCACCGTTTCCTTAATGAGGAAAAGTGCTAGATAAATGTATGGAAATCCGTGATAACTTCCCTAAAGCAACAAAATCCTAATTTAAACACTGATATTTAAAATGTCAATTATTTTGTTTCCTTTCTGCAACAGAGATTAGAAAATGTATGTCCTAACCCTATTTCAACAGTAATCGACACAGCCCTACATCTCCCAACTGATGTAATATACAGGAGTGCATGTAAACACCCTCTCTGGCATTCATCACGGCGAATGGTCAAGGTGGAGACATCTCGTGCAATCCATCTCTCATCTTATTGGCACTGAAAGACTTTGCCTTTGTCCTAAGGCCACAGATTTATGAGTGGCTAAAGGCGCGTGTAGGTGCTTATGTATGCATTTCAATGAGCGCGGATGCATACATTAGCAGCATATGCACGCCCGGCAGCGACAGGGATCAGGCTGATGTGCTTATTGACACCTCGACTCCCGCTCACTTGTGGCATAGCCTCCCTCGTGTCGATCTCGCCGCCGCACCCGGCTAGCCCCCAATCCATCACATTTCTTTAAAAGCCTGTTAGGAAAGCCAATATCATTCATTAGCACAAAAAGATTAGCTTTTCAGCAGGGTGTGTTCAGGAGTGTGCAAGAGACAAATAATCAAAGAAGCCTGTTCCAGATCGCCGCTTAGTTAACCTCAGAAGTAAGAGCATGTTTGAATCTGGGAAAATTTATTCACTTTAAACACTGACACCCCGGGGAAAAATGGCAATACAAACACGTTAATCCTGAAAAAACAAGAAAAAAAGTATAATTAATTAATTTATGGATCACCACTTGGGCCACCTTAAAGGATCCATACCATGGAAAACTGACTTTTCAACATGTTTTAATGTTACAAATAGTTGGGTCTCTGGAGGGATTGCTGTTTGGAAAGTAAACAGCAAAGCAAAGCTTTTGTCATCTGCTTATTTCTGAAAAGGTTTGTGAGCGCGTCACACTGCGGTTCCACCCCATTGTTAAGAACACGGTGCATACACTTAAAAAATAAAAGGCGGACTTGAAACAGGAAGTCAAGTTCGAGCTTGCACATATCAACCATTTGACAAAACAGTCGTAAATAACAATTTTAACAATGCTACAGTATATATAACTTTCAGCTGAAACCTTGATTAATGAATAAACATGAAGTCAGTTGAATTAGTTCCAAACACACTTTTATTTCATTTGGTTTGATATTGATACTGGCGATACAGACGCTTCTTTAAGTCTATGATAAGGGCTGCTAAGAAAAGGGATGTTCATAATTTGAACGACCTTTATTTAAACCATGCAAACGTTTTTGACCCAGCCCTCTAAAAGAATTGCAATCCAGAATCATTTGGAACCGGAATCAAAATAAGGAAGCAGAATCGGGACCAGAACTGCTAAAATTAAAATGAAGCACATCCCTATTAGATATAATTCATCTATTTTGTGTGCCACAAACATGATATTAAAAATGACCGGTAACTGTCGCAAAATAAATTTGAAAAAATACAACTGGAGTGGAAACAAAGCCACATTTTAACCTACTGTGCCGTTGGTAAACTAATCAAATTATCGCAACCATTATTTATTTATTTAAATCCCACCACTCCTAATTATTCACTTAGCTGCCTGGCTACATTCATGAGCAAAGGTAAAAATGACAAACCACTTTCCATATACTCAAATGACTAGTGATTCATTGCCACTGGCAGTCAGCAGCTAAATGAACACATCACGTTTAAGTGTGATTAAAATGACTGCTTTGAATCAGCATACAGCAACATCATTTACAACACGAGGCATTGAGAAGATTGAATTTAACTACGTCACTGATCTGAAACTTTAGTAGTTACTGAAGCAAAGTAGTTCATATTTTATGTATTTATGGCCTGTAGTTAGCTCATAGTAATGGCAGTTTGTTAAGTAAACACAAAACTTCTCACGTCATTTTTATCCACCAAACACACAAGCATCATCGGTGCAGAAAACCTTAAATTTAACTTTCTAATTGTGAAGTCAAATGAAAACCCCTTTAGTTTTCTGCTGTTTTGTTATTTTCTATGATTGTTCGCGACATGCGGATGGTGGTCTGCCTTTGATTGACTCTTTGTGAGTCTGTTTGTTAGATAATTATGACAAAAAGTATGTTATCGTGCATATTTGTGACATTTTTCCAAATATCCAAAATATCAATTTCAAAACCATTCACAGGTGTTAGCCGGCTTCAATCACTCACCATTTGTTTGTTCACGTGCAGTCAGAATGGTTGTGGCTGGTAGATGGCTTGATGAGTTGATGATTCAAGAGAGAATAGAGTCCAAAATAGTGCAAGAAACGTTAAAATAACACGCTGAAAACCGTTTTCTTGCCAGGAGGCCTGCTTCCATCCCATGTCTATCGTTTGGCCTCAGACACACCTGGCTTGAGGCAGCCATGTTGGAGTTGCCATACCTGGCCACTAGGTGCCATTCCAAAAAAATAAATAAATAATTGAAATAAACTATAATAAACACTACATCCTGCAATATAGACATCAACAGTATTTTTGACCTTTCTATTAGTATCATGACACTATATACATTACAGTGATTCAACAAAAAATAAACAAGTAAAACATAATCTAAAGAACTTACATATCAGTATTGAGCTGAAAGTTAAAATCCCCAGTCATAGTTGAAATTCCATAAAATATCCAAAAAATGAGTGAATTAATTCCTGTGGCCTGTAGAGGTGATGAATGATGCAACTTCCTATGGGCCATGTGACTTGTGGAATATTCAAAAATTTTCAGGCAGCATCATGTGTTATGGTAACAAGTGGCGATATAAACAGTTTTTGTTTGTTTGTTTGCTTGTTTTTGTTTGTTTTTGGTTTATTTGAAAATTTACATTTCAGGGTAAAGTAAAAATTTAGGCAGGGTCAGCCAGAAAATGAGTCACTGATGGTGTAGTAGTACACACGCCTCCCTTTGGTTCAGGCAGCCTGGGATCAATTCTTGCTCAGTGATGGTGTTGATATCTGCCCTGTGGTTGACTGGTGACCAGTTCCGGGTCTAGTCTGCCTTTTGCCCGAACCTAGCTGGGATAGGCTCCGGCTTTCTCGCAACCCTTGTGAGGATAACCGACTTGGGAAATGACTTTTTTGCAGTTTTCAACATGTCTTCTTTTTTCAATTATTCTATTCATTAAATATGCACTTAGGTCAAAGCACAGGACAGTCTGCTTTGGTAAAAAAAAAATATTTTACAAATAATTTTAGTGTGCATTGATGGAAAAAAAATTCTCAGGATGCAAGTGGCACTGAAATGGAATGGGGCACCAACCAGGTTTTTGTTCTATCTTAACTCTCTGCTTTTATACAGTCAACTAACTGTGCTTCGAATACATAAAACAATTCCCATTTAGAGTCCTCATTACACTTATAAATGTTTTGATAATAATGACTGCTAGTTAAACTAGAAAAAAGTGCCTTAAATTCAAAATGCATTGTAATAAATAGGCCAATGCTTGCGGCAAATTCTCCAAGGGGCAAAAAATTTAATTTAGTCAAAATGAAGTATTGAGTGGTCAAACTACCACACTCATATAGACACACCTCATTAGAGATATTTTGAGTAATTGGGAGAGACTTGTCATGAGCTAAAACAATAACCAGGAATTTCTCCTGGGACCTCAATTCTATTTATCTGTCAGAACAAACATACCTTAAAAGAGATACACAAAAATAAACATATGAGCAGTTATTTAACCCCGTACATCCCCGGGAATTGGGTCTTTAACAGGAACAAAGCGCCGCCCAATCAGTTACGTTCTATTCCCTAATGTCTGTTCCCTCCGTAGAAAACAATCTGGAGAACAAGATTACCCACACATAAACGCAGACATAGACCATCACCTAATACCCATCAGCTTTAGGGACAGCAGAAAATCTATACTTCATCTACGAAGCTGAGGTTCTGGGGCACACGCTGAGTTTGTTTGTCATTAGGCTTAATCCCCGTGGCTCACCTAATCAGGTTGCTGTGTATGTGCTGGGTTTTCTTGTCCGCGTGTACGGTGCGTCGAGGTGAGCGAGGCCACAGCCGGAATCGTGCTAACACACTCTCGAGGCCGAATAAAAAGCATCGATTGGCCATGGCGTGCTCTCACACTTAGATCAAAACTTACCTTCAATCAATGACTAATCTATCTGTTTGTGGGATTTTTATGCATCTCAATTTCAGTCGGGCTAAAATGCTCACACTTTGGATGTTATGTAACCAAGCTGTTCTAAAATACAGTCAGCAATAGGCTTGCAATGATTCTCCGGAATCACGATTTGCGTTGGCGATTCGATTCAAGCACCATATTGGCTCATATACTGTACTGTAGAACGATTTGATCCAAAATCATTACTTAAAAGGGTGTCTGTCCAGCTATCCATTTTCTTGGCCGCTTATCCTCACAAGGGTCTCTGGGTACACCCTGAACTGGTTGCCAGTCAATCGCAGGGCACATTGAGACAAACAGTCGCACTCACAATCACACCTAGGGGCAATTTAGAGTGTCCAATTATGTTTTGGGGATGTGAGAGGAAACTGGAGTGCCCGGAGGAAATCCACAAAGGCACGGGTAGAACATCCAAACTCAACACAGCCGGGGCCGGGATTGAATCCGAATCCTCAGAACTGTGTCGCCAACGCTTTACAGCTGCTCCACCGTGCCGCCTAAGGGCATATGATTAAAAACAAATGTTTGTTACTAAATATAAACATTTCCCTGAGTTTCTTTCGTTATAGAGAGCCACTTCATGGGTTCCAGATTTTTTCCATTTTTCTACACCGCTTGTCCTCACTAGTGTTTGACTAAAATATATGAAGACATCCCATTCACTCACAAAGAAAGGTGATATAACAAGGACCGAAACACAGCAAACCAACACTATATGCAACATTAACCTAATTCCAAATGAATGGGACCCAAATGACAGATAATCAGGCTCTTTCTGCAAGATTTTCATTCATCAGACTGAAACCTTATACCTGCAGTCTATCATTTCCACTCTCTCTACCTTCATTAGCAACTCTTGTACATGTAATGAACAAGTTACGTGAGGACCAATAAAAGTGGAAGTGGTCTGGAAAAGAGAGATATAGCGCTGGTGATTTAGTTAGTGTGACTAATTTGCTACTTTGTTCCCGTATTTCAATGAAACGATGGAAAAGATCCTTTCAGTCCTTTTGACTCACCACACAGCATGAAAAATGGAGGATAGTCACATAGCCACAGGTTTTTAAGAGGTTTTCATTGAGGTGAAGCCCAATATACAGTATATATATATATATATATAGATAGATAGATAGATAGATAGATATAGATAGATAGATAGAGAGAGAGAGAGAGAGAGAGAGAGAGAGAGAGAGAGAGAGAGAGAGAGAGAGGAGAGAGAGAGAGAGAGAGAGAGAGAGATACACATATATATAAGGATGGACACGCTCACCTCTGCTACTCACACAATTTGTCGGGCCAATGGCAATATCAATACCACAAAACACCAGTCTGCTCTCCTATTTCAGGACACAAAATCAGTATACTGTATATGCAGATGATATCCCTCTTTATTTACAAGAATCCAAGTCATCACCTCAAACAGTTTCAACCTAATCAAGAGATTATCAGGATGGGCTATCAATTTTCCCGAATCCACAATATTCCCTTTCACGACTAAATCCTGCAGACCAAAGTCCAAACTTTCTTATTGCGACAGGGATTATCAAAAATCGAGAGATTAACATCGCAGCAAAATTTAGTTAAGTTAAATAGAGTTAAATAATCTAAATCACGTACCTCTACTGGGAAAAGAAAAAGAAAAAAATGTTTGTGATGGTTTAAACTGTGGAACAACCTACCTATCTCAGCTCTACGCTATGGCAAAAATGAAAATATTAGCTCAAATTAACTATATAGAGTGGCTGAAATAAAGACTTAACATGTCAATAAATACCTATTAAATAATAAAAATAACTCCCAAATGTGCTATTAACATGAAAATTTCCCCAGATGTTAGGAACATGGTGACAATAGACTAACTATTGTTCTGCTGTGGTCCACACGCACCCCTATTCCCCCTTTTCCATTCTCTCCCTCTTTCTGTCCTCTAAAACCTATTTCTGTCCATCTGGAATTTCAATACACATCAAAATAATTAAAAAAAAATTCAAATCTAAGCAGAGGGAGTATATAAAACTCCCCTGTTACACAGTCAACCTGTTCCAGCACAAAATGCTTGCAGATCCACCATTCTGCATCATCGCGCATCGGAATAGGACAGGTTAAAAAAACATGATAAAATAAAAACAATCATAATAATGGGGGGGGTGAAATTCAAATATCTTGCCTCTCTCAGTTTGAGAGCCAGAATAGAATGAATTCTATTGTGTTAATTCTATACCCGGAGAGCTGTTGTGCCAAATCCATCCCAGCCATAGAAGAGGAACCCGCATGATGCACAACTCCCCTGAGCTCATACCCACAAGCAAAATCAGAGATCCATCAGAGCAACTTTTTATTGGCACACCCAAACAGTATGTGAGTCTTGATAGATAAATAGCGTCATCTACAGGATATAAATAAGGTCTGATAAGTAAAACGGGCATGTGTTGAAATATTCTCCATTTACTTCATCTATCCTGCGAGAAGCTTTAATAGGATCATAATAGCTTACACTGTCTGAACACGGTATTTCATATGACTGAATTCGGCTAGCGGTCACATGTTAATTGTTCGATACCGTAACATTAAAAATCGACATTACTCGGAATACGCTCAGGGATTCAATTCCCAGCTCCGCACACGCAGAGTGGTCGTGTCCTCTATCCACTTCCTGTAGATATCAGTAGGTCCAGCCAGCGGGAAGGGACCTTTGCAGTACAAAGGAGCAGTCTGATAAGGACCACCTTCCTTTGAGCATCACAGCGCTTGTCTCTGGTGGTCGGCCTGAATTGTGCCCGTCTCTTGACTTGCTCTCTGTGTGGAGGAAGCCATTTAAGACACACAGGAAAGCGGCATGTAATGGCACTTGCAGACAGAGGAGGCGGCGTGTGAAGACAGAGGGTGAGATTGAGAAATTGTGTGGAATCACCTCGACAGAGAAGGTCACAGTTCTCCTCATTTGGCACCCTTTATAAAGAGTGTTATGAGCCAATTGCATTTACATCTAATTACCACATACAATAAGACATTTGAGAGAAAACCCCACTCTCCACCTGCAGTTTCTGAACAGGTCCAGAATGATGTAAAGTTATACGACTTAGCGTGTAAAAGCTGGCGGCCACGTTGAGCCATGAGACAGATGTGTGCATCGGTCATGACTGTAATCGCTCCATTTACTTCATCTATCCTGCGAGAAATGGCTGGTCAGCACCATCTGGACTCATGCACAAGCACATACATGGCAATCATCAGACATGGTTGTGTGCATGGCTTGCCTAACACGAACCTCCTATGAGACTGTGATGGTAAGAATTTGCTTGATGGGCCACCATTCCACTCCTTTTAGTCATTAGGAGATGGGTTCTTCTGTTTGTGTCCATCCGTATTATGCAGTTAATATAGAAAGTCTACACACCCCTGTTCAAATGCTAGGTTCGAGTGAAATAACGCACACAAAAAAAAGACAACGATTCTTCATTTTTCCACAATTAATGTGACCTTTACCCTCTAAAACTAAATTTTATTGTTTTAAACCATAACCAACTCTCCCAAACAAGTCGGCAAATGTATTTTGGTCTGCCAAAACCAATGTTTTAGTCGACCAATTCAAAGTAATTTATGTATCTGTGGGGCCAAATGCTGTGATATCAAATTAAGATTGACAACAAACTTGCAAAATCCCATTGAACAGGTTTAGAGCTTTACATCAAAATCAAATCGTAGCTTTTTTTCTTTTCTTTTTCGGAGCCATTTACGACCAGAATCTGTATGGGTTTATTTGTGTGTTGATTTTAAACTAACCCTAACTTGGAAAATCCAATCTATGGACTCTACATGCACATAAATTATAAGCAAATTTGTCCGATGCTTCTATAGGCTCTTTTTACCTTATCTTCTCTTTGATCTGGATGAAAGGTTGCATAATTTTGTCTTTAAAAAAGAACAAAATAAGTATTGTATAGTGACTCACTCACTTGTCACTCACTGACAAGTGCCAAACATTTGAACTTCGGGAGGTCCGCACTCCATCAATGCTCACATTTCCTTCTATCTGCCCTTCCCTGTGTCTTCTCGTCATCCATTTTTTATCACACCCTTCAATCTGTTGTTTTCCCTGAAAGCTACAAGCTGAAAATGAAGAAAATATGATGGTGGGAAGCACCAAAATGATGTGGAGATGGTCCTCACGGTGCTTGTGGGACTGCAAACGGCCACATGATAGAAGACACCACAGCCCCCCATTTCGGAGATGGGCAAGAGGGAAAAGAAGAGTGAACAGTGATTGTCAAGCCATATGCATGTAGTCATGGCAACGGCAAAATGGACACCGAAAAGAGGAGAAGAGAAGGAAAGAAATGGGACCCTTCAGGTTTGAAGAAGAAAAAAAACAACACTGCTGAAAGATTAAAAAGAGTTCAGCATGTGCTTTGCTATGCCACACTGGAGCTCCTTTGGGTGATATTTCAGTTACAATCAAGCACTGCAAGTTTAAGCATCACCTGAATCCGCATTTTTCACATTTGCGCTTTGCCCATGAACATTACTCAGCAATGATCCTGTTGACAAAGTATCTACATTTATTGTACGAATGCTCAGAACCGCACCTCCATCGCTCTTCACTCATTTGTATTCTCGTGCGCTCGCAGCCCCTCCTCACTTCCATCTCAGCTTACAGCCGCTCTTTTATTCCTCTTTTGTCTCACCATTGGCTTCCTTTCATGCTTCTCTTGTCCTCCATGTTTTCGAACAATCTCCTTTCCGGCCCCCGTCCCTCCATCCCTCAATCCCTGCGGAGCAGAGCTGACATTGGACTTGAGGTCAAAGAGATGGGCAGTCATGCTCCTACTGTCACTCGGCTCAAATGGGCTTAGATACAGCGTGGAGACACCCAAGGGATGGCCCTCCACTGGCCTTGTGCTCTACAGAAATATACATTCAGCCATACCCTTTAAATAGAAATATACTTACATTTATCCAAACGGCGCAAATCAAGGACATAAATGCATGACATAAAAAGGCATTTACTGGCTAGGTTTTCTTGACTCATGCAAGGGTAGGCTTAGCATGGAATTACACATTTTTGTAAAGAAACCCTCACGAGAACTGCCACCGATTATAGCTAGTCTGCATCGTGCACAATTTAATCATTCACTGTGGATGAATACTGAGCACTCGCATTAAAAAATAAGCCTACAAAGGTCATAGAGACCCATTAACATAGTCGCATTTGTCATGTAAGATAAACCCATGTAGCAATTGTGTCCAACATGTTATGGAGAGAAACAAAACCACTGATACAGGATATTTTTGGTGGTGTGGATGCAATATTTCTGTGACTTATGATGTGAGATCAATCAATGTTAATGGGCGTATATTTAAAGAACATAAAGGCAATATTATGCTGTATATATACGTTCACAATAGTGTACCCTCAAATGCCAAAACATCTCACTTGCATTTAGTCGCTCCTTTTATATCAGAATGTATTACTTCCGTGAATCAAACTAAAAAGGGTAATAATTTATTCATTACTATGTTGTTTGTACTGTAAAAGGGCATGACATGTACAGTAATAGGATGTCATGGCTTTGAGTCATGGTACTGTAGCTGCAGTCGTGGTTTTGATACATTGCGCCACGCTGTCACCATGTGGTCACTGTTTGTGCTGCATACTTCGGTGAAGAAAATCTGCATTTATAATCATATTTATAAAATATGTAATAAAGTAGATTTATTGTATTTTATTTTTGAATGCCCTGTGATTTCCTGCTGGTTCCCAGGCCAGTAGAAACAGTGTACAAAATGGAGGGATTGATGAATCGAATACCCTACAATTTTTAAAGTGTCCACCAAAGACACACTGTACATTTGTTATTCTTTTGTAAAGTACATTGTTAACAATATGTAACATCCATATGTAACCATATGTATTGTAATAGATTTCCTGTCTTGCTGTGTTGTGCTTTTGGTGGGGACCTATTTGAAGGCTCAGGTTACGTGATCGGGTTACATAGAAAGACAGCAGTCTTTATTCAGTTGTATCACTTTACTTGTAGCTTCAGGAGCTGCACAGGGCAATAAAAACAAATGAATAGTGTATTTGAAGAAATTTGATTACATTTTTGGGCATTACAGTACCCATTCCTTTTTCAACGGTGAGCTATTGTTAGTCTTCCATCATGGCTGAGGCCCTGAGCAACATCAGCAGGGGTAACTCTTCACCAAGCGGAAGGGCATCGGGCCTGTGGGGCCCCCAGGAGACCGCTCTCAAAGGTGGGGTGGCACTGTCGGATGAGAGAGTGGACTTCCTCCGAGAGCAGATCGTCTGTGTGCTCCGTGTTAAGGCGGAAAAATGGAACCGCTTCATCGGCGCAGAGGAGAATCAGCACATCATTTTGGACTTCCTGAACCACATTTGGACCCACAGACTGCTGCTCTTCACTGGACCTGGAGGGACACTGCATGTAGGCGATGCTCAGGTAAAGATACACATGATACTTTGTGAATTTAAAACAATTCTTTTCATGGAACAGTGGTCATACTCGTCTTAATTAAACTGGAGCACATAGAACAGTATTTTTATGGCCCAACCGAATGATTACAAATGAAAATTTAATAGTCTCGCAACATAACCAAGTGTCCTCAGGTTTGTACAGTTTTCTTTGTAACATAACTTTTTGTGCGTATTTCGCAAGTAATTTTAGTGACCGTGGTGGGATTTTTTACCTTTATGGAAGGGTACCAGTGATTATGTCTGTGATGTGTACAAAGAAAAGAACACTCTACCTACTGTGAAGCATGGAGCATGCTCGGTTGTGTTCGGTGGCTGCTTTTACACATCTGGCAACGGGTGTCCTGAATTTATGGAGCGTAGAATGAAATCTGAAAACTATCTGGGGATTCTGTAGTCAAAATGTAATTTTCATTGTCAGCAGTCTTGCTGTCAGGAATCATCCGGTATTCCGCTGGTCAGGAATCTCACAGGCAAAAGACCCAAAATCGATAGCAAACCCAGAATTATTCTGAGGGGAGTAGTAGTATGCGGGCTCTCTCTTTTGGTACAAGAATGAATGACTTTCTTTGTAGTTAGGTTGTTTTTAACTTTTAAGTTTAATACCTTTGCTTCATCTGTAACAGTTTTTTTTTTCAAACACATTTTCTATGTTTAATTTTTATGTGCAAAACACTTTATTCATTTATTTTTTTTAAGTACTGTTTGTTTGTTCATGTTTATGTTTGAATTGTGCCCAGTGGTATGCTGGCTCACCTTAATATTCACAATACTTTTAAGAAAAAGACCAGTGCCTCATTTTTTAATGAACATTCACACCTGCTAGAATAGACTTCACTAGAATAGAAATGTTATTGTCATTCTTTGAAATAAATAGCGGAAAACAGTTTGGCAACTCCAGTGTTACCGCGGCAGCTATGCTATTCTATTTTAGTGGTCATGATGGTGATACTAGGAGAGCTAAGTCCATGTTTTTAGATACATTTTAAATAGTGTAAATAGCATTAGAACCACTGTTTTAGAAATTCCAATTACAAGTACTCAATTTTACTTTGAACACCGATACCTTGAGAATGTGTTCGCGGTAACTAAATCAACTTGGAAAGAATTCAAATAAAGAAATCCTGACACAAGACCTTTTTGTTCAATATATCTAACATGTACAGTATCTAATGTCCATTTTTTAAAATCCTATAAGTCCAGACTTATTTCCATGATTTTGATATCATTCCTACTGTTTTTCATCAATGAAGACGTCACTACCGTGGAAGACCAAAATATTGTGTGTGCTGAAGAGGGGCGTAAAGAGAATCGCTCGCCAAGGATTCCGACTGCAACTGCAGCTGGGGGAAGTACCAGCAAACCCGATGGAGCACTTATCAATTGTCATCTCAGAGGTTGGCTTGCAGACATATTGTGCTCAGATGCTTGTGTAGGAACTAAAAGTGAAACATCATAAAAATAAAAATAAATACCATAGTCAGGTAAAGTGAAGATGGGGGGGAAAAATCTAATTCAGTACGGTAATATTGCAGTGTTTTGTGATGTCTTCAGCTGTCCTCAAGGAGAAACGTATGCGCCCACTGTGTGTGTAGGTGTTGGTGTGTGTGCTGTCCAACAGTCTGAACCATGAGGAGTGGCCTCAGGTGGTATCAGAGGACATTCGCCGTCACCTGGAAAAACTGAGAATTACCGTGGTCACTCTGAGAGGACGCGCTGAGGGCCAAACCCTGCTGCCCCTTCCTCTTTGTGTGGAGATGGCACGACCTCAAGAGATTGAACTTGGGTTAGCGGGTCTAAGCCCCACAAAATAAAATGTGTTTTAGAAATAAGGATGTTTTTCCAGTCTGAAGGGTAGGAGCTGATCCGGTTCTTGTTGTTCTCTTTCCAGCAGCCCCAGAGATTGGCCTCTGGACGGAGGCTTGTTGTACTCGATAGAAACGTTGATTGTTCAGTGGTCTGGACAAATATGGAATGTCCTGAAGAAGGACTCTGGAGACCTGCTGCTCCAGGGAGATCACCCGGGGCCTAACGTGGAACTCCAATTCTGGACCTCGCATAGAGAGAATCTTGTTGGAATTCAGTCACAGGTACAGGCCTCTATCATCATCATAGTATTCAGGTACAACCTGGTTTGAACTTAGATCCTTTGAATGTGCATAAAATTCTAATTTTTACCCAGTCTTTTTTTGCAACCTAGTTCGTGGGACAATAACAAATGATGTTTTCAGATTCAGAGTCCCAAAGTGGAGCAGATCATGGAGATTTTGAAAAGAGTCAAAAGCAGTTACTATTCCTCTTTCCAGGACGTCTCTGTCAAAGTCAACGAGGGTGACTATGCATATCACAGCTTGAGATATAGATAAATTGGATTCTGTATTTGCTATTACTTGTGGTTAGATTGAAGCTTTGTTAGACTCTAATGACTCTATGTGGCTGTCACAGGTGTGCTGGAAGCGCAGGACATTGATTTGTATCTGCACCCTTTGAGGAGGCTCATCAGTAGCCTGGAAGAGAGAAGTTTTCCTCAAGTGGACACTCTGCTACCGCCTCTCTTCCACACACTCTGTCTCATCTGGAGTCGATCACAGTACTACTGCACCCCACAACGCATGGTTGTTCTCCTGCAGGAGTTCTGCAACCTCATCCTGGAAAAGGCAGAGCGATGAATCATGTTGTACGGAAAGTATGAAGATAGACAGAAACTTTATTATATGACAAAGTTTGTGCTTCATAGGCCTTTGCCTACCTGATCCCTGAAGAACTGTTTAAGATGGAAATTGAGGAAGGGCGGGAGAGAGTCCAAATAACCATCTACATCCTGCGCACCTTCAAGCAGCTGTTTCACACTCACTGCCAGAAGATTCTCGAGTACTTCCAACACGGCCAGACTGTCAAGCTTTGGGAGTTTCCCACCTCACTTGTGTTTCAGCGCTCGGACAACATAATGGAGAGACTGTGTATGATTGAGGTAGGATGGAAAATTGACCTTTAGTCTAAACATATTTATTTTAACCTTTTTTTTAATAATGCTTTGTTTGCAATCGAGCACATTGCATTGCTAACATTGTAATATTGTATTTATCTGTTGTTTGGTGACAATTGACCCTTTATGAGGTTCCTCTTTAAGTCATAGTCCACTGCCTATTTCTTAAAAACTTGGTATTTGAAGATGGGTTTGTAGAGTTTTTATATCCACTTTAGCCTATGTATTTCATCTTGCTAACATTTTCCCATGATATTTTTTCAAACCAATTCACACAGTGACTTGAGCTGAAATTGTAGATTCTCTCACTCATGCATAGGAGCTGTTTGCTTCAGCGCTGGACTTTTTGAAGCTGGAGAAGGTGGAAATCGGTGGTTCCAGAGGCAAGATCCTCAACGAGATGGTCTTCACCATGAGTGAGGAGTTTCAGGACCGCTGGCGAACCCTCAGGGAGAGCAAATACGATCCATTGGACTACACTAATGATGTAAGGCATCGTAAGTTGCTGCCTTTGTTAGGGCAATCTTTACATCGGTTCATAAGTTTTTCACTGAGACTCTCATAAGGCACAGCCAACTATTTTTGTGAATGTTATCGTTTTTCAAAACACAGCCAGAGTCATCAATATTAATTTAATTAATTTAATTTAATTTAATTTAATTTAATTTAATTATTAATTAATATCATATAATTATCAATAATCATTTGATTGTTATTCATTTGGTTACAAGCTCTGATTTGGGGGGGGGGGGGAGTCTATAGGAAATGTGCCAAAGCAGAAGAATCTAAAACATCCATCATGTATATTTTAATTTAAATATGTATCTCTCATCTGCAGGATTTTGTTCATCAATACAAATCTTCTATGGAACAAAATAAAGACTTTGACCAGAGGCTTGGAACTGTCCTCAATCTCGCATTTCAGCACTCAAGAAATCTCAAATCTACAATTAAAGTGTGTCTCTTTTGCCTCGACTCATTTGTGTGAATTGATTGAATATTTTACATTAATCTTAAGAGCTTTTACTTTAATGAGCCAAGGCTCAACCTTGAATCACCCTTACACATGATCCAAGGCTTTATTTGAATAATTTTGCCAAAAATGTGCTCGATAATGAGAAATTATCGCTGCATCCTCTTCAGCTTTTGAAGGTTTTTGGGAACCTGCTTGAGCGACCCAGAATCCATCAGCTCTTCAGTCCGAACTACATTGTATTATTGGACATGTTCAACAAGGAAATAAACCACTGCCAGTTTCTACTTAATCAACACAGAAATGGGGTGAGAGACTAATATGTTTGTTGGATGGGAAATTTTAGGTGCAAGTGCTCCACATTGATTTTTGGGGGGTGACTAACCTATTTCCCATTACTCATTGAAGCTCAGGCCGAGTCGGTGTTTTTTTTTTTTTTTTTTTTTTTGCTGATTATTCCTTTCACAGCAAGGCTCAGTTCGGAACACTGAATATTTTCATCATCTTATTATTATTATTTTCTTCCAACCCCATGTTGAGCACTGTATTTGTTTTGGTGGTTCACTTAATTGGGGGATTAATAATGGAAATTATGCTTGTATGTTTCAGCATCTGTCAGGAAATGTGGTTCTAGGAAAAAATATGCCCCCGGTGGCTGGGCGGCTGAAATGGTCTCAGGGGCTTCGGTGTCGCATCTTGGCCAACAAAGGCAGCTTGTGCCAGCTTGCTAATACGTATGGACCGACTACACACACGCACACACACACACACATACACAGACATACACACCTTTAGCTTGGAACAACCTTGGAGGTGATCTACCATTCGAGATTGAAGGAACGGCTTCTTCGCTATCTAAAGTCTCTTCTGTCGTTTCATTCCAGGCCTCTTGGTGGCACTGAGGTCGACATTGCTCTCCTCAAGTGTGAACATCTTCTGGAAGATTTGGAGCAGCAGGACCAGGGTTTTTTTTCACAGTGGACTGAAGGCCTGGAGGAAATCTGTCAAACACACCTGGAGGATCCCCTATTGACTCTTGACCCCACCACAGGCTTGTTTCACGTCAACTTCAGTCTTGCTGTAAGCACAAACCCACCGCACACCTGCACAATCATACAAAAAAATGAAAAAATCACGGTTGCGCCCCAGGACATAAACCTGCCAAAACATATCTTGGAATGTGATTAAAAATATTACACATGCTTTACTGTGCATAGAAAAGTGATAAACAAGACATAAATTGACTATAAGAAACGTTTTTGATAATTAAACAGCATAAACTTACAACCTATTTTTAACAAAACGTTTAGGAAAGTCTGATTAAATTAAATCCATGAGTGAAGTTGGATGAATAAATTTCTTGCACAAGAAAAATTACACTATTAAAGTGAACTTCATTTAGTCAGGCCATAGAATTGTTGCATTGGGAAAAAAAACATTGTCCAGCATTTAGTGGCATTTCTAGGCAAATACAAACCTTTTTGCATTGGTGTCAATTTAATTATTTTTCGTAATTGGTGGCAGGGCTTAGTCCTTGTCCTCTACAAGTAGTAAATGCAGGATGTCTCATACTACTGCTCCCCTATTTTCCAAATTTACCATAACTACGCTGTCTGGGGAAGTATGCATGAATCGATACATCAAATCATACTTTAGACACCTCATTTTACACATTTGGCACATTTTGCAGTTGACATCTGTGCTGAAGGAGGTGAAGTATCTGGGAATGCTGAAGCGCCAGAATATTCCCAAAGCAGCTCTTCAGCTCTACTCTAATCGGGAGCGATTTTGTGTGGTGAGTTTTAATATCCAATTTACATGGACTGTATTTTATGAAACTGTAACCTATGAACCAAGCCTGTACTCAAAATCATAGATTGTGCCTTGCAGCAAACTCAGACATTGATCTTGGTGACCCAGTGGTACAACCATCTGAAGAGCACCATCCTAGATGTTGAGATGGAACTGGTAAGAGATGAAATGGACAGGACCAGGCGACAGTTGGATCCAGCCCTGCTAGAGCTGACCTGGGCCAAGGAGGATGTGTGGGACTACATTAAGAGCACAAGAGACCTTGTCCAGGTTTCGACCGCTTTACTTCTTCCGTAGTTTCCAGATCAGGAATCCAAATTAAAATCATTGTCAGACCTAAAAAAAAAAAAAAAAAAACTGTTTGTGACTGTTGGCTTGACAAAGTGTGTCAAGGGACCCAAGACGATAGAGGAGGGGTTGTTAAAAGGGCCGCTGGGTCCAAAGACCAAAACTCTGGGTTTCTTTTCATTAAAATTTAAGTGAAATTATGTGAAGCTTTAACTTTGATTTTCCTCAAATAGGAATTTGGAATTGTCAAGTTCAGTATGTGAACTGTCTGTCATATTTTGTCACCACTAGAGCATTTGGAGTCGCATTCAGAAGAGCAAAGAAAATGTGGAGGCAGTTCAGACTCTCATGGGAAAATTCAGCCAGCGTCCATGTGTTACAAGAAAGAGTCGGGACTCTACTCTTCTGTTGTTCTCTGACATTGACGAAAGTGTTACCAAACTGCACGCTCTCATCAGCAGCACGGGCGAGGAGATACACACGCTTCTGCAGGTAGAGATGATATAGTTCAAGTGGTATTTGTGGGCAGGGGAGCATGCTTAAAATGCAACTCTCACATTTTAGAATGCAACTAAAATGCATGACAGATGTCATTTTAAGTGGATCCTGAAATTTAACCCAAAAGCCCAATATCCCTCACGTTCTGTGAGTAGTAATCTCTGATCCTGCTTTTTTTTCAAGGAGAACCGGTCACTCCTGAATGTGTCCGACCTGAACAGTAGCGAATGGCAGGCCTACACTGACTACGTGGACCACATCATCCTTGGGGGCTTCTCAAGCGCCATCCGATGCTCTCTTCAGTACCTGCTAGACAATACTGATCCAGCCCAGCATCTCGGTCCGCTGTTTGAGGTCCAGTTGGTGCTGAAGGGCAGTGAGATGTGTTTTGAGCCCTCACTAGATTCCACCAACAGAAACAACTTCTTTGATATTGTGGACAACATGGTTGCCAATATTCTAAAAATGGCTTCGTTCATCCCCAGAGTTGCAAAGTACAGGCATCTCGATAATTACCAGGTCAATCCACACATAGTATGCATCCATTATGTCCCACTTCCGGGTGGCAAGGGAATTTTTTAAAAAGTTACTTCCATTCCATCTGGCCATGGCTAGACGATAGTAAAAAAAAAAAAAAAAAGGTAAAACGGCATACCCCATTAGAACTGGCTAGTCTTTTCCAAGCATTTTTGCAATCTTCTGTGTACAACTGTTTGTATATACTTGATTTACCCACGTGTTCTGCTGAATGAATATTGGGATTATAGGAGGAATATAGGAAAATTAAAAATACTTAAAACCCTTTGTGGTGTATCACTGTCACATTTTGAGTTCAGGTCAGGGCAAGTAAAGCACTTCATTGCCACCTGGAAGCATTTTGGCACCTCTTCTTTACATTACAGACATTAAGAAGTGTTTTTTTACGCATAAATATACATATTTTCCTGTCTTTTCCTGTTCATGCAGAATGACATAAATGGAATGAAGGATTTGTCAGAAATGTCTTGTGCTCTACGCTCTCGAGCACGTGCAGCTATGGCCAAGGTATGCAGATACTTGTCTGAGCATGAAAGTCCATTTGTGGTGCAGCTGAACACATGAAATGTTTTTTTCAGGTCAGAGAATATCGAGAATTGTTCAACAGCTATCGCTACCTCTGGACTGATGACAGGTCAAAATGTGGTTAGACATGTTAACGTTTTCTTAAGGAGATGATCTGCAGACTCTCTTTTTCTTTTGACATTCATAGGTCGGAGTTTATGAGACAGTTTCTGCTCTACGGTCATGTATTAAGCTCTGAGGAAGCTGAGCTGTATGCTGACTACGAACTGAAGAAAAACCCACCTACATTGGAAAACTTCAAAGAGCAGGTTTCTTTTGTTGTTTTTTTTTTCCTTCATGGTCAGTGTATAAAGCTTTGTTTTTTTGGTAGATCAATCTGTTTGAGTCTCTCCATGAGAGTGTGAGCAAGATGGAGGAAGGGAGGGTGTTCTGTGGCTGGTTACAGCTGGACATCAGACCTTTCAAGCACACGCTGATGAACATCATCAAGAGATGGAGCTGGATGCTCAAGGAGCACCTGCTCAACCACGTTAACCAAAGGTCGGCCATGTGCATGCACACAAGATGATTGAATATTTTGAAAGCATATGTTGGGATTTCGTTTCAAGCCTGAAAATCTAATTAACATTATCGTCACTTTTGAAGACTTATCAGAAAATACGTCAAATTTGAAACAAAAAATGTACAATCCTAACCCTTCTTTTAAAAATTCTGCAATTCACTCATGCATTCCAACATTTTTAAGAAAATGACCATTCACCAATATAGAAACAATGTGTCTGCTAAACATGAGAATTTAACCCGTAAAGTTAAAGATACACAAAAAGTGAGCCATTGCCAACTTTTGGCCACAAGAGTATTTAACACAAGTAAATACAAAACAATTCATTTTAGGATTGTTTTCTATCATTTGTGCCATACAGCCACATCCATTCTTTAACATGTGAGTAATTGCATAATCAACATTTTACTCATTCCAATAAAATGTCTTCATTCATATTTTTTAATTCACCTCTTTAGATAATTTGTCAATTGATATATTGTCAACATAAAAATAATTATCCATCCATCCATCCATTTCATTTTCATTTTCTTCACCACTCATCCTCACAAGGGTCGCGGGGGCTGCTGGAGCCTATCCCAGCTGTCAACAGGCAAGAGGCGGGGTACACCCTGAACTGGTTGCCAGCCAATTGCAAAATAATTATTAAGATAAATTTACATATAGAATTTTTATTTCATATTTATCAAATTAAATAAAGGTTTAATTTAAAAAAATCTATTATAAATAATAAAATAAAAATGATAGTAATTTTGTCTGTTCTTGGTTTCCTTTCTTTCTTTTCTTTCTTTCTAAAACTGTCAAAATTCGACTTAGTCAATTACGTTACTAGGCAAATTATTTTAAGTATAAATTGTAGCCTTTTTTACCTTACCTTCAAATGACCTGGCCCATCTGTCTGTTTCAATAACCAAATGTGGCTTGCGCACAATGGTTTGCCCCCACAGTCAACTGGTACTGTACATTGTAATGTTTCTCTCGATCTTGTCAACGCTGAGAGACAAACATCGTATGAATAAAACCCCATCCTTCTCTGTTCTACAGCGTGAGGGATCTGTCCACTTTTGTACACAACACGGCACATGGTCTTTCTAACAAGGTGTCCAATGGTGACTACCCCGGTCTGGTGGACATTATGGGACACCTAATGGCCATGAGAGAGAGACAGCTGAACAACGAGCAGGACTTTAAACCTCTCAAATCTACAGCAGAGCTCCTGAAGACCTATGGCCAACAACTCCCAGATGATGTCTACGCACAGCTAAAAGTGGGTACATATATGCACACACATGGCGTAGACAGTAATATGGGATGTCCTAAAAGACTGTGGCCACCTTTCCTCAAAATTAGAAGGGAAACTAAGTCATCTAGAGGAGTCATTGTAATTTTAATGTCCAGACTTCCAACACGTTTCAGTTAACTAACTGAGTCTTCCAATAATTACGCTGTATACCTGAACATAAGCTCTTTCATTCTTGACAGCCATTTGCTACCGTCAGATCTGTGAAGTTTTGATTCTTTTTCGCCGACCTCACTGCATGGTTCCTCTTTCCTCAAGCCTCATTGAAAAAAGTCATAAGGTGTGAGGTCAAGGGAATGCAAAGTACATTCGAGGGGACCAATCAACGTTTTGTTGATGCTGACTTTCAGTGCACTCTCCAGATAGACCTTTCCTGACTTTGCGTGAATGACTGCTCTAATGAGAGCCAGGTGTTTTCATCAGTGGTTGTAGTTGTAAGCCTTAATTTCAATCTGTTTCTAAAAAGAAAAAAAACGATCCTGTTTCGAGAAATTCGCAATGGATTGGGTGAGTTCTACCTTGTTGTAGCAACATGACGGCTGTAACTTTTCTCAAATTGGTGCTGAACTGCTGTCTGGGGCAAAAAAAAAATCTTGGTCAGCAATATGTTCCATTCTCCTATTTCAGTTTGCGAGTCAAGGACAAAGAATGGATACTGGTGGATGAAACTCCAAAGTCCAAGCTATCAAATGCTGAAGGCCTCATGCCTATCCAAATCATTCCAGAAACCAAATATACTGTGTGTGTATATGTACATATGTATATAAAAGAAGTGTATAGTGACTTTTTGGCCACACTGTGTATTGATCCATCAGCATGTTTAATGTCCATTCTTTAAAACCACAAAACAGGAGCTGCCAGAGATGTGGACTAGTTTGAGGAAAATCGCTTTCACAGTCAAACATGAAGTGGCGCCCCTGCAGTCTAAGGAGGTTTCAGTCATCCGCAGGAAATGTGTGTGGTTTGAGGTGCGTTTAGTGTGTGAGCAGCTCCCATAGCCTGCCGGGAGCAAAACTGTCTCATGTTTTTCCAAGCATGATAAATGACTGACACCACTGTATGGACAGTTTGCAATGGAGGGTTGCTGTGAATGCTGAAAAATCTGCCAATTTGTTTATTTACATATTTAGGTCAAGCAGTATGAGTTCAGAGAGCGGTTCCGTAGTGAAGCAATTTTTAAGATCAGTGTGGAAGAGCCATACAAGCAAATTGATAAGGTGAGCATTTGCTAAATTGCTACTGCTTGAAGAACTCGGCAAATTCATGTTTTGCTGATATTCTCAAAATTTTATAATCCCTGGAAGAGTAATAAGATCCATAGTATTTGACCAATCGTACGCAGCGTTTTACAAAATGACACCATATGAAATTAGATGCTGATTATGCAACAATCATAAAAGGAGAGAAAGCTGCAAAGAAGAAAATCCATTATGGCTGGCATTAATAAAGTCTTACAACACTGCACACTACAACAGCATTATTATTGGGTCTCAATAAACTAAACAAGCATGTTTCTCCAGTCTAATCGAGCAGTAGCTGCAATGGAGGCGGAAATGAACTCGCTGAAGGACACCGCCGACCTGTTCGAGGTCAGCTTCCCAGACTACAAGCAACTGCGTCAGTGTCGCACCGACATCATTCTCGTTAAAGCAGTATGGGATATGGTCATTTTTGTCAAGGTATGAAATTTCTACATTCGAGGTCGAAAGCACAACACTGTGCTGTTGACCTCAAAGACCAACCAGTGCAAATCTGTCGATGCAACGCAACATTTCATTTTTTTTTCTCTTACAGAGCAGCATAGTGGATTGGACCAAAACTCAATGGAAAGAAATCAACATTGAGCAAATGGACATGGAGCTCAGACGTTTTGCAAAAGTAAAACTTTTGTAGATAAACATGATGAGCAATTGAGAAAGGATCTCTCATATCCCCTGTATGTCTAACAATCAAGGAGATGAAGATGCTGGATAAGGAGGTGCGTTTGTGGGATGTCTACATGGGACTGGAGTCAACAGTGAAGAACCTGCTGACCTCTCTGAGAGCCATCAATGAGCTCCAGAACTCTGCTGTGAGGGAGAGGCACTGGCAACAGCTAATGAACACCACCAAGGTATCGACGTGTCTTCAAAATGTCTGATTGCTTCTGTTGGGCCACTATTAGAACCCAATGAACCATCTTGAAATCTGATACTAGACATCTTGGAAACGCTTTGCTCCACAGGTAACATTTGTGATGGGAGAGGAGACCACCCTTGGGAACCTGTTGGAATTGCAGCTTCACCATGTCGAGGATGAGGTTAAGAATATAGTGGACAAGGCCATGAAGGAAATGGCGATAGAGAAGGTCAGCATTACCACACATTGCTTCTCCAATAAATAGTTGAAAGTCAGTAAAAATAATGAGAAGTTCTGTGTCAATCAGGAAACATCCTTGGGGTAAACCAAAACACTACATATCAGGCATCGCTCAATACCCCAATATCTGAAAGGGACCAACTCTTATACAGTTCACTGTACCCACTTTTTTTTTTACTTGCGATATATCCTAAAGAAATAAAAACATCTATTTTCTGTCAGGTATTGTCAGAGATAAAACAGACATGGAGTGTTATGTCATTGTCCTATGACACTCACTCCAGCACTGGAATCCCTGTCCTCAAAGCAGATGAGAACATGATAGAAACTTTGGAAGATAACCAAGTAAGCCTACGTCCTATCAGACAAGTTGAGACAGTTGTCCAGATAGTTGTGCTTTGACAACCATGACAAAAAGTAGAGGGGCATGATGAATTTCTCTTCAGGTGCAGCTGCAAAACATCCTCATGAGCAAGTACGTGGAATATTTTCAGCCAGAAGTGAGCATATGGCAGCGGAAGCTGATGGTGGCTGACGTGGTCACCTCCTTGTGGATGTCAGTGCAGAAGACCTGGGCCCACCTCAACAGCATCTTCACCAACAGCCGTGACATCCGCAGCCAGCTGGCCAGTGATGCGGAGCACTTCTGGGGAATTCACAATGATTTTCAGGTAGTTGATGTATATAACTGCTCATAAGCCTACATTTATCTTGTTGCTGTTACGCAGTCCTTCACTACAATCTCTTTTGCCAGAGTTTGATGAGTGAGGTGGTGCAGAACAGTAATGTGTTAGGGGTGACCAACGGGCCTGGCTTCCTGGAGAATCTGGAGACACTGCAGCAGAGGCTGTCTGTGTGTGAGAAAGCCCTGGCAGATTACTTGGAGACCAAGAGGCTGACATTTCCCAGGTTTTATTTTGTATCTGCCAACGACCTGCTGGAGATTGTCTCCAAGGGAACACAACCCGTGCAGGTAAGAGATCAAATAAAATGAAAGTGTCTTCAAAGGTGTTGGAGAATGGAACTTTGTCAATGGTTTACATTAAACTCAACTTTGGCCAAATGGGCATTTAGATTTTCAAAAGCACACTATAAAACCATTGGCCGTAAAACATACGATTACTACAAATTCAACAATCTAGGTTGCTAAACATTACACGGCATTAGCGTTCAATCAAGAGAGACCAGCAAAAAATAAATCACTAAATTTAAGTTAAATCAAGAAATGACTTGTAAGAGTATCATGAATAAACGGTTTCATTCCATATTCACACCACATGATGGTATTTGATTACAGAGATGCAGAGAACATAAACATTAGTGACATGATGGGAAAAATATGGGGCAGTAAAGGACGCGTACAGAAAATGAGGGCTGAAACCCCCCAAAAATACATCAAATGCTGTGATGCCTTTGAGTAAGGAATCTCGAGCATTTTCTTGTAAAGACATTGGATCTTGTTAGATTGTGCACCTGTACCTAAAGTTGAGTGAGGTTCCCAAAGAAATTGCCATTTAAGAACCCAAAGAATATGTTTTTTTCAGGTGACCAGACACTTGCTAAAGCTGTTCGACAATATAGCAGATCTTCGCTTCAAGGAGTCACACAGAGGTGAAGGAGCACTAGTGGAGGGGGAAGTAGTTGCCATAGGGATGTGCAGTCGAGAGGGAGAATATGTTCCATTCTGCAAGCCATGTCTTTGTGAAGGACAGGTATGAAATGCCACATTTGTTTTAATGCAACTATCATTAAACCCACTTGTGGACATGTTGACTGAACATTTACTGATGTTACAAATAACTCTTGCTGGTCCATTTTTCGCCTCGTATTTTATATCCAAACCATGTTGTAAATGGTGTTTGTTCCCCCAGGCTGAGCGCTGGTTGGTTGCCTTGGAAAGCACAATGCGCAGCACCATTCAGAAGGAGATTCAAGAGGCGGTAGCTGCCTATGAAGACAAACCACGTGACCAGTGGCTCTTTGATTACCCGGCACAGGTTTCACACAGTCAGATGTGTGGAATCATTCCATTCGTTTTACATAACAAAGTCACTGTGTGTTTCTTGTCGTTTTTTTTCCATGTTCTAGGTCGGGTTGACTGGCAGCCAGGTATGGTGGGCCACAGATGTGGGCATTGCATTTGCAAGGGTGGAGGAAGGATTTGACACAGCGCTCAAAGATTATAATAAAAAACAGGTTTGACTGAAGATGAGAAGAAACAAAGATGTTTTTCCTTAATGACAAATACTTTACATTGTGGGTTTGGCAGATCTTACAGCTCAACTCACTAATCCACATGCTGCTGGGGGAGTTGACTCCTGGAGACAGACAGAAAATCATGACCGTCTGCACCATTGACGTCCACGCCCGAGATGTAGTGGCCAATCTCATAACTGAAAAGGTTCAATATTTAAATGGGATAAAAAATACAAGATTATCATGAAATGATCTTTTGATTTCTTTTTGTTTCAAGTGCAGGTGTCAACAGGACAATCATTTGCGTGGCTCTCGCAGTTGCGCCATCGTTGGGACAATAAAACACAACACTGTTACGTTGATATCTGTGATGCCCAGTTCCGCTTCAGTTATGAATACCTCGGCAACACCAATAGGCTTGTCATCACTCCTCTCACTGACAGGTACCGACATGAGATCCATAACAACCAAGTTAGTATTGAGCAATTTTGACTGGCAGACTAAAAATGATACTAAATCAACAGTATGATTATTGTTTTTGGTTGTAGTTTTCAGTGATGTAGAACTTCATACTGTGTTACACTTCGACGTAGTTCAGATTTTTTTGCACCCTTTGGAAAAATATTAGGAGCACCTTTCATCGTAGGAGGACCAAATTGTAGTTACTCATAATACAATTAATACATATTACATATTTTATGAAGTTGATTGTCAATGTCAGCAGCGTGCTTGTGCAAGCTATTAAAATTAGGTTGATTAATATGGTTGAAATGTGACCTAATCTTGTCCTCATTAGATTACAGCTGTTTTATGTCTAGTTCATTTCTTTGTATTTTTTATTAAATTAACTCCCTCCTGTCAGGTGTTATATAACGCTGACGCAGTCCCTCCATCTGACTATGAGTGGTGCCCCCTCCGGCCCAGCCGGTACTGGTAAAACAGAGACTACCAAGGATCTGGGACGCTCACTGGGCATTATGGTTTATGTGTTCAACTGCTCAGAACAAATGGACTATAAGGTAGCCCTGACTACAGACGTTCTGTCTAATTTATGTTCGATCAACTTCCTGTTTCTTTAAAAAGTGAATACATACTGTATTCCTGCACAACGCTGAAGAAATTACACTTTAGTAAAATATGAAATGGTAAGTGCGCAGTTTGTTCAACAGTAGAAATTCACTGTCCCCAAAAACTGAACAGTCAGCCAATAATGCCTGGCATCAAAAGTGAGTAGAGTGAGAGTGTGTGAGAGAGATAAAACCAAATTTAACACACTTGCTCCCTTTTCACACCTCAGACACTTGTAACACTAATGGGTCCTGACAGTGTTGGGGGGGTCGGGGGGAGATGCCTATTTGGCCGAATCCAGACAGTTTCATGTTGGGGTGTACTCACTTTTGTTGCCAGCGATTTACACATTTAGACACTAGTGTGTGTTGAGTTATTCTGAGGGGACAATGAATTTATATTGTCATATGAGTCATACATTGACTACATTACATTGTACCAAAGTGCCATGTCTTTTATTTTGTGCTGTCAATGGATATGGATCAAATAGTTACAAAAATGTGAGGGGTGTGCACACTTAAGTGAGATACTGTCACGAACATTATTTGCCATTTGCTTTTTTCTCCTCCTTCAGTCTATTGGAAATATTTATAAGGGTCTGGCTCAGACTGGAGTGTGGGGCTGTTTTGATGAGTTCAACCGGATCTCAGTGGAAGTGCTTTCTGTGGTCGCCGTACAGGTCAAAACCATACAGGATGCAGTACGCAACAAAAAACATAGGTCAATATGGATTTAGCAATCTAGTGTTCCAAGGAGTGTGTGTTTATTTGATGTAGTGCTGCATTTGTTATGTAGGTTCCACTTCCTTGGAGAGGAGATTGAGCTGAAGCAAACAGTGGGAATCTTCATCACATTGAACCCAGGTTATGCAGGCAGAACTGAGCTCCCAGAGAACCTTAAGGCTCTCTTCAGGTCTGACGGTTGGACAACATTTGAAGTCCTAACTAATGTCAAATGAGACTAATTACATTTTCTAATCATCCAGGCCTTGCGCCATGGTGATCCCGGACTTTGAGCTCATCTGTGAAATCATGTTGGTGGCAGAGGGCTTCATAGATGCTCGTCTTCTGGCGCACAAGTTCATCAGCCTCTACACACTCTGTAAAGAATTGCTGTCTAAACAGGTATGCAATTTTAACGCCAGTCATTATAAAAACACTGGGGTATTCCTAACTATATTTGTCCTGAATCAGGATCACTATGATTGGGGTTTAAGAGCCATCAAATCAGTTCTGGTGGTGGCTGGCTCACTGAAGCGAGCGGAGCGCAGCAGACCTGAGGAACAGGTGAGCATCAATGTGGCCACTTAGTCTGTTGCAGCTGATTGAAGAAGTAGAAATCCACTTGACCATTTTAACGTCCACTAGTGTCCTTGACTTGGTTTGTTTGACCCAGTTTTAAATCCCCCTTTTTGTCATTTGGTTCAAACTGTCCACTTTCCTTGGATTGATTTCCTTCGTGTAGATGACCGAGTGATGAGAGCACACATGTTTGTTATGTTGCCAGCTCTGTCTCATGACCGGAAAGAGAAGGCGGAGATTTTATCTAGTGACGTTGACCTGATTTCAGGCATCTCGTCAGAAAAACAGATGGAACTCAAGGAAGCATGGATGACTTTAATTCATCCACCCATCCATCCATTTTCTGAGCCGCTTATCCTCACGAGGGGCACGGGAGTCAATCCCCGCTGTCATTGGGCAGGAGGCAGGGTACACCCTGGATTGGTTGCCAGCCAGCAGGGCACATGGAGACAGACAACAGTTGCACTCACAATTAGAGTCTCCAATGAATGCCTGTTTTTGGGATGTGGGAGGAAACTGGAGTTCCCAGAGAAAAATCACACAGGCACCCAAAAATCAGGTTCAAATTTTAAGGTGACATTCAAATTGTCATTTTTCTCCACAGGTGCTCATGCGGGCCTTAAGGGATTTCAATTTGCCAAAGATAGTGACCAATGATGTCCCCATATTTCTGGGCCTCATTAGTGACCTCTTCCTTCAGTTGGAGGTTCCCCAGAAAAGAGACACTGAGCTGGAAAATGCTGTCCGCCAATCAGTTAATGAGCTGCGCCTTCAGCCGGAAGAAAACTTTATACTGAAGGTACCACTCCATCCATTAATTTTCTATACCATTTGTCCTAATTAATTGGCCAGAAGTCTATCAAAGCTAAGTTTGGGCGAGAGGCGGGGGAGAATCTGGACAGGTCGACAGCCAATTAAAGAGCATATATAAATAAGTAATCATTCACATTTATATTCACACCTATGAACAATTTAGTCTTCATTTGACCTTCGTATGTATAGTTAAGGAATGTGAAAGAAGGAAAGGAAAGAAGAAAGAACATGCAAACCCCACTGATGTAATCTTGAATAGATCTTTCCTTAAGCCAGGATCAGGCACATACGATATGCAAATGTCATTTGTGTGTTGGTAGGTCACTCAGTTGGAGGAGCTGCTGGCTGTCAGACATTCTGTTTTTGTCATCGGTGGACCAGGAACTGGAAAGAGCCAGGTTATTGATACAGTACATACGGCTGTGTTAATACGTTTTAAATCTCAAATATACACGTTTTATCCTGTGCATTAGCATTTCCATTTGTTCAGATGGAGGTCGCTCTGGCAATTTTCTTTATTTGCACAACAGATCTTGAAGACCCTCCATAGAACCTACGTAAACATGAAGATGAAACCAGCGTGGAATGACATCAACCCTAAAGCTGTGACCACAAATGAGTTGTTTGGATATCTGCACTCTGTGACCAGAGAATGGAAGGATGGTGAGAGACATCACACCTGGGATTCTCACAGCTAACACAATTAAGAACCATGTGTACTTCTTAAAAAGTAAGAGAATAAAATCAATGTCAACTAATATACGGCAGTGGAATACTGTACTGTGTGTGTGTGAGTGTTGGGTCGGTGGGTGTTGATGGGGACTCATGAGCGCAAAATCCATTCAGTTATACATTATAGTAAGTTGCTTTCGGCTTGTCCCATCAGGGGTCGCCACAGCGTGTCATCTCAGATGAAACGATCACACCTGTTTGGCACAGTTTTTACACCGGATGCCCTATACATTATATACAATATTTATTTTCAACATAGGATCAGTAAAATGTTACCAACTGATTTGAAATATAGTGGTACAGGAGGTTTGAGCATACTTAACTTAAAAACCAATAGCTAAGTTCTGTAACACATTTCAATACTTGCATAACATTGGTTGTGGAATTTTTGCAAAGTTTCCGCTTTATCTGCTTCAGGCGTCTTCTCCACTACCATGAGAGAACTGGCTTCACTTACCCATGATAGTCCCAAATGGATCGTTCTAGATGGGGACATTGACCCCATGTGGATCGAATCACTCAACACAGTTATGGATGACAATAAGGTCAGTGTCTCTTGTTTACATGAGCAGCATAGTGACATATCATCTCATAACATCTAAGAACCTCCTTTTTTAGATTATCATTTCACTCAAGGCGGTAAAATTTTATCATACCTGAATTTGATTTCAACAAATATGTTGAGGTTTTTGATGTTTTTCCAGCACAACTTAGGTGTATGGTGACCTTAAAAAGCTTTTCAAAAAAAGATTTTGGCAAAGCACACCTTCATAAAAGAGGAAGCTGGGGTGACAGTGTGATGAAAACGTGCTATCGACAGACAAATTAACTATCATAAGAATGTAATTTTCTATGGAAAATAATCCATGCATTTTCCACACTGATTAACCTCACTAGGGTCATGGGCCAGCTGGGCCCTACACCAGCTGATTCTGGGCAAGAGGTTGGATACACCCAACTGGTTGCCATCCTATCGCAAGATACATATAAACCAACAACCATTCACACTCACATTCCCACCTATAGGCAATTTACAGTTGTTAACTTAACATGTATGTTTTGAGAATGTGTGAGAATACTAGAGAACCATAGAAACCCACGCAGCCATGGGGACAACATGCAAATTCCAAACAGACGAAGCCGGATTTGAAGACCAGGTCCTCCACTGTGTATATAGGGCATATGTAATTAGAAATACATAAGCTTAGTGGCTAGAATATCCCATTGTTGTTTGCTATGGCGATGGACTGATTGAAAGATAAGGTCAGACGGAAGTCTCCCTGGACTGTGATATTTGCAGATGATATTGTGATCTGCGATGAGACTTGGGAACAGATGGAAGAGAACCTGTACAAGTGGAGGTATGAACTGAATGAAGAATCAAGCTCGGGCTCAGCAAGAAAGACTATGTTCGTGAATCAAAAGGAGGCTAGTAGAATGCTGAGTTTACAAACCCTAAGGATCGAGAAGGTGCAGTAGTCTGATTACTTGGGATCAGAGTAATGGGGAGGGTGGACGAGAGGTAAAGAAATGTGTTCTGGAAGAATGGAGCTAGTGGAGAAAATTGCCAGTGGTGATCTGTGACAGAAGCTTACCAGTTTAAGGGAAAAGAAAGATTTATTTGACAGTCATGAGACCAGCAATTTTATGTGGGTTAGAAACAGTCGAAATGACCAGGAGACAAAGGGACAGAAGGGGCAGTGGTTACATCGTTGAAGGATACAGAATAAGAAGCCATGAGGTAGGAGGTGGAGCGGAAGACTAATGTGAAGATTTATGGATGTGGTGAGAGAAGACTGTAGAAAACTGTAGAAGACCAGGAAAGAAAATTTTTGGGCTGGAAGGGAAAGAAGAAGTTTCTCAACTATCCCTTCTGTTTGTCAAGGTATTGACTTTAGCCAGTAACGAGAGGATTAGTTTGTCCTCCTCCATGCGTCTCCTCTTTGAGATATCGCATCTGAAAGCTGCTACCCCGGCGACTGTGTCAAGAGCAGGAATCCTCTACGTCAACCCGCAGGACCTTGGCTGGACCTCGTAAGACTCATGCGCACCCCCGATGTACACAATGAAACATAAGTCACTATGATTTGCTCCACAGCAGTGTTTACTTTGTCCTCAGTTTCGTGACAAGCTGGATAGAGAACCGGCAGGCACAATCAGAACGAGCTAACCTCACTATTTTGTTTGACAAGTATGTACCCTACTGTCTAGAACAAGTCCGCTGCAACTTGAAAACTATCACTCCCATTCCGGAAATCAGCTTGGTGCAAGTAAGGACACATGGTGCTCCTTAAATCTTTACAGTAAATTTAGAAAAAGGTTTGAAATGTTGTTATTGTTGTATTCTTGTGTAACCTGTCAATCAGACACTGTGCTCCTTGTTGGACTGCCTGCTGACTGATAACAACACACCTCCTGATTCCCCCAGAGAACTTTATGAGATTTACTTTGTCTTCGCCTGTGTCTGGGCTTTTGGAGGACCCCTCTTCCACGATCATGTATGTTCTGACTCAATAACCTATTGTATCAAGTTTCATCTGGCACTGAGTTTCTGAATTTCGGTTCAGCTACGTGACTATCGTGCTGAATTCAGCCGCTGGTGGGTAAAAGAAATGAGAGCTGTTAAGTTCCCCTCCCAAGGAACCGTCTTTGACTACTTTATAGATCCTGAAACCAAAAAATTTATCCCGTGGAGCGAGAAGAAGGTTCCTTTTGAGCTGGAACTTGATGTGCCTTTGCAGGTACAGCATATACCGGTGATGTCTGTGATTGCTCTCAAAGAATGCAATTCGTGTAAATGTTCTGAAGAAGGACCTTTCTGTATTGTCATTTAATATGTTTTCAGGCAGTGCTTGTTCACACCCCAGAAACCATATGTCTGACATATTTCATGGACCTACTCCTCCAGAGGGGCAAACCTATCATGTTAGTGGGTAACGCAGGAGTAGGGAAGAGCATTCTCGTGTGTGATAAAGTCTCCAAACTGAATCACGACTACATAGTGGCTAAAGTGCCCTTCAACTACTATACTACCTCAGCTATGCTGCAACGTAGGATTTGTGATAATTTTCTAATCCTTCTGTCTCTGTTTGCAGTGTTCTTCCGTGTATTCACCTCTTAATTTTGTTTCTAACCTCTCTTATGTATGTTCTATGAAGGAAAACTTGCTTATTTGTCACGAAACGGGGCTCAAGGGTGGACCCAAATGCACGACTCCAGAGACAGCAGACAGTACAGAGGAAACCTTTATTCGGTCCGAGGTCTGAGATCAAGCAGACAGTCCAAACAATCCGAAGTACTAGTACGGATGGGCTTACGAGGGTGGTCAGTGGACAGGCGTGGGTCGGTGCACGGAGATCAGAAGTCAGGAAAACAGGAGTGCGGGAACGAGGCATAAAGAACAACGATCTAGCGGAGTATTTGTCGTCCCCCGGGTCCTATATGTACTGGGTCTAATCAGTGGTCATGAGGCACAGCTGTGCGCCTTCTGATTAGCTGACCACGCCCAGCCCGGGCTGGAATCCAGGAGCATGACACTATTAGTATAATATACTAGTCTATACTGTAAGTAATGCCTTGGTGCGGAGGAACTACATTGAAGTAATTTAATTCTCTTGGCTTGTCTATTGGTGGGTCGGTGGGTGGTCAAATGTGTCTATCCCTCTGTTTGTTTGTCTGAGTGTTTGTAACTAAAATTATTTAATCAAAGACTTGTTTTGAATAAGAATACAATATAAGCATTTATTTATTTTGTCATCAGAAACTTCATTCCAGAATACAATACAGTGCAAGATACCCATCTTAAATTCTGCCTTTATAAAGATAACTTGAATGGCATCCAGTACAGTGCAGACATCCCTAGGCTGAAACTATATACTTTATGTACCTGTACTTTATTTTCACTGAAGTAGTATTCTTTTAACGTACTTCACAATGGTAAGAACTTCACTGAATCAAATTGATAGGTACACTTCAAACTGCAGCTACAATAATACACAAATTGCTGAATTAATCCTTCAGTCACAGTGTTAATTAAATAACTTTAGAAAGGTTGAGTTTGTGATGCTTGTGTTTGATTTGAGGTCATCCTCCATACAATTCACATTTTTTCCTCAAATCTAATAAATACACTACATTTAGGTGTTCTCGAGAAACCACTGGAGAAGAAAGCAGGTCGTAAATTTGGACCTCCGACCACAAAGAAACTCGTTTACTTCATAGATGACCTCAACATGCCGAAGGTGGACGTATACGGGACTGTCCAGCCACACACGCTTATACGTCAGCATCTGGACTATAACCACTGGTGAGACACATTTTTAAAAGCTGTCTTCTTAATGTACCGTAGAACACCAAGTGACTCGATTTGATTCTTTGCAGGTATGACAGACAAAAACTGGCATTGAAAGAGATTCATAATTGCCAGTACATCACCTGCATGAACCCAACTGCTGGAAACTTTTCCATTAACCCTCGACTACAGGTGCAGTCTCCAGGAAACATAAATGAGTTGTGATCTGCCGTTTATGATAACTGCTCTGTTTTGTCCATACAGAGACATTTCTCTGTGTTTTCAGTACATTTCCCCAGTGCTGATGCATTGGCCACCATCTTTTCCAGCATCTTGTCATCTCACTTCCTACAGGGTGAATTCAGCTACGGGGTCTTACGCTCCGTCGATCCTCTCATACAGGTTCCGTCTCAGACTCTGGGATATATTTGTGTGGATGACCATGTCACATTTGGCTGCGATACAAATGATATCGATCCCTCTAGGCTGCCATCTCTTTGCACCAGAAAATTAGTCGGAGCTTCCTGCCCTCTGCAATTCGCTTCCATTACATTTTCAATTTGCGAGACCTTGCCAACATCTTCCAGGTTAGATACACACATGAAAATAATTGTTGCACATGAATTACATTTTATGATAATTGCCGTATCTGTGTATTTATGAGCACAGGGCATCTTGTTTGCCCAGCCTGAGTGTATCCGATACCCCATGGACCTTGTTCAGCTGTGGCTTCATGAGAGCTCCAGGGTATACTCGGACAAACTGATGGAAGAGAAAGATGTGGAGGTCTTCAACAAACTCCTACTGGACACTTCCAAGAGATATTTTGAGGTATAAGATAAGTAATAGAAAAGTAATAATTTTGACTGAAACCAAACTGCATATGTTTTGCTGCTAATCTCCTTTTAGGAAATGCTTAAATTCGTAATTTAAATCGCAATCTAGCCTTGGTATGATCTTATTTCGCAATAGTTGTCTGCTCAAACAAAAACTCTTTCTGCTGTATCTCTTTAGGGAATGAAAGAGTCACTTTTTATCCACAAGCCTCTGGTGTACTGTCACTTTGCTCAAGGGGTGGGAGAGGCTCGCTATCACCTGGTAAGACGATCAAATGTATTCAGGTCAGGAGATCTTTTTCAATCATCCATTTATCTGTCATTTATCTGTCAAGCATGACGAGAGTAATTGATTTGGACTTCAATTAATTTATGTTAGACCCGATTTCAAGCTCTATATTCACAATGCCTTGATGTACCAAGGCTTCTGTCATATCCAATCTGGCTGAATCACTGAGGAAGAATGTGGGTTCATTAGCAAACTAATTACCTTTTCACACGCTTATGATTTTAATTTAATGGACTCCTCAGAAGAAGTAAAATTATTCTCATATCTGGAGGTGATTACAAAAGTGGTGCACTTAGCAAGCATGTGTATTACTCAGGCATCAGACTGGGAGAAACTGCAGAATATTCTTATTGATGCTCTGGAGCATTATAATGAGATGCATGCTGTGATGGACCTGGTGCTGTTTGAAGAAGCTATCCAGCATGTGTAAGAAAAGACCGCATTAATACAAACACACATGTATTCATATGGTATACACACTGAGCATACACACTGTTGTAAGTGTGAGTTTTGCGCAGATGTCGGATCAGCCGCATCCTGGAAGCTCCCTACGGTAACGCCCTTCTGGTTGGGGTAGGCGGCAGTGGGAAACAGAGTCTCTGTCGGCTGGCTGCTTTCCTTAGCATGCTGGAAGTCTTCCAGATCACGCTACGTAAAGGCTATGGCTTCAATGACCTCAAAGTAAAACACACACACACACAAATATATACACTTGCATTCCGTGGACAAAATTGTTGAAAGGAACCCCTTCCAGAATTGATTAATCAATCAGTTCTTGGTTGCTTAGTTCCTTTGTATGCTTCTTACTTTGCCAACAGTTGATGGAACACAATTTTCTGTTCCCTGTACCAAATAAGGTCAATAATAAAATCATCTATGGATGAGTTAGGTACGCGTTAACTCGGCAGCCTTGACCTCAAGCACATCAAACTCATAAACCAAAATCCCCACAGACATCTTGTAGAACTGTTCTCAGAAGAGTGAAAGCTGCGTAGGACTCTGGCATTCAGGATGTGTGGCCTACTACATGTGCCTTGTGGAATGGGTTTAGGAAATAAACATGCTGTTTTGACATTCAAGTTAATTTTGAAGTGTACATGAAACATTTTCTGGAATTTTGCACCCCTAGGTGTGTGTAATGGCCGTGTGTCCCAATACTTTCACCAATGACTGTCATCCCACTGTGCCATCAATAAGGCCCATGATGCTCATAAACAACAACATTCTTTTCTTCACGTCTCCAGAGTGACATAGCACGATTGTATATGAAGGTCGGAGTAAAGAACATTGGTACAGTGTTCCTTTATACGGATGCCCACATTCCTGACGAAAGCTTCTTGGTGCTCATCAATGACATACTGGCTTCCGGTAAGTCTTTCACACTGGCCAAAGGTTAGAGAATGAGCACAATATATCAACAAACACATTTTTAAAAACACTTACAGACTGTTCGGATTTAATTATTTGATACATCTCCTATTGATGCACCAAATGAAGTATCCAGTGGTTGTAACTGTAGTCCTATCAAGCATTACCATAAAGAGAAACTTAAGGATTGCTGTCAAATTTCTATTGATATTTTTTACAGAAGAAATGAAAACTGTGACCTTGATTGTTGGCTTGTTTCAGGAGACATCCCAGACCTGTTTAGTGATGAAGAAGTGGACACAATCGTGGCATCAATGCGAATGGAGCTCCGAGGTTTAGGACTCACCGATTCCAGAGAAAATTGCTGGAGCTTCTTTATAGAAAGAATACGCAGGCAGCTCAAGGTCTGCAGTATTTCATATTTATAGTACACTGTTTCCACACTTGTGGATTCACCTATTCACTGTTTTGTTTTTATTTGTTTTCAAAAAAAAATCCCCGCTCACTGTTCTTTTGGTCACTCGAAAGCACTGTCAAACATAAAAGTACTGCTTTGGCGCCATCTCGTCTCATGTTAATTCCATGGAACTATTTTGAAGTAAGTTGAAGAACTTAATGCAGTGCTTTGCTACCATTTTGTCGGGTGTGGGGTGGGATTTGTAGGCTGGTAGCGTCATGTGGCAAAGGCGAACTTTGATGCGCTCAGGTGACTGGCGCCGCGTTTCCAACATTTTTCTTCCATTTTTTTTCTTGACCCTCCACCCCCCAAAAAAACAAGATAACTTGTTAGTGAACTATGGAACATATACACTCCAGAGATCTTTGAACACAATTACAAACCTTTGGTTGGGTCAATTGCTCACGGATTTTCACAATTTGTGGGGGAACACTGTATTATCAGATCACAGCCAATCTTGATCATTATTTTTGGTTACTGTGCTTCATCTACTATCTGTTCCATCGCCACTACCCAGGTGGCATTGTGTTTTTCCCCTGTGGGGTTCACCCTGCGGACCCGGGCACGGAGGTTTCCAGCCTTGGTGAACTGCACGTCTATCGACTGGTTCCATCCTTGGCCCCAGCTCGCCTTACAGTCTGTCAGCACCACTTTCATCGAGAAGATACCCGAACTGGAGGTCTTTATGTTATTAACATTCTGTTTTTATGTAACATAATTTTAAGAGCATTTTGAGAAAAGTAAAAGCTACAGTGGAACCTCAGAGGTCAAAGATAGTCTTACAATTTTTTTCCCTTATTATAACATTCACTGACTGTACAGGAAAGGCATTAAATAATATTTTAACATACATACAAATGGAACTAAAACATTTACCTTTCTGTTAACAATGAATTGCAAAGATCTAATGTTTGTATTACTAATATACTATTTCAATCACAACATTTATCCCCTGCAGCCAAAAGTGAGGACGTCGATCAGTGAGTTTATCTCCCATGCCCACACCAGTGTCAACGAAGTAAGTTGTTGCAAAGCACCATGGGAATGCTTCACTCCTGACACCACTTCTGTCATCTCCTCTTGTTTGAACGCATCACAGGTGAGTGTCAGGTTTCAGCAGAATGAGAAGCACTTCAACTACACCACACCAAAGAGTTTCCTGGAGTTCATGAAGCTTTACGGCAACCTGTTGGGGAAGAAACGAACTGAGCTCAGTCAAAAGATGGAGAGATTAGAGAATGGTCTGCAGAAGCTGCAGAGCACCGCCAACCAGGTCAGTGATTGTTTATAATTATTTGTGTTATCTATTGTAAGAGCTCTGGAATTCAAATCGACCAAGCGACCTGACTCGAGTCAGCTTTTGCCGATTTTAACGACTTGCTTTGCTTTAGACTTGAGATTTGTGTGACCTATTCCCACCTATTTCTATTCATTCTCTTGCATTGGTCATTAGTTTTCCTTCTTTTCCAGGTGGAAGATCTTAAAGCCAAGCTAGCGGTGCAAGAAATGGAGCTATGTCAGAGGAATGGGGACATTGAGGCTCTAATCTCTAAAATAGGACAACAGACAGACAATCTGAGCCAAGAGAGATCTGTGGCTGATGCTGAGGAGCAAAAGGTAATGAGGTGTGCGATATTTGTTTCACACCCAAATCATTGCAATGCATTTTCTATATTATTTCATACATTTTTAACTAGTGGGTAGCACGTCAGCCTCACGGTTCTGAGGGTCATGGTTCATCACTTGGAATAAGGCAAAGCTCACTCATGATGTAAATGAGGATAAGCGGTACATAAAATTGTAAAATCCAATGTTTCTTTTTAGGTGGAAGCTTTTCAAGCAGAGGTGAGCAAACAGCAGCGAGAGACAGAAAATGAGCTGGCCAAGGCTGAACCTGCACTGCAGGCCGCCAATGCAGCCCTCAATACACTCAACAGGGTAAAAAAACAATATATATATATATATATATATTCTGTCATACTTTATCTGCTTGATGCCCTTTGTGTAAACATACAGAATTACCCCCAAAAATCACATCAGTGTCCATTACTCATATTGCATTTTGGAATTAGGATTTTTTTTTTAAATAGATTGATAGACTAGAGGTAATTTAATACTGTATCTTAAGATAAATGCTTAGTTATTACAGTACTTTATTACCATTACTCATATTACATTTTGGGATTTGGCTTTACTGACAGATTAATAAATTGGAGGTAATTTAATACTGTGTTTTACGAGAAATGGTGAGTGTGGGATCTTTCTTCAATGAGCAATGAATGTTCCATTTTGGGATTCCCATCTCACGACCATATTACTGTATATATATTTTTGAGCCTCGTAGGAGCATTTCTACCAGTTGTTCTTTTGCAGGGCTGATGGATGCCAAAGAACGTTGCTTACAGTTCTACTTCAAAATTATCAGATCTCAGCATTGATTTTTGATTGGATTGTTGATTGTTCATGGGTCACTGTAAAACTATCTTTTCAATTGTATGGATTTTGCCATTATTTGTGTTTATTTGCACCTAAATTTACGTGGGGGGATTTTTTTCGACAACACGTACAACATGTTGCCTGTGTGTACGCTTTCCAGTTGAATTTGACTGAGCTGAGGACGTTCCCAAACCCTCCGGCGATTGTTACCAATGTCACAGCAGCCGTTGTGGTGCTGCTCGCTCCTCAGGGCAAAATCCCCAAAGATCGGAGCTGGAAGGCTTCCAAGGTGGTCATGAGCAAGGTGATTGTTGATATCAGACACCCACGCATCCGTCGGGGTCACAAGAGGAATTCATTTGAGTTGTGATGATAACTTTATAAACGTTTTAAAAAAAATCAAATTTTAATTCCTACGAGAGCAGAAGATTCCCCATATGGATTCCTCTTATGACTCAAATGAGTTATGATGTAATAAATCAAAAAGTGTTTTGTGATTCGGAACATTTCTAACATTGACAAGAGAGAAGCACTCTAAAGTTTGACTATATTTCAGGTTTTATTTGCTACTTGGTACTCTTGCTTTACTTTCCAATAGAAGCATCTTTTGTATCATAATATCAAAATAAATGAATAACAATGTTATTATAATTGTGATGAGATAAATTTTCGGTCATCAGTTATTACATAATTATAAGCAATCAGACTGATATGTAGTATCGATAATGGAAGCGGAACAGCAAAATACTTATTAGTTTCTATACCAAATTGAGACTGCAATATAATAAGCAATACCATTTTAGTATCGGCTCACTCTTTTTTATTTTTGTTAAAGTTTTATCATTTTAGTGGGGCTATGAATTTTAACACTTTTGCCTCCACCGACAATTAAAAGAAAATTAAATAAAACGTTTTTAGATGTATGCCAGACAGAAATGTGTCTATTTCCATTCATTTTACAAGTGGATCACTGTATTAAATACACCACAATGTATTTCATCTGAGGTGATTAAAGTACACTCATAAAACTGTCTTTTACATTTGAAATTTATGTTTGATACAATGCACACCAGGGTTGAAATGATTTACGTGTCCTTGTGCTTGCTGTTGCTTACTCGTCAAGGTGGATGAGTTCCTGCAGTCTCTGGTGAACTTTGACAAGGAGCACATCCCAGAGGCCACGGTGAAGGTTGTGAGAGACGACTACCTGAGTGACCCTGAGTTCAACCCTGAATTCGTGCATCACAAATCCTCCGCTGCTGCTGGGCTCTGTGCTTGGGTGATCAATATGATCCGCTTCCATGATGTATGTTTAATGTCATCTGAACTGAGCCGTGTACTTATTATACTTCATGAGCAATAAGCCATCTGAGACGCTTTGTAGTCATTTAAATACTCTGGAATAATTTTGGCTTTAGTTTTCCATTGGTGGGACAAAATTAATTGGGGTGGCCACGAAAACTAATTGACCACAGGGGTCGGGGCCTATATTATACTGTTCATACTGTTTAACACGTCTACATCGCAGTTCAGAGGTCGTCGGTTCTGAGTAAACGAACAGTCCAACACAGTCCAACAATGCTCTGTTTCCAAGCATTCCGGAGTGGAGGGAGCGTGCTTGCACGGAATTCTCGAACACACCCAAAGTCAGCTGGGCTGGACTCCAGCACAACCGTGGTTCTTGTGAGGGACAGCAGTACATAGAACGGATGGGTGTATATACTGCCCCCAGGTGGCCAAGCCACACAGGAGCTGCACAATGTCATTTGAATTGAAGAAAGAAATGCTGGTTCTTCTTTTTTAAAATGCATTCCGTTTTAATGATAACATTAATGTGTGTCTTTGTAAAGTAAAATATTAATGAGTACTTTTTTCTTACAAATAAAAATATATACTATTTATATTATGCACTGTGGAGTTTTTGTGTGTAAATGTTTTCCTCTTCCAATCCTTCTGCTGCCATGGATAGATTTTTGTGAGTACATCTCGAGTCTTTATTCTATGAAGTTGTTTTATTTAGATGTCAGGAAGCAGTTAAAAGCATTCAATCTTCAGGTATTCCGTGAGGTGGCCAAGAAGAGGTTGTGCCTGTCACAAGCCAACACTGATCTTGCCGAGGCTGCGGAGAAGCTCCAAGTCATTGGGAAGAAACTGGCCGTGAGTCCCCACGGAACGTAGGAAAAATGTAATACTTGGATGAGCTTGAAAAAATTTCATCACAATCCATAAATTGTTTTCAGGAGTTAGACAGCAGCCTTGAATCCCTGACCAGCGATTACAAAAAAGCCACGTCAGAGAAGTTGCGTTTTCAGGAAGAAGTCAACCATACAAACAAGACTATTACACTCGCCAATCGACTAGTCAAAGGGCTGCAGGTGGCATTCGATGATCATTTATGAGTTTGATTCTGTTAAAATCGCCTTTCTGTGTATTCCATTGTTAGCTGTGCATTTTTTCTCAGAGTGAAAATGTGCGTTGGGCCCAATCAGTGGCCGAGTACCATGAACAGGAGGCCACTCTTTGTGGAGATGTCCTCCTAACCGCAGCCTTCATCTCTTACGTCGGCTCCTTCTCCAAAAAGTACCGCAGGGAGCTGGTGGACAACCTCTGGAGGCCTTTCCTCCGCAGCCAGAAGGTGAAGAATGTTCAAAACACTGATCATAAATGCAATTATCATTCTTCTTAAAGTAGCCAAATGAAATCATTGTTTACCTCGCTCCTTTGCTCCCGCTAGACTTATCAAATTTGTCAAACTGTTTTCTGTATTGGAATAGTCAGGAAGTACTGGAATAGGCTAGAGATGATCTGGGGAGAGCAAATATTTTTATTATTGAAAGCGGCATGGTGGAGCAGCTGGAAAGTGTTGACCTCACTGTTCTGAGGATCCGGGTTCAATCCCAGCCCTCCCTCTGTGTTGCTTGCATGTTCTCCCCGTGCCTGCATGGGTTTTCTCTGGGCACTCCGGTTTAGACACACATTCCAAAAACATGCAACATTAATTGGACACTCTCTATTACTCGTAGGGGTGATTGCAAGTGCAGCTGTTGTCTGTCTCCATGTGCCCTGGGATTAGGTGGCAACCAGTTCAGGGTGTACCTTGCCTCCAACCCATTGACAGCTGGGGTGTACCTGCCTCCAACCCAGTGACAGCTGGGATAGGCTCCAGCACTCCCGTGACCCTTATGAGGATAAACGGCTAAGAAAATGGATGGATGGATTATTATTGAAAACATATCTTTAATTAAAGGGGAAGTCCACTCATTGAAAATAACAATGTATCAGATAGGTCATGTCATTGGTAGTGTAACTTTAAAATAAAGTATTTCATCAAAAATCATTTAAGGTTGTTTGTATTGGCAATTTTGAAGGTCCCCAGTTTCTGTCATTTTGGCGAGTCACATGACCTACGTGCGCGATGTGACATGTCATGTGCTCAGTTATTGTCAGTGCTGATTTCTTAGATTTATCTTCATATGATGAAGAAATAGAAGTATGGGTTGATCGGAAAGACAGAGGAATACGTCCATACACATTTGAACCTCAATAATGTTGAATATTCGAATGGTTCTTCGGAGGGTCTGACTACTCGCGGGCCTACGTGAGGAGCCCATGTGACTCGCCAAAATGTCAGTGACCAGGAACATTCAAAATTGCCGATATAAACAACCTTAAATGATATCTTGTGGAAAATCTTTATTTTAAAGTTACAGTACCAATGACATGACCTATCTGATACATTATTATTTTCAATGTGTGGACTTCCCCTTTAGAAACTTTTTTTTTTTTTTCGCTAATCACCTTGATCTCATCCACAGACTGCTACATTCGTGTCAGATTATTACATATTGTGGTTGAAAATTATTTTCTCCCCCTTGGCCTCCTTTTAACCTGAATTGAGGTGTCTAGAGATAATCTTCCACTTAACAAGCATTCATTTATGCCGCTTCTTCCTCCAAGATACCCATTCCCATGACAACGGACTTGGATCCTGTGTCCCTGCTGACTGACGATGCCATGGTAGCCCAATGGAACAACGAAGGCTTGCCAGGAGACAAAATGTCCACCCAGAACGCCGCTATCCTCATTAATTGTGAGTGGTGCCCGTAGATCCACGACTTCATCACGGTGGCCACCAGTACAACTGTAGAACCCTTCTAATTTGCTTGGTCTATCCATTTTCCATGGCACTTGGCTTCCTGGCCATAGTTGACATTGAGACAATCGCAGTATAAAGTGGATGAACGGCACACATACACACATACAAATTATTGAAAAACAATTTACCAACTTGGCATATTATAATAAGGGTTGCTAATGTTGGGTGTGGTGTGTGTTTTGCTGAAGGTGAACGCTGGCCTCTGCTAATTGACCCTCAGTTACAGGGCATCAAGTGGATTAAGAGTCGGTACGGCAGCAGCCTCAGAGTCGTCAGTCTGAGTCAAAAAAGGTACTTTTGGTTTCTTCTCAGGACACGCAGTAAATCCTGCAATGTTTCACATTACAACACACAGTTGGCATGATTGTCTTTGCCCAGTTAAGATTGCTCAATCATCCTTGTGTTGCGTTAGTTATGTGGACGTGATCGAGCAAGCCGTCGTGGCTGGAAGCACTGTGCTCATCGAGAACATTGAAGAGACAATTGACCCGGTTCTGGACCCGCTCTTAGGTCGACACACAATCAAGAAGGGCAGGTAACAACTCACAAAACTGTGACTCAATTTTTTATCCATTTCTTGAAAGTAAGAAAATCAGCTAAAACCAGAATGCTCCTGCTCCAATTCTTACTTGTTCTGGAAAACTGGAAAACATCACATTGGCCTTCGAATCGTTACACTTGCTTCCTAAAACTTAAAGAATACATTAGAAAATGTTACTGGTGGACTACAAAGCTTGGACCAACAGTGTAAAAAATATAAAATGTCAAAGCACCCCTTAACAAAGGCCAGTTTTTTTTTGTGGTAAAAATGACACCAAGATCATTCATTTTAAAACTTCTTCCGCCATTAATTGGACCTATAACCCCTTTCTTAAATTTAAGTACAGAAAGTAAAACCAAACAAATGAGAAAATGTGATTGCAAAAGTGAACACACCCGCTTATAATTTGCGCATTAAGATGTGAACAAAAATCTCTGGAAAAAAAACACTAGAACATGTGAACTTCATCTGGGGGTCATCAGAAGCCCCTTAATGGTGACAGGTTTGTACTATCTTTTATTTGGCATGAGTCTGAATGTGATTAATAGTTACTTTTGGGGAAATAAATATCTTGGCCATACTTTTTTTATCTTGCAAAAAAAGGGGTGTGTAGATTTTTTTTTATTTACACTAAATATCTTGAATACCTTCTAGTTCCCAATGAGTCCTACTGAGAGAACCAAAACCAAACAAAGTTAAGCAGCATTCTGTTTCTATGGTCCTCAACAGCAGAACAAACTTGTTAATCAGTATGGAGTTGCCCTAGAACTGGAGAAAAAAAAAAAAGGAAAATGCTTTGCCAAGCCCATGTTCAACCTTTTCAACTTGTATTGCAGTTGCATCAAGGTGGGTGACAAGGAGTGCTTCTTGCATCCTGACTTCAGGCTCATCCTTCACACCAAACTGGCCAGCCCTCACTATAAGCCAGAGATTCAGGCTCAGACCACTCTTATTAACTTCACTGTGACCAGAGACGGGCTGGAGGACCAACTCCTTGCTCAAGTTGTCAACCAGGAGAGGCCTGACCTTGAACATCTCAAGGTGCAATAGCAATACTACAGTATTTTATTAATAGCTACAAAAATAGTGTTGTTGTTGTTGTTGTTTTTAATCTCCTACAGAGCAAACTAACCAAACAGCAGAACACATTTAAGATTGAGTTGAAACTTCTGGAGGACGAGCTGCTGACCAAGTTGTCTGCAGCAGAGAGCAACTTTCTGGGTGATAATTTGCTGGTGGAGAAGCTAGAGAGCACCAAACACACTGCTGCTGAGATAAAGATGAAGGTTAATACTGGGACAGATTTGTCCAGCCAGTAACTGTATATACAGTACTGCTTATCATTAGGGTTACACGTACATTGGAGGCTCTCCCTGATTTCAGGGGGGAGGCAGGGGTACACCCTGGACTGGTCACTCGTCAACCCGAGGGCACATGTGGACAAACAGCCATTCACCTGAATAAGAAATTCCTGGTACCTGCAAAAAACCCTCACAAGCTTGAGGAGAACATGAAAACTCCACACAGGAAGGCCTGGAGCGCAGATTCAATCCTCAAAAAAGTTAGGCAGATGCGCTAAACACTACGGCACTTTGCTGCCGGGATATGTCCATCCATCCAGAAATGACCAAATTATGATTATAGTTGCGTCACATCACATTTCATCTTTTTACCATTACCATTACCATGCGTGTCTACATGTGCCCTGCAGCTGACTGGTCACCAGTTCAGGATGTAGTCCGCCTTTTGCCTAACGATGATCTAACCAGGATAAGCGGTCTTGAAAATGGATGGATGAAGTAGCTACACTAAAATTCAGGGAAGTTGCAAATGCTGAACCATCACTATGCAGGGGTGGGGGCGGGGCACCTTATTGTAGGACATTTGTGAAAAATTCATGCCTTCCTGCACAGGTGTCAAACTTAATCCCTGGAGGCCAGATCTGGCCCACCACATGATTTTATGTGGCCCGCGAAGCTGAATCTAATGGCAATTTCCATGATTCTAGTAAAAATCTGTGCCAAAATTTCAAATTGTCATGTGTCATAAATGATAAATTTGAGATATTACAAGCATTTTTGTGTTACCAAACGTGAATAGTTGAAAAACACATTACCCTTGATTTCTGATTCCAAAACTAGTTTATAAGTTGATGATATAAATATGATGAGATGACTAAATATTTTTGATTCACTGTCATAATGGCCCTCTGAGGGAAACCGGAACAACAATGTGGCCCATCGGAAAAATTAGTTTGACACCCCTGCCTTACTCAAACAAATGCCGTGTAACAATTTTGAAACAATATAAGCACCTTCCCAGGTCCTGGAAGCTAAAGTCAATGAGGTGAAGATCAACGAAGCCAGAGAACATTATCGACCTGTAGCTGCCAGAGCTTCCCTGCTCTATTTCATCATGAATGACCTCAACAAGATCAACCCCATGTACCAGTTCAGCCTCAAGGTGAACCACACACCGGAAAGGGGAGTGCTGAGACGGCTGCATCACACCTGTGGTCGCCGCTAAGACAATCTTTCCTCTGTCTTCAGGCATTCAATGTGGTCTTCGACAAAGCGGTGGACAAGGTCGAGCCCTGCGAGGACGTGACCAGCAGAGTGAAAACGCTTATAGATTGTGTTACATACGCCACCTTTAACTACATCAGCCGGGGGCTCTTTGAGAGGGACAAGCTTACGTTCACTGCACAACTGGCCTTCCAGGTGTGTTTGTTGTCTGACTGTGCATCATCCCTGAAAATAATCTCCATTCTTTTCTCCAGTTGCTCCTGATGGCTCATGAGATCAACGTGCGCGAGTTGGACTTCCTGTTACGCTTCAACATCGAGCACTCTTTCGTCAGCCCGCTGGACTTTCTCTCCAACGCTGCGTGGAGCGCCATCAAAGTACAGAGAAGACCTCACGTTCTTTACCATAAAAAAATATTAACATGGATTTGATTGAGTGCAGAAAAAGTGTAAAGGTTCCTAACGCTATACTATTATAGTACTTCTACAGTATAGTACTACTATAACGTGGAGATTTACTTGATTCAATATTCTACTTTTATGTTGAGCATCGTAAATGTACATACAGTATAAGTACGCTCTAATTTTTGGAGCAAAAAATAAATAGAATTCCCCTTATTTGTGATTCACCGGTTACAATATTTAAGTTTTTAGACTTTTGCTAAAACGTGCTAAAATATGTAGCACATAATGCAGCCAAAAGCTCTGTTTAAATAAGAATTGGTGTCAAGGATGTTGTGGTGATACAGCTTGACTGATAGACAAGCTGTGGATGTAGAGGAGGAGCTACGTTTGTTCAAGTACACTTCCATTGCAGTTTTTTTTTTTTTTTTTTTATGATCTGTAAGCAGTTTTTAAGGGGAATATAAGATTGGGAACTTAGTTTGTCATATATTTATTGTTTAAAGTATTACTACAATTTGGTTGTCTCCGTGTGTCCTGCGAATGGCTGGCAACCAGTTCAGGATTTTACCCTGCCACCTGCACGTTGACTGCTGTGATAGGCTCCAGCACTCCCGCAACCCTTGTGAGGATAAGTGGCTAAGAAATTAGATGTATGGCATTTAAATTTAGCTGGATGGGTGAATTACTCACATGGGTTTTCTCGATATTGTATACCAAAGTCGATGTGTTAGTACAGTAGTGTATATACATTTAAGCCCAAAATCAACCATGACTAATTGGCTTTGAATGGCAAACTAAGGCAAGTTGTGTGAAAAACGACCGACTGGAAGATGAAATGTCGAGAAAATTGACTTTAGGTTTTAAACGGAAATGCAACAAAGGCACAACCCCTAACTTATACTTAATACCAGCTATATATTTTTTGGGGGCCCACAGTACACCTAAAAAAAAAAAAAAAAACTTTTAATCATAGCTTTATAAACTCTCCCTATGTATACTCCCTCCATCTTTCATAGGTGATGAGTTTCACTGATGAGTTTCGAGGTCTGGACCGGGATATTGAAGGCTCTCCTAAGCGCTGGAAGAAGATGGTGGAGTCCGAGTGTCCGGAAAAGGAGACGTTTCCCCAGGACTGGAAAGGGAAAAGTTCCCTGCAAAAACTCATCATGATGAGAGCTCTGAGACCTGACCGCATGACATATGCTGTCAGGTGAGGAGCATTTCTGTCTCATACAAAATATCAAACCTGTTTCCTCCTGGATACTCCCTGGTTTTATCACTTGATCTGGACAAAAGGTTCAAAATCCTCATTACAATTGGATTGTTTCCATTGTAGGAACTTTGTGGAGGAGAACCTTGGGCTGAAATATACAGAAGGTCGTAAAACTGAATTTGCAAAGTCTTTCAGAGAAAGTGGTCCAGCCTCCCCCATGTTCTTCATTCTCTCTCCTGGAGTGGACCCACTTAAAGATGTGGAGTCACTTGGTACATAAAACACAAACAAATTGCATGCAGCAATTGTATCCAAATGTGAAACACATGAACTTAGTTCAGTACTTCTTACTGTCATCAGGAAGAAAGCTAGGCTTCACCATCGACCTTGGCAAGCTTCACAATGTTTCGTTGGGTCAGGGGCAAGAGACTGTGGCTGAGGTTGCTATGGAAACAGCTGCAAAGGAGGGTCACTGGGTGATACTGCAGGTCCACATCTCATATTTCCAACAGGATGACCGTATGATTTCAGAAATACTGGATAAACACAGCACTTGTACTTTGACTCCCACTTTCTTTAATGTAATCTATCTTGAGATTGATTAAAGATACATTATTTTAACATAACAAAGAAATTAGTTCATTTTAACATAATGTAACTCAGCGTTATTTTGTGTTGTTCAACTCATCATAATGTCACATAGCGTGGCTTAACTAAACACCACTTAACTGACATGACAATGAGGCACACCGAGACGAGACAATGTTGGCTGTAGGGAACTGATTGGGTGACACAAGGAACAGGGCTAACGAGAGCAGGTAGAAGCAAAAACCTAACAAGCAAATCAAGACATGAACATGGGACACCGGAAAATAAAAATCTGAAAAAATATAAACAAAAACTCAGACCATGACAATTTTTTTCCAGAAAGGACATCTTACTTCCGTTCATTCACAAATGGAGGAATTGTGTTGTTGCTCTTTTGTTTTGTTTTGTGTGTGTATTGAATTTGTTTTTACAGTCCCATCCCTATATTTACAGAACATCCACCTGGTTGCTCGCTGGCTGGGCTCCCTGGAGAAGCTTCTGGAGCGCTTCTCTGAAGGCAGTCATCCCGACTACAGAGTGTTTATGAGTGCTGAGCCTGCACCAACCACCCAGGAACACAACATTCCGCAGGTACATGCAGAAAGCGTCATAATATGATATAGTTTACATTTACACTCACAACATACATCCACAATAGAACTAGTCATTTTTAACTTACTGTCGCAATATCATCCAGGTTATGGTAATGTGAAGTTCTGTCTGTACTTCTACTGGATCTTTTACTTTAGTCTGCTATACTGACTTCATCATTAACAACCAGAAGACTGTGTTTCCTCAGTTCTGTTTGGTGGGAGAAGTTGACAGCCAGTGCTGGGAGACAGACTCAGCACAGGCGCTGGAGAGTGTCTGTCTCCCCCTGGTTTACTCGTTCTCATTACCCTGTCTTGGTCGACACCCTCGCAGGGGTGTGACGCATCTTAACAATGTATCAGCACTTTTCCCGAGTGATTGTCCAAACAATAATTTGCAAATTTTGAATGCAGGCAACTGGACTCTTGTTTGATGTATTTTTTTCTTTCCTGTTTTCTGGAAATGTTCACAGATTACTTGGGAAATGACACTAATAGGTTAATGATTTGTGCAAACATAAAAATACTCAGGTCTGACAGATGCTTTATTAATTTCATTTCATTAATTTATTTCTAGGGCATTCTGGAAAATGCTGTTAAGGTCACCAATGAGCCTCCAACAGGCATGCACGCAAACTTGCATGCAGCGCTAGATAACTTTGACCAGGTCAGTGTCTCCCATGTTTTAGTGCAGACAAAAGAAGAAGCGTCTACATTTTTCATTTGTCACTTGGTCACTTTTTTCTCACCTGGAAAAATTAACCCAATGTAAAACCCTCAATTGGGACAAACAGTTAAACTCATAAATACAAAATGAGAACATTTGCAAGGTTCTGCTGTAGGCCACAACTCACACCAGGCGCTCATACGCAGATGGACAGACTTATCGGACACCAACTACTGATGTCACTCAGTAGGCCACGCCTCTTAAAGGCACACATCTAATGCATGTATACTAAAGTTGTAGCAATTCATTGCTGTTTTTGCTTGTTAAGATGTAAGAGAAAATGGTTTATTGGGGGGGCTGTAACAGGTTGATGGCATTTCAGTTCATTTAAATGAGGATAAGTGATTTGATATACTGTACAATTAAACTGCATCACAAACTTGATCACAGAACAAATTCAAGTTGCCACTGTTCTATCCAGATGACATCATGATATGCAATCCTCTGCTGCAGGACATTCTTGACCAGTGTAGCCGCGAACAGGAGTTCAAGACCATCCTGTTCTCTCTGTGTTATTTCCATGCTTGCGTGGCTGAGAGAAGGAAGTTCGGACCCCAGGGATGGAACAGGAAGTATCCTTTCAACACTGGAGACCTGACAATATCAGTGAATGTCCTTTACAACTACCTGGAGGCAAATACACAGGTGAGTGGAGTACATCTGAGAGATAACAATGAGAGTGTAGGTAGTACTTATTGTAATATGGGAGGATTGTACTCATGGTAGGTACCATGGGAGGACCTGCGATATCTTTTTGGTGAAATCATGTATGGAGGACACATCACTGATGACTGGGACAGAAGACTGTGCAGAACATACCTGGAAGAGTACATGCAGCCCAACCAGGTTTGTATGGGTGCATTAGAAAGAACCCGAGCAGAGCAACAATTTTAGCATGTCCATGTTTGTTTATGGTTGTTGTTGTTTTTCCTGACAGTTTGACCGTAAACTTGCATTGGCTCCAGGATTTGTGGTTCCATCCAATGTGGACTATCAGGTAAGGTCATGTAAGGTAAGGTAATGAAAGTTGAAAAGCAATACTGTTGAATAATTTTGCCTTTACGTCGGTTGCAACACCACCATAGTTGTAGCAGTAACAGTGGTAATCATGATTTTTTTTCTGCAAACTTGTAAATGATAACATATGGAGAAGTAAAAAAGACAGTGCAAAATGGACAATCAAAACAATCGTCAAAGTAATTAGTGTAGATAAGTAAGTAAATCATTTCACTTACGTCCGACTGACTGGCACGCACACACTTGAGATATGAGCACTGTATTTTGGCAGTCAGTCTACTCCACACACAAAAAACAGCACTTTGGCAGATATAATTAGTGAAAAATTATTTGACAAGAGAAGATTCAGGATGTTTATTACCACTCTTACTTAAAATTTTATGTCAAAATCAAGATACAACAAAGTGTAAGTGTATTTTTATTTTGGCATCAAACTGTATGTTGGTTGCCTTCGAAGGGTTACCACAACTTCATAGATGAGATGCTGCCCCACGAGAGTCCTGTGCATTACGGGCTGCACCCCAACGCGGAAATTGACTTCCTGACCGTGACGTCCGATAATGTTTTCCACACTTTGCTGGAGCTGCAGTCTCCTGATACTGTGATGGGGGAAGGGACCTCGGGGACACTGGAGGAGAAGGTATCGCGACATCTGCATGTCACTTAGGACCAAAAATGGAACACACCTACTGTTCATTCTGCTGGAAAAGTATAATATTTTGGCTATTTGGGATGAACTGTATTTTTAGAACTACACTGTCTTAAACAAACCAGATGTTTGTTCACTGATTAATTTTGATCATTTGCCAATCAGTTTGTGACAGCCACATTTTGGTGTCCTCAATATTTACCCCAACTATAGGTCAAAACGGTGTTGGATGAGGTTCTGGAGAAGCTTCCGGACCAATACAACATGAATGACATCGCTGCCAAGACAGCCGAACGGTCTCCTTACATCCTGGTCTGCTTCCAGGAGTGTGAGCGCATGAACATGCTCGTCTCGGAGATAGGGCGCTCGCTCAGGGAGCTGGACCTGGGACTCAAAGTATGCTGAAACTATGGTGAGACTGTCCATGATTTTGTGTAATCACCATCTTCTTCTGTGAAGGGTGAGCTCGCAATCTCCCCTGAGATGGAGAAGCTGCAGGCAGCTTTGTTCCTTGACAACGTTCCGGACGTTTGGACCAAGCTGGCCTATCCATCCACATACAGCCTGGCTATATGGTACTGTTTGGAATGAATAACATTTCACTGCGATTATTTATATACAGCATAGTACATAATAATGAGCTAGCATTCTCTGTTAGTAAGTGTGTGTGTGTGTGTGTGTGTGTGTGTGTGTGTGTGTGTGTGTATACCAGGTACAACGATGTGTTGCAGCGTTGTAAGGAGTTAGACAGCTGGACTCAAGATCTTACACTGCCCACTGTAGTGTGGCTGAGTGGACTCTTCAACCCACAATCCTTTCTGACCGGTAACACACGTTCTTCCAATAAACACAACTGCTTTCAGGTATTTATGCAAGATTTGACCTTGTTTCTCATTTTTAGCCGTGATGCAGAGCCTGGCCCGCAAGAACGAGTGGCCCCTGGATAAAGTGAACCTGACTGTGGACGTGACCAAGAAGTTTAAGGAAGAGTTGAACCAGCCAGCAAGAGAGGGGGCTTATGTATATGGACTTCACATAGAAGGTAGTTTCCAACAATAGGGAATTGCACATAGTCTTCCTCTTATTATTTTCTGGTCATTTTCATAGGGGCCAGGTGGGATACCCAAGCCGGAGTGATCACGGAAGCGCGTTTAAAGGAGCTGACACCGGCAATGCCTGTCATGTCAGTCCGAGCTGTGCCCAACGACCGCCAGGAGACCAGGAACATCTACCAGTGTCCTCTCTATAGGACCAAGCTCAGAGGGCCCACATACGTTTGCACTCTGAGCCTGAAAACCAGGGAGCGGCCAGCCAAATGGGTCCTGGCTGGAGTGGCTCTGCTCCTTAACGTGTGACTCAACTTGGGTAATTGTATGGGTGTAAACGTATATTTATAGTTTGCTGAAGTGAAGAAGAAACCTCCAAGATCAAACAAATCATTTTGACAAGCACAGACATTTAAACTCAACAGACATTATGTATAAATATCGCTATAATGCCATCTTGTGGCATCTTTGGGCTAAGAATAATGTTGAAGTGTGTTGAGGAGTTTCTTTTTGTCACAGCATAGCCTGGTGTACTAGAAATCTATACGTAATTAAAAACCTTTATTGGGTGGGCGTGAACTAATGGCGGATTCTGGCATGTGAATTATGTGCGGCCGCACAGGGCAATGTTGCTTCGGGTGTGCCGACGTGCCCCAAAATGAAAAATAAAATGCTTTTCAAATTGTATTATTATTATTATTATTATTATTATTATATTATTATTATTATTATTATTATTATTATTATTATTATTATTATTATTATTATTATTATTATTATGACATGGTGACACGGTGGGTCAGCTGGTAAAGCGTAGGCCTCACAGTTCTGAGTACCAGGGTTCAATCCCAGCCCCACCTGTGTGGAGTTTTCTCCGGGCACTCCAGTTTCCTGCCACAACCCAAAAACATGCAACATTAATTGGACACTCTAAATTGCCCCTAGGTGTGATTGTGAGTGCAGCTGTTGGTCTCTATGTGCCCTCCGATTGGCTGGCAACCAATTCAGGGTGTACCCCGCCTCCTGCCTATTGACAGCTGGGATAGGCTCCAGTACTCCCCGCAACCCTCGTGAGGATAAGCAGTAAAGAAAATGGATAGATGGATATTATGACATGATGTGTCAATCATTTGGCATTTTTAATAAGGGATTGACAGCCTCTTATGGTGTGACCTATAATTTCATTTAGTTCAAGGAAACCATGAAGTCCACTCCTGTGTCTGTGTGTGCGTGAGTGTGTGTGTGTGCTTCTGAACTGCCCATTTGTGTCCCCTTTTTCACACATAATTTTAAAAAAAAAGAACTATATACTACAACTATATACATGTTTTTGTGTCAGCCTTTTTTTATTGAAAAAATGAAAATGGGAAAAATTCACACGTAGGATCACAGTTAGAGCTGTTCAAAATCTACTATACTCTACATACTAAGCAGCAATTCAATACAGACACTTCTTACAGTGTGTTATGTGGTAGTAAATTACACAGGTGAAGCCTTTAACATTGACAGTAATTGTTTCTTCTCTCTTCACAGTACATAGATAATGGTTTAATTTAGTTGATTGCTTTGATAAAAAAAAAAAGGAAGATTTCAACAAAAAAAAAAATGTGTGTTTGCGCAGTTTTTTAACTGAATGGACGTACAGATGTTGTTTGTCACGTCTCTTCTAATCGCTATCGGACCAGTCCAGCTCCATCACGTCCATGGCGGCGGTGGCCATGTTGACTTTGGATCCGTGTCGCACGCTGCAGCTCTTGACAGAGTTCTGATTGGATGAGGCCCGCATGCTCACCTGCACCCCCGAGTGACCTCTGACTCCCATCTCGCTCCTGACCTTCACCACGCCCATGTCCCCCATGTTTACGTCCATGTCTCCTAGCCTGTCCATCTCCCCCATGCCATCCAAGGACAGCATGTCCCCCAAGCCACCTAAAGTGCCAGTGAGACCTTTAAACATAACGGGAAGCCTCCCTCCTTCAAGCCCTCCCTCATCCACTTTTTGCGCCTCCCATCCTCCATCCGTCTCCCCTTCTGTCTCTCCGAAGCCGCCCGAGAAGCCTCGGACATAGGTGGTCACCCTGCTCCTCTGCATCCCCCCTCTCTCCAAGTCCCCCTCCTCCCACGTCCTCTCCTCCCGCTCCAGTCTCCCCCCCGGGTAGCTCCGGAGGGTCACCTGCACTCGTCCGCCCTCCTTACTCCCACCTTCATCCCTTCGACCCCACCCCTTCTCTTCCAAGGTGCCCTCCTCTTCCTTGTCCTCCTCTCCGAACCTCCCCTGCAGGCCTCGGAGCATGACGTGCAGCCGTCCGCTGTCCAGAGAGCCAACCCCCCGCTCCAGACCCACGCTGCTGCCACCCCTCTCGCTGTCACCGTTGCTGAGGGTGCGGAGGAGACAGCTAACACCGGCACTGCTGACCCCCACACTGTTGGAGTCTTGAGAATGCGAGCGGAAGAAAGAATCAGTGGAACCGATGGACATTGGCGTGAAGAACTGATGGGGAGGCAGAGAAATAGAGGTGTCGAAATTAGAAATAGCGGTAGCTATCCTCAAGTAATTATTCTTTTATCGACTTAGTACCGTATAGTCGAAATACGAATGAACCAGGTTACAGGTTTGATGAGATGACGCGGACCTAAGTTTCCAAAGAGCGGCAATGACTCACCGGCGACATGTTGGAGCGATCCATGAGTAAGGAAGTGGGACTGGGAGTCATGTTGGACCTCTCCATCAGCCTCTCCTCCCACAGCCGGAGTCGCCTCTCCCGCTCCTCCAGCTCCTTCTCCTTGGAGTAGAGCTCCCTCTCCAGCTTCCGAAGGCGCTCCAGCGTCGACTCGATTTCACACCTGGGAAGTTTCCGCAATGCATTTTATTGACACCGTCAGAGACGTATTCATTCGAATTCCTTGTAAAGTGATAATGAAAGTGTTTTGGAAATTTCACACACCAGTGAGAAGAGAAAACCTGCTGAATTTGAATTTGATTAAAAGTGTGACAAGTATAAAAATGAGGCCTCTGTCTAAATAATGACTACACATTACTAGACATACTTATTTTCCCCGAGTGATTTATCCTTTAAATTACCTTCAACTCCCAATTTTCATGTTTAAAGTTTCCAATTTAGAATATTCCTAAAGTTAAAATGTACTGTCATTTTTCTGAAAATTTACCAGAAATGTTCCACTCCTGTGCAACCCACACTTATATTGTGCCACATCATGAGCACCATCCTTAACTGCAGTATACTGTATGATCAGAGGAGGCCACTGAAGTTCCAGTGATAAATCCTTTAATTCCAAAACACCAACCCTGTATTTTCAGACAGAAACAAATAATGTTGCCATTATTTTTCCCAAAATGTGCTTTCATGCCTTCGTTTTCACTCATACCCATCCCAAAAACACAGTATTGATGGCCTCAATCTATTTGTGTAAATACGCATAGCATGTCACACCTCGTCACCTCAACCTCGCTGTTCTTCAAACATTATCTATCACAATTGCTGCCAACCGCCCTCACACTTTTTTTCCCTCTTGCTGACATACGGGGTCCAATTTCTCGTCACCAGTGTTTCCCATCACGTCTCTGTGTTCCTCCCCAACGGAGCGACGACAGCGGGCGGGCAGAGTAATCTTTACCGTGAACACTTACCAAAGGGCTAATTATAGACTGAAGCAGAGTACGGGGTCAGACGTCCTGAGCTCAAGAGCCCATCGACTTCTAAATGACGGGGTGCGAGATAGGCATTTAAACAGCACATGAAGTAAACACACTTTTTCACGTAGTCACCAAAACAATCCGAAGAAGGATTCATGCATGTTGTTTGAGATACCGTATGACGTTTTTATACAGTGTATGAGGCAGGTTGTCATGAGGTGCGGAAAAGGCCTCAAAGGGAGGAACTTATGGCATGGCAGTGACACTTAGCGTTCAATGATTTTCAGTTTTCATTTATGAGCTTTCTTTCACACATCATTCTTCAATCTCCTAGAATCAAATTTTGACAAAAAAAATGGGGGGGAAATTTGCTTTTATTCTTCCTAAGTGAGGGTTTTTTTTTTTTGGTCAGGTGAAAGGGTTTTTAGTGAATAAAGTTTTTCTCTGTGGCTGCGTGTTTATTTCTGTTGAGTGCAAGTTTTATCGGAGAAAGAAAGAGAGAGAGAGAGAGAGAGAGAGAGGGAAACAGAGGAGTGTGTGTAGGGGGGCTACGGTACCTCCACTGGTCCTTGTTGTGCAGAAAGGAGTTGCACTGGTCAGGTAGCCGACTGTCATTTGCCATCGTCTCCAAGGTTACCAGCACCTGTTTGAATTGCGGACGCTCCTGCGAAAATGCCCACGACCGATCCATTAAATGTCTCTTGTATTGCGGATAATATTTAGTTGAAATAAATGGCAAGTGAGTCATTATCTTACCTTAGGCTCAGCTTGCCAGCACTTCCTCATGAGCTCTGCAAAACTTGCCGGACAGCTAGTGGGGATGGTAAGCCTCTACACACGTGCCAGTTAACAAAGAGTTGATTTGTGATAAATATTTGAAGCTTTTTGTTACTCGCTCTTTAATTGGATAGCTTTGTATAGCTGGTATATTACGCAAACATCTTGCTCTGACTAAAGGGACATATTTGACTTAAAAGTTAACCACAATTAATCACACATGTTCTGGATTTTTCTCATGTTTCCAAATTAAAGCTATTAGGGTTGCGTCAGGAAGGGGATCCGGCGTAAAAACCGTGCCAAACAAATATGAGCGTTCATCTGAGATGTCACGCTGTGGCAGCCCCGTACGGGACAAGCCGAAAGAAACTTTTATCTTGGAAAATTCATGTTGGGTCACTCGTATCTTAAGGCAACACTGTGTAGCATATGCACTGCTGAATAGTACCCAGTGAATCTATCTAATTTCAGGGGAAAACATTGTAGAAGAGTTATTTTATATTTTTTCAAAATTTTCAGTTAGATGAAAAGAAATCATCTTAATTTCCATTGGCAGATTTTTTTTTCACTTGCAACAAAATATCCATCCATTATCTGAGCAGCTTATCCTCATGAGCGTTGCAGGAGTGCTGGAGCCTATCCCAGGTATCAACAGGTAGTAGGTAGTGTACACCTGAACTGGTTGCCAGCCAATCACATGGCATATGGAGACAGACAACAGTCGCACTCACAATCACACCTAGGGGCAATTCAGAGTGTCCAATTAATGTTGGATGTTTTTGGGATGTGGGAAGAAACTGGAGGTCCCAGAGAAAACCTACCTACGCATAGTGAGAGCATGCAAACTCTACACAGGCGGGGCGGGGATTTGAACCCCAGTCCTAAGAACTGTGAGGCCAACATTTTAACGATTCACTCCTAAAACAAGACATTTTATATCTAAAATGGATTTTTTAAAATCTGCCAAAGGGATTAGTATGAAATGACTCTTAAAATAATATCTTGTATTTTAAAACGAGTCTTTTTGTCCAGCTGAAAAATGTAAAAGAAAAAAAGTAAAAACTTGAAATTAGTCCAGTCAGATGTTTTTTCACATGAGATGAGATAAATTCACAAGGTAATATACAGCATGTTTTCATGACAAAATAAAGTTCAATGTTTACATTCCTTTTGTAGGTAACAATAGAAGTACCCAGATATTAAAAAGTAATGTCTCTCTATTAAAAAAAAAAAAAAAAAGTATTGCTGCCAGGTCTGAATGAGTCCAGACAGCTCCATAGTACCATGCAGTAAATGGAAACTGTTTCCTCTGGGGATTAATCCTAAAATATCAGCCACTCGCCGTGAAGACAGAGATCAAGTAGGAGGGTCAGGAGGGGAGAGCGATGGAGCAATGGAGGGGGAAATTAGAGAGACACTGGGAACGACGAGGGCGGGGGGTTATTTAGGGAGAGAATTTGGAGATTAGCCAACAGCTACAACGGACTCATGTTCTCTGGGTTGTTTGATAGCCTCCACCGCATGTGTGTGTTTTAGTGGTTGTATGGTAGTCAACTAAAACATGTATAAACATTGGCGTCCATAAACGTCTCGTATCCTTTCTTGTTCTTTTCTCCTCAAGCTGTAAAAGTGAGCAAAAAAAAAAAAAAAAAGCGGAGCGATTGGCCGAGCTCCACTGCTTGTGTATGCAGTGGACCTGACAAGACCACACGACTGACATCAAGACTAAAAATACACAGACGGACGGCTCCACCGGCTCATAGTGGAAACCATGAGAGCATCGCATTGTTCCGCCATCCTCCTCAAACGCTTTCCATACACTGGCCAGTAGTAGTACATGTTCATTGCGTGTCCGCAAAAGTGCGTTGTGTGTGTGTACCTCCTGTTTCTCCACCACCAGCCACGCAACCTGCAGCCCCTCAAAGCCCTTGAAAGGTACTTCCCGAGTCAGCATCTCCCACAGCACCTGGCCACAGTGCACACAACGTGCAACCCTTCTATTAGGAGTTAGAGACGGACCTCGGTCACCCAAAAGGATTTCCATGTGTTACCCAAACAATACTCAACGGACTAACTAAAGATGTTGTCCGTGGCTATTTTGACGCATGTGTGGACAAAGTCGTGCAAAAATACTCATCATCATAAATGAAAAAAAGTGCATCAGACACTGTATGCACGTATCTCACCACGCCGTAGGAGTAGGTGTCACAGGTCTCGGAAACCGGCAGGCTCTGAATGACCTCGGGGGCCATCCAAGGGAAGGTGCCCACCACGGTCATGTGGGTGGTGTGGGACAAGAACTTTGAGGCACCAAAGTCACAAATCTACAATGCCGGTGCAAATAAAAAAAATTAACGTTATCTCACAACAAGTAGGAACAGGTTCAACATGTCAGTAAGATTTCTTAACATTCACCTTAAGCACTTTCTCTGCTGTCATGACCACTGGAAGGAAAGAACAACATTATGAAACAATAAAGAAACTAAATAAATAACTGCCTACCTACGTACCTGTGCATACATACATACATACATACATACATAAAAGAGGTTGAAGAAATAAAAGCGCAAGCGCTGCATTACCGTTCCGTGACTTGAGGTCCCTGTGGATGACTTTGATGGGGGCCTCCGCATGGAGGTAGTGCATCCCTAATGGAGGAGAATAACAATCGAAAGCAGCATCAAGAAAAAATGTTCAGCGTTGCACTTTTATACGAGTTAAAGGGTTTGAGGGTGAACACAGCAACATTTCCATTTTAAAACTACTAAATTGTGAGGCATTTTGCTTGTTCGTGCTCTTAATGCTAATGCTAATGCTAAGTAAAATGAAGTTCAATCTCAAGCCATAAAAATGTTGCTTGCAAATGAGTTTGGTTCCACTGAAAAATATCAACGTTATCATAACGCAATTATAATTTGACCGTGAGACTTTGGTTGTTGCAGCATAACAGTGTGTACATATAAATTATCCCCCATGATTTCAACTTTCTATTGAGAGTAGCAGGTTGAATACAAATTCATTGGAATTGGGGAGCAGGACTCAAAAGTGGATCATGGAACCATTTTGGTCGGCTGCATACACCAAGTAAAAAATTACCGTAGTTTCCGGTCTATAAGCCGTGACTTTTTTCACACACTTTCAACCGTGCGGTTTATGTAGTAATGCGGCTAATTTGTGCATTTTTTTCTCACGGCCGCAAGGGGGCACTTGAGCGGAAAAGATGAGAGTGAGACTGGTGGAATATATGTGCTGAGGAAGTGACTTTTACCGGTCCGGCCCTGTTAGCGTGCACTAGCATGTTACAGCCGTATCTCAGTGGTTTTTACCAGTATGTTTTTTTTTTACCGTCCTGTTAGAGCGGCACTTGCGTTAAATTCTCTGTGTAATGTCTTTCTTGTGTTTCAATGTGGGTTTCAATGTGGGCACTTGCAGCTTTTACACAGCTGCGGCCTATGTATGTACCAAATGGTATTTCCTTTACAAATGTACTGGGTGAGGCTTATAACCAGGTGCACTCTGTATGCTGGGAATTATGATATATTGATCATCCTTGAATTCTGATATTATTTTCGGTGCAGTACAGAGGCATAAATGCAAATTGATTCTTTTTTAATGGGACCACAAACAATATGATGCAACTCTCAAAGAAGGCGCAGATGGCCATGGCTACTAACTCTAATCTAATAATATAAATTGATTGAGATATGAAATTATAAATAAAGTTAAGTATTATTGTGTAATATATACACTATTAATACTGTATTGGTACAGCTCAATGTTGCTTCGTACCAAGAAGCGAAATTTTTATTGTGAAAGCTATCGTATATTTTGGCGACAGACACTCTCTACGATTTGCTTTTTAGCCGCAAGTGCAAATTCTGAATGCTGGCTCCGTTTGTGAGATTAGAACAATGAGCAATGAAACGTTTCATAGTGTCACATGCGTTGAGTCAGGTACCCTTGGCCATCTGTATGGCCCACGTCATGATCTGCTCCATGTCCATCTCCTCGCTCTGCTCACTGGACAAGTACTCATACAGAGACCCTCCACTGGCATATTCTGTGCACAGAACACACACCTTCATTGTAGCATTTCTTTACATGGACCCAAAGCGGAACCTAATGACAATAATGAACCTCTCCATTCACCTCCCACAACGTCACGTCAGATCTAACTGCTTTAGGTAACAGTGGCTCTAACTTGATGTTGACTAATGCAACAGCTCTGGGCAACGCAACACTTATTATTATTACAACATGATGGTATCAGTTTCAAATGTCCTGCCAGGAAAAGCAGCAAGAACACAAGAGGCAAAAACGTACACGTAGTAGTAGACATTTATCACCGTGAGTGGTAACCTGACTTGATTCTTTTCATAGGAGGCAACACTTAGTTCTGTGTGTAAATTTAAACGGTCGAAGATCTCTTAACTGATTTAGGAATACTGTTTGTCACAAAACCCACGATGGATGGAAATCCAACTTTTACAGGTCATTAACACAGCTCATAGAAATTGACACTCTAGATTTGGCCGACCCCAGTTTTTTTCAGGATGAACCAGTCATGACAAAAAAATTGCAGAGATACAGAGAGGTGGGTAGTAAAGTATTTACTTCATTACATTTAACCAAGTAGCACTTCGCAGAAATTATACTTTTCAGAGTAGTTTCAATGCAGCTTACTTTTGACTTTTACTTGAGCATTTGTGTTTCTAAGAGATGGTACTTTATCGCCAATACAATTATGTACATGCCACTCACGACTTTTATTTATCGATTATTACTTGTTTATCCACAAGTTCGTGCGTGACCTTTTTGTTCCGACTACAACTTCGACATTTGCATTGGGTGCTTTTTGCTCCACCCCATCATAAGTGCTCTTCACCAATGCAATCAAAAGGCACAAGACAGTCACATGAGAGTATCTTCCATCCATCCATTTTCTTTGTCACTTATCCTCACGAGGATCACGGGGAGTGCTGGAGCCTATCCCAGCTGTCATTGGGCAGGAGGCGGGGTACACCCTGAACTGGTTGCCAGCCAATCGTAGGGCACGTGGAGAAAAACAGCGGCACTCACAATCACACCTAGGGGCAATTTAGAGTGTCCAATTAATGTTGCATGTTTTTTGACATGGGGAGGAAACCGGAGTGCCCGGAGGAAACCAACGCAGACACAGGGGAGAACATGCAACTCCACAAAGGCGGGGTAGGGATTGAACCCGGGTCCACAGAACTGTGAGGCCAACGCTTTACAAGCTGATCCACTGTGCCGCCTGCTTGTATCTTTGAAAAAAAAAAAAAAAAGAAAAAAATGGCAACACATTGCAGATGTTTTTGATTTGTCTCGGCTGTGTGAATACAGCAACATTAGTCTCAATTTTATGGTCACAAGTAACTGTAAAACCTGCATCTTTAGACGCATGTGCTAATCTCTCTCTCGCTAAGTACAACATGCCTCTTTTCTACTAATCACAGTGCATCCGAATAATTTCTCGTGAAATTATAGTGTTAGTGTTCCTATGAGGACATTTTCATAGAAGATAGCGAATGACAGTATAAACACGTGCACACACACATCCACACACAGCCTCAGTCAGACCTGTGACGATGCCATAGTTGGGAGATTCCAGCACAGCTCCATAAAACTGAATGATGTTCTTATGACTCAGGACACTGAGAATCTCAGCCTGCAAGAGAAGACGAGCCAAGAGAGGGAAGGGACATTAATAACTTCCTCCTCTCCCGTGACTGCAGCAAAGAAACTTCATCTTTAAGACAATAAAGTGGCAATTATTCAGGGTGCCCCTCTCTAGTGTACAAGTTAGAGGTTCAATCTTGAGATTGCCAATCCATGTGCCTTGAGAACTCTACAATAATCAAAATTCACTTCATTTGTCAGAAAAGTATGTAAAATAATGAATCTTTGTTCATCTATTCATAAAGTGATGTAGACTGACTGAGAGAAAAAAAATGCTGTCCTTTTAGATCGTCCTTTTAGATCGTAGAAAGCAGATTATTACCAGGTGTATCCATTTTTTGCTGCATTTTAGTTTGTTGGCGTGCCATGAGATTTTTCAAATATAAAATATGTGCTTGTTCTTAGTAAAGGTTGAAAATCAAAGATGGACGTAAACTTTGTTCCTCTGCAATATCAATGCCAGCGTCAATGCCAAATTCACAAACGCTACAGATTAAGAGTCAATGACAGAATAAAGTGAATTTGAGACTGCACCCCTCCCTCCCCAAAAAGTTACATTTCCATTGAACTAATGTTACTATTTAATGAGCACACGGCGGACCTTCACTCATCACATACTGACTGTGTACTGTTTGACAAATAGAATTTCTGGGAGATGTTAATATCAATTGATATTTCGCTACGACAGAGTGGATTACAATTGTGACAACTATCTGTAACTACCCAGTACAAACATATAATATGATGGAAATTACAAAAAAAAAAGTTTAAATATACGTTGTGTAACTCCATTGTTTTTGCCTCCATTTTAGGAGGTCAAGATGCTGGTTACTGAACTGATCAGAGAGCTTTTTAATTCAATGACTGGGTGGGCAGCAATTTCAGGGATAATCCAAATGATTATGAAAAAATATACTTGACCAAATTGTGAGGCATATACCAAGATGTGAGGTTTGTGCCGTTAAGACAAAGAGGAATTTCTGCAAACGATGGGTTTTCCCATCTCCAGTTTGTATTGGTGGCTCAAAAACGTTGAGGAAAAACTGCCTTAACCTCCAGGCAACCCAACAACTACTCATCCATCCTGCTAAATTGCACGAAAAAAATGCATCTAACGTCTGCACATTTGTCATTAAATACTGTACTCTTTTTTTTTTCTCCGTCTCACAGTTCCCGCATTTTGACCCCACCTTTTTCCTCTCCGCAGTGATTGAAAACTTTGAAGAAATAGGACATCAGTGTGCAAAACCTATCGCCCGTTTACACTGAGTCGCGGGAATGCGTGTGAAGAATTCCTTCCATTAGTCTGCAGTGAGGGATGACTTCAATGCACACGATTTTCCATATCTGCCCACCCAGTCTGCCTCTGTTCGTGCGCAGGGTGAGAAAGAAATGTCACTGAATCAGGCTGTGCGAACTCTATGTTTTATCTCCATCATCTGACATTGTTTTCTGGTGGTGCCACAACAATACCAACAAGCGCCTTCACCCGCAGGTCAGCCAACTTCCTGACACGGAGGTTAACAACCTCTGTACTATTTCGATATTAATAGCGCCACTGGAAATTGTGTGACGCCCAAGTCTGACGTCAGCACGTCCCAAATGACCGCACGTTTTACCCAAATGTACAATAGGAGGAACCTGCCATAAATCATTTCTTCATCCATAAAGTGTCGAGAGGGCGGGGGACACACAGAGTTATGTTTTAGATAAACATCGCTGACAACACGAGACTGGTGAAAGGGGGGTTGGGGAGGTTGGGGGGGACTCTGGGAATCTGCGAACAGATTTGTGCTCCGCTTTAGCCCTCACAGGAAGTTTTGGGATTATTTGACAGTTTAAATTCTCACAAAGTTCGCTATGATCACCAAGAACTTTTGAAAATGTGTGTCCTACCTCTTTGTCAATCTTGAGAAGCTTCTTCACTGCCACTTCTTTGTCTTGGGATATCCAGAGGGCCCTGTAAACGCTCCCGAAGCTGCCTCCTCCACAGTTCTCATAGTAGAGCAGGTCCTCATGCTTTATCTGCACAAACGACGAGCCGGGGGACGACATGGCATACTGGCTCTCACACACAGACGCACGCACGCGCACACACTTTCCCCCAAAGTGTGCACGCTCGACCCGCACCGTGACCTTTGGGCGCAGAAGATGAGGACCGAGGATGAGCGCGGAGGTTGTTAGTCAGGAAGTCACCAGTGGCGATAGTCACTGAGAAGAGACGAGAAAGTGCTGGAAAGAGCAAGAGGGCTGGTGGTGGGGGGGGGGGGGGGGGGGTTACAGTCTGCAGGAGGCATGGCCCACCGGTTTAGCGCAAGGTGTTACATTGCCTAGTAGTGGAGAGCAGTGGAAGTACAACCCTGATCACGCATACTAAATGCACTTGGCGTTTGTTGTGGAATGGCAGCAATTTTGAGGCGGAAGTGTCAAAAAGAAACAAAAACAATAAGGGTGGAGTAGCAAACAATTGTGCTCAAGTAAAAGTACTGTACTGTACTTGAGAATAATATGGGCAAAAGTCCATAAAACCATTATCAGTTCAGTGATAAAAACATCTCAGGTATTGAATAGCGATTGAGTAAATGATTTATTTTCAAATAGTGCATAAACAGACACAAATCTAAAATGGGGGGAATTGAATATTGCACAATAATATCACTTTAAAACAACATAGTGTATAAATATAAAGAGGGAGAGAGAGAGTAAGAGCGAGGCTGTATATACAGTATAATATTAAAAATAGTAATAGTCTTGATGCGTTCTCATCTGTAGGCTGACAATGTATTACTTTATTTCCAATTAACTCTGACAGGTGGACCCCCCCCCACACACACACACATTTGTCAGTATTATCACTTTCATACACAAAATCAATTTGCGTTCTGCCAACTTATGTATTTATCTTCTGTGCTGTGCATACTGCACATTGCCGACTGCGTTTCTCACTGTGTCTTTTGAATGCGTACAACGGGTGGAATTGGGTTAGAAGAACGGCATAAAATGGGTTAGAAGAACGGCATTTTATGCAAATGGGTTAGAAGAACGGCATTTTATGCGGGTACTTGTAGGCTGAAATTGCTAGATTTTAAGCAGACACAGACGTCAGTGCACGACACAGCTTTTTTGTTACCGAAATAAATGTAACAAAGTAAACTTACATATAAAAATTAAGGTTAATAAATGTACCTTCTTACTAGGCACCTCTGGCAACATGCAATGTATTTTTTTTTTTAAACAAGAATCTGTACTTCTTTGCAAAGTACAGTGTGAGTACGTTTGGCCCCTCTGTGTCTCAGTTACGGTTTGCTGCGTGCGCTCTGCTGCAGATTCGCTGTTCAAATATGGTCAGTGGCATCCAGGGCATTCCTTCTTCCTGGATGAGTGTGGCTATATAAAGCTCTCTCTACACTACGTGAATACACACTCAACCACACACACAAACATACTCCCAGACCGTAACGTGACAGAGAGTAAATCAGTTGGCAACAAGCACGGCGAGGACAAATACTTCACGCTAAGTCACAAAGTGTGCACATCCGCAGAGCAGACATGTGCTCCTCATCCTCACAGGAATGACTTTGTGACATCAGCGGGCAGGAAAGCCATTCGATATCAGTGAGCTGGGGGGGACAGGTGAGAGCGGGCGTGCAGACTTCTCAGAGGTAAACGGTAATCCGGCACAAGGGGGAAGCCTCTCGTTCTCAAAAATTAAACAGAAACATTCTCAGAGGCTTCAGAGGAGGAGAAATGGAATTAATTTTGGCAAATATATACAATATACGCACACTGTAGCAAATCTAACAGGAGTCTTAATCTAAAGACCACCCTCTTTAATGTGTACTGTAATTAATGTGTCATATCTATTTGATGACATAGTGAAATGTTCTATTTATAGGACATACGGGGAAAAACAGATTGGGTCTACTGGAAGATAAGTCCCACAGTATATGATTACATTTGAGTCATATTCAGATGATTCACACCAAAGAAAGTGGAGGGGTGTGTGTGTGGGTGGGGGAGGTGAAAGTCATAAAACTCTAAATTGACTTGTATATCAAATCTAAGAAAGTAAGGCATAAATTAGTAAATATGTTTTGTATTCGGTCTGTAATTAGCAATGGTGTAGAACTTCATGGCATTGTACTGAAACATTTTTCTAATATTTAGGGCATCATAAAAATTAAGTATTGTTTTTTGTAAAGTCAGAAATACTGATACAATTCTTGTGTTACATCTAATTTGTACACATAAACTGTAAGAAATCACGTCACTAAGTCACAGCGTCTCTTAAATGAAGTGGGGTTTTTTTTTTATTTCTTAACATGTACAGCACAGATAGCAGCTGCTCATGACGGACGCAAGCCACGAGGCAGTTCTTGATACACACCAGCACATTTAAAGCTCCTGAGATCAAATGAAAATGAATGACGCATGTCAATATCGCACCCATAATTTACACCCACAGAAGAACTAACACAGCTGGACAGAGCAGACCCACAAAAGTTGGCGAGATTTATCCTGAAATTCTCAGATCCTTTTTAAGTTTACACAGCCAAACATATAACTGATCTCAGAACAGATCCTAACAACAAGCAGATCCTATCAGGAGTTTTACTCCAAGGCAAAAATGAAAAAGTCGTATGACCGTGACAAATTTTGTCACTCTTTGAACACCACTAGGGCTTTAATTAATACTTGGTAAGGTTGTTGTGAGGCGTGTTCACCAGACTCATCGAAAAGACAAAAATCCACGAGATCATTTGCTGTGATTCGCATTGGATCAAGATGTAATTTGGTGTGTGTAGTTGTGTCTCATAAATGGGACCTTGAACTGGAATGTAGTGTTGCCCCACATCATCATCATTCACTCAATACCCCTGTTGATATTTAAGTGATCATTTTTTCCCCATGTTTTTTTACAGTCAAGGGTGATGACCCAGGGTACTAGTTTAACTTGTTCTGTGACCACGCTTGTATCTCAAATCGCTTTTCCCAATTGAAATGAATACTGTAGATATGGCATTCATTTTGTCCAGCCACACGTTGTGCTCAATTTAATATACCCATCGTGGGCACCAGGGAGCAGTGTAACACAGACATCCACCAATGAGAGTTTCAGTTACGTAGTAAAACAAGTCATTTGCTATTTGTATATTTTTGTGAGTACTGTTGTGGTGATGTATATGTGTTGATGCATTATTTGCGTTTCTATATTTTTGGTTGAAGGGTCACAACTACCACAACGTTAATGTTAGTTTCATTGGGCTGTCCATGGTTGGCGTTTTGCATTTGTGTGTTGGCATTAAGCTAGTGGACCACTGAAGTTTGTAGTTTGATTAAGTACACAACTTGTAATTCTTTTTTTTTTTGTGTTAAAGTTCAACTGGTAACTGGAAAAAATAATGGTTCCTTATTGTGAAGTTTGCTGCCACCGTCTATTGGTTACAAGAGAAAAAAAATAATTCGACATAGCGATGGGTCTTATCCCGAAAAAACTTGCTAGATGAGTCACTTGGATGTCGAAGTATGGCTGTAAAGTTAAGTGAATTTACAGTTACTTTGCCAAGTACCGCGTAGTGCTGCAATTTGAACTCTACTGGAAGAGAAGGTCCCCAAGCTAGCACAGGCAATACTCGTCGTTCTCACAGAGCAGACAGAAAATTCCTATCAGTATCGTATTCTCCGTGGCAAAAAAAAAAAAAGATAATTGAGTGAGGGTTTATCCAGCCATCCATTTTCTTATCAGTACTTATCCTCACTGGGGTTGCGGGCATCCTGGAGCGTATCCCATCTTACTTGTGGGCGAGAGGCGGTGAACAACCTGAACCTGTCGGCAGTCAATCATGAGGGTGTATAGTTACTGTAAATCTATGCTATTTTTCATTGTTTATTGTGTTTCGCATTATGTGTTAGCATTAAGCTAGCAGACTTAGTTAGAGTCTCTTTTACTTTATGTTTAAATTTCACAGTGACAAGAGTGACAAAATCCCTGAAAGAGGGGCAGTTCAGACATTAAGGAATACTTTGAAACTTATGATTGAATCCGTTGAAGTGTATTTGAATAAATTAAAATATGTTTTAATTGAATGGAAGGGATAAAACTGTTCGGTACCTCTCTAGCGCGATAAACGGGAGTTTGCTATATTTAGGATGGAGGTATTGAAGTATAGATTGCACAACAGTTTGGAGCATTTGGAGACGGACAGAGCTTGTTAGGTAACGCGACACTGCAGGACACTCTGATAGAAATCCACTGTATAGAACACCAAGCCTATGAAGTTCAGTCATGCAGGTTATTGATTGGTTCTTTACATGACAGTTCTATCTAAATGGTCCCAAAACAGTAACAACTATTACAGTATTAAGCCTCGTTCTCGGGGCTAAGACACAGCGATAGGAAGAGGCCTTCATTGGCACAGTATTTGTCCTTCGAGTTTTCAAAGTCAATGTTGTGTTTTGCTACTTCACGCTCAGCTTTGTGTGCAGTCACAAGGAAGGCGACGCGGTGAAAGATTTGAATCTCATGTCCGCCGAGGCTCCAGCCTGTACGAGAGCTGCGTCAGCGCCCTCTGGTTGTCGATCACGCAGAGCTTCCTGACGTAACCTCTGACCTCTGCTTGATTCTTGTTGGGCTGGCAGATGTCGGGATCTAACACAGAAATCGGCACCCATAGTTATTTGTTGTATGGAACCTGCTCGTAAAATGGCAAAAATAATAATCGGATGACTTACTGAAAGGCTGGCTTCTACAGTGCCTCACTTGTCGAATTGTGTTTGCTATAATACGCTGAAAAAGAGAGAATATATCAAAATATTATGTGAGTTTTACACCACTGATTAGATCAATTTTGCTTTCCCTAAATACACTACTCACAAATAGTTAACAAAATACAGTGGTAACTTGATACACTAGTCACCAGAAAAACTTTTAGGACATGAGCTGTCATTCCGGAGATTTTTTGTTTTTTCTTGCCCAATGTCCTAACCATTTAGAAACAATTTCTGCCATGAAATAAGCAATTGTTAAAACCTCCCCTGTCTTGACAGCTAATTCGTGGAAGGAAGTAACCGATGAAAGGGTGCCACCCCCATCCCCCACCCCCCTGCATTTGGCACGACCTATCCATCTATTTTCTACACTTTTTATCCTCACTGGGGTGGCGGCTATGGTGGAGCCTATCCCAGTTAACTGTGAGAGAGTGGCGGGGTACACGCTGAACTGGTCACGAGCCAATAGCTGGGCAGGTCTGGCACTATATCATCCATCCATCCATCCATTCATCCATCCATCTTCTTCGCCGCTTATCCTCACAAGGGTCACGGGAGTACTGGAGCCTATCCCAGTTGTCAATGGGCAGGAGGCAGATTACACCCTGAACTGGTTACCAGCCAATTCTTGCGTTGCAATCACATGATAATCGCTGCCATTTCTACAGACAACCTAGGCGTTGGAGACGACATCACCATGGCAACGTCCACAGACCCATAAGTAAGCGGCGAGCAGCGGATGTTTTCTGCCAACTATAATTCACTCGATGATGTCGCCAAAGCTAGATATGTACAGAAGCTCAAACAATGTGAAGATATCGATCCGTATACTCTCCACAACGACATACTTTCAAAGGATCTGTAAGACTTCCCTGAAGTAGAATATCCGGACACTAGAAATACACATGCTTACGGCCTACAAAATGATCAGAACAGACTTTCAAATAATCATTTCCCTTGTGTACTTGAGCTTCGTTCAGATCTGTCCGTCGTATAATTGCAAGCCACTTTTGTTGCCGTTTTTTTTCAATAACTCCATTATCTCCAGTATCTTCTCCTTCATGCAATCTAATATTTGGAACACGGAAAAATCGCTTCCCAATGTGTCCGTGATTTCCACAGCCATAGACGCAACAAAAATCTGGCACGATGATGATGGACAGCTGACAGCTTATATGCAACAATGGCGGTCAAGTACCCGGATGAACAAGCGTGACGTCACGTGCAACCCAGCCATAGCAGGGCAGGTCTGGCACTAAACCAATGAAGTTTTATTGAATTGAATGTTTCTGGACTTTTTCCACAACTTGCTGTTCTCTAACAAGAAGCTGAATATCTGTACCCTTAACTTTTCCTAACTACAAGATACGGTATGTCAATAAGCACTTTGTCTTACCATTTTCTCAAAATTGACCATGCTGTCAATAAATGTCTTGTTGCCTTCATGCGTAAATGTCATATCTGTCATGGAATTGAACATAATGAGTGTCACAAATTCAAACCAATGACTAATGTGCGTTCCAAGAATGTTACCTTTGAGTAGGAGGGGCATAAAAGGGATTATTGGCGGCTCGAGCTTGGTAACAGTCAATCGGTAGGATCGATGGTTTCTGGAAGGGTCCTGTGCATAAAACAGTAACGTCAAAGGCTAACATTAGCCTGTATATTCTCATGTACCAGTACTCACTTGCAGCTTTCAACTCACCATCATGCTCTCAAACTCAGCATAGAACTTCTTAAACTTGGTCGGCAGCTTCTGTTAAAGGACAACATAATAACTGAACAGTGGTTTTGTGGTCCCCATTGTCAATTCAATTTGTGAATTGATGTTTACCTCCCATGTCTGACTCAGTCGGCTGACAGCAGGGTTGCTCATACCCATTATGATAGCAAAGAATGAATTCAGGTTCTTGAATTCCCGACAACTGATCAAACAGAAATCCTCAATTAATTAAAAAAGAAGTCTTTAACTATTATTATTTCTTTCACATGTCATATTAAGAAGGTCGTCCCACTCACTGTGCAGCTATCTTAATGAACTTCTTAAGGAGCTGCACCCTCTTACTGAGCTGCGCACAGAGGCACACCTCAGTGACCACCCACAGCTGAACCTGGTTGAACCTTCGCAGGAAGAGGTCCAGGTTGGCTGTGGTTCTTCTGAAGCTCTGCCGGCCGAACGTGTGATAGAGCAGTTCGTGCTGCGGGTTGTGTGGACATGGTGTGACAAAATGTTGGAGGAGCAATAAAACAGAGTTAGCCCTGTAACCTATATTAATAAACTGTAAATAACCAACACATTTTGCAAAAATATGTTACTATTTCAAAATCATATTACATTTCCCCCAAAAAAATTATTTTTGAAAAATACACATCAAAAACGTGTGGTGTCCATGCGCACTCGGTGAAGACTCTCCATATCAACCCAGGCTAAACTTATAGCTCCTTGCCAACATACAAAGGTTTTGTCTATGTTTATGTTTACTTTGCTTTACTACTTTCCGATTGGGACAACGCTCGTGCCATCTTGTGGAAAAGTCGGACATTTCAGAAAGAAAGCAAAATGCGGGAATAGTGTAAGGGATTATTGTCTATTTATTTGAATCTGCGTCAAGTGTTACCTCGTGCACACAGCTGAAGAGCTCCCAATCAAACATCGTCATTTGATAGGCGAGATCCTTCGAACTCATCAGCTCAAATGTGGACATAGAGCCTGCAGAAGGTCCCTCCTGGTCTGTGAGAGGAGTCTGAGACACAGATCGCACCGTTGTCAAAAATCCATCCATCCATGCATTCATCCGTGTTAATTACCGCTTATCCTCATTAAGGTAGCGGGAGTGCTGAAGCCAATCCCAGCTGACTTTTAGTGCAAACTAGAGTACACCCAGAATTAAAAAACTAAATACATTGTGCAGGTGAGTACCCAATGTTCTGGTCTTTGAGTTAATGTGTCCACACAGCACAAACAGAGAGCCGTTACTTACCAGACTACTGAGTTGCTCTCGTGAGCAAGCAAATAACCGCCCGTTGATGCTCAGAGAGGAAAACACGGACACGTCATTCGGTTTCAGAATTTGTTTCTCTGTAACACAAATCGGCAGTCCATCAGGATATCATATCACTTAAACGTGGTTGTGTCTCGGTCTTTCCTCGTACCGCCGGCAGAGCTGAGGTGAACCAGCACGAGCTCGTCAGTGGAACCAAGTTTGTCGGCCACGGCGCATATCAGTTCTCTGCCCGTCGCTGCCACAGCAACTCGAATCGTGGTGTATGTGTGATCACTGCAGTGCACCTTCAGAAGGACTAAAAAAAAAACACAAAATTAGAATGATCTTCGTATGTACTCACTCACTCGCTATTAGCTACACTTGCACAATCTAATGGGAGGAACAATGTTGAAACAATTTTACAAAAGTAAGGTTTTGTTGCTATCTTGTGGAATCTTGGGTTCAAGAAATTATTGTGAAGGTAGTTGAGGACTTTGATTTAGACTATGGTCTTCTTCCGCTTTCAGCTTGTCCCGTTAGGGGTCACCACAGCGGGTCATCTTAGATGAACGCATATTAGTTTGGGACAGTTTACTGACGCAACACCCTCTGCATTTAGCCGGAGAGAGAAGTTTTCAGCGCCTTGTATTCCCAGGTGGTCTCCCATCCAAGTACTAACCAGGTCCAAACCCACTTAGCTTCCAAGATCTGATGAGATCGGGCATTCTCAAGGTAGCATGACCGTAAGCCCTATGATTTAGAGTAACGTATTTGTTGCAATTTTGTGGCATCTTGGTATCAAGGAACCATGATGAGTTGAGTTAAGGAATTTCATTTACATTGTGGTATCTGAAGTAACTATAAAGCTTCTTGGGGGAAGCGTCCGTTCCTAGCGGATTTTGCCGCTGTAAATATCAGGCGTTCAATGTAGCTAGTTTCTCTGCAGTGTCATGAACCAATTGTGCATTAGCGGACCCAAATGCAGGACTCCAAGACGAGCACATGATGTTCAGTGGGTTTTAGTATAAACGAAAGTTGTGCACGAAAACACAGTCCAAGAAGGCAGGATCCAAAACACAAGAAACAATGTCAACAACTAAAGAGCATAACCAAAAGCATGACTGGGCTGTGACCGGCGACAGGTGTCAGAGATGAAAACGTTCGGCGCCGCAGCTAGGCCACGCCCCTCTTAGCTATGGTCCAGCCTTGCTCATGACACTGCAGAACTGTGATGCACAACTTTGGGCGCTGTATTTAACATAACAACAGTGTGACAGAAAATGGGTGTGATTTGTAGAAGCAGCTTTTATCAATGTGCAGGTATACATAGCAATACAGAAAACACAACACACAACAAATAAGGAAGCTACTTGGACATGTAGAAACCTTCATTTTTTTTTTTTAAAGAGACACAGCATCAACACTATAGTTTCATGACAATAGGGGCAATAGTCACATCTCACAGTAACTTACTGTCATCGTGATTTCTAATGGGTTGTTTCTTCTGCAGTCTCTCCTCCCCATTGCTGAACTGCCGTATTAAAGTCTTCTGTAGGATTGAAAGACACAGTCAGCATCAGCACCGCATTGATTGCGCCTACACCAAAATGTCAAATATAGACTTGCCTTTTTTGTGGTCTTGGCTTCCTCCGAGCTAGAAAAAAGGGTTGTAACGCAGTGTTAACAGAATGACTCAGAGCTATGGAATACAACATAAAGCATGCATGGTCCATTTGAGATGCATGAGTTAAAACGTACTGCAGCTTGACAACTTTCTCCAGGTCAGGAACCAGGTCTTTCAACGCTCTGAGCATCCGTGAGTCATTTGATACACTTCCAAACAATTCCTACAAAGAAGAACATAAGGAAAAAGTCAAGCATTATTTTGACGATATGTACCAATTCAAACACAATCTCGATGTGTTGATATGATTTAGTAAGCATGCGGATGCTACCTCAAGGAACGAAATTGCAGCAGGCTCCTCCTGTAGGAGGAATGTGTGTGTGCTCGCCCAGCGCAGGGCCAGAATGAGAGCCCTCCTCTTATAGTTGAGCGCATGCTCCAACCGCTCCTGTTCTGAGCCGGGCGGGGAGGCCGCATGGTAGGTGCACACCAGGTTAAAGATAAATGAAGACATATAGGGAGGTACTAAAACTATTTTTTCCAGACTGAGTATAAGTACTTAAAAATGAGCATTCGCCAATACTGAGTGCCGAAACGTAATCATGCTGTTACATTTACCAAGTATGTAGAAAATTTTGTCTTTTAAACATTTTTTTTTAAGAATGGCATGTCGGTTTCAGTCAAACATAACACTTTTCAGAGTTAGCAATCTGTCATTACTGTTACTTTCATCTGCGTGTTTTTCTTAGTCTTGTCACATATTTAAAATGTAACCTGTCAGGTGGCGCGGTGGATCAGTTGGAAAGCGTTGGCCTCACAGTTCTGAGGACCCAGGTTCAATCGCAGCCCTCCCTGTGTGGAATTTGCATGTTCTCCCCGTGCCTGCATGGGTTTCCTCTAGGCACTCCAGCTTCCTCCTCCTTCCCAAAAACATGCAACATTAATTGGACACTCTGAATTGCCCCTAGGTGTGATTGTGAGTGCAGCTGTTTGTCTCGATGTGCACTGCAATTGGCTGACAACCAATTCAGGGTGTACCCCGCCTCCTGCCCGTTGACAGCTGAGACAGGCTCCCATACTCCCCGTGATGCTTGTGAGGATAGGCGGCAAAGAAAATGGATGGATGTGGCCTGTCACACAAGGTATTTCAGTTACCGTGTGTAGTGTCTCAGTCTGAACACTAGGGGAACAATATGTAAAAGGAAGATAAAGATAAAGGAACAGAGAAGAAATAAAAGCAGGAAAATCATCCATCTGCCCATCATCTGAGGCACTTATCCTCACAAGAGTTGCGTGAGTGCTGGAGTCTGCCGGATTTATACGTGTACAGTCCGAGATATACATTTAAAATTGGTGGCAGTGCCGTGTGCCTGTTTTAAACAATCAAATGTGAGGTTTTCAAGACAAAAGCCAGAAAAGCGAAAGCCAAAAAGGATATTGTGCCATGAGCAGAGGGCACAACTGGCTGTTGGGCATGAAGACACAGTGCATGAGGACAAAGTCGTCCACTGCTGGGTCTGAGAGAAGAAATGCAAGTCAAAAGAAGAAAAAGAATTAGAGTGCATTCAAAAAAAAAAAATCCATAGATTCACAATTGTCAGTCCATTTGTTTGTTTTGTTCGGCAACCTGGTTCACTGTGATGTATGTCCATCCGCATGCTCTCCAAAAAGTGCTCAAGAATTTTCTCTGGAGTTCCTGAGATCACAGTATATCTGGAATAATAGGATGAGATGAGGAAATCTATTTTTTTAGGAAGGGGGAAGGGTTATGAGTCGATTTTTTTTTTTTTTTTTTGTGTGTGTATGTGTAATTTAAACATGTGTACTTGATGCTTCCAAGGCTGGAGGTTCGAGGACTCTTCTCTAAGACCAGCACAGCTTGCTCGTGCTCTTTCAAACGCACTGTGTTGGCCTCCACATCCTGCAAATAAATTAAAGCGTAATTAGGTATCCGTATTCAAAACGTACTACAATGTATATGCCAGAAGAGGGAGACAAGCATCATTTGCCCACATGATCAGAGTCACGTGATGTTTCAGTTGCAGACAATTGAGGTCATGGAAGGAGGTTGCACGTAAGCGCTCTGGTGACCTTGAGCAAGAAACAGAAACCCGAGCTGTGACCCCAGCCCAGGCCAATTGCACCCACTCAACTCTACTGTGACTCATTTCCAAAGAATACTCCATATGTGGATTTCTTTGGGTGTCTAAAGTCTCTGAATTATAATTACATTAACTGCGATAGAAAAAATGAAGCAGATGTTTTATTTCTAATATTATTTTAAGCCATTGTAACAGTATACACAGTTTGAACACCAACACTACTTTAATTTTTTTAAATACTTATTATTATTCAATTAAAATATATGACAAAAAAGTTTAAAAAAATTGTACCGAAAAACCATCTAAACCATTTTAAACGATTAGATGCAAATGTCTTGAATATTGTAATGAAATGTTGATACAAGTAAAGTGTACTTAATAAATGTAGCTCTGTAGAGTTAAAATCAATTACATTAAGCACACTTTGAAGATTAACACTGCTTAAACAGCAACACTTTAAAAAAATGCACTTAAAGAGAGATCAATAAAAAAATTGTATTGTATTGTATTGTAAAGACATTATTCTGAGGCATTAAATGTGATTGTATTGTACTTAATAAGTAGAACTGAACTTGCTTGAATAAATGTAGTGTGCAGGATGGGAATAAAAAAAATACATGATGTTACATTATGAATTTTTTTGACTGTTTAATTCAATGATTCGCACATCACACTAATGGTACTCATACACTTCAAGACTCACTTCCTGAGCGCAAGGAACTTAAATTGCTTTGCGCTCACTCTCCTAACACTGATATATCTCTAATTTATATGTGCGTCATGTTCAATACCCAAAACGTAAATTACAATACTTCATATTAAGCAAATGAACTATTCCCTTGAATGGAACATGCTTTCTTAATATATATACTTTATATATAATATAATCATGTGCATCTTACGCATTTATTTACATCATTCTCGATCCTGTTACAGTCCACGTACCCTGAGAATTCTATTGAAATCCTCCTTGTCCACACGAAGGAAGTGGCAGTTGTCCTCTCTCAGGACAATGGAGGCAGCACGAGGTGAATCTGTGACCAGGGCCAACTTTCCGAAATCGTCACCCTCATGGAGTGTACACACCACCCCCTGACACGCACATACACACACACACAGACACACAATTTTTAAATATTCCCAAAGCCTGAAGAAAGGTACTGGAACACTAACAAACAGACTGAATCATCACAACATGCCTGCATCTCGCTGCACGCTGGTTGCAAAGTTGTGTAAATTTGCCTTAACCCATTTTACAGTGATGTCATAATTGAACTAAGAAGAACTCTGTTGGTGTTCTTCAGCCTCCTCGTTGCCACTACTGCATGTTGATGCGTAAATAAAATACCAAAATGAACGTATCTGAAGCATGTAGACGGGTGTGCGTTTTTACTTTTTTTTTTTTGCGACTCACCTTGCCATAGATAACCACATTGACGGAGCCCTTCTGGATGATGTACCACGATGTGCCTTCTTCTCCTTGGTTGAACACTTGAAGATGCACAGCACACACAAATACTGTTGTAAAAATACACGCGACAGAAAGAAGTCAACATTTTGGACTACAACAAAGCCAAGACCTACACACAGTCCCGGCTTTAGCGTGTGACTCGAAGATGACAACACTCGCCAGTTCCCGCTTCACCTACAAGTGAGAAGACATCAGGTTTGTTGAGTAGCTGCACATCAGTAAAAAAAATCTGCAAAGGGGGACTTAAATGAGCACCAACTAAGCGCACCCATTGTTGCATAATGAATAAATTTTTAAAAAGGATAGTGAATGTTAGCCAAAAAATGTGTCTTATGGCATGCCCAAAATGCATGCTGAAAATGCACGCCATCTCTTTAAAAGCAATTATTCATTCATTTTCTGTCCACATGAATGAATGAAACTGCAGTTTGACTAACAGTGTTGGAGAGGTGCGCCAAGGCCTTGATGTGAAGCAGCTCATCGTAGATGATCTCGAGGTCGTCGCCTGTCCTCTGACCAGGTCTGCACACACACAGTCACAGGGTTGTCACAATTAAGTCACCAGAAAGATGCCACGCGTGATGCCGCCTCTGAAGGACGCGCATATGTGTCAACTTGAGTCATTTTTACGTATTGCGCAGCACGGACAATTTCACACACAGTCCTTTCTTTCGCCTGTGCAACCGGTTGCAAATAGTTATCTAAAAGCAAAAATGCACTGGGACTTACGATTTCCTGAGGATCACTCGCAGCAGTGCATCCGGTCCAATCTGAGCGAGGAAGAGGATGGTCTCCGGCAGTTCCTCTTCGCTCTCCCGCTTCTCCTCCTCACTAGGCAGCGGCGTGTCCTCTTCCTCGTCATCAAGAAAGCGGTAGAACAGGTACTTGTCCTGGAAGCCCAGCTCCTGGTCCACTGGAGAGAGAACAATGTCACCAAAGCACCTTTACACACACAAAAAACAACTCTTCATTTTATTTACTGTAAGTGCTGATCATGTCAATCAAGTGCATGGCATTGACTTAGATTAAGATGTTAATGATTCAAAACATAATTCATTTCCATCTCTGTCAATATTATTCTCTTAGGTGTGGCACTTCAAAACATAATAGTCTCATATTTGGCTTTAGACTCCCAGGTAAGGTTAAACTGAAATTGCATAAAACTTATAGTTGGCATTTGAATGATGAGGATTTTCTTTTTATAGCCTAATATCTTGCATTTATTTTGTTTATTACCGGCAGTGCTTGGGGTGATGCGATACAGTTATAAAACACTGAAAACTCCAACCACAATAATAAACAACTAGAAAATGTGAACATCTTCCTGACAATGTCATTACAAATAGTGTAACACCGAATGTCATTAGAGTCTTTCCTGTATTTTGGCCAGTAAGGACAAGGAGTCATAGTGAATGAGGAAATGTTGAATACCGTGACTGAGCACCTGATCTTCAAGCAGTGCCTGCCACATCCCAACAGCATGGGAACGAGTGAGAACGCATGCGCTCTGCAGCACAAGCCAGTCCACCAGCTCTGTCCCCACACAGCATTGTCTGCAAGACATGTCGACGCTCTGTGAGACTCCAACTTGGAGACCGACAGAAGAACATACTTTTATTTTTTAGCAATCACCTGTAAGTCTTGAGGTGATATTTCCTATCGCGTATCATGTGAGGGGCTCTGGACAGGATGGCGTTGCGGAGAACCTTACCCGCTCTCTGCAGTTTCTCTGTGGGAATCTACAGTACAAAAAAAAAAAAAAAAAAAAAGACCGGAGAGGAACAGCAAATGAAGTGATCCAACTGAAATGCAACATTAACTGTCTGCTACATAAACACAACTCTAATTCTAAACTGTCTTAAATATTACATATTTAGTTTGACAAACTAGAGGTGGGATTACGATTAACAGTTTAAAGCCTATTTTTCTAAGAATTGTTTAACATAGGGCAGAAAGCTGGGGCAGCTGGTAAAGTGTTGTCCTCACAGTTCTGAGGTTTCGGGTTCCATCCCGGACCCGCCTGTGTGGAGTTTGCATGTTCTCCCTGTGTCTGTGTGCGTTTCCTCCGGGCACTCCGGTTTCCTCCCACATCCCAAAAACATGCAACATTAATTGGACACTCGAACTTGCCCCTAGGTGTGATTGTGAGTGCAGTTGTTTGTGTCTATGTGCCCTGCGATTGGGTGGCAACCAGTTCAGGGTGTACCCCACCTCTTGCCCGTTGACAGCTGGGATAGGCTCCAGCACTCCCCACGACCATCGTGAGGATAACTAGCAAAGAAAATGGATGGATGGACCTTCAACATACCGAATCCCGGTTGGTATCTCGGATAACCCGTAAATCAGGTCACTTGAATCTTAAGACTACACTGTAGAGGTACAGTCGTTCTACAATATGTTACTAGCGCAACACATGTACGTTTGGGATACGATGGCATGCTAACTTCTGGTTGCCAGGCGAAAACATGGCGACAACATGGGAAACCTGTTTGAACTCAAAACCCAGTTGATGTTGAACATAACAGCACATCACTGTGTTTGATAGAGGAACTATTCATTTGTTAAGAAAGAAAGAAAGAAAGAAAGAAAGAAAGAAAGAAAGAAAGAAAGAAAGAAAGAAAGAAATTTGAACTTGGAAAAGTACGAGCAGTAAACCCTCATTATCAGACATTTAACAGAGGTTATCTTTGTAAAATGGCATCCCAGTGCTGAACACATTTAAACAACTCATTCCCGACCTAACCTTCCCACCCAAAACACTTGATGTGTTACCTTGCACATTGTCCCTTAATTTTGCTATGCCATATATGTCCAACGCAATGTTGTGAAACAGAACATCCATGATGATTTAATTTGTAATGCAATCTGCTGTATGTGGAACATAACATGACCAAACCCGGAAAATAGGATAGAAGACTTTCTGTGTATGCTACGCGAACAAGCGTGACACAGGCTTGGGGACAAATTGTTTGTAGCTGAACTTGCTAAAATCTTGTATGCTTTATGTCTGTCCAAACATTACATTCCGTACAGGTAAATATACAGTATGTATACTGTATATATTTTAAATACAACTATATCTGAAAAGATGAGCAGGAGGCAGTGCTTTGATAGCAGTGCTTTTTCTCGAAAGCAGAACTATGTTGGGCACATGCAATGCCCATAAACATAATGTTGTCATGCTCCTGGCTTCCTGGCCAGGCTGGGCGTGGCTAGCCAATTAGTCAGCACACACCTGCACCTTGTCCCAGCTGATGCCTCCCAGTATATATAGGACCCGGGGGACAACTTGTCCTCTGCCAGATCATCGTCCTTGATGCCTTGTTCCCACACTCCTGTTTGCCTGACTTCTGCTCTTCGTTTACCGACCCACGCCTGTCCACTGACCACCCTCGTAAGCCTGCCGTATTTATTACTTCTGATTGTTTGGACTGTCTGCCTGATCCCAGACCGAATAAAGGTTTCCTCTGCACTGTCTGCTTGTCTCTGGAGTCGTGCATTTGGGTCCACCCACGAGCCCCGTTCATGACAAATGTAATGTTTGTTTGCAATGTATCATGGAAAATCATGACTATTGTTTTTATTGTGAATGCAAATTGACTTCTTCAACAGTATTCAGATATGGAGGGATTGCAGCTGTTCATTGATTACTTACACGGGTTTCGAAGGTTTGCGCTATACATGCATGGTGGATGCATGAAAAGGGTGCGCAAGTTCACACCTGCATCTAAAGGGGCAGATGTGCGGACGCTCACACTGCTACGCTTCAAAACAACAAAGGAAGGTGCACTAATTAGGCCGATAGGATCTTTCTTCCGTGCGCATACATTAACTAGTATTAGCATAACCAGAGAGGATCACAGTGATGAATCATCACTCGTCCCTGTGGAGTGAACACACACACGACTATTCCAGCATTCTATTTCATTCACAGACATGAAAGTATGAGCGGTGCACAATGTTGCTATTTTTACTACCCTGTCAAACCCAGTCTGTACTACTTTTGACATAGACAAATTCGTAAGCTAAATGGGAAACAGCATATTTGCCCCTGGGGAAGTAAACATTCATATAAAACTGTTTATTTATGGGTCACATGAACCACATACTCTTGGCTTGAAATATCGAGTAGTTACCTTATTGTGAGTTTTGTTTGCAGAGTCTGAGTTCATGTGGTCTTTGTCTGCAAGTCCTTTAAAAAAAAAAATACACACACACATTAGCCTTGTAAGCTCAGATGTGTTTTCCAAGATGCAAACATTTCTCATGCATACTAAAGTGCTGTGGTGCCTTGCCATACAAGTGTTCTTAATTCAATGGGGTTTTAAATTTTTGCTTTGACTTGCAATCAAAAACCTGAGAATTGAACATTCGTTGATGGTAGTGAATTCAACTCGGTTCGCAGATTGCAAGCAACTATCAAAAGTTTCAAGGTGGTGAAGTTGTTTACTATCAAACGAAACAATGTATTAAAAATAACCACATACTGTAACTTTTCCTTCAAAAATCACTAGCTTAATGCTAACACATAGTAGCAAATTCCATAGATGTGCTAACGAATACCATCGGTATTGCGGTATATAAACCTTTGTAACAGATATTTGAACACAAACAGTGACAGAACACATGTAACATAAAAATACTCATAAGCATCTATTCTTTATCCTCTGTTAAGAATGACTAATATTATTGGCTTACTTAGGAACTGAGACCATCTGCAGGTCTGTATTATAGATGTGGGCAACATGCACACACCAGCAGGAGTAGCACAATGTCCACTGACTTAAAGTAAAAAAATATACGAAACCTTAAACCATACCAAACCCTAACCTATGATGTAAAGTACAACGTTATAAAGTGGTGCCTTTCTTATTTCAAAACATTTTGGATGTTTTTTGAGCAGGCTGGAATGGATCAATGGCATTTCGATTCATTTCACTGGAGAAAGATGATTTGCTGTATGCGTGTTCTCATTTACGAGCGTGGTCATGGAACAAATTGAACTGATATCTCAAGGCCCTGTAATTTGGGCAACACCATCTGACAATCAGGTTCAGTCAGGAAGGACATCTGTAACATCTGTAATCAGTCACATCAACGTGTTTACTCACTGTCATTGTTGGATCCACTCTCCATTGCGCCATAAGGAGGGGCCAACAGTCCAGCGAGGCTCTGACGATGCTTCTACACAACCAATCACATGGAAGTACGCATCGTCACATTTGGTTTAGCAACACAAAACAAACTTGATTCCTCTGTTGGACGCAGATTTACAAACACGTGTATTTCCATAACGTAGATCAACACCTAGATAGAATCAATGGCGACCTGAAGAGAGGACCCACTGCAAACTGATACGCAACATGTCTTGGCTCCTGCATAGTTTGCGAATGCATCCTCTGCTGTGCACCATCATCCATTCAATCGGTCTCATTCACACACACACACTTGTGAAACAGACATACACAGACAGCACTATGTCAAAACAAAGGTCTTTGTGCAGCAGAGATCATTGAGATGCAGAACAGAGTAATTCAGATTGAAAGGGTAGATGTATTTTTAAGGCCGCTGATTGTGTTTGCATGTCTACCTCTGTAACAAACACATCAGGTGAGTGCGCCTGAACTTGTCGCTGCTCCTTTTGCAAGGTCATTATCAAGAAACCATTTATACTGTGCGCACAACCCCACACAGACACATACTTTGAAACAAAAACGGCCAGGATCTGTCAGTCTGTGCACACAGGTACACACACAGAGCCAAAAAAAAGTACAAAATAAACTTTAGCAGAATGGATCAAACAAACAAAACAACAAATACAACAGACAACTAGAGGCAATAATTCAGACTCACCTGACTAAACCCCAATTTTTTCTAAGAGTGGAAGACCAAAAACCCCTGACAGCTGCCCTCTGCTCCTTTACGCCTGTCACACGCTGCTTGATTGCATCGTACGCTACTCGAGCTGCTCGCGTCCTTTCTTTCGTTTGATGGTTTGCTCTCTCTGTTTGTCTCTCTCTCTCTCTCTCTCTCTCGCTCTCTCTCTCTGTCTCTCTCACTCTCTCTCTCTCTCGCTCTCTCCCTCCTTCTGTGACCGAGCCAAGAACCCGAGCACTTTTCTCTCCCGGGTTACCACAGTGATCTGAGACTTTCTATTACGGAACTACTCTAGGCAGGGGGAAGAAAAGGAGTAATGACGTTGAGGAGGATGGAGTCAGAGGCAGGGAGAAAGGATACAACACAAGAGAAAGGAAGTGAACAGGATAGATAAATAAATGGACTAAATGGGTCCACATAGAAACAATAAATTGAAGACATTTTTTTATTTAAATGTGATCTAAACAACAAATAGTTAGGTATCTCGTTGTGCATCTCATTTTGGCTCGGTGAGACTGATGCATCAATGTTGGGTTCTCTGAATCTGTCGTCAAACAAACACATGACTGCCTTCATCCTGTTTGTGTAACACACACACCACAAACTCACACACACACACACACACACACGTAACACAAAGAGTCTTTTGCAAACGACGTGAACAAGATTGAAACGAGCACAACCTCAGGCTACGATTCTATGTACTTGAAAAAAATACGCAACACAGGAATAAACTGAGTGAGTGCACTTAGCTGATAAAATCTCGCGGGGCAAGCTGTGTGATAACAGAATACACGCTCTCATAACCAACTTCGGTCTTATATCACAAAGTGATAACATCAGGATCCAGTAGAGTTTCCTTTCACGACAATAACAATAATACCAAAGTACGTTTGTTCCATAAATGATAGTACAAAATGAATGAAAATAGTCCATCCATCCATCCATTTTCTTAGCCGCTTATCCTCACGCGGGAGTGCTGGAGCCTATCCCAGCTGTAAACGGCAGGAGGCGGGGTACACCCTGAACTGGTTGCCAGCCAATTGCAGGGCATACAGAGACAAACAGCCGCACTCACATTCACACCTAGGGGCAATTTAGAGTATCCAATTAATTTTGCATGTTTTGGGGACGTAGGAAGAATCGAGATTGCTTGGAGAAAACCCCTGCAGGCACGGGGAGAACATGCAAACTCCACACAGGGAGAGGCAGGTTTGAAACAGGGTCCTCAGAACTGTGAAGCTAACGCTTTCCAGCTGCGCCACCGAGCTGCCTAAAAAAAAATAGTCCACAAATAAAAAAATATCTACAGTATTCACATTGGGAATAAGATGTCAGAATAGCTCGTCATGAAAACTTGGGCCTACTCACTGTTGTAATTTAATCAGAATCAGAATCAGCTTTATTAGCCAAGTGTGTAGCAACACAAAAGGAATTTGCAATTGGTCACTTTGTTAGTACTGTACGTGGACAGCCATGTATAGTTTCAGCTGATGTTCGGAATAAAAAGTTTGAGAAACACGCATTTATAGTCTATTACTGGTGTAAAATTTAAGACCCAGGGGCCAGATCCGGTCCACCACATCATTTTAGGTGCCCCGCTAAAGCAAATCATATATTTTTAAAAAATAAAATTTAAATTTTCATTTTTCCTTTTTTTTAAACATGAGGTATTGCATATGCTAATTAAAATAAACCAAACAAATTATGTTGCTTGACTGCTGATTTCAAAAGGAGTTATACATCAATTTGCTGCTTCTGCAATAATATGATGAGGCAATTATACGTTTTGACAGTCATAACAACCCTCTGAGGGAAATCAGAACTACAATGTGGCCCGTGACAAAAATTAGTTTGACAGCCCAGATTTCAGATGATGCAAAATAATAAAATAAACAGCAGGATGGTCACTCACAGCCTCTTGAATCGTGACAGTGAATTGATAGTGGAGAGCAGCAGCTCTGCCAAGGACAAGCGACCTTGTGAATGGAGAAGCCTGAGGGAGGCCAAAACCCAACAAGGAATCCCACAGAGGGCCTGCTACCACTGCCTGGAGACCACATGGAGCGGGCTGGCCGGGAAAGAACAGGATAAATGTTCCGCTTTACACGTTTGGTTCACAGTTAACGCCCCGCAACTCTTAACAGGGTAAGCGGTGTTGAGAATGGATGGAAAGATGTTTTGCAGTTAGAACTAAAGCATTTACAATGGAATCAAAATCACATTATTTAGTGAGATGAAATAGAAGGGGAAAAAAATAACAGAATCAACAACAGAAAGGGACATGAAAGAGGCGCCTGTAAGTGGGCAGTATGTTTACAACAGCTCCGATATTTATTTCTTGTACGCCTTCCACCCTGTTTGAGTCATACTGAGCTGTTTGCTATATTCGCCTTTCGGCGGTTGTAGTTTACTGAGCGGAACTTATCGGCACAATTGGACCTTCTCTGTTTGTCAACAAAGCTACAACCACAAGGAGCTTCATCCCAACATGGAGCTGGCCAACGTCCACTTGGCAAACAATGGATCCCGGAAAACATACGGAGAGGGATGAGACGCCCCGCTAAAATGAAGTCAAGTTCGGCAAGAGCGAGAACTAAATGGGACAAGAGAACTGACCAAAGGCTTCTAAGCAGTGGACAAACTATTGGCTATTACAAAATGTACTTGTTTGTTTATTTTCAAACGTGAGCGATGTCACGCGCGCTGTGATCGTGAGATCACAATTTCAGTACCCTGGCCATGCACATTTATGACCCAGGTGTCCTCATACTGGTCGTTGGAAATTTTGATTTCGCTCCTCTCGCTCATATAATATGTAACTGACACAATTTGCAACAAAGGGGTAAAAAAAAAAAAAAAAAAAAACTGTAAGTGTTGAATGTCAATGTAAAGGGAGTGTTTGTACATTTTAATTTGAAAATAATGTTTTATTTAGTTATTCATTATTAGGTGGCACAGTGGAGCAGCTGGAAGGCATTGGCCTCACAGTTCTGAAGACCCGGGATCAATCCCGTCCCCATCTGTGCTGAGTTTGCATGCTCTCCCAGTACCTGCGTGGGTTTTCTCCGGGTACTCCGGTTTCCTCCCACATCCCAAAAACATACAACATTAATTGGACACTCTAAATTGCCCCTCGGTTTTGAAAGTGAGTTTTTTGTCTCTGTGCCCTGCAATTGGCTGTCAACCAGTTCAGGGTGTACGCTGCCTCCTGCCTGTTGACTGCTGGGATCAGCTCCAGCACTCCAATGACCCTTGTGAGGATAAGCGGTTAAGAAAATGGATGGATGGATTTTGTTACAGCTCCGGTTTTGTGCTCTCAGTGCCCCAGAAATGAACTTGGATTTGTTTCCTTTTTGTTTAACCCATTAATCTTAATTAACTGTAAAAAAAAGAAAGAAAAAAAGTAAAACTAATGTGTTCAATGCAGGGCAGACCCAAAATTTGCATTGTTTGGCAACGTAAGAGGTCTGCGCACACTGTTGTATGAAAGTAAAATTTGATTGAATGTGTGCATCGACCAGCACAAGGAGCATGAAAGGCTTTTGATGGACAGTCCTCTTGTGGTTCAAAAAAAACAGTACAAGATTGTCTGAACGTCTCTCTTCGAAAGAAAATGCTTCCACAAGCATTTTGGAAACATCCAGTCTTGCATCTCTCACACAGAGCATCTCACCTCCCAGAGGGTCTTAAACTCCCTCTGTTCAATTCGAAGCAGCTCGCTGGTCTCTCTGCTGATGATGGTCGCGTGGCGCGGCGTGTTATCCAGGATCGACTCTCCAAAGGCCGTCCCGATACCCAGCGTACAGATGGTGACTGCATCCTACGCGCAAGAAAACACGGGATTATTTCTTTTTATTTGTTGACTATTAAAGACTGAGAGAATCTACAGTACTTTGTGAACATTGTGATGCAGCACAACAAGGTGGCATTGGCATGAGCCAGACTTGGCCACTGCCAAGAGGGGCATGGCCATGCTACTGCTCTGGGTGGTGAGACCTGTCACCGCTCACAGCTGTTTTACATTGGAACTGTAATTAGACAAGCATTTAAGTTGCCATTTTTGTCACTGGCATTTGCCAATTCGTTGCCCCGAGAGAGTGAGTTGTATTCACTGACAGTAGGAATCTCCACCACTGGGAATAGTATAGTGGTGAGTTATCCTCATCACACCGTTTCTGTACCACCACTGTTTAGTCCTGTTTTAGTTTATGTTTCATAGTCATAGTCAAGTCCTAGTTCATGCTTCCTAGTTTGTCTCCTAGTCATCAGACCTTGCTGGATCCTGCCTACCCAAGCGTACCTCTGCCTTCTCAGACTGCTTACATGTATGACTTCAGCTTTGAATAAAACTACGCCTAACATCATGCCCTCGTCTCAGAATCCTGCATTTGGATCCAGCCCGGCACCAGAGGTTAGTGACAGGCGTTTTTCGTCAACAAATTGAAAAGTGCCAAACTATTGTAAATGCGTTCAAAAATAAAGAACAGAAAATGTGATTTTCCTGTAAATATCTCTCGGTGCTGGACATGATTGGCGAGGCTAGAGGCAAGCAGTTAACAATTCATATTCTGAAGTTATTGTGAATGCTGTAGAAATGTCCAAACTGACATTTCAAATATAGACACTGAATCTAGGCCACCAAGTGGGCCGCATTCATGAAAACGACCATTCAAAATGGATGGGCTTTGTTATCTTGGGCTTTTACTGGAGCAAATCCTCTAATTCCTCCCTCATGTCGTCTAAGCATCCAGAAATTATTTACAGCGCTTTACTTTTTTTCTCATGTGAGATTATTATTGTGAAATTTATTAAATTCATCCCTTGCCTCAAAATTCCACACACAAAACTCATAATGACAGAATGAAATTGTTAAAAATAAAAATCACATGTCGATACAGTAAATAATTACGGCCTTTGTCATGAAGCTCCCAAGTGAGTTCAAGTTCATATAGTTTCCAAAATGCTCTTGACCTCAGACTGGGATGCCAGTTCAGTCAGGAAATGACCTGTGAGTGCAGCAAAGATATTCAAGGAGGACAAACTGTGTGAATGTGAACGAGTGGCCCAGCCAAATATGATTGGACATCTCAAAGAAACAAAGAGGGATGGGCAAAACTGCATCAAGATACTGTAGGTGTGCAAATCTTGTCCTTTCATATACCGCATATCATGTACAAGAATCCATTCAACCATTTTCTTGGCCACTTATCCTCACAAGGGTTGCGGGAGTGCTGGAGCCTATCCCAGATGTCATTGGGCAGGAAGTGGGCTACACCCTGAACTGGTTCCCAACCAGCACATGGCACATGGAGACAGAGAACAGCCGCACTCACAATCACAGGGGCGATATAGAGTGTCTAATTGATGCATCTTTTTGGGAAGTCGGAGGAAACCGCAGCACCCAGAGAAAACCCACGCAGGCACTGGGAGAACATGCTCATTCTTCACAGGCAGGTGCAGATGAACCCGGGTCCTCAGAACTGTGAGGCCAACGCTATACAGCCGATCCACCGTGCCACCCATATATAAGAATTGAGGCTGTAATTGCTCCCATAACGCTATTATTGAGAAGTATTTGTGTACATGTGATTTCTTGCATAATTTTAATAAATGTGCAAAAAATGTATATACTGTCATTATTGGGTGTCATGTGTAGAATTTAGATGGGGGAAAGAAAACTAATTTGCAAGAAACCTCGTAATAAAATGTACAGCACTGAATACTTTGCTGCCCTATAGTCAAAATCTAAAAAGATTTGCTCACATAAAAAAAGCATTGTCCTCCCAAATAATTAAAAATACCAATGTGCTTTGCAAAAATTGTGTATATTCTTTTTTCTGAAATAATTCAAATGGGGCTGGGGAAATTATGCGGTAAAGCGAATGAAATGTGGAAAGGGCTTTCATTGAACACCTTGTAAAATAAATCTCTTTTCACGTGTGGTTTCAACATGTTTTGGCCAATGAGCACTTTTCTGGATCTTACCTGGTGATTGGCTGTTTCCGACACTTTGACATCCAGAGAGCCTGACAGGACGGCATACCAGCTGGTGCCAATGTCTCCTTGTCGAAACACTGAAATCACATATAACTTGTTCAGGGTAAAAAAACAGAAGGACATGGTTGTAGTGACCACAATAATAAGATCGATAGAATGACAGATGCTGTAGCTGCAGGACGGTCCTCAACACTTCAAAGGTGTTGCTTCAATTTGGTGCCGAACGGGGGGCCCAGCCTCTGTGGGCTACATCTAGACAGGCTACCCCAGCCTCTGGGCTCCTCTTTACCGATCTATTGCGCGGGACTCGTGGCTACTCAGCTGTCAAAGCCCGAGATTCTCTCTACCGAGCCCATGACCAGTGGCAACCCCTTTTTTTTTTTTTTTTTTTTTTAATGACGGGCTTCATGATTTGAAAATTTTCCATTACATTGTGTTGTTGGTTTCAATGGTTCATCCCTTGTACATTCCCATCATTCCCCAAGGCCACCATACCTCATACCTGCACTGCATATCTTCTACAGAGATGACACGACAGGGACAAAATCCCCAAACAGCATGATTGACATTCTGATCAATAGAAAACAACTTGATGCAGCATTTTTGTGTGTGTGTGGGGGGGGGGTATGTTGCTTGTGTGCCCCCACATACTGCACATGACAGTGTTAACACTATATAGTTGCATTTGTTTGTTATATGTGCCTGTTTACATACATGTGATGCCCTTTTCCAGACATTCATAGAAGGCACAGGTGCAGATCTGCACCAAGAGTGGAGGTGGAAACTTGGTAAAGGCTTTAACTTCTTTCAGCCTGGTCAGGATAATGTCCACATCCTCTTCTGAGCGCTCTGAAGGCCTAAGCAGAAAAGACAAGCCAGGAAATATTCAAACTTACTTTGTTGCATCTCATGATGTAACCTGTTGTTTGTGCAGCACTCCATCCCAAAACTTTTTCTGAGAGACCTGAAAAGGAGTCAGCATGCTGTAAACTCCAGAAAAGAATTATCTCGAATCTAGAGGATTCTATATTAAAGTTGTAGAGCATTGGAAATGTTGAAATCTTAATTTGAGAATTATTTCTGCGCTCGCTTTAGGCTAATGACCATCCACAACCTCTGACATCTGTATTTTGGGCTGTTAAACTGCCGCTTCCCCTCTATCACACAATTGTCATTGAGTTTTCTGAACTCTGGGTCTTTGAAGCCGGTAGAGATTTTGGTGTGATTATGGACTACATACATAAACTTGACTTGATTAACACATGGCTGTCAACAGAACTGAGCAACAATGCTGAATAAAAGTAAAACAGTTTGAATGTGAAACACTAATGCTTTGGTTCTACAGGTTTGAGCATTAGCTTGATCACTTTAGTCTTACTCTGACTCCATTGTCTGAGCTCAAACAGTCGGGAGTTGCAGGGGTTCCTTCTCATCGCAGACCTCCCACGGGGCGCTGATGTAGGATCTCATTTAGTACTGCTTCTATTTCTAATGCTCTTAATTCAGAGCACAACACATCTCATGAGAGCACCCTCAAGTTTGATGAGAGAGTGGCAACATTCTGTTCAACAATGTGGTGTGAAAAAACACAACACAGAGCCAAAGCAACTGCGAGTAATACGCTCACAACGTCATCCATTCACTTTTTTTTCCCCCTTGCTAGTGACTCATCCATGCATGTGTGCCGCTCATAGAGGAAGCACTCAGAGCTTTCTTTTCCCTCTCCTCCAACCTCTTCTTCCACTAAATATCACTGTAATCTCCGCGCTTCTTTCACAACAAATCAAGCAAGATGAAGGTGGAAACAGTGACGTTTTCTCCTCAAGCGGTCCATTTTCTCCTCTGCATTGCTGCCATATTTATCATCCTTTACTACCCACCTCAAACACAACCTCACATGTTCTCCTTCCAATAATGTCTGCTTTGCAAGCTCTCAGGCACACTGAAGATTCTCCCATTTCACACAAACAACACGTTTGTGTCCCTAAGCAGTTGTTTGTCCCGTGTCCTCAAGGGAGTTACTCGCAGATGAACGGAGATCCCGCCAAAAGGGGCTAAGGGGCACAACGGCCCCTCCAGTCCCGCAACATCTGCCATGAGCTCAGGGACATTACAGCCGTGTCTTTTTTAGTCCGTGACTCACCCTCGCACCATCCTCCTGATGCCTGCAGAATGCGTGTCAGTGAAGACTGGGGTTAATGATTTAGACAGGTGGAGACAGTGAGGAGGTCGACCGCTCGACTTCTTAACATTGAAATGGTTCAGACCAGCAACACCCTTCACCTATTTTCGTGGGAACAAATTGTCACCATTCGTCAGTGAGTACTGCCTAGTTAACAGGATGTTGTGTCCTTTTGAGGTCATCGTCCTGTTCTTCTTTACTCCCTGTGCTTGTCCAAAGCAATCTGCCGCGCCCTTCATGTTGTGAGGCGGATGAGACCTGAGAACTCAACACGTCATCTCCAGCAAGATATTCTATTTGACCCGCCCAACCTCCTACGTCTCATGACAGCAGCGATTTCCATTTTCAACTACACACATGCAGACAGTCAACCCATGAGTTACCCCAGCAATTCACCACCTCGTTGAACTCGGGATAAAAGAGAGAAATCACAAAGGTCCACATGTTTTTTTTTGCTGTTAAAACAGTGTCGTCTTTGTCTGATGACACTCTTGTATAGTTTACTTTTCTCCTGCTGTACCCGTAGCGATGAACCAATGAAAAATGTTTTATGATTGCATATTTTGAAGGACGATCTCCGATCACTGCCAGAACTATCCTTCAAACACTTCCACTTCTGACCATGCCTCCCCCATTTACTTTGTTTTGAAAGCGGGCAGAGGAGAGATAATACAACACATTTTATATCAATCAATAGCCAACAACCTTGGATAAGGACCAGTTTTGTTAATGTGGTTGACAGACAATTAGAGATGTTTTCTCTAAAGTGGAATTCATACAGCTCAAATCCATCCATCCGTTTTCTTAACCTCTTATCCTCACGAACGACACGGGCGTACTGGAGCCTATCCCAACTATCTTGAGGTTGGAGGCGCAGTCCACCCTAAACTGGTCACCAGAAAATCGCAGCAGGTCAAAATCTGTTTAGCTAAAATAACAATTAAACTCTGAATTCAGTATAAAACATCAATGCAATGGCATGACATGAATATGATATTTGCAACACCAGTATCTATATTTGTTCATCCATGTTCACACATTCTTTTAAGTCCACTATTCAAAAAACCTCATGTAAAACAAAACGTAAGGTAGATGTCCATTTCTTGTGACAGTGCTAATTAAATATAATAGATCTGTATGGTCAAATAGCTGGCTTACGGCCACGCTACCCTGAGAACACCCGATCTCGTCAGATCTCTGAAGCTGAGCGGGTTTGGCCCTGGTTAGTATTTAGATGGGAGACCACCTGGGAATACCAGGTGCTGTATGCTTCTCTCCCCGGCTCAATACAGAGGGGTTGCGTCAGGAAGGGCATCCAGCGTAAAAACTGTGCCAAACAAATATGCGTTCATCTAAGATGACACGCTGTGGCGACCCCTAACGGGACAAGCCGAAAGGAAAAGAAGAAAGAGGGTCAAATAGCTGTAGAACAATGAAAAGTAATTTAGCAGACGTCAATTAAGACAAAACATACATACAGATATACATCAGATGTGTGTGGCACGTTTTCTTCAGATCGTTCACTGTTAAAAAAAATTTCCCTTGCATTCATTGTTTACCAGCACCCAGAAAGTAGCCTTATCACAAAAGCAGCAGCCAAGTAGAATGGCAAACACTTGAAACAATTACAATGTAGTAGACTTCCAACAACCAGCACAAGTCTGTGAAACTATAATCAACAATGAATATAAATCAGTATAAAGACAGTCCTGAAAAAGTCAAAATATGTGCCGAACTTCCAAATTGTGACAATCAAATTCTGGAAAATCAATCATGTGCAACATTTGAACTGCATAGTTGTTCCAATTTGTTACGCTGTAGTTGAACACATACAGTATATGGTAGAAGGTCATGTTTTAACCTCTGGAGTCTTGTCACTGTCTTCGTCTATCGTTATTGTTCAGAAAAACATGTCAACAGCAAACGTAGATGAAATGCTCCCAATTGCACACTGCTGGATTGTAATTGAATAAAAGGTGGACGAGCGAGGAGCACTGAGTGAGGCACAATCAGATCCAGTCCAATCTAATCTCACGACTCACTCTGGCCTCACCGCTTTCTGCCTGCTACCAGCAGTAAGATTTTTTTGTCTTGCTGGAGATGATTCCAACTTCAAAACCAGAATGAAATGGAGCACTTGTGAAATAATGCATCTCTAAAGGGGTTGCACAAGCCAGCGCAAACTGTAGGCTGGTCCCAAACCCAAACAAATGCAGAAGGTTGCAGCTTTAAACTTTCCCAAACAAGGATCGGCGTGTGACCGACTAGTGACCAGACCAGGGTGTCGTTTGTCTTTTTACTCATGTCTTAAATCAGAGGGATGTGCACCTACCTCTCCCATGACAGCAAAAGAACAGTATGGAAATTTAATGACTGAATAAAAATGCGACTAAAATGCCAAGCAATTCAGTTTGATGCTCAATTACCAGCACAGTCAATTGGTGGTTTGCACATGCACCTGATAGTCTTGAGTTCTCTGCTCTGGAGTTCTGGGTACTCGGGTTTCCTTCCACATTGCAAAAATGTGCATGTTAGGTTCAGTGAAGTCTCTAAATTGTCCTTAGGTGTGTGTCAGTGTTAATACTTGAATGTCTGTCTTTATGTGCCGTGCGATTGACTGGTGACCAGACCCCGTGATCTGTTCCTGACACATCTTGCCCAAACTCCGCTGGAATGTGCTCCAGTTGTACGGTAGAAAATGAATAGATGATGGGTGAATGAAGACTCAATTCCCATACTATCTGTTAGCTGCAGCTGAGTCGAGTCCTCTGCAGAGGTAACGACGACAAGATGGGTGGCTGATGTTGCTAATGGTAACATGGGGATGTGTCATCATGAGGTGTGTCGAATATGAGTGGGTGTGAGAGCCGTGGGGTGCAAGCCTTTCTTTCTTTGTTCCAGGTACTGGGAGCCTCCAGTGATGAGCGCTCAGCAGTCTTTGCTACGTGCATTTGTTTATGCCTAATAAGCAGCCTAAATGGGGAACTGTAGCCGGTGGGTGGTCATGATTTAAGAGTGGCAGCAAATGCTAACCTCAAATGAGACATGTAGGCATGACAGACCGTTAGGAACGTGCATACGTGCTCATGCTCTTAAACTCGCATCTCGATGTCGATTAAAGCGCAGACATCAAACCATGTGCAAACGTGTGCAGTGCAGTATCTGCTCCTCGAAGCCGCCGCTGCCTCGCACGCTTTACTAAAACAGAATCTCTAGAAATGTACCATGTGGAGTGTACATCCGGCTTTACTCCGACTGCGAATCCGTTATTTAAAAAAAAGGACTGAAATAGCAATTAAGTCGAAAAGCAGGGCGCATCTAATTGCAGACCGACACGACACGCGCGCGCGCAGCGATCGCCGGTTCTGATCAATCACGCCAAATCGGTTCTACGAGTCAGGCCCCAGGGGCGGAGGAGGAGGCATCGGGTGGGACCAGCGTCCCAGCCTTGGTGACTGACTCGCGATGTGGGACGGGTTGCCCACCTCTTGTCCAGACAGCAGATCCACTCGGGCGATGGAGAGAGACTGGGTGACGCTTGCACCGCAACCATCCTTCCTTCCGTCCTTCCTTCCTATGTGATTCTCGGCGGAGGCTGAGATGCTTCCCGGTTGTCGCTTAATATATGCGAGCTCTGGTTGCGGCCCCTCCCGCTTTGCTGGCGTGAAGCTGCCTCGCACAGCTGTACACAGCTGCACAATACTGCACGATGCTGCACAATCCTGCTCGATGCCGCGGCATGACTTGTGTCAGGCTGAGTGGGCGGCTCTAGGGCATCAAAGCTACAACAATATCATAAGCACTAAAGACAAATGCGATCAGATGAAACAAACCCGGCATAGTATCAGCCACCCCCGCATTGGCTGCCCATCTAATGAGATTCAACTCAAGACGTAAAGTTTTGCCTTGAAATGTCTCCAATTGTCAGTGTCACAAAGGGACTCATTTCAATACAGGCACAACAATTCATTGGGTAATCAAAGACTAATTGGTTATTAACAACTTAAGTGGAAACTTTTGAGACTCCATGAAGCATTTGCACGAGTGTCAAACTCAAGGCCTGGGGCCCAGATCCGGCCCGCCACATGATTTTATGAGGCCCGTGAAGCCAAATCATGTGTGTCAACTTCTGTGATTCTTGTTCAAATCTGGACAAAAATTTGTATTAGTATTAGTAGTACATATCTTTATTAGTTAGATATGTTAGGATAAATATTTATTAGATTTTTGTTTTGTTCTCACAGAACAGTGGATGCAAAGCATTGGCCTCACAGTTCTGATGATCCGGGGTTCGATCCTGGCCCGTCCTTTGTAGAGTTTTGCATGTTCTCCCTATGCCTGCGTGGGTTTCCTCCCACATCCCAAAAACATGCAACATTAATTGGACACTCTAAATTGCCCCTTGGCGTGATTGTGATTGTGAGTGCGACTGTTTGTCTCTATGTGTCCTGCGATTGGCTGGTCTGTTCCTGACATAGGGTGTACGCAGCCTCCTCCCCAGTGACAGCTAAGATAGACCCAAGCGCTCCCGTGACCAATGTGAGGATAAGCAGCAAAGAAAATGGATGGATGTTTTGTTGTCCCATTTAGTGGTGGTTGGAAGAAACCAAGTACCATACAAATATTTTGTTACTGCAGTTAAGTAGATTTTTCAAGTACTGTATCTCTATTTTATGTTTTCTGGATGCTTTTTACCTTTACACACTTTTTACCTATGTGCATTCTTTACTTATATTACAATTACAAATAATTACATTACTTACAAAATAGGCTCATTACTTTATTCAATGTTCACACATGGAGATGCAAAAAAAGAGAAGTAATTCATTGAAATCTTAGAAGGTTGTTGAATGTTCTATCGGGAAAATAAAAGGGTAAATAAATCAAAACAAGAAGTATTTAAGACAAGAACACAATGTTGGTCACAATCATAGTGTCACATCGAAACTAAAATTGTCACACCTCAGCAAGAAGAATATCATAACTACCAAATAATAAAACAAATAAAAGAATGACCCAAGAAATAATTGACACAAAACATGCACTTTAAATGCTATTTCCCTCCTTCCAGCATGCTTTACGGCACTCTTGGTGCCAGCAGTGTGCTTAAGTAAGTACACTGTATACCTTTGATAAACTACCCAGGAAAAAATTTGTGGGATAAAACTGAATGTATTTTGCGTTGAATACTAACACCACTTTTTGTCAGTACGATCAATCGGGACATCTGTTCGCTTGCACTCAAAAGTTCAGTCGGGTTGCAAAAATGCATCAGTGCACACTAGAAAAAAATTAAGTAGCTCCGAATTGAAGCGTTGTGAACCAGCCTGGTGCACTGAAGCAAACGCAGCAAGATGTTCGTTCATGTTTGCGTTGTGTGAAATGGAACAAAATATTCTGCACTCTGAAAAGAGTACCAGAAAGGCTTTTGTTTAGGAGTTGTGCCTCAATACATCAACAAGAATCCAACCAATTACACTACACATAAGTAGGGGCCAATGGAGGGGCAATGTGGTCAGTAGTAGAGGGGTACACACAAATAGAATGGCTTGCAAGAGGTAATGTTGAGGAATTAGGACAGTATTATCTCTAAAGTTGGCCCTTCCTTGCTGAATTTATTCAACACGGTGGAATCAGTAATGCTCTTAGTTGTACTCCACTGAGAATTATTGTGCATTGGGCACCTGCTAAAGTGTACTGTGTGTGTGTGTGTGTGTGTGTGTGTGTGCTCACGCTCGTCTTCATGCATCTGTTACATATGACACAACTACATGTACACGGATGATGTCATTCGTTGAGGTGATTAGCATATTTTTACTGTGTGTCTACTCTGTGTGTGTGTGTGTGTGTGTGTGTATTTGTAAAAATCATTTACTAAGCAAGTAAACCTGGTAACTTGGAAATATTTGCAGTACAGGCATTTCCACACAGGGTGGTAGTGTAATTGCTTTAGGAAGTCAAACATCTTATACTGCTTCCCTGGACACCTGAACTGTGATTTTGTTAGAGTAATGAATTTTTTGCATTTCATGTCTTGGGGGTTTAGCACAACTGAGAGAAATTCCTTGAGTATGGTTGAGTGAACTGATAACCATATGGTGCACCAAAGTCAGCCAAATGCAGTTCCAGGGCACAAAGTCATACAAAGAGCGTCTGGTCTGGATTTTTCCCTAAAATAAGGTCACATCATAACCAAAACATGGATGAATTTTTTTATCCTGCCAATATTAATATTCCACAGAAATTTTTCTCGTTCGATTCTGAACTGGCCTAAAAAAAATCCATGAGCAGCATAGATTGAATAACAGTTCAGCGGTGATACAAGTTTGATTCATTCCAGGAGCCTGCTCGGTACTCAAAATACTTGTATCTCAAAACATCCTTTAATATTTAAAAAAAAAAAAAATTGAAACGCCACTATTCCGTTGCAATCCCTCCCACCACAGAAAAATGTTTTGCGATGTACTTTTAACAAGGAAATAAGACTGTGTGCTATTGTAGATTTAGAATATAAATTGTAATACCACAATAAAATAAAATGTAAATAATTCAATACTTTGGGCATTATGATTAATTCTTTGTGGCTGCTTCTAGTATGTGTGATACGGTCACCGGGGTTAGTATATGCAGATATGCAGTCACAAATGAGCTCTTTCTCACCTACTGTCAGTGACTCAGTAATTGCAGTAATAGTAGTCATTTTTATGGTGACTAAAGAATATATACCAGTGAGTATTGTTACATCTTCAGTCTACATGTGTTGCTGCACTGCTTTTGTTAAAATATCCATTACTTAAAGCAATACAGTACTTCGCCACATAGCTGCTATTTATTAGCTCATCCATGGCAGTTAGCATTCTGTGTTACCATTAATCTTAACGGAATTCACCAAGGGAAAGCTACATGGTTGTTTTGAATACACGTGTTAAATGTTAATAAATTTATTTTATGTTTAGTTTGACAGTAAACACAACTTTTACAGTTTCAAATCCAAAAATTGGTGGTTTGACTCAATAAAAAGGAGACGCATGGAATGTTGTGATTAATCGTGTGAATTGTTTTCTTTTATTAAAAAAAAACAAGTGTTGTGCATATATATTTTATATATATCTTTTTCTTTATAAAGTCTCTCCCCACAGGGGCAGACCTAATATTCAAACTAGGAATTCTCGACTGTGACGCAGCTGTGCTAACACTGTTGCCTTGTAGCTAAATTACTTACAAAACTACATAATTCAAAACTTGATGACAAAGTTACTAACGACAATATTGACTAATTGCCGGCATGTGGAGAAAGAACACACAATTCTGCAAAAGTCAATGTGACCTACAACTGGAGAGAACGATTTAAACCAGCCAATGAGCGCCAGCTAATTAGATTTCTCTCATATTTATGTGTCATTGTTTATTTCTATTAAGGGCTTTTCTTGTATTGTTTTTTGTCCATTTATAGTTAGTTCATGATGCGTATCTTGCTATCTGCACTGATCACAGTCAGTAAACTCCCCACTTGCGCCCTCACAATTTACATTCACGCTCATCCAAATTTGATCTAATTTATTCCAATATTGAATTGAATTTCCCCTCTCCTCCCTCTTTGGGTTCACCTCATTCCGACGACGGCTTTTTCATTGGCCACTATTTATATCAACTAGGTCCCATTGCCACCTGGGACAATGGTCTCCATTCAGATCCAGGTCACAGTTGAGTGGAACCAGTCTGCTTTGTTTGGATCGGTCCGGTCCAGTTTGGTCCATCTGCCACACAAGTTAGCTTCACAGGGACACGAGTGAGACACGACTGCCAGCATACAGGTGAGGCACACATACACACACAGAGTACATTAGCAGGTACACTCCTGCATCACTGCTCTCACTTATCACACATGCATGTTGATACATAGGTGGATGCAATAACCTGCATTCATGCACACAGGTGTGTTTTCACAAAAAAGGTTTCCTCTGAGGGGGTCAGGAGTTGAACACAAGTGGTACCAACACAACGGCGATGCTGCAACGCAGGTAAAGACAATTGCATTTTTATGTTGCATGCAGCCTGGCAATGCGATAAAATGTGTTTATTAGATGACACCTCTGTCAATGTACTATATGTGCATTGGGATAGATAGATAGATAGATAGATAGATAGATAGATAGATAGATAGACCCTCGCCGGCAATGTTTCAATTACTGGAGTCGTTTACACAGGATTAGCAGGGATTATCCATTTACAGTATTTAGAAGCATGAGTCGCCATCTGTCTGTCTTCGTCGCGGCGAGGGAGACGCCCGCAGAAAGCTCCAAAGCACTCACGGTAAGGCGAAGAACGGTTTGATTTCAGAGTTTTGGATGGATGGCTGGATGGAGTTACGTGACGGACTTCGAAAAGCCCCGCGCCTCATATGAGATGGAAATGGCATACGGTGCTTTCAAAAACGGTCGTAAATTGCAGTGTTAACGCATAGCCAAGATTTTTGATACCGGAATGAAGTACGTTTTATTGAATGCGGCAAATTAAACATAAGATATAAAGTGTTATTAAACGTAGCTTGTACTAAATTACGCGACAGTGATACATGATCATGTTAATTTCCTAGAGTTACTGAATGCAGCAAAGAAGCTAATTGAAACGACCAACCTGCGTGAGAGTGAGTTCGACGACACAGACTCAAACCAACAACGTTACGACCTGCTCCCCTTTTGCTTCTCAGTAAGTCCTCTTCCCCTTGCTCGTTTTCACTTCTCCACTGATAGTTACAAGTGACGATGGCATACATTTGGCGTCCTTTTAGTAACCTTCCCGTTTCCGTTTGTTTTGGTTCAGGATTTTACCTCGTCCCACAGAGAAGTTCATCTTTGAGGATACCTCTTCAACACCAGCATATTCCCATAGTTAAATCTTAAAACACACACACACACACCACACACACACACACACACACACACACACACACACACACACACACACACACACACACACACACACACAGTATCCGTCTGCCCAACACTTATCCTGCTGCTTGCGTTATCTGTGAAAATAACTGCTCTGCAGCTGCTGCTAGAACCTTTGCCTTCCCCTTTCAAGTGGACTTCCATTCTCTCATGATGCGGACAGACCACAAAGGCCGAAGTGCCTCTCCTCACAGGATTTCATATGAGTCCGACTTCCACGCCATCAAATGCTCGTTTGACCGTGGGACCTGCCCCAAGCATGGCTCCAAGAGAGCCTCTTCCCGGTGTTCTTCATTGCACCAGGAAGGCCGGCCAAACAGCCTCTCAGATCCCCTTGTGTCCCTCCCGAGCAGTGGCCGAGGGAGAAGCCACAGCACCAGAGGAACCAAAATCCGGGACAACATCTTCCTCCAAATGGACAGCCAACAATTGAGACAAAATTGTGGCTCGGTGACATGTAGTAGTAGTAGTAGTGCAGCAGCCCTCCCTCCCCTTCAAAATCCCAACCTGCAGCTCCAAACGTCACCCTTTTCCACTTCCAAACATTCAGGCTCTGTTCAAAGCACCTTGGCCAGCATTTCAACGCCTGAAACCTTCTTACAAGATAAACCGGCCAGATCGGAGGAGGTAAAGGATATAGACAGGGCTGCTCTAGCGCAAAAGTTTTCTGTGACCAGGAAGTTGTTTGAGAATAAAGTGACAGGCGCTGCTAGTCGAGGGCAGGTGTCAAAATGTCCTCTGCCCCAAGATGAAAAGGGCTGCTTCGATGATGATGAATGCACAAAAGAACACTTCATTAATATGTCATTTCCAAAGAGTACTTCAACAACAAATCTTAATTCTCTTATGTCAAATGTCCTCAGTGTGGAATCAACTAAATCTCCCTCTCGTGCAGAGGAGCATGGGCACTCCAAGGCAGGCGAGTGGAAGGTAAAAAAGGAGGCTGAAAAAGCCGCTCTTGACTCCATCTTGACCGCTGAAGAGCCACTCAGGGCAGAGCTTGTCCATGTAAAATCGTCAGAGAGTGAGGAAAACGAGGAGAAGGAAAAAGAATGGGTTATGTGTAAGGGAGGGGATTTTATGGGCAACGCTGTACATATCGAGGACCTCGTGGATGATGTTTTTGAAGACCCCAGTGTGGAAACGCTTTATCCTTGCTTGGTGGAACTAAACGCAAGAGATTGTAGGTCCATAACGGACAAGTATGAGCAGGTGAATGATCAGTGTTGGGAGGAGCCGAGCCAACTTAGTGACGAGCCAAGAGAGAAGCACTGCAACATGGGTGAACTTTTGCGAGAAAATTCTGAAAAAGAGGACATTAGCAAGACTTGTGGGGAATTTGAAGTTCAAAAGGAAGCTTGTGTGACGCCTGAGATGCAGGAATGTGCCAACACAGACACGCGGGAAGAGGGAAGGAGAGAAGAAAGCGGCGAGGGAAGAGTTGACATCGCGGGAAACAAAGAGATGCTTCACATCGCGATTGTGAACAAATGTTTAGAGGAGGAGTCCTGTGAGGAGCATACAACATCTGATCTGGAAAACTCTCTGCACACGGGGAACCGGCTTTCATTGGAATATGAAGAAATTCCCGGCATTCCTACACTGTCGGACCAGGACGATGATGCTGCGGAAGACCCAAAGAGAAAGGTCCGCTTCTCCTCTGCACCAATCAAGGTGAGAAAATCTTTTCAAACAGACATTTCCAATGTCTTTTGTGAGCTCGTGTTGACAGGTAAATGTCAGCCCACGGCCATGTTAGCAGAGTGTCAGGGTGGAGAAAAGACAAGATCCCGCATGCTCTGGCACGGTTGCATTAAAATAAGCCACTAGCTACTCTCTTTGTTTGCACAGTATTAAATTGAATGAATATTTGAAATAACTCAGTTTGATTTTTGATTTTTATCTATACAGCAGTTTTTAAATGGTAAACAAACAAAAGAGGAGTATACATAAAATGTAAGCCAGTTCATAATATTATAGTTTATAAACAAAAGGGTGAGGAAATTTAAACGTTTTTTTTTTTTTTAGACTGTATATAAAAAGGGGGAGAAATGAAGGGCTCAGGTCAAGGTGATTTTTAAAATTGACAGCAAAGGAGCTTGTATAATATGCACTGTTTGGTCATTCTGTAGTTTGGGACCAGTGACAGAAAAAAAAATCTCCTCTTGTGGCTGTGCTTAGATTTTGGATGGAACAGCTCAGAGAGGTGGGGTTTAAAAACAAATAGCAGAATCTTGAACTCTTACAAGCAGCCTGTGGAGGGAGGCCAGAATTGGAGTTTAAAGTATTTGGTCCCTCCTTTGTGTTCCAACTAAGAAGCAACCGGAAGCATTTTGAATCAACTGGAGATATTTGTTTTTCTTAGCCCTGCAGCTGTGCATTTTTTTTTTTTTTTGTGCGTGTTCACCCACTCTTAACGCTTCTCAACATGAACAATTGTCTTGTCGTGTGACAGGTTGCAGACTTTTCTCTTTACACCTCCACAAAATATTTGGCTCATTTCATTAAGCTGTGTTGATCCATTATCGGTCAATGTTGTGTTCTTAATGTTGTCCTCCAGGTGTACAGCACCTACTGTAACTCAGAGTATGATAGACGCAATGAAGATATTGACCCAGTGTCTGCCTCGGCCGAGTATGAACTGGAGAAGAGAGTGGACAAGATGGATGTTTTCGAAGTGGACATTGAAAAGGGTTTGTCTTTTTTTTACAGATGGTAAACTTGTGCATTACAAAACCTTCCCAGTCTTGACATTACAGCAGGGGTGCTCAATGCGTCGATCGATCGCGAGGCAGTCTTGGTCGAATGCGGGATGGCGTGCCCCCCCCCCCCAAAAAAAAACAAAAAAACAGCCAATATTTCCTCTAAACTGCATGTGTGCGCAATTGTGCACCGCGGATACAGTTTCTGCAGATATTCTGGGTTGCACGCAAAAAAAAATAATAATACAATGCAAATTGAAAGTATAACATACAGCTATTCAGTTTGTGGCATTTTGCAATGTGATTCAATGAGTGACGGATGACTGGTTGTTACATCCAGTGGCACCATTCACATACGTACTGTAAAAAATGAAAAGAAGAAGCCACCGGTTTCTTTTAGGCAGCACATGGAATCTTCTCTAACAACAACCTCTACTCCACCACACTCTCTCTTTCCTAGTTTACCTTACACCCCACCTCCCCCGCTCTTAACGACGTACTCTCATAATTACCAATGTCACACTACTTACGCAGCCCATCAATGTGTTTTATAATGAGAGAGTCCACCACCGCTGCTTTAGTTAGCAATACAGTCTGGGCAACGTAGAGCAAAGACTAGGTAGACATGCTGCTTATGTTTACTTTCGATATTAATGGAGAAAGTTAAAAAAGAAATGCTGTTGTTTTAAGATGCAATGACTTTCAGAGTATGTGAATAATCGAAGAAAAAGTGGTTAAACTGGGCAAGATTTTCTATTTTCCGAGTGGGAAAGCTTTGGTCTGAAGCCAAAGTGGAAAGTACAGATGAGATTGTGTGTAATTTTAAAATTCCACCTTGGCACAGCCTGATCCAGGATGAAATCACGTGCAATACAGTGCACAAAAACCTAATTCTGTATTTTAAATATAGGAGGCAACATAACATTAATTTTAAAACAGTTTGGGAGCATCATCATCATTACCCCACCCCACCCCACCCCCGTTGTCGTCTGTAGCGTACGAGAGGCTCGCTGCTTGAAAAGTACATCTTGGGGTAAAAAAAAGTCTGGGCATCCCTGCGTTACAGGATATGATGGGCTGGGCATCAGCATCATCGGAATGGGGGTCGGAGCGGACCAGGGCCTGGAGAAACTAGGAATCTTTGTCAAGACAATCACGGAAGGTGGAGCAACACATCAGGATGGAAGGTACGTTCGAGCAAGTCTGGCTTTTCTGTAAAAACATTTATATTGATTTTTAGATCATTATTTATTTTGTTGTAATGTAATATTCTGCAGGTTATTTTCAGACTGTGCATCTGTGATATGTTAACTGTTACATCAGATGCGGTATAATACCCTAAACACTCGACCTTCATTGTATTGTATCAAAAGATACTGGAGGACATTGTTCCAATACAGTATTTTATATTCATTATTATGCATTATGTATAATTAGGTGGGTCTTGAAACTGCTCATTTGTGACAGGAACGTTGAAAAAAAATTGCGAATTTAAAGAAAGACGATCTTTTTTGGTTTTACGTTAGGATTCGGGTGAATGACCAGATTGTGGAGGTGGATGGCGTAAGTTTGGTTGGGGTCTCTCAACTGTTTGCAGCAACAGTACTCAAGAATACATCAGGCCTAGTCAAGTAAGTCATTCACATTTGCTCAACTTTTTTCACCTAATAAGGCCACCTCGATGTACTAGTCTGGAAGTCTCACTTTGTGGTGTTATTGATGTATTTATATGTGAAGAATCAATGCAAGTATGTCACGTGCGATACGGTGGTCACAGCTTTGATTTTCCTTTCTCCTGTCTCCAGGTTTCTGATTGGCCGAGACAAGGAGGGGGTGGAGAGTGAGGTGGCGCGCTTAGTCAACGAAAGCCTGGAGATGGAGAAGGCATCACAAAAGGTTCATTGTGTAAAATATTGTGTGAATCCAGAAGAAAATGTTATTGATTGAATAATGTGCAGTAATTCTCTTATCTGGTGCTAAACAGAGTCCAAGTGGGGAATTAGAAACCGATATGAGCATGTCAGAAGTCATGTCAGTACCTGACGATGAGGATGAAGAGGACACATCTGTACTTTGTTGTCTGGATAACGACCAGCTGTGCCTCAAATACCAGAGGGTACTTTCGTAATATTTCAAAGAGAGAACCTGAGAGATGTTTTTTGAGTATTTTTCTCATCTTGGTCAGTTTTGTAAATGTAGGTGTTAATTGCCAATTTTTCATTTTTTTTTATTTTGCTGTCTTGATAGCTTCGGTCCAAACTGCAAAGAACAACAGCCCAGCTTCAAAGAGCTAGAGAGAAGGTGGGCCAATCATTCTGGTTTCACTCACGCAAACGCAATACCCACATTACCACACTAACTTTCACATGCACATTTGGAACCGTCTGACCCATTTTAACTGGCAATCTGATGGAGCAACATGCAATTATTAGGACTCTCCATGTCTGCTCCGTGCTGTGACGAAAATGGGAAAGCAAAAGGCTTTTAGTCTCTTTCTTCTGTTTGACATCAATGAGTCTTTTATTTGTTGTTTTCAAAGTTTTGAAGTAGGCAATGCAGCCAGTTTGCTAAAAATAGCTGTCTTTGGGCATTTGACCGATGGGGGGAAAAAAAAAAAATAAGCATATGCCTTTGTGGATTGGACACACCATATGCCGCACACATTACTAAACCATTGCTGTTCCCCGTGCAGTTAATGGCATATGAGGAGGAGCGGACGAGCTGGGAGAGCCAGAAGGCAGACCTGGAACAAAAAGTGGAGGATGGAGAAGAGAAAGCTGACAAGCTTGAGAAGTGTGATAGTATTTTGATTATCTTGTTTCTTACATTTTCTCCTTTGTTTTACTTTGCAAGTAGGCTGGATCTACACTGCATTTAGCCCAATTATCACCGTATTGGCAATTGTTGATCTAGTGGAGAAAAAAAAAAACAACTGAATACCCCTCCGTCTATCAATTTTACCTTATCGTCATTTGGGTCGTGTGTAATCTGGAGCCTATCCCAGCTGAATATCAGTGAGAGGCAGGCCCATTCCAGCCTTCTTGCCAGCCTACACAGTGCGCACACAGGCAAATACCCATTAACAATCGTACATGATGCAAATATTAAAAGTTCTATACCTTTATTTGGGCTGCGATGACTTTCCCTCTTATTGTCTCACTTTACTGGACTGTAGTTGATCTTGAGTCGCCATGGAAAAGACGGGGGGTCTGTTGTTTTATAGTATTACAAGCTATTGTGCTATACAGATTCTGAAGGTGTACATATTGTTGCTTTAGCGGTCTCTCTGTGTTTATCAGGTATTGGCAAGAGGCCCAGACACTGTGCAGGGTGGTGAGCCAGCGACTGGCTGATGCCCAGAGCCAATCAGACAGCCTGGAAATCAAGTACGGCAAGGCCAAGAGACGGGTCAGGGAGTACCAGAGCAGGTAATCGTTTAATTCCTCTCAATTAGCCAGTTAGCTCTGGATTGCGCAATAATAAACTGTCTCTTAACCTGAGCGACTCAACTTTTAAACACTGTTTGTTCAGAGAGGAGGAGGCGGACAGCAGAGTAGCAGAATTGCGTCAAGAAATGGAGGAGAGAGAGAAAAAGTACAGGGAGACCATTGAAAGGCTTCAACTTGAGGTCAGGACAGTCTCTTTATACATCTTGCATGAATGCTAAACATCATCATATCTGCTTATTCACAGCTGGAGAGAAAAGAACCAGTAACAACAGGGAAGTCTGTCTCTGCAGACCCACCAGTGCCAGGTAGTCTGCATCTTTTAGGACGTTTGTAATGCAATTACATGGAGTGGCCAATAAATGACATCCAATACAAGAGCGCTATCAAATACTCTTCTCAGTACTATACATAATGGTAGGTGGTAAGGTTAAAAAGATGTCTACGAGCCCCACACATTAAGATTACTTTTTTTTTTTTAATCAGGTTTAGGTAATATTGTTTGTGGTGGTTTCCATTAAGCTCAACACAAGAACACCACAAAGATTCTGTTCCACCACTGATCTAGAATCCAGTCCTCCAAGACATAAATCTCTCCTAATCAAACAGTGTACAAAAGAAATGAAGCCCCACCACTGGATATGTCGTGCTGTTTTTTTCTCAAGTGTTGCTCAAGGGGCCCAAGGCAGGAATATTTTAGAAAGACTTTGGAAAATAGTTCATCATCTGATTAACCCACAAAATATAACACCGGGAAGGATGTGGGCTTCACCCCATTTATGGCAGCTTTGTCGTTCCTCACTCTGGGCAGATCATATATTTGCTACATTCCACATCACAATTCATAGAATCATACCTTGGGAGTGGTCATCTACTGTCACTAGAAGAGTTTTGGTCGTAAATATTGACAATGTTTAATACTCAGGATTGTCAAACCCGACCCCTTTCAGAATTTATAATCAGGGCAAATTCACTTTTTAACACATATCAGACCACAAGATATTCTCAAAGGATGATAATCCTGTAAAATAGTTTGACATTTGTTAACCTTGGTTAAGAAGGGGCAAAATCATGACAAAAACAATATGACTGTGTATCAGCCATAGATAAACTCTGTGCAATGATAAACGTATTGCTATGTCCTAGTGGCGTCTGTTTGTTTCACACTGTCTCTCCGTCAGATCCAGAATGGTACGTTCCAGTTCCTGACACAGAACGGCTGGACTGCAGTGCGCACATAGCTCGAAGTCAGCTGGCCCAGAATTTCAAACGTCATCCACCTTCACGAGACAAGCTCAGGGAGAGCCTTAGAAAACAGGTGGGAATTTTAACAAAAAGACAAGTAGGCAGGCAGTAGTTAAACGTTATGGTGCAGTCCTGTAAACGAACCTTCACTGTGTCGCCTGAGCAGGAAGAAGTTCAAAAGCCAGAGGAGAGCCAGTCAGAGTCCGAAGGGGTTGTACAGAGGAGCAGCGAAGTTGAACTTTCCGTCGTCACCCCCCCACTCTACATCACTCACGGCTCCACCACCATCACCCCGCCAATCCAGTCCTCCACATCCAGGAAATCCAAAAGAAAAATGCCTGACTTCAGGTGCATTGAACCACTTTGTTACTTCATTATCAGCACAGACGTATTTCAGTGCCTCTGAATGTGATCCCATGATTTCATGTTGTTGTTGTTGTTGTTGTTGTTGTGCAGCGGCCTTCGTAAGTCTCTCAGCAAGAGGAAGAGTGAAAAACTGCAAAGGAGGTCCATGAACAGCAGGTGGGATTGAGTCATTCAGTGCACATATGCCACCCAAAGATGTTACACATTCTTGAGACTTCTTTATACTCGCACGGTTGACAACACCCGCATTGCATCACGTGACCTACGCATTATGCCACGGAGCATCTCTGCACAGCTTGCCGGGCAGGCGTCAAAAAAAGTTGATGCACGGAGCGCATCTCTCTTGATTGGTCCGTTTTAGTCACGTGTTGTCATGACGTACTCGCTGTCCCTCCATGCTCCACATACCATCTACATCGCCGTCTTCAAGATTGATTTTTGCAGCATAATTAAACGTATCATCTGCAGGGTAGTCATTCTCAAACTGTGGTACAAGTACCACTAGAGGTATACAAAGGAATCACAAAATTGAAAACGCACCCAGGTTGTTACTTTAATAAGTATTTAAAAACAATTGCAACTACTGACCTCCATCTCGATAAACTATGTGATGGTTACACTGATGAAAAATAAGTTTCAAGTTGTCAAAAACCTCTCCACCGCAGACCAGCTTTGATACCATGTTTTCAAGTGCATAAACAATAACACTGCAATTTTCATGATGCTGAGCATCATTGTAGGTACTTCTTAAAAATGCTGTATTATGTTACAGTTGTTACTGTTACAGCTAAACTTTCCACCACTGCCATAATATTGAACGCTTTACATAAGAGTACTTAAATCTTAGTTAATACAAAATTAAGATGAGTAATTTCTCGTGTACAAATTAAATTTTGCATATAAAGATCTTTTCACGTGTATAATCACCAACTTTTTTGTTTGATCGTCATGGTGGGCGTAGTACATGGGTAGAAGACTTTTCCTGATATTAGGTGTCATCTTTGGGAGTGCACATTATACACGAGAACATATTGTACAGAATAAATTAGGGTTAAAAAAAAAAAATCGGAATAAAAACCTACCTCGTTTTTTAACACTGAAGCTCGCAACGTTACTGTATTTTAGTGTTGGTCAAGTTGGTGGTACTATGAAAGCTAAGCATTTTTGGAGCTGAGAAAAGTTTGAGAAACCGCTGCAGTCCAGTGCCATAGCAACTCCTTCATTCTCTCCAGGGCATCTTGCGGTGACCTGGTGGACGAACCGTCTGAAGTTTCTTCCTCCGGTTCTGTGACCTCCATGCCCTCGTGCTTGCCCTTCACTTGGTTCGGAGAGCGAGTGAGGGACAAAGAGGAGGAGGGTCAGAGGGCAAAAGGCAACCGGGAGAAGATGCGGTCTGTGTCCAGCAGCAGTTTACCTTACATGACCACCTCTGGGAGAAGAGATCAGGTATGAAAACATCACCAGCGTGCCAGCTTGCTTGTGCTTGCAGAGACATAGAGTGGGCAAATATTTGATCCTTTTGTAATCCTCCTTAACAGCCTCCTACAGTCGTGCTCATTAGTTTACATTATCTGGCAGAATTAGTAAGATGTGGAGATGTTTTTTTTTTTGTTTATTTTAATGAGATTCAACATCAACGATAAAGCATTCCAGAATAACACAATTGTTAAACAAAATGAGATATTGAGGTCAGTTCTAAAAACGCTCCTACATTTCAAAGATTCTCTCATGAGCACATCTGTAGTTTGATGTGCGTGAGGCGTAAATGTGAGCCAGATCAAAGGACGAGTTGGAAGAACTGAAAAGGGGTTAGACCAGGGGTTGGCAAACATAATTTACAAATACATTCAATAAAAAAAATATATATATTATTCCAAAAAGAATTATATGTAGTTGTTTTTAAACTGCAGTTGTTTGCTATTTTTTGTAATGTCCAAAAGGATCCAGCACTTTAATGTATTTCATGAAACAGTAATAAAATACTGTAATTGAATAGCTCGGAAAGAATTAAATGGTTTGCGCTTCAGGATTAATTCTTTCTGGCACGTTATAGTGATAACACAAACACGAAAAAACTGTTTCACAACTATTGTAACTCAGTAAGATGCAGTAATATTTGTCACTTTTGTGAGACAGCAACTATATTTCTTTGGTGTGGGCAATGTAGGTTCAGTTTCCACTGAGTGTGAATGGTTGTCCGTGTCTTGTACGTGGCTTGAGACTGACGAGACAAGTTCAAGGTGTAGTCTGCCTTTCGCCTGCAGTTAGCTGTTATAGGTTCCACCCTGAACAGGATAAGCAATGTTGACAATAGATGGATGAATAAATTCCTTTTGAGTATTGTTCTTTTTCTGTCTACATGTGTTGCTGCATTGTTTGTGTTCAAATATACATTGCTTAAAGCATTAACCGGTTTATGGCATTTTCAATTACAGTTATGTTAGCATTAAGCTAGCAGACTTTAAGGCAAAATGATGTGGTTGTTTTAAATACGTGCCATATAATTTCTCTTAAATGTGTAGTTTGTTGACTTCAAGTGGAGGTTAAAGCGTTTTTTGGGTGGGGGGGGGTAATTCTTTTACTCATTCCGATGTCATCCTCTGAGAACCAGAGTAAAATGAGGAAAGGGAAAAAAAAAAAAGTAAACCCAGTCATTGTATGTGGATGACGCACATGCAGCTGGAAAGTCTTTGAAAGTTCGTGTTGGTTCCAGAGTGTTGGCTCTCGACTGGATAGCTTCAGCATGGGGGGTCACGGCTCTAATCACTCTCTTTCTGGACACTCTCACACTTTGACCTTTTCATCCACGGAGGTAAGCCTCTCCTTCCCTCCCTTTGCCTTCCCACATTCTGTCTCCTTTTACGTAGCGCCTGCTTGATGCAGTTGTTTTTCTCCAAAGACAACCGGCATCTTTGACTGCAGCTTCTTTTTTCCTGTCTTCACCGTCAGACCTTGGACGACGACCTCCTGCCGGCAAATAACAACAACCGATGGCAAAGTCAACCTGTGTTGGAGTGGAGCAGCCATCAGGTCTGTCTTTGGTTGCTGGCCATGAACATGGAGCAATACATGAGCGGCTTTTCAGCCAGAGGTGTCGACGGGGCACAGCTGCTCAACATGGACACCGACAAACTCAAGGTCAGACATTGTTCAACCCCCTGAATTCTGTCCTCCTCACATGGTTGATTGAAGACTCGAAATTGCCTGGAGGTGTTACAATGAGTGGGAATGTTTGTTTACTTGTACAGTATTTCCCTGCGATTGGCTGCTGACCAGTTTAGGTTGCCAGTTGAGACAGGCGCCAACACGCTTAAGTGATGAAAAGCAGTTCAGAAAAGGGATGGGTGCATGGATGAAATCTAAAAACTTCTAACAAATTGGTTTGCAAATGCAGCACACATTCAATTACATTTTCATTGCAAAGCAAGCTTCTTTTAAAGTTATGGTTGGGACTCAAAACGGATAGTTTATTTTGAAATTATGTACGGTTGTGATATAATTTTAATTCTTGTGAAAACAGCTGCATATTTTCTTGGCAAATAAATTTTCATTAGTAATTATTGTCTATAATTAGGGTTAGCATTTGTGACTCAGATGGCCTCATAGAGTAAATGTGTTAAAAAGAAGTTTCTTATTAAACAAACAAGATAAAACAATCAATCTTGGTTTGATAAATGTATGTAAACCAGTTTGCCACTAAAAATAAAAGTAAAAAAAAAAAGTTAGTTCACATTACACGCATACATGTTTTTGCCAGTTTTAAAAAAAAAAAAAAAAAAAAATCATAATTACAAGATTTGGACGCCCTCTAGCGGAAAACTCTCCATGAAGCAACTGGCTGCTCAACAGGGACGTGTAGCTTCTGATCACGTGACGCCATCCTCAAATATTATTTCCTTTCTGTCGTCAGGACTTGGGCGTGTGTCAAACCGACCGTGCATCTCTAAAGAAGAAGTTGAAGGAGCTGAAGAAAAGAGAGGAAAAAGAAGAGCGGGGGAGGGAGAAAAGGCGCAAGGAGTCATCCAAGCGAAAAGAGAAGAATTTAGAGAGCGACTGTGTGGTGGTGGAGAACGCATCCGCAGTGGAGTCGCGACCTGGTGGAAGAATGGCCAGAACTGAGTCACTCCTCTAGAAGCACTTGTCACTAGAACTTTTAATTTCCACCAGCATCTTTGCATCAGCACACTCACAAAAGGATGACCTTGGATACCATTCCCTCAGAATTTTTTATTTTATTTATATAATGATGGGACAATAAATGTCTCACATTTTCAGCACTTGTCATTGTTTTTATACTTGATCTTTATGTATGATTTTACATGTCTTTTGTTTTAATAAATAATGCTTTCAACATATCCACATTTAACCCGTCTTTCAATTTAAAATTACATTACACAACTTTCAAATTTATTATTTGTATGTATATTTGTATGTTTTTGACAAATTCCATTTTGCTGTTGTACATTGCAATCAGTCCACAATGTACTAATTCAGGCAGATGCATTGTTGGGAATAGTACATTTCACACATGTTAGCATTACATGACTTTTTGGTCTGTATAGCGCGTAACAAAGTACCTCTTGAGTGAATAAATACAAAAATTCAAAAACAAATTATAAAAAATGAATCCCCCCCCTTCCCACTCTCTCCCACCCCAGATTGAAAACACAAGAAAATGTACACAATAAGCTCCTAAGCTATAACAGGACCATCTAGTGTATGACACTGGAAGTGTTTGTACTTGCACTGAAAAGTAAAAATCAGCCCCTGATGCAGAAAGTTTGATCGAAGTATTTTGAACTGTGACTCTTTTAAAAAACATGTACAAACAATATCTTGCTATTTACAGTCCCCCACAATGATATTCAGGGTTAAGAATAATGTCCGTTGTTGTGCCACGTTGTCACCCAGGATTTCTTTTCCAGGTTTTGCCAATCCACGTTCACGTCTCTGTCCTGGCGTTTTATCCGAACTGCATTGTAACTGGGAACCTTGTCCTCGTGTTTAGCCCGGTTGAAGAAGCCGCACTGCGGGAGGAAATACGAGATGTCATGTAAAGGACAGGAAGAAAATGATGAATGTGTTAAGTGGCCGCAAGTGCAACAGTGACCAAAAGAAAGCAAACCATAGAAATGCAAAAGGCCTGAGACTCAAGATCAACAGCGCATTGAACTTCAAGTTGTTTGTTAAGCAGCACCTCCCCGACGACATGCACGTACAGTGGTCCCTTGACTTACAAGTTGGATGGCTTGTAACTCAAATCAACATTCTCCTTTGGAATTAATGGAAAAGGCCATTAATCCATTTGCGCTGCCCAGAAAAAAAAACTGCAACTGAAAAGTAGGACTGTACAGTATTGTACAAAAAGTAACTGAATCTGTTTTTTATTATTTCTCTTAGCTGATGGCCTTGGTCATCTATAGATGAGATTTTAAAAATAGGACTGCTTCATTAAGTTATCTATATATCACCAGGCTCATGTTCTTTGAAGATTCCAAGCGTTAATTCAACAGAGATCATCTATTTTATTTTCTTCAGATTATTTAATTGCAGCATCTGTAAAGAGCTCACTCATAAATTAAATCTTTGCTCACAACTCAAAGCAAAAAAAAACAAACAAATCAGACACCTCATAACTTGAAAAAATCAATTTGGGGCACTAGTAAGTCAAGGTACCACTTTTTTTTCCATTCTAGTTAAAGTCACATGAGTTAAAAAAAAAACAAAAAAAAAAACATTGAGTCAAGCTTTTGCAACAATAGCATTCATGTAATTCAGTCAGGGAAAGCCCAAATCCAAGTACCAGAAAGCGACAGAGAATTAGGCACCACATTTTCACTCATTAATTGCAGGCTGGGTAAAATTATCCTCACTTTTAATTTTTTTTTTTTTTTTTTTTTTACGCATTTGTTGTCAGCTTCTGTTTTTCTGATGGGTCCCGTTTGTTCTTTTTCCCAAAGACTCCACACTGAGGAGAGGCAAGTTGTTAGACAATCTGCATAATCACCTTTACGTTGGACTTTACATTGATGGATATGGGTGTGGGTGGGGGTGTTCCTACCTTCCAGAGAAGGAAAATCAACAGAGCCAGTAAGAGCAGTGCCAGGAGAACAGACAAGAAGATGATCCACCACGGAACTCCTCCATATCGGGCCTCACTCCTCTCAGGGAACGCAGTCACTCTCATCTGCAGTGATGTGAAGTTAATGTAGGGCTTTAATGATGAATCAAAAATTTTGATTGCAAAAAAAAAAAAAAAAAAAAAAAGCCAAATTACTGCCACAAAGCATCGCAGTGACAATAGTGGCACACAACCGTAAGCATACTGGCTAAAGTTAACCTCATAACAGATACACACTCAGTTGCTGACACCCACGTCACGCACAAGGCCAGGCCCCACCTTTTAAAGCCACATACACTGAAGGTAACATAAATCGGTCACAAAATCACCTTTTAAAATCACCGATTATCTGATTAATGGATGGGATAATTGGTAGAATAATGGATTGTAAAAATATTCGATACTTGCAGCCATGGTTGAATTTTTTTCTCTCGATTCACATTGTGTGTGTGTGTGTGCGCCTTCCCGTACCTCTGTTTCAGCGTTCTGCAGCACCATGTTCTTTCTTGTGCTTTCAACATGCACAGCCGCCTTGACGATCACCTCCACATGATGCAGCTTGCTGTAATCCTGTGGAGAAAAACAACAATTACATAATTATAAGAAATACTCAACGGGAAAAGAAATGGAACAATGATTATGACTGCTGTTTTGGGGGAGCTCATTTTTTCAATTCAAGTGTCGTATTCTGACCACGACAATGTCCAGACTGCATTTCTGATTCATTTATATTTATGTAAAAGCAAAGCACAAATTTACCCCAAAAGAAAGGGGGGGGGGGCATTGCTGAATGACCACAAACATTAGAACGGTAGAGTTCCTAAGTTTCATATAAGTGAATTGTTACCGCCAACAACGTGCTGTTCCAGAGACGAGAGTGAAGCGTGATGACCGCGTTACTGTCCAGGCCCCGCAGGGGACACTTGATCTTCACACATTTAGCCCCGTTGTCACATGACTGCAACCAGAGAGCCGCCATTAAAAACCGACACACACACACCAACAATTGCCATTGAGAAAAACCTACTACACACAATTAGAATTGAACGATATACTGGTAAAAGACTCCGTTATAAAGATGATTAAAACAAAGCAAATGGTACAGTATATTTGTTTTTACCAGAATTTTAGATTGCTTCTTGTCCACCAAACGTGAAATAATCCCTTCATTGCCTTCCTGGCTCTTTTGTGAAGCCCTTTTCATCCTGCTGTTGCTGACATCCTTTAAGAAACACAAAAACGCACAAGCAAAATCACGTCAGTGTGTTCCAACTTTTGTTGGGCCAAGACGCATATTTTTACTTGAGAAAAAAAATCATGTGGCAAACCACCAAACAAAAAAACGTCCCAAAAAGTAGATATACAGGTTCATATTGTATTCTCTGCCATTTAGCGGAAGTGTATTTAATTGTTGTATCTGTCACTATACATCACTGGCATAGATAGATGAACATATTCTAATAATTTTTTTGCATTTATTGCAAATAATCATTATCTGATCAATTAAGTTAACATTGTGAGAGATCTATTCAGAAAAAAAAGCATTCATTTATATTCCAGACTGTTTTCATTGCACACCAATAAGATGCAGGACATTTATTTGGCACGTATATTTCAAAGTAAAACCTTTCCTTCAATGGTATTTTCATGATACTTCCTGTAAGAATAATAAACATTTCGAACAGTAGTCAAGTTTATTTATGTAGCCCTAATCACAAAAGAGTCAGTTACACTAGATTGTAATCATGGCGACTCTGACCCCACAAAGAATGGCAAAAATCCACAAAATTGCCACAAATTTTTTTTTAGAATTCCTTGGATTGATAGATTAAAATGTAAATGTACCTCAAACTATAATCCCAAAACAATTGAATCGAATTTCATATTCATCTTAAATTATCCTTGAAAAATAAAATCCTGTACATGGGGAAAAAAAGGCCCATGCGACGTACTCGCCGTAATTTCCACTAACAGCCCAGGCTCAAGGTGGACGTACAAACTTTTTTCTCTCAAATATTTAATTTTGTCATCTCTTCTAGTTGTCGCTTCATTGAAATTGACTTTCTTTTTGAAAACAAAAAGTAGGTAAGTACTCTAGCTGTACATATTACTTCCCCCCACCGCTGACCTTTTTGAGAGGATTTATCTCCGATTTTGGCGTACACTCGATTTGGCTCACACCCGTGGCTGTGACCTTCGTTAAGTAGAGCAGCCACTTGTTCTGCTCCGTGGTCTTGGGCCAGTCAATATGCAGGGTGGCAGTACCAAAGTCCGTCAAGCGCCTTCCGACGTTGATAATCTAAAAAAAAAATGTATTCAATCATTATGAGAATCGCTGCAGAAGAAGTCACAGTGAAGGATAACAAACTTTTTGTTTTTCCATACTCACTCTGATCTGATGCGTGAGGGGACTTCCGATGTCACCTTCGGTCTTCATTGCATTCTGATCTTTGATTTTTCCTGCAAATTGCACTTGGGAGGGCTGAGCTTGACTGGGGAAAAAGGAAATAGACATATTTTGACTTCAATTCTGTCCAGGTATGTTATGTATGTAGAGATGTGAATGTGACAGACTAATTTGTTACCCTGATATTGACAGCTGCAACATGATGGCCACGTTTGCCTTCGCTTTAACGGCGGCTAGCGTCGGCTGCTCGCTGGTTCTGTACAGGATGAAAATATAATATTTTTACGCACTGATTATTAAGTAATTCTTATAACTCTTAATAATGCTTTATCCACATAAATTCATCAAATTGAAGCAGGCTCATGGAGAATTCTCTGAAGGACATTTTGATACGATAACTATAAAAGTGCAGGTGTGGTAAACGTGGTCAGGTATGCTTACGTCGCAGGTTGAAGCTCAATTTCTAATTCGGTGGTGTTTAATGAGATGCCAACGGTTCCCAGAATAATGTAGAAGGTCATCTATAAATGCACATAAAAACACATGTATTTTAAAGAAAACTGTTAGAAGTTGCTTCTTAAATAAATGTTTGAAAACAAATGTAAAAAATAAATCTTTCAGATTAAATGCAAGTACAATGAACGTCAGTGTTAAATACAATTGCACTGGACTTAGGCAGTGATTCTTTCACGAACCGCCAGAGGAAAGGCAATTTTAGAGAAAGTCCACATCGGCAGCGATATCTTATAACTCACCTCAGAATCCCGTTTGAAGGGGTTTCCGAGGTCACAGGTCGCCTTAGAGCCATTCTTATTGGCCGTGCAAGTCACTACCTGGAATGGGAGGGTTTCAATCAGATCCACAAAGTGCAACGACGGAAGTTGGTGAAATTGTCTGTGGTGGAGGGCAAGAGCATACATTGGGTGGGCCGCGGAATGTGGAGTAGGTGAGGGCACGTGGGAAGGAGGCGACCACTGATGCCTCGTGCGCGTCATCTCCGTTCTGATTGGTCACCTTGACCTCTAAGGCGATGTCCTTCTGCTGGCTAAGCGAGATCAGGGGCACGCCGTTCTCCCTTGACAGAAACATGACAAAATGTTAAGAACATTAAGAAGCCTGATTAAAAAACAAATGTTTGCATTATTAAAATATTTTCTTACAATGGTAACGGCTTGAACGTGTTATCCGTTGACTTGTGGCCGTAGCGATACGCTATTTTCAAGTTACTGCGGCAAATATTGTCACTGCCGCAACCCTCCTTCACAAATTGCACCTGTAATAATATCATTCACACATATTTTACATAACATAACATGAAGAAAAGAAAAGTAAATCTATTTATATAGCACATTTCATACACTAGGTAACACAATGTGCTATATATTATTAAAAACATTTTAAAACAAAGAAAAACACAAATATTTGGAAGAGAAAAAATACAAGTGCAATTAAAACAGTGTCCAGTGCAAGAAATATCATTTAAAAGTGGAAATGTTTTAAAAAGTATGAGGAAAAAAAGACTTTTTAACCTGACGTTAAAAACATTCACACTTGGGGCTTCCATTTGCATGCAGCATAATAGCAAAATGCTGCTTCACCATGTTTGCTTTGGATGGACTATTTGACTTGAGTCTGTCGATCTCAGAGCCTTATTGGGTTTGGATCCCATTTCTTTCATGTATTCAGGACCTAAAGCATTTACTGATTTATAGATCAGTAGCAGAACTATAACATCTATTCTTGAGATGACTGAAAATCAGTGTAAAGACTTTAGAATTAGAGTTATATGCTTTGGCTTCTTTGTTCTGGTCAGAGCCCGAGCTGCGGGATTGTGAATGAGCTGCAACTGGAAATGCTCCTTTGGGGTAGTACAGTCAGACGACCATTACAATAGTTTACTTGAAATAAAAGCATGGATGAGGTTCTCTCGGTCTGCTTGGCGCGTGGAAGAATTCACTCTGGATATGTTCTTCAGTTGGTGAAAGGCAATTTAGTACGTAATTGATTTGATGTGACTGAAAGTCAGGACGGAATCTTTCAAAACATCAGTTTCGGACTTGGTCTTTGCATAAATGAAATGACTTTTCAGAATGTCTTTCAAGGTCCTCCCCAAGCCGAAAAAAAAAAGACATTTTGGCCAAAAATTATTATTTTGTGGAACATTTAAATCTACTACATAAAGAGCAGAGGTAGGTACTAATGTGCCATGTTTACTTTTTAGATAAATTGTCAGAATAGTTTTAATGAAACATATATTCACACTTATAACACTTCTGGTTCTGAAGGCCATGGACAGACTAGTTTGACATGGCAACAATGATGTTGAAAGCTGATTGGTTAAAAAAAAAAAAAAAAAAAAATATATATATATATATATATATATATATATATTATATATATATATATATATATATATATATATATACACACACACACATATATATATATACACATATATATATATACACATATAAGTTTTAGGCATCAGACGTTTTGGATACCTCCCCACGAGTTGGTACTTCGTCTTTGGCATCAAGGACAGGCGGTGTTTCGCCGGAGCTCTGTCTGCGTTTGCGTTTGGCGTTCTGGATCTCCACATCCACGTCAATGGGTACCCCTCGAAGTTTATCACGAATATTGTCCTGTGGGATTGCGTAATATTAGTTTGCCGCTCTCTCTCATTCAGGTTCCGTGAAAGGGGATGTGTACCTGTATGGCCAGCTGGCGTGTAATGCACTGCTTTCTTCCTTTGGTGTCCAAGACGACGGTCCCTTTGGACTCATAGTTGCTGTCAGAGGCCGACTGCTGAGTGAAGGCGGCCCTCGGGATTAGATTCTTCTTCCTTTGGTCAGCGTCGACCGCCATGGTGTATGCAACAGCTAGAATGGGGTGGAAGGGTCAGGTTTGTGGCACAAATACAGTGAGGATGTTTCCTAAAAGGGAAAACTGATTGATCTTACTCAGTCTGGGAGAGTAGCTCTTGGGGTTGGCCGTGTACGTGAAGCAAGCCTGAATTTTCATGCTGAGGGAGGAACAGAAATCACAAATGATCCAGCAACCACATGAATTTTTGTTTGCATTGATATTAGTAAGTCAGTAAGTGACATTGTGCAGAATCTATTTGAAAAATTTCTGTGAAACTTTGTGGTAGGGGTTGAGGGGACTCGAGTCACATCACTTGACTACGGTAAGACTTAAGTCACCAATTTTGGGGACTTTGGTCTTGCTTGGATTAAATTTCATGGGGAGAGATTTGAAGATTATTACATCTGAATTGAAAGATGATGTTTGTTTGATAAAATTGGAAAAACAGAATGGCAACATATACAGTACATACTGTATATGTTAAAACTTACAGTCATGATCTCATTAAATATAATAAAAATAAATTAAAGTTTTTGTCTCACTTTATGCTTCTATGCACATTGTGCTGCTCATTTTGGTGCGTGCCACCTCGGGGCAGTATATGACGGTGATATGGGCACATCCAGTATAATGTACTCTTCTGGAGACTCATCTCTCTCAGCTTCTCAGTATTGCATTGATACTAGTAGTCTTTCGCAGAAGATGAAGAATATATGCCCGTGATTATTGTCGTTTGTAATTGTTTTCTGTACAAAGCCACGTACCAGAAGTTGTTCCCACAGTTCTTCTTGGTCAGGTCAATTTCCTTTGGCAAGAAACTGATTTCCTTCTTGATGGCGATGACTGGACGGGCTCTGAAAAGACAGAATGAGTTTCTCAATAGGCAGGAGGTGGGATATAAACTCGAGCCGAGAACTCACCTGTAGACAAAAACGGCATCAGAGAGGGATCCGACAGCCAGGTCAGGGTAGGAGTTCTTGTCCAGATCCATGTTACCCGCTAAGGAGTAGCCAAACATCGTCACACCTGAAGGCTTGCCGGATAAAATCTACAGCGAAAATGTCATAAACGTGCTCAATAGTGTTAGATAAGTTTTTCTGAAAAGTATGTTAGATCAAAAAGCTTTTTTTTTTTGTTTTGTTTTCTTTTTGTTTACCTGTGCTGCTTTTTTGGATTCGAGTCCTGTGTTGGATCCATGGTAGATGTAGACATTTCCTGAGTTGTCATCATCATATGGAGCTCCCACTGCAAAATCTAAAGTACAGTGAAGAAGATAGCCCGTGAAACAGGAAGACGACTCAATTATTTCAAGGATGGAGCAAATTCTAGCCTGGGTTGGTAGTGGAGGTTATGGAGCATTTTTGCCACATATAGATGTACACTTCTGGTGCATTTGATCAAAATCAAATCACCTGTAAGACATTTATATTTAAGCCTAATGTTGTAAGATGTAATTAAAATGTTACGAAACAGATTGGGGATCATAGTTTGTTGTATTATGATTATCATTATAGGTGATTATAAACACTTTAGGAGGACGTTAATTAATTTTTAGCATGGGTTTTCGGTACACCAAAAAGTGAACTGCACTTGCTCTTGATGAAAACCAACTCACCACACCACATTCCATGCTTATTATCCATCATTCAAGAAAAACCTAATACTTTTTTTTTTGTTTTTTTTTACAACAGATTTGTTCATTAATAGTGGTTAATTTCTATACACAGAAATACATCAAATATGACATCAAACGTTACCCATAGAGTTCATAAAGTTTTCAGAACCCTGGAACAGATTTTTTTTCAAATTCTTGAATCCGAACCCTCACCATGGTAACCATCCTGGTTGATGTCTCCCAGATTTTCCACAGCCAGGCCAAACATGGAGTCCTTCGTTCCGTCTATCCTGGTGGGTTTGACCTGGTCCCATTTTCCGGCCTTGTTTATGAAGACATACGTAGCGCCTCCGATTTCGCCGTCCTTCTCAAAGTACTGCGGTGCTCCCACCACTATGTCCTCCCATCTATCAAACGACACCTTCAGAATCTACTATACTACCCTTTCTCCATAAAGATTCTGTGTTCCGTACTTCCACATTGACTCACCCGTCCCCGTTGAGGTCCAGCACGGCCAGGTCATACCCGAAAGATGAGGCGAGCCCCTCCCCTTCCAGTGTGTACTCCTCCAGCAAAATGTTGCTCGTATCGGGGCCTTTCTTAAGCAGAACCACCGCCCCGCTGTGATTGGCTCTGGGAGCTCCCGCCACTACCGTCAGCTGGCCTTTTTTGGTCAGACTTTTACTCGAGTCCAGAGAGAAACCTGCAACCGGAAGACGAAATCTTAAAAAACACACAGGGGTGGGAAGTGAAACGCTACATATGCATAGGACTTCATTACTGTTCCTTTGTAGATTTTTGGGGTGTTTGTACTTTACTTGGGTATTCATTTACTCCCTATATTTAAAACCAAGATTTAAAAAAAAAAAAAAAACGCATCTGTATTTTCATTTCAGTATGAGTAAACTATTTTAAGTGCAATTCAGTTTTACTTCTTAGTGAAGTACATTTTCATAGTCCAGGACTGAATGACTTCTTCTATCTATCTACTTCAAAGAATCTGAATTTTTACTTAAGTACAGAGTGAAGAGTGAATGCTTCACCAAGGTAGCTGCTGGCCGGAGCCGGGACTAAATCGGGATTCTTCTCGTTTTCATCCCCTGCCTCAAACGGCCCGTCATCATAAATGCCCATCTCGAGGAGGGTGTCGTTCTTTTGCTCCAGGCGGACCACACCTACAGAAGAAGATGGGACAAAGACGGGGGGAAATCCCATTTAAGGCTTAACATCAGTCTCTTAGCATTAAACGCAGCAAGCAATCATTCATTCAAACGGCTCACCTTTCCAGTTGTATGCTCCGGGAGCCCCAAAAATGAGGTAATGGTAGTCCTTGTCGAAAGTGGCCGAGAGGCCCTGCTGGCAGGAGCCGAACATCTCGTGACCTCTTGGCCTGCTGTCACAGAAATGCCAGCCTCCTCCGTCCTCGCTGGAGGAAGGATCGATTTTCAAATCCTGACTCAGCACGTAGCAGCGGCCGATGATGTCACGCGATTCGATGGTGGTCTTCACATTGGTCCTGCGCTGATACCGATGGGCACAGGTCTACGTGCGGGAACAAACACAAAATGTCTTCATCACGATCCTCCTGCGGCTCAACTTTGTCGCCCCCGCTATTCTGCATGTTTTTAAGCGACCATTTTTATGCGCTTTTACAGTGGAACTACTTAATGTAAAAAAATCACATATTCACTTTAAACTGTCAATTGGCTTTATTTATGCATTCCAATACATTTTAAATGTATTTAAACGGGGTTTTAAATGGGATTAAGTGTTTTTAAATATGTTTCAATGTGTTTAAAACCTCTGGACGGTGAAAAACTATATACATTTATACGTACAAATACATTTTTATATGGTCTCTCTTGACTGTAGTTTTTGAGCTATTGCAGGTGGGTCAGCAAAGTATCAGGGAATTCAATGTTTATAGAATTCTGTCAAAGTTTGTGTCCAAAACACAGTATTGAAAGATAAAATAAAAACTAGCGTACTGTAATTAACTTCTCTCTCTGGATTAGATGAAAAATGCTTTTTTCCCTTAGTAGTATATTCACTTTTGCATTATGTATAGTTACAATATATCACAACAATCTGATTCATCACTTGTTATGGGTAGAAAAAAAAAATCCACATTTTCTGCTTTGAACTCATCAGGTCATTGCATTAGGTACCCCAGAAAACTTCCAAGAAGCTGTATCTAAACATCTTTATATACAAAAATATTTCTTTTTGATTTATGTATTTGATTTACGTTCCACTTTTGCTCAGTACAGATTTCTGTTGTGTCGTTTTTTTAAAAATGCTCTCAAAATAAAGTCAAGTTGAGTAAATGTGGCTTAATTAGATACAGCGCTTGCATTGGATCTCATTAGAAGTGTACTTATTGGAGTGACCCGAAAAAAAAGCAAACAGGAAAGTAGTAATTGTCTCAAGGAAATATGTTACTAGGTAGATCTCGATGGAGAGACAAGGAGGAGGAGTAAGGTTTAGCCTGGGTTGTTAGAACGTTTGGTTGGCTTACCACAATCTTGCCACCCGGGCCCTGGCTGTTGACTGTCACCCCCATCCATTGGTTGTCTTTGCTTTCTCTGTTGGTGTCCTCTGCGCATTTTACAAATCAAGGAGTGTAAAATGAACTAAAAAGCTCAAAAGTATCATGTGGCCAAGCATCAGTCAGCAAATATCTCACCGTCGTCGTCAAAGTTAACTCGCACACAGCCTGTAGACGGTGAGCTCATGTCACAGCTGAAGAGTCCGCCCGTCACTGTGGCCGTTTGACCGCTGAAGCCTTTGGCTCGAGGGGCGCCGACCAAGAGCCTAGAACACACACATGAAGGCATCTGTTAGGGAAACCACCATCTGCAGCCCCATCAATTGCACATTGTGCCAGTTCAGAAGCTCAAACTTCCCTCTACAAGTTCTTCCCCTTGAGCGTCGCATTATCGCACATTCCAGTGTCTAACACAGCAACCAGACTCGGATTCAAAGAGGCCTTCTATCTCCCTCCCACCACACACACACACACACACACACACACACACAACGCCTTTGTGAGTTGAGGATGGAGGCAAAATCGTTTGAACGACAATATGAGCGAGTGCTCCTAAAAACAAGGATGTCATCTTTTGAACAGACACAAAAAAAATTCTCCTTCCCAGTCTGCTATACTGTCGCACTCATTAAACCACAAAAAAAAAAACATTTGTGATGTCTAAGGTCGTCGATGTTGGACCTCATAGAGGTCCTGGCTTTCAATCTGTTCTAATTCAGTCATTGTGGAACAGAAATGAGTCTTCCCAAACTGTTCCCATAAAGTTTAAAACATACACTACAATCTCAATTGACTTGAAATCAAAATCCATGGTGAACAAAAGAACTGTAGTTTCCCCATATACGGTGGTACGTTGAGATATGAATTGAATTTGTTCTGTGACGCCCGTACCTCATAATAATTTTTTCCCTCTGAAATGAATTGAAATCCCATCAATCTGTTCCAGCCTGCCCTCATAAAATAAAAGAACAAAAACATTTGTAATGTGTTATTTTTACAACAGTAGTAACACTTTAATATTGTGCTTTGAAAAATCATGCAGTAATGACTTAAGTAAATAGAATGGAAAGAATTAAGAACTTATGCCTCTATTTCTGCTTCAATTCACAGGACACTGTATTGCTTCTTTGATCTACGGACCTTAGGGAGAGGAAAACATAGACATATGGGTATACTGTACATGGAGACAGTCACTCATCAGTAAGCCATAGTAATATTACTCATTTATCACAGAAGAGAAAGAGTATATGGCTGTCAGTGTTGTTATATTAACTGTCTACATGTGTTCCTCCACCATTTGTGTTCAAATATCCATTATTGAAGGGTTATGATGCCACGTCATCAATGCTATTCATTAGCCTGTCTGTGGTGTTTTACATTGTTTGTTAGCATTATGCTAAACATTATTAAAGCATCTCTAAGTGGTTGTTCAACATACACAACATAATGGTCTTTGTATGATACTGGTTTGAAAGAAAAATCAACTGAGAGCAGCACTAAACAGCTTGAAAGGGGGGAGTTGAAGAAGAAGAACTGTTCACTATTTGGCAAAATCCTGCTTGTTGTGAAGTGAGTTGAGTTTACTTCCACCACAGGGTGCTCGTATCTCTAGTTTTTACTCACATGTAAAAATAAATAAATAAATAAGATAAATGATGACTGATCCAGGTTGCAGTTTGCTTTTCGGCCCAAAATCAACTGGGTTTGGTCCAGCATACCAGCAAGTCTAAATTACTGTATATCGAAAATGAAATGGATGGAGCATAATGCTGATATGACGTGTTTGTGGATGAGCCACTGCTTCACCGACAGTGACCCAGCTGGTAATTAATCTTATCATTGAGGAGCAGAGGCGGAAGAAGGCCCATCACGTTGGCTTCGTCTACAGGAAGAACAAAGAAAAACAGAGGCAGTGTGTGCATGGGCGCCACACACACACACACACATACCATGGCCGGACTTACTGGGACATGAAGACCCGAGCAACAGTGTGGCCATAATAGAGGCATCCCACCGAGAGAGACATAATTTATTTTTCTCGTCTTTTCTTTTTCTTTACAATGCAGTGCTTCCTGGGGTGCAGCCGGTTGCTTAACAACATACGGCAGCGCCCTGTCAGAAAGAGCAAGAGTGCGAGAACAAGAGAGAGAGAGAGAGAGAGAGAGAGAGAGAGAAAGCGAGAGAGAGAGCGAGAGAGAGAGAGAGAGAGAGAGAGAGAGAGAGAGGAGAGAGAGAGAGAGAGAGAGAGAGAGAAAGACCCATGCAACCATATACTGCCCAACTTTTTTTTTTTCCCCAAATAAAAATGTCTGCCAGGAGCCCATCCCAGGTCTGTTCAAAATTTCCTTTATTTGCTGTCCAGATGAATAAAAGAAATTATGCGATAAATCTGCTCAGCTTCAGCAGTATTTTTTTCAAGTCTTTGATGTTGGATAATCTTACACAACCTGAGGCAAGCGAACATCCATAGAACTAAATACCTGACACTCCTGTTTGTCATATACCAAATACAAAATCCTCACGGCACGTCACATTAAATATACTTCAAAAATCAAATGAGAGCTTGTACAAGTTGTATACAATATTAATAATAAACGTTAAAATAACATGAGTTTTGAGTGACGCTGTAGGAGAGGTATTTTTTTTTAATAATACATGTTGAGTATTGTTGTTTTAGCTTGCACTGAACCATATTGAAACATTTCGAGTAGAATAAATTTATCAGTCCCACAAATTTTGTTAATCTGGTTCCACAGCAGCAAAAATTGTTAAAGTTATTATTGCAAAACTTTTTCCACGAGTAATGTGACCTGTAAACAGTACAACTCAATTGTAAAAAAAAAGAAGAAGAAGAAGAAGGGGTTTTATAGGAAAAAGTATGCGAAAACAAACAAGACAATGTGGTTGCAAAAGTCCACACACCCTCATAAGTGGTGATGTGGCTGTGTTCAGAATTATCCATCCATCTATTTTTGTTGCCGCTCATCCTCATGAAGGTCGCGGAGCATGCCGGAACCTATCCCGCCTGTCAACGGACAGGAGGCGGGGTACACCCTTAAATGGTTGCCAGCTAATTGCAGGGCATATAGAGACAAACAGCCGCACTCACAATCACACCTAGGGGCAATTTAGAGTGTCCAATTAATGTTGAATGTTTTTGGGATGTGAGAGGAAACCGGAGTGCCTGGAGAAAACCCACACGGGCACGGGGGGAACATGCAAACTCCACACAGGCGGGATTGAACCCGTGACCTCAGAACTGTGAGGCCAACGCTTTACCAGCTGATCCACCATCCAGAATCAACCACATCATATAAATGTAATGTTACATTATTCTTACTTGAGTGCCATTTTAGCTGCAAACAAACCACAACATTTAACATTGTACAATCAAAACCACTCTGGAAGTGCGTAATCTTAGATTGCTGCTCATTAGATTGCATAAATGTACCTAATAAAGTGCCCACAATGCTTCATACACTGCCACACAGTTTCATATTAAATGTACAAACTTCATAACAGGCATCGGTTAAACTTTAGTTAAGTTTTTACACCCTCAATTTCAGTATGCAGCCGGTTTAGTCTGGCAGTGATGACACCCACTTACTCATGCACACACACACACACACATGCACACGCACGCATGTACAGGTACACAACCCAAACAGCTCCTTCTGCCCTCACCTGCAGGTACATGCACAACACTGCCGGAGTGCATGAAAAAGGGAATAAGATGTGACTAATTACTTACTGCACACATGGCTTAGAGGGGGCATATGCAACCCCACACATTTCACCATATGTGGCAAGTCAATTAATCCACATATTCGCGATGTATCAGAGCTCATTCCAGCTCTGTCGGTACTTTGCAAATACCTTGCAAAACAAAAGGCAGCTTGCTCAAGCATGCACACGCTTATCCCAAGTTTGGAATTTGATGAGCCACATGCATGTGTCTCAACTTCTACCAAGGATGTGTATCCAACCAATAGAGGAACTCTGGAAATTATGCCTTTTAAAGGAGACTTCAACTGACAGCAATAAAATGTTTTGTATCAACAACTACAACTGACCGTTGTACAGACGTGTGCCATGAAATACAAATATTTTATCTTTGTACATCTATGGACTGGCTGGCAACCAGTTCAGGGTGTACCCTGCGCCCTGCCCGTTGACAGCTAATAGACTCCAGCACGCCTGGAATCCTTGTGAGGATAAGCGGCTGAGAAAATAGATGTTCATCTATGCTGGCGACATATCGTGTCAGCCAGGACAAGGAAATCTGTTGCCATCAGATAGCAGAAGATTTTATACTCAACATGTAAATCAACATTTTGTTACATTTTTTTGTTTGGTGGTGTGCCATGACATTTTTTTTTCAGATGTAAAATATGTGTCTTATCTCAATAAAATTGGCAAACACGCCAATCCGTGGCAAAACAGAATTTACAGAAATTGAGAATATGGAATTTGCTGAAAAAGGAAAAAAAAAAAAAGCGTTTTAATTTACTGCACTTAAGTACATTTTTCCGGGGTCTGTGCTTGAGTATGCATTTATGTAACATTTTTTTCACTTTCACTTCACTTTTTCAGGTCGCTGTACTTTACTTGGAGTATTAATTTTTTTATGGCATTTTATTTTCACTTGACTGTATTTAAGTAGATTTTTCAGATATCTTTAGTTGAGTATTTATACAACTTTTACTTTATTTTGTCTACCTACATTTCAAAACAGATATTTGTACATTCTATTCCTTAATTCAATACTTAATCAATGTAATCTCTGTACTTTACTTGAGTATTTCTTTTTCTGAGGACTTTTACCTATTTGAAAACTACCGCTTATCCTCACAAGGGTCACGGGGAGTGCTGGAGCCTATCCCAGCAGTCAACGGGCATGAGGCGGGGTACACCCTGAACTGGTTGATAGCCAATCGCAGGGCATATTGAGACAAACAGGCACACTCACAATCATACCTAGGGGCAATTTAGAGTGTTTTATTAATGTTGTATGTTTTTGTAATGTGGGAGGAAACCGGAGTTCCCCGAGAAAACCCGCGAAGGTACGGGGAGAACATGAAAACTCCACACAGGCACGTCCAGGATTGAACCCAGGATCCGGGTTTGAACCCAGGACCTCGGAACTGTGAGGTCAACGCTTTACCATACCAGGCGATCCACCATATATACTTTGTACTCACTTTTTCGACAAAACTATCTGTACTTTTATGCGTTGCAGAGTTTGACTGCTTTTCCCACCTCTAGTTAAAACCCTGCTAGTCTTAAATCAAGCCATACCAAAAATGTTTTCCTATGCTCGCTCTTACCTGTGACACCACGTGACCGCGCACGCAATCGTGAACGAGCCCAAATGCTCACTAATTATTAAACTGTAACAGATAAAGTCAAAACTTCTTAAACATTAACTGAAAAGTGAAGGGCAGACACCGTGTTGCAGAAAATAGGTGACATCTTTTACCTGAGGCCCAAACGACAATGACGTCACATTTACGTGTTGTTTTTTTTTTTTAATTCGCATTAGCGTTGCTTTCCGCAAAAAGTGAGAAGAAAAGTGTAGTTTAAAAGTTGCTCTCACATCCTTTTATCCTCCGGTTGAAGCTGGCGGTGCATGGCGAGGGAGAAGCCGAACAGGCTTTTTGGATCTCCGTCCTTGCGCAAGACGTCCTCGGTGTCCAGGTTGAAGGCTGAGCACGGCCGGCCCCATCCCAGCAGGAAGGCGAGCGGCAGCAGTAAGGGCAGCAGTCCACCTAACATGTTCCTCTCAGTGCCGGATCCCAAAACGAACTCTCTGGAAAAGTTGCAGGGGTGAAAAAAAATGTGAAAAAAGGTGAGTCCTCGCTGCGGGAGGAGCGCGGTGACACTGAGGGAATGCGCGGAGGGGCTGCGCGGAGGCCACTTTTCAGGCGGGGGTGCCCCTCCCTCCACTACACTGACACACACGCGCGCCCACGCTGCAACACAACATCATAACTACACTCCTTCAAATTTCAAAGTTCGTTTCAAATACATTTGAATGGGAGAGGTGTCCCATTTCTGTATGCGTCCAGTTCTTTATGTAGTTTAGTAAAAATACAGATGTTTAAAAAAAAAAAAAAAAAGGATTGGCCAAGGCAAACGTACTGATTTAACTTAAGTGAAATGTGCACAGGCAGCAACAAATAATAATACCTCAATAAACATTACCCTCCAATGAACACAGCAGGAAGAAGACTCAGGTACTGGAGTTGCTCGGATGTGCACCATTCATTAGTATCAAGTTACCCACCAAGCCGTGTCGTCTCTGGTGAACAAAACTACGTGTACAACTAACTAGCAAACGAAAATGTGGATTGGAGAGTCTGCTGGTGGTGTCGATGTTTATCCTGCCATGGGTGTGTGTCATCACATTTTGGGGGCGGGGGAGTGGGGGGGGGGCTTAAATAACATCACAGAGCCGCTCTATAAATTAAGGCATTTGGCCAAGAATGTGTTCTCAGGGTGTAGCCACAGTTAGCAGAAATGAAGATGCTGTGGTTCTCGCTTCGTGTGAACAGGGTGGATAGGATTAGAAATTAGCTCATTAGAGGGACAGCCAAAGTTGGATGTTTTGGAGACGAGGTTCGAGAGAGCAGAGTTCGATGGTTTGGACAGAGTGAGTATATTGGTAGAAGGGTGCCGAGGATTGAGCTGCTAGGCAAAAGAGCGAGAGGAAGACCAAAGAAAAGGTTGCTGGATGTTGTGAGGGAGGACATGAGGACAGCGGGTGTTAGAGAGGAAGATGCACAAGATAGGCTTAAATGGAAAAAGATGATACGCTGTGGCAAGCCCAACGAAAAAAAGCCATAGTTAGCTTCCTAACTGCACACTGGCATGGTAAATGGGCCTTGTATGGAAGCTAAGCGCAGGTAAATCACAAGTGAGCAGCATAGCCCAGCAACAATGTCACTTTTTATACTGGGGGAACAAAATCACACTTGAAAGTTTACACCCTGTAATTTAAATGCACCCACATCCTCAGGAAAATTCAAACGGTGAAAAAGATGTCGGTGAAAATGTTTTCTGCATTTATTTTCAAACATATTTAATGTATTTGGAAGCAAAACAATTTCAGCTTAGTGCCACTTTCGGTTTTGTTATTTGTCCCCTGCAATTGGCTGGTGACCAGTTCATAAGAAGATAGCTGGGATGGGCCCCAGCATGTCTGCGACCCTTGTGTGGATAAGCGCTTCAGAAAATCTTTGAATAAATGCTATCCATTAGTTTGTCCATGCTGTGTGTTTGCAAGCAAAGTGAAATTCCCTAAGGGAAAGCTATTTGGTTGTTGAAAAAACATCTTTTTTCTTTAATGTTTAGTTTGAGGGTAAACTTCAATCAGGAGTAGCAGTAAACATTTGGGAAAGCTATTTGGTTGTTGAAAAAACATCTTTTTTCTTTAATGTTTAGTTTGAGGGTAAACTTCAATCAGGAGTAGCAGTAAACATTTCAAAGCCCCTTCTTTGAGGAATTGTGCACTAGCTGCCAAACTAGTTCTTGTAAAGTGAGTTGAATTTCCTGCCACCAGACATTTGCTCTCAAATCAAAGCGAAATTTCGGCCGAAAGACGACTCATATCTTGAAAAACTCAAGGCGCCACTGTATGTTGCCAAACATTTGCCATGTGGTAACGTGTGTAGTGACTCATTAGATCTGAGCGAGAGATGAAGATGGACTTTGCATACTCCACGGCGACTCCCTCAGTATATGACAGTGTCGCAGGGCTTTCATGAGAGCCGTCGCTTGTTCCTCACAACGCAACGTCTCAGCAGACAACGCAGGCTTTGTCTGCATGGAGAAAAAGAGGGCAGACTGGAAGGGAGCGGGAGAAAGAAGCCGCCCCCGTACTGTACAAAAGGCAAAAATAATGGTGGAAGACAGGAGCGCTGAAGCAGAGCAAGGCCAAGCGGTAAAGGATGCTGTTCCTATACATCTAAATATTAAGTCCGAGCTTGTGAGCATCAGTCTTGAGACTCAATTGTCTTTCTAAAATAACCATTTGTTATTCAGCGTTGTGTTGTTTCAGTTCCAGTGTAGGCGGCAGGCATGGGAAGCCCACCAGAGGTCCGAAACAGTAATCAGCCTTATCATGGTGAAATAACACAGTGCAAAGTGGACGAGGGTGAACTTACTCCCTCTGACCTTCAAAGTGGTCACACTCGGTTGCCAGTAAACGTCTCACCTTCCAGTCTGGTACATCCCTACCCTTTTTTTTTTTTTTTTTTTAGGGCTTCCTCTGCTCTCAAATGAAATAAAAGTCACACATGCCTCAGGAACAAATAATCAGGTATTTTAGGAAGTGACTTTTACAGTAAAATACAGTGGTACCTTGATTTACCAGTTTAATTCGGTTTGTAACTCAACATGTAGGACAAAAAAAAGGATTCCCTATCAAAATGAACAAATATTCCTTACAGAACATATTAGGTACTGACCAAATGTAACTACCGGTACCTTGTGCACTGGCTGCACATGTATTCTATAAACAAATACAGTGCAGCTTCCTGTGTACACAAAAGATAAACAGTTTCATGTTTTGCATTTTATTCCCTCCACATCCAGTAAAAAATGTGAACTGAACCGTGACCTTAAACCTAAAGTATTACCTATCGAGAGGTGATTTCAGGAATACCCTAAATCACCATACAGTCCACAAAATGCAAAACTCTCTCATAGCATTGTTGTTTGTATCACCAACACAGTTATTCTTTTACATTCATATATTAATATTAATTAATATTTGTTTGTCATTTTTGTTGTTTTTATCCCATTTTGAATGTTTTATCTCTTTGTTTTCAAATGCCTTTAATCATGTATAGCACATTGAGTTACCTCGTGTATGAAATGCGCTATACAAATAAAATTGCTTTGCTTTGTCTATGCTTCATTTTCAGCATTTCACAAGATGGGAGGATTTTCATCCAATTAAGTGTGTTACTTTATCCACCTGAAAATGGAGGTACGCTGAATAAAATAGTCAAAACAGTCATTCCTAACTGGTAAATCCCATATTTTGTCCACAACTAGCTGGTATCACTTAGATAGCACATACAAGAACAAAAAGAAAAAAGAACCTAAGCCCTGTCTGAAGCCGGCTGTGTGTTAATGTGTGCAGTTTCATGTGCACAACGGAAGGAACTAAAGCAGCAGAGCAGAAGGCGTGGCATGATGAACACAGAGGTCGTGAAGTGTGTGTCCTTATGGTACTGTACAAATACATAGCTTTGAGTTACTGTTAAACATGGTACAGTTGATCTTGAGCGACAATGACACAATACTGCACGTTCACTGAACACAGGTGGTTATGTAACTGTAAATAAACAGTAACATACCATACATAATATAACTTCAAAAGTGGTTCTGCTCAAATATCAAGTGTACTTTTTCTCCCATTGGTTCATTATCAACAAATTTGCAGATAAACTGGCCTCAACATTACTAACTTCTGCACCACACAATACAAAATTGATCAGTTTTGATTACTAGAATGAACAATACAGTATGTCCATAATTGGGGTTGTAGCGATGGTTCTGCAATCATCATAAGTGTACTATAAATAGCAAACGCAAATATTCATACTGATAATTTATAGAAAAGCAGTCAATGTAAAAAAAACGTTTTGTTTTGCTTTTTTGCTTATGCCTATATTCAAAGTTGTGATTTATAGATAGACAAGGTCAATGTTGTGATAGTTTTACACTGGTAAAATAAAATCATTTCATTTTGAAACACAGCAGAGTAATGAGTCCACGGTCATGTGTGGGATGAACATCTCATTTGCATCGCCCACTGTGGAATTTCTTATTCACAGCATTGATTCACTTTTGAACAAAGACCGATGATTAAAATATTGGACTCCACAAGCACTATAATTTTAATGTATGTATTTATTACTATAAACAATAAAACTCAAAAGTACTGCTGTAATAACACCCCTGGGTCTGTTTTTTTTTTCTTACTATCTTCCACCAGGAAGTAATGTAGATAGCAGTTGCAACGATTTTTTTGGTATAAGATCAACGGTCCCGAAATAGACGCTATAGAGGGAACACACATGCTTTCGCATGGACGCACACACCGGAGTGCACACCAGTGCATCTGAATCGTCCATAACTTAAAGCTGACACCAGCACAAAGCAGAAAAGACTGCCCTGCAGCCATTGAGTATGACTCCAGCATTCATGAGGTAGAACTCATTGCAATTCACACACACACACTTGTTACGATGCACCAACACACACGATAAACATGCGCTGCATTTATGCATGTAAAGCCAACATCCTTCCCCTAACTGCCTCTAGTGGTATGGAAAAAAATCCCTGCCTTAGTAAAACTCTGTTGTATTTAACTTTGGTGTTCAATCTAAAAAATGCTATATTTGTTTTTATCTATTCAGGGACCCTTTTTTATTGAACTTTTATGTGCGAATACATTTTAAACACATTTAAATACATTTTGACATTGATGATGAATCAAAGTTTATAGTTCATTTCTGATGGAATACATTAATTCATTGATTAGGCCTATCATGTATCGATATGACTCCCATATTTTGCTGTGTGCTGTATTGCACAGCTCCCCAATAACAGTAAAAACATGGTGATTTGCACGAAATTGAAAAATTCCTAAAAATAAATATCTAATGCACTTGTTCCTCGTTGGGGAGGGGGGCTTGAAGGTCTTAGATTGTGCCTTTTGAAAGCATTTCATTCTTTTGTTTTTTCCTTAGAGTTGTCTCCTCACCTCCCCGCTCAAACAGATAAAAGGTGTTTTCTTTCAGCTGAATGAACCGGTTTTGCCCAGATACAAGCACAATGAAAAAGGTCAAATAAACTTGCTTTTGTGTTGCTTTGTGTTTATGGTATTGCGTCATTATTTTTCCATTATCACTATGTATCTGCACACTTCCTTTTGGCGACCTGTTTGTCTTAAATAACAGAATTACAGTATATATAGAGGGAAAGGAACACACTCGGGAATCAACACATCATGGCTCCACTGAGGAAACAGAGAAAAACATTCTGGGCAATCAAAGAGTCAAGAGTTCAAAAACCTCCTTCCATCACTCGGGTGACTTCAGTTTACAAAGTCAACCTCTGCCGCACACACGCATGCATTCCTGTAAATTAGCTTGAACTTGTGACACACACTGTGGCAAAACACTCCTGCGATCCAGTACACACTCACGACTCTCAATTCTTTTGCGCGTTCATTCCTGGCAAAGCAAACTGCCCACTCTGTCCATGGCGATGCCCGTTTATTTTTAGAAATGCTAGCGGAAAGGCTCAAGGGATGGCACAGCTGTATGCTAAGTCTGCCATTTTATGTACTCTCAAATGTGTTCAGCCGCAAACGGGGGTTACGTTGTTTTCCCACGATTTGCTTATTGTGTTGGAGCCCGCCTTTCTTTTTAAATTTTATTTTTTAAAATTTTATTTCATTTTTTTATAGAAATGTATCTAAAATGGGTGTTTTTGTCTGTGCCTTTAACAATCTAGTGCTGTTACTGAGTTTCTAAACCTTCTTTGTGCTAAGACACATACTTTACGGAGGTAGTTGTGACTGAGACACCGCATTACGCATTAAGCACCTTGTCTTACTTGAAAGATTTATGTATTTTACATATATATTACATTTAAAAAATAACCATGTGACATGCCACTAAACAAAAATATTACGTACAGTATATCTACCGGAATAACGACGCTTCTGTCTCAATTAAAAATGTATTTCAAGTGAAATCTCGGCCTGTTGTATAAATGGTGACGGGTGGTAACAAAGGTTAAGAATATTTCATTGTTCTGCCTGTCACTGTACGTTCCTGGTACAAAAAAAAAAAGCTGAACAGACATATATTTGTGATTAATAAATAGTAATTTTCAGAAAGACGAATTCAGCTTTTACTCAATTCTTCTTGTCCAGTCATAGATGTTCCTTCAGTCAACCAGTAGCTACATGCCCCAGTGAAGTAAATGTTCACTTTAAAATGATGACTTGCTTGATAATCCCGCAGGTGCTTTAGCTAAGTCTGTTCTGTAAGGGTGACTGTGTGAATCACATTCTGCACATGTAGTTTATGCATGTGTAATAAGGCAGATCTGCACACGCAGGTCTTGAAGGGAAACTCACCGGGAATCCTGGAATTCCTGTGGTGCTCCTCAGATGAATCTCAGGTGAGTGTGATAAATCTCAGCTTCACTCTTACTCCCACATACAAACATCTGGGATCTGAAAATGTGCGAGAAACATTGTGACAGAATCATAACATGCACCAAAACATGGAGATGACAAATTAACGGCCAAGTTGTTGCATATTCTGAAACTTTTGTGTTTCCTACTCTGTGTGAAAGGTTTGAGAACAGACCTTTCCAATCTCAACCCAAATGTGTGTGCCTGTTTGGATGAGTTTGGTGTAGAACGGATGTGGGCAAACTACGGCCGGCGGGCTCTATACGGCCATTTGGGCTTCTCAATACGGCCCACCGAACCTATCCAGCTAGAAAAAAAAAAATAATGAAAATCTCATGACCAGGGGTCGTGAGTTGAGGGGTTGCGTCAGGAAGGGCATCCGGCGTAAAAACTGTGCCAAACAAATATGAGCCTTCATCTGAGATGACACGCTGTGGTGACCCCTAACGGGACAAGCCAAAAGAAAGATGATGATGATGATGATGATGATCCATCAATCGTTAATTTCATCTTGTCCCTGCAATCCCAGTATTTCCCCAATTGATGGCGGACTGAACATTGGTGGACCATTGTTGGTATTTAATAAAGAGTGGAAAAAGATTTTTTTTTTTTTTGCCAAAGTTCAATCAACAGCTGTGCGTTTCATATTCCAAGAAGCTGTTGCGTTTTTTTTTTTTTTTTTTTAAGGAGTAAAATATCAGCCGTCACTGTGCAACAAAGCATGCAAATTATGCTAGCTAACGGTACATGCGAGAACAGATGGGTACAGCCAAAGGTTTGCGGATAATTTACAGAGACAGCAGGATTTTTTTCACTGACAAACTGCAACAAAGCTCGTCACAGATCCAGATAACTGACAAAGACCTCAGATCTATCCTGAGAATTGCCACAACAAAGCTCACTCCAGACTTTGATGCACTGGCAAAGAAACAAAAAAACAAAAATAGAGCAGCAACAAACATGCTACCTGGATAAGGGTTATTTTTCACATTTGAAATACACAATTCTTAGTGTTCATTATTACTAAATTGGGTTGTACATTTATTTGCATGTGCATAGTCTGCTATGAGGTCCTGGCCCCGCCCCTCTGTCAAATTTTAGAACCCAATGTGGCCTGTAAGTGAAGAAGGTTGTCCACCCCTGGTGTTGAAGAACCTCTTTCATGGCTGTTTTGTCCCACTTGGGACAGCCAAACTAATGAGAATTGTTTTCCAGAGAAGATGTGTGGTGGGATGGGAGGAGGCCAGGAATGAGTCCCGACATGCCACAAAGGAATGAAGGATGAATTCATGACCAGAGTCTGACACCTCACCCTGCCACTCCCAGCTCCTCCCTAAATCCTCAACGCTTACCAGTTTTCTTCTTCTTTCTTCTACTTGCACTGTTCCAATTTCACCCTTACTAATGTTTGAAATTTAACAGTCAATACCAGTGTACCAACAGAAACTGTTGACATGGCTTTCATCTCCCGATTAAAATATCACACTGTCTGAAAGAATTATGTAACAATTTTATTCCTCAGTGTTGAATACATGTACAAATATGCACTTTCATCTTTTATCATAAAACACGTGGCAAATAAAATTGTAATATGTGAATCATTTCCTGGCTGGACATGAGCAAGAGACTCACCTTTATTTGTCAAATCCTGCCTGCCCAACCCACAACACTGGTACAGGCAAGCACACACAAACACACGCACACACACAGACCTTGAATACATCAACAGGAAGTTACAAAACACATACCCTCGGGGCTGGGTTTTTTCTCAGTGAGGTGACTTACACCACCTTAAAATTATGACAAATAATAATGAACCAATAAGTTAATAATTCACACGAGAAAGTGGATAAAACAAAAATGTGAACATTGCAATCAGCTTTGTGAGTCAACCAATGAAACATGATAAAATAATAAACCCTTCTACAGGATGACAAATTACAGGCACATTAAGATGTATTATGAAACTTGAACACTATGATATTTCTTTAGAAACATCTTTCACACAATTCTTCGATATTGAATTGTATTTTGACCAAGTGTACCGAATAAAGTGGTAGTGAACAAGTGCATGTAATCAGATTTTGATGAATTCAACTTTCCTCGATAGGGCAGCCAAACGCCACCGTCATGGCTGCAATTTAAACCCCTAAGCAGAATGTGGTCTCAAATAATGTGAAAATGTACAAGAGAGTACAGTATTACACCGTGGGGGTGGACAGCGGTCCATGGGTAAAACTTGCTGACACATGCATGTGATAAAAAGCAGCGAGTTAAGTCTATGCTGCCCTCTTTTGGACAACATTATGCCCCCAATTTGCCACACTGCAATCATCTTTTTTTTTTTAATGAAATTGCACTAGAAATGAGATTGTGAAGGAGGTGTTCATTACCTCGACATTAGTGACGTCTGAAATGTTCTTTGGAATGAAGACAATCACTGTCTTATAGAAAAACATGCCAAATGAGAGGATATTGTCAGAACTGCTAAGGGAAAACTCAATTTATTCCAGCATTTCTCAACATTTTGAGTATGTAAGTATTTCATAGTTGGAAGCTGGGGAAATTGGTACAAAGGAAGATATGACAAGGAACAATAGTCTAGTGTTACCCCTAGAGATGTTACGTGTACGTACTTGTGAATCAGTGTTATGAATGAAAATGTCAAGTGGAAAATGATCCATTTTTTTAACATACAAAAGGATGGCCCAAAGTTAGGGAAGCTCAAGTCAACTAATAAACACCATGAATCATAAGTTTTGGAGCACCTTATTTTTTTTTTGTTTTTTTAATGCAGTTCAAGGTCCAATTATCCTGTGAAATAAAGACAGAAAAAAAACCGTAATTTCCGGCCTATAAGCCGTGACTCTTTTCACACGCTTTCAAGCCTGCGGTTGATGGGGTGATGCGGCTAATTTGTGCATTTTTTTCTAACGGCCGCAAGGGGGCACTCGAGCTGAAAAGGTAAGAGTGAGACCAGTGGAATATATGTGCCGAGGAAGTGACTTTTACCGGTATGTTTTTTTTTTTTTAACTGGTGTGACGGTCGGAGTGCTCCCCCGTGCTGAAAAGTCTCCTTGTGACTAAAGCACATGCGTTACTAGCAGGGGAACTGTGGGTACGTAGCTGACGCTTACTGGGAAATCCCCTGGTCTCAAAGTTCCCTTTCTTCTACATAGAGGGAGCAACATACGGTATTTCCTAACCCTAATCCTAACCTAACCTTAAAACAAATGTTGATAAAAAGATATACACATATATGTACGTTCACGGTGTTCGTCTTTCTGAGACATCCATAGCGAACATGAACACTCGGCGAAGAGTTGTCGAATGGCCGATGCTGAAGAAGCATGAACGGGGATGTTTCAGACTGGCCGGAAGTTTACAAGATATGCATGCGCATTAATCACAAGGAGACTTTTCAGCACCGGGAGCACTCAGACCGTCACACCGGTCCAGTTGGCGTGGTGCGACCGTGAGCGCGGTGCTGCTAGCGTTAGCGCAGCGGCACTAGCATTAAACTCTCTCTGTACCGTCTTTCTTTGTAAATATCTTGTGTTTTAATGTGGGTTTCAATGTGGGTACTTGTGTCTTTTACACAGCTGCAGCGAATGTAAGTACCAAATGGTATTTGGTTTACAAATGTACTGGGTGAGGCTTATAACCAGGTCCACTCTGTAGGCCGGGAATTACGGTAATTCAAGTGACAAAAGAAATCATGCAATCAGTCTATAAAACAACATGGTTTTTAATCTTTAATTCGTTGAAGAACCCACATTAGGCAGATGCAAAAAATGGAGTACACTGTATGCGTGTATGAGTATGATGTATGTTACAGACAAAGTAAGAATCAAATAAATAAAGCTCATGATTTTGTGAAAAACAATGTATGTACACATGGTGGTAGGGGTTGCTGTTACAAACTGACCTCAAAGTGTAAGTCTGTAAAAGTCAGTGATTTAAAAAAAAGAAAAATGGGGCTGATGTTAAAAGTTGTAGTACTGTATGAGGACCCAGGTCTTATGGAGGTGGGGGCATTATTACTGTGTATTACAGGTAAGAATTACATATTTGCCCTGATGACTAACAGTTCAAGTAACTTTGCTTTTGTCCAAGTAAACAGTCTGTACCAGTTGAGGTTCACACTTCATTCTGAACAGGTCAATGATTGTCCTCTTCTGGCAATTTGGTGAGAATTTCCACTCCGTCAGATGTGATAACTACTGTGTGTTCAAATTGAGCCGATCTTCACGAGTGGGAAGAAGAAGAAAAAAAGGGGGAGATTTTAATGGCAAAAGATAGAAACCCAAAACAAGCACCCACCTTTTATTGTCTGCAGACACCGCTGTCCACTTGTCTTTCAGGATTTGAAACTCTGCCGAGCCTTCCATTAGTATAGGTTCTGCAGACAGAATGGCGGACACTGTCAGCCCCCCAGACCAGCACATGGAACTGCTATGTGACTCACCTACTGTGAAAGTCATCCCTTCATCCATGGTCATGTCATTATCATTTGCTGGAGATAAAGACAAAGAGCACTTTCTACATAAGAAACCCAAACATGAAGCACACAACAAGGCGTCTCCAAAAGACAACTCACCGTGGTGCCAGATCTCAGGATGGCCATGAAAGTAGGAGCCGATTCCATGCCCAATGAAATAAGGACACACTTGGAACCCATTAGCATGCGCTATTTCACTGCAATGTAGCACAAATGTTTTAATTCACACATGAAAAAAAAAAATTACCGTACAATCCCCTACATTTTTGCTGTTTACTACTCACAAATTCACTTTATTTCCATGGAATCTACACTTTTTTTGTTTTTTTTTTGCTTTCTTTTAGTGATACCAGATACTACCAAACCCCCTATCCAAATAGGAAAGTAGTACCTTGGTGGCAAGGAACTATTGTAGAATAGTGCCTTATGACGCGACCTTAATTCAGTTTGGGATGGCACTCATAACAGTTACACTCACATCTAAAATTATTTCTCCCCTCATTGAAATGAATGGAAAAATCCACAAATCTGTACAAGCTTTGAAAAAAAGTGAGAATTCCTTTAATGAGGACAAATGGCAGTCAATAATATTGCACTTTATGAAAAAGTACAGTAATTATCTATTTAAATGAATGTAAATAATTTTTTAAAAATTGTTTGAGTTAAATCAACCATCATTACATCAGTGTCCGACTTCGCCGTTCCGTGCCAAAGTTTGAGTGATCTTCAGCTATGGTATCGCTCAAGTAAAGAGTAAATAAAAAAAGGAGCTTGAACTATGAATTCTGCCTAGGAACAAATATAGTAATCGTACTAATGAGCGACATGATGAGGAAGAATCCCAAAAATTGTGCTGCTGTTCCAGGTAGATAGAAAAGAAAAAAATTAACATATTTGATAAACATTCTGTTTTGATCAGCCGTGAAGTTTTACCATGAAGAAATCTGAAATTTAAACATTGGAGCTCGAAGAAGAGATTTGTTTGTTTATAGATAGCAATGCACAGGATGGGACTACTGGAGATTTCCTGGCATGTAGCGTACCAATAACAGCAACAGTAAAAAATACAAGTGACTCACAGTTTCACAGTGGGGCTCAGTTCCAATCCCCTGTGAAATTCTGAGGAATGCTGCATATTGTATGCGTGCATACCTAATAGTGTTCCCGATAACGCAAAGCTGCGCACCCGGCTTGCAGGCGGCGATCGCGTCATCCCTGCAACGCCTTGCCGTTTCCACCAGTCGCCGCCCGACCTCATCCACCTCACCGACAAAGAAGGTTTCCGAGGTGTCACCGTGGTAACCGTTGAAATAAACCTAGTGGGCACGGGTAGAATGAGCGTGGCTCCAGCTCATCAGAGCTTGCCCTGACACGATAATTTTTCCAAGACAATATATTTTATTTTTCATTACTTATATGTTTTTAATCAAGCCATTTTGTAAAATCCACTTTTTTTTTAACAATCCCAACAACTGTGCTGAATCGACAACAGAGGCCCATCTTGATAAATAATGTGATGTTCACAACCAAGTGAGCATTTCTTACGGCTGTTCCGATGAAATGGAGTGCACATCATCAATACAGCTGACTAAACCTGAATAGCTCTCGTCACATGTAAAAAGTTGACCAGAGATCCTCAACTGGAATCTATCAGAATGACAAAAAAAGTCTCCCAGTACACCCAGTTCTTATGTGATGGTTCCATTGAAGATGAACCCTTCACCTAGCAAGCAAATAAACATTAACATTGGCTGTAGTCAACTACTGGCTAAATAATAAGTGGAACTGCGGTTATGTTTAATAAACAGTTAACGTTCCCCTGTTTGTGTTAATTGGAAACTAACTCACACAATAACTCATAGAGGCACTGATATTTTAAACAACATTGCTAACAATGGAGCTTTGAACCGTGAGCTAACTCGTGGCAGGCCTTACACAACAGTTATCTTTCTCGTAAGTGTGTCTATCGCAGTGATTCCCAAACAGTGTGCCGAGGTACATTAGTGTGCCGTAAGCGCTCTTCAGGTGTGCCGTGGGAAGTTATACAATTTTATGTAATTGCTAAAAAAACATTTATTCCAAGAATTATTTATGCATCTATTTATGCCAGTGAGGCAAAATAACAGACATCACATAAAAAATCCTCTTCTATTAGATGGCAGGAAATAGATACAATAATTAATCGATCCATTTTTGGTAACATTTAGTTTTGTTGGTGTTCCGTGGAATTTTTCAATTGTAAAATATGTGCCTTGGCTCTGTAAAGGTTGGAAATCACCGGTCTATCATGTGAATCGACACGCTGCAAATGGAGCAAGGTTGTGAATGACTCAATGAAGCCAACACCGGCAAGTGAGTACCAGTTAGCCGGTCGTTCCATGGGCCGGTGTGACGGTACGAGTGCTCCCCCGTGCTGAAAAGTCCTGATGGGATTAGTGCGCATGCGCGTGGAATTTTTTTAAATTTTCTACTTTTTCTACATCCGTGCTAGTCTGAAACTTCCCCATCCAAGCTTCTTCCGCGTGTTCATTTTCGCTCCGTGTGCATTTCGCATTACAGAGGATTGTTGGGCCTCAGTCATTAAGGCACATTTGGGATAGTGAAAGTAAGTGTCATATCACCCGAACCCATACCCGAACAATCCTCTGTTGATTCTCGTTTAATGCTGGAACTTGCTTTCCAGTTGATAAATAACAAACAATACGTTCGCATTTGTTTCTGTATTTTTTCATTCGCTGTGTTCGGCTTTGTGAGACGTCCATAACGAAATGCACGCGGAGTGAAGATGAACACGCAGAAGAAGCATGGATGGGGAAGTTTCAGACTGGCACGGATGTAGAAAAAGTAGAAAAATTCAAAAAAATTCAAACGCGCAAGCACATTAACCTGAAGAAGACCTTACAGCACTGGGAACACTCAGACCGTCACACCTGGCCATCCAACTCTGTCGTCTCACTTTGGGATACGCATACCGGCAAATTACAGCAATAACTGTCCAGAAAATGTATCGTTGTTCATTTCACTCATCAAATGCTGGCTCGATACAGTAATCATCGTGACAGGCCCAATTACAGTGGTGTCTTTGTTTCCAACTGTGTGCTTGTTGCTTTAAAAACTTACAGTCACGTCAATGTTGATAATGTCGCCCTCTTGAAGTGGCCGACTGTAGGCATATTAAAAAAGGATTAATGCTGTGTACAGAAAGTTCCTCTCATTAGCAATAGTATATTGAAATCTCGTATCATCTGTCAGGACTGAATTGCTTTTACACACTAGATATGATTTCACACACTACAGATTTTTTAAAATGATGGCTTTTAACAAATGTTCACATTCAGGATTATTCCACAAACATGTCAAGAATTGAAGTACCGTAATGATGTTGGTGATGATCAGTCATTTACCTGTCAGGTATGCCATGACATACCACGTTGTTCACTGAAGTACAAACCGATTTTGGAAAACCTCCGTATCCGAGAGGGGAGGGGTAGGCGTTATGCCGGATAATCTCTTGATGGACAATGAAGTCAATTTCATCGGTAGTCATACCAACCTGAAATAAACACGCATCACAATTTTTTTTTTTTTAATGACAATTCCAGAAAAAACAAGTTTGTGTACAGAAGTGAGTCTATGCTTACATTCAGACTTTGCCCCACAAGAAGCAGCACATGTCGAGCTAGTTGGCAAGCTCTGGCGAGGCCTTCGATTTGCTCTGCGTTCTTTATTTCAATGTAGTCAGGCCATTCTGGCACCAGTCCAGTACCGACGTAATCTGGGCGTTCAATGTGCTTGTAGTCAGAAAGGAGAGAAAACAGTGGCTGACATTGTTGTCCAGAAAAATCATTCAGTGTGGATGACCGAAAAGAGGAAAAAAAAGGTTGCAACTAATGAATATTTCTGGAATTGATTATTCTACCAATTATCCCATCAATCTGTTATCTGCAGAATGTTATGTAACCAAAAACAGAAAGCAGGTTAGTGGACTACCTGTGTATGCTATGACAATGAGAACGACTATGAGCTGATGACATCATCAGTTCTTGGAAGTTGAACTCGCTAAAATTTCTTTTTCGTTTTGCCTGTCTTGCCAAACATGAACGTAGCGCGTGCATATACCGAATAACTGTAATTGAGAAATTGGATTAAAAAATGACTTTACATAATTAAACCACAATACCAATACAAAACATGCATGTGAGGTGCAGTTATCATATTTATCTACTTGGAGTCCCCATACTCATGTTCTACCATTACATTGAATGTGTGTGGCTTTAAAAGGCGTGGCCTGGCTTGGTGAGTGAGGTGTGCCAGCGAATGAAAGTGTCGTTAGCAGAGGTCAGAATCCGCATGACTTTGGGATGCGGGAGGAATCAGAAGTGCCCGGAGAAAACCCACGCAGGCACGTGGAGAACATGCAAACTCCACACAGGGAGGGCCGGGATCGAACGCTTTACCAGCTGCTCCACTGTGCCCCCGGTCAGCATACACCAAGTAAAAAATTATATTGATCATCCTTGTATTCAGATATTATTTTCAGTAAAGTACAGAGGCATAGCAAGTTCCCACTTGAATAAGCAGCACTAAGTACATAATGTTGTAAGGCACTATAAATGCAAATAGATTCTTTTTTTAGTGGAACCACAAACAATATGGTGCAATTGTCAAAGAAGATGTAGATGGCCCTGGCTACGAACTCTAATCTAATAATACAAATAGATTGAGATACGAAATTATGAATAGTTAAGTATTATTGTGTAAAATATGCACTTTAATACTGTAATGGTACAGCTCAATGTTGCTTTGTTCCAAGAAACTTAATTATTATTGTGAAAGCTATTATACATTTTGGCATTTGGGGGAGCTGGAACTGATTATTCTCGGTTCCACTCATTTCAGTCACGTCTCATGATATACGAATGTTTTGAGTTACGTGTGTGGCCACAAAACAAAGACAGTTTTTCTCAGTTAATTAAAAAACAAACGCAAAGCATCTACCTTTGGTACGGCATAAGCAGGCCTTACTGCGGCGGGACGGACAACATTGTGTGAATGGGATTTCGACCATTTCTTCCAGAAGAAGCGGCGATATGGGTGACACGGTCGAGCCGTGGGGGATCCACACGGGTCGAAATTGCACACTCGTCGGAGGACACTGGCCAATGCTGAGAGAAGGTAAAATAAAAACTTGATGGTGACATCTCACATCTTTTGGATGAAACTTGAAGCAACTCAATTATTTCTACTAGCTATTTTGTGCACCGACTAAAATGAGGTGTTGATTTTGGAATGGAACAGATTATGTGAATGATAAAAAAAAATGTGGTTTGTGATTATAATTACTGTAGTTTGTACCGAGCATACATTTACTTGGAGTTTAAAAAAAAAATTATAAACCTATTTCAGATGTGCCATGGGAAATGATTCACGTTCACTCAATTTGCCACAAAAGTGCTTTTTATTCACTGCAAACAATCTAGTTATGTATGACAGCGATGTATTGTGACTGGTAAAACAATATGCTCTTCGACTAAATTGTAGAAGGTACTACGTACCAACCATAACAGCAGTGACATGTTCTCAGCTGCACGGATGACTGTTCTCTGTATAATCATGTGTGCTTAGCCGGCGTTAGCACATATACTAGTCGCCCGGTAAAGGTAAACCATTTTTTCCAACTGTCATTTAATTCCGGCGATTTGCATACCTATGCGTTTGACCTCCTACCTGATCGCGTTAAAAACACCGGAGAGCTGTACGACGCCATTACTGGTGGGCGGTGCACGTCACGTGGTACAATAGCCATGTGACCTAGAGCCGCAAATCAGAGACAACGACGCAGCATCATAGATAGATAGATAGATAGATAGATAGATATAGATAGATAGATAGATAGATAGATAGATAGATAGATATAGATAGATAGATAGATAGATAGATAGATAGATAGATAGATAGATAGATAGATAGATAGATAGATAGAGATAGATAGATAGATAGATAGATAGATAGATAGATAGATAGATAGATAGATAGATAGATAGATAGATAGATAGATAGATAGATAGATAGATAGATAGATTTTTAAAATCACTGTCCTCTTCACTGGTTTTCAGATTTTTTTTCCCCCATGCAATCGGAAACTTGGTAATGTGTTTGGGGAAGTTCTATGGTTTACGATTCTGTACTATATAATTCTATTGACTTTCTGGTACTTCTATAAATCAAGACAATCTGCTTTCAACAACATCAAATACAGTTAAAGTAGTCAGTTCGATGCCGGAGATGTCACACGGCCTAATTTTCAGGCTCACATATTGATAGAATTAACATAACTTGTGGTGGAATTTGCCAAGAAAAACTCCCATGTCTACTCACACTGAAAACTGTTATGTTATGACCTTATGTGACTCCTGACAGCTGAGACTGAGCTGATTGAAATCCCCAAAAGCAGAGCGGTTTGGGGGGAAAACAAAACCTAATTAATAGATTAGATTATTAGATAGATCATTGTCGAGTGTGTTCTTTTCGTGTTTTGCAAGAGGATCAACATCTCACATCAATGGCACCGGTTCAGTTGAATAAGTGATAAGCTGAATAGTTTGCATTTTTGTTGTAATGCTTCACTCTGTGCAGCTGACTGCACCCTAATACGTAACCGACTCATTTTCAGGGTTGTTTAGGTGTCATTTGTTGTCCACAGCACATTCTGCAGCTTGCACAGTGCCACAATTTCAGTCAAATTAATCACCCATCTCATCAGAATAAAAATAAAAAAGATTTTGAATCCATCCATTTATTTTATTATCACTTTTTTTTAAACATGACATAAACACAATACATTAATAGGTTTATTTGTCTTATATTGGTTTGGTTTCAACAGTGGTTGTTGAACTATTTAAATGTATTAAGTAAATTGAACAACTCACAATGCAACAAGTCAGAAAGCCGTCCATTTTGGTGTTTCAGATACATATCAAAAAGTTGAAAGGTGAGGAATGAGAAATATATATTTCAAAGGTTTCTAGACAGCAAAAATAATTAAAATGACTTAATTTTAAGAAAAAATATATTGCAGTCGAACAGGAAAATGCGATCTTGATGGATTTCTTAAAGATAGCAGTGATTCCTAAACTTTTTCCACCAAGTACCACCCAGAAAAAAATAATACAGCATCACCGATTACATCATGACAACACTATTTAATTTTAAGTTAAATACAACTGAACTACAACCACCGTAACATTATGTTGTGTAAAGAATTCAGTAAGTTTTTGCGTACCACTCGTGGTACATGCGTCACACTTAATCATTGATAATAAATAATAATTGGTTTAGAGGTGAAAAATATATGTGTTTTAGCATTTTCATCACTTTTCAGAAGTTGATAAAGGTTTACACAACACATTTTAAAAAGTAGCTGGATCTAAATTTCTTGCCAGGTGCTACAGTATTTCGGTGGGCGGTGGGGTGGGGGTATAGGATGTATAGTTGCTAAAACTAGCAACAAACCTGCCAAGCTGGCACATCACGGGGAGCAAAATAACAACATTAGTAACAATAACGAGCATTATTGTTGTTTGACTAACTGCACGTGTGGGCGTGAGACCCTCTCTCTCTCTCCTCTCTCTCTCTCCTCTCTCTCTCTCTCTCTCTCTCTCTCTCTCTCTCTCTCTCTCTCTCTCTCTCTCTCTCTCTCTCTCTCTCTCTCTCTCTCTCTCTCTCTCTCGCACACTGTAGGTGACGTCAAACCAGCATGGCGGTCAAGGTGACTTCGGCATCGTTCCTTTTGCCATTTTCAACCCCTACTTCTGTCATTTCTCTTGGTGTTTTGCTCGTTTTCGTGTGTAGGAAGAGTCGAGGCGAGTGTGCGCCGGACGAGCGGGCGTCGTGCTCGGAGCCTTGCCTTGTAGCATCACCGGGCTAGCTGACGCCCGGCGGTCGGCCGGTCGGCGGCGGCTGCTTGCTGGCTGGCCTTGATGACACTTCTTCCCAACAAGCTGGAAGGAGGAAATAGCTCCGTAATGCTAACCAGCTGTCAGTCATACTTTCTTCCTGACAAAACAAAAACAAACGCTAAGACGAACGTCTTTTTCTCTCTCCTCTTGAGCAGTCGAACGTAATGTTAATTCCCCGAGACTGCTTTTTGGTTTCTCGTGTCATTGTAACGGTGCGCGTCCTCTCCGTGTTAGCTTGTTAGCCTGTGGTGACCGGGGCTGGTTCGAGGGTTCGACCGGGGAACTTTTCGCCAGCCCGGTTCTGTTGTGCTTTAGCTTCATGGCAGGCTAAAAATGTACAAGTCTGTCTTTGGGCTCGGTCTTTGCGGCAATGTACACACATGCCTATAATTTGCATAATCCGTTTTTTAAGGGGTGGAATATGTAAACAGTTTCGGATTCCCCATTACTGTACATCCCGTATGTTTGTATTTTTGGATGATTTTTGTCTGGGTTTTTTTTAAGGTGCAATCGACCAAACGTGGCGATCCAAGTGAGCTGAAAGCCATCTTCCAGAAGGTAAGTATTGTATATTTTAAGTCATTATTTGTTCAGATGTTGTGTTTTGTAATTTGTGAGAATGCATGTGCCAGTCATTACCAACTAGATAGTGTAAGCGTGATATCGTTGTGGGGGGAAAAAAAATATTAGAACGCCCTTGTGGGGGGAAAAATATTACAACACCCTTGTTTTTTTTCATTTTACTGCTTTCTACCACTAAAGCATTTGACAGTTTTGAACTTCGTTGTAACGTAGCTTGCGGTGTACCAGCCAGGCATTAAAAGTTAAAGTGAAGTTGTGACTTCTTATAAGTATTCAACCTTTGGGCTTAATTAAATAAATGGTATTTTTTGCAGTATTTTTGTTTGGTGGTGTGCAATGAGATGTTTCGAAACTAAATTACCGGAGGTGCCTTGGCTCAGTAAAAGTTCAGAAAGACTGTCCTAAATAGTGGGTGACGATAAAGACTGAACCAAGTCTCATTTGCTTTGGTAAGTGAACTGGGACATTTGTGTCACAGGGTTTATATTACAGTTATCCACGGTAACAGACTGCTGTTTCGCATAATCTAGAAAATGAAATTCAAAGTCTAAATGACATGCATTCGAAACTGCAATGGCTGACTTTTATAGTTGTATCAGTTGAGTGACTTGTGAAAACTTAAAATGTTAGGGTTTTGAGTGTGAGGTTGCTTGTTTGGCAGTGTTGTCCTTCAGTGTGAGGCTTAAAGGTGCAAGCGCTGTTGTCAACTAAGATCACAAGCAAGGAAGTGCATGGTTAGCCTTTTACTCTCTGGAGTGCACCACTCATCACATTTGGTATTTGAAATAATACTCGGGCAGCCCGTAAGTTGTCTTGGATTGATATTGGAGTCAGTGTTTAACCTTCACGTTGCTGTCTGCATGGCCAGTGTGTGACCGACCATGTGACCGTTGCATGACAAAGCTCCTGTTGGTACTTTAATACACACACAAATACACGCACACACACACTGGGTCAAATAGCACAGAAGCTCAGGCCAAGAAGATTTATGTGCGTGCTTGGTTTGGTCAGTCTGACATGTCTAACTTTGTTGTGGGATGCAGCATACAACAGAAATACAACTTTGTAATATGTTAATTAGATCCATGACATCATCACCAGCCTCTGCTGTAACATGTGTTGGACAGCGACATGGCTTTCAACACAAGGGGCCCACCAGTTGTGTGTCTGGTTAATGGTCACAACAACACTGTGGTTCTGCTTCTTGGAATTGATTTTGCGCAGCATAAATGACCCCAGATTTGTTGGAAAACCCATATTTTCCTTTCAGAATCAGTATTTTATATGGCATATTGTAGTAAATAATATTACCATTTACTGCGATAGGGATTAGTAACTGTGCACACACATTTATATTTTTTTCTGACAAATTTGGAGAATGGTGATTTGAGATTACGAGGCACTTGATTTGCGAGATTTTTGAGATATGAGCTGTTGAAAAAACACAAGTGTGAACAAAGAAAATTAGATCTGTATTTTTAAACAAACACATAACTGTCTTAAAGTCCACCAGTTTAATATATTAACACATAATTGGAGGTCAGCTAATACAAGCTAATAAATAGCGTCAATGTGGTGGTGTTAGAATAATTGACAGCTGTATTATACTGACTCCTGATGGCCAAGGTGTGCACTACAGAAGTAGGAGCCGCACAATGTCCATTGAATTCAATCAAAATTGTATTTATTTTCTGTTTGGTTCGTAATAATTGTATGTCTTTCGAAAGATTAGCATTGTTGTTTATTTTTTTTTAAATACAAAAACATTTTCTTTTGGGGGACGCTGGAATGCATTCACAGTATGTCAGTTAATTTGAATGTAGAAAGATGATTTGAGATCTGAGTTTTTTTTTTATGAGCATTTTTACTGAAAAAAAATAAAATTATCTAAAGGTACCACTGTAAGACAAAATAAATGTAAAAAAAAAAAGTACAAATTCCATATTAGTATAATCATTGAAGTTCAATATTTTTTTGTTCACTGACAAATTGATGTTAAAAAAATATAAAATAAAAGTGATGGCATTTATGATTGACAGCTTTTTCTAATCACATTTCAGTTCTCTACTGTTGGCCCTTTCCCACGTGGCTTTGCCACAAAAACGTGGTTATTGAAGGTATTACAAGAAGAACTGTGGGGATTAGCAAGGCTGTTGATGATGTAAAGTGATGCTCATGAAACAGATTAACGGGATTATGTAATAGTGCACGCGACGCACGCTAAGTAACCTGAATCACTGAGTGGTTGGTTAGAGCTGACGGCACCAAGTCCCTGGGGGTTAAAAGAAAATGCTGTCATTATGATCATGTGCCTAACTTCAATTTAATTGTTCTTGTGTGTCTACTTCCATGCTCAGTATGCCACCGAAGTGGACAAGGATGGAGAGAGGTTCATGACCCCAGGAGACTTTGTCCAGAAGTATCTGGGCCTGCAAACACAGCTCCACCACAACCCCAGAACCGTACAGCTGCTGGCTGCTGTAGCTGACACTACGAAGGACGGGTGTGTGTGCATTAACCCACAAACAGTACGCTTTATGAATTGTTGAAGTCTACCTGATAAGCACTTGTTAGTTGCTACTGTTAGCTCATGATGATAAGATAGACATTTTTTTAAGCCGTGAGATCAGACAATGATGAATGACAAATAGTGACAAATGATACACAAACTAGATGCACTCATATCTTTTATGTAGTATTTAATCATAATAGTTTAATTTAAAACAGTGGTTCTTAAATATTTTGCACCAGGTTCTAGATCCAAAAGAATATCAGTTCTACAAGTACCACCATGATTACCAGTATTTAAAACGTTCTGTACTGTATCAACGACAGTTTAAGCAGGCTGTATGCATGGCTACAAGCTCCACTGCAATATGTTTGATTGTACCAAATATTTTAAATGTAATAGATTTTGATGGTTTATTTGTTTTAATTTGTTGTATATGACTAGTTTGAGCCCATGGACCACACCTTTCGTTTTTCCTTTTGTTCTGATACTCTAAATTATATAATTAAGATTGAATGAGTTAATATATTTCTTGTCTGACTACGTTGGCAGGCTGATCTCATTCCAGGAGTTTCTTGCCTTTGAGTCGGTGTTGTGTGCACCTGACGCTCTTTTCATAGTTGCCTTCCAGCTGTTTGACAAGACCGGAACTGGAGACATTTCCTTTGGTATGTTCCATCGTTAGTCCACCTTTAACGTTTGAGTCACGTGACTAGTTGATCCCAAAACACTTAGTAATGTATGCAGTTGTTCTCAACTTGATGTCAACTGTGTTTGTACAGTACATCATTTGAGTTGAGCCGCTTTCCGTATGTTCATGCAGTCCATTGCGGATAAGGAATGTCCTAACTTGATGCTGTGAACCTGATTATTCCTCTTTCCATCTCATTACACATGGATGAACTTAGTGTTTCCTCTTTTTCTCCAAAACCGCAATACTTTCTTTGCATTACTGTGACTTTGGACTCCCATTTTTATTTAAACGTGTGTATTTTTGCCACAGATAATGTGCGAGACATTTTCAGCCAGACCACTGTGCACCACCATATCCCCTTCAACTGGGACTGTGAGTTCATCCATCTGCACTTCGGGCACGACCGCAAGAAACGCCTCAACTACCTCGAGTTCACCCAGTTCCTGCAGGTGACATGCCTAAACACACTCCATTACTGCTTTTCCCCTCCTTGCCTTACAGGACACACCCACGTTTAGTGGTGTACAATTTTACCCTTAACCTGACGGTGTCATGTTCGTGTAGGAGCTGCAGTTGGAGCACGCGCGGCAGGCCTTCGCCCAGAAGGACAAAGGAAAGAATGGCGTCATCTCCGCTTTGGACTTCAGTGACATTATGGCCACCATCAGGCACCACATGCTCACACCATTTGTGGAGGAGAACCTTGTCTCAGTGAGTTTGTGTGTGACAGTCTTGATGATAGCTTCAGATAGAACCTTTTCCTTTTTTACTAAGTCACTACAATACTGTAGTGATAACGTAAATAAAAAAATAAAACATTATCCAGTTGTATTTTATTGTATTAGTAAAATGTTTTTAATTGAATTGCTCTGTGGTTTTCTCATTCGAGGCCGCAGGAGGCAGCACCTCTCACCTGGTCAGCTTCTCTTACTTCAATGCCTTCAACTCTCTCCTTAACAACATGGAGCTGATCCGCAAGATCTACAGTACACTGGCCGGCTCTTGGAACGACACGCTGGTCACCAAAGGTACGGTCATCTCTACGTGAAGGAAGCTTTTTATCCTTGTTTTTTTTTTTTCTAATCTTATCTGTCCCCTGCAGAGGAGTTTGTTCATGCTGCCAACAAGTTCGGTCAAATCACGCCAATGGAAATTGACATCCTGTACCAGTTATCAGGCTTGCACTCCCCCTCAGGGTAAACACAGTTTTAGCACTGTAAAACTAACAACCGGGGTCAGTTCCACACTTATTTTATCAAGTTCAAACAAAGTCAGTCAACATTGGTTCATCTGTGGGGGTGACTTTTCTGGATGGTTACCAGGAGAGATTTTTACAATTTTTACTAAATGGGGTCACACTTCAGAAATGTTAGCCATTGACAACAAATGTTCCATCATTTAACACCACCAGCTACATTTATAGTTTGGAGTGACTGTGCAGAGTACATACACTACTCACCAAATGTTAACTTTTTTTTAATGACAACCAGATCTTCCAAAGAATTCACTTTACGGGCTTCTTGCCAGTGATTGTGATTACTTTTGTGTGTCAGACGCCTGAATCTGGCTGACATTGAGAGAATAGCTCCGCTAGAAGAAGGAAGTCTTCCATATAACCTGGCTGAAACCCAGAAACAGGTACCACATCATCACTGCATGATTCACACATCATATATTGTATAGAGCTCGTGCACCTACGTCGTCAAATCACGTCACTGGCCGGATGTGTCAGTCAAGCGAAGCATTCTTCAATGGTAAGTCTATTGGAGACGAGGTGAAAATACGTCTTATAGCACGACACCCAAAGTGTTGTCCAACACCGTTAAACATTTAGAAGGCGATAATAAACGAAGGCACGTGGAAAAATGAGAGACACCTGGCATAGAGGAACCATATTTAATGCCGAAGTTGATGTTTTCGCCGATAAGAAATTGGACTATTACCCTGCTTGCCCTTGTCTTGGACAACTGGATCTACACATGGATCTGGTGAGTACGTCGTCGAGATTTACACAGAAGAGTTTGAAAGCGTAGAAAAGTCTGGACGCATACAAATTCTTCATCGCTGGATCTGTTCTCAACGGGGACACGGCTTGTGAATGTGGAAGTGTTTTCGGCTACATGTCAACCGTTGCCAAAATTCAGTGATCTTTTCAGCTAGTATTTAATACTAATACCAATATTTGAATAAATGATCCCTGGTTTTAAAGAAACTCGTATTCATTGACTATAATTGGAGAAAAAAAAAAAAGAGGACAAGCGAGTCGGCTCCTCCGTAGCGTTTCCCAAGAAGTACTTATAATGCTGAGTTGGCTCATTTGAGAACAATGCGATTAAAAAAAAAAAAACACTGTAAACAAAGCGTGTTACGGCCACACGTTAACCTACGTAAACCTCCGTGTGACTGACAGTTTATTTTCTTTTTTTAAATAGACATGGGACTCATTTGAGAACAATACATATAAAAAAAAAATGTCTGTCGAGAGAGGTTAGCCTCAACATGTTTCCGTGTATGTTGGAGACGACTTTTTTTTTTTTAATACACATTGTTCTCAAATGAGCCAACTTGGCATTATAAATACTTCTTGGGAATTTGAGATTGAGAAGAATAATTCCTCCCTGAAGTGAAGTGATTGCTACACAGTCGTGTGTATTTGGTTGGGCACCATCCATCACGTTTAATTGCCAAGATCCATCGATCTTTTCTCGTCCTTTTAGTTGGTATTGCATAGAATGATCTCTTTGAATATCTGTCTCGTCTGTTGTAACAACCAAGTCTCGGGCATTGTGTATATTCTGCTCCGGTTCATTGTCCCCTACACTGTCAAGCAGCTTTTTTTGTCCGGCAATATGGCGCTGCAAAAATGGCGACGTCACGTGCACGAGCTCTATCCCGTAAATCCTCATATTGTTACCGGGGGAGGGTTACATAATTACTCAAATCAGCTTGTCTTTGAGGTGTGCCAAATATTTGTGATTAATTAGCATTTTATTCAAGGGGAAGCCACTTTTGAAGAAATAGAGCTTTTAATGTTGAAATATTACATTTTGCTTTATATTAGTACAAATCAATTCATCATCATCATCATTTGTGGTTCACTCAGACGCAGGCTCAAGGAGACAGTTCAAGGCCTGTGTGGCTCCAAGTTGCAGAATCTGCTTACAGGTTCACGTTGGGCTCTATTGCTGGAGGTGAGTTTTTATTCTGGGAGCCATCAACATTTCGTCTCAGAGACCATTTGGTCCAAGCTTGTTTTTCTCTGCCTAGCTACGGGCGCAACAGCAGTGTACCCAATTGACTTGGTGAAGACTCGAATGCAGAACCAGAGGTCCACGGGGTCTTTTGTCGGGGAGCTGATGTACAAGAACAGCTTTGACTGCGCCAAGAAGGTCCTTCGCTACGAAGGGTTCTTTGGTTTCTACAGAGGTACGCCACAAGAAACCACACCTGCTTCCTTACCTGCCAATTACAACACTGCCATTAAATTAACAGTGATGCCCCACAGGTCTGGTTCCCCAGCTCATTGGCGTGGCACCTGAGAAGGCCATCAAACTCACTGTGAGTCCACTTCTCTCATGCACACCTGTTAATACACTAACATAGAGGGAAAAAAGACAGTATGAACATTTTGTATTGTGGCTAAAATGACCAAAATTATCAATCTTATCGGTTTTATCAAATTATTGCTAAATGAGATCTGAACAAAAACATATTTTCACCAAAAAGATAAAATTAGGGCTTAATCAAATCAAAAAAAAAAAGTTTGAAACCTCTGCCATTAAGTATCCAGTGCTCATTTTTCCACACTTGCTAATGCCAAAATCGTATGTGTGAGAGAGGCCCCGTAGCTCAGTGGTTAGAGCACTGCTTTGGTAAACCAGGGGTTGTGGGTTCGTATCCCACTGGGGCCTCCACTCCCTGAGAAGGGTTGCGTCAGGCGTAAAAACTGTGCCAAACATATATCTGAGATGACACGCTGTGGCGACCCCAAAAGGGACAAGCCAAAAGAAACTTACTTTTATGAAGTGCAATATGTCTACTGAAAAGAACTTACTTAATGTCGATGGGAAAATCGTTAAATGTTTCTAAAAAAAATCTCTAAATAAAGTCATCATCGTATATACTTATTGCACATAAGAAATTGGAACTGGCAAGAGTCACAAAGCTCTAATTCTTTTCAAAGAAAAAACATTACGTTTATTACAGTTTAACAAGGGAGGAATTGCAAAAGTATAACTTTATTCTCCTAATATAATGGCTTCTTGTCTGGAAAAGAAGCTTGTCTAAAAAATGCAGTACTTTATATTCTTGAGAAGATACACTTTTTGTTTTTGAGAAAAAAGGACTTTATTGGTAAAATAATTTGCCTTCTGATCTTATAAAAGACTTCTTGCAGAGATATCATATTTATGTGATGCATTACAATCATTTCAGAGGTTTTAATGGGCCCATAGCTAAGCTATGAAGAATTAATTAGTTTATTCAATTTCTTTTATTGGCACCTTGATCCTTAAATTATACAACATACAGTAATAATCGATTCCACAATATTTTGCGGACCCTCAAGCGACGGACCCACGTTTGAGAACCAATGCTCTAAAGTGAGCATGCACGCTGCAGAAGCAGTGACACGAAATATGGTATTCAGGAATTACAGTAATAGACACATTTGAAATTTTAGGACGATTTATCGAAAAATCTTTTCCATGTACTGTTAAGAGTAGGAATTAAAGGTGGCTTTAAACAGGTGGACAAACAAACTCCATGTAATCTTATTTGTATTTGTGCTCCACAGGTGAATGACTTTGTACGAGACAAGTTCACCGACAAGGATAACTCAATTCCTTTGCTTGCTGAGATCTTGGCAGGTGGCTGTGTAAGTGACTCACACTGCACACCCGCAAGTGGTCAAGAAAATGTGCTAACAAGCGCGCTCTCATTTCATTCGTAAAGGCCGGCGGCTCCCAGGTGATCTTTACTAACCCTCTGGAGATAGTGAAGATCCGTCTGCAGGTGGCAGGCGAGATCACCACCGGGCCTCGAGTTAGCGCACTCAACGTGGTGCGAGACTTGGGCTTCTTTGGCCTTTACAAGGTAAATATGATTAGTTCAACCACCAATCCACCTCCTCGCTGTGAAGCTCAGTCTTCGGTGTTCTTTGCCGTGTGTGTGGTTCTAGGGAGCGAAGGCCTGTTTCCTCAGGGACATCCCCTTCTCCGCCATCTATTTCCCCGCCTACGCCCACCTCAAATCTTCGATGGCTGACGAACAAGGTCGGCTGGGTCCCTTGCAGCTTCTCACTGCTGGAGCCATTGCAGGTAAACACCGACCCTACGTTAAAGATTCAAATGAAATGCAGCTATGACTTGGGTTTAATTTAATTTACTGCATGTTTTTAATGTGATTGGTGTGACTGACATCTGCTGCAAATAATGAAAATACACAAATAGCTGATGGTCCAACTCAAAAGGGGTTCATAATTGTGTATAAATAGATGCCACAAGATGGCAGCAAAGAACCTCAAAGGGAGAAGATCATAAAGTACCAACGCGACACATTTAATATGTACTGAATCATGAACCATGTTACACAAACAACTCCATTCACTAGTTATTCGGCACAAACAAGCCACCGTCACAGGGCTCATCAGGAGTATTAGCTAGTGTACAAGCCTAAATGACTCACTAAAACTAAAAACAGTAATTGGTGTTAACAAAATGTTAAAGTAATACAACTGAGAGACTGACATTTAGCATCTATGTTTTAACTCTGTTTGTTAGTGGAAGTTACAGAGAGTGTTTGAAGCATGTACATGCGCTTTTGGTGCATTTTTATAAATCAAATAACCAATGAGTCATTTATTGTTGAGGCTAAAACATTTTTAACATCATATTCAACTCACATAATTAATATTATTAATTGCCGAGGGTGGCATCCTCAGAAATGTTGTAACCCACCAATAGGAAGGGATTCCACTGTATTCTAAACTTTTGTAGAAGGGCCATCTCAGCAATGGTTTCCTTTGGCTTGATTTCCCAGGTATCCCTGCAGCATCACTCGTTACGCCTGCCGACGTCATCAAGACTCGTCTGCAAGTGGCCGCCCGGGCGGGTCAGACCACCTACTCCGGAGTTATCGATTGCTTCAGGAAGATCATGCGGGAGGAAGGTTTCCGAGCCCTGTGGAAGGGAGCGGGAGGTGTGTGTGTGTGTGTGTGTGGATGAACAATGTGTGTCAGGGCAAGAGTGTACGAGATTGAGATGATGTGTGGAAGAGCGAGCCTGTGTGTGAGAGTGAGAGAGTCATTCATTCCAAGGAGTGCATTTTCACTCATTGAAGTTAAAATGTCTTCTCCAGCTCGTATGTGCCGGTCCTCTCCCCAGTTTGGTGTGACTCTGGTGACATATGAACTCTTACAGAGGTGGTTCTACATTGACTTTGGAGGACAGTAAGTTTTTTTTTTTCTCTCCCTACCCTTAGTCCAGAGCAAGTCATTACATGAGCTTTAACACCTGCGTTCAAGTTTAACGGCTTGAGACTCAACATAACTTTTTGCAATCCTCCGTTGCAGCCGTCCATCAGGATCCGAGCCCACGCCCAAATCTCGCATCTCGGAGCTCCCGCCCATCAACGCCGATCACGTCGGAGGCTACCGCTTGGCAGCCGCCACCTTCGCCGGTGTGGAGAACAAATTCGGCCTCCACCTGCCCAAATTCAAGTCCTCGGGCGTGGTGTCCATTCACCCCCCAGAGCCCGCAACACCCACTAAGGCCACTTAGGCAAAGTCTGAGCATTCATATCGCTTCTCCATCACCCCCTCCCGTCTGCCATCTTCTTCCAGGAGTCGGGTATGAAGATATTTGCCAACAACAATGAAGAGCACAGCCTTAGTCATAATGCCCAGGAGGGGGGCGTAGATTCAAGAACAAAGGGCAGCTTGTGGTTAAATGTAGTACAAACCCCTCCCCGGCCAATCATGGCATAGCACCTGGTCACCATGAGAACTGCAGCAACCGTGTCATATCTTCAATGGCTGTCCACTCCTGGAAGCTCCATCGGTCACTCCAGAATCCATACGAAAGAGCCTTACAGTCCTCTCTCATGAGTACCTCTTATTTTTGTTCGCTTGTTTTTTGTCTGGTACTCTTTAGAGAGTAAAGGCCGGGGTGGGGTGGGGGGGGGGGGGAGAAAGAAATTAGCTTATTATCTGTGTATTGTGTGTAGGGTTGCGGTGGGGGTGTGGGGTTCTGGGAACTTCTCATGCAAATTGAAAATGGCTAAATCTGGTTGGTTTAAATCAGGATTATGCTGAAATAGATTTATTTTTTACATTTAAATTCCATAGTAAGAGTCACCCTTCAATTTGGTAAATTTCTGGTTAATTCCCATGGAAAGTTTCGGACTTACATTTCTGGAATTTTGCAACCCAAGTCGTGTGTGTCACTCACAGGAGGATGAATACTGTAAATATTGTAAAAGTTGTTTAGGGCAGCGGCTATGAAAATGTATCATGCAGTATGCGACATGTAGTACTGTACATACTGGAAAACTGCTGAGACAGAACTGTAAAAAGGTGACATCTAATGCATTGTGTGATTATTGTCATGTTACAGCGAGAGGGGATCTATGAAAGTCACGCTTACTGGTGTACAGACCGTTGCGTTCATGAAATTATTAATGAATTATATGCTTATAAATTCAGTCATTGAAATAAATCCGTGGTTTTAATTTTACAAACAGACTTTTGAGTTTTATTACAATGAGGAACTGCGACCATATCCACAGGACAACACGTTTGCAGAAGAATATTCTCTGCCATTGTGTGGTTGCAATGTACTTTCAAAATGTGTTTCTCATTGTTAAGGACAACAGGAATCATTTCAAGAACGTTTGAAGGAAATCAATCAATGAAATCTTGGAGACATTGCAAGGATTACGTCAAACTATTCTAAATCCTAAAGTTGTACAGTGTAAGGAAGTACAGTTGTAAGAAATTAACTGAACCTCTATGGGGCCTCCTTTTCACCAAACAGGTGACACAGTCTCGCCTTTAGGCTGGGTGTGGATCGGCTGCACTGTGGGCTTCGGCTTCATTCGTACAACTAGGTTCACGACCCCCGTCCTGCATGTTTCCGACAGCGAGTGCTTTGTTTTTTGTTCAGCTTTTACAATATCTAGTTCCCATTTCATTCCCTCCTCATTTTCTCTGTCACGCCCCTTTAAAAACATTGTTCTGCTCTGTAATTCTCAATAAATATTCATCAGAATACAGATTCTACAGTTGTATCTTAAAAAGTTTGCAGTGACACAGTAAAACTGTTCTGGCATAAAAGGGATACATATCTTCTTTTCTTATTGACCCAAAAGCCAAAGAGGACAAGAATAAAAAAAAAAACTGGAGGTACCCACAGTATTTGATGGGATTGATTTTTCTGAACACCCTCTGATGTCAAATTCAGAAGACATTTTCATTTTACATTGGAGTTTAAAATGGTGTTGTTGCCATTAAACACAGGTCCAGCCATCCATCCATTTTCTTTGCCGCCTTTCCTCACGAGGGTCGTGGGGAGTGCTGGCGCCTATCCTAGCTGTCAACATGCAGGATTCAGGGTACACCTTAAACTGGATGCCAGCCAATTGCAGGGCACATGGAGACAGACATCAGTTGCACTCACAATCACACCCATGGGCAATTTAGAGTGTCCAATTAATGTTACAAGTTTTTGGGATGTTTGAGGAAACCCACGCAGGCATGGGGAGAACATGCAAACTCCACACAGGCGGGTCCAGGATTGAAACCCAGAATTCAGAACAGTGGGGCCAACGCTGTACCAGCTGGACCACCGTGCTGCCTAAACACAGGTATCATATTTAAATATAAAATTTCAAATTTTTCATTTCAGCTATTAAAGAACAAAAACAACAAATAAAAGGAAAAATTGAGGTTTCAAACTACTGTCCTTGATATAAAGAAGCAGTAGTTTGACCGAGACTAGACATGGACAGCACAGAAATTTGGACGGTAAAGTAGCTACAAAAACAACCTCTGGATTAAACCTTCGTCATCATCAAAATTCATTTTGATGTTAAAAAGTAGAATACTGTTCTTCAATAATAACATAATATATAGGAAATAATAGCTGTTTAAAGTTGAGGCCTGAAAAGTCTTAGCAGGCAAAAAGCTTGTAGTGCTAATTTTGTGCGCTTCAAAGGCTTTCAGTCCAAAGCAGCATTCGTAAACCTACGCAGCATATTTTAAATAAGCACAAGCACCGGCATAAATAATGAATTTTGCAGTGGTTACAATTTAACACTCTCCTGCACAGGGCCACAGCAAAATAGTGTGTCCAATTTGTGCTGAAGAGCACACAACAAGCTTTGTATCCTTTTGATTCTTTTTTTTTTTCTACACACATTTCCAGCCATGGGCACTAGGATGTTGCAAAAATATTACAACACAGTTTGGGAAAATAAAAAATAAACATTAAAATCTAAGTAGAAAGGTGCAAGTACAAAGTTTTGCATATTGATCCAGGCCTTGGGAGCTTTCAGTGAAGGCCAGGAATGTTAAATAAAAGGTTCCAAATTGAAATTACAGTACAGTATTTTGTCTTCTGGTTTTCTATGCTTGATTTTTGTTCTTGTACTGCTGCCAGAGACATTCATCGCCCTCAAATACATTTAAAATGAAACAAAACCTACAAATACCTAAAATGGTCTATATTTGAACACTGCACGTATCTCCAGGCCTAGTAAGTGGGAAGAGGAATCCAGATGGCGGCTCCCTGGTAGTGTTACCGAGGAATGTAGTGGACGAAGGGAGCCATTGAAAAAGAGATCGGACGTGTCGTCAAACGTTGGCCAGCTCCTCAGCTTCGTCTCTGCTCTCGTTAATGTCGGCCAGAGTCCTGACGAAACGAGTCCATTCGTCAGCCTTGGGCACGCAGATTTGCTGCAAAAAGACAAAAGCCATTGAACACATGAAAAAGCAACTTGTACTCTACTGATAAATTGCCACTGTCATGAAATGGATGATTTTTAGGATGTTATTAATGAAAAAACTGCAGCCGGTATAAACCCATCCGTTTTTTCAGTACAAAAAATGATTATGGTGTATATGGCTTTTTGTAACTCCCGCCATGAAAATCCTCTGAGAGATTTGTTTTAAACTGAAGCAGGAAGTTATTTTGGAAGCTGTAGCGCGCTCAAGCAGACTTGTTTGTTTCTATAAGTTTTACCTGCGGGAAGGTAGCTCGTTGTTGCCGGCTTGATGCATATTGCTCGAACACTCAGGACGATGGATTTACTCATCATAAGTTTCCAACAGACCCGGCCGGTTCTTCGTGAAAAATGGATTGCACGGGTGCAAAGGACGAGAGCTTCGTGGGTTCCAAATGACGGGTAGGTGTGCATACAGCTACTAAAAAAACAATAGTTGGGGGGAGGACGTAATCCTTTCAGAATGTAACAAAAGATCCGCGTCCGTAAGTCAGAGGTGCTAAATGTGTTGATGTGCCCTTCGGGGCCCTGTCCGCCGATTATGGCTTCGGCCAAGCTTCCATGTCCCATAGAAGATGGACGGACGAGCCGCCGCCGAAGCCGTGCCTCACAGAAGAGCACGGCGTCGGCCGGGCTGGCTCATACATGCTGTCTGGGAGTCTGTTGTTAGTTAGACGTGATCATCTCAATATGGCTTGAAAATATAGGGTAATATTGCCACGGACACTTCATCCGATTGTGGGATGTTCTCTTCTTAGAAAAGAGCTTCCGTGTCTGAAGGGGCGTGTCCCACAGTATGGTGACGTCACGGACAGTAGATGCAGCCAATATAGCGACCGCTTGGATGTCGAATGACACTTCCGCAAGTTTGCGCATGGATGACGCGCTCTCCGCTCATATTTATTTTTTCGTATAGACATTGAAGTGAAAAATGTATGTGTACTTTTAATTTCAATATCTATTTTAGAATGTTTATGGGGATGACACTTGGACTTAAGAGTGTTAGGGTTAGAGTTACAGAATGTTTAAACTTGTAAATTAAGGCAACATTTACTTTTACTCCCCTTTTTCAAAACAGGTAACTACTCTTGTGACGAACAGAAGACCCAGAAAATGAGGAGTGCTTTAGTTTAGGTCCCAGTACATCTATCAGCATGTTAGTATATGCACGCTATTTATCATCTTTCATGAAAATACTGATTGATTTGACGTTTGGTCTTACACTACTAGTGCATTAATATGATAAGAATAGCTAACAGATTCAAGCTCTCACCTCGCCCACGTCGTACACCTGCACTTGTCCCTCAGAGTCTCCTGTGGCGATCTCTTTTCCGGAGGGAGCCCACCGCACACAGTTCAGCGCCGGAGCACCTTCCACATACACGCTGGCAGTGGGAACCTGAGGAACCACAAGCTCATTCGTGAGAAAACCATTTAAAGCTCCACCTTTTCACATAGTACTTGGCATACTGGGCATACCTCCGTGTCATTGTTGAGGTTCCACAGGTCCAGACGTCCAGCAAGGTCCACACAAGCAAAGAGTGCAGGATGCGTTGGAGACCACATGGCATCGTACACGTAGTCGCAGCAATCCTCAAACGAGTACAGCGGGCGTGTGCTCTGTAGAGAGAACACCACAGATAGCCATAAAAACCCTGTACAGTAAACCCTTGTTCATCAAGGGAGGTACATTTCAGATCCAATCGCAATAAGTGAAATTCCACTGTAATTATAACTTCTATTTTCCCCTTATTTTTTGTATTATTATAATCCTGAACTGCAACATATCACTGACTCTGTGTTTGTGTAAATGTCTCACTTTGGTGCTCCAGAGTTTGACGGTCCAGTCGAAAGAAGAGGAGATGAATAGATGGGAGAAGTCCACCGGTCCTCCTGCGGTGTGATAGCTCAGGCCCGTCACTGGACCGTGGTGGCCTTCGAACACCTCAGTGATGCCCGCCTTACTGAAAGGCACAAGGATTACAATAAAATCAGCATTGTTTCAAACAAAATGAAATTCGGTATCAGGGTCTTCAGTGGGGATGTTTACCCAACAAAATCCAGTTTTTAATGCCACCACTATCATGTTATAATATAGAAATCATCAGCACTATAAAGAAAAAAAAAACACATTATAACAGCAAAACACTGTGCCACAACAGCATCCTGAGCACTTCAGAATTCATATTTATTCAAAAACCACAATAAAGCATTCAATCAAATGTTATACTTTCACTCGTGAGACCGGAAGACGAATGCAAGCTTTCGAGTGTCAACCTTTAAATTAGTGAATGGTGTTAATGACCGATTTCCGCCACGTTGATCAAATCATGTTACGATGCAACTATTTTGATAATTGATTAATCGTTTAGAGCCATTGTTAACCGTAATTGCCGGCCTAAAAGCCATGGCAGTTTTCACACGCTTTCAACCCTGTGGTTTCCGCGGTGATGCTGCTAATTTGTGCATTTTTTTCTAACGGCCTCAAGGGGGCACTCAAGCAGAAAAGCTAAGAGTGAGATCGGTGGAATATATGTGCAGAGGAAGTGACTTACTGGTCCTGTTAGTGCTGCGTTAGCGTGTTACGGCCGTGTCTCAGTGATTTTTACTGCTATGTTTTTTAACCGGCCTGTTAGCGCGGCGGCACTAGCGTCAAACTCTCTGTGTACTGTCTTTCTTTGTAAATATGGTGCGTTTCAATGTGGGCACTTCCGGCTTTTACACAGCTGCGGCGTATGTATGCACCAAATGGTATTTCCTTTACAAATATACTGGGTGAGGCTCATAACCAGGTGCACTCTGTAGGCCGGGAATTACGGTACTTGTTTTTCTTCCCCTGCCCCCTCTCTTTTCTGGGGGAACCAACAATCCACGAAAACATTAGCGGTGGTTTGTCCCCACTTGTTAAAAAAAAAAAAAAAATTGTAATAAAAATTCCCGATGCAATCATAATGGGTGTCAATTATCTACAGATTTTTTTCCATTTGCAGTCTGACCTTCTCCTTATTCCATTTGACTAGTGGGGGTCTAATGTGTCTAAAATTGTTTTGTCCAAATTCAATAATCAACAAAATAAATAAAATATAACAGTGATAGCCGTCGCTACATTATGCCCAACCAATCAAAGGATGGGAAAATGGTGTCGAGGGCCAACACTCTGCCCTTGTGAGGACATGTTTAAACAATCACAATGCCGATTGAGTTAAAAGTACACTAGTGATTGTGAAGGCCCTGGGCATACTGGATTCCCATGGCAATGTAGAAGCTAAAATCTGTGGCGGGGTCTTGATGCCACATTATAAGAACTCACCTCCCATGGCGACAGGCGGTATAGACTGACCCGTCCTCGCTCCCTACTATGAAGTTGTTCACATCACCTAGCGGGAAGGCCATGGAGGTCACAGCCACTGACTTGCTCTGCTTGAACACCAGTTCCAAACTGTCCTATTTGGGGGCAAACACCAGAAGACTTTCATAAAGTGTCTCATGTGGCTCTCAACAAGGAGGCTATGATGCTCGTACCTGTGGCTGTGACAACATGTCCAGGCTCCACGAGCACAGCTTGCCATCTGTAGAAATGCTGATCAGGTTGTTGGCGTTCTGGGTTCCCACCACGTTCACACAGTAGACTGGGTGCTGCAAGACAACAAAGTATCAAGTACCACACAAACTCTGTGGTGTGTTGGTACAAAGTGAACTATTGAGCATTACAGTGTGTGCAGCAGCAGACAGCGGGGTTCTCTGGACAGGGGTTCGCTTGTTGCTGCGGTTGTCCCATAAGACAATCTGTCCCGAGTAGGTGCCACCCACCACCAGATTGGGGTGAAACTTCGCAAAGCCAGCTGACATCACCTCTGACTGTAAAAAAGGGACACAAAACAATCCAATTCTGGTCACTATTTCAAGGTGTACTCAATTATTCTTTAATAATCGCGGCAAGCAGAATGTGAACTCCTTTTTACCTGGCAGTGGAATATGTACTCAGGTGTGCTCTTCTTATATTTCTGGTTCCAGACCAGTGCAACTCCATCAGGTTCGTGAGGAGAGTCCTCATTGTTGTTGTAGGAGGCCACAAGTAGCTCGGGGTACTGGTGAAATACAATAACCTTCTTAGTTCAGTGTGATTTACAACAGACCATAGTAATTGCCCTATTATACTGCAGTTGACCTATCAAGGTTTGACAATATCTTCTAGTTTGTTTCAATAAGATTAAGCCTTAAGATATTTGTAAAAATGGTTACTATACACTCTCACTACATTATTTGGAGACTCTTATATTGGCCTTAGATGTGATTGTGGGTGCCAATGGTTATTTGTTTCTATATACGCAGTTCAGAGTGCACCCCCGTCTCCTGCCCGAAGATAGCTGGGATAGGCTCGAGCATTTGCGTGACGCTTGTGAGGATAACCAGCTCAGATAATGTACGGAAAGATGTATGCCCCCGCTATATGGGAGATATCCACCTGTCAGGTGAATCTGGAATGTAACTGCCACGATGAATAGGGGATTACCGTAATTTCCGGCCTATAAACCGCAATTTATTTCACACGCTTTCAACCCTGCGGTTTGTGCGTGATGCGGGTAATTTGTGCATTTTTTCTAATGGCCTCTAGCGGGCACTCGAGCGGAAAAGGTCAGAGTGAGACCGGTAGAATATATGTGCCGAGGAAGTGACTTTTATCGGTATGTTTGTTTTTTAACCAACCCTAGCGTGTCTCAGTGATTTTTACCGGTATATGTTTTTTTAAACCGGCACTGTTAGCGCCGTGCTAGTGTTAGCATCGCGCTAACAGGCCTAGGTGTGATTGTGAGTCCTGCTGTGTTACTGTCACGTCTCAGTGATTTAGGTATGTTTATTTTCAACCGACCCTGTAAGTGCTGTGCTACCGTGTTGCTACTGTGTAGTTGCCGCGGCTGTTTTTTTTTTTTTTTACCAGCCCTGTTCGTGCTACCGTGTTGTTGCTATGTTAAGATAAAATAAGGTATTAAAACTTTGTAAACTCTTTCTGTGTACTGTCTTTTTTGTAAATATCTCATGTTTAAATGTGCGTTTCAATGTGGGCACCTGCGGCTTTTACACAGGTGTGGCTTATGTATGTACCAAATTGTATTTCCTTTACAAATGCCCTGCGTGAGTCTTTTAATCATGTTCACTCTGTAGGCCAGAAATTACTGTAAGTAATCTGTGTCAAAATAGGACATAATCTATTGCAAACCCACCTGAGGGGACCAGTCCAGACAAGTGACCACTCTGTTTTTGGTCCAGCGTTCATCAGCAAACTGTCTGTTCAGAACCAGCTTGGCGCCAGCCTGCAGGTCCCTGTATAGGACAGAATACGTTAAGGGTCCTGCATTTCATCCTCCTCTCTGGAGTTGCGTCCCCCACAGTGAGCCTCACCCCTCCTTGTCCTCCAAATCTCGCCCGCTGTAGTCAAAGCAGACGTCCACCTGCTCGGACAACGCTCGCTCCACAATCCTGCTGCCTCGCTCGAAAAATGCCAGGAAGTCCTCGGAGTGCAGGACCTGCAGCTTCTCTTCTTCTGTCAGTTCTTTGGGGGTGTCTAACACACAGCGGACAACATCGTTTCTGAGTATACTCGTACTATTCAAACTTTTTCAAGTAATTATTTTCATTTGTATTGTCTTGACAGTGCTCATACAACGTTTACAAATATCAAACTCAAACCCTTATTGTTAGACATTATATGATAAGCTTTTCCATGAATCCCGTTTCAATTGACCCCTCCGTACAGGGCACTTAACCACGCCTCCTGAAGTGACATCACGCCACGTGGGCTGACGTCAGACAAACAATTAGGAAAAATATCGGTGCAGCAAGAAAGGAATAGAGCGAAACTGTCCGATTTACCAGCTGATTTCTCAATCGCATTCTTAGCTAACAGTGAAATATCGTTGAAAAGCATACAGCAGGGCTTCAAGTATTTCAGCGAGCGGTATTTCAATGGTATTTACATTCATATCGACGGAGAAACCATTGATATTAGCGCGAGATCTTTCCAGAGTCAGAGGAAGACCGAGAAGCCACGTAATATAATATATTATAACCCAAAGACGAATTCGTCATTGACAGTTTCCTATTTTCGTGTTACATATCACACTTGTGTGCAGAATCTGTATATGTATCTGTATAGCCGTTTGTGAACCACCGTATGAAGGAAAAGAAGGCGAGGCTTGATTTACGAGTTGTTTGTCTCGTTTTCTTTGTGTAACGTCACACGCTCCCCTCAATAATTATTCTTGCATTAGTGCCGAAACTACGTAAGTCCCGACAGAGTACGACAATCACTACTTTAGTGTCCTCAAACATCCTTCCTTCAGTCTTGGTGTCTCGGTGCACGTCGAAGGCTTTTAGGACTGCTAGTCCGGTTTAGCTTCGCTAATTAGCCGCGAACAAAGGGACACGTTTGTGCAGTCAGATCATCGCAAAATATCGCTCAACACAGACCAAGTGTGACAATCATTCACACGTAGCTATATTATGCAAGCGAAGAACTGCTAATTCATTTATATGAGACAAGTATTGAAAATCAAATATAGGGCTTACCTTCGTGCAAACATATCTGTTCCGGTTGATGGATTCAGTTGATCATGCGGTCTTCCTCAAAGTTTTATCCATCAAAGACATTTTTCGTACTCGGTCTTCTGTTCCGGTTGATTTTAGATGGATTCAGTTGATGATGCGGTCTTACACAAAGTTTGATCCATCAAAGACATTTTTCGTACTGGGTCTTCGGTTTTGGAAAGTATAAGAATTTAACTCCACCAACTAGCCTTTCAGGATACCTGTCGTCACTATTATAAAGTCCGTGACTACACCTCTTAACCATATTTTTTGTTAAAGAACCCAAATACGCGATAAAACGCCAACAGAAGCTATACTGGACCATCCAGCCAGCGTTGTCTGAGATTTGATTCCGAGATTATGCAGATCTCTGGCCTCTGATTGGTCAATGACGCGGATTGCGCAACATCGACGGAGGGGTCAATTATTGGAAGTTATAGAAAGTTTGACTTGACCTGACTTTGTCTAATTATTCATTACAGACATTACCTTCCTCATGTTGGTCATCCTGGTCTTCCTTTGCCTCGTGAGCGTCCTCTGTTGGAGAGGGTGCAGTTATCTCATCATCCTCATCCTCATCTGTAGAACACACACAGCAACATAATGTAAGTACATTTATATATAATGATACATTACACACATAAAATACCATAAAGCCGCCCATATTTATGGTTTGGCATTTGGGCTTTTATCGAATATTTGGGGAAGCTATCCTCCGTTTTTTGTGAAAAAACTTATCCTTTCAAGTGTTTTTATGTTCGAGCCAAAAGCATTGAAGTTATTACTTTTTGTTAGGGTTAATTAACTGACAGCATTTGTCCCATTATGTTGAGTGTCTTTGAATGCCCCTCATGCAACCAAAAATGAAAGTATGTTTCTGATTCTCTCTTGATGCAAGCTACTTATCATACCTAATGTAATTTGCCTGTGTTCTATAATGTTTATTGTCGTGTTTAAACGCCAAAACATGAATTTAATGTTTTGTTTATGCTTTATGTTATTTAAGACAGTATGACAGCTAATATAATTGATGGTATGGTTGTTTTTAACAAGTTATCTGAATAAAGATGTTTACGTAGCATGGGTTCATGATTGTATACATATTGAATGCATGGCATTGACGCTTTATTAGACCCTCTGTTTTAAGTTATTGGCGCCATCATCTATTTGAAATCACAAACTCCTTTTAGCGAGGCATCAATTATGAGTAGGGGTTTACTTTAAAAGGGTTAAAAATGTGTTTATGTGTATTTGCTTACCTGCTTTTTGATCAGTGTGCGCTTCAGTAGGGGTCTGGGTTTCTTTTGAGTAGGACACCATTTCTTTGGGGATAATGTCCACTTGGGTTATTTTGGACATGCCGAGCCTCACAGCCCCGCGCCTGCATTGATTTGCATCACAGCGGACATAAACACACAACCAAGATAGCAATACAAGAAAGAACTTGAGATGAGAGGAAACATGATGATGAAGGTTTACAGAGATATTACTAACACTCAAATATATTTGGACCCTTTTGAGATGAAACTACAGAAGCTAATTAAAGCTGCTAGCTACGGCAGGTGAGAGGAGGAGCAGTACCCCATTAGCTCAGAGTCGGAGTGGAGTTGCAGAGTAGAGGGGTCAGGATCCCAATGCAATGTCCTTAAGGGGCCAAACCACCAGACGAAGTTAGCAAGAGACACAGAAACAGAAGAAAGAGGACACGTGGACAGCAGCAGGACGGAACCGACCACATGAGAAGACGGGTCAGAGGTGAGGTGTGATACAGTTCAAGGTGGAGGAGAAAGTAAAATAAAGAAGGCAAGGAAGAAAGGGAGAGAAGAAATGCATGTTAGTCGAGTAGACAACAGCATGCTGGTGAAAAGGCAGAGAGGGCAAAAGTCAGCATTTATCAAATACGTTCACTGGACACAACATTAGGTACACCTGCAATATCTACAGCGGGGCTGTGGAAACATTTCTGCTCAAGGCCCACATTTCATTTTTAAAATGAAAAAAAAATGGGCTCGGTCTGGTGCAGATATTAAAAAAAATATATGTGCGTGTGTGTGTGTGTATATAGATATATATATATATATATATATATATATATATATATATATATATATGTGTGTGTGTGTGTGTGGTGTGTGTGTATATATATATATATATATATATATATATATATATATATATAGATATATATATATATATATATATCTATATATATATATATATATTATATATATATATATATAGATATATATATATATAATATATATATATATATATATATATATATATGGCCCTGTAGCTCAGCGGTAAGAGCACTGGTTTGGTAAACCAGGGGTTGTGGGTTCGTATCCCACTGGGCCTCCACTCCCTGAGAAGGGTTGCGTCAGGAAGGGCATCCGGCGTAAAAATTGTGCCAAACATATATGTGCGTTCATCTGAGATGACACGCTGTGGCGACCCCGAAAGGGACAAGCCGAAAGATACTTACTATATATATATATATGTGTGTGTGTGTGTCTGTGTTTAAATATTCTTTGTTGAATGACTTTTAAATGACTTTCAATTACTTTGCTACAATGTGTTTGGAAGATAGTATGTTTTAATAATAATGGTTATGTCTCATTTTTTCAATGTTATTTAGGATTAATTTGATGAATCAATTATTTATTAATAGGCTCCAGCATGCCCCACGACCCTTGTGAGGATAAGCGGCAAAGAAAATGGAAAGATGGATTATTTAAAAGATGCAGCACTTCCATGCTTTTACAAAAATGTTTTACTCATACTTACAGGTATATTCAAATTAAGTTAATCCAATTATTTAATGTGATACATTTAAAAAACCTGAATGAATTAAACAAATATTACAGTCTTGACCTGCTCTACAATAATGAAATCTATTAAAATATCTGTAACCAAATTTCTGTTTTTACAAAAAATAATGCTCAGTTTTGAGTACCATTAACAAAAAGTTACATTGTTCATTATTGTGCTTTGAGATTTGTAGCTCTGCATCACAATGACACAATGTATATATGTCCAAATGGTGGAAACACATTACAATACTATATTTTTACATTAACATTTAAATTAATACCTCTCACAGTACCACTCAAAGTACACATGACCACAACTTTAAAACTGGCAGAGACTGAATGTCCATCACTGTAGGTGTACCTTATGAAGTGTGTGGTTAACCGTGTTAGCCCACTCTTTCTCACACACTGACAAATACAGCATGCATAAGCACCAGATATGTAATAATCAACTTTTCAAATACAAAAAACACACACCTGGGTCCTGCGTTTCCATCCCCAGAATCCTGGCTTCCCGCGTCGCTGGCCACTGATTTGTTGGAGGGAGACATGGGGGCGGGGACTAGGTAGTGAAATAGACAGGTATCCTCTGTTACTACCCTCAGGGGTTGAGCTGTGGCTGTGTGACCAGCGGGGATGGGAGTGAGTGGGAGAGTGAGGCAGGGCGCGGGGGTGTAAGAGTAATAGTGGCGAGTGGATGAGTGAGGCATGCAAGCAAGGAGGACAAGACAAAGACACACACACAGATTGGGGAGAGAAGAAAGAATGAACATAAATGATAGGCAGACTTAGGTGTCATGCACAAAATGGTCAGATCATGTGTGAGGTGACAGGGGTGAATACAACTTAGTCAAACTGAAACGTTAAGAGTTTGTTAAAGTTGCAGCAGATCAAGCAGTCCATAAGTGGTGATTCTGGATGCTGTTGTACTGTGATACTCTTACCGTTGATACTGTACATACAGTGGTACTTTGACTTAAGAGTTGAATTTGTTCTGTGACAAATCTCATGCTTGAAAACACTTGTATCGGAAATCATCTTCCCACATTGGAAAAAAAAAACCTTTCATTATAAAAATTGTACTCAACTCAACATTATTGAATAAAAACACAATAGTAATAACATTTGTTTCATATAGCCTGGAAACACTGAAAATGCGAGCATAAAAAACTGCTGCACTTAATATTTTATCCTTCCTTGTTCTTCATCTTCAGTGGAGATTATTGGCATTTGCTTGGCGCCATTTAGTGGTGGGGGTCCGACGGTGACAAAAAAAAAAGAATAAAATCGGTCAAGCAACGCCTCATAATTTGAAAGATTTGTAAATTGGGGCACTTGTAAGTCAAAGTACGACTGGGGTGAATTAAATCATAAGCATGCTGGTTTTGTGTGTGTGTGTGTGTGTGTATACCGTGTTGTATGTCTGGGGTGATGCCAACACTCTGCAGCAAAGCCTCAGCCTCCTTCCTTTTCTTCTCCAGGTCCGAGTCTTCGGCGCCTGCATCCACAGCACGCTTGGAGTCTCCCTGGAGAGGACAAGGACAAGCTCAAGGACCAGTTCTGACTTATTTATCGGCATTAGTCCAACTAACATCCTTCTTCTTCTTCTCCTCTTCTTTTCTCTTCTTCTCCTCTCGAATCTGGGCGATACGCTGTTTCTTTCTCTCAAGCTCGGCCTTCAGCTCACTCTTGTCAGACATACTGCGGGAAGATATCAGCATTTCCTTAACAAATTATGCAAGTAGGTACAGTCCATTTCATTTATGTAGCAAGTATCATTAAAACGACTCACAAAGTGATTAAAATGGCAAACATTATACATTATACAGTTCCTTCAAAGAAAAATTGAAATGATTTAAAACCATCATGAATGATCTCACACGAAATGTCCGCATAAGACTTCAGCAAAATTTATTTTAAATATTCAACTGTCTTGTGTTTTATGTTTAAAATGAATTTACACAGCACTTTTTTTCCAGCTGTGATAGTTGTTAAAGTGGTAAAACTAAGATGAGATGAGCGTGTCCTGGTGTACAGAATGTGAAGCAAAACGTGCGAGATGAAAACAGAAAGCTGCCTGAGATTTGACATTTCCCCAATGAAAGAAGAAAGTCTATTTTTAGATACTTTCTTCTTCCGCAGTCAGCTCAAACTACTGTTAGGAAATCAACAGGGTGACAGTAGTGCTCAACAAGTGGCTTGAATAAATGCAATGGCACCTTCACTACGAGTCTAATTTGCTCAATAACCAAGCTCGTAACTATGTAAAAATCAATTTCGCCCCTCTGAAATGTAATTGATCTGTTTCACCCAACAAAAACGGAGCAAATTTTCATTGCATTTTTTTTTAAATAAACATAAACGATAAGAAAGGTGAGTGTGAAATAAAACGGCTTCAAAAAGTGTCACTTACACGTGGAATGATTCATCAAAAACGTATCCGTTTTCAAAATAATCAATTATGTTGGATAATCACAAATTCTTTTATAGACCTTATCTAATTTAAGTTATAAGTGTCCAAATGCACAGAATTTCAGTCTATCAACAGTGAATAATAATTACGTTATAATAACAAAGCAGTAAATGTTTATAATCATATTTATTATAACAAGAGAGCAGACTGTATTATTTTCATATAAATAAGACATTTGCAAATGTTTTTTTGTTCCGGAAAATGATGATCAACATTTTTTCCTAGTTTATGACCTCTTACAGAGCAAACCGTTACATTATCATGCTGCTGTATGATTCTGCAGTTTCTCACCTGTCAATTTTAAATAATCACAATTAGTAGAATGATTTATGGGAATAAAATTTGAGTACATTTTGACATAAAGCATCATAAAATCTTTAATCCTTACCCAATTCTTAAAAACTAGGGTTCGTTTTATTTGTGTAGCACTCTTCTACCAAATGATATTATAGTCTATTTTCATATGAAGGCATTTTGAGTAATATCTACAGAAGTTGAAAAGCTTGTGAATTGGGTCACTTGTAAAGTCAAGGTACCAGTACGCAAGTATATTTGGCTCGGTGCAAATCCTTTATTTGTTTGTGAACAAAACCAGTTTAAGTGATCTCTAGGCTGATATAACGCTTCCAAAAAAAGGCAGTAGAGGCCCTGGGCTTGTCACACTATTAATGTGAAAACAATGTTCTCTTTATACGTGCTCATGACTGAGATTGGGCGTTGTTTTAAAGTAGAATGAAACAACTCGTGAAATAGCCAGGAGGAATAAACATGCCATTGTCACAGATTACAATTAAAATACATAAATACTTTATTATCACGTCCAAAGGGTAAGGGCTAACTCTTGTCCATGTATGACGTCAGTGAGTACACCTAACCTAGATACTCAACCCGCTGTCCTCAACTGGAAATAACAATAGCTGTCAAGACAAATATTACAGATGTTAAAATACAGTGAGGTTTTAGTAAGTTAGTTAGCTTTTGAGAATGGCTTCAAATATGTTTTTCCTCGACAAGCGAACCTACCAAACACGGTTTCATCGAATTAAAACCCTTACTGACAGCCCAGACAATCGGCTAGCTGTCAAGGTTAGCATGCTAATCCGGGATGGCCCCCGAGGAGCGTCGGGAAAGTCAACCGCACCCATTTTTTTGTTCAGAAAAGCGACCAAAAACACACAAGTGGAAGATTAGTAAGGGTATAAACACCTGACGTCCAAGTCAAAGAGTCTGGTGACAAAGCAGCCCGGTTTGCTTTGGTTGGTGTTATTCCTGAAAGGCAGTGATGGGCGGTGATGATGCTGGAAGCTGGTGTGGAAGACACCACCCCGCCTCGCCTGCTGTCTTCGTCGACGCTGGGAATGAAGCAAACCAAGATTGACCGCCACCTACGGGCACACCCGATACGAGCAGACGGTGAACAGAATATTTTATTTGTTCCCACAACTTAAATATTGTATACACGCGAAATACGGTTTTGATTTGTGGGAGTTGAAATTATTAACATGAACAACGTAGACGTCTGGGTGAGCATATGAAGCGCACCCTTGGTGAAACCTTAACCTTTCAATCATTTGGAAGATGCGCTCGATTTGATTACCCATCTGTCCAGGAATGTGCTGATTACACTTATTCACCTATTTTGAACGAAATAACTATAACTTGCACAGAAAATATTAATTTGTCGCTGTAAAATTCCTGCAGCGTACGGACGATTTGTGTTATAGTTACGATTTCGTGGTCACACTGGATAACTTTTACCTGAAATATTTTGCTTTACCTATGAATACCCATCATTTACCTTCAATTCGATGTAATAATTATTTTTTAAACTATGCTTGAATGATAATACCCTAGTTTACACTTGTGTGAATCATTGTAGTTTTCATTTATAACGATATACATTGCACTCCACTTCTTATGTTTCTAATATTCATGTGCTTCAGAATGATTTTGTCCTATTCAAAGTTGTTGTAAATGTTGCTATTGTGGTACGTTATAGGGCTTTCGAACGTTTGCTCTTTTTTTTAATCAATATTTGTGTTTACTAATAACAATATCATGTATTGTATCATGTGTTCTTCAAGAAAAGTAAAATAGTAATGATGCGTCATTTATTCTGATTTAATGACTAAGGCTAATTCCTGTCTTTTGTGTTCAGCAATTATTCAAACGCAAACAGTCTCAGGCACTCAGAAGGTCGACAGTTTGTATGTTATTTTTGTTATAAGGTATTTATGTGCACGGTGAACAATTATTTCAATATGGACATGTGAGTTCATATGTGGTGTTGATTTCTGCGCCTTTTCGGGTGCTTCAGTGACGGATTCGCTGATGCAGTTACTTTATTCTACGCGTGGTGGCGGCACTGACATAGCACAACCCGGAAATGTATTTGTCTTCCGCCCCACCCCACCTCCAAATCCCTTCCGCTGGCAGGCTGTGTCACTTTTGTAGTTCCCAAAGGTTGAGGTGTCAGCGTTGTAGTACAATCTGTCACTGCCGCGGTGCCGTATTGCGTGTCTCCCCCTGCTCCCTGCGTTGGTCCGCCTCTAGAGCAGCGAGCACCAGGGCGTAGCAGCACGCCGCCCGGGGACTGTTTCAACTTGCACCCGGCCGACAAGCTCCGAGTTCGCTAACAAGCCGAACAAGTTGACAGCGGCGTCGGCGAGCTTCCTTCCAGTTAGCCAGCTAGCTTCGCGTAGGAGGGGGCACCGAGAAACCAACAAGTAGCACTCCGGACAAAAGTGAAAAACAGTAAGTAAACACGAACAGAACAAAACTAATGTACATGTTGCTGTCAGAAAACGAAAACAAGCAAACTTAAAGCTGCCCTACCAGTGTCACTGCTATCTGCTGTCACTAGTTTTATCTTATTTTCACCTTGAGAACAATCTTTAAAAATAGCCTGCATGTCCTCTTTAGACAGATTCACGTCCCCCGGACCCCCCTCCAATTGTGTGACTGTGAATTTTCAGCACGTATAGTTGCAAATAACAGTCAGGTTTTGTTGAATTTCCTTATGGAGTCCACAACGGAAGTTTAAAAGGGCTTGGCTTCACTTGGAATGACGCATGAAATAATAAATAATCAATATTTCATTGTATTTCTACTGTATAACACTTCTCACGGTTATTACAAAGTGATAGGCTCGATTATAATACATAGTGACAAAATTATACCGTTATTGCAAGAAAAAAAAAATCTGAGCAATCAAGTCCTACAGGAATTCTTGCTTAAAACAAATGTGTTTTAACTGATTATTAAAAATGTTTACAGAAGAGCCAGCTCTTAGCTAGAAAGTGAAATGCACTACACAGTTTTGAGCCAAATTAGTTTTGAACGTGTGCTGTACAGTGGTTCAATAACACTTTACACAAAACAAAACAAAAATCGCTCTCAGGATAACCGACATAGCCAACATTTAAATACAGTAGCATAGTAGGCCCAAGTGTTTACAAAAAGCAGGCCGGTGTTTTGTCACTCTAACTGTATCCACAGTTAGAACACTGTATTTAAATATAGGAAAATTAGGAAACTTTAAACTATTTTAATAATAGTGCCTGTGTGGGTTTTCACTTGGTATGTGTTATCTCGCACATTCCAAAAACGTGCATGGTAGGCTAATTGAAGACTGTAAATTACCCGTAGGTCTGAATGTGACTGAGAATGATTGTTTATATGTACCCTGCGATTGGCTGGTGAACATTCCAGGGTGTACCCTGCCTTTCGCCCTAAGATAGCTCCATCTAAATAAATGAATCAATGAATTAAAATCAATTCCACATAATTTTTCAGTCAAAGTGCTTTGAAAAGCATTCACTTCAAAAATAATAAATGCAATATTTTTGTACTTTGATATTAAATACAGCTGACCTGTACTTAACATATATTGTACTGGATTTATATATATATATATGTGTGTGGGTGTGTGTCACTGTAACATCCACATTTAATTCAGTAATTCTTTAAAATACCACTAGAGGGTGACCTCTATCACAGGTAGTGGCTGTATCACTGAGGATCACTGTTAAGTTAAATGAACTTTTAATAGATTGATGTAAAACTATGTTTGCTTTCAACACAATTCAAGTTATGTTAAAATGTTATGTAATAGTACAATAAATTATGTAATGTATTTTCAGTACAATAACAAACATTACTAGTTATTATTAATTTGTTTTTTATTATTACAACTAGCATTACTGTCCATTTTTAGTTTTAAATATGATAAATAATGCAATATTTCAACCTCAAATAAGATAAATCTCTACTCCATTAATAAATGTCTTGTTGGGAAGAATTGGGTTTATGACAACATTTCTGACTTTATGGACTGATCCCGTGCCTGTTTCCGTTCCGTGTATCCGTGTAGCAAAATGAAACATTTGCAATTATTTTGCAATCACAATTAACTCAAGGCCTACTGAAATTTTTTCAGAATGAGTTGAGTTCTATCATTAAAGCAAATTCATCCATGTCAATGCTTGAGTTAAATATGGACTGATGGGCTACTACACACTGTACCTAGCATAGATATAAATGTGAGCTCACTGCAGCACATTCATTCTTTGTTCAAAACTACAAAAGACGACACAATCTTGAAATTTTACTCATTGCTAAACGAGCTGGGAGGGCGAGCAATCATATGTGCTTATTCTACATAAGAATGCATTTAAAATGTTGAACAGTATATACATTGGAAAAACCACGGAGCTGCAGAGCTTAAAGGAGTTACAGTATGTCATACTTCCGTGACTTCAAAACATGGGCACGACGCTTAATGACTGCCTCCAAGTCAGCTTGTGATCATCCACGAGTTCCAAAATAGTATTGGGAATGTGTCTCAACATTTGTTATTATAATGTTTATACGACCGGGAATCTTCTCCTTTTCGCTTTTCAATTTTTCCATATGGTTCGCTTGGAGGTCAATATGCTTTGTGGCTCAGATAAAACAAGGTTCAGATCAAAAAATAAAAAGACAGGTACCCATCAACGATCAACAGTAGTGCTTTTTTTTTTTTTTTTTTTTTTTTTAAACTTGAACCATTTCATTGTGCTTCAGGAGCATGCCATAGCAATGAGGAGCAGATAGCGTTTACAAATATCCAACCCAGACACCATGGAGAATGTGGATCCCTGGAAGTAATTGCAGTGGCAGAATTTTTTTTTTTTTTTTTTTTGCCCAAAGTCCCTTATGAGGCATAAACCCCATAGTCACTAGTTATTAGTAGAAGGGTTGATCCCCATGCATGCATGCATGTAGTCAAACAGGACTTGTCACTCCCGTCTTATTTTAGAATCATATGCAGTGAAATGGGCAGGCCCGTTGGTGGCCTTAGGTGCTGACAGTTGAGTGTTGGCAGGGCTGCAACTGTCACTTGTAATTGTGCAGGCTTTTATTTAACTCCTACAGCTGCAATGTTGAGTCAGAAAAAAAATCAAAAGAATCTTACATCCTAGGTGTTTTAATAAAAAATGGCCTCTAGCATTGTTTGTAGTATGTCAGGAGTTGGCGTCTGATAAAACAACGTTGGTAATTATAAACAAACCCCTTTTAAATACAAATATTTTTTTTCCCCTGACAATTGGACAACAGTAATAGACCCATTTTTATAAATTCCTGCAAATCTTACAATTCCTAATGATCACGTCTACAACATACCAGCAAAATTACCTTAACACTGATGAGCTCATTTTGTAATAGGCCCATGGGCTACTTACCATATTGGTGACCTCAACTTTAATTCAAAAAGTGTGTATCGGTTGTGGTGAGAGACTCAGTTGACAGTAACGTAGCAAGGTCAGCTGAAGTCAATAAGAATCTAATAGGCTCGCACCGCTGACTTTGTGCTGTGTCAATACGACGTGACATCAGCCGGGTATCGCCCTCTTCTGGCGCTTCATCAGGTCAGCTGTCATAGTCGTTTATCTTCACCCTTGGCTTAGATGCAGAGCACCAGCATGCCACTTCAGTCCAGAAAGAGGAAACGAGATGTCTCCAACGCGGACAACGAGGTGGGAGAAAGGATTGGGAAAATTCCCAGGTGCACTGTGGTGAGTTAGCACTGTGTATGTGTGTGTGTTTCACGTCTTACTAATTTTATGGGCATTGCACAAAGAGTAAGAGTTTCTTTTGGAGTTAAAAGGTGTTCATGTAGCATTACGGGAACTGAACCTGAAGAAATACATCAACCGCCACAACATTTTTTGAAGTACACACACACACACACACAACAGTGTGGAAATTATCTATTTAAGTGGTCACTCAGTCAATTTCATAATATAGATTCAACACAGTTAATTATTACAGACGTTATTACAGACGTTTGAATATTGCACAAGAAATACTTGAAATGTTTAAGAATTTAGAAATTAGCACGGAATGGGTTGTGTGAATGTTTGTAAGTCTCACTTTTTTAATTTACTAAAATATGTGACCGTCTCCCCGATATTCAAATTTTTTTAGATGCACATCTGTACGTACTTTATACACTACTTTTTTTCTATAGAAAGTTCCAAAGTAGTGCCTCTATTTACAAGTGACCTGGCTTATAATTTCTGAAATATTTTCGTTTTGACGTGGAACCAAAAACTTGAATTACAAGGCAGGATATTTTTATATTTTATATTTTTATTTGGGATTTTCTATTACAGATTTAATTTTGTTTTGACTTTTTTTCCCAATTCATTTTTATTTAGGTTTTATAGTTAGTAGGTTACTTTTTGTTTTTTTTTTCCCCAATCATCCTTAACTTTAGTTTAGCTTTTACGAGTTTGTCTAATAGTTTTATGCAGGATATTTGTTGAGTGTGAGTGACAAAGAAAAACTCAACAAAACAATACAATTTAAAAAAGTCGTGACTTACTACCAGTAATAGATGAACAACCATTTACAAATGAAATACAGGTACTGTATAACAGTCTACAAAATTTGAAGTGGCATAAGTGCAGTACACTGCTTCTAAGTTTAGAGTAGATGTATCACAAAGTATGTAAAAGCATTCATGAGACACAGACTGTACTATGGCCTATGAACCTGCAAACAAATTTGAATACAAGCAGAAGAAACAGTCAGAGCATAGAACAATGGCTCCTAAGCACCATGTAACCTCACATGATTTGTGCGCGGCTCCTTCAGGGGTTGAAGCACCCTGCGCCTTTCGCTGAAGAGCTGGTGCCAGCTAATGCGCAACCCTACGAGAGGGTCACCATGGAGGAGGCCAAACGGGGAACACGGCGTGAGTGATACAATCGTTGATCATTCCTTCCGCTTCATCGTATCAGAATTAATCAGCGATGGTTCCTCTTCCTATTCAGTGGAAAGGCCAGTGCGGGTGTATGCTGATGGAATCTTTGACGTTTTCCACTCAGGACATGCAAGGGCTCTTATGCAGGCCAAAGGCCTCTTCCCAAATACACACCTCATAGTCGGAGGTAAGTCTTTCGAAGTACAATTCGCAACATTGGGCAGCCCTACACAATTCAATGAGATACAATAGAAGAGCTGTATCAAAAAAATCTGCCTTTGCAAAGATAATAATGTTCAGTTTTGATTTACATTGTTGGAAAGGTACTATGGTGCCCGGAGATACAAGTGACCCGACTTAGAAGTACATTACCGTAATTTCTGGCCTACAGAGCGCACCTGATTATAAGCCTCACCCAGTACATTGATAATGGAAATACCATTTGGTACATACATAAGCTGCACCTGTGTAAAAGCTACAAGTGCCCACGTCGAAACCCACATTGAAACACGAGATATTTCCAAGAATTTTTCATATAGTGGTGCTAGTGCGGCGCTGACGCTAGTGCGGCGCTGACGCTAGTGCGGCGCTGACGCTAGTGCGGCGTTGACGCTAGCGCGGCGCTAATGCTAGCATAGCGCCCACAGGGACGGTTAAAAAAATGTACCGGTAAAAATTACTGAGACACGGCAGTAATACAGCAGCAACACGCTAGCACAGCGCTCACAGTAACGCAGCGCTAACAGGGCCGGTTGGAAAAAAAAACATACTGGTAAAAGTCACTTCCTCGGCACATATATTCCACCGGTGTCACTCTTACCTTTTCCGGCCATGTGGCCCTTGCGGCCGTAAGAAAAAATGCGCAAATTAGCCGCATCACCGCATAAGCCGCAGGGTTGAAAGCGTGTGAAAAAAGTCCCGGCTTATAGGCTGGAAATTACAGTTACAGTTTTTCCAGGCACGACCTGTCATTCGAATGTTTTTTCCCTTTCTTTTTTCCCCACAACAAACTGTGTTTTTTTGAGACTGTGAACACTTCTTCTTCTTCAAAAAAAAAAAGAGGCTTCAAGCTGTTAACTGTAATTTGCAGTTGAAGTTTACTCTCAGACTAAATAGCTGGGATGGCCTGCAGGACTCCTGCAACCCTCATGAGGATAAGTGGCTCAGAAAATGGATGGATGGATGGATATTTGAAACAACCACATATGTCCCATTTATCCATTTTCTGAGCCGCTTATCCTCTTGAGAGTCCCGGGAGTGCTGGAGCCAATCATTGGGCAGGATACACCCTGAACTGATTGCCAGCCAATCGCAGGACACGTAGACAGACACCAATAGCACTCACAATCACGCCTCGGGGCAATTTAGAGTCTCCATTGAATGGATGTTTTTGGGGATATGAGAGGAAACCAGAGTGCCTGGAGAGAACCAATCCAGGCACAGGGAGAACGTGCAAACTCCACACAGGCACTGCGGGATCGAACCCCGATCCTCAGAACTGTGAGGTCAACATTCTTCAGCTGCACCACCGTGTCGCCCAACCACATTCAGTGCCATGAAAAAGTATTGATGAAGCTTTATGTTCTTTCTGGTGAGCAGTGGTTTTCACCTTGGATCTCTGCCATCGATGCCATTTTTGCCCTGTCTTTATTTTCTTGTGGTGTCATGAATACTAAGACTTAACTGAGGCAAGGGAGGCCCGCCCTTCTTTGTCCTGAATTCCTTTGTGGCTTCCTGGATGATTCATTGCTTATCTGATCTTGTCTCCCCATTGTTTTTAAATGTTTTTAATCACGTAAAGCACATTGAGTTATGTGTATGAAATGTGCTACATAAATAATTTTGCTTTGCGTTGGATTAGTGTTTTCGTGGGGTAATCTTTGCTGGCTGGCCACTCTTGGGAAGGTTCAGCACAGTTCCAGATTTTCTCCATTATCGGTTGATGTTCCACTCTATGGTTTGCTGGAATCCGAAAGGTTTAGAATTGGCTTTGTAACCTATCCAGACTTATTGATGTGAGTTATTTTGTTTCTTGACTGCTCTTGAATTTGTTGGGCTGGTGTCATTTTGCTGCAGCGTCTTTTTATCTTTTGTCCGACTTGATCTTGTCATACAGGTTCTGTTTAAGTGATTTGAAGAGTTCTGGAGGTAATCAGGCTCGGGTGTGATAAGTGAAACTCACCCTAAAGTTGTGATTAGCCACAATTCATTCATGATTTAAGAAAGGGGTTGGGTGGGGTGTAATTACGTTTTCACTCAGGGCCAAGTAACTTATTTTTTTCCCCCTTAATAAATGAAATTACCATTTCAAAACAGAATTTTAAGTTCCCTTGGGTTATCGTTATTTGATAGTTGTATTTGTTTGTTGTTCTTAAAGTGGGGAAACTATTAAAGAATATAAGAATCTGACAAGTGGGGCCAATACGTTTTCATTGCACTATAACTTTGCTTTAAGTCTGCTAGTTTGACGTTAACCCATAACAAAAAAAAAAAATGCCATAGCCAGTTAGCAAATAGCATTTATGTGGCAGTTATAACAAAGCAATGGGTATTTGATCACAAATGGTTCAGGAACATGTAAACTAACAACATAACAATACTCACAGTCAAATACTGTATTCTTTATCCTCTGCCAACATAACCACTATTCTAAGTTTACCGAGTTAAATTCTTCACTGTCTGTATTTACTGCCTCCTGGTGGCCAAGGCACACACAGCAGATGTAGCACAAAGAGGGGCTGGAATGGATTAATGATGTTTACATTTGTTTCAGTGGAGAAAGGTGAGGTTTAGATACAAGTGTTTTGACTTATGAGCGTAGTCAAGAAGCAAATTAAACTCTTAAGGCCCGACTACTACTACTACTACTACTACTACTACTACTACTGTACTGTGAATTTCCCTTGTAGTTGAGTAAAGTTACGGTATCTATTCATCCTTTATCATACTAAACATGTGGCCCAGTTTCATTTAATGTGGCAAAAACTGTCACACTTTTTATTCACAAAGATATAACTAAAGGTACGGTAAGTAATCATCAAAACAAAAATGTTCTTGTTCACTGAGAAAGTCAACATACTCATTTCATCAACATACTTTTAGGGTGGGTTTTTCATTTCTTTTATCCCTGTTCCAAGTGTGCAGTGATGACCTGACGCACAAGTTCAAGGGCTTCACGGTCATGAATGAAGACGAACGGTACGACGCCGTCCGACATTGTCGCTATGTGGACGAAGTGGTGCGGAACGCTCCTTGGACGTTAACGCCAGAGTTCCTTACCAAGCACCGCGTGAGTTGATGAGAGGACCTACAAGCTGGTCGCCTTGTTGTTTTGTATATATTTTTTTCAATGTTTGAAACTGTTGTGTCTGTTTTGATCATTTGTCCAGATTGACTTTGTGGCCCATGATGACATCCCATACTCCTCGGCAGGCAGTGACGACATATATAAGCACATTAAGGAAGCAGGTAAACAACCCATCCACTTATTCAGTTTATATGGGGCCTGTCCACATTAGTTTGGTGGGTCAGCTGAAGTATACCCCATCTGATTTTGGGGTACACCCTACGGAGCGGTCGCCATCCAATTGCACCAAATAAAAACCAATAAAAAATGAAATACATGCAATATAATACATTTTGCTTTCAATCACACCGAAAGAACAATTTGTTGTTTATGCAACATGGGCTCATTATTGCAGACATGCTAGATTTAAAGGTCCACTGTCATGAAATGCATGATTTTTAGTATGTTATTAATGAAAAAACAGCAGCCGGTATGGACCCATCCGTTTTTTCACCACAAAACATGATTTCGACGTATATGGCTTTTTGTAACTCCTGCCATGAAAATCCTCTCAAGGGATTTGTTTTTGACAAGAAGGAGGAGGCGACATTGGGGGGAGTAGTGCGCTCAAGTGGACTTGTTTGTTTCTATTAGTTTTACCTGCGGGAAGATAGCTCCTTGTTTCTTCGTGTTAGCCAAAATGCCGACTCGTTGCATTGCTGGATATTGCTCGAACACTCGGGAGGATGGAATCGCTTTTCATACTTTTCCAAAAGATCCGGTTCGTCGTGAAAAATGGATTGCACAGGTGCAAAGGAGGAGATCTTCGTGGGTTCCAAATGACAGGTAGGTGTGTATACAGCTACTAAAAAAAACCCAATAGTTGGGGGGGGGAGCGTAATCCGTAAATTAGGGGTGCTAAATATGTTGATGTGCGCATCGGAAGGCTTCCATGCAGTCGCTGCTGAAGGATGGTCTCTGTCGGCCCTTTGGATCACCGGCGGCCGGCTTGGCCTTGTCGACAATACTTCGGGGGGGTGGCTCGTCGTGGCACCGGGCAGCAGTGGCTCATCTCCTCATCGGAAGTGGATCGGACAAGGAGGCGGTTTGGGCGCAGCGTCGTTGTCGCTCGCAGGCGGGCAGCGTTGTTTTTATCACCGCCGCGCGGAGGTGGCTCGGGCTGGGAGGTGGTTTGCCCAAGATCCGCATATCATCTAAATATGGCTCGAAACGATAGGGTAATATTGCCCCAGTCGCTTCACTCAGTTGTGAGATGTTCTCTTCTTCGAGAATAGCTTCCCTGTCAGATGGGGCGTGTTCGTCTCCCATTGTAGGGGCAGCAGCGTGTTTTCAATGGCGAATGTCCCAGCATGATGTCACGGACAGAGGATGCAGCCAATATGGTGACCACCTGGATGTTGAATCACACTTCCGCAACTTTGCGCATGAATGATGCGCTCTCCGCTCATATTTATTTTTCGTACAGACATTGAAGTGAATGATGTTATGTATTTTTCATTGCAATATCTATTTTAGAATGTTTGTAGGGATGACACTTGGGCTTTAAGTTCTTGATGGCGCTGTCTACTATAAGAGTTTTGCTGTCATCTTGTGGCTTCCATACGCAATTACACGAGCTTCTGCCCTTCTCGCGGAAGAGCATTTAATTTTTCTGGCTGGCCTAAGTCAACAAAGTTACATATGTACTGTAAATACAAATAATATCCGGACAAATTAAGTGAGATTTGGTAATTTCCTACTTCACACCTAATAATCTCCTGCTGGTTGGGCATCACTGGTATACAGAATCGTAAACAATTGGAAGAGTCGTGACATGCTGTGATGTCTTTGTTGCGTGCAGGAATGTTTGCTCCCACCCAGCGAACGGAAGGCATCTCCACCTCCGACATTATCACGCGCATCGTCCGGGACTACGACTTGTACGTCAGGCGCAACTTACAGAGGGGCTACACGGCCAAGGAGCTCAACGTCAGCTTCATCAACGTAAGAAAACGCTCGCCACATTTAAAACTTTTGCGAGGGAGAGCAGCGACCTGACATGATCGTGTCGCGGATTTGTCGATGTTCTCTAGGAAAAGAAGTATCACCTGCAGGAGCGTGTGGACAAGGTTAAGAGGAAGGTACGAGACGTGGAGGAGAAGAGCAAAGAATTTGTCTTAAAGGTGGAGGAGAAAAGCATTGACCTCATCCAGAAGTGGGAGGAGAAGTCCCGGGAGTTCATCGGCAACTTCTTGCAGATGTTTGGGCCCGAGGGAGCTCTGGTGAGAACGTCTTGTGTTGTTTTTGATGACACTGCTCGAAAAACACATCAGTGAACGCTGCCGTGATGAAGGCCAGCTGCGATAACTTAAAAAAAAAAAAAGAAAAGAAAAAAAGCCAGCAGTCACCTTCTTTTACAAGCGCCCCTTTTTAACAGAGATCCTGTATTTGAAGATGTAGTTTAAGCCTTTTGTTTTTAAACACAACTCTGCACATTTACACAGCAACATAGTTGGGGTAGTTACAGCTAACCGTAACTGTTCATTGTCTCAATTAAAAGATGCGTGGCAGTATCATAAATAATCAAACTTGCTGTCCACCAGGGGTCTCCAACTCATTTTAGTTTGAGGGCGCCAATTTGATCTTAATTGGGCCACACCATTATTTATGGATTAATAGGTTATAAACAATGACTTTTCCAAACTGTTCCCATTGTTTTGTTGCAAATAATTACAAGTACATTTGGAAAATATTCCCATAATTCATTATCTTGTTGCCATTGTTATAGTTCTCTGGTGGGGGGGGAATCTGCAAGTGCAAATATGCGAGGGTCCTCTGTAGTAGGCAGCTGCGTTTTTCATTTGATCCGAGGAACCCCAGGCCAGCTCTTTGCTCTTTTTTTGTGCATTTTCGGCAATACAATAAGATTCTGCGTATCAAAATATCACAGTTTAATTTGTTGTGTGTGTGTGTGTGTGTGTGAACAGAAGCACATGCTGAAGGAGGGCAAAGGTCGCATGCTACAGGCCATCAGCCCCCGCCAGAGCCCCAGCAGCAGCCCGGCCCGCGAGGAGCGCTCGCCCTCTCCCACCTTCCGCCTGCCCTTCTTCAACAAGAGCTCCCCGCCCCCTTCGCCGTCCCCCCACCACAGCGGCGCACGAGGGGGCGGGTACCTCGTCAGCGAGGACGACAGCGACGATGACGAAGACGACGACAATTAGAGTGGCCGTTTTTATTTTGTCCTCTTCCCACACCTCAAATTTGATCAGCAGGTACTGCTGTTGGAATTCTAGCACTTGTCACGTGTTTATAGTCTTTATTTTTGTCCACCGATTCGTCACGTTCTTAATAAGCTGAGTGGGGTTGCGAAAGGGGTGGATCATTTCCGGTCAATTTCCAGGGGAAATTTGGAAATACTCGACGTAGAACCGGGAACTTCCCATGGGAATTAACTAAGAATTGATGGTAATTTCATGCAAATGTGTCATATTCAAGTGTCGCTGTATTAACAGAAACGAGGGGAAGGATGAGTTGGGGGGAGTTAAGAAGAGGAATTTAGAATTCAAGCGTATTAAATATATATTGTTTTTCGCAGACATCCATGTGAATGAAGTAGCTCTACTCTTCCACTTTTGAGGCCTTACTTAACTTGCACCATTTTGTCCGAGTGGCGGGATATCTGGCACGAGAACCTCGGATTTCAATACATAGATTTAAATTCCCTTATATGTAAACCAATGTTTTTAACTCATTATTTATTCCCATTAATTCCCTTGGAAAATGTCCATGATTTTTATGAAGAAGAAAAGATACTATGCTGTATCAACTTCAAAAATAGGCAAATACAAATTAACTTTACCACTAACGACAAGTGTTTGTGATTTTTTTTTTAAGACACTGATAATAGTGTAATGTACATATAACACACGTGAGCTGAATGGCAGTTAGGGTTTACATTTGTTTTATTTTTTAATTTTCTTTAGCTAAAATGGTCATCACGAATGCTAACCATTTAGCATTTTTCCGTCTCAAATTGTGTACACAAAATTTCTACTTTACATTCACCACCAGAAATAAGTACGTGCTACATTAACAGAAGTAACATTAAAAACTGCATTTGTCAGAGTACTTTAAACGTACTGTACTTTTTACTTTTAGAGTATGTGAATGAGCAATACTTTTACTCCGTTACAATGATCGTTCTGCCATTCCGTACATTTTATTTATCCATTGTTGCGTGTGCGCTTTTATTGTTATACTCCATCTTTGGCTTCCACATCGGCGCCTCTTGCGTCAATCTAACTTTTTTCATTCATTTATTTGGTCATTAATCAATTGGACAATCGATTCTTGAAAGATTTGAAAATGACAGCCCACATTTTGCAACCCTACTCATAATGTAGCACTCATTTTTAGGATTGTTTTTTTTTTTTTTTTTTTTTTTTTCAGTCCGCAGTGGCACAGTCCTGATTTTAATTGTCAGTGCAGTTTTACAACTGCTTTTTGTTCTCGAGCTAAATCTCTGGAAACAAAGCTTTGGCATATTTGGGGAAAACCTCATGCTTCCAGTCAGGCAAAACTAGACATCTGCGTGTTATACTACTAGTACACTAGTGAGTATGGCAAAGTGGTTCTACTAGTGTGGACGAGGCGTACTGATACGTGAACCTTAAAATGGATATCAAATATCAAACTAATTCCCGCTTGTTTAAAAAAAAATTATCTCATGTAAAGAATTTTATTTCGCATCAAGATTGTTTCAGCGACTTTAAATATTTGAGCGTGTCCTGTCTTGTGTAATAAAACTGTTTTCATGGGCCTGCGGAGAGGGAAGAACTCCAGTCTACACTCACTGGTCATAATTTTCGGTGCACCTGCTAATCTGCTGTGATCCAACATGAGAGCTCCACCAAAAACTGACATTAGTAATCAGCCTCATTCAAGTGTCTGATCTGTTCATCAAAGCAATGATCTCAATTGTAATAACTACAGATCCCCATTTGCTATTGGAATAATCATTTGGCTAATGTGGAATTTTCTTTGGATGGAAAGTGTTCCATTATCTCAGTGTGGTGACTAATGTCAACAGCGCCAGTAGCCAATTGTGTATCTGCCACCACTACAGTACTCGTGCTTTTTTTTTTAAAAGTGTATTTTAATTTTCATGTTATACTGTTTGGGGGTCTTTGGGGCCCCTACTCGTAAGAGTTGAATGTTGGGGTAAAAGTATTAAATGTGTCAGACAATGTGTGATGATGTGCCTAATCATTTGCTCTAAAAATGAGATGAAATCTACATTGTCAAATGTGAGTCGTTATTTTGGTCTGCTCAGAATTCTAATTATACATGCACCTTTCCATTAACATCCAACCATTTTTGGAGCCGCTTATCCTCACGAGGGTCACGGGAGTGCCAGAGCCAATCCAAGCTATCATCAGGCAGGAGGCAGGGTACACCTTGAACTGGTTGCCAGCCAGCAGGCCACATAGAGACAACCAATCGCACTCACCATCACAGTTACAAGAAATTTAGAGTCTCCAATTAATGCACGTTTTTGGGATGTGGGAGGAAACTGGAGTTTCTGGAAAAAACCCACATAGGCATAGGGAGAACATGCAAGCGCCACACAGGCAGGGCTGGGACTTGAATCCCAGACCTATCAACTGTGAGGCCAATGCTCCAACCCGTTGCTCCACCTTGAATTTGCAATATACACAACTTTTCAAAAGGTTTGGAGGTTACGCACAAGTAATTATTTTGGAGGGGGGAAAAAACCCAACATGAGTCTTTTGGATACATCGTCAGATTTTAATGGACAGAACGGTCACCAGGGCTACAAATATGAACCGAACATTGGAAAGGTAAACACCGGGATGGGGGAAGACCTCGCCTCTAAATCACACTGCAGGGAGGGCCCGATTTTCCCAAAACCGCTTTCTTTCTGGAAAGTGTTCCATCTAACAGTGGAAGAAGTTGGTCTTAGTGCTTTCAATACATTTAGGAAGATTAGTTTTCCTTTTTGAAGTAAAAAAAAAAAAAATGGCGGGGGTGGTTCAACAGGTAGCTGAGCTCATTAAGCTTGTCTGGAATGTCCTCTTCTCTCTTACTGAATGGAAAAATGACAAAAGCAGCAATTTAAAGCATCGCTGGGGTGGTCAGCAAGGGGGGGGGGGTTAATTATTGAATGGTGGACTACTCACTCATACACAAGAACAATACCAAGATTCATGTAAATCCACAACATCAACATGTCATCTTACCAGAAAGAATTCTCGAAAAGTGGTGCCGGACTATTCAAAGTCGAATGAGAGAGTGGATAACGACAACACTGAATGAACACAATCGAGCCCCCTTGTTGCACCTGCCGTCACGCCTGCTTTACTCATCACTACGAGATATACGATACAATAGTTCACAATTTCCATATATCTGTGCAGTATGCCATATTTATTTTTGTTTTAAATGATATCAAGTCAATTTCCAACACCTAGTTAAGAGGGGAGGGTGGGTGGGTCGGTGAGAGGTTTCAGATAAGCTCTAACAATAAATGGGACAGGAGACATAGAGGAACTGATAAATTCAGTAAGAGGATGGATGGGGCGGCTGCGCGTAAAGGGGAGGGGGGGGGGGGGGTGATGTTCCACTTCAGCAGCGTGTCTCGTAGATGCCCGAGCGGCCGATGTAGCGCACCCATTTGATCACGTCGTGGTCACTGTAGTTGAGCTTGGACTCGAACACCTTTAAGTAGCGCACCTTGAGGCCAGATGGGGCAAACGGGACCTACGGAGAGGCTGAGTCAGGGGGGGGGTGCTCAAGCAAAAATGTGCATGTGTGTGTGTGTTAGGAGTTGAACTGACTAAAAGTGACACAGCAATCCCAAATAATACATTAACACACGCATATGCTGACCTCAAAGTTCATGGAGATGGGAGGTCGAGCCCATTTCTTCTTGTCGTTGGTCGGCAACAGCTCGATCTCAGCGCTGATCTGAGACTCCTTCATTCCGGCCATGCGCTTGATCCTACGCAGGAAAAAAGAAAAATTACTATAAAAGCCTAAACGGAGAAGATGCATCCGGTCTAGATAGAGTGGATTTCAAATGTACAAATCGTACGTGTGTGACTCACTTCCAGACAATGGCGTTCTCACTGGCCTTGTACTTGGCTTTTCCCTTCATGCAAATCACCTGCACCCCGCTGGTGTTGAGGGGCGTTGGGATTCGGACCTGCACAAAAAAAAAAAAAAGCCAGTTTGTATCTTGACGACATAAAGCTCTGGGGAAACATCGCAAGTTTCACGCCTGCGTGCAGAAACTCTCACCTCGATCTTCTGGGCCAACAGTGATGGCTTGAAGTTGGACTTGATGACCACCTTCACTTCCAGCTTAGTGCGGCCAACCTCACGGACCAGAGGGATGACGCGGAACGGAAGGATGATGTCCTTAGTGGTGCGATACCTGCGAGCGGCACAAGAGAAGTCACATCAACCGTCGGCCATTGCGTTCATGGGAAAGCCTCTAAATAATAAACTTACCGTAACTTCCGGCCTACAAGCCGGATTTTTTTCCACATGCTTTCCACCCTGCGGTTTATGTGGTGATGCAGCTAATTTGTGCATTTTTTCTAATGGCCGTAAGGGGGCACTCGAGGGGAAAAGGTAAGAATGAGACCAGTGGAATGTATCTGCCGAGGAAGTGACTTTAACCGGCCCTGTTAGCGCTGTGCTAGCGTGTTGCTGATGTGTTACTGGCATCGCTCAGTGATATTTTCCAGTAAGTCTTATTTTAACCGGTCCTATTAGCGTTAGTGTGTGCGCGGTGCTAGCGTTAGCACTAGCGTTAAACTCTTTCTCTTGTGTTTCAATGAACAAATGTTCTCGGTGAGGCTTGTAACCAGGTGCACTCTGTAGGCTGGGAATTACGGCACTGTTTTCAAAAATGTATTTAAGGTACCGTATTTAATTTATTTATTTACCGCACTATAAGGCGCACCTAAAAGCCTTTAATTTTTTCTAAAGCAGACAGTGCGCCTTATAATCCGGTGCACCTTATGTATGGATCAAAATTGAACTTTTAGTGCAGCTCCATCGAATGGATGCATAACGTAACCCCAGCCTGTACTTTAGCGTCTATTCTATGCGCTTTAAAATCCGGTGCGCCTTATATATGGAAAACGTTTTTAAATAGGCCATTCATTGGAGGTGCGCCTTATAATGCAGTGTGTCTTATAGTGCAGAAAATACGGTACTTTGTTGTCTGTCAGAGCAACTCCTCCCCCTCCACTCCGTCACACTGCTCGTGTCCATCACAATGAGCAACTAACCTCATAAGCTCATACTCCCCGTCGGGGGGGATGAAGCTGATGCTGCGCTCCGAGTCGAACTTGCTGAGGCGCACGCACTGGTGGAAGGTGCAGTCGTCGATGGCGATGGACTGCTTCCCGCTGGCAGACACAACAGCGTCATGAAAAGCGCACGCAGACACCATTCATAACAGTTAGCTCTGGTGCTCCAACATTCAAGCACTACGCTGCCAGCTATGAAGTCACGCACACAGACACGACCGCTTGCGCCAAGTCATCATCGATATGGAACAGGTTAATGATGTTAAACCGCAGCTGCTGTTAGGTGTTTGGAGTGGAAGGCTTTTGAGTCGAGCAGGGAGCTATGTGGGGCTCAAAAACAAACGAGGAGGAAACCACCAGGCAGCGGAGGCGTTGATAAGGTGTTTTTAATTGGTTGTGAGGGAGGGGGGCATCGGTGCATGAGATGCATGTATGAGATGTAGAGCAATGTCCAGAAGTGTTTGTACAGTGACAGCTTTGATGCTTTTGAAACCAATTTGGAGTTTTTGCATACTTTCTAAAACGACCCAAAGGCAAAAATCGCAAAAGCAAGTACGTTAGTTAAAGTGAGGCGGCTCGACTGAGAGACGTAAGGAGAAGCAAAGTTTAGTCTGGGTTGTTAGCAGAAGACATCCACATTTGTTCTTTTCAGGTGCATTATTTCTACATCAAATCTGTGGACCCATGTTGCCTGTTGACTTTCATATTAATCTGTTTTGTGGTATATTTAAGATTTACATTTCTACTAGACATTACTGTAATAACGACAAAATAGAAGTATAGATGTTCACATTTAACTTGTTTTTTTTCCCTACACCGTCTTTAGCTTGCTTTGAGCGCGCGACTTCGTCTCATCCACGTGTGAGTGTCATCGCTTCCTTTTATAATGCTGACTAATGGTGAGGACGGGTTTTGTTACCACGATCACGGACAAAACTACAGGATCGCATTTTAGATGTACTGTAGACTTTAAAAACAAAAAAAGGACCACATTTATATCAGAAGGTACCGCTGTTAGCAAATGGGAAAAATGCTCTTCATTTCAGTCACAATTGTATTCCAAATTCACTGCAGTGATGCATAAGAGGAAAACCATAAAAAGTCTCCATCACTATATAAAACAATACTGGACCCAAATATATTGTATTTTGTGTGTGTGTGTGTGTGTGTGTTTTGTGAGTGCATGTGCGCACAGGTGTGTAAGTGAGGACACACGTCAGTACAGTACCTTCCTCCCCCTAAATCACTGAGGTACAGCACATAGAAAAGAAAGACAGGGAAAGAGAGAAGAGATGCATCCAAAACAAAAAAAAGGAAAGGGGGAAAAAAAATAAATCAAATGGTACATTTTGTCTTGTTAGAGACCAAAACAAGACAACACAAAGACGGGGGGTGGTTCTTCTTTTCTATCAGCGGGTTGAAAAGCAAATGGGGCCCGAACGCGAATTCCTGCGTCGCTCACCTCTTCCCGGCATCGTCAGACGCTCCTCCTTTGCCCTGCTTGTCGATGACGATCTTGTCGTTCATGCCGAATTTGCACTCGGGCATCCCGCTCAGGTAGCTCTTCATCACCACTCGGCCCGACACGTGGGCGCTCAGGACCTGGCCTAAAGCGTTGCAGATGCACATCAACAGTTACGTTCTTTTCTGTCTCCCACATGTGTAATCTAGTGATGGGGGGGGGGGGGGGGGGGTTTTAAAACCACATTTGCAGCAGTAGACAGCAAACCTTGTGGTGACATCAGCAGGTTGACGCTCTCCAGTACGTCCAGGAATAGTTCATTTCGTCGATATTTGATGCCCTCGCGACGCCAGCCAATCTGCCCCGTCACCTGGCTCGTTATTTGAGACTGCTCCTCTTTTGTCTGGAGATGACGGCACAAGGCCCGTCAGAAACCAACAAAGATGGCAGGCACGCAAAAAAAAAAAAAAAAAGCAAGCTGGAAATGAGAGCAGGTGGTTGCATGCTGCAGCTGGCAAGTTGCGGCATGTGTAACGCAAAGTCGATTAGGTGTTTTTTTTTTATTACCTGATGCTGAGGCAGGAACCGGTAATCCAGACCACATGAGGGAAAGAACACATAAAAATGGAAGAAAGGTTCTTTAAAATCACACTTGGTACAGATGGAAAATGTACTTAAAAAAACACCCGGTATCACCCACATAAATCAAAATGTGATTCAAAACTAATACAATGTTGACATGCCTAATAGTTAATGTTGCATCACAGGCCTTAAAAAAAATAAATAAATAAAAAAAATAAAAAAAAAACTGCCTCTACAAACAAGTTTTGAAAGATGTATTCATTTATTAATAATGCAAATGAATATTCGCAGGTCAGCATTTTTTTTTTTCAACCCATCCTGTGATATTTTCTGAAATAATAATAATAATATTGTTTTGGCACTATCTTCTGGCATCTTGGTGTCAAGGAACTATGTTGAACTGAGCTGCGTAGGCTGAGTCAAACATTATTTTTCCTCAAATTGCACATTTAGTATTGTGGTTGCTTATCCCTCTTATGAAACTAAATGATGCAAAATATCTTCTATCATCTTCATACAATACATACAAAAATATTTTAAATAAAGCTGGGAGCGTTAACCTAAAAAAAAAAAAAATTGTTAGCCCTTTTTTCCTAATCTTTTTTTAATCTACTATATGGAAAAAAAAGACTAAAAAAAAATTGTAGAGGAATCTGCGGTGATCCCCCAGCCTCCCGCAGTGATTTTCAAATTTTTATTTTAACTAATTCAGCATTGCAGGGGAAACAATACCGTTTAAGTACTCCATTTGCACCCGATGCCTGCTCTAAATTGTGCCACAAGAATAGAAACCTCCTCTTTACGTATTCATATTCTGGAAATTCACATAAATGGCTTATTGTGAGCTCAAAATGGTGAATTCCGCCAAAAACTGACTGAATGCATGTATGATTACACGCATTTTTTTTTGTCTAGTACAGTATTTACATATGTTGCAGCAACCATCTGTGTAAATATTGCCTTTTTTCCATATTTGTGCCAATATCAATCTATCTAGATGAGGAATTATGTCTCAATGTCACTTATGATCATCCTCCCAGAATACTGTGCTTTTTGTCTCTAACAGAATAATGTGTTTAAAGTTCAGAGAGGACACTGACCTGTCCCTTAATGCCCTGCTGAGTGATGAAGGTCTTCAAAGCTCCAGTTTCTGAGTTCTGAGGGTATCCAAAGTCCAGAATCTCTGCATGAACAAATACAAAATTGAACTACCAATAGGAGATGGGTTCATTGACAGAAAGAACAAACCAACTGTACAACAACATGCATCGGACTTGGATGATTTCTCCTGTATTGTACTCACCGTCGAGCAGCTCGTAGATGAGCACAAAGTTGTTCTTGATGTTCTCCTCGCTGATCTTGCCGAAATAGGCCGTCATGACGTCGCACATCTTGTACAGGAACTCAAACACCATGGCAGCGTTGACATTCTGCTTGGTGACAGCCGCCAGCCAGATGTTGGAGCGCTTCACGTGGAAGAAGCTCGTCCGGGCGATGTTGGTCACCGGCGAGCGGACCTGCTGCCGGGCGTGGATCACGTTCACGCGGAACGCGTCCACTGCGTTGCGCCTGCAATTTGAAGGAGAAGAAAAACCAATACAGTGTAGTCTCTTATCAATGGTGCTGCTGATGCTTACAGAGTAATACTGCAAAAGCAATGGGACAAATAAAAATTTGGAGCAACAGGTTAAGGCAACAACACCTCGGTAATATAAAGATGATTGAAACCATAAATTACAACAGGAGTTACTTCAAGACAGCTTGTAACAACATAAGTAGGGTACCACATTCCTTCTGTAAATACAGTAATCCCCCACTATTCAGAGGGGACGCATCCCCGTTGAGAAAAATTGACCATCCTGTCTAAAAAGCTTTAAACCTTAAATATAAAACTACGATTCAAAATACTTCAAAAATTGATCTGCCAATATTAGCATTAAAGATGCTGTAGTAGGCTTTTGCTTTCAAGCAGAAGCCTGCAGGTTCTACACTACTATTGAGTTGTTGAGGCAGTTCCAAATGGACCTGGGCCTCAAACAACGGAGAGGGAATTATTAACTTCCAAAACAGCAGTTCTGCTAGAAAAGCAAAAAAAAAAAAAAAATTGCAGGAAAAGCTTATTAGAAAAACTGAATTTTAAATAATGGAAAGTGTCTGCCGACTCATGCTTTAACAATAGTTTGAAGGCGATTGGTTGATTCTGAAGACAGGCACAGGCCACTTAGACAGCGCGCACAGTTATGCAAGCACATTATTTTAGATGATTATTTCTTCCCCTCTTGAAAATATTACTTTTTGTCCCCAACTTAGATGTACAGATTACAGACTAAATCAATAGTTGGGGGGGGGATTATTTAGCAACAGCTTTTAAAATCACCAAAATGTGGAATTTTAACAATGGTGTGTAGATTTTAATATTCATACACTTGCTTGACATCAATTACTGTACCACCTTCCTATTAATATCGGGCACGGCAGCACTTTAGGGTGTTTCAAATTAAAAAAAAAAAAAAAAAAATTCAGTGAACTGGGAAAAATGTACCACATGGGAAAAAAAGATTTTCTGAAAAAAAAAAGTGAGTGTAAACATTGTAGAAAGGGGGAAAATACTTTGTTGCAGTCATGGCAACAGCATTCGAGAGTATACACCAATGTAAACTTCTGACTTTTAATTGTCCATTTTTTTTTTTTTTTTTGGTAAAACAGTAAGGGCGTGTGCGGGCTAAAATGAATCATCATATCCCATGCGCAATCTTCATGCTAATCCACTGGTAGCACTTTTCTGTGTATGTTTTGCTTGGCTGCTTTCCATCAGACTGTGCTGGTTGGATTCATATCATGGCGGGCGTTTCATGCTTAAGGAATGTTTATGGTGAAATCCACTGGCATGCATGTTTAACTTGTGTGTGTGTCTGTCTGGAATGGGGGCAGGGGAGAGCGGGGGTTTGTTTGGTTGATGGCCATAAGAGGGGAGAGGGTGGGTCATGCTTGTTAGGTATGAGTTTTTCTTACCTATTCCTACATGGGCCAATATGGACAGATGGAGGAAAGTGGTGAGGGAAAGAAAAGAGGATGAAGAGTTGCAAAAATGCACAGGACACATTTTTGGGCGTGATGTACACAGACACATGGTGTTGATCATGATGTCATCATGAGATCATTTCAGCAGCATTAAATGTGTCTTGCAGTAAAGTGTAACCAAATTAGGATGAAGGAGTAAAAAAAAAAAAAAAAAAAACGCAGTAAAGTGTAACCAAAATAAGATGGAGTAAATATTGTTTTTAAAAAATGCAATCAATCACTTTTTTTCAAAGAAAAAAATGTTAAAAAGATAAGAACTAAATTCTGGTTGCCGGTACACTTTTGAACCTGTTGTGAGGAAGCCCTAGAAAGGTATAATACTGCAAATTGTAAAAAAAGGGAAAAAAAATAAACAGGTAAATTCCCTGCTTACACATAGGTGATAATTTACATGCTTACAAAAAAAAAAAAAAAAAAAAAAGCTATTAAACAGTGTTTAAAGAACTTGGCCAGCACAGAAAATGGTTAACAATTAGAATTGTCTATTTTAAATTCAAGTGTTAAACCAATCGTTCCATATAAATTGGACAAAAATTGATTTTGCATTGTACACTATACATCTGTGACTGTGCGTAGCTTTAAAAGGTCCCATATTTTCACTATAGAGTGACTAACATGTTTTTATATCAAAGTGTTGATTTCTTTTTTTTTTTTTTTTTAAATGCCTTGGTTTTGTCACACGAGTTTCCGCAAAAGGCCACTCTGACAGCTACTCCTATTTCACCCACTTTTGTATCCGGTTTGTCTATATTTTGTTTACAAACCGCCGTTCACCTAAATAGTTGCCTCAGTGCCGAAGACCCACATTTGCTGTATTCAGGCTCATTTATGGTTCAAGAGCGGAGAGGTAGGCGGCCATCTTCGCGAGTGACAAAGCTTGAGAATTCTGAATGACCTGATTTCAAGCTCCTTGGCAGAAAAGCCTCTGCAACTCACGAAGGCATGAATGATTTTAATTCATATTTCACGTGTTTACTGAGGTACTGTAGAGGGACTATAGCATCCCAAATACTAGAAAAAAAAAGTTGATAAAATGGCAACTTCAAAAAGCGGGGACCGATTTGGTGAGTGCAGAGTTAGCAGGCTGTCAACTTGTTAACCAGTCTGTGGGTTGAGTAAATCGATGTTGGTTGGAGACATTGGAAGTTCATGTTTAAATGTGCTTACTATGCCTTTGTTGTTTTCCCCCATTCTTTTAGGCAGGATTTCCTCCAGGCTTGCCACAATCACAGCAACTTAATTCTACGTGGAGTGCTGCATGCAACTGCAGTACATTAGTCGACCCAAGCATGTTGTTGGACAGACGGGAAGTACAAAGACATTTTGCAACTCTCTACAGCTAGCAAACTTTGAGCATAATGTGTCCGGCTGTACTTATATACCATGACATAACAGGAGACAGGTGCCCTTACTCATTAAGAGAAATATTCAGCTTTGTGTATAACCCCAGTCACTGTGATTTGACAAGCATGACTGCGCTCGCAAATCTGCACAGTCGAGTATGAAAAATCACGCATGTAAAATTTGTTACGAGTAGAAAAAAATACATACTGAAAGACGTCGCTTATTTTGTGTTGTCTTGACATTAATTTACATGTTTATTTCATAAACGTGAAGCAAACAAGCCTGCTCCGAAACAATCCGGATTCACCTGGAAACAGGAAATGCAAGTTAACCGTACTGAGCATGTACGGAAGTGAGGCCGAAAGCACGTTCCGAGCTGTTTCACGTACTGCGAGCGCATTTATGACGAAAGTCATCAACATAATGAGCTATGTCAAAGGAAATTCAGTTACACCAGCGGTGCTCAACGCATCGATTGTGAAGCACTGTGATGACGTAGCCCCCACCCCAAAAAAAGCCGTTGAACTATCATCCACCTCGTCGCTTGATACAGGTGTGGCCAATACGTCGAGCACACGCACATAAAGGCACATTCTAGCAAGCCGGCCTCCTATTTATGGCAGTCACGGCGATGCGTACTCCCCCCTCCAACAATACATCACGATTGCCAACAGGAATTTTTGTTACAATGTATCAACATTGTAGGTATAGACCGTTCGTGTTTATTCCTTGACAGGCCAGTGCATTTACATTTTTCTTCAGATGAAGTTTGTCAGATCAAGAATTTCTACTAATACCAGTTGAAATTGGAAATTATAATTATTGAGTTTGTTTTTTGTTTATTATATTTTTAATTCACAGTTATGTTATTTGAATCCAGTAGGTTATTTTAAGGTCTTGAGATTCCATCCTAAATCACACCCGCAACATTATCTGCAACCATGACTGACCACACCCGTAAGATTTTCAAATGTGAGTGACTGATTACCCATTAAGCCATTCAACACATATCCATGGGCCGTTTTGTGGAAGGATGACGTATGAGCCAACAATGTAACCATTGCACATTTCCAGTTCGTCGCTGTAATTTTTGGCCAAAGCATGTAATGGAGGGCACAAAGAAAAAAAAATTACATCCAATGGAAAAATCCAAGCGACTTACCCTATATCATCTCGATAGACCCGAGAGATAAGGACCTCCCCCTTGTGGTTGTAGATGAACAATCCTCCGATCATTGTGGCTGCTTCTCAGACCCAACAGGCCATGATGAAATCAAACTCAGCCTGACACACACACACACACACACACAAAGAAGGGAGGAAGGAAAGTGGGGACGGAAGTAAAGGGGGGTTGATGAAGAAGTGAAAGCTAGCATTAGTGACCATCATTACAGAGAGACATTTGTCCGCATAGTCACACACGCTTCATAGACCCTGCAGCTGCTCCTCTACAGCAAGACGTTTAAAGCATTTATTCTACATCCTATCCATCCACTGTGCTAAATTGTGCATGTCTTCACTAGTAAGACATTTTATTGCACTAGAGGAACTACTAGAACATACAAGTAGAACAACAATGCCTTTCAAATGGTGTTTTTTCTCCAGGACAGGACATGGGCAGAACAAGAAATAACGTCACACGAAAGTCGTAGTCATACAAGTCAATGCTAATCGTTTTACTTGTCATGAATGTCAGATAGTAGTGTATATGTGTGTGTGTGTGTGTGTGTGTGTGGGGGGGGGGGCGACACTGGTAAAACAGTTCTACTAATGCCACCTTGCTGTTCTACTAGTTTGCTCAATTGCATCACTGGTGAGGACAAAGGGTGTAGCAGTCATTGCTGCGACGTTCATCTTGTCCTAGATATTCCACAAACAATTGTGGTAAGACCAATGACGAAAACACAAATGCAAATGTCATTTATAGTTAGTTCAACATTTCATGTGCTCCACTACGACAGCCAAACTCACCTCAGTGACACCTTGTGTACTTCCACTATGAGATTAAAACCAGATTAAACAGTGTGGAGCACCGTGTCTGAGGCTTCTATTAGGTGGAAAATATGCAATGGAATCAAATAAAATACGATGATTAAAAAAAAAAATCTTTCCCCCAACATGCATACAAGACTTGCTTCTACAATTCAGTCGTGTAATTTGTAGAACGGAACATTGTGTGGGTTTTATCCTAAATCCTGATTGAAGATTCCTGAAAACCAAGGATGAAGGGCATGCTTGGAATTCCTGCAGGACAGGCCGTTCACATTAAACGCGACAACTAACAACGCGGCATCACCATATGACCCCAAAATCCTGAGAAATATTTACTTGTAGGACTAGTGCAGCGTCGTGACTGAATAAAACGACGATGAGCATGTCACGACTCCACTTTGATGGTCCTCCTTTCGGCCCCAAGTCAAGATGTCTGCTCATTCGGCCCATTTCCTTACGTTCATTAATGTTTCACATCTGTTCTCGTTTCCACACCGACCGTGGGATTGTAGCTGTACTTGCAACATTTGAACAAATGTATCAGTTTAAGAAACGAACACAGCTCTGACCTTCATCTTCAAAGTGATGGAAGAGAAGAATCCGGGCGCGATAGTGTTAGCTGGCTAATTTAGCTTGGGACGGCGGCCAAGCTAGCAGTGTCGGACAGCCACCTACCCTGCAGTCATTTCCGGTACAGCGAAAATAAAACTACTAAAGGGACACTGGTCTTGCAATACTTCGGTATATTATCAAAATACAAATTAAAAAATATGAAACACCACGAATAAATGTGCGAATAAACACCTATTAACTAATAACTGTCCTACGCCAACGCCAACGCTTTAATCTGAAAGGGAGGAAAAAGTGCAGTTCCGCTTCACACTCGCTCCTCTAAGCTAACTTGCTGCAAGTTAGCAGCGCGGCAGCTAACGTAGGTAGCATTAGCGCGACTCTAGAATGCTAACTGTTTGAGCAGCTATGCCACAGTTTTCACCATCCAAGTCAGCAGTCGCCTTCCACGGGCATATCTCTATGTCCGCTGTGTTGAACTTACCCTCGTTCTGTCACGGACGCCACCCGTCAATTCTCCCCCCGACTCGGCCTCCACTTCAGGCTCGAAGTAGTGGATACCCGGTTCACACCACAGCCGCTAGTTCGAGTTCCTTCCTTGTGGTCCTCAGATATGTCAGCTGACCCGCCGAGAGGCAGGAAAAGGAGCGGCAGCTGGCTGCGATGAGCACAACCGCACCCAGGCCTGGCTACGATAAGCCAGCAACGGCGCCGTTCAATTGTATTATTATACACCAAAAAAAAAAAAAAGCATCTTCAAGACATCTGGAACCATTCACATAAATTCCTACAATAAAACTTCCAAACAAATGAGATTTTACACATTCACTTTTTCATTCCACATTTGTCAACCAATTTTAATTTCACATTCTGTAACAACTCAACATTCCAGTTGGGTATCAGCATTCACACACAATTTCTGCAGATATTGCACTTTTTGAGTTATCTTTAATTATGCATGTTGAGACTGCACCCGAAGGAGCAAACTCCCAGTTGTTGTTTTTTTAAATGTCCCAAATTTATTTTATGTGCTTGTCTGTTTTTATCCAAAACAGCAGTGCTTTCCTCTGCACTCCCCGCTGTCGTTCATGCAAACTGAGATATTTCCTTGGGGAATCTGGAATTCCACATTCATGATTGTGTGTGGTCTTTTTATATACAGTATATATAGTTTTTGCATCATGCAGACAATCCATCTCAATGATTCTCAGTGTGGTATTAGTTATAACTATTATGTGGGTTCCTGTGCATAAGCCGGATAAATATAATTTTCATCTAGTACAGTACAATCAAGTATAATTCATTCCTATTTCACATTACATTTTTTAGCTTATTTTCCCATTTATAACATTTGTATACATTTTTCATTTACATTGTTTTACATGTAGCTGTGTGCTGCATTACCACAGAACATAACTTTTCCTACTGCATGCTCCTAAATGGAATATTAATCTCATTTACTAAAAATATGAAGTTATGAACTGTGCAAACATACATACACACACACACACACTTACATACAAACATAACACAGAGTCAAAGTGAAGTCATAAAACTATATTTATAAATAAAAAGGCATTTCCTGGATGAACGAGTAGTGTGAAAGACATGGTTAGAATTTGTATCACTATACATGGGAACACGACCAACTAAAAAAATGTCTGGGTTAAGAGATTGAAATCATGTCATGCACAAATGACTCTTGAACTGGAGGCTCGTGTTTTGCATTGTAAAATAAAACTAGCTGTGATCAACAACATATATGATAAAATATTCTGACAGTAAGAAAGACAAAATTCTCAACTTTGATTTTTTTTCTTCTTCTCTTATAAATCAGGCAAACATAAGTCTGAAAATGGTTCAAGGTCCCCTTCCATCAATCACATTTTTTTTGATGCAAAAAAAAAAAAAATTAAAAATGAGTCCATGACCTGTTTTGACATCTATGCGTTTTATCGATTGAATGCAAAAGTGGATAAATGCATGATGCTTGCAAAACGACCAGATTATATTTCTGTGTTAGTGACATCAAAAACTCACTTATTGTATTTTCCAAGTACCTGCCCACTTTGTGGTTGCTACACACCCACTCATGTTGGGAAAAACTGCAAAGTGGCAACATGTCTTGCCTCACCACCCAAACTCAGAAGGATTGAGGAATAAATGGCTTCAATTTATTTTTAGAGAAATTCCCAAAGATTTTCAACAAATTTTTTTTACTGTGTTTCGTGGAGGACTGCTTCATAAAATAAGCTTGCACACCGTTAGAAGTGCATTTCCCGGTTTGGAGCGAGTGAGCCAGCTGGCTATGCAGCTGCCAACAAATCCTGGTAATACAGTATATGAAAGTACGTGTATTGAATTTTATATCAATATTTAACTGTTTATGTTGACTGTAAATGCATTCATACTCTCCAATAGTGCGTGACAGATGAATGCTGTGAGCCGGTTATGTTGCGCCTGAATGGGATCCGCTCTCAAAATATCCTCCTCACTTTGACTTTACTCACGTGACATGTCACTTCCTCAGTAGGGTTGTGACTCGTGAATGGGCAAACAGTCCAATTCTGCTTCAATATACTTTCAGAACACCCCCTAAATGAACTAAAGGCCGCTATAAATGCTTGGCCCGGCCACCATTTGCCAATGGCCAATCAGAGCAAAGCTTTTTTCCGCGCATTTAGATTGTGATGATGGGCGATCCAATCAGAGCCAAGCTTATTTGCGTTACATATTCATGAAAAATACAGCCGCCCCAACTGCCAAGCGAAAAAAAAAAAACGGAAAAGTTAAAAACAAACAAAAAAAAGTTATTCTGGACATCTTAACCCAAATAATCTTGCAAAGCTGATAAACAGAAATCAGAGGTTGAAGAAAAAAAAAAAGATGCAAGGGGACCTTTCACGGCTAGTGTTGTATACTATTTTGTTCTATTGGTCAGGTCTGACTTGGACTCGTGTGTGTGTGTGTGTGTGTTTGTGTTTGTATATGTGGGAAGGGAAGGGTCGGGGCCAAAGAATGTTAAGATAAAGGAGACGGGCAGGAGGGAAGCGCAAAGAGAAAAACATGAAAAACATCCACGAAGAAAAGCGCTGAGTCATCCTCCCCATTTGTCTGTTTCCACGATTACCCTCCCTCTCTCTTGCTTCATTTATGTCCTTGCACTAAATCTTCCCCGCTAAGAGGCAAAAACTGACAGGGGCTTTGGTTCCATCTTGAATATAAGGAGGGCGGGGGTGGAAATGTTTCTTCACTGAAGAAAGTATGGCCACAACTACTAAAAGGAGAAGCACAAAAGAGGCGAAATATTTTTTCCTCACAACACACACAACAGGACTTTTTGCATCCATGCTTTTGGGATCGAGGCCTCGGAATGCAGCCGCCGCAATCTTCACCTCGGCTGTCCTCGGACCCAAGGGGGCCTGATCTGCTACGTTTTCCTTCGCTCACCCTAGAACCCGAGTCACATCACGTCGACGAAGAACTCGCCGGTGTTGCCCACGGACATTCGCAGGGACTGGCGTGACCCAGTGAGCTCCGGAGGGGCCGAGGCCAGCTCCCTGCCTGGGGGGGCCCCGGGGGCGGACGTAGGCAGATGCGGCGGCTGCGGGGGCAAGCCAGGGGGGCCGTAGATGAGGCCTTGCCCGTAGGCTAGCGAATGGGTGTTGGCACTGCGGTGGCTCGCGGAGCTACGGACGCTTCGTTCACTAGGGGGAGCTGCCGAACGCTCACTGGGAGCACGGTGGCTCCTGATCTCAGGTTCGCTCCCGCTGCCACCAGATTTCCTCCCCTCATTCTTGCTGCAGTTTGAACCGCTGCTTTCTGCGGACAGAGGAAAGCAGACGGTAACGATTAGTTGCGCATAAATCATTTACTCAAATTTGAGTCACAAACATGAGCTGCTCGCTTACGTCAAGGGTGCCAGTAAAAAGTAAGCCTCACAGATCTTGACCTAGTTTTTACAGATTACATGGTTTCATTTTTATGACAGCACAAAGGCCTTTAATTTTTGCAGCTCAGAATCTCCGCAGAATGAACCATTGTCTCTAAAAAGTCTATGCACCCCTGTTCAAATGCCAGATTTTTGTGATCTTAACAAAATGAGACCAAGATCAATCATTTCAAAACATTTCCCACCATTTATGTGAGCTATGACTTGTAAAACAATTGAAAAACAGAAATTTCAAGAGGTGAAATAAACAGATGTGGTTGCACAATTGTCCACACCCTCTTATAACTGTGCTATAACCTGACGAATCACATCCACGCTCAAGTTAGATATGTTTTAATTTAAAGTTTCTCTGATCAACCCCAAATAAAGTTAAGATGTACAAGTAGACGTTTTCTGACATTACTGACAAAGAGTAGATAGCCCACAGGGCTACCATCAAATCACAGGGAGCTTATTGTTCAAAGGTATCAATCAGGAGAAGGGTACCAAAGAATTTCCAAGGCATTATAGTATACAATCAAAATATGACAACTGTGACGTTATCAACAACAGGACAATCTTGTCAAATTGATGAAAAGACAAAAAAAAAAAAAAAAAACTGGTCAGGGGGCTGCTAAGAGGCTGACAGCAATGTTGAACAAGCTGCAGGAATTTCGATCAAGTATTGGTTGTTAGTACATGTACCAGTAATTCTTCTTCTTACGTCGGGCTATGGGGTAGGGTAGCAAGATGAAAGCCTTATTTTAGGAAGTAAAATATCCAAGTCGGGTTACACTTTGGGAAAATGGACATGAAAGGTCCCAAACGCAAGTATGTTTTGAGGTTGTACTTGGTGGAAAAAAAAAATTCAGAACCACTGGACTAACAAACTTCAGAGGTTTTGCGATAACGCCAGGTCCGGATGTGTTAGGTGTGGGTGGACGGTGGGCTCAGTAAATACCGCTGCTATTTGACCAAACTGCTCCAACCACAATGTCTGGCTTTCCACTCCTACATGGTGAATACTTAAAATCAAAGTAGGTACTGGAGATGCTGGCTGGAGGGAATTTGTTTACTCCTGACAGAGGCAGGATATTTCATTTTAAGCTTTTGAGTAGAGTCAATGTAAACATGGGTCACTGGTGCAATTTCTGGATTAAAAGACCAGTCATCCGCTGGTGTTATACAAGATATACTTTTTGCAAGACAGAGGGTGAGTAAAACGTGAACAATTTACACCTGACTAAAAATGTTTTGAATTTCCTATACTATTATTCTAAAGCAAAGCAAATTTATTTATATAGGACATTTCACACACAAGGTAACTAAATATATTTGAATACAAAGAGGGTAAAAACATAAATATATAGCAAACTATGATCCCAAAACACTAATATCATTTCAAATCAGTCATATTTTATTTTAGAAATAAATTCCCTATAGATTTTTTTTAGCTGTCACTCAAATATGTTTGTTGAGCACTAGCTTTGCTGTAGTCAACTACTGGCTGAATAACGCGTGCCTCTGAAGTGATGCATAAGTAACAGTTAACTTTCCCATGTTTGTGTTAATTGTGGACTAACACACAACTCAGAGCAAGCTGCCAATGCTGACAGTCTAAACAACGTCACAGTGATAGAGCAAGCGGTTGGGCTTCTAAGATCAATAGCCTGCTAGCTGATGGGATAGCAAACAAACGGGTAACTTCTCTGTGTGCATGTTAACTGGGAACTACTCACACAAGAGCTAGGTGCAAGGTGCTGACGTTTTATAAGACATCGCCGTGGTGAAGAAAGCTTTTAAGCTGTTGGGACGTTAGCTTGTGGCCTAATTTGTTAGCCTGGGGCTAGCAAACATAAACAGGAGAATTTGCCTTCAGTGTGTCTGTTGTGTGCTCCGTGGTGCACATGAAGCAAGACTGTGGCGTATTGGACAGTGTCAACACTAGTCCAGCGGCATGCTACGAGCCCACTACCAGCTAACGGCACAGCCGTCCCACTCTTGCTCGGCTCATTGTGTGAGACGCCAGCTCACCGCAACAGTCTAAGCCGTAAAATGTGATTCGCAGCTGTGTTTTTGAGCCCAAAAATGCAAATTTTAACTTGTAAACTGCAATGCGGGAGTGCTTAATTCAAGCCTTGCGTGTCACCAGAAGGTATTTGCACCCCATCATGTTTTCCACATTTTGCTAGGTTACAAACTTATTCTAAAGCTGACTTGATTAATTTTCTGAAGAAAAAAAAAATTCAAACATAATTAGTACATAATTATTCACAATATTTGCTATGACACTCACGCTACAGCTGAGGTGCATCTGATTTCCACTTATCCTTGACATACTTTTTCAACTTGGAGTACATTCTTGCCTAAATAAGGTCTCATAGTTGGCACTGCATATCAGAGTAGACACGAAAAGAAACATCCAGAAAGTCAACCATTGCTCACGCACTCCACCAATTAGGGATTTATGGTAAAGTGGCTAGACGGATGCCCCTTCTCACTAAAGGGGACATTGCAGCCTGCTTGGAGTTTGCCAAAAGGCACCTTTAGGATTTTCAGACCTGCAGAAACAAAATTCTCTGGTCTGATGAAACCAAAATAAAACTTTTTGGCCTCAACTGCAAGAGTCATATCTGGAGAAGAGGTGGAACTACTCATCAACTGCCTAACACCAACCTACTTGAAACATGGTTGTGGCAACAGCCATGCTGTGGGAGTCTTTATCTGCTATGGGAACTGGGCGACTAATCAGTAAGCAGGGTAAAATGACAGCTCCCAAATTTAGAGAATTTCTTCAAGAAAACTTGGTTCAGAGTACTTTGGAACTCAGGATAGGATGTCGAATCACCTTAAAACACAACAATGACTAAAAGCAAAAAGGCAAGATAAAGAAGAACAGGAGCTAAATGTGAATGTCCTTGAATGCCCCAGCCAAAGCCAAGACTTGAATGTTATTGAACATCTCTAGAAAGACCTAAAAATACATTTCCACTAACGCTGATCCAACCTGACTGACCTTGAGATGGTCTGCACTAAGGAATAGGAGAATATTCCCCAAAACAGGTGTGCTAAGCAAGAAGACTTGAGGCTAACATTGCTACCAAAGGTGGTTCCACAAACTATTCATCCAAGCGTGCGAATACTTATGTACCTATATTTAAATGTTTACATTTACAATAAATTTGCACAAATTACTGAAAATATATTTTTACTTTGTCATTGTGGGATATTTTATGTAGATTTATTTTTAAGAAAACTAGACTCAAGTCATCTTTAGAATAAGTCGATAATGTAGTAAAATGTGATACACTCACACACATGCACACATTCTGGAACTGGACTCACCGCTGTGCTGGCTTCCAGCACTGCCAGCAGCTGGCCCCCCATGGAAGGGCTGTGGCAGGTCATAGGGGTGAGGGATAGGGAATTGGTAGGGCAAAGGCATGGGCCAAGGAGCTGCCCCAGGGTGAGGCAAAGGGGGTAGTGTGTCTTGATCTGAGGCACCCCCACTGGAGCCATCATGGTCATGGAGAGACAGATGGGTCATATCTGTTGGGCAAAAAGGAGGGAAAGGCACATTAAGCTTGCTTTGCATACATGCTCAGAATTTTACAGTGAACCCCCATTTATCGTGGAGTAGACGATCCAGATGGGGGCAACTGGGAGTAAAAAAAATAGAAAACTTCAAATTTTCAAAAATAGCCTTACTTTCCACATGATTTAAACCAATTTTAAGTTAGTAAAACATTTTATGGCATCTTGGGAACCAGCAACTAAGTCTAAATTAGCGGAGAAGATTCATTTATGGAGGCCATCTTCTTCTTTTCCTTTCGGCTTGTCCCGTTAGTGGTCGCCACAGCGTGTCATCTTTTGCCATCTTAGCCAATCTCCTGCATCTTCCTCTCTAACCCCAACTGCCCTCATGTCTTCCCTCACCACATCCATAAACCTTCTCTTTGGTCTTCCTCTCGCTCTTTTGCCTGGGAGCTCCATCCTCAGCATCCTTCTACCAATATACTCACTCTCTCGCCTCTGAACATGTCCAAACCATCGAAGTCTGCTTTCTCGAATCTTGTCTCCAAAACATCCACCTTTGGCTGTCCCTCTAATGAGCTCATTTCTAATCCTATCCAACCTGGTCACTCCGAGCGAGAACCTCAACATCTTCATTTCTGCCACCTCCAGTTCAGCTTCCTGTTGTTTCTTCAGGGCCACCGTCTCTAATCCGTACATCATGGCCGGCCTCACCAATGTTTTGTAAACTTTGCCCTTCATCCTAGCAGAGACTCTTCTGTCACATAACACACCAGACACCTTTCGCCAGCTGTTCCAACCTGCTTGGACCCGTTTCTTCACTTCCTGACCACACTCTTCATTGCCCTGTATTGTTGACCCCAAGTATTTGAAGTCGTCCACCCTCGCTATCTCTTCTCCCTGTAGCCTCACTCTTCCCCCTCCACTTTTCTCATTCACGCACATATATTCTGTTTTACTTCGGCTAATCTTCATTCCTCTCCTTTCCAGTGCATGTCTCCATCTTTCTAATTGTTCCTCTGCATGCTCCCTGCTTTCACTGCATATCACAATATCATCTGCGAACATCATGGTCCAAGGGGATTCCAGTCTAACCTCATCTGTCAGCCTATCCATTACCACTGCAAACAGGAAGGGGCTCAGAGCTGATCCCTGATGCAGTCCCACCTCCACCTTAAATTCCTCTGTCACACCTAAGGCACACCTCACCATTGTTCTGCTGCCATCCTACATGTCCTGTACTATTTTAACATACTTCTCTGCCACACCAGACTTACGCATGCAGTACCACAGTTCCTCTCTTGGTACTCTGTCATAGGCTTTCTCTAGACCCAGAAAGACACAATGCAGCTCCTTCTGACCTTCTCTGTACTTTTCCACGAGCATCCTCAAGGCAAATAATGCATCTGTGGTACTCTTTCTAGGCATGAAACCATACTATTGCTCGCAGATACTTACTTCTGTCCTGAGTCTAGCCTCCACTACTCTTTCCCATAACTTCATTGTGTGGCTCATCAACTTTATTCCTCTATAGTTCCCACAGCTCTGACCATCCCCTTTGTTCTTAAAAATGGGAACTAGAACACTTTTCCTCCATTCTTCAGGCATCTTTTCGCCCACTAGTATTCTGTTGAATAAGTTGTTCAAAAACTCCACAGCCATCTCTCCAAATTGCTTCCATACCTCTACCGGTATGTCATCAGGACCAACTGCCTTCCCATTTTTCATCCTTTGTAATGCCTTTCTGACTTCCCCCTTAGTAATCATTTCCACTTCCTGGTCCTTCACTCTTGCCTCTTCAACTCTTCCTTCTCTCCCATTTTCTTCATTCATCAATTTCTCAAGGTATTCTTTCCATCTATTTAGCACACTACCGGCACCAGTCAACATATTTCCATCTCTATCCTTAATCACCCTAACCTGCTGCACATCCTTCCCATCTCTATCCCTCTGTCTGGCCAACCTGTAGAGATCCTTTTCTCCTTCTTTCGTGTCCAACCTGGTGTACATGTCTTCATATGCCTCTTGTTTAGCCTTTGCCACCTCTACCTTTGCCCTACGTCGCATCTCGATCTACTCCTTTCGCCTCTCCTCAGTCCTCTCAGTATCCCACTTCTTCTTCGCTAATCTCTTTCCTTGTATGACTTCCTGTATTTTGGGGTTCCACCACCAAGTCTCCTTCTCCCCTTTCCTACCAGATGACACACCAAGTACTCTCCTGCCTGTCTCTCTGATCACCTTGGCTGTCGTCGTCCAGTCTTCCGGGAGCTTCGGTTGTCCATCGAGAGCCTGTCTCACCTCTTTCCGGAAGGCCGCACAACATTTTTCCTTTCTCAGCTTCCACCACATGGTTCTCTGCTCTACCTTTGTCTTCTTAATCTTCCTACCCACCACCAGAATCATCCTACATACTACCATCCTATGCTGTCGAGCTACACTCTCCCCTACCACTACTTTACACTCAGTAACCTCCTTCAGATTACATCGTCTGCACAAAATATAATCTACCTGCGTGGTTCTACCTCCGCTCTTGTAGGTCACTATATGTTCCTCCCTCTTCTGGAAATAAGTGTTCACTACAGCCATCTCCATCCTTTTTGCAAAGTCCACCACCATCTGTCCCTCAAAGTTCCTTTCCTGGATGCTGTACTTACCCATCACTTCTTCATCGCCCCTGTTTCCTGTGGGGCATAGCCGCTAACCACATTATACATAACACCCTCAATTTCAAATTTTAGTCTCATCACTCGATCTGATACTCTTATCACCTCCAAGACATTCTTAGCCAGCGCTTCCTTTAAAATAACCCCTACTCCATTTCTCTTCCCATCTACACCGTGGTAGAATAATTTAAACTCTGCTCCCAAACTTCTAGCCTTACTACCTTTCCACCTGCTCTCTTGGATGCACAGAATATCAACCTTTCTCCTAATCATCATGTCAACCAACTCCTGAGCTTTTCCTGTCATAGTCCCAACATTCAAAGTCCCTACACTCAGTTGTAGGCTCGGTGCATTCCTCTTTTTCTTCTGACGCTGGATCTGGTTTCCTCCTCTTCTTTGTCTTCGACCCACAGTAGCTGAATTTCCACCGACGCCCTGCAGGTTAGCAGTGCCGGGGGCGGGCGTTGTTAACCCGGGCCACGACCAATCCGGTACGGGATTCTTTAGATGAACGCTCATATTTGTTTGGCACAGTTTTTACGCCGGATGCCCTTCCTGACGCAACCCTCTGCATTTATCCGGGCTTGGGACTGGCCTACAGATTGTGCCCCCATAGGGCTGCATTTTATGCAGGCCATAGCCTTGTCTAATATGTGTTGCCATCTTCTGGTATCAATCGGCAATTACAAATCTTTTTGGGTGTTCATTCATTTTTCATACAGCTTATCCTCATTAAGGTCGCGAGCATGCTGGAGCCGGTCCCAGCTATCCTGGGTCAAGACCTGGGGTACACCCTGAACTGTCTCCCACCCAAACGCAGGGCACATAGAAAAACATTTGCTCTGACATTCACACCTAGGGGGAATTTAGTCTTCAACCAACCTACCACGCATGTTTAGAGGGTGTGGAAGGAAAAATGAGTACCCTGAGAAAACCTACACAGATACATGTAGAACATGAGAATTCCCCACAGGTGGGGCTTGGATTTGAACCCCGATGCTCAGAACTGTGAGGCAGATGTGCTAACCAGCAGGCGACTGTGCTGTGCGTCAATCACTCACATAATTTTGCAATTTTCAGCGGTGCTCTATACCTTACAAGCCAGACTCAACATGCTTCATTGGAGAATTCAATTTCACTTACTGCCACAGAGGTCTCCAAATACATAGTAGCACTGTTCAGAAAAGGTGATCTTGTTGACAGTGTGTCGGATGTAGCCAGCCTTCAGCAGGTTACTGGCGTATTTACGGGCTTCTCTACGATCTGTGAAGCCTTCCACGTGGTGGAATAGCCAGTCCACAACATCCGAACCTGCAGACACAAAAGAAGAAAAGTTGAAATCTCAAAGCCATGGCATAGTTAATAAAAAAATAAGAATATTTTAACCGCTTTTCTAGACCTACCAATAAAGGCATTAGCAATGGTGATCTTAAGCCACATCCTGTCTCGCACTTCCAAGCCTGACTCTGGACAGGCCATGGCTTTAGCAACTGTTGCCATGTCACTGTGAATGGAGAGATGGAAATCGTCGAATCCTGTGAGAAAAAAAGAGTACACGCTTAGTTAAACATTGAGTCCCATTTTAAGAAAGGTACACGAAGCACTCCACACACTTAATCTGCACACTGACAATCATTATTCTCATTCCCCGAACAAAAAATCTTATGTGACCCAGACTGCTGGATAATAAAGTTGATGAAGGAGCTAGGTTAGCTGCCACCTTATCTGTTAACTCCCACTAGTCCTCATCATTTTTATTTTGGTATCAAATTATATTGTTTATTATACTACCTTGTATCCTATTGCGTATCAAGTTTGTGGCTTAAGCGTCCTTGGTGCTGGCCCTACTCAACAGGAATTGTAAACTAAAATAATTCATGTTTAAGGTTCGCGATTGTCGCCTGGAGTTTTTTCAGAGAGGATCATTTTTAACACCACTACCACAAGATGGTAAATATTTTCAAGAGTCATCAAATAATTATGCCTTTGCTGATGTTGGTAATAACTATTCACAAACTTTAAAAGCATTCACTGGTCTTAGAAATCATAAGAAATAATATTTGTTTTCCTGTGGCCTGGACTATAAAGTGACCAGTCTCGTATCTGGACAGAAAACCAAGATGGATTAACTGGCTTTGTTTTGCTTGGATTTCAATCTTAACAAAACCTCAAAGTTGTTCAATAATGGTTTCTTCTGAACTGAATGAACTCCCTAAAACACTAATACAGATGCAATGATCCTCTCACTTTATTTCTTGTTTTGTGCAAGATCACATTATGATTCATTCATTTGCGCCTCAATGAGCCTCATAAGCCTTCCACTTAGGATAGTACTAATTCCTTCATTTCCCTAAATTAAAGAGTAATATCGTACCCTCTCAAATGCCTGCTGGGAGTAGCAAGTAATGCCATGCTGGGTTGAATCTTTCTGAGATCAAAATGACAAAAATGTTCTCTGTACTTATTGTTTTGAGCTATTTATAGTTCAACTGCTTTCTGAGTTGACATGGTATTTACTGAAAATAACTGTGTTGTAGAAGTATGTTAAACCTTTCATAAACTTGTAACACTGTGTTTTCTTTCCCTTTTTGTGTATGTGATTTTTTTTGACTGACACACTCTTAAGAGATCGATACAACTTTTGGCCCAAGACCTTTCACCTTTTGTTCTTAAGTGTTTGAAATGGCATGACTACAAGTTCAAGTTTAAACATAAAAGAACATATTCCCAACCCTAAAACAGAGCTAGAACTCACAGGAACAGAAAAGGTCAATAAGAAAGAATTTGGTCGAGCAAGTGCCACGAGACAAATACGATTCATCTCATGGGACAAAAAAAATAAAATGGTCCTCCACAAAATTACAGGGGAGGTGAAAGTTTGGAGTTATGACCAACTTTTGACAAGGATTACTGATCAGATGGAAGCTAGCTGTGAGGCTGAACGCAGTAAAATCTGAACACAGTAAAATCTGCAGCACAGACGACTTACTGGAATGTAGTACGAGAGCCAATCTCTCCAAGATTTACGAAGACTTCTGAGGGGAATGCTGATAGCGATGCGTGATGCGTAGTATGAGATTCAGATGTTTGAAAAGAATGACAGACTTTGAGATCTGTTACACCAAATTGTAGTCTTTCAACAGCTTGATACACTATATCTATACATATATGTATTAAAATTCGTCATTACACTGTATGTCACTGACAACCAGAGCTGGTTGTAGAGAACAGCGTGTGAGTACTGTCACTGAGACAATATGATTTTCCTCACAGGATACATTAAGATTCAATCAATCAATTAATAAAGTATCTATCTTATTTAACTTAAGAGCAGATACCTCTCTAGAAATCTTTATATCTGGATTTAAGAATTATTTCTACACTCTTGCATATGATTAAACTGCTCTAAGTATACAACTAATCTCTTTTGCTGTCTCCCTATTGATAATTGAATTTTGGCCTTCTTTGGTGGCGCTTCTCCTCTTTCTGAAGCTGTTGCTGTGGAGGATTTTGCATTTACCAACTGGGACTAAAACTGGAGGCAAAGTGATTCCAATGCTGTTTAAGCAAACATTGAAAACCATCATATCATTTGATTGGTAGTCACTCGGCATTTGCAGGAGCATATCATTACACTAGAATACTGTAGGTGAATCCATTGTGTTTCATCTTTGCAATTCCATGTGAAACTCAAATTATAGAGATTCAATCAAGAAAAAACATTTTGGGAAGGTCAATTCCAATCTCATTTCTATATTAAACATTTTTCAACAGTTTATGTAACATTCAAATGTGATGGAGATGGTAAAATGTGTATTGGTGGTTAGCTGTAAAATACATGACGTATTTTAAAATTTAATGAGATGTACTGGCGTTACAGGTTGGTTAACTCCCTCCCTCCTTAACTCCCTCTGTCCCGCCATCCATCTATCCATCCATCCAATGCCCTCAAACTTACAGACTGGACTTACGTTCAGTTTCTGGAATGGAGCTGCTGATCGAGGAGCTTGTGGAAGTGACGGTGCTCATGGAGGGGCTCATACCGTAAGCAGGATACACCCCAGTCATTGCTGCAGTATGTGAAACCCACGCAGCAGGATCAATGGGTCGAATTGGCTCGCCTGTAAGATCAAATGTTCACATGATTGACTCATCACAAATCAAAGTAGACAAATACAAAAAGGCTTTTTATTCAAATCAAGCATTTACTTCTTGGCAGAGCAAAGCAGCTCCGTGGGTTTGGGTCCCAGCACTTGGCCACAGTTAAAGTTATGGGACTAAAAATAAAAATAGAACATTTCCAAATTAAGCACAGGTCTAAGATTCATCTTATCTAGGTTTATTGATGAGCATGTGAACCCGCTGGTAGGTGTCTGTTACCCGGGCTTGTGCACGATGTCCCTTAGCACTCGAACTGCATCATCATTGCTCATATTCTCAAAGTTGATGTCGTTCACCTGGATGTAACCCAAAACAAGAGAACACCATGAACAAGACAAACAAAGATGTTGCATAATTCTCACTTGGAAACCCCAAAGAAAATGTTTTGTTTTTATCTGGGCTGAACTTGGTCACAAACACAAACTAACACCCTAACCAGAATACTGTGCCCATAAAACATTATTACAAAGCTAAAAAAAAAAAAAAATGGATTTGAAATTTACCAACAGCTAATGTGCTCCTATGGCGTGGTCAACTGCTGTATATTAACATACAATATTTATATGAAAAAAAGATATTAAATACAAAAAAGAGTAAAGTCTAATCAAACAAGACCAGACCAAACCAAACAAAAATTTCAAACGATGGTGAGAGTTCATGTGAAATCTATAACTATACACACAAATCATATTAGCATTATAATAGACATGGATGCCAATGATTTTGACCAAAGAAAATACGACTGTGTGGGAATACATTTATATTAATGACAAAAACAGGCATCTTATAATTCCCACACAATGACAATGTTTTCCCATTCCAATGATGACACCACAAACAGGCCTATTGCTAAATTGTTTCCTACAGTTATAAAATTTTCACAGTCTCAGGAACTACAGAGCCATCAGTGGGTCTGGCTGACTTTCAAAAGACTGTCAATTGCTTAGAATGGAAACTATCAGCGTTTATTATATTATGTTTCTTTACACTGAGATTAAACCCCCCACCTTCCTGTGTTACTTTTTTTTTAGCATTTGAGTAATGAAGCACTTGCTGGTAAGCACGTTTACATTAAGCCATTTTAAGCAAATGTGAAACTGGAACACTAATGTCGAAAAAGTCCTGCACACCAGAACATAAAATTATTTGTGTGGAAAGAAATTTAAAAAACAAGTTAAAAAAAAAAATCGCTTAAGTAAAATAACAGACTTTTGTTTGTCTGACTGCTCTTAAATAACTTCACCTTTGTTGCTGGTGTTGGACGCAAACCTGACAGGCATCGGCCCACGCGCACATTCCTTAAGTCCCAGGTATGTGTCAATACACATTTTTACATTCCCTGGGCGCATTTTGCACACACTGCATGCAAAAAAAAAAAAAAAAAAACACAGCCACACACCTGCAACAGCATGTCCCCAGGCTCAATGCGTCCGTCGGCAGCCACAGCTCCGCCCTTCATGATGGAGCCAATGTATATTCCTCCATCTCCTCTTTCGTTACTCTGCCCCACAATACTGATGCCCAAGAAGTTGTACTTCTCTGCAAGTTTTACATGGTACTTAATGTTATGACCCAATGAGTGCTGCATGCATGCATGCATGCATAGAAATGTCAGATAAAGTGAAGTCTTGTTTATTGTGGGAAACATTCAAGACCCACCCACAATACGTAACCACAGGCATATAGTTTGTTGTGTACAGTTATTATTGGGAATTTGGATTAATATTATGTATTATTTTTAATGTAACCTAACCACCCATTTTCTAATGCGCTTATCCTCAATAGGGTTGCAGCCATGCTGGAGCCTATCCCAGCTATCTTCGGCCAAGAGGCAGAGTAAACCCTGAACTGGTCACCACCAAATTGCAGGGCACATACAAACCAACAAGCATTCTCACTCACATTCTCACCTACAGGCAATGCACGCATGCACCATGCCGGACGTGCTGGTACACCCTAACCAAAATAAAAGTAATTCAGATAAAATTTTTCCTTCACATTATGTTTATGAATAGCCATAGATGTCTATGAACAGTCCATCCCTACAAATGATTTTTTTTGTCTGTTATGATAAGTGTGTGACAGCACTGTGGACCACATCTGCCTCAGAGTTCTGAGGACCCAAGTTAAAATCTGGCCTCGCCAGTGTAGCGTTTGCATGTTCTCCCCGTGTCATCTGCATGGGTTTTCTCCAGATACTCTGGTTTCCTCTCACATTCTAAAAACAATCACGGTAGGTTAACTGAATACTCGAAATTGTCTGTAGGTGTGAATCTGAGTGCGAATGCTTGTTTGTTTCTATGTGCCCTACGATTGGTTGGGGACCAATTCAGGATATACCCTGCCTCTCAAGCGAAGATAGCTGGGATAGGCTCCAGCACACCTGCAACCGTAGTGAGGATAAGTGGATTGGAAAATGGATGGATGGTTAGGTTACATTACAAATAATTGACAATATCAATTCAAATTTGGAATAACTGTACGCAACAAGCTATACAAATGAATTATGCATTCATTAACTCAAAACAAAAAAAATACATAGATTTCTATGAATGTGTTTATAACCCATGTGATGGTCTTTTTGTGTCAGTGAAGTCTGGGAACTGACTTACCCATGTTGAGAGTAACAGTAATAATGTTGAGAGACATAGTGGAGTCTGTGATGCTGCTGAATGATGACGACTGGACACAAGAACAATAAAAAAAATGGTAACACAGGAAATGAGACCAGCCAAAACTCTCACATTTTTATTTCGTTCAACAATTATGAAATTGACTTTTGTGATCTCACCCTATCCAGATTGGAGGCTTTGGGTTTCCGCCTGCGGCGTCGGTGTCGTCTCATTAAACGAGAGGAACTCTGTTCTGTGGAGCTACTAAACCTGGGCAACAGAAGAGACATTTCTCTGTGGAAAAATGCTGTTCCATAAGAGTCACTTAATAGATAATTATAGTGACCTTTGAGAAAAAAAATACACTTAAAGATAGTGAGTATCAGTATGGGATGGAAACCTAAAGTTCAGAGAGTGGTCACTAAAAAGCTGGTTGTGGACAGTCGAATATCCTTTCTTTCAAACTTCCTTGACTGTAATTCCAGAACTCACTAATTGTACAATTCAACTCTCTGAAAAGAAGATCTGACCTGCTGGTAGCGTCGTCATCCTCTGAATCAAAGCAGGAAGTGGACTCCAGCTCACTGCTCATGAAAGAGGAGCAGCTGTCATACTCGACTCCTCCACGGCCTGGTGGCCGTGATGAGTACCCGTTCTGTCTCCCACCTGTGCAGGAAACAAACCTAGACGAGTGAGATAACGTACCCCTTCATCGAGACAAGACAAAGAGAGGCATCCCAAAGGAGATAGCGTACATACATGTGAAGCTACAAAATAAACACGCATTTACAACCGGTCCACATTCATCCTCTATGAAAATATTGATAAAGGCAAAAATATTAGACACAAAAAGCATTCTAACCATGGTCACTGTGTTTCCGTCTCGGTTTATCACGCTCTCTTCTTTGTGACACCGTGGAGCCCGTCTCCGTGTCATTGTCCAAACTGTCCCGGCCACTTGCTGCTTTCCCACTACAGATGAAGGCAGTGCACAGAAGGGACAGTTTGAAAAGACATTTGATGGATGTGCATTGCATTAATATAATATCTAAAAATACAGGGTGTCCCAAAAGACACTCCAATACAAACGCTTTTTAATACTTCCTCTGAGCCCAGGTATTATTTGGACAGACATGAGGCCATCAGGATTTGGCAGTTTAGACCAGGGGTGTCAAACTCATTTTTGTCGTGGGCCACATTGTAATTACGGTTTCCCTCAGAGGGCCGTTATGACTGTGAAACAATAAAAATCTTTAATTGCCTCATTATATTCACACACAAAATTTATGAACTAATTTTGTAATTAGAAATCAAGGTTAATGGGTTTTTCAACCATTGTTCGTGTTTGGTAACATAAAAATGCTTATATCGCAACGTTATCGTTTACGACATATGACAATTTGAAATTCCAGTACAGATATTCACAAGAAAAACTTATGTTGCCTCACACACAGACATTGGAGCAGTTTTCCCAATTGCCCCAAACTATGATATGGCAAGTTTTTCAGTTGGTGACTGCATGTCAGCACCAGTTTGAGAAACTTAATGGCTGTCACTGCTCCAAGGAATGGTAAAAGTCACACTATCCATGGTAGGTTTCTTGAAAAAAAAAGCCTGTTCTTGACAAACCACACAGTGGAAGGCCTGCAACAAGCGGAAATTATGAAAATACTGAACAATTAGAGCAGGCGTCTTTAAAAAGCCAAGGAATTTCAATCCGGCGGGCTACAATAGTACTCAGAATAAACGAAAGCTTGATTCAGTTGATGCTTTGGGTGTGATAACGCTTTACAATTAAAGACTTGAGGTTATTGCGCATTATGATCTTCCACTTGAAGTCTTTCATTAAATATCTGATTCTAGAACACAGAGACAAACATTCTTTTCGCCCAGGCACAATTTCTATTCATGTCACGGTTTCTGCTTTTATTCAGTTTTTTAGGAATGACTGAGGGCTTCATTCACAACAGCTATACAAAGAACATCTTGGCATCTTGCATCTGGAAAACACACAAAAACAACTCATGTGCAATATCCTTTGTAATATACTGACTGATAAGAAGGCGGTCGAGAGTCTCCAATGCCTCCTGTCCTCTCTAAAGGGGGCGTTGCTTCCAAGTCTGCCACTGAACCTGCATCTGTGTGGGCACCGTCTCCTGACACCAGCTGTGAACAGGCAGAGGTGTTTCCATCAGAGGGGGAAAGCGGAAGAAAAAAAAAAAGACCAAGAGGAATGTAGTTCTAAAGTACTTTCGACGATAATGACAGCATGTACACATTCAAGAGCTGTATAACCTTTACTGTCATATGCACTAACTAAATGTGACAAATTATGTTTCAGTAATAGAAATGTTTACAGCAAGCTAAGAGGAAATAACATTAATAGTAGCTGCCTAGATTCTCAGCCAGTCTTGAGGAAGAGGAAAATTCTGCTCAATGCAAATGACCACAAATTGGAATTTGGCATTTTCATCAGAAGAGTTTGTTTAATAATAAATGAGTTGCTTTAGTCATTCAACATAACTGATTAAATGGGAAAATGAAGGGTGGCTACACAAAAATAGTGGATTGACTCGCGGTGATCATCATCCATTTTGTACTACATCCTCTGTGCAAATGTTGAGAACAGAGAACCTGATCAGACTGATAGAAGCAAAATGTTTATTAGATTTATTCTGGTCAGTTAATGTGGACAAAGATGAGCTATTAAAAATAATTTGATAGACAAAATCAGCTGGCACAAAATCTAACAGGCCGGAGGGTGTTAGCTTGCTCCCCTGCTGTGGTTATGGCAGCCCAAACCCCTTCGATCCAGAGAGCCATCAATCAACTCATTAAAACAACACATTGGGACACTGCAAGCAAACAAGCTGACACATTTTAACAAAAATAATAGTTTGTGGTCTGTGGAACTTTGAAATGAGACAAATAAGCACACAAGGTCCTAAGGTTTGTTTGTTTTTTGTGACACATTTTCTGGTGTGATTTCACTTCTTGGTAATCCAATTTTTAAGTCAAGAATAGAGGAGTTGAGGAAATGTCCTGGTAAATAAATGCCTCTTATATGATAGAGACAGTAGAATTGTGGCTCAGAATCAAGCCATACAGAAAATGGATAGATGGATGGATTTTTAAGCACTGCTAATGCACTACATGCAAATGCATGGTTGAATTTATTGCGTGCGTTTCATCTTGTGTGGCTCAGGCGTTTGATTTTGTGTGGTTCAGGCGCTCCACACACTGAGTGACATGGCCAAATGTGATTGAAGTAGATTATCGTGAAAAAAATACAGTCGGTGACTCAGGATCTGTATACTGTATTGGAAGGGCGTGGAAGCAACTAGCTAGGTCATGCTGATGCTTTTTGTTTTTTTCAAATATGAAAGCTCATGCATTTTTTGATTGCCTGTTACATCTATAATGTTCAAGGAAAAATAGTAAACTAAACACTCATGAAAAGTAGTAACCGAATCCAGCACACTGCACAACAGTTCAGTTGACTTCAGACTTTTCCCTCGGTGTGATGTGGGATATAGAATTTGCTTGAAATTACGAGAAAACTCATAATTGTGCAAGAAAATGAATGACGCCCTCGGAAACACTGCATTAGACACGGCAGCCGTGTTGTGTGCGCTGCTTCTGGGTTCATTATGTTATAATGATATTATGAGGAAGCTGCACTGGACCCTGGAGATGGATTTTGTGTTGTGGGCCAACAAATGGGATTCATTTCGCAGTTTTCACTCACAAACGCCAGACACTACCCAGAGAGTCAGATGTGGATGTTGTTTAACTCCTCTGTTCAGCTTACCTTACTTGTAGGCCAAATGTGGCAAACAAGCAGGCTGCGGTCCCATAAACACTTCATTTGTATTAAGTGAGGAAGGAATGACAGAAAAAATGCTCTTGGATTTGGACAATGAATTCTGGCAACAAGAGGTGGGTGGATGCTGGGTTCAAAAGTTTGAACAGTTAGGACAGAAAAACTCGCTGTGGAACAGCCCTTAATGTACCAATGAAAGCAGTAAATTCTAAATGCTCAATACAAAAAAAGCTAACTCAACCAGTCAAAATTTATATTAAAAAAAATGTAGATTGGCAACTGAGCTGCATTTTTCCCCCTATCTCAAGAGACACCGAAGCACAAGCATTAAAATACTGCGATATAAAGTGCATTTTATACATCCAGTGGTACCTTGACTAATAACTTGTTTTTCATGTTATGAGCCATCACGTACTTCATTTTATGCTTTGTGTCGAAAAATTTAAGGACGAGCGAGATGCAGACACGCTGACAGACATGGGCAAGGAAAACTGCAGACACCGATCCACTTTCAGCCGTTTATGGAAACAGTCAAATACAAATATGAATTCCTGATGTCACTCATGAAGCCGCGCTCCTTCAAGGCAAAGTACAGTAATTAGACTGTAAAACAAGTTTAGTTCTTTTTATTCTCTTTTACCACGTTTTTATAATATTGATATTTCTCTTTATTAAAAACATAAAAAAAGATGGGATTTCTGGAGGTGCTGGACAGCTGGATGGGATTTAAATTCATTTCAACGGGGGAAAATTGGTCACAAATTAAACCCATAAATCAATGTACAATTGTATATGAAAAAAAAGTTATGGAAGAAGTTGCCTTGCCTTCAGAAAGCTTCCCTCTCCGTATCCATATACATCTACATGATGGATCAACCACCTACAAATTTTATTTTGCAAACCATTTTCCGATCTCTGGAAGATGGTGTGCAAAGTTTATTTTTCCATTTTGTTTGGAGTTCTGCGCTCTACTGAGTACTTGACTTTTGTTGTCTCTCCAGTTCAACAAAGCGACTGTCCAAGATTTACATCTTCACAATAAAACTGTGACTCCTCTTTTCATATAAAAGCACACAATGACCCCACTGTCAGTACACCAAAGAAATGTGTCAAGTCAGAGCTTGGAAAAAAAAAACAATTAAAAAAATCATGAAAATGATACAAAGAGTGCATTTGAACTTACCCAAGAAACCACACGTCCATTAAAGCAGGGCAGTTTGGCGTTGTCGTCAGATATTTCCTCTTTTACCACCCTATAATGCAAACAGAGCCGGGTTTCAGTAAACTTTTACGAAAAACAAAGGCCCTCTCAGGGCAATAAAATCGAAGGCTGCGTTCAGAGGCAATGAATACTGGCAGCAACCTTGATGGACAATGAGAATTAGGCAACCGGAATAGTGACATTCACAACACCAGTGGTTTATACACCAGGTACCACCTACATTATATAAAATACTTAGTGATCATAATAACACACTAAAAAAAAAAAAAAAAAGTAGAATAGTAGAGGCCTTAGTGCTCATCAAAAGCAAGTCAGAGGTTTTATTCCTAAAAAGCATACAGTATCACCTTGAAGCTAAAAATTTGAGATATGAGTGCCGTATGGTACCGGTGAACTCAACTCAAGTCACTGTATGACAGTCAGCACTTTGGCAGATATTAAATAATTCTTCAAAACAGAGTTAACACGCTGTTTAATACCAGGTTCAGTTGATGTTTACTTTCAAACTAAACAAAAAATGAGAAATGTGAATTTAAAACTACCACACAATCATTGCCTTCTGTTAGCTTAACACTAACACACAATGCAAAGTGGAGTAGCCATGCTAAACAGCAGCATTTGTCTCATCGTGTTTTAATGCTTTACGTAACAGATATTGGAATGATAGTGAAGCAACACATAAACATGATTTAAAAATATTCAGGCACAAACAGTATTTGTTATCCTCTGTGATGCATAATATTAATTGTATTGAAGAAAAATGTGGCAAAAAGTTCATTACTTCTACATTCTATTTAATTATGCCATTCCAATTTTGGTAAGTAAAATTTTACATGGCGCTATTTTTACAATTAAAACAAACAAAAACTGCAATTCTTGTGGGCTTATTAAGGAGCGGCAGCCTGGATGGATTAATGCCACTTGAATTCATTGAGACGCCAGGGTTTTGAGTTCCTTCTAAGCATGATCACGTAAATAAAACTTTTATCATAAGGCATCACTGTAATTCATATTATTTTATGAAATATGAACAATAGCACTGCTCTTAAATATTACAATTAGAAAAAAAAATCAATATTCAATTAAAATATATTGAACATAAGTGTTAAAAATTAATGATTGTACCTAAAAATGTTTAAAAAAAAAACGTTCTTAAAACTTAATTTGAAATAAGTTTAAGTGAAAAGTTAATTACAAGTACACCGTTTACCAATCACTCCACTACATCATTGTGTACACAAATACCTGCGACAGATAATGCTATTCACCTTGCTTAAAATATTAGTGCTGTTTTATTCAACTGAAGGAACACCAACAATTTTTTCCCTGACTTTCATTAAACTGCTGGTATCCAGATAACATCTGCATTGAATTAAGTGTTAATCTACAATGTTCTCCTTACAAAATATATAAATGAATACAATAATGAAATAATCTTCTGCCTCAGACAATTGGATCAGGCAGGACTGCTATTGAGACCTTCCCTGCCCGACTGGTTCCTATTTCTCATGATACTGTTCAAGATGCAGATGTATTTGCGGAGTATCCCTTTACCTTTCCCTACATGAATAGCAGTCCTTTCAAAACATTTTGTTAATGTGCCAAAGTTGCTGCCCCACCCTTATTTGAATTTGACCAAAAGCAACTCGAGAAATCTGGCTCAAGTGTTTAAAATAGAACGTCCCACGTTAGTATTTGGACGCTGTCCGGGAGGACGCTAACAGGTCTCCTCTTAACAGGTTTAACACAAAGGGACAAGGCCATAAATCTGCCAGAGTGATGAACGGTACATTCCTAAGTACAACTCAGCATTCCTCAGACGAATGGACAACAACAGCAGGAGCCTAGTTGACCAACTAGCGCAAACAACCAGTTACCCCACTAACATTAGCCAGTTAGCAATAGATGGCCAATGGCCACACAAATAGGTGGTGACAAAGGTGGTAAGTGTAACCAGTTATTTTTCAGTGTTTGTCGACTCACTCCCCCACACCACCCCGCCCTGAAAATAAGTAATTCGGAAATGTTTCCGGGACTCACAAAGCTTCCAAATCCCAAATTTGGACGGCATATATGGAAATCCGTTTCTGCATGTATTTGATTTCATTGCAATCTATCTTAAAGTCATTGTACAAGTACGCTCTCTGCTCTCACTAGAAAGACAAATCAGTGCAGAAATGACTCGGGCGTACTAATAGAATAACTTTTACTAGAAACATTTTTTTTCTTTTTTGCAGCTACGACTTTCCAATGTTGTATTAAATTTTTGCACCCACGAACAACTTTCGCATACAAGTTGGACAACTATGTGCTACAGGTTAGGGAAAACTGTATACTAGTTGACAATTGTGTGCTACTAGTGACATGAAATTTAACTCATTGACATCTAGCGGTTCACTAGTACTAGTACCGTGGGTGTGATAACTACAGCTGTGGTGTTTTTTAAAGTGCTCTGTACATATAGTTGAGTTGAATGGAGCAGTTTTGCCTCAGTAGTACCATGTAGTTGTTCTACTAGTGTGCCGAAATGCCATACATATAGTAGTGGAAGGCAGTCGTGGCTAAAACATCACTCATTCTCTTAGTGCCCTCTTATCTTTCCATAATGTGCCACTTAATTCCACTTTTATGGAGAAATGTCAGACAGCAGTAGAATAAAGAAACTAGGCACACATTTATTCTACTACTGCATAGAAATGTCAGAAAGTAGTTGAACAGAGTAGTGGGAAAAACATTACTAGTAAGAGAGTTGAGCTAATAATGCACCCTAGTCATGCAGTAGTGGAAGCCGGAAGTGGGGGGGGGAATAGTTTGACAGTCTACGAGTGCACCCAAGTGTAGTGTAATTTTACTGGTATACAGAAATGTCAGACACTACTGAAAAACATCACTAGTAAGACATTGTACTAGTGCACTTTACAAGTGCAGACATAATAGTGGAAGGTAGTAATGGAAATGTAATTATTAATTAGACAATCATTCTACTCGTATGCTCAATTAAGTCAGTGTGTTCAAGTCATCCTCGTAGTGTGTAGACATTGGATAGACAGAAAGTACTAGAAAAAAATATCACTTGTAAGTCAGTTCTACAAGAGCAGAGATGTCAGACTGCAGGGAAAAAAAACTTCACTAGTAAGTCATTCGGTCTACTAGTGCACAACAGTCAAATCTACTTGTGTGCAGAACAGTCACTGAAAATCGTCACTGATAAGCCATGGTCATTCTACTGGTGCATAGAACTGTCAAACAGGAGTGGAAGGCAGCAATTGGGGGGACGTTACTAGTAAGCATAGGCGGTCTGGTAGTGCACAGTTCTCTTCTACTAGTAGTAGTAATAGTAGTACGCGGTTAGGTGCGCTGCTAGCATACCAAAATATCACACAGTACTGGAATCCAGCGCTGGAAAAAAACGTCACAAATAATTCGTAGTCATTCTTCAAGTGCACTAAATTGTCTTACTAATGAGGACAAAGAGCGCACTCGAACAATAACAATTCGGCGCACAAGCAGAATACTGAATACACGCCCAAACAACTTCCATATAGGGGCCTGCTGGACGAGCTACCTCTGACGTTAGCCTGTTAGCACTTGCGTTCCATACATATACGCCAGCTGCTGACAGATGTGACTCGTCTGAACTGGTTATTCGTCGGTGTTTGTCAATCCGCTCTTTAAAAACATAGCTTTTGAATGCCATTCACACTATTCGCTGGAGTTTCACGAAACTGCCACATCCGGAATTTTGTCGACTGCGACAAACTACCTACAGCGCAAGCTAGCTTCACAAGCAATGTAAACAAACGGTATAGGGACGCTAGCGGCTAACAAAGGAAAGGCAATGTGGCAATGACACGCTAAAAACATTATAAACCACTTATCAACAGTTACCCGAAGTCATCGTCCATAGATTTGAAGAAGAACTTGTAATTGGGCTTCTTGAGGACATTTTTGAAGTCTGCCAAAGTGACTTTGTCCGCCGGCACAGACAGTTTCACCAGATAGGGTGTCTCCTGGTCGTCCAGGTGGTAGATAATTTTGGTCTCTCCCATCTTGGACCGCGGCTGAGGCGAAGAAACAGGCAGGGCGCATCAAGAAGCAGCAGCCGAGGGCCCCGGCAGGCTCCCTCTCGGGCCCCGACTCCCCGTTGCGCTCGTAGCGGTTGTGCCGTGGTCCTTCCCCGGCGGTTCTCCTTGGTCGTGCCACTCGATTGCCTTTTCTACGCCAGTTACAGCCAAAAAGGGTTGCTACTCCACCGCGTAGGCTTCGTACATTTTACAAAGGTTGCGTCGCGTTACTCCGGTGCGTTTGACTTGAGACAGGGTTCTAAATAAGTGAAAATTAGAAATGGAAGACGCGAACACATACAAATTCCCCAAAAATGAAAAGCTCGCTCCCCTTTCTCTCGCTAGCTGCCGAGCTCCGCACTCGGAGGTTTGCTTGCACACGAAACTGCACCAAATCATCCAATGGTGACTGGAAGGGACACCACCTGGAGGAGAGGAGGAGAACTGCAAGCAATCGACTGACCCCAATTTTTGCAGTTGTTGCTAGAATTTGCCATTTCCCAGGCTACTTTTGCAACCTTTGTGAAATAGCGACTCCCCCCAAAAATGCAACTGCTTTTAACATTCGTATGGAAATTTCTTTGACCTGACCTTTGAAATGCTTCCTTTAAATGACAACACAATTTTCTCCTTAGTCTTAGTGATCCTACTTTAGAAGCGACAGGTAAATTCAGTGCAGGTGAAACTCCAACAAACGGTCTTCACGATCAACTTTAAAATTATTTTACATTTACAAACTAATACGTGATGACAAAAAAACTAATATAAAATAGATCCGCAACAATTATGCATTAGAAATTATTATAAAATGCTGAATGGCTGGTCATTATTTCAACACAAACAAATGTGTTTTTTTGTGCCAATTTCATTTGAACAAATCAATCACAAAGGAAAAAGAAACTAATGACAGTCTGTCACATTTGTCTACTGCATATGAATATGCTTAAGTAGTTAGCTGAGGGGGCTCCAGGTCAAATATTTCACATGACAAGCGAGGACGTGGAACGTCCTAAAAATGACATTCAACGTAAAGACAGCAAGACAGGTATTCCCTTAACAGGCTGAATGCCTCAATATATTTATTTCATAACCAGACAAGGGAAAACTGATGCTGCTGGGGCTGTAGTTTGGGTTTCTCTTTATTAGTTGTGGTTTTAAGGACTGCCATAGGACAGTCCGTATGATGTATTTCAAATGCCAAAGACTCAATTGTAATGAGACAAACACAAAAACTACATCTATTTTAAGTAGTTTCTCCACTTACATCCAAACCACAAACGTATCCATCCATGTCAATTCAAAGTTGATTATGTACAGCAACTGTAGTTTATTGAACTGAATGCACTGATTTTCATCTTATAGGCAAACAAACAAACATAACATGTAGGTCAATGCAATAAAGTGAAATTACCTCCAACATTCAATAAATGGTATACAAAATGGAGTCTGGAAATAGACACGCAGTCTACTATTTTTCTGAGGATAAAACATTATTGAGATCATCGCCATCTACTTCAATCTGCAGGTGGTCAATAACATTAAGTACAAAAAGGGAACAGGGGTGTTTGGTCTCTGTTTTTAAATAAGTTCAGAGGTGGTTGACAGCTGAATAGGTGGAAAAGCTCTAATCCTCTAGAAAGTCATCATCCAGGTTGACATCGCTGGTATCGATGTCATCCACCTCCAAATTGTCCAGGTCGATTTCCAGCTCTTCCAGAACCTTCATAAAAAGACAACGTTTGGAACAGCTCTTCATCCAGAGACAACCACACTCAAATAAATGAGCACATAAGAATGAAAAATTCTACCTTATCTTTTTCTGACTGTGAGAATTCTGGGATGTTTTCTCGAGGCTGTAGAGGGACAATTTCAGGCTCTAAAGGCATGACTGCAGAATCTGCTGAAACTACAGTAGCTGTGGACACTGAGGGAGACTTTTCACATTCCTCTGTCTGCAGAGTGAGAAATTAAAGTTTAAATGCCCATTTTATCAAAATGTAATGAAAACTCCAGTTACAAAGGTGTCTCGGAATGTGTGGATAACGCCAACAAACCTGAATAGCAGAAGACTGCAATATCTCTTGGGCCTGGTTTTCTTGAGCTTCCTCTAGAATATTTCTGTCTTCATTTAGCTAGAGTAAAACATGAGAGACGGTTAAAACACAATAACAGTTAAAGTTAAGTACTTTGAGATGCGCTTTTGTTGGAGCAACTCACTGTGACCAGCGGATAATCTTTGGCAGGCCTGGTGGCACCTGAGCAACTTTCTCTGAGATAAACCTCAGCCGCAAACGCCTCTTTAAGACCAGGGAACAGGTTTTCATACTCGGTGGGGTCTGCTAAGGATTCAGCAGCCTACACCACAAAGAGATTAAAAAAAAAAAAAAAAAAAAACAATACAGTGGTGTCTTACAATACATTTATCACAGTTTACAAGTTTCTCAAGATACAGCTGTTCTTTTGCTTTGAGATGAGTAAATTTGTGATATGAGTGCTGCATGGTGGCAGTGAGCAACTCTGTTGACAATAAGCAGCATATGACAAATAGTAAACAATTCATAAAAAAATATGAGGATACATAATGTTTCATGCCACTCCCAGTTCAAATTTGTCAAACTAAATGTGTCAAAAATAATTACAAATTTAAAAAAAACACCTGCGTTAAAGCTAATGAAATCAGATATCATAAATGCACTAAATGAAACCTAGGGTCAAATTATTTATTACAGCAATATACACCCAAATGAACCGTAAAAACAAAGTACTCACCTTCTGGTTGATCTTGCCTAAGTTTTCTCTCCACAGTTTGACCACACGGGACACCTGGCTGGGCAGGTAAGTCCGAGCCAGGAAAGCGGCTTCAGGTAGGCGGTTGGTTCTGATTAGAAGCTCCAAACAGTGATCCAGTCTGTTTAGAAATTATGACAGAAAACCAGTTACACCATTGACTTTCACACCGAAATCAGGACCCTTCGGTCACATGTGGTACTTACTTCCCTTGCAGGAAGTAGGTCATGAAGGCCACATTGTTTTTGCCTTCCTTTTCTGCACCCTCGGCCAGCTTGCCCACCATTGGGGCATTACCGGAAGCGGTGGCGAGTAGGAGTAGGCCACCATAATCCTGGGCGTGATGCAGACACTCCTGGGCCAGGCCAAACTGACACTTACTAATAGCCAGCTCTGCCAACTGCTTCCACTTCTGTTCCGACTTTATGGGGGAAAGGAGGACATGAAAAGGTCCATTCAGAATGTTTTTAAACAAATGTTGCCGGGATACCACAAATTCAAACTACAGTAGTAGAGGAGAAGAATAGCCAATTAGAGACACTTCGCAAGAAGAAACTCATTCATTCACACGTCACAATGTGTTCTCAGATCACTCTCATTCGATCAAATGGTGTGATAGGGTTTGTTGACATATTTGTTGCCAATGGAGAACGTTTTGTTGCCACCCAGAATGATGTATTCTTATGATGACATGGTGAACTGTCATATGCATGTAGAGAAAAGACAGAATAAGCCTGTTTCAGCCTAGTGATTATTGTTCTAAAAAAAAAAAAAAAAAATTAAGAATGGTTACACAACATACTTATACATTTTTTATGCTTTGACTTTTGCAGTACATTACTACTGTTGGTCTTATTTTTATTACACATCACAAAAATGTGTTTCTCTTGTGAGAGACTGGAATGGTTTAATTGGATTTCCGTTAATTTGGGTAAAGATGATCGAAGAGATGAAAGATGAACCATTCGAGATACATGTGCGATACAAGTTTGTGACGTTATGAGCATGGTCACTAAACTGAACTCCAGGCACCATTGTATTCTTAAAAAATGATAAGTTACCTCTGCTTCAACAGCCAGTTGGTAAGCAATCTTCAACTCTCCCAGTTGCAAGGCCAGCTCAAATCTGTGTTCAGGGTCTGTGGACACTGCTAACGCCTGCTGCTTGAAACCCTGGAGAGCCGGGGGTAGAAAAAACAAACTAAAATAGCGTAATAAGCATAGAGGAAGCCATCAATTGGTCTAACAACTAGGAAATACTGAGGTTAATTATTGCATTAAGTTCTGACCTGTTTTTCCAAGAAGTGGGCCACTCTGGTCCGTTGCTCTTTTGGAATTGTGGGAAGTACCTTGTCGGCCATTCCAAAGTCCCTCCTCATGACAGCAGTCTGGTACTCGAGGACTGAGACCAGCAAGGAGTAGCTGACAATGTTGAGCTCCTTGTCTCCCAGGTAGAGACGGTCATCTTTGGGTATGTAACCCAGTAAATACATGGTTCTGCACAGAGAGGGAACTTCTTAAATGATGGAAAATTTCTGTGTTCTGTTATTACTTTACATATAACTGGAATTTATTTGAAAAAACAAAAGTTTAAGGGGACTTGAATGCAATTGTAAATACTTTACCTGTCCAAGTGAGCAATAGTGACAATCTCTCCCCCTACAAAGTAGTTGAGTCTGTTTACTGAGCTGGTGTAGATGAAGCAGTCACCAACCCAGAGTCCAGTCTTCACAATCTCCTGGATCTCTCCTTGGACCTGAAGCAGGAGATAATTCATGAATTTACTTAGTGAAAACAGGTGCTAAGGAATACTTTTAAAAATGTGGTTTAATACGTTTAAAATATTTTTCAAGAAAAAGATGTCTGTACAGCAGATTTTTATCGACTGCAGCTCGACCTATATTATATCGACCGCAATAAAGGAAGACGGGAGGTTTACTGTGAACGTAATAAAAAAAAGCTTACAAAGAGGGAAATAGACAAACCTCAAAAGCATCCTCAATGCCATCCTCCGTCACTCCTTCGTTATTTTCTTGTGAGGCAGCTACTTTATCGGCCATGTAGCGAAGAATGAAGAAAGATTCTTCGGTAGCGATGCAGACCAACTCACCAGAGTCTGACCAGAAGATCTGCAACCAGGATGAAAAAAAACATGCAAAAAATACCCAAGAATCAGACTGCTTGTGTCAACAGTAAACCACCTTACAAAACATCCCAAAAAAAACATGTAGACTTGAACACAGCAACATGACACGTAGCCAGAATCTTTGTGGAATTTTCTAAACTACATCAAATTAGCACCTCAAACGCCTCTAAAATATTCAATAACAAATTGAAGGACAAACAATGGATTAGTAAAATACATTACGTATTGTATTCCCAATGCTGCTGTCATCACATAATGATCCATTTGTGCTTTACGTTTTTAGGACAAGTAGCATTATTTAAAAAGTAATTTTGACTTGTCAACAATTGCATACTGTAAAACCTTATTGGTGAATATTTTCAACGAAAACTTGTCAGACAATCGACAAAGGAGGCTCCCAAAGTAGTTGACAAAATGAAATGGTTGAAACACAAGTTGAGAAATAATAGTTATGTAGTTGGCATTTAAGACCTCTTATCAAGTTTCCTATTGAAAGAAAAACAGACGAGTCTTACGTGTTTAGGTTGGATCTCAATGCGGCGGATCAGCTCAGTGTTCTCCCAATCATAAAATGCCAGACCATTCACTGACCTCACCCCGAGCAAGAAACCTCCATAGATTCCTGCATCGTCCCCCCCCCCAAAAAAAAAAAAAACAATCAAACAACAAAAACGTATTCGTGGTTGTTTTTACCATCATACATGCAACAATAACCTATTGCACCACAGGTTTGCTTTCCAAAAGCATTGCCATACCCTCTGCTCCAAAATCAGGCTTGAAGGATTTCTTTTCTTTGAAATTCTTGAAGAGTTTTACAACACTGTTGCTCTCTCTAATTGCATATCTGTTAAAAAGAGGCACATCAACGATTACATATGCACTAAAAACATAAATAAGACAATTCTGAGGGTTGTCTGCTGCTGTCTTTTCTTTTTCCATAAATACACAAGTGAATAGAACATTTGCTCATACTGTAGCTACTGAGCAGTAAAGCATCCGAAACACACTTAATAGTGAACACTTACTCTGATGAGTCATGTGCCCAGGCAAATTCCTGAGCCGAACCAAAGCTCTTGTTTCTCAGAGCCATGGCAGTATAGATTATATATTCTCCGTCGCCACACACTACAACAAACCTATAAACAAGAGTTTGAAATGAGACCAGTTCACTCAGGGAGAGACTGAAACTGTTTGTGGACATTCCGCATACCTGCCGTTGGGGTTATGCTGAATTGTTTGAGGGTATATCTCACAACTTCCCATGTCTTTCACAGCGAGTGGGAGCCTCTCTCCATCCTTGATCTCAGCGTCACCCATAGCCTTCAAGTTAGCTTGCTGTATTTCACTGTGCTTCGCCCAAATAATCTTCCCGCTGGTGTCCATTGACATGGCCGGCTCCTCGCGGCCCACCTGAAGTGAAAAACAACAACACCTGAGATTAAGAATGTTTTTTGCATGGATGAAAGCAATGTGAAGACTACTATTACATCACCGACACAACGATGACTACAGTGAAAAGGTATAGTGCTAACTTGTCAAGCTCCCTAAATTTACGTATTTCAAGTTATAAAATGCAATGCTTAAGCCCTTGTAAATGGGCAAGGTGAACCACAATTGACAATGTACTTTCAGCTGTTTATTTAATTGGGAAAAACCGCCAAACACAGGAGCAGCCCTAGGCCTAAACCCATGCCTAGAGGCTAATATGCAGACTAACCTAACCACTAAGTAAACCCAAGTTCACCTTCTTGAAGTCAGTCACTGGGCCACACCCCTAAAGACACTTCCAAGACAGGAAGACTACAGTTAGTACACTACTAGACTGTATAAAACCAATTTATTTCTTAACACTCTTTTTTTGTTTCATTATGTTTGTATACAATATCAGTGTGTTTATTATCTATCTATTTTGGAGGGGGGGCAGATTTCATGGAATTTAAATTAATATAATGGGCAAAATTTATTTGCGCATATTAAGTTAGAAGTTTGGTCACAAAATGAACCCTGTATGCCAAGGTATCTGTCACTGTCACTTGAATTAAAATTTACTTGCTGGACCTGTGTGACTTCACAGATGAAAAACAAAGTTCTTGTACTCACTTTGATAATGATGCTGCCTTCATCATAGCCCAGTGCTACATTGTTGGAGCCCCTGAGGCCGCACACACACCAAACTCGCTCCATACCGTAGTTGAGTGTGCTTTCCAGGCGGTATGTACTAGAGTGCCAAATACGTACCGTACCTTCAGTGACAGAAAATGCGCAAAACAAAGATTAATTTAGCTATTAGAAGAGAACAGAACATGAGATATTCCAGCTCACCATCCTCTGAGCCAGTGATTATGATTGGCAGCTCTGGGTGGAAGCTCACGCATGAGACGTTCTGAGCGTGGCCCTCCAACGTCTGAACACAGGTCTTATTCTAGAACAGAAGTAAATTACAGATAAATTATATGTAGGGATGTCTCAATCACACAGTTTTGGACCCAACTCTAAGTCTCTGATTTGAAATATCTGCCAGTGCTGAACCCCGAGTCAATACATACATAAAAATGATATGAAAAACTAAATTTCCATCTTTTCCCGAAGAAAAATAATTTCGGTTATCTGAATTGACCTAAAAGAGGAAAATGTTTGATTTCATGTCATAGTCGGGAAAAAAATATCTGCTTTTCATAATGAGCGTGCCTCTTAGGGGCAATGGTGTAGGATACATGCTAATCATTTTCTGTAAGATACAAGAGAATATAAGAAGACTGTTGTGATAAAATTAATTTTATCACAGATTAGGAAGAACATATATTTGTGAGTATTGTGACATTACCCGTCAGTTACTATGGCGTAAGTGTATAAATATTCATTATTTCAAAGTAAATCCGCTTCATTGCCACCATACAAATTACCTTCCCTAAATTATGCACCCCGTGTGATGTTCTCAAATTGCAAAAATCAAAAACCAACAGGTTGACGGATTATAAATTTGTTCGATTCTGTGCTTTGACGAGGAGTGGTGACAAGAAACAGTAGTCATATATCTGAGTGTGTTATTAGAGTAAAACTAAGTAGCGAAAGATACCGCATAGAATCCATTCATTTTCTAATGAAATAAATATATACTTGTTCCATGATGACCCCATATTTTTTTCCCTGTTTCCAAGTAATTTGCATCTCTAAGACCAGTTCAATGGGGGAGCGTTTGAATAAGTGATTGAATGAGTGACCCAGTAAAAAAAAAGAGAAAGAAGAAGCAACTGAGCATGCAGGCAGGGCAAATACACAAGAGCCTTGTCTGCCGGTCTGTGGAGGGTAAAAAAAAAAAAATGCCTACTCTTAACCAGTTCACAGGACAAAAAAGGTTGGGGACCACCGACTTAAAATTCGTACTAAAAATAGTCTGAAACATTACATTGTTGAATATAAAATAAAGCTATAACAGTTCCATTAGGCAATATCTTTGAACCTTTAGATTATTTTGTCACTTTGTGACATTTTAAATGTCTGAAAATTAATAAAATTGATCTATTTTTACTCAATCGCAATGATCGGATCAGGACATCCTTAGTTTTTCACTATTGCAGTATGGGAGACATGAAAAACATTTTTTGGGGGTTAGAAAAGCCTTTATCATGCTAAAGCACTACTTACTTTTCACTTCGCAGTACATAAACAATAACAAAACATATGTTGTACCTGGTAGTCCCAGATTTTGACCTGACGGTCATCAGCCCCTGATATCAGGTAGGGCTTGTCACCTCCACTGTAATAATCAATGCAATTGACCCCTTTTTCATGGCCTTCCAAAGTGAAGTTGGGAGATGATGAGCCCAGCTGCCAAACCTGAAATGACAAAAATGGTGGACTGCACTTACATCGCGCTTAATCTACATTGTCACAGTACCTAATGCACTTCACAAAGGACAACTTAATAAATTATTTCAATATTTTGAAGAAAAATATGGAAGATTATTCATTTCCATAATTCCATTTTTTTCTGTGAGGAAAACGAGGGGGGAAATCAACCTAAATTTCAGCAAATGGCTGAAATATAACAGTGAAAAATGTGAGGGGTTCCAAATACTTTCTGTACCCACTGTATGTATGCTTATTTTAGACTTACAAACTCAACTGAAATGTCTTGCACATACAAGTTAAATTAAAATGTATTTTTAAATTTAATCAGATGTAATTTTTGAGAACTCTAGTTAAATGTGCTCTCTCATGGATTCAAAAAATTTGAAGTCACTGTAACGTGAGGTACAGTTTAAACATTTAATTCAGTGATTCTTTCGCATACAACTATTGACATTACTACCATAATTACATGAGATTGCATAGGTGATGTAGTTTGGGAGCAGTACAAACAACATCTTCCTACCTTAATAGTCCTGTCAAGGGAGGCACTTGCAAACTGATTATTGTCTTTAGGGTTGATGACTATCTGCATCACATAGTGTGTGTGACCCTCAAACACCTGGCTGCAGGACCACTTCTTGTCCCAGTCCCAGAGCTTGATCAACATATCGTCTACAAAGAGATGGGCAGAGCATTTAAGGAGGACACTGTTGGGTGAACGCATTTATGTTTGTTGGTGTGGATTACAAGAAGAACCCTACCGCTGCTGGTGAGGATGTAGGGCTGGGTTGGGTGGACAGCAATGCAACGGATGTAGTCAGAGTGGGCCTCAAACATGTGAACACGCTCCAAAGTGTTGTAATTAAACACACGGATCTGCATGTCATCCTACCAAAAGAAAGGATTTTTTTTTTTTAAATCTAATTATTAATAATCATGAAATACCAATCTGACAAAATATTCCCTTAGTGTTAGTTCATTTAGGAAAATAATATATTAAAACCTAGTAATTAAAACAAAACAACAGTGTGACAACAGTGCTGTGTGACCAACCTTGTAACCCAAAACATCTCAAATGATCCTCATTGAAATAAGTGGAAATGCCAATCTGTTCCAGCGCCCCCCAACAAAACATAAAATTTAGTTTTGTTAATAAATAGAAAGCTATAGTAATTAACTTTGCAGCAACATATCAAATACATAATTTAATAGAATGCAAAGGAACAACAGGATCACCCTAATTTCTCAATTTTGTTTAGCGTGACAAGTTTAGCTTGTGACAGTGTGTGATTCGGTGCCAGTTGAGTGTCCAAGAGAATCAAAAATCATAGTGGGTAAAGAATGATGTCGAACTATTTTTCTGAGGAGCCGTTTTGTAAAAAGAAAAATCTGTAGTTAGAGACTTTCGCAAATAGTGGTGCCACGGTATAGTTAAAAAGCACAATCAATGAAACTTACTGCTCCTGTGATGACCCAGTTCTTCCTGGCCACAAATTTGGATGCTCTGACAGGAAGGTCACACACCTCAAAAGTCTTCACCAAAGTCTGCCAAAAAACATTTCAAGCGTTACATTTTCATCTTCACCAACAAAAAAAGTTCGTCTGACATCTAAAACGAAAATTATTGTTTTGTAAAAACCTGTGTTTCGTGGTTCCACACGCAGACGCTACCGTTGTACAGACTGGCCAGCATCCACGGTTCGGTTGGGTGAAGGTCCACGCTCTTGACACGGTCAGACCTGGCTGTCAGCCTCCGCTTTATGTCAAGCCTCAGCGGCTGAGGAAAAAAGGGGTTAATACATGTCATTTCTATGCACACACGTCAGTTGTCACTATAAAAAAAAAAAAAAAACTTGAAAATTGACGTACAATATATGAATCGGAAAACCAGGACACAGAACCACTTACCAATAATAAAAGAATGCGGCTCATTTGGGTTGTTTATATTCACTGTCATCACACCTACACCGTCATTCGACAACAAACTAACAACCAACGTTTGATACACAGTCGTGTAAGAGCTGCACACAAGCTAACTTAGCCGCTCTGCTAATACCATGAATACCTTGTTGGATGGATATTTTTACAAAAACACAACAAAAGTCAACACAGCACGATGAAAGCTGAGGAAATCTCAGTTAATATGCTCTACTTTATGCGTTTCTTACCATTTTAAATCACCCTTTCGTCGACACAAGACCAGCAAAATTATGTAGCAAAATGCAAAGGTTCCGACTGCAGTCAACGCCGCTGGACACTGACGTGGAACTTCCGGGAATCATAATCTCGCGAGAGCTGGAAGCGAAAATGTTTACTGTGACGTGGCGAACAGCTTCGGAGAGTCGATTTCATTACAGTATATTTTTTTCTGCAAATAAAAACATACTATTAAGCTTATGGAGGAGGTAGTTTCAAACATTCCAAAACAATAACGAGGAATTCATATCTTTATAGACTGTATATATACTGACTGTGTATATATATATATATATATATATATATTATATATATATATATATATATATATATATATATATATTTTGTCACGCCTCTCCCAATCTTTTATGAAAAGACAATAATGTCTGTAAGATGTTTGTTTAGTAGTAATTAACTTTTTTTTTTATTGGGCCCTGACAACCCATCAAATGAAGTCCACAAGACAAAAATACTTATTTCAAATTTATACGTAAAAAAAGGCCTGTTGTGTTAATTGAAGTGTCTCTCCATATAAACATATATCAATGGAAACAGTGGCTGACGTTTGTTTTCTTGAATTATTATTTATTACATTCCTTAAAACATATATACATAAATGTCACAAGGACAAAGCTGGGTACAGAAAACTTCTCATTTTTTTTAGGGTAAGCTTTTGGATCTTAACCAATATGTCGTCCTCTTAAATTTGCAACCTGCTTGGCGGCTTCGTGATTATAGTAAATTACATTTAAAAAATAAAAACATCACAACATTTATTTAACATAATTTAAATTATTCTCCTGTCATTTCATCTCAGTAGATGCAATGTGTAAAAAAAGGAAATAGAAAAAAAGAAAATGTGACCAGAAGCAGCATGGTGAACAACTGGTCAGAGCATCAGCCTCACACTTCTGAGGACTGAGTTTAAAATCCCAGCCCCGCCTGTGTAGAGTTTGAATGTTCTCTCTGTGCCTGTGTGAATTTTCTCTCGGCACTCTGGTTTCCTCCTCTGTCCTCAAAACATGTATGGTAGGTTGAATGAAGACTCTATAGTGCCCGTTTATACTCTGCCTCCTGTCTGAAGATAGCTAGGACAGACTGCAGGACTCCAACGACCCTTGTGAGGATCAGTGGCTCAGAAAATGAATGGATGGAAAATGTGACTTTTATGTTTGATAGATTCATCATACCAAAGAGCTTTTCTCTTTGTAGCGTGACATCTGTTTAACTACTAATAATTGTAAGTCTGATTAGCATGATAAGATCAGACATCTGGGAGCGGCTCAGAGTTGCTGCTCCTCCGCATTGAGAGGGCTCAGGCATCCGGTTTGGATTTTTCTCTGATGCTACCCTGTTGAGGCGTTTCAGGCATGTTCAACCGGGGACAACCCAGGACACACTGGAGATAGTGCATATTCTCGGCTGGCCCAGGAACACATTGGGATCCCCTCGGAAGAGTTGGATTGGTTGGGGAGAGGGAAGTCTGGGCTTCTCTGCTTAACCTGCTGCCCCTACCTCAGATACCTGGAGGAAACTGGATGGATGGATAATAATTGTCATCTCAAATAGGAAAAAAATATTGCCTAATGAAATATGACGTATAACAAATTATTTTATTTATTATGTATCTTTAATACAAAGTGAAACATATACGGAACACCTAAAATGCAAATTTACGAGCTGTATATAAAGCTAATTTAGTGCCAAACAAATACAGTTAATCAATAAGATAACACAATGAACAATTCATCTTTTATTCTTTTCTTTTGAGTACGAGGAAAATGTGTCCGTGGGGAGAGCATAAAAGAAAAAAAAAATTAAAGTAGTGATCTTGGAATGCTGGGACTATGACAAGAAACCCTGTGACAGTAACGGTACCTGTTGGGATACACTCCCACTACAGAAGGAAGCATACATTTATCCAGAAAGAATTGTGTTTTTTGTTTTTTAATTCGACAATTGAGCGGTTCTGGAGTTTCATACATTAAATTGACATGTCCAAAGCATTTGAGTGTGGAGACAAATATTTTGAAGCGTCATTTTACATACTAGATAGTTTTAATCATTCAAATTTGGCGATGTTGTTTACACCACTTGTCTCTATGGTGTGTCAAATTTAGAAAACAATTCTTTTCACTTTGCAGGGACTTTAATTAATTGCTTTTAACCACTCAAGAAAGCACAGATGACAAGAGAGAGTTGGAAATTGTTTTATTTCATTGATTGATTCATTTTACCATCTGTGACACAGTCGCAAACCAATCGGGAGGGATATAATTTATTTACGCACAACGTACCTGCCATCCTGACTAGAGACACTCGCATCCCTCAACTAAGCAACTTCTTTGCATCCCAAAGCATCAGTGCGGTTTGCCTCTCTGATAAGCTACACACTTAATCGCATCCATACTTCTAATGCATATCAATACATTGATCAAAGCAGCAGGTGTTCTGAACCAGTTGGGAACATTACATGATATGCATGCTACCTTGCATTTTTTGAGCTGGAAGATCCGGTTGACGTTTGATTAGTGACAGAATATCATGGTAGAGAATTATATAGGGGGTGTGAATGTAGTTGAATGCTTGTAAAGACACAATCGGATGCCTGATGCTTTGTCAGCTGGAGGTGGAGGGTGGGGAGTGGGGGTATCATCTCGTCGGATATAGGAGACACTTTACGACTTCTTGAAGACCTGCTTGGAGACGACGCCTCCAGCTCTAAGCTCCTGTGAACAAATACAACACAGGTTGAAGTGAGGGAGCAACATACTTCAGTCTTGCAATGTCTACTTGCTCATATGTTCCTTAAGGGTGCACGGACACACACACATACTCACACACACTCGCAAAAGCACACACACATGCACATGGTATTTTGAGTCTTCAATGAACCTAAACCATGTTTTTTTTTAACGTGGGAGGAAGCTCGACATTATTCTGCATTTCACGATATGTCAATGGCATGAGTAGATGTACAAAGATACATTATTTATCCTAAATAAACATTGTTAGATAAATTAAGTGAAAATGAAAAATTTCCCATTGCACACTTTATTCCATGGCACACTTGTTGGGAATCATTGGATGGATGTTGGAATGTAGTTTGTGAATTGGCTATTGGGTAAGTGGGACCCTGTGGGATTTTCTCGACACTTAAATTCTCTGATAAATTCCTGGATGGATGGATGGATGGATGGACATACACTGCCCCCCCCCCTTTTTTTTTTATATATATCCTGCAATGTTCTTTCCACCCACCAGAGATCACCAACGCTCCAAAATGAAACGCTCCATCTTTCTCACCGATGACGCTTTGATGGCTGCAGTCTGATAACCTCATTCTCATTCACTTGAATTAAAGAATGTAGCTGATGACTTTTCACGGAAGGAATTCTCATTATGCTGAACTCATGACTTTGTCATGACTTAATTGCCCACCTTTTACGTGCCAATGCTTTCATTATGGGCATGAGAAGATATGATTTAAGGCGAGTCATGTAGTTGCTTGTAACACAAATTAAAACTGCCACTTGGTATTTGTGCTACTGCTCTTTGTGTGATAAAGTAGCAATTGCTTAAAAGTTCATAATTCCTATAACACTTACTATGCTAATTTCAGCTGACTTTTGTGAGGTATGGTTTGTTGAAATATTTTTGTGTTACAATGTACTGTTGCTCCAACATTTCATTTTCTTTTGTTTTTGTGTCATGTCTACAGTTAAACTTCAACTGTTGTGACAGATAAAAAGCTTGAGGCAAGCGCACTTACTCTTGTTTGGGGAACTGTGCAAGTGAGAGACATCTTTTCATTTCTCAAAGTGATGTTATACGATAGTTTCCCATTTCTTGAGGGCAAGAGACTAAGAACTGCTTTAACAACTTTAAACTTTAACTGTTTTAATAACTTTAAATGCGTAAAGTGTGTGAGTTTTTTTTTTTTTTTACCATATATACAAAATTAGAATGTCTAATTTTGAAATTTTCACCTATTGTGGCTCAGTCTTTTCAAAAAAGTCTCACATGTTCAATTTATATACTGGATTGAGTAAAATAGCCTTGTAAATGAAGGCCTCATCCTTTGAGTACATCACAGTGAAGTTTCATGAAGTTGCATGAGAAGATAAATGTGCCGCGTATATGTACTGAGAGGCATTTAATGATTTGGACTGAAGTGTCTCAAATGTGTGATTGATATTCATGGCAGGAGCCGATGAGGTGTATCTTACAAGATGAAGCTCGTCTCCGTCCACCCAGTGGGTCCAGCCTCTTCCTTCAATTTCTCCTTTCTGCACACACACCAGCTTGTCTCCTTCCCAGGTGATGGTGGTCTGAGTGTAACGTCAAGATGAGAGGCATTGATTTATGACATTCGTATATCTGGGGAGTAATCAACCTCAACGATACAACGGATGGCTCCTGTCGTTAACGTATGCATGTAAACCCACTGCATGCGGCTCAGCCTGTCGACATTTCGATAAAATCAACTCATAAAGGATGCGTGTGACCTTCACGCCCAGCCTTTAAAAAAGCTTATAGCTTATCTGTGATCAGCCTATCAGGAAACAAAAAAGCTGTTTCTCTCTCAAGGAATAATCATTCCTTTCAGTGTTCAGTGTCACAATCTGATTACATGCAGTACAAAGGGATTATGTCTATTAATAAAATACCCCGTTCTCAAGTTATTGCATCATTTTACATGAAGGATTTTAGCTCTGTGACTGTAGCTCTGCTCTGCATATTTCATTATATTTATTTATTTATTGCCAGAGCATTCAAGTCTCAGCTGGCCTGTATATTATCATGAGCAGTGATCTACATTTACAACCCAAATTCTAATACTGTATTTGTACCATGAAATTGTATTCATGAATTACCTACTATTATTCTGTTCTCTTCATTTTGTAGCAGTGCTTTCATCACATGTATGTGCACGTCAGATTTGCTTTTGGATAATCAGATGTCATGAGATGTGATGTGATTCCCTGTCAACCAACCTGCCTGGGCCTTCAGAATCGGCAGTACTGACCCATGTAACATAATCTATATTAGCAATCGGACTCTTATTTTAACCAGTCAGATTTCAAATTTCCGTCCGAGGCCTAGATACCTGGTCCAAAATAAAAACTGCACTTTTCTGTCCTCCGGTTGGCCACATAAAAACTGTTCAACTCGAAAAATGTAGCAATCTGCACACATTATTCATTTAATAATCACCATCTCAGGTATGTCGTGTTTACAGTTATTAATGTTTTTGTCATGGACCCATCTTGATGTGAACTGCTCCAGATAATGTCTGTGGCACAGTTGTGGGCTATTATAGCTCTTCTGTTTCTTGCAATCATGCGGGTTGTAGCAATATGCAGTCATATATCGTGTACAAATTCACACACTTGCAAAACCTTGTGAGACAAGAGGGTGGTGATCACTTTAGTCATAAAGTAATGTTTAGTCATGCTTGTATTCCTATGATAGTAGTTCAGAACTGCACTGGAGGTGTTACAAAATATTGGAAATAGCATTCTGTATAATGGAGCACAGCTTTAAGAAACACTAATGAGTGTTTAATTGTATTTGGGGTAATCAAAATTGAACATTATTAATTTCACATTGGATCTCAATATATTTTACAAGTTTTTCAATTTGTAAGATTCACTTGCAGCAAAAGTAGCCCTGTTAGATCAGCACACTGATCCCAAATACAGCACTCACCATACACTTCCTGTCATCCACCCCGGACAGATCCTCCTCGAACTCTTTGCCCACGTAGAAATCCATGTTGTAGTTTTTGAAAGTACTGAGGGTTTTGATGATAATGTGATCCCCATCGTGGACGATGTCCTTGTCAGGTTTCAGCAAAGTGGCAATTTTTCTGATGGCAACATTAACATCTGCAACAAAGTCCCCAGAAGAACACGTATTATTTACTAAGATGATTGTATCCAAGCCATTCTATACTTTTTAGTTTTCAGAGAAATGATGAAAGACATCTAATGAGTGCATTGTGGATTTTAAAATAACACAAATGAATTAAATCTGAAAATCATAGAAATACAATTAAAAACAATATTTCACTTGGAATTTAACATTTAGTGGTGATTTTGCATTTTGCCGTTCTATAGAGTGATGATCAGGTTGGTTTCTTCCTTGCATACTCACCAAGAGCCTTGAGGTATTCCTCAAAGTTGTCATTGGAAATCATTTTCCAGTATCCGTTCAGATCCACAGGCATTTTGGCTGCTTCTCCAGAGGTTCCCTTGCTATCAGTGGGCGAGGAGGTCAGCTGTGAAAGGCCACTGGTGCTCAAGTGCAAAGCCCGCAATCAGAAATCTCCCATTTGAACCAAACTCAACTTCAAATCCGATTACCTGCCAGATTTCTTTTTTTTTTTTAACTAGTGAAGAGCTTGAACCTACCATTTCCCAGCTGACGATAACACCTCAAGCGTCACTACAATTTATCCTCTGCTGGAACACACAGCCGGCACAGGCTCACATAATATACAATGCACCTGTGTGTGCTTTATTTTGCAGTTTGCTTACAAAGTCTATGAGGGATTAGGATAAATGAACTCCCTTCAGGCCCACATATATAACTCCACGTGTTGGCCCTTAGCCCTGATTTATGCTTATAATGAGTTTCTTTCACAAAGAAGAGAAGATACAGCAACTCAATGGAATACATGGATCTAATAAAACAGCCTGAATGAAGATTTACACAAACGCAATCCCCTGAGCTGAGAATGATCTAAACAGGACAAAGAAATGGAGCACAATAGACTGGTCAAGTCTTTAGTTTTGTAAAATTACTCATTTAATTTGATAATCTCACTTTAAGGGCCCACTGTTGCAAAAATGCTTTCAGTAGGAACACATACTGTTTTAAAAACGGCAGTTACTATCAGTAGCACAACAGATGTCACGCATCAGTGACAAAATACATCGAATAGTTGGGCAAATATCAGCAATACTTGAGAATATTCATCAATTTTCTATTGTATTACATGGATTTCTTTCGGTGATTGTCCTCATTATGGTTGTGAGCGAGTTGAAATCTGTATGTATTTCTTTTGGGTTGTCCCGTTAGGGGTTGCCACAGCTTGTCATCTTAGATGAACACTCATATTTGTTTGGCAGTTTTTTTTACGCCAGATGCATTTCTTGACGCACCCCCTCTAGATTTATCTGGGGAGAGAGCTGGAGCCTATCCCAGCTAACTTCGGGCGAAAGGCAGACTACACCCCGAAGTGGTCGCCAGCCAGATATCAAAGCTATCACTGAGCGGGAATTGATCCCACGCTGCCTGCACCAGAGGCAGGCGTTTGTACCACGACACCATCAGTGAGTCAGGGAGCTGAAGTGTATCATAGCTCATATTGGGGTGAGACCTGGGGGTACAATTTGGAATGGTGGCCAGTCAGTGACTGCCACTGACAACCATTCAATCACATTTATATGTATGGACACTTTAGTCTTAAAAAAAAGGCAGATAATTTTGGTATGTGGGAGGAAGCCAAAGAAATTACAGGCAAGTAAGGGGGTAACTTGCAAACTCTACACAAAGGGCGTAGCTGAGATTGGAAACCCAAACCTCAATTACGAGGCCACCATGCTGCCTCCAACTGCAAGACCAATCTTTCTGCTGTGAATGCATAAAAGTCTATATCCATCTAACAGAACCCACACACACACATATAACGTGTGTGTATATATATATATATATATATATATATATATATATAACTGGAATTAATTTTTGAACCTATCTTCTGTTATTATTTTTAAAAGATTTTTGGTGCCAAATTAGTGCAAAGGGACTATGTTGAAGTGAGTTTAGGGAGATATATTTAAACTGGATTGCATTTACAGAGCTGTTTATCTACACAATACAGTTCCCGAAGTGCCTTACAAAGGCTCACATTCACTCGTTCAAGCACACATTCATACAACACTGGGCAGTTTCTGCCATGCAAGCCGCTGGCAGGCCCACTGGGAAAAAATTAGGTTTCAGTGTCTTGCCCAAGCAGTCGGGATTCAAACCAGTGACCCTTCAGTAACCAGACAAAAAGAACAGTTTAAACAGTTTTACCACCACACCTCGATGCCTAAGAAGAATGTTGAAGTAAGTTGAGGAGCTTTTATACAAAAGTAGTGCTTTCCTGTTGTTTTGCAGGCAATTTTAGTGAACCTTTTTTTTCCACTCTTTGAAAATGCCTATTTGTGGCAAGGCTCATCCCATATCCAGTGTGAACAGCATATATCAAGGATGAAAATGTATAGTACAAGTTCCAAATTTAAACAAGTAGGGCCACATGAAATAAAACCAACAAAAACAGCAGTTGTGCATTATGAGGTCATCAACCCCATTCAATCATCCCTCTTTTGGAACTTTGTCTTTTATAAATCCACTTCAAAATAATCTAGGTATTGTCTTTTTGTATCATAAAACAAGATATAAGGATGTCTGATATGTAGTCATTAGTAGATTTGATGAGCACAAAGCCTACATATTTGAAGACTGAATGTGGAATTAACAGCAGTCATAACTGTACTACGAAAACAACACCACCAGGTAGATGATACTGTTCCAATAATGTTGTTTTCTTTTATTTGTACCCCTTAGAAACTGCAATCATAATGAGAAACTGGTAAGATTTGAGAAATATTCATCCAAAAATGGAACACAGCATGTCCATGAATCGGGAGGAACAAAGGCTGGTGATGTTTTCTTCAAACCACATTTTAGTCCAATGTCAGTCTTACTGTTGTTGTACAAATCTCCACCACACTGCAGCACAACGTAAACTAAATCCCCCGACCCAGACTGAACAGAAACATTTATCGGTGATTGAATTCATACTTCAAGGGCGTCTATGTTCAGCTCACTCTCGTCACTTATCCAGATTCTCAGCTGGGAGCTGGGCCTGCATGAAAGCTTTTCCCCCCTGCAGAATGACCACACTCTAATAGCAGCTCAAGTGCTATCTTCATAGTGGGTTGAAGCACAGCGAAGCCACAATGTTCAGTGTGTATGTGGCTGCTTCATCATCAGCTAGTGGAACTAAATCCCTCGCCATTTGAGAGACGCATTGATCTGTGTCAGTCATCCAGACTCTCCAGCGGCTGCTGTGCTTGTTTGGTGAGCGGCCTCAGAGCCGTGCCCTCATTTCTCCTCTCGCTGTCCTCAGTGTAGAGGTTGTGCTGCTCAATGTATTCAATCACAGAGTCTGGGATCAGGTATTTGATGCTCATTCCCCGTCTGAGAGCCCGCCGGACCTCTGTTGCGCTGGTCTCATTCCTCACCCATTCTTTCACCTGGAGCAGAGGGTTTCAAACTTGTACCCCATAGACCATGTACCAACTCCCAAAAAAAAATCAAGGATCACAATCATGAGTCACATTAAATTATAGATTAAAATAACATGTTTTGCAAGTAAAATGACATTTTTACCACAATAAATTTCAAGTTTTCATCAAATTCAAGTATTATACTGATACTTAAAACTTGAGTACTGTACTTGAAAAAAATTTAGCTACACTATTTGAGCAATGCAACTACATGCAAATGAAATGGACAATCGTGAAAACAATAATCTCAGCAAATCAGAGCCACACACTGGGCGATTGGCACTCACACATCCTGTAAAGCAACTCGCTACAATGAAAAGACTTAAAAATCCGGTGTTTTTGTCACAAATCTACTTTTTTGAGGCTGTCTATGCATTCTTTTTTTATTGAACCACAAACAACATGGCGTGATTGTCAAGGAAGAAGCGGATTGTAACTATGTTAACTATACTATATAACTATATTGAGTTTTAATATATAATTAAACCCGCCCATGAATTGGTGGTGATGTCAATTGGGATTCAACTGGGCCTGAAAACGCAATCACCGAAACAGTTTTTTCCAATTTGAATCCCAACAAATTCCACAATGAGTGTAATATGGCTTTCAATTGTGTCACTTTGCCTCACTTTGCTGGCCTTTAAGTGAAATTGAATATTTTATTGATTTATTTTATTTCATACTGTTAAATTCCAGCTTCTGTTCTGATGATTTAGTCATCATGACAACTGATAATGATCACCCCATTTATTGACTGTGATTTCGCATTTGTATGACAGAAACTGTTCACACATTTTAGACACAATTACACACGAAAGGTGAAGTATTATTCTAAAACACAAAATAGATACTGCGCATACTTGAAAATAGGGCTTGGCGGCGGAAAGATGAATCTTGCTTATACCGGAAAAGGTTATTTTATTTTTGTGAAAATATGTATACATTTGACAAGAGACTCCCGACAATTTGCTTTCCAGCCGCAGTTGCAAATGATATTCTAAATATTTAAGTATTATTGTAAAACAAATACATATACTGTACATACTTTTATTGGCATGGCTTGGCGGCAGTCTTACTTATACCCAGAAAAGTATAATGGATTTGGAAAAGCTCATGTGATATGATATGACAGTTTGTGACTGGCAGTTTAAGTTGGGTTTGGCTACGTCGCTTGGTGTGTAGCAGGCTTAAGATAATATAAAAAGTTTTAATAATTGAGTAATTCTGTGACTAACATTAATATTGAACTAGAGAGAGCCCTCATACCACGACACAATTGGAGCATCACTGACCTGGAAGATGTTTTGCCGGTGGCGCCAAAGGGTGTCTGATTCGTGCACCATCTGCTCGGGTTGATGCCCACCTCGACTAACGCACACGAGGCCAAAGCGCCCGACCACCTCCTCCATGTGGTCATCCTGCCACAGGCCTGGGATCTTGAAGGTGTGCAGGAAATCAGCTCCACACAGCAGCTTCAGCTGAGGAGGGCTGCCTGAAAGGAAAAAAAAGAGGTAGAGAAAGGGAGCGGGAGAACTGTGTCCAAATTGGTTAGGTTCATTCTTCGGAGACTCGATTTCATGGTCACAGAGCAAAGGGTGTAATAAGAAGAATCCTTTAAATCGTCCCGATAAATGCGGCTTTCTTTACAGAAAACAGAATCGCTCCTTGCTCATTATCTATTGCAGTTTCCATTGAAAGTGTGCATTATTTGCTTAAATTTGGTCCTGGGACTGATATTAAACCCAAACATTTGTATTTACTATGCATTATTATATCTATTCTGTGGTCACAAAAAATAGAGTAATGATAATTCACTTTATTTAAAAGCGCCTTTCAAGCCACTCAAGGTAACCATACAAATGTAAGTAAAAGAAACCTAACCCAAGTCCCATCCCTATAAACATTCTAAAATAGATATTGTAATGAAAAATACATATAACATTATTCACTTCAATGTCTAGATGAAAGAATAAATGTGAGCGGAGAGCGTGTCATCCACGCGCAAAGTTGCAGAAGTGTAATTCTATGATATCCAAGTGGTCGGCATATTGGCTGCATCCTCCGTCCGTGACGTTACCCGGACATCCACCAATGAAAACACGCGGTGCACCCTAACTATGGGAAACAAACGCGCCCCTTCTGACACGGAAGCTCTTTTCGAAAAGGAGAACACCACACAAACGAGTGAAGTTACCGGCGCAATATTACACTATTGTTTCGAACCATATTCAGATGATATGCGATCACGGCCAAATTGCATCCCCGTCCGATACACTTCCGCGGCGGAGATGAGCTGAGGATGTTCAAAGCTGCCGCAGTACTTGTTGAACACCGTCAAGCTGGGGCGCATTACTGCCTACCTGTTATTTGGAACCCACAAAGCTCTTGTCCTCTGTACCCGTGCAATCCATTTTTCACAACGAACCGGATCTCTTGCAAATTTATGAAGGCTAAATCCATTCTCCCGAGTGTTCAAGCAATGTCCAGCAATGCAATGAGGCGGCATTTTGGCTAATACGAAGGAACAACGAGCTACCTTCCCGGAGGTAAAACTAATGGAAACAAACGTGTCCACTTGGGGGCGTCGCTGTCCGTTACGTCACTTCCTGTTTCTTCTCGAAAACAAATCCCTCGAGAGGATTTTCACAGCATGAGTTACAAAAAGCTGTGTATGTCTAAATCATGTTTTGTGGTGAAAAAACGCATGGGCCCATATTGGGTGACGTTTTTTCATTAATAACATACTAAAAATCATCCATTGCATGACAGGAGCCCTTTAAATAGCAAGTGATATAAGATATGTTAATATGAATTGGGAATTCGTAATAGATGTCTTGAGTTTGGATTTGAAGAGGGTTAATGAGTGTTTTTCGAAGGACAGGTGGTCGTAAGTTCCAAAGATGGCAGACAGAGTGGATGATGGCTGTGACCCTAATGGTTGAGAGACAGGCAGAAGGGGTGGTAAGGTGGATGATGGACAAAGATCTAATAGAGTGGGAAGGCACATCAAAAGGATGGAGGTCGTTGGCAAGATATGAGTAGATGACGTTATTGTTAGCCTTGAAGGTGCAAATCAGTATTTTATATTGGATGACGTATTGGAGACGGTGCCAGTGGAGGTGTCACAGGGATGGAGGTGACATGGTGAGTAGAGGGGGTCCTTGTGATAAGACGGGGGGCAGGGTTCTGAAAAAGCTGTAGTTTTTATTATGACTTGTTGGCGAGACCGCGCAGCAGAGCTGTTGCAATAATCAAGGTGGGAAGTGACAAGAATATAAAAAAGGACCGCAGCAATGTGGGGGTGAGGGATGGACAGCGGCGACTGATGTTTCATAAGCAAAAGTATGTAGCCCAGGTGATAATGTTTATGTGTGCTTGGAAGGAGTGTTAACCTGAAAGCAGAGATAAACAGTCGGTCAAAGCAAGGGTAATGAAAAAACTCTCAATTTTGACTAGTCTGAACTTGGTACTGTTTGTTTGGTACGTGTAGGATTTCAGTTGAATCACTGTTGAGTTGTAAAAGCTGAATGAGAACCAATGTGTAAGATCAGAGAAGCCTTCAGTAAGAGAATGAGGAGGAAGTGTGGTGGGTTTGTTGAAGAGGTACAGCAGGGTGTCATTCACAGGGAAAGTCTGAGTTGAATTGACAGAAAATATTGCCAAAAGGTGATAAAGAGGAGAGGGTCCAACACAGAGCTACTCTCTTTTTTAAATTCTTCCTTTCAATCAAGAAAAATTGCGGGTATTGTATGTGGCGTTATATAGTGTACGGTAGTTACTGTACATACGAGAGTGGGCTTCAGTCAGATGTGTGTGTTTAAGGGGCGTGGCCTAATGAATGCCATTAGGGGCTAGTCGGAGTCAGACTTTACAAGCACTCTCATTATGTACTTGTGCCTTTGACCATCTAATAAAAGGTTCAATGAGCATCTGCGACTATGCCTCTCATACGAGGGCACTACATTACCTTCATTCATTACAAATTTAGACTCACTACAGATTAATTTAGGTCACTTGTAAGTAAAGGTATCACTGTGTGATAAAATACAACATTAATACAATCAGTATGTTCCAATGTTTCCTAACCTGACTTTGCAAGTAAAAATGTTTCTTAGCAGAGGGACAATACAAAAATTCCCCCCAAAACTTAAAGGTTTTGTGAGTAAGAAGTTCTTACTTTGACAAGGACTGCTTTTTCCACTGGAGTCTTCATTTGTCCTCTGTTCATACTCCTTTAGAATACGACCATAATGATACCTGTCAAGAAAAATATATGTGGGGAGCGGTGTTATCTAACTTCAGTAAAATATATCAAAAACGTTTTTTTCTCTAGAACATGTACTATATAAATGCCGAACAAAGCATATTGAGATAAAACTGAAATGGCATGCGTGACAGAAGAAAAAAAATGTATGAAAAAAATCCACCTGTTGTACTCCTGTTAAGCTTCTTAAACCAGTTCTATTCAAGGGTTGGTTAAGCAAATGAGGTGTGGTGCTCGGCGCCTGGAAACAACGGGCTGCTTTATGTCATGATCAGCACTCATGTTGCGCAAACATGGATCAGAATCAACAATGTGAATGAGAGGGGGAACACTCGTAAGGGGATTTGGGTAAAATCATGAGGGTGGGGGCAATGAAAAAAAAGGGGGGGGGCTGAATGAAGGAAGCTAAGGGGGGGATTGTACTGAATGACCAAATTAGCAGTGTGACGTTAAAAGCCGCTTTCACATGGCCTTCCCAGGCGTCATGCATTCAGAGAATTAGACATGGTGTTTTTGTGTTGTACAATCATTCTGATCAAAATAAATGATTGTCAAACTTTTTCAACAATTAATTCATACAATTCGACTGATTCAACTGATGTTTTTCTCTCGTTTTGAGAGGCGAGGTGAAAATAACTGAAATAAACTATAATGTGATTGACTTGACGTTTGACTTCTTCTCGGGCAGTTCACCAGTGCAACAGACATCCATTCTATTTTAAATAGTCTTATAACTGATTATAAATAAATTTAAAATAAAATGAATTGAAACAAATCTATTTGCAAAAGGATGCACTGACTCTTGTAACTGGCTGTGCTCAGAAGTAACAGATCACATTCAAAGTTCAATGGGAGTTTTAAGTTTAAGTTTTCAAGTGAAACAACTACACATGCACATTTCCACTATCAACTAAAATGACTGAATGGCGAAGCTGTTTGCTGTCAAAACTCATGAATAAAGTGATAAAGTGTCCGTGTGTGTGTGTGTCTGTGAGACAGAGAGAGAGAAAATAATGCAGCTGAGAAGATGCATGATTTAAGTTACTTGTGAATGTTGCCCTCTGCACAGCCAAAATAATAGGCAAAATAGAAATGGAAAATTAGATTAGAATTAGAAATAGGGGAGTGATAAAACAATGCTGAATGTCAAAGCTGTTGATTTCCGTAGTCTGTAATTTAAATGCTAGTCGCACGCGGTTGTCACGAATATCTTTGATTGGCCCAGGAAGCCCAAAGAACACTTTGTGTCTGGACATGTGACTTTCTTGTTTCGTGAGATTGTGACACCCCCAATTTTTAGTACAAGTACATTATTATTTTAACTCTCACCTCATGGTGACCACTGTTTCAGTCCAGTCAGGCTGCTGGCTCTCCCATTCGTCAACTTTGACCCAGTTTGAGCTCTGGAGCGCCAGCTTTGCCATCGCAATCCTGTGCTTTGCTAGGACCAGGCCTTGCTTCCCATAGCTGTCACTCACAGGAGACACAATTCCACCCACTACTTGGTATTGGCCTGGAGGGAGAGCATATAAATGTATTTTTTGTAGGTCAGGATAGCTGACAGAAAATAAATTTATTTACAGCATCTGCAATGTTGTATATGTTACGTTAGGTTTTGTTAGAACACATATTGTCAAGAAGGATGCACTAGGTAACGTCATATTTAAAGTTTAGATACTAACTATTGTTTAAGGCTGATTGAAAGTTTAGTTGATACTGTCATGATTACTACAACGTAGGGAAAACGTCTCAACTTCCATGTAACATGCTGTCCCCTAGTGGTTCATTAACAAAATGCGAAAAAATAAAAAGGCTTTCAAAGCTTTGAAAAATCTTCATCTCGATGTTGTCTTGTGGAAAGCTGTTCAAACTGTCATTTTGTACATTAGTTTAGTTAGTGCAATGTTGTGGGGTTGTTTGTTCTTCAGGAAGAAATAGATTTACTCATTACATATAGTATTAATGTATAAAACCATAAATTTATAAAAACACACAAGCAGCAAAGAAAAAACTATTTCCATCTGACCTGTGCTTTGCATGTGGTCTCTGGCCAGCTCAAACAACCTCATGTGCTGGTTGGTGATGGGATTGAAGGAGCCGCAGGCTAACAAGACTAGCGGCACATGCTGGATGGGCATTTTGGTTAAAGACCTTCTCAAGATGGCAAAAGGACCTGGAAAGGAAAGGATAACAATAACAATGTCACATAAAAAAAGTGACTGATACCAGCCTGAATTTCTGGTCACTGATGACTAGTTGTAGACATTTTTGAAAGTGTATCCACCAGTATCCAATTCAGTGACAGTGGTTTTATGTCTATGACATCATGATGAACACATGTTAATATTTTATAGTGCTACGTTACAAAATACCCCTACATTAATCAGCATTACTAAGTCAAGGGCAGACAAAAAAATAGGCAAACACAGAGAACTGGCAGAATTACACATCTAATAAAAACTGATTAACAATTTTATTTTTAATTTAAACTCATCACTATTATTTCAGCTTTGACTCACATGCCCTACAACATCAAATCTATTATTTATATTCTCAATTATTTTAACATTTTCTATTATTACTTCTCATGTAATGAGCCATCTTGATGCACATGCTGATTTCAAGCTCAAAAACAAACTTTTGATGCGTTGTGAGAAAAATTAATAGTTATTCCAGTGGAGAAGAGGAGAAAGCAAGGGGAAAACAAATGTTTATTTAATCAAAACGTTCAAAGTTTCAAAGGTTTCAACTTGTTTCACATTGACACTTAACTTGAGTAGCAAGAATCAGATATTCTTCCCAGTTGCAGTCACACAGCTTTTAGTGTCAGTCAAAGAATATCCAGCAGAGATGAAGTGGTGAATGACACGAGTGACTGTTCATCATAAAGTTTTGAGTATTAAAGCACTTCAAATGGTAAAAGACAGTAAAAGTTGATCAGTGTTCTCATCAATCGCAGAAAAAGCATTATGAGATTATTTTCTTGTTAGATAATAATCCTCAAGTATTTTAAGCACTTCAATCTAGCTCAGGAAATAAAATATATATTTTTCAACATCACACTTTTTAGTTGCTAAATATTCATCCATCCATTTTCCAAGCCGCTTATCCTTAGAAGGTCATGGGGGTGCTGGCGCCTATTCCAGCTAATTCAGGCGAAAGGCAGACTACACCCTTAACTGGTCACCAGTCAGTCGCAGGGCACGTAGAGACACAGTCATTGGGAGGGAACTCTCGCTGCCTACACTAAAGGCAGGCAGTCTTTGATTGGGATAACCTTAAACTCACAAGACTAAATCATGTTTGCACCGGATTTTACTTTTAGGATTTATTGCGAAAGGTATTAGATACAAACACGGACTTTTACATTTAGAATCTATTACCAATCTAATGGCAGGAATGCAGTTTTTGAAACACTCAATTTAATTTTAATTATTATTTTTTTCTAAAACAAGCACGTCATTAATTAGAGGACATTCAACAGTCTGTGTCCGTGATTAAATTCAAAAATAGGAAAAACGTACCTTGGATGTAGTTCTTCCTTTCTCGAACTGTTTTGGTGTAAGGCCTCATCTTTAATTTTGAGGACGTCTATTAGGAGTGAGCAACCACAACAAACGCCTTCGTAATGGGGTCCATTTTGGTTATCAGGAGCGCTGAGAACGCGGATACGACCATTTCTACAATATCCGACTGAATTATATTTGATTAAAAATTAAACTAGAACAAAAACCTCTATATATTAAAAGATCGGTGATTAACAAAATACGTTACACTTTTATGAAGCGGGTGTCTTTCTTTTATGTGTCACACTGTTTTTGTTCCGTACGTGGACAAGCGGCAGTTTATGTTCCGAACCAAAAAAAAAAAAAAAAAACCCACATAGTTTAAGTGCGACCCCTCGTGGAAGAAGAGCCATGACGGAGCTGTCCATGGTACAAACACTACACTACAAATGGGACACTGTAACACTGTTAGCAGCATACAGTATTGTAATGACGCTATTATACTGAAATAATGATGACCTCGTCTCATTTACCCCCAAATTTGCTTTGTCAGTGTGAAGTTTTGACCTGTTTGAGTGAACACAAAGCGGTTACTCTGTCGAATCCTATTCATTCATTCATTCATTCATTCATTCATTCATCATTCATTCATTCATTCATTCATTCATTCATTCGAATGAACCTCAAGTTATTTGTACTTTGTGTGATGTAGTGGAAGAGCATTTAATTGCTCTGGATGTCACTCTACCTTGCTGACAAAGAAAGAGGAACAAAAATGGTTTAACACTCGTGTTATTCTTCATTCGTAATGGTATGTGAAGGTTGTCTTACAAAATTCCTTTCTTTTTTCTTTGCAAGATAAATTGTCACCAGGCGGCATGGAGGAAAAGCTGGTAAAGCGTTGGTCTCACAGTTCTGTGGTCCCTGGTTCAATCCCAGAACCACCTGTGTGGAGTTTGCATGCCTCCTGGCACTCCGGTTTCCTCCCAGATTCCAAAAAAATCATGCAACATTAATTGAATACTCTAAATTGCCCCTCGTTGTGATTGTGAGTGCGGCTGTTTGTCTCAATGTGCCCTGCGATTGGCTGGCAACCAATTCAGGGTGTACCCCGCCTCCTGCCCGTTGACAGCTGGGATAGCCTCCAGTACGCCCCGCGACCCTCGTGAGGATAAGCGGTGAAGAAAATGGATGGATGAATGAATTGTCACCATACACTTATTTTAGTCATGTTCTTCATTTTTTTTATTTCCCTCCCCTTTTTGTAAATACTAAACACAACTACATTCCCTAGTCAGATTGATCCAAACCTCTTTTTTTTTTTTGTTAATCTTGAGATGTCATTTGAGGTAAACCAACAGAAAACATCAACAAAGCAAAGAAAATGAGAACATCATGGTGTTACTAAATTCCGTCTCAGTGCATATATACTATATGACTCAAGAGTGACTATTTGGAATGTTTTTTGTGTGTGTGGGTGTAAGGTTTGGCTGAAAAGGACATTTGGTTTAAGTTTTATTTTGAAAAGGAATAAAAGGAAAGAACATTGGAGGAAGACTATTGGTCGTTCCCTCTCTCCGTGCTGCCGGCGAACGCCCCTTGACACGCCCACGATGAGAGAGTGAGGCTGGCTGCAGAACTCAACACACCGCTGTGGTTGGCAGTGGAAGACGCGGAGGCATCAGCCGCACCATCCGACGATCATGGCGCAAGTTGCTGTCTCACTTCTGCTATTTTGGCTCGTCTGTGGCATCTGTTGTTCTCTCGGTGGAAAAGGTAGGAAAACGCTTCATAATATGGTAAATTCGACTTTAAAAAATGCTTTTGAAAGTTTACAGGGAGCAACAACTTTAGCCACTTAACTTGTCATTACTGTCTTACTTCTGTTTGAATATTCAGTTGTTTATCCCGTGTACGTTTTTCCTCCCTGGAGAGTTATTGTGCTGCTTTAATGGAGTGAACGTCACAATTAACGGGACAGGTGATCAGTTAATGTTTGCCGCAAACGGAGGTCCTTGGCCGGAAAGTGGCCAGTCCTTGGCAAAGACACCAAACTCTCGTGCTGTGGTTTTCCAACATTAATCTATTTAAAAAAAAACCAAAAAACCGAAAAAGCCAAGTGGGCTACTGTACCACCTAAAAATACTTGTCGCACCACCACTGTGATCAATGCAGTAACGTAGTCGGGCGAAGTTTTACTAAAAACAACCCCGATTGTATTCTAACAAAGTATATTTAATATTATTGTAAGCCATTGATGTCACTTGTTCGCAGGCACGATGGCTTCATTTGCCAATCAGTGTTGGTGTGAATGTGAGACTGAATGGTTGTTCACCCTTAACCGGTATAGAAAATGCATGCATGGATGTAAACAGCTATAACATTATGCACAATTTGTAATTCCCCATGCATCCATCTTCCATAATGCTTCATCGTCTTGAACATAGGGAAATACTAATCGAAAAGCTGTACTTAAATAATGGTTTAATTACAATTTACTACAACTAAAAGTTGAATAAAACTACAGAAATAAAAGATAAAATAAACAATTAAATGCAAATATATGGTAGTAAAAAGTGAAATACAACTGCACTGTGCCCGGTCAGGGACTCTTTCCCACGTTCCTAAAGAAACATTTTAAAATCTAGCTGAATACATCTTTTACAATTAGATTGAAAAAAAATTATTTGAATGCTAATTAAATCATACCATTACGCTGACTGCCATAACTGTTGCAAATCAATGTTTTTGTTCAACTGTACAGTACTTGCTAGCTGTTATCTACTATATTAACTGTAAATGAAACAAAAAAAAGCTATTTTAAGTGACGCTTGAGGTTTTATTTTAAATGTTTGTCTCTACTGTCTGTCTGTCTGTCTCTCTCTCTCTCGCACACACACACATACACACACACACACACGCACGCACTCAATTATTCGTGTGTTGACGTAATTAGTTGAGTGTGTCTTCTTATGTTCTTGTGGTATAAAAGTGAATTGGGGAGCACCGCATTTTCCTTGACGATTGCCCCGTGTTGTTTGTGGTTCAATTAAAAAAAAAAAATCCATATATGTGGCTGACAGTTTTTCCATTGCAGCAAGTTTGTATGTGTGTGAGGGTCAAAATTTCTCGCTGAAATCTGGACGCGCTTGTTCAGTTCCGTTCAGCCGCATTGGTCAGTGTGCAGTGGGGCTAAGTCTTAAATGTTCTGGTCTTTTTCTTTTAGTTTTTCTTACTCCCCACCACATTTAACATTGTAAATACAAACTTGACTGTGAATTTGAGCTTCCCCAATTGGGTGGAGTACAAGTGATGTATATAAATAAAGACAATGAGACTGTTTGTCCTGCATGGAGTGTAGTCATGGTCAGGGCATTATATTCAATCACATCCTCTCTTGAAAGCTACTGTCAAAATCTTGCGCTTCCCTTCCCTACACACACGCAGCACTTTACCGCTGTGCCTATGAACGGCAGGGACATTGTGTTAATTGGGTCTCTGGAGAAAGATTGCGGGGCTGACTGGCTGTCTTGTTTGTGCTAAGCCAAACACCATAATTATTTTCTTTGTTTATAAAAGACCTCAATATGGCTGATAGCCAGAGGCATAACAAGCTGGGTTTAGCCCACATTTTTCTGCAGAGACCACCCATCCAATTGTCAAATGTAAACTCTGTGGTGGTTATCATGTGCAGGGACACAGATGTCTTCGAAAAATACACAACCTAGTGTGAAGGCCATATACCACTGTTTTCAGCCTGGAGTGAAATTGTCTTTCACTCTTTGAAAGTCAATGAGCAAATAGTTTTCCAGAGCAGTGTTATTGCATAATCAAAGAATTTTCTCTTTGAAGAAGGAGACGTCAGGTCCACATTGGTCTGTGTGCATTCTATATAAGAGTAGTCGCGGCCTTCGACAGCTCTACAAGCTCAGCAGAATAATGTTTACATGAGACAAAGACTTGCAGGCAGGAGAACAGTGCCAACGAATGCAAAAAAGGAGGAAAAGAGAGGATTTGCTGTACGCTGTGAAGATAAGAAGAATAAAGGGAGGGAAAGCAATTGAAACTAGATCAGATTTATGGCAGTCTTTTCAACACAGCCGTCTAGCTCCTTTATCCCTGCTGGAACATAAATCCTGCTGGTGACATGGAGGGTAGAAGCATACCTCAGGTGCCTCTCTTCTGTGCTGGTTGGACGTGGTCTACTGGGAGTTTGCTCTGCCCTACCTTGATGCTTCATTTTTCCATCTTTACGGTCATTCACTCCAGAGTGTCTTCCCTCATCTTTCTCACGTTGTCTTTCTTCCCCTCTGTCTGTCTTCCCCTCCTCCTTTGATTCGGCATCACTCTATACTGATCTGCTCCGCTGAGCTGATGCCATTCAGAGGGCAAAATTGTCATAGAGAAAGAAAGTGTTTCGTCATCCTCACCCACATCCCCCGCCGCCTTCCCCAAATTTTAACAGCCTTCCTTCTGATTTCCAGACCTGCCTCTCTCGGTCCCTTTTTCTTCCACCGCCATGGGATCAATTTCAAACTTTCATGGGCTTAAGTGAGACATATAAATGACAAGGCGCTCTCCTTTCTGCCTGGCTTTGGCTTCCCACATGCTGTGTCTGTCCCTGTGTCGCTCTATTTCCACCCCCAAATTGTTTCCATTTTTACATTTTCTCCCATTATTTGTCATTTGAATTTTTCAGCTCCCTTACAAATGGTGCAATGGAACCTGTGTTGTTAAATCTGTTCAACAATGTCTTCCTAGACACGTTTGGCAGATCTGTTGAAATGGATAATATTTTTGCCCCGAGAAGAAATATAGTGGTACCTTGAATTTCAAGAGCCACAACTTTGGACTATTTTTAGTTACTTGGTCAGCAAAACTTGAGTTATGAGCAAGCTTCAGATCCATTGCCACTCAGGTGAAGTAAAAAAGGCGATGACCTTGCATGTGGGCAAGGAATGGCACAGTCACTGAAGTGCTTTTATCGAACGAGTCAGTCAAAAACACATAAAACGGATGTCACTTATCAGGCCACACCTCTAAAGACACATCGTCATACTAATACTGCAGTACGTGCAAAAATTATTTTTCATGAAACTAGTTTATTCCTTTACAATGTCATTTAAGACGTTTTTTGTAATACAATATACATGAACCAGAAACTAAATGGATTCAAATGTATTTTGATGGTGAAAATATATTTGATATAGAATTAAATTGAGTTACAAGCTTGGTCAAGTTGATTTAATTAATCTGTTCCATGGTCAAAAGAAGTTAACTGCTCTATAATAAAACCGCCACAGCACCCATACATCACTTTTAAGTTCCATTTCAGGTTCTAGGGGGGGTGACCTTTTGCAAGATATGTAAAAATCGGAAGCTATGGCGATGTGTTCCTTGACCGCGCTCTGACCCACGAAGTTGTAACTTTTGGGTGTATTTTCACACTCCTTTTATCCACTTTACACCTTTTACAGGGGGAAAGCTATAGTTACCATGAAATTCGATCAGGGGGATTATGTAGGTTTTACTTTGAAGGACACAATGAACCCAAAATGCAGCCATATAATTGAAATACAATGGTACCTCTACTTACAAACGAAATGAAACATTCAGGTTATGAAATGCCTCTTTGGAAAAATACTCTTGTTTCAAAGGAAAATTCAGCCAAAAATAGGCGCTGGATTTGCAGCCTCCAAATTCCACTGAATGTAAACATCCTGTATCTTGGTTTGTGTGGCGCAATAGAGTTGCTCTTCCATTGGCTATCACCGTAGCATCTTCCTGGCATCCCAATGGCAAGGAGGGACGTCAATATTTACCCATGATGCTTTTCGTTTCCCTTTGACACGCGAGTGTCACTGAATCACACGCGAGCGCTTTGGCACACGCTAGCCCACATTGGTAAAGTACAACTTTTTAGTGAGTTTTGCGTTTGTCTTTTCTGCAAGTTTATTCATATTTTTCACCATGGGCCCCAAGAAACTTTAGTGGCATTAAGCTGTGTGCATGCATAGATTCGTGTGGATGTTTTCTCTCAACTGTGAAACGTTTGCCTCCTCCTCTGTCCCCCACGATACCTTTTGCCTGTCACTCACTTTTCTCTTTGCATGGTCGCCCAATGCTAAAGGTAAATGAACATCATTTTTATTATTCTTTACATTATGTACTTTGAATGCTTTGGAACGGATTAGGGTATTTACATGTAAAAAGTGCTTCTTCTGGAACAAACTAATTTCATAAGTAGCGGTACCACTGTACTTTATATCAGCCCCACTGAACATTCCATTCGTTTGTGTATTGTGTGTGAGTTGTGTTGAAATGGACCTTTTTCTGCATTCACAAGTGGGAAGAGGACTGTCAAGTCGTTGGAAATGAAAGTGGGTATGCAAATCCACCCCTAATTAGGATGTTAATTACCCAACAAGACTAATTAGAATATGTCTGAGGCGTAAATTGGAGGAGTAAAAAAAAGAAGGGACACAAAAGCATAATGCAATGTTTGGTGTTGAGAGAGGAAAAACTGTTTATATTGTGTTTGCATTTGTGTAATTGCTTATAAATGAGCTGCGTCCGCATGACTGCATGACTTGAGTCCCACAGGGCTGATTAACACCAAATTCAGGCACACTAAAATGAACCAATAGCATTCTTACTGTAAATATATGTTACTTTGGGGAAACAAAATGAAAATGTTCTCATTCTTAGAGGTGTAGCTTGGTTGCGTCAAGCCCCCCCCCCCACTCCTAGTCCGCTGACTGTAAAAATGACCTATTAAACAAAAGAGGGTGAATCATTCTAGTGTATTTAAACATGAAAATGTTCAACCAAAATTATAATCACTAACATTCCCCAGTTTAATGCTCTCATACTGCAACTTACCCAGCATTTATACTGAAAAAACATGTAGCGAAACATTCTTGCAATGAAGCGACAGATGAACTGCGATACTCCGGGCGTTCACTGTATACTGTATTATTTATTGAATATTATCCATTCTTCCTATCTTGAGGATGATCAAAAGTTTCTCATTTTCCCATTCAAGTGAATCTGTTTATCAATGTCCCCAAGGCTCCCAAACCTTGGAGCTTTTTGTTCTCGCAATATTCTGAGAAAATGAGAAGTTTAGTAGTCTTCAGCGTTATCCGGCGCTTTATAATAGACATAAGAATTTGAATTGGGGGAAAATAGCTGAAACGTTCTCTCTAGCGCACCCCATTAATAACAGTTTGGAGCAGTTGGATGCCTTGTTCAGGGTCACCTCAACCTTTCATCTGAGGTTGCTTTCTTGAATATTACCAAGTAAAATGACTGTTTAACTTCCCTCACCAATACACCTGCGCAAGATAACTTTTACATAACAGTCAGACTAATAAGTCTGATCTGGCAAACTACCGCCATATCTCTAATTGTGTGTACTATCCTCATACTGCTGGTTGGGTCCACTAATTTGGAAGACTTTCCCTATTCTTTACTCTTAATTTTTATTCCAGTCCTAGTTCATAAGACATCTTTTGTTTATTCTGTGACTAAAATCTGTCTTTAGTACCCATACAGGAGCACAGAAATTTCTTTTCTTGTTACCCTGAACCCGAAAGTGAGTCATCCCGCTTGTGTAGTCAGTCCAAAGCTGCCGTCAAAGGCTTTGAAATAGCCTTATATTTTGTTCTCATTGCTTGTCATCCCTTCCATAGAAATCATGAACAAGAGCATATTTGCTTTTGTGAGAACTGATGCTGGAAATGTTTTGCAAGTGCAGGATTATGTGAATGTTTCAGAGAAGCGAGGTGACTCTTCACAGTGCAATGTCACTGATGATGTAAAAACAAATCACTTGTACAACAAAATATTATTTTGGAAGACATTACAGTAAGTAAGTAAGTAAGTGATCGTGACAAGCTTTTTTTATTTCCATTTCACTCTAGCCCCCCCAAACAGACACAGGCACGCACACACACCTAGGTGCCTGCAGCAGTTGCATTTGAAGTGCAGAAAGACAGATTAGAGCAGCCAAGGAAAATGAAAGCGTGTCCTCCACAAAGAGGGTTCTAATTTCTACAGAGTCATCAGTCAAAAAGAGTGACTGTATTGCTGCTGATTTTTTTTTTCCCCACTTTGGTCTGTTGTGACCCTCCATCATGTCAGTGGCTTCTTTCTCCTCTTCCACTAGATGTGCAAATTTTTTGGGGTGGTCAGGTCACGCCTGTTGTCTTTTTGCCCTTCTTTTGTGATGCTGTGCACTTCCTTTGTCATCAGCCTTCATGTTGTCTGTCATCTTCGTCTCGCCATCTTCACGCAGTAACCCGGCTATGTCAATGTTTTGTCTCAGTCACTGATTTTTACCACCATGACGTCTGCAATGAATAGATTTTTTTTTTGTGATCAATTTTTGTTTGCCCAGTAGGTAGAAATTCAGTTTGTGTTTCTGAATTGTTTTTCTCTTAAATTGATTAAAAAGCAGTCAAAATGTAATTAAGAGAAACTTGCATTCAAAATGTTTTCTTACTAGAACTTTTTAAAAATTGCACATTAATTTTTTTCCAACATATTTTTTTTATCTATTCCCAACTAAACTCAGTGTTGTTCATTGAGAGCTTTACAAACAACCATCGCTGAAGCAAAGAGGTGTACACAAATAAAAATCATCTATAAAATCAAAGACAATCATAAGTAAAACAACAACAAAACCTGTTAAAAACTAAAAAAAATAGACTCAATCCTCCCGGGAACTCCACTGAAACCTTAATACCTCCAGAAGCAGCTGGTCATGAAGACCAGAGGCAGCGGCCAAGTGTGTAGAGATAGAGCAGCAGATGGGGGAAGACAATATTAAGATTTAACAAATATTGATAGACTCTTAAAATTTAATCGGAAGTTCACATGCAGCCAGTAGGGAGAACCCAGAATCAGTTATGTGCTCCCTCTCACGTGTTCCAGTTCAGCGGTTAGCAGCACCATTTAGAACTAACTGGAAACATTTGAAGTAGGACTGGCTGAATCCAACATAAATTAGTACTGTAATTCAGTTCTTATTAGATGAAGGCTTGGAGTACTGTTTCAAAGTAGTGTTGAGCAAAAAGGGGACTTTGCGAACTGCCAAAGGTTAAAAATAAAATAAAATTAAACTACTGCACCAATTTTCCAATCCAATTAAAATACCAAGTTCAAAATAGTACACTTATGCTCACCTTAATGATGAAAACAGCGGCAGGTAAAACCAAAGTTTGTACATGAAGTGTACCGCTTTTCGTTCTTGACTAAAATGTTTTCACATACTGCGTACATTGCTTCCTTTTTGTTGCACAATTTATATTTCACCTTTTTCTTCCTAATTTTTAAAAATGTGTTTTGGATGCATTGCCCTTTAAGTCTTTTACACCTCCTTTTCCATTACTTGCACTTTATTAATGCAGTGTCACTGTAAAAAAAAAAGTTTAATACAGTAATAATGATCTCGCACGACATCCCCACAAGATTAAAAGACTTTGCCACTTGCAACTCACGGGTCAAATTCCCCATCAAGTCGTTGTCATCACGGATTGTTTTTAATTTTTACTTACTCTGGCGTAATGACATTTTCTGTATACATTGGTCACGGTCCACAAGTTTGGCTATTATACATCTCTGTTCTTTGTCAGCAAAAAATACAATCAATCTTCTTGCTAGTTCAGCAAAGCTTTTTGTGGTGCTCACCATGGCTTTTCTTCCTCATTATTGTTTGTCAATCAACAGTGGTCATAATAATAGATGCAGAAAAGAAACATCCCTTTAGTCAGAGGAAAATCCTTCACAAGCGCACATTTGGTGACATTTCCCATTATGAGTAGATTGGATGAAAGGTTGTTGCTGTTGACATCACATTGTTTTCCTTGTAAGACGTGAATGTGTACTTGTGGTAGGAGCTGTGAAAGATTTTTTATGAAAGGTTAAATGCGTTTTTGATATTGCTCTTCATAGCTGAACAACAATATTATCCTTGACTTCTGATTTCCAAACTAGTTATCCATCAATTTGTTGTGTATATTGAGGACATTAATAAGATTTATAGCATAACATTTCATAGACATAACAGCTCTCTGAGGAAAACCATAGTTACGATATAGTCTATGACAAAAATGAGTTTGACACCCCGGCTTTCCCCAAAGCCATCAATGTAACAGTACTTCTATTTTTTCAGGAATGTTTACTGGTGGCAATCAATTAAAAATATTGTAGTAGTATATGAATGAAATTGAAACGAAGTTATAGTATGCTTTTTACCTGACAAAAATGATCTACAAACACACTTGCTGACGGACAAAACAAATCATGAAGAAGTCGGCAATTGTTAAACCTTATTTTCACAACAAAGCAAGAGGTTTTGGAGAAAATTTCAGTCTTTCCTTGAATCCAGAGTAAGAAATTAGTTACAACTAAATGTGTTAGTTTCTAACCTCAATTTTTACTTTGATTAATTAGTTCAAAACGAAGTCAGTGGCAGAGTCAAGTCTTCATAGTTATCATAAATTGGTATCAGTTTGGGTTATTTATCAGTTTATTTGTGCTTATTTGTGATGTTGACTACTCTTGCTGAGTACTTACTATCAAGAACATAAGCGTTTATTTTTTTGGTAAGACTGTAAATCAACCATATCTGAACTCTTTGATGTGCCATTTTGTAAGAGACTGAAGGTATGACTTTTGCCCTTCCATATGATTCCAAGCTTTAGCTTTGTTTTTTATTGAATGAATTATTATTTTTTTTTTTTTAGAAATTCTAAAATCAACTCATCAGCTGGGGTTATTTTGCCACGTTTCTTTGGGGTGTTTTAAAAATATTTTTCCAAACCACCAATGACATGTGATATATAGAGATGTACAATATTAGTGCAAAATATCCAATCGCACTACCTCTGAAAAAAATGAATGAATGAAATGAAAGCAATTGCACTACTAAAGGTTAATCAGGCAGTTAAGTGATCCACTTAGCAATATTGTAGCTGCAGGGCTGCATTATAGTTCTTTGTCTGTGTTTATGAATCTATTGGTTCACATGTGGAAAACCTTCCCACCACAATTGGCTGATGCTCGCCTTTGGCCCCTGCGCCGACTTCCTCCCTAGTTCCCTCCTGCACAATTACACTCACCCGCCCACACACATCCACTAAGCAGCTCCTCAGCCGCTGTAATAAAGCCGCTGTCTTTCCCAGTAATGGGGATCAGCTGTGGGTGAAGTGTGCCAAGATGGCTCCGCCGCAAAAGATCAGTGGCGAGGATGGCCATCTTACTTATTTTGTTAACCTTCATTGACCTTGGTCACTTCCCGTCTCGTTACACTTGGACCACTGATCTAGTCGCACTGCTCACATGGTCGCAACCAGAGTGAAGCGCAATAAAATATTAAACAGCTTGACTGAAGCATCATTTCTGTATTGAGATAGTAGCCTCAACGTGCAAAGTGGAGGGGAAATGATGGTAATTGGTGACACAGATTCACCATCTCAAATTTACAGCCGTTCTGTTGATTAGAGCAAAGTCTGTCCCCATTTTTCTTTTTCTTTTTTTCCCCATAAAATCTACATATTCCCTGCTTTAAACACATTCAAACTTAATGGTAAAAATATTCCTTTGCACCTTTTCTCACGCTTTTACTGTGAAGAGATTGCAAACTATCATTTAACATAACTTCAATAAAATGAAAAGCCCCAAATAAAAGACAAATGGACCTACTTTTGGCAGTTATTGTCACTCCCAGCTGAAGTTAGCTGTAAATCTGACTCATAAAACTAATGATGAAAAGTGCATTGAGTTTCGCATGACCCAACTTAAAGCCAAAGTGTCATCCCTATAAACGTTCTAAAATAGATATCGTAATGAAAAATACATAACATTATTCACTTCAATGTCTATAGGAAAAAATAAATGTGAGCGGAGAGCACATCATCCATGTGCAAAGTTAAAGAAGTGTCATTCTACGATATCCAAGTGGTCGCCACATTGGCCGCATCCTCCGTCCGTGACGTCACCCGGACATTCGCCAATAAAAACACGCGGTGCACCCTAACTATGGGAGACTAACACGCCCCTTCTGACACGGAAGCTCTTTTCAAAAAGCAGAACACCACACAAACGAGTTAAGTTACCGGGGTAATATTACACTATTGTTTGGAGCCCTCGGGGCAATATTACACTATTGTTTCGAGCCATATCCATATGATATGGGATCACAGCTAAACCGCATCCCCGTCCGATCCACTTCTGCGGCGGAGATGAGCCATCGCGGCTCATCGCAGCCGGCCGGTGTGGCTGATGACAGAGCCGAGCGGTGCTGCTTTAGGGGGTTGTTCATAGACGCCGCAGTACGCGATGAACAACACAGTCGAGTCGGGGCGCGTTAGTGCACGCGCGCGGCTGAGTGAGGGATTCTCGGCTGGGTTCTTCAGAGTCGCCGCCGTCCACTCAGTAGCCCTTTAAATGTCAAGTGTAATGAAATGGATGATTTTTGTTTTATTCTTGAAAAACCCACAGCCAATATGTTGCCATGTTTTTTCACCACAAAACATGATTTTGTTGTATACAGCTTTTTGTAACTCCCGCCATGAAAATCCTCTCGAGAAGAACCAGTAAGTGACGTACAGGACAAAGGCGCCCCCTTGTGGTCTCGTTTGTTTCCATTAGTTTTACCTCAGGGAAGGTAGCTCGTTGTTCCTTCGTGTTAGCCCAAATGCCGGCTCATTGCATTGCTGGACATTGCTTGATTGCAAGAGACCCGGTTCGTTGTGAAAAATGGATTGCACGGGTGCAGAGGATGAGAGCTTCGTGGGTTCCAAATAACAGGTAGGCAGTAATGCGACCCGGCTCGACGGTGTTCAACAAGTACTGCGGCGGCTTTGAACATCCCCCTAAAAGCAGCATGGCTCGGCTCCACCTCCTCCTTATATGCCACCACGGCGCAGAAAATCAGCCACACCGGCTGAGGGCTCGAAACAAGTGTAATATTGCCCCGATAACTTCACTTGGTTGTGTGGTGTTCTCCTTTTCGAAAAGAGCTTCCGTGTCCATTAAGATTCCTCTAAAGTTTGTCCTTAGTGCTGCTGTGTGTTGAGTGGATATGTCCCAATTTTAAGCTTTGATACAGGTCAGGGCCAACAATCCTAAATAATGACCGTGTTCAATATTTAAGACCAAAACACATTTGTGTGGTGAATCCCGACTTCTTCTGAGTCATGACGTCAAGAATGGTGATGTGAAACAAAATGTAGCCAATCAATAAATGCATAAAAACTCACAAATACAGAAATCATCATAAATTAAAAAAATAAGAATCAAATATTGTTTTTTGGGAAACTGGAACGGATTAATAGAATTTCCATGCAGTTCAATTGGCAGCAATGATTTGAGCTACACGTTTTGAGTTACGAGCGTGATCGCAAAACGTATTCTACTCCCATCTCAAGGCACCATTGCTATCAGTCAACTTTCCCTGCAGCTACCTTAATCCCTTTTTTCGATGCTGCAACATGAGGGAAAGCGCACTGGCAACACCACAGTCACACATTAATCCTGCTTTGGAATTACGCTTCACTGAAGTGTGATGGGGGTTTTCACGCACACAACGCCACAACTGCTCCCTGAAACAGATTAAAATGGCTTGGTGGACTAAATTGGTTTATAATGCACCCTCCAGCTTGACTTCCTTTAGTACCTTCCCTCTTACATGTACAAGGGTTAGGAGAAACCACACGGAGAGAAGAACCATCGTCGTATATGGGTCGAGGACACGACAGTGTAGACTGAGATAAGAAAAGAATGAAACAAACATTTGTGCGCTAAGTGATGTGGTGTGTTGAATTTTGCCATTGCCACTCAATGCCTGGCTATGTGAGCAGCCTGTGTTCGAAAGTGATTCATCATGATTATGTGCTGGTAGGCAGGTAATGTCTCAGTAGCCAGGTCTGGGCACACCCGAGATGGAGGCTGACACTATTTCTGGGCTCGTGTCCCTGCCAGCAATCCTCATGTCTGGTATTTGGGAAATGCTACTCGGACCCCACATATGTGTTTTTTGTCGTCCTCAGTTTCTTGTTTGGATTTATTTTTAGACCCCAGACCTGTGCGTTATATTTCATTTTGTGTTGGCGTCTCATTAAAGATCCCTTCAATGGCAGATGTCAGTTTGTATCACCATCTGTTTGGCTCTTGCCTCTTCACTCTCTCCTTCAGTGATTTTTTTCGCTTAGGTGTCATTTTGACCTCGGTCACTGACGTCACCTGACCTGCACTGTGTGTACGCATGTATTTTTGTGTGTATGTAACAATTGATGTTTATTTTTACACTCGTGAATCAACCAACGTGGATACAATTTAGTGTTGTGTGTGCTGCTCATATGCACAGTGTGGTGCTTGAGAGTTCTAAATGATTAATGATTCCCCACTGCGGTGTGTCTGCCAAGATTGGAGCAAAAACCAGTGTCATTCTCTTACTGCTGTCAGTCCATGAAAATTGTATAAGGCTACACTTGGTTCTCAAGGTAATGCATCCGGCACTGTCCACAAGTCACCACAACTGTTCATTTTTAAAATACAGACATCTTTTACACATTTCTATTGATCTGATGATCACATCTTCAAATTCTAAATATTTTCTTCAGCTGCTAGTGCCAAGAATAACAATTATGGCTCAGTAGAGTAAGGGCCTGTTTTCACGAGACCATTTTATTTGAAAACAACAAAATGTTGCTTAGTCAGTTTTGTTCTCCATGTCAACAGCATTTTTTGGCATGAAACATAATGTAGGTTCAGACCAAATGATCATCTTCTGTTTGTCAACTGAATCACAAACATTCTTGTGGTGTGAGAGAACATTAAGTGTGCCATGGGAAATGGGGTTTTGGGGAACCCACTTTCACATTCAGCAAAACAGGTCGAAATGCTTCCTTCCGGTTCAGGTACCTGGCAGAGCCTGATGGCAAGACATCAAACATTAAACGTCTTACTATGTCTTTTATCTTATGCAAGGTGTCTTCAAGCGCTACCACAAATGACCATATATGATGTTTAGGTTTTGTTCATGTTCACATAATTCCATCATATTGTCTGAGGATGGGGGCAGCATGGTGGCTCAGCTGGTAAAGCGTTGACCTCACAGTTCTGAGATCCCTGGTTAAATCGAGGACCCGCCTGTGTGGAGTTTGCATGTTCTCCCCGTGTCTGTGTGGGTTTCCTCCAGGCACTCTGGTTTCCTCCCACATTCCAAAACCATGCAACATTAATTGGACACTCTAAATTGCCCCTAGGTGTGATTGTGAGTGTGGCTGTTTGTCTCTATGTGCCCTGCGATTGGCTTGCAACCAGTCCAGGGTGTACCTGCCCGTTGACACCTGGGATAGGCTCCGGCACTCCCTGGGACCCTCGTGAGGATAAGCGGTGAAGAAAACGGATGGATGGATGGATGGATGGATGTCTGAGGATGGGGGGAAAAAAGTGTTTAGACTCGTCATCAGCCTGTAATGCATTGATTTATCGTAGCGTGCACACAGTTTGCTTACCTGTTTTCCAGTTTCACTCATGTGACTTTCCTCTAAGTAGATTATCCAGGCATAAAATTATTTACAACAAATGATGTATCTTTATTCGTTTCCTGGAATTGATGCACTCTAAGATGAAACTTTGAGTAAGTAGTGCATAAACAGTTTAACAGACACTAAGGTGTAGTCCAGAAATGCAAGCTTTTATAAAGAACTTAAGGCAATAACCCTCCTGGTCCGGTCTGCAACACTCAGGCAACAACTGCATAACACAACCTTCAAACTAAAAGCGCTCTGTGTAATAATTTTCACCACAGTTTCCCAGCCTGCACGAGAGCTTATTTAACATTTGCACTCTGTAAACAACCGGAGAATAGTTTCAAGTGTGCATGCTAAGAAAGCCACTATAGGGTCAAGTAGTTTGGTGAAACTATTATGCTGACATTTTGAAGGTCTGACTTTTGACAGGATGTAATGCTATCGTTGCCCCTGCTTGTCCGAGTGTTGCTGAGCAGGGGAGGCTTGTTGTTGCTTTCTCTGATAAAAGCTTGCATTGTGGAATTGTGGATTACTGTCTGTTGAATTCTATTGTATTTTTTTTATTATTATTATTATTTTTTTTTAGATTAGTTGGGAGTGCAAGCCGTTTTGATAAAGACTGCTGGAAACACGATGGAATTCTCGAAAGAACTAAAAATAGCCCCCTTCCCTCTCCCCTTCTTGCTCGTATATTAATAAATTAAGAATCTTCAAAAAAGGTGAAAATGATGTCATCTCATCCATTATTTTATGATGGAAATATTTATTTAATATTTTTGGCCCAATCTTGACAGAGGAAGAATAACTTCAAAGAGGACAAACTTTTGATCTGAAGCAGTCATGAGTCCAAAGGCTAGGGTTTAGGAATAAGGTTTAGTACGATGTCACAACTACAATGCGGATAAATGTTGGTACACTAAATTTAAAACAAAAGGCAATTCAGAAATTAGTGTTGCACTCCTTCAGTGAAGTACCAAGCTGTATCTTAATTACTATACCATCTATACTAATTTTCATTAACCCAGCTATGGGTGTTTGCATTATGTTAACATTGAGTCAAAAGACTTTTGTTTAATGATATTAATAGGTTTTGTTGAACATTTTGGTGTTTAAATGCACATTATTTTATCTTTTAAACTTGTCAGTTTTACAGTAAACTGCAACTGGTAATGACATAGCTAGATGCAGGCTACGTTTTTGGGAGAACTGTTCGAGTGATGTTATATGATCTATATTCTTGACAGTGTGGGAGTGAGTAGAAGCGTTAATAAATACTTAGTCTGTAGTAAGATTCAGATTTCTACTTTTCTGTTGTTGGGTTAAATTAAATTGTTCCGGCTAAATGGATGCTTGATGTCCTACTTTGGCTAGTGAAGCTTTAAAAATAATGTTTTGTTGTTGTATTTTGTCCTTCGAAAACAAACAAACAAAAAAAACCCCCTACATCAATCAGCACTCAATTTCTTTCATCTCCACACTAAGTCCATATCAGTGAGTGAGCATGCACAATACTAGAACTGTAACTCACCATTGATGTCCCGCAGTCTGTGTTAATGTTAATTCCATCTGTTCTTTTCTTACTCCGACAAGACTGAATGTTTACCAGTGATAGTTGAAATGCCTTTGAACAGAGACATCATAACATTGGATGAACTTATGGCTTGCTTTTTTTTTTTGCCTTAAAGTGAATTGACTATTTGTTCTGCTTAAGCTTTGCTAAACCTTGAAAAACACATTTGAACTCCTATAAACGACAGACGGTTCATGAAGTCCTAATTACAGCAGCTTTTAAATTAAAAATCAAACCAAACCCATGCTGTTACTCAAATCAACCCTTTCCTTGACTTTCCTGACCTGGATTACGAGTTATTCAAGGTCGGCCATCTGATTCCCTTTTTGTTTGTTTTTTTTTTTTTTTGCTTTGACTTAAGTAAAATCCATCCAAGTGTGGATGGTAGCAGCAAACTAAACTCGCTTCACGACTAGCAGCAGTGAACAATTCTTCAAAAAGATTCTTTAAGCTGTTTATTGCCACTTGCAATTGAAGTTTACTGTCAAACGAAACATAAAACAGAGAATCACAAATTCCAATGTATTTATTTGATAGCACATATATCTAAGGGATAAATGTATTGCATCAAGGTCTAAGCATGAATTGTACTTGAGTTGGCCAATGTAACAAATGACCAGTGGTGCTTTGGAAATTAATATTAATATTAATGAATGCAGAGGATGACTTCTTATTTACTTCAACGTTGTCTGGGGAACTGAAAGGTCTCTACCAGACTCTGCCTCTAGGTACGGAGTCTCGGTTTTCAGGGGAAGTGTGGGGGGTGGCTGAATTTGGTCTTTGACATGGTGACAGTCCCTCCCAAACTATGCCAGTATAGGCTCCGTGAATCTCTGATCCTCTTCAGATTTCTCCAGTCTGTGAAGTTTTGGATTTGCTGCTTGAATATATTTCACAACACCATTCATTAGAGTAGAGTTTCTATCTTCATTAAAATTTAAATCATTTCCCTTCAGAAACCAGTGCTCCATTTTTACTTTCACTGAGCTATGCATCTTTGCTTGTACACACCTTCCCTATCTAGGCCAATGCCTCCCCTGGCCATGGCGTTTACAAAGAAACGATCCGTTGTATAAATGGAGGTACACGTACCTGCAAGGATCACTGTTGATACATTGGATTTCTTCTTTGACCCACAAACAAAGATAACACTGTCTGAAATGGTCTTATGCTTCCAAAGACAGGATCACACGAGATCCCAGACAAGTTCTGTTCTGTTTTGCTCTTTTTTTCTTTGTGAAGTACTGTATTGTATTGAGCCGAATAAGGCTGCCGAGGGAGTTGTGCAATGGGTTGTTTTCACTGACGTCACTTTTTTTTTTCTGAATTACGCATATACCACTGCACGCCGTCATTTAATCTCCCTACCTTATGCGCACTAGTGTTGTAGCGTTTGGAATGCTCTCCATTACTGCTTGTGTTTTTGTGTTTCATGGGTGTCTCGGGACTTAAGTATACAAGAGAGGACTTGCTAACCATCAGAGAGCCTTCTTCTGACTTTTCTTCTGACTTTTTTTCGACAACTCTCACCAATTCGCTGAAGCTTTTTCCAGAGTTGCTAGTCGCTAGCTCTTCAAAGCCTCGCGATCCGGTACACAAGTCCGGCCGTTCGAAGCAGGACAACTGGTGACGTCACGTGAAAAAAACCCATAGAAAAGGACTTTGTAGATGTACAGTAGTTCAAACTCCCTTAGATACATTTATTCATCTTTGGACAGGAAACTAGTTGCGACTGAATCAACAGCACGTCTACTGGTCGCATCCCAGTTCAGTACTCTTCTTTGGCTGAAGTTACTCCAAAACACAACTAATCAGAAGTCTGTTTCAGACCAACATCAGATGTTGATCACGTAATCTGTTATTCACATTGCTACTAGTGTACACACAGCAGTTAACTCTATAATGGCTCAAAGATCCACCCCAGAAAACGATCCGCACAAGTAGTATCGCTGGAGTTTATGATCCTTTTCATGGCATGAAGCATGTACTGTGTACAGCTGCAACTAGAGTGTATATTTCAAGTTAATGTTTCCAATTATAATTTTATGACATAACCAACATAAAATCAATGACCATCTAGTCCTTTCTATCCAACCTTGTTATACAGTGTTTATCATTGTGATTAAAAAGGACGAGTAGAACTACCACGAGAACACAGTCCAGTCCAGTCTGATGAAACTCCACCCCCCTTAAAGGCACACTTCCAATATACTAATACCACAGTACATACAGTAATACTCTTCACAAAAGCTACTTGTTTACATTCACATGTGCTTATTTTATAATATAAAATACAGTTCTTATTCTTTTATTATATAACTTATAACGACAACAAAAAATGCAGTAGTAGTAACTCGTAAGTCTTGCTACCACTGTACCAAAGTGTATATGCATCATATTCTCACAGCCAAAAAATGTCTCTGACAAGATGAGGTAATTTTTCCTCAAGAAAATCACATTAAATTATCAGAGAAACACTTAAACACATGAACAGCCCCGGGCCTTCTCCCCCTCTTTGAAAGCCATCCTCGTCTGTCTTTTCCCACAGTTTGGGCCAAGGAAGCTCAGGGAATTTGGAGAAGAGATAATCTACATTACAAAGTGCAGCGATTACTTCTGGCGGTGAAGAATGTAGCTCGATGTGATCATGGAATTCTGATACTGTACAGTACACCCAGTTATACTGATTTGTGTTCTCACTCTGCACTACCAAACATTGAGCACACAATGGAACCAATATCCCAACAGCATTAATGTATTTTTTTAAACCTAATCAATCATGACGATTATTTAAATTTCTTCACCTATCCAGAATTACAGAGTTTTTTTTTTTTTTTTTTTTAAACTCAACTGCTGGTATTGTCTCCCATATAGCTGTGAACTAAACAGAGTTAGAGTACTCAATTATTGTACTTATTTAATTGTTCTGGTACTTCAAAATATGACTCCAGGTAAAAAAAAACGTGCTCCAAATAACTACTTAAGTAGGCGTAAGAAAGTATTCAGTTAAAAAAAAAAACTAGTAATTTTTTTTCATTGGAGCATGATTATCAAATAACAAAGCAAATTCAAATATGGCTGAACAATATCACTTTATCTAAAACATCCATCCATCCATCCATCCATCCATTTTCTTCGCCGCTTATCCTCACAAGGGTTGCGGGGAGTGCTGGACCCTATCCCAGCTGGAGGCAGGGTACGCCCTAAACTGGTTGTCAGCCAATCGCAGGGAACATCGAGACAAAGAGCTACACTCACAATCACACTTTGTGGCAATTTAGAGTGTCCAATTAATGTTGCGTGTTTTTGGAATGTGGGAGGAAACCGGAGTGCCCAGAGGAAACTCACGCAGGCACTGGGAGAACAAACTTCACATAGGCGGGTCCGGGATTGAACCCGAGAGCTCAGAACTGTGAGGCTAACGCTTTAACAGCTGAGCAACATAATAAACACATAATATAACATAATAAATGAACTCTTGATCAAATAAAATCTTTGTGAAATAACAAATGAGGTCACATTCAGCTCCGAGAAGTGGTCCGATGCTATATTTTTTCCATTCGTTAAACAGTACTGTAGGCTCACCAGGGAGAGATTATAAAAACAGGAACAAGGCTGGAGTGGATATAAAAAGTCCACATTTTCTGTTTCCAATATTTCCACTGCTAACGTGACCTAGAATTTGTAGTACTCAACTGATTTATCTTTTTGAGAGGGCAGGTGAAAGTAAAATAAATAAATATATAAACTTGAATGTGAATGACATGACCTTCATGTTTAACTTGCCCCCTCCTTGGCCAAGTCACCATTGCAAAAGAGAGATTCTGTCTTAACCGGTCTCTTGCCTGGTTATTCAAAGTTGAACTCAAACTAAATCTGGTTGCACAAGGACACACTCCCTCTTATAATTGACATGTGACTGTGTTCGGAAGTAATAATATAATATATATAATAATATTCAAACTCGATGGGGGTCCTCACACACCTGCCACTATTTCAGTTCTGGAGAAAGATAACAACACATGCGCTTCTCCTTTAGAGAAGAGAGAGAGAGAGAGAGAACATCATACCAGAGAAGATGCATGTTTTTACTTCTGACCATAAAATAGTGCTAATGTTGTCATAGGAACAGCCAAAACAACACAAAAACATTTGCAACTTACCACAAGCTTTTTTCTCAAGTTAGAAATGGGTTGAAATATTCAAATTTGGGCAGTGACGAGACTACGCTGCCTGTTAAAGCAATTTTTTTTTGTAGTCTGGAGTGTAAACATGAGTCTCACGCGGCTGTCAAGACTCACTTTCATTTGTCCGCAAAGCCCAATAGAAAACTTTGTGCGCAGATGTGACTTTCCTGTTGTTTGATTGAACTCGAGTCAAACATCTCTGTGGTAATGATGGTGAATAGGAGCAACGGCGCCTGCTAAGGAAGCTGAAAATTAAAGTCTAAAAATAGACTGCACACGGAATTATTAAGTGAGAGTCGCAAACAGTATGTAGATAACTAAAACCGAATAAAAGTACTGTTTCTTCCTCACATTACTAAAAAGTAAAAGTCAAACGTATGAGTCATTAAAACTACTCTTGTAAGTTCACTTTTTCCAAAATGTTAGTTGATTAAATGCAATGGAGTAAATGTAGCACGTTACGTAGTTGATTTTTTTTCATTTTTTTTTCCCAGTGTGTACAAATGACTCTTGTCGGGTTTGTATGTACAGTAATTAAGTTCGAACACAAATACTCAATCTGATGTCGCTTGGCTTTTATAAGCGAGACAGTATCTGCTTGCCCATATGACGAGTGAGAGTTGGGCAACATTTAATCAATGGAGAACATTTCTCCCGCAAGTAGATTGCCTTTCTTTCTCAATCTGCATCAGAAAGGTCAAGGGGACGGGAGCCATTCTTCAGGGCAATAAGCAGCCTCCCCGCTTCTTGCTATTTTCGACCTTTCTTATGAATCCATTTTTATCAGCTATAATAAAATTTGCCTGCTCTCCCTATTGCATTACCTTTTCCTCTCCGCCTGGAAGATGACTCGTGGCCGATAGAGGCTTATCAGACCTCAGCCAAGACCCGGACAATTATTGAGCCATTAGACCAACCGAGAACTCTGATTAGCTTTGTGGCCGACATCTGCCATCCCACCTGAAACTCTATGTCTCAGTAAACTTCGCTACTTAATCCAAAAATTTTGGCACAGGACATTGAAACATATTTCGTGAAGCACATGCTGGTTACTACCCTATAAATTTACGTAGTTCTGTGACCAACACCGTTACCTAATACTCAAACAACAGGACTTGGAGAAATTCTTGTATCTCAATTTAACTTTCCTGATTGAAATCAGTGGAAATGCCACTAATCCATTCCAATCTCTCGGACAAAAACAATGACCCAGAAATGCTTGTTTTTAGTTAGAAAGTACCACTCTATGGTGTTGTACGTTATAAAAACACAGTTATTAAAAATACAATAGACCAGAAAGGAATAAAGAGTTTTTGCCACATTTCTTTGCTTCTCTTCAATGGACATAGTGATGCTCCTTCTGGTGTGTGTCCCTTGGCCACCTGGGGGCCAGGATAATAAAAACAGACATACAAGAAGTTTCCCAACCAACTCAGTAAGCAGCAGTAATATTAGTTGATATTTTTAGATTATAAAGAATATAGGCCTTTGAGTGTGGCTACATTATCCATGTATGTTGCTTCAGTGTTTGTGTTCAGATATCGCTTGCTAAAAGGTGTTATAACACTGTAATACTGTCGCTATTTGTTTGCCCACATTCTGGATTGTTTTTGAGCTTTAGAAAAAACACTTTTTATTTTTAAGAACAAACTATGTAGTATTTTGAAATACACAATGTAAAAAAGTAAAGTGAATTACGTTGAGTTCACTCCCTCCATACACTGCTTGTATCTCAAATGTTTGCTTCGACTGCTCAGTTCTAAAAAAAAAAAAAAAAAAAAAAAAAAAAAACAAAACACAAGAAAAGAAAAAGTTGGTCACTCATATCTCGAGGCACCACTTTATTAGTAGGGTGCTGGAGATCATGAATATTAGTTATTAATTTCCTGGAGCACTGCGCTAGGTAACAAAGTTGACTTGAACTCATTTACTCATCCATCCATCCATCCATCCATTATCTTAACCGCTTTTCCTCACAAGGGTCATGGGGAGTGCTGGAGCCTATCCCAGCTATCAACAGCCAGGAGGCACAGTACACCCTGATCCAGGGCACATTGAGACAAAAAGTCGCACTCACAATCAGGCGGAGGGGCAATTTAGAGTCTCCAATTAATGTTGCACGTTTTTGGAATGTTGGAGTAAACCGGCGTCCCCGGAGAAAACCCATGCAGGCACGGGGAGAACATGCAAACTCTACACAGGCGAGTCCAGGATTGAACCTGGGACCTCAGAACTGTGAGGCCGACGCTTTTCCAGCTGCCCACCGTGCCACCTCATTTACTAATATAGGTCTTTATTTGTAAAAAGACTAAATAAATTAAGGAACATGCATGTACAGTCTCACTTGGATCAATGTTTTCAGATTGTAGCATTGTCATGTATTGCATTTAAGGTGACAGCTTTTCCTTGTCCTTTACAAAACACGTCTCTCTTCACAATAGATTGGATTAGATACTCTTTCTAGGAGACCCAAGGATTTATGTGATGTATTTTGTGTTGCTGCCATTGTAAACCAGCCAGGGCATACATGGCAGCCTCTCTGTCTTTTGAAAACAAAGCCCATTTGTTTGAATGTATTTTGAATAATTTAGCTTTTTATTCAAATGCGATTTTGGAGGGATTCATTTAACTATATCCCAACCAAGTGAAACCTAGATATTTTACTCAGCCACAGGGGAAATTCTTTATTCTAGTAGTCTCCATAATGAAAACAACATGAGACAAAGCAAGCAAGCAGTAGCTATACAAATCTTTATCTTCAAATTCAGGAATACAATGGTACCTGGAGGTACAAGTGATTGGGCTTACATTTGTAGAAAGCCATTGATTGGCATTTTTTTTTTTGGTGGAGGGGACTTGCAAGCATAAGGTACAGTTTCAAGATATGAGTGCTGTGTGTGTGTAGAATGCAAATCTCACTCCACAACAAGCAGCAGTTTGCCAGATAGTAGACGATTATTAAAAAAAAGAGAGAGACTTCAAGCTGTTTACTACCCCTCCTGGTTGATGTTCACTGTCACATTTAAAACCACCACACATTTTCGCCTTCCACTTAATGCTAGCATACAACCCCCCCACACACACACACACACAAATGAATGGCGTTGATATTTGCTGTGTTGTACCCCTTAAAGCCATAGATATTTGTGTCACGGACGAGACTCGGGGGTGGACCCAAATGCACGACTCAGGTGAGAGGTAAGCAGTGCGGAATAAGCCTTTATTCGTTCCAATGTCGGTTACCAGGGAGTCAGTCCAAACAAGCAGCAAGATCAGTAACGGCAGGTTTACGGGGTAGGTCGGGAGACAGGCGTTGGTCGGTACACGGGAGGTAGACGTCAGGAGTACGGTAGTGCGGGAACGAGGCATGAGAGGCAACGATCTAGCAGAGTAATAGTCGTCCCCCGGGTCCTATATGTACTGGGTCTTAATCAAAGGTCATGAGGCGCAGGTGTGCACCTTCAGATTAGCTGGCCACGCCCAGCCCTGGCTGGAATCCAGGAGCATGACAATTTGAACACAAACGGTGGATGAGCTCATGTAGACTGAAAACAAAACAATATGTAAAGGGATATTCTTTATATCAAAATGATTAGTTACTTAAGTGTATTGAGTCACAGGAGTATGCCAGAAAGAGTTGAGATAAATTATTACTATTTTGTACTTTACATTCAATTTAGTTGTTACTATATGCTTTCAAAAATAAATTTAGAGTGCTCTCATCCTTATGAAAAAAAAAAAAAACAATACAATGTTTTTGGCAGGGAGATGAAAACAGATTGACATGTAATGTATTTTAAGGGAGAAAGATGATTTTGAGATGTCACTGAAAAGCATTGTCACAGAACAAATTAAACTCACGTCACTCTAACCCTAACCCTACACACGGACACACACGTGTGTGTCACTGAGTCCTGCTTCCATAGTATTTTTCAAGAAGTTTATTTGATAGGTAAAAATCCAGAATGTGAACTGTTCAAAGGTGAACGTACAGTAAGTGTACGTAGACTACAACTTTGCAGTGCAAGCTTTTTAAAAATGAGCCACCTTGCTTCACAATACCAATTTGAAATTCAGTTGCAATTTCACAGGAGATACTCACCCTTCCATTGGAATGGGCTGCTGGGGCTGAAAAAGAGGCTGTTTTCACAGTGGGTGGAAATGAATGCGCACATGCACACATGAATCGATTTCCAATTTACGTTAGTGCTGTCCAAGTGTTTGATCAGATCAATCCCTTTCATTTTTTCCCCCCCAAACACAATGAACACAGCCCAATACAGAGAATTTTCATTGCTCGCTTTTCTAACCATTAATGCAGATTGAGGCTTTCCAGACATCCTGCCACACATGCTGAATACAAGGATCAATAAACAGCTGACACATAAAGGCTAAAAGCATAGCAGATTAATGAAAGGAAGTGGCAGCTCTGCTTTCAGTATTATATTACCCACAGTTTGGATGGAGAGAGACTTTTTTTTTTTCCGATGGGAATTCAGTGCGTTTGATTCTTAAGTACAATAAGAGTACACTTGCATGGCTAGAAGCGCCAAGACACTAAGTAAACCCTGAAAGCACTACAGTATTCAAATCTCAACTGGATCTATTTGAAATTATTATTGTAATTAGAAAATATCAGCAGCCACTTATAAATCAAGATTCCTCTTCTTTATCCTCCACTATTTTCGACACTCAATTGAAGTTGCCACTTAATAGCGAAAATGCAAAATGCTGTGTGTGGCGCTTGCGCCTAATGTGTCTTTTGAAATGCATTGTGCCACTTTTGTGGGAAGTACACTTCATTTTTATGTGGCCATAAATGAGTAATTCTGAGTGAGTAATCAGTTCCTAGGTTTTGATGAAGATGATAGAGACCTTCAAAACAGGTTTTACTGATTTAGCTCTTACATTTTTCTACATTTCTTTTTCATCCACCCAAGTCAAACACTTGCTTGAGAATACATTTCAGACTTAATTCCCTGTAATATTAATACAAGAAACTATCACATCTCAATTATAGAAATTATCAATGATTGTACAAAATGCTATGTATACATTATCTGTAGCAGTTCAGGTTATCAATATTTACTTAATAACATGTCAAAACTACAAAACATTTTAATAAATACCGTACATAATACTTACCATAGATACCTATCGTTAAATTCATTGTGTTTTTTGCTACAGCCATGGTAGTTAAACTTGACTTGCTCTCAACCAACCAGTCAGAGGTTGGAAAAATGCTGATGCCATCCACTTGAAATCAGAATGGTTAAAGAAACACTCCCATTGCTAATATAGTCTAATTTACGTGGGCCAGCACTATAAAGATTCTGAAAGCCGTGGGCAATTTAGCTTCAAATGGAAACACATAGAGTGCAAAATTTTGTTGGACTAAATAAATAAATCCAGCAGATAAAGATCATGGAAGCAGTGCAGCCAAGAGAAATGCTATGAAATGAGGGGATGGAGTATTTGTTGTAAATTAATAAAATGTTATAAAGCAGATATTAGAATTTAGCTTGTAAGTGTGGGTCAGTGCTTCTGATAGTGTTTAGGACAGCAGACGCCATCATAGCTCACACTTGAAGGAACTAATAACTGATATCAATCCATCCATCCATCCCTCCATCCATCCATCCATCCATCCATCCATCCCTCCATCCATCCATCCATTTCCTAAGATGGAGCCTATCCCAGCTGTCAAGAGGCAGGAGGCAGGGGACACCCCAAACTGGTTGCCAGCCAATTGCGGGGCACATGGAGACACACAACAGCCGCACTCACAATCACACCTACCGGGCAATTTAGAGTGTCCAATTAATGTTGCATGACTTTGGGATGAGGGAGGAAACCGGAGTGCCTGGAGAAAACCCATGCAGGCACAGGGAAAACATGCAAACTCCACACTGGCAGGGCCGGGATTTTAACCCCAGTCCCCTAGAACTGTGAGGGCAACCCTATACACCTACTCCGCCATTCTGCCACTGATAAACACCAACTTTAAAATGATTGCACTGAAGAACTTTACACCTCAAAAGAAAGACAGAGATTGATTGACTGGAGCCCACATAGAGCACTTTTTTGCTGGGAACATTTGCTGATAGCAGTCTGATGCATATCTGCCGACCTTGGTTTCTTGACGGCTTCTTCGCTTTGCTTCCTTTTGTGCACCTTTATTTCTGAATGGAAAAATTGCTTTTTTAAATGTAAACAAGAGATGAGTAGCAAGATAGCAAAATAATGGTTAGTTTTACCTGTTACCTGAGTTTACTCCGATGACGAACTGACGTGAATCAGCCAGGAATACAAAGTCCCGACAGTAGCTGCTGCAGCCTCAAGCACACTTCCAAATGGTCATCATAGCTGTGATATAAATGACTGCTGTCCAGACAACTTGGGTTTTAGTTCCTTCACCTTTCTCCTTCTCAGCTCACTTTTCAGAGGTAAGTCAGTGTCGTAGCTTTTATGAACAGCCTGAAAATGCTGCTCCACATTTGCCTTTTTGATACAGTGATTGCAGACTGCCAGATAAGGCAAATGCCCTTTGAAAATGACATAGTTAATAAAAGATCTACCTCCCATTCTGTATGGAAGTTGTACGATTTAGTAATTTTACTTGGCCCAGCTCCCCCACTTGTTTTTATACCCTTGAGTTTAGAAGATATAAGTTGGAAGGGAACTTGCTAGCTTGCTAGAATGCGACGTCATGCGCACAGTCGCAGTGACATGTTAGAAAAGGTCGGATTGGTCAAGTCAACTGTCAGTAAAGTGACAAATTTTATTGTGAGGATAATCGGCAGACATATACATTGTAATCCCATGCGATCTACCCACCCGACCTTCGCGGTCGACCAGTAGATCGGAATCGACGTATCGGGAATAACCTGCTTTACACGATCACAATTTTTGGGACTGATCACCGAGCAGCGAGTTAAAAAATACAATAATCGATCAGATCACAAGATGGAGAAGTAATCTGTCTATTAAAATGACTTTCATTTGCTGTATATTCTTATGCACTGTATACTGGGTATTTTCACTTGTTCAGTCATTAATAGTGGCACATTAGTCTGCCATGAATATGTATTCTCATGGTATTTGTGAAGCTAGCGATCTAACTGCCCGTTGCAATTGTGTCAGATAACTGGAGATGTGAACAAAGGCGTTCAGGTTCTTTTATACTGTGTGATGAATCACGGTGTTAGAAATTTAGAAAAAAAATAGATGAATTCACTTTACAATGATATGGTATTGAGGGAACGAATGGTTCCTATTTTCGACATTGCTGTTGAGTGATGCTAAAAAAAAATAATAATAATACATCAATCCAGTACATTGTCATTGTTATGATTACCAGTACTTTTAAAACCTCACGTTTTGTCACACGGCTTTGGTAATGAGCAAAAGAATGAGATCTGGGAAAAGATTCCAGAGAGATTTATCTGCGAGGATGGCTAAGTTTTAACCTTAGAGGAAGTGGAGGTGGCCCTTCACATTTAGAGGAGACAGCTGCTATGACATCTTGGAGGCATTCAATTAAGGTGTCTTTCCAGTGCCTCCCATTGGAAATGTCGAACTGCTATAAGATTGTCTGAGTCGTATCAAATGGCTCTGTAGAGTCCAAATTGCTCATCTATGCTTGGGAACACTCGATACCACCATAAGAGAATATGGAGGAGGGACACCTACATTGTATTAGGTCAACAACTTTCCAGATTAAGTGGCAGGAAATGAATGGCTAGACTGAGGAACTTTGCTTATTTTATATGCCAAGGCAGTCCCAAAATCTTTCCACTGGCAGACATCCTGTTAAACCCCAGCCAACATACTCACAAGTGCCTCTGTGCTTGCGGCTACAGATGCAAAAGATGTGTCCAGGGCCACGTTCTACCACGATGCTCACACACAAACCACCCAAAAAAAAAAAAAAAAAAATCATAAAGTCAGAGAGCCAAATTAAATCTTCATAACATCCTTGGTAGACTTAACTAACCCGTTGGGATTGTTAGTAGATAGCAGAAGATGCAGAATTTTAGCATGTGATTGCATTATTAGATCCCGTGCAGAGCTCATCTTTCGCCCTGAAACGTGAAGCTTATCTTCTCACAGAACATAAATGTGTAATAGAGATTGCGGCATGTGCTTAATTGAATTATAATGCTTATTATGTTGCCGGCCTCGTGTTATGGTTGTGTTCCAAAAGAAAATAGCACAATTTCTTGAGGCCCTAAATACAAAATGGAATCATTTCAATTAGGATTTGGTTGTATTGGTGGTCTGAGAACAATTTTATTAAGGAGATTATGGTGAGTTGCTTTTTACAAAAATGCTATTTTTTGGACTAAATAACTAAATAAAAAGTACATAGCGAATGGCAAAACACTTCCCTGTGGTTTAATAAAACCTGCAAAGGAATTGACTGAAAATAAGGTATTCTCTTCCAAATAAATAACATAGCACAGGATCTTTTAGTGGCTGGTTTCTTCACAATGAACTTTGCATAACATAAAATCTGAGAAACTAGTAGAAGATGATGGAAAACAGTGATGTGACCGAAAAGAAATTCTACCTTGGGAAAAAAATCTGTCAGAGATTAGTGTTGTTTTCAAGAATGCTGCTGCTTCTAAAGTATTTGCATTATTGACGGAAACAAAAGAAACGCATGGACTGAAGCATTGGATTGACAGACGAACTCAAGTGATGTCTTATAACGCCACAGCAAACAGAGACGGAGGGATGTTTGGCCGTGGCTGTAGAAAACAGGCCACTTGGGAGATGGTGAGAGGAAATTCAATTTGATGGTAATCTGATGTACACATTCGACTGTTTGTGTATTAAATTAGATTTTTGATCAGTTTGCTTTAGCCTCTGTGTTCCCCTTACACTATTAGGGAGGGAGCGTTATCTAGAAAGATCTATGGTTGTGTCTGATTGAAGAATCATGCAGAGGGAATTGTGGACAGATAGTAATCTATCAAACAGACAAGAAAATATTTTATTTGTTCTCCTGTCACCTTATTTCACCCTCAATCATATATCATTTGTTTCCTGAACTGAATAGTGTGAAATTTTGGTGGTACGAATTACACATGGTTAACGTTTGCTTTTGGAATGCTTGTAAAACACAGTCGATGTAAATTCAGATTTGTTTATGAATGATGCTTAAGTGAAGATAGTTGCTTTTAATGTGCAAAAACTGAAACCCATCTAGTAGTACTCCATTGTGGAGAGTTCTTCACCATTTCGGTTTTCTGTCCCGTTAGGGTGCGGCTACAACGGTGCCCAACTTGGCAAAAAGACCTTTTTGTAAACATCAATTAGAACTGAACCAGCTGATATTCAATTGCACTGACAAGGGGCTATTTATTGATAGATTTTAGGTGTTGTCTTGGCTTTCCGTGCTTTTTTGCACCTTCCTTCATGTGTTCAATACTTTTCTTCTGTATCATTTTACATTATTATATACAACTAATTTCTCAGCTTCTTTGCTCAACATGTATGGATTACCTGGGTTGCTCCCAACATCTGGTGAAATGTTCAAGGTCAATAACACCTTTGGAAGTACAATAAATGCTTATTTCAGCTGCTGTATAACAAGGACTGTAAAAGTGCCATTTTTATTTGAAACTTTTATAACTAGACTTACTCAAAGCTCAGGTCAAGTTTTTTTTTTTTTCTGAAATGCAAAGTATGAGCCAGTCTTTTGAAACTGTCAAGTGATGCCATACTTTTCCACATCTATCTGTACGGCACTTTGACAAGCCTTCAGTGTTTCGTGCTGATGTAAGTCGCAGTAGAAGAGGTGCTGTCTTATTACAGGAGGACCCGTTTGGGTAGGAGTACTGTAGCAGAGACATCCACAGAACTTTTCACTTAAACTTCTTTTTGAAATGAAGGGCTTGCTTCATCTCTTGTGAAAGTGTAGGACACCCTTCTTAATTGATCAATCAGGGATTGGACTAGACCCCTACAGTACTAAGACCAAAATCTTTTGAACAATTGTCTGCTTCCAACTTTGTGCGAGCAGTTTGTGAAAGAGCTTTTTACGTTTCTGAATGACTCTGGCCGGTTTTGCAAAGCAAGGTTCGTTAAAAGGTATGTGGAGGAGGAGTTTGCTGTAAAAGAACTTGAAGTTTCTGGCCCTGTCATCTGACATCAGTCATTTCTGGCCTCACAAATGTGTCACGTCCCATCGGAACGAGAGGTAGGACCCAAATGCAGGAACTCAGAAGACGCAAGGTAGTTCAAGAAGAGACACGTTTATTGTACGCAGAGGTCGGGGATCGAGCAGGTAGTCCGGTGCAGCAGCGGTAGTTGTGACGTCGGGCGAAGACAACAGATGAGCGGACAGGCAGGAGTCGGTACACGGGGAACCAATCAACGCAGGCAGGAGTGTCAAGGAGTCAGGCTTACAGGGTTGGTCGGAGAACGGACGAAGGTCGGTACACACAGGTTCAGTCAGGAATACGAGGGTGCTGGAACGGGACATAAAGCTCAACGAACTGGCGGCTGACCAGTTGTCACTGGGTCCTAAATATACGAGGGATGATCAGCCCGCATGAGGCACAGGTGTGTGCCTCCCAATTAGCGCACCCGCACAGCTTGTGCTGGAGCGGCAGGATCATGACAAAATGTTCTTCTGGATGAAGGCAGGCTAAATTCAGACATAGTGAGAAATTTTGTGGAAAGAGTTCTTCGAAGACTGTGCAAAGTGTTCATTTGTGGAACACTGGCGGCTGACAATTTATCCATGCATCCATTTTCTTAGTCGCTTATCCTCACAAGGGTCGTGGGAGTGCTGGAGCCTATCTCAGCTGTCAATGGGCAGGAGGCAGGCTACACCCTGAACTGGTTGCCAGCCAATTGCAGGGCACATGGAGACAGACATCAGTCCCACTCAGGCAAAACTTTGGGGGTGGCCCGGTGGTGCAACTGGGTGGAGTGTTGGCCTCACATTTCTGAGGACTGGGGTTCAAATCCTGGCTGTGCCTGTGTTGAGTTGGCGTGCTCCCCTCCTCCCTGCGTGTTTTTTTTTCCCGGGCACTCCGGTTTCCTCTCACATCCCAAAAACATGCATTAATAGGACACTCTAAATTGCCCTTAGGTGTGAATGTGAGTGTGACTCTTGTCTGTCTCCATGTGCCCTGTGATTGGCTGGCAACAAGTTTAGGGTGTACCCCGCATCCTGCCTAATGACAGCTGGGATAAGTTCCAGCACTCCCATGACCCATGTGAGGATAAGCGGCTCAGAAAATGGATGGCTGGATGCTGTATGGTGACAGGGAACTCCACTCCCATCATAATAAGCACTAGTTTGGCGGATGGTGAACAATTCTTTAAAAAAAAAGCTTCAAGCTGTTTAATGGCACTCCCAGGTTTGTTTTTTTTTTTTTTTTGTCAAACTAAACATAAAGCAAAAATAATTACACCTACAGAACTAGCTAAATGTTAAGAAACAATGGGAAGTGCCATAGACTGGTTATGTGGTATCGTGTTCCAATGCTTTAACCAATGGAGCGCCCAGCACACAGACAATATCACAGAACTCATGGGCATATATTCTGGAGCCTCGATGAAAATGAGTAATATTACTTTAACTTAGTGAGTCACTTTATAGTTATAGAAACAATCGCACAATTTTTTTGTTTTGTGTATGTTTGCACGACTCATTTGTTACAGATGGCCTCGTCACACCAGAAGGAGCCTCAATGAATCTCTCATGATGTGTAAACTGTTATTATTTTATAATTTTTCAAAGTACAGTACTAAAGATGATTATTTTCCTTATTAAATAAGTTATTTTTGGGGGGTGTATGTTAAAAGCAGGTTTTTCTTTCCTTTGGGAACGATAATTTGAAATGTCAGTGTTTTTAACACTATATCATGCGACGACCACTTTGTCAGTTGAGATGGAAGCACTTTTTTTCCCCATTTTTTTCCATGTTAATAAAAGAGTATTGGTGCTATTGGTAGGTGTAGCCGTTCACTTTACTGGCATGGAATCAATTCCCACTTAATGTCCTTATTCACAATCACTCCGTGATTGAACAATCCTTGGTTCAGTCCACCTTCACCAAGGTAGAATGTTTTCTTGATTTTTTTTTTCTTTCAAATTAAGTTTTTAATTTTATTAATGCAATGAAGATATGACAAATGGAATGGAGGACAAAAAACACTAGTCTAGTTCGTATTACAAATTCTTCATTCCCAAGGAGTGATCTTCATGCCCACCACCATCAAATTAATTCTGTGATGTACTCCATAAACTGCAAACTACTACGTGATAGCAGTAAGTGCACGGTTTTGCACATTACACATTACACAAGTTTTCTGGTCTTTTGCCAAGCCTGACTGGACTGGAAAATACTGTTAGCCCCTCAGGCTGGGTGCAAGGGTAGCGAGGACAAATCACCCACTGCAAACCTCATCTGTGCACCCGGCTCACAGCTCCCTGTCTAAATTCTAATCAAGGCCCAAACGCCAAGGAAAATGTATTGGGTGGAGAGGAGGTGGGGTGGAGAAAAGGGCCAGCCATAGGGATTTTATGTGGAAAAATGAAAATTACCTGTTTGATCTCATCACAAAGTCATTCGCCTCTCAGTCGGTTGATGTTGGGTGGTCTCCTTCTGACAGAAAGACACACATTTGACCGCCCAAGTAGTTTTCTAATTAAGCAATTCCTCATCTTGATCCCCTTTTAATCACGTCGTCCTCTTACCCTGCCATATGGACCAGCTTTTAGTTTTTTCTTGGCCCATTGACTTCCACCCTCAATGAAGGCTGTTTCTCTAGTTCATAGAATTCTTTTATGGTTAACTTAGCCCATGTTGAAGCAATTCAAGACCAATACAAACATTTTAATTTGATTTTCTCCAGTTAACATGACAGTGAACAAATAAGATATCAATTCTTCAATAGATGAAATGGGATGTAAATATCTTAAAAGTATCGCTCATAATTAATCTCGAACTGATTAGTGGAGACACTTCCGTTTCAGGACATAGCGTTGTTTGTGAAGGACGATAGATGGTGGTGATGGATGCGTGCTGGAGTGGGCTCAAAGTGAGTGAGTGTAAGAGTGAGGGGCTTGTTAAAATGATGAGAGCGCAAGAGATAAAAATTTAATTGACTCTCCAACTTTAGGGTCGTCTAAAAGTATTGCCAAATAAAATCCAGTGGAGAATAGCTAGTGAGGTCTGTTTTGTCTCTTCTTCATTTATTTAATTACTATAGTGTGTATATACACGTATATATAAAATGTATGTACATTTGTTGCGGGGAATTCGTTCCAGACACAGCCAAGAGAGACCATCTAATATTTTTACCCTTCCATTTAAAGCTACCAAAACCCACTTTGCCCTCTCTCTCTCTCTCTCTCTTCTCTCTCTCTCTCTCTCTCCTCTCTCTCTCTCTCTCTCTCTCTCTCTCTCTCTCTCTCTCTGTTTAAAAAAATGGGAGTCTGTTGTTGGACAACATTTTGTGAAACTAAAAGGAAGACTCTCTCACACAGTGCTGCATTTCTCCAAATAAGTAGGAAAGCTTGGGGTAGGGTTAGATGATAAAAGTTGTAAGCATGTGACTTTTTTTAGGGTGCAAAGAATCAAAAGTCATACCTTGGTTCGAGTGTGACGGGTGTGTGATGGAAAGTGTCCAACCACGGCTTAAATATGTCATGTTGTTACTATGAGCTGTTTTCGGTAGGTGACACAAGTTCTGCTAAGTATTAGTCAGGCTTTCAACACCTTTCAGTCAAAGTGGTCATGTTAATATGCTAAAGTCCCCGTTTCGTTTAATTCCTTGTTCTTGGCACTTGTTACCTGTCTCCCTGACTCCCAAGGCTGTCATTCTGAGGAACTAATCAACTTGAGGAAAAATTCCAGCAATGAAATCGCTCTGCGTCATATGACTGTGGCTGCCGTTGACAAACCGCACTGGGTCAATAATGACAAGTATTTCCAACATTATTTCAAATTAATCACTGACATAATATCCTGTAGTGGCCAACCGCAGACACTTCAAGGAATCTTGGGCTGTTCGTCAAACTCTATCATTATTGGAATGTGAATTACGATGGAGGGTTAAGTATGGCAGGAACTAATTATTGGATATTTGAAGAATTAGATTAGAAAAAAGTTGAAGCAAAATCTCTGTCAGGAAGCTTGACAGGGATCTTTTTTTTCTTTCCCCCACGCGGACTCATGTTACTGCAGTCGCCGGCACCATTGTGCAGATATAAAATGGTGCAATGGTGCTGAGACAGCGAGAAAACGTTTGCAAAGGATATCCAAAGTTTGAGATTATTTTGTTCTTAATGTAAAAAGTGCAATGAGTACCATCGCTACGGAGAATGTTTTAGACACGGAATAGTGGTCATGGACAGACACAGCCACTGATGCACTTTTGATCATTTTATTGAATAAGCTGTAAAAAAAACAACGTGTATGGTAATAGGCACCTTCATGGACAAGCTGCCAATGGGCAGAACTCATCCAGAGTCACTTTAAAATGCAGACTGGTTAACGAGTTAGGCAATTAACAGCCAGCCAACTTCACACTTTCTTTTGCTGAGGTTTAAGTCACTCACTCGGCCAGGCCAAGCTTTCTAAAGCCATTCACACTCAAAGTCACAGATACTATCATAGAACGTGAGGATGTGAAATTTACCTGTCGCTGTTGTGGCAAATAACTCAAAATCAATTCATAACTGGTCCCAGCTATTGGTAATGGGAAAGAATGACAACTGATTTAGTTCCCATCATTGCAAAAAATTGTGCTCCACAAAAATAGGATGTTGGAAATGGAAGCAAGATATTCACTGCATCATTTGCAAACCTGTCACCACATTTTGTACTCAAAACGAGCTTTTGACTTTGGAATCACCTGTAGTATTAAACCATATTTGAAGTAGAAGTACTGATTTTGAGTCTTTGGCCTGTCTTAAAAAACAATGGGTACGTTCAGAAAATCTATTTGACGCTTTCTCTGTGCTCTGAGAGTCCAGTGCTCAGAGAGGAAGAGCCCACTGCATTTTCTATGAATTTACGAATGACTGATATGTTAGTGCGTCCACCCCATTAAATGTCTCATTTCTGCCTGTAAACATCTGCCTTACTCTTCCGCCAATCTGAATCCTTAGTCAAAGCGGTGGGTACTGCGGTATTCCAGTTGTGCCTCTGTGGTGCTCTGAGTAACCCAGTGGCCCAGTGGTTCAAACATTCCGGGGTAGAGTGCGCACGCTTGGAATGAATTTCTGAACGTGCCCAGTATTGCTTTGGAGCCAACTTTTGGCATCTTGGTATCAAGGAAGGGCGTTCTTTTGAGTTGAGGAGCTTCATATTATGCTTTGCTGGCATCTACATGGAATTACAGTAGAAAACCTTTTAGTCAATTAGTAATTTAGTCAATTACTCACCGCTTTGTGCTATTCGCTACTCTTTGTTTTAAATGTTTATAAGCTGTTTTTTGCCCTTTGTTGTTAAATTCCTTTAATCACGTAAAACGCATTGAGTTGCCTTGTGTATGAAACTCGCTATATAAATTGCTTTGCTTTATCCGTGCCAGGGCTCTGTCCGTATCCCTCATCAATAGGAGGGGAACAATGTACAGTGGCACAGGCGGATGCACCTGATTTTCATTTTTGTTCATTCTTTGTGTGCAGCTTTGTGTCAAAAGCCCCGCGGACCGGTCCCAGTAGTTGAAGACTGCTAGTTTACATGACTTTCACAGAACTGGTCCGGAATAAATCCCCACTTAAGGACCTCATTTAGAACATGTAATTATGAATAATAGATAACACAATATAAGCCAATATATTATGCATTAAAATCACGACTCATTGTCTTGTGTGTATAATGGGCCGACGAAGGATAGGGTTTAAAGTAGACCTGTCATCAAGTCTCCACGGATCGAATTACTTTAATGATGCAAACCAGTATCTGCTGCATGAATCTGTATTTTGGACACGGCAATGTCCTGCTTCGGCGAGTTCTATCCGAGAGGGATAGGCGACGTACCTTTTCCTGAACAGAGGAATCCCTCAGGCAATGTTGTGTGCTGTAATTCCCATTATGTTTTCCTTCACATGGTCAACTCTCCCCATAAAGAGCTGCTCATCCTAATGCCTTCTACCTAGCCTTGGAGACCATGTAGCCCGAGGCAGAGCTAATCAGCCCCTGTGAACCTACCGCATTTTTTTGAAGAGGTCCTGTAGGTTCAGCTTAGCTTGTTCTTTTGTGTTTATTCTTTTTTTAGGTTTTGACACAAGTCAGCTGACCCCACCTTGGCACACTGGCAACAAGGTGGCCTTAACGTGACCTTTGCAAAGTTAAGAGGAAGCAAATAAACGGTCAAAAATGTGCTGGCAGTGATTTAAAAGTATAATTGTAGGAATAGAATTTAGTGTAAGTTGTTGGTGGCCTTTTATTCATATAAACTTCCAATTTGATCCTGAGTTTTGTTATAGTAGTGCCTTGAGGTAAAAGTTAAACTCATTTTATGACCACACTTTTAACTCAACATGCATATCTCAAATCAGCTTTCCTGATTTGAATGATTGGAAATGCCATATATGCGTACATGTACATGCATTTTATAAAAACACATTTATAATGTGTAAATTCCTTACATTGTGGCTCATGTTCTATGTGATGAGACCACAGTGTGGCTATGTAATACACTCATGCATGCACAAACAAAGAATAAGCAGAATCCGACAGCTTCTCTGAGGAGGCCCTGTAGCTCAGTGGTTAAAGCACTGGTTTGGTAAACCAGGGGTTGTGGGTTCAGATCCCACTGGGGCTTCCACTCCTTGAGAAGGGTTGCGTCAGGAAGGGCATCCGGTGTAAAAAAAAAAAAAAAAATTGTGCCAAACATATATATGCGTTCATCTGAGATGACACGCTGTGTTGACCCCGAAAGGGACAAGCCGAAAGAAATACACACAGACAGCTTCTCTAACTTAGTAAGCTTCAGTTGTGGTTTTTTTTTTTTTGCATAGGATAAAGAATATATGCCTCTTAGTTATGTTATATTGTCTGTCTAAATGTATTGCTTCACCGTTTGTGCTCAAATACCCATTGCTTAAAGTGTTATAACACCACCACACAGATCTAATTTGTTAGCAAGCCTGTGGTGATTCGGATTGTATTTTAACATTAAGATAGTGGACTTTAAAGCAGTTTTGCACTTGATTTAAATACACAAGATCGAATTCTCAATATTTTATATATTTTTTTAATGGTAAACTTGAACTGGTAAGACCTTAAAGCCTCTTTTCCTACTACCTTCCAAACTGCTGCCCGTTGTGGAGTGAGCTAACACAGGCGGGGCTGGGATTTGAAACTTGGTGCTCAGAACTGTGAGGCAGACGCTTTCGCCAATCACGTCTCCGGGCCATGAAAATTATTATAATGATGATGATTATTATTGTTATTATCATGCAATAATCATATATTTTAGCAAGGTAAAGTTTTTTTCTTTTCCACCTAATTGGATCCAATACCAGAGGTGCCATTGGATTGCAGTAATTCATCTCTGCTACGTGTATTTGGCATTATGAGTAATGGCACTTTCACGCTTTTTAGCTCCCCGTGATTAGTTTGGCCCCCACCTTTCCTCCCATGTGCACATTTATTCCAATGACAAATTCTTTCAAATGTAATGTGGCCAAATTCGACAAAGCCACATGCACACTGCGTGTCCAAAGCACCAAGCTCCATTTGAAGGCTGATGATGTCATAATGCCATCTGAAGGCTGTCCCAGTTCAGTGGCGTGTCTAAATGCAGCCCAAATGGGCAGACTTCTTCTCGATACCATCTTTCCTGACCTATATACTGTACAAGCATTCTTTACATGCTAGTGTTCAGCGTTGAATAATACAGCCAGCCTCCATTTACTGTATTGTGGCAGATATGTCCTCTGTGGAAATTGCCAATTTCGAGAGAGACCACTTAACACTTTTTAAAATATAATGTAATCCTTTCTACATTTAATGACAGTTTAACATATTAAAACAATTTTTAAAGTATTTCTGAGTACCTGTTGCTGTCATGCTGTCACTCTTGCACAGTTCCCTAAAAAGAGACACAGTGTGCATGCTTCTATCTGTCACTCCCAGTTCAAGTTTACAGTAAAACTGACACATAAAACAAAAGGGTGTGCAAATTTGTATTATTTTAACACCAAAATTAAGAAATTCAAAATACAACCAATGCATATACAGTAATTTTGTCTCATGAAAGTCACAAGCTTAATCCTGGCATACAATGCGAAATACTGTCGACAGGCTAACTTGGTAAACTTAAATTAGTTTAGATGACCTTCCAACAACTAGTACTTTAACCCAAATAGAGCAGCAACACAGAAAAGCAGAGCGTAGAGCAATACTCACAGTCATAAATTTTGTCTGCTCTGTGGAAATGACTACTTTTACTGCTGTTTAGCATATTGTCTTCTTGGTACATTCTTCTTCTTCTTAAAAGATCTCTTCTACTGCTGCTTGGCATGTTGTAGCACAACATGATACTACACATGTCTATAGGGACAAATTGTTGCGATGCTTAGTTTGGTGGTAAGAAGCTGGTCGTATCCACTCTCCATGAATGTTTTTGTGTGAAGCCTTATTAGTGTAAATGATAGGTCATAGATCTTCCGGTGCCACTCTCTCAAACTTGGCTCCTGAGCCATTCATCCAGCAAAAGCTGAAGCTGTTTTAATACAGACATGTAGCTTTATTTCCAGGCACATAATAACAGTAGCTATGAGGCTTAAGTTGTTAAACGTTTTCCACCAAGTACAGTACTACATAATAAGAGACTCATCTCTCTGAAGTAGCCCTAAGTGTTCCAGACAAGATGGCACCTAACCGAGTGGTCGCCTTGGTAATAAGATCTAGTTTTGTCTATGTTTTATTTATTATTTAGAGACTTTACACATCTTTGTTACACAAGGGAAGACTTGTTCAACATTAGTGCGTCTACTCTGGAGTTTTTTTCACCAACTTTCAGTCTCTGTTGTTCAGTAGTTTGGATTCAAATGGCTTTTATTTTCAGTAAATCCCAAATAACATAGATTGAATAACATTGAGCATCTTGAAGTGTTGGGGGAGATCTTCATAAGACGAATATACTTCAACCATTCAGTCTACATTCTTGTCCGATGAGAAATAATGTAATATGCTGAGTATTTCCATTTACTGAGTGAATAAAAGAGTTTGGAAGGGAAAACAACTTAGATTTACAAGGTACACAAACTCTAGCAGTATGTTTATTGCACCACTGTGCTAGATTTAATGTGCAAGTTGCCAATCAATTTATATCCTAATTAATTTTCAGGATGGATTCCAGCCTAAAAGAGGACATCATTCTTGCCTGAAGTTTAAGTACAAAATACTTTCATTTAAATGTAAAATAGACCTCTGGACTTCGGCAGGCTTTGCTATTAACGTTGCATGAAAAGTAGTTGGTTTCAAAAGTTGAAAACAAGATAAAGAGATCTTGTTCATCTCCAATTTTCTTTGCCTTTTTGTGAGCGTACACTTTACATTATCACTGGGGGATCAGTGGTGGGAGGAGGGAGCGTATCCTCAAAAGTCCTACTGTAGTTTTTTGTTTTCAAAGTTAACTTAACAATTGCACATTTTATTCTGAACAAAAAAGGTTACTGAAAATATTACTTTTAAACCATATGGAATAGGTTGAGTTCAAGCTCTAAACCGGGGGGGGGGGGGGTCGAACTCATTATAGTTGTGATTTACCTAAGACAATGGTGTATAAATATGGTGAGTGGGGGCCCTTTGCGGCCTTCCATTCATTTTCAACAGCCTGCAACATTATTCGGGGTGTTGAAGGTGCGCAGGCAGCATGCAAAATGTGGGTGTAAAAAAATAAAAATGAAAAAAATAAAAAGTTGAGGTATTCCCACGTACCCACATCCACCATTGGTGTGACAGACCTAAAAAGAAATACTACTCATACATTGGTTTTATATGCTCTTCTACAAATGCAAATATGCAAATAAGCTATTTACAACCCAAAAAGAAACACTTTTGTCTTCATAACACCATGATGAATAACTTTCTGCTTCTTGCCAACATCGTATTTGTGAACATATAAGATTAATGATCTATGAGTAACTTTTTTCAAAATGTTCACCTTATTACGATTTGCTCCTGCTTTGGTTCTGAATGTGTATTGTAGCTGTAATTTGACCGCCACTCATTGTAGTGGATGCAGGGCAGCGGGCCAACACAAAAATCAATTAAATAAATAAATAAACAAACGAACAAAAATCCTCTCAAACTAGTGCTACTAGTGCTACTAGTTTGACTGCCACCTTGAACACAGTGCTGGGATGTAACAGTTTTGAAAATAACTACAATGGAGTGTGGTGTATAAATGCTTTACTGGTTTTAATGTGTTTAATTAATTACAATAGAAGAAAGTTAAAGTGACGTCATGGCCGTAGATTTTTCTGTATTTGTTTGGACACCCCTGGTCTCAGGGGTGCTGTCATGATAGTAAAACCATATATATCTGTAAATATACAGTATAATTTTATCATATTCACTTTGTATACTGTGAGCAACAAGTTGGTGTGTAGGGTTGGATAGCTGCAGGGCCAGAGCACATAGCAAAATCCACATGTAATTGTCTCACATTAGAATTGAATACTATTGTTCAATGTATTAAAAAAAGAAAAAAAAGAGGAATTTTGGAACCAATGCAGTGCTTGCAGCATTTCAACATTATCAAAATTGAAGGTAATTTTCAATTTTGTTACAGATTTTAACAAGGACTACTTCAGTGGGCCAGATAAAGTGATGACTTTGGGTTCACTTTGGCCCCTCGGCTTTTGAGTTCGACACTTGTATAATCTAAATGGGCAACGCGAGTGAAACGAGCGCTGCACTTATTTGAATGCACACCTATAATGGTAATGGAAGTAGTTACACAATATAATATATTTTATACATTTTGTCTCTCTTCTATTCACCTCTTAGAGTCCATCCAGTCACATTTACATTGTACACACAAACCCAAATCATGCGTGCCCAGTTTTATAAGCAAAACACACCTCCGCAGCCTCTACACATTGCCAACCAGGCGTCATGCATAAATGCAGAACCTCATCCTCCAAATCGCGTAGACGCTCAACATTTTTGGAGTTTAGACAATGTGATCCACGTCTGGCATGTTATGTTTTAAGAGCTACTGCCTCCACACTGTTGGTTCAGGTTATCTTCACCTGTCAGACTTCCTCCCAGTCACTCTCGCGGGCTTGTGGAAATTTCAGCCAACCAAACATGCACACTCACTAAAACACACACACACACACCACACACACACACACACACACACACACACACACACACACACACACACATTGTTACTAGTAGCATGTTGCCCAAAGCTGTTGCTGTATTGTGAGTAACCACCAAGAGTTGCTTGAGCTCTGTCAGTCAATAGTCGATCACCCCTTCCCATCCACAATGTGTTACATTGGATATGACTTTAGAGCTATGCATGAGTATGAAAGCACGTGTGAGCATGATCTTCAATAAACATGGATGAAGACATGTTTTTCTTAAAAGAATTTGGTTGATATTGAGTCTGATTCTAACATGAGGAGACTAATTTTCCTTTACGCTTTGTTATATCCAAATAACTGACAAAACAGTTGTTCGGTTCTTCATTTTTGGTGGGTTTTTTTTTTAAATGAGGTTTTACAGTATACCTACTGCAGGCATGAGGATTTCGGCAAATATGGTAACTGATCTTTCGGTTCCGTTGATTTTTGTCCTAGGAAACGGTGGGAAACGATTTTTCGGTTCCCATTGATAATGCTCATGGGAACCGGTTTTTACATGTACTTCAAAATAAAGCCTTAGCAGGCATGAGCATTTTGTCTTTTACGCATAACAACCGACATGTTTGACTAGCGTTTGCGTGACCTGGATATGAATAACTCGACCTTGCGCATGCGTAGCACAGAAGCGGAAACAGGTGCTGTTTGTAAACCACACTGACAAAGCTAGGCGTTTTAATCATTAAAAATAAAGGGGTTCATGTAGGTTCGTTTTATACAGATTGTTGTATTTCGTTGAGAACTTGTTTTACATTCCACACATGGGCGAATTTTATTAAAAGTAAGCCCAGAGATCTGGGAAACGGACTTTCGGTTCTGTGTTTTCTCAGGCTGGGTAACGGCACGGTAACGGAACGATCGTTTCCGTGAAATGCTCATGCCTTTACTGTTATGTGAATGTAAATTATTCACTATTTACCAACTGCTGTTTGTTGAAGGGAGTCAAGTCACTGCCATTACCCAATGCTCAGATCTCAAGTCTGCGCTTGTAAGTCAAACTCATTAGCGGTCAAATAATTTCTCGTATCTTGAAAAAATGGTCAATCATCCATCCATCCATTTTCTTAGCCACTTATCCTCACAAGGGTAGTGGGAATGCTGGAGCCTATCCCAAATGTCAATGGGCAGGAGGCAGGGTAGACCCTGAACTGGTTGCCTAATCAATCATGTATACTGTAGATCTCAAGGTGCCATAAAGATGCTCCTAGTACATAAAGCTTTGCAAAAGAAATGTACACTTTTTAATCTACCCCCCCCAAATACATTTTCAGTGTTTAAAAAGTGTGGTTTAATAAGTTTAATTATGTTAAAAAGTCCCTTTAAGGGATACATCTATTGGAGGAAAAAAACTTATATGGTCCCTTTATTGCAGATTTTCACCTTTTTGGTGCATATCCGCTGTGATAAACGGGGTTGACTGTATAATATAAGCAGGATATTAAAAATCAGCTCCATTGAAAGCCTTGCTTCAAGAAAGTTTAAGCGATATATTGTAAACATAATTAGTTTTCTCTCTTGCCCTCTGAAACTGCTGGAGAGAAAATGGTCAGTTCCAGCACAGAGAGGCTCTAAATGAATTGTATATTGTTAATTGTTAATTAACTGCTTCTTGCACATTCATTTTTCCTCATCTTGTATCATGCTGAGTAAATAAATGAAAGCATTGATTGTTTGTTCCTTCATAGATCACTGAACAGCATTTTGTCACACTGAGGACATATTTCGACTTACACATAACTCATATATACATAGACTGTGGATTATATTGTATCTCTGTAATAAGACCGTTTCACATTTAATTTTTCACTTTCAGACAAGAAGATTAGCAGCCATTTAAGAGGTCTACTTTTAAGTTGTTGTTTTTTTTTTCGTTTTAGGACAAATGCGCCGTTGTGGTCCATTAAGTGTCTCACTACAACGAAAATAGCACTTAGGGAGTACAGACCTTTGCCAAGACTTGACACCTGCAAAATAAATAACCACTACCCGGGTTTGTCCAAACTCTGGCCCATAGCTCTTTTTTTAACCCACATGTAGAATGTAGTACTTCTAACGTTTGACACTGGCCTAACAAGGCCGCAGCAGTCCCTTGAAAGAAGAATAATGGGCTGGATTTTACCAGTGTAAAATATAATATGCCTGTACAACCTGCCTTGAGCTTCAAGCGATTCGACTTACAAGGTTTTTGAGAAGTGAGTGATTGTTCGGCCAACTTTTTTCTTTGTCTTGCAAGCAAAAATTTGAGATACTGTATTTTGCGACCATAATGGCACATTGTATTAAAAGGCGCAGTCTGAGTTGCGGGTGCAATCGGAGTATTTAACACGTACACAAACCGCACCTTATTATTTGGTGCAAGCATGGTGGCTATATATCTGTAAGCAGAAGAACAAGCTTGTTCTCTTGTTCTTTGTTCTAGTTGCTATGTTGTTCCTTGTTATTGGCTCTGAATGTGGTACCAGGGCAGCACCGACTGCCGGAGAAAAAATCCTCGTGTGTTTTTACACACTTGGCCATTAAAGCTGAGTCTGATTCTGATTCTGAAGTTTACCCTTTTACCTTTTACCCCTACCAAGACCGGTCTAAGCAAGTCAGCAACTACCTTGCCTTCCTCAATCACGATGTCACACCAAACCCAAAATAATTACTCCACAGCAGATAGAACAGCACAACCAGCAGACAACAAAACAACCACAACGATGAGCGTCGAAACTGACACAAAACTGGTACTTCAAACACTATTTACGTACATGTTTAGCACTGCAAAGCATGCTGGGAGCCCCTCCAGCCTCCGGGTGACATGACAATACCCTAGCTTAAAACATATGGTAGCATGCTTGCACACTTTTAAAAGTAGACAGCGGGAGTAAACTTGAGCTCTGTTGTACTTTATTGAAATATTTAAATATTTAAACAGCAAATTCATCATGATGCACAAACTGTTTAATTCTTTAAATTTTATTCACTTATTATGATTGCTGATTTTGTAAAGGACTGTATTACGCAGTGATTTTCCTTATTAAAAGCAAATTACAAAAAGCTGACTTTTTTTTGAGGGGAAGGCTGGAAAGGATTTCAATTTAGAAAGATGATTTGATGTTCAAGTGCTTTGAGTTTCAAGTGCTTCCATGGAACGAAATCTTCTCGTATCTAAAGGCAACACTCTCGTATGCTCTCATGTAGCACCGTATGGCCATTTTCCAGACATCCTGGCAAAATTGAAAGTCACTGTAGACATAAGGAAATGTCACTGTTTAATATGCATGGATGTTATTGTCTGTATTAAAAGCCATATTGTTGAAAAAAAAAATGGAAACATAAGTGTTGGGGGAAAAGGTATGCAGACAACCACTAGCCAAGCTCAATTATGTAACAGCCTGTGAAAAAATCTTCTTTGAATGTGGAAAAACTTCAGAGTGCATCACTAAAGTCACAGCAGCTGGACTTTTTTGACCCCCACCCGCCGTGCTACAATGGATTGTCTTCATAAGTGCCGTGGGGCGAGATTCATAGCGTGACATCTTCCACCCCCCCAATCAAAATCAACAGCACTTCTTTTAACACCCGCCAAAAGTATTAGGGCAAATGTCAGGGGTGCCCATTATCAGCCTTCATATTTAGCTTTAGCCTCGAGGCCCAAGCCTGTGCTATTCGTTAGGTTCCAGAAATAATGGGTAGTTCAGCTCAGTGGGTGGACATTGCTTAAGAATTAATTTTTCTCCCGCTGAAATTTCACTGACATTGACTTAACCCTCTTAAAATGGGAGATAAGATCGGATTTAATCTTTGAGAAGAATAAAAGTGAGGCAGCACTTCTATTTTATGAGTTTCATATTCACAGCACGCCATTGTAATTTTGAAATGTAGTGGTACAGTGTTCCCCAGCCTATTCATTATTCGCTATTAGTGAATTCAATCATTTCTAGATTTATTTGGGAAACTACCCTTTCTTGTTTCTTTAAAAAAACTCACATTGCGTGTAAGTGCTATTTCTGAAATGCCACAGCAGAAGACCAAACCCTGTCTGACATAAAACTAATACATTTTTGCCATCTTGTGACATCTCTGGGGAATTCTGAATTAGTCAGTCTTTAGCTATTCATGTGAGTCATTAAGGGAATCTGTTTTGAAGACCTGGCGCTCCAGAGAATCCTGGCCCAATTCTGGAGCGTTTCCTAATTTAATACTAATACTCCTCCGGTACACTCACAAACATAATGAGGATTAGCAGTGTAGAAAAAAGATCACCATCAATCATCCACAACTAATAATACTGAACCAGTTAGGGAGCTTTTAGGATTGGACATTTATTTGTTCCTGGTTCTTTTGCAGTGAGAGATCAATATGATGCAAAGCAATAAGAAGAGTAGGAGTAGAAGCGAGTGTAACTTGCTACAAAAATACAGAATGTAATGAATGAATGAAATGAAGAATGTAATGTACAGAATGTTTCTCATCTTCCACCACATGGCTCTCTGCTCTACCTTTATCTTCTTAATCTTCCCCTGCAACACCCGTCATCATACACACCATCATCCAATACTGTCCCCATTGCCGCTACTTTACAGTCAGTAATTTATCCATAACTTCTTTATCCCCCCTTTTCTTCACCAACTTGTCCATTATAATGTGCACCAATCACCAATCTCTCTGTGTCTGGTATGCTCGGAACTACTTTATCTAGTTCCTTCCAGAATTTCTCTTTCACCCAGGATGATTTCCTTCATTTTTGTGGTGTTTAGTGTGAGGTTGTTTACTAAACACCAATCTGACAGTTTTGCAACCTCATCTCTGTACGCTGACTCATCTCCAAAGGTGATGAGCCCACCCATGGTGGAATAATTAGCAACACTGCGGACAGAGTTGCTGGGTTGGTTTGGTGTGGAGTCACGTGTGTACAGAGAGTACAGTAGAGGACTCTGTACACAACCTTGAGGGGACCCGGTGCTGAGGATGAGGGGGGAAATGAGATATGGGCCAAGTCTGACAGATTGTGCACTGTTTGTGAGAAAGTTCTTAATCCAGCATTAAATGGAAAGGGATAGTCCAAGGAGGGATAGTTTGTCAACCAAAAATACCTAGGATGGTAGTATTAAAGGCTGAGCTAAAGTTTATGAAGAGCATCCTCACAGAGTTCACTTGGTGTTCCAGGGGGCTCAGTGCAGTGTGAAGAGCTGTTGCGATGGCATCCTCGGTGGACCAGTTTCCTCTGTAGGCAAGCTGGTGAATGTCGCATGACGGAGGAAGTGAGTCTTTTTGTGACGCACAACGAGCCTCTCAAAGCACTTCATGATCACAGGTGTAAATGCAACAGCTCTGTAATCATTCAGATTGTCAGTGGCTGGCCTTTCAGGGACAGGGAAGATTGTCGGAGATTTCAGGCAGGAGGGAATGGTTGGTTGTTGCAGGGAACAGTTCCATATTTTACCGGTAAGACACCAGTAAGGGCACACTGTATAAGCTCAACATAATGTGGGGGGGTTGACACACACAAACTGCTAGAAGACTCTGCATCTTTGCACAACTGTGACGTTCATAAGAAATTGTTCCCTATTAATTAAATGTCTATTGTTCTTCGTTCTTGTTAGCTTGTTCTTCTCCGTACTCACCATGAATGTTGTACCAGGGCTGTACAGAATGCTAGAGATAAATCCCTTGTGTGTTGTCACATACTTGGCTATTAAAGCTGATTCTGATTCAGCTGATCAGCACAGGCTTTCAATACCTTCCCAGGCACACTATCTGGGTCGGGATCCTTCCTGGTGTTTACAGTCCAGAGCACATGTCTCACTTCGTGATACTGAAGCATCAGTGTGCTGCTGATGGGAGGTGGTTGTGGTGAGACTGAATCTGATCTATCAGTCTCAAAGCAGGCAAACAAACGGTTTAGTTCATCAGCTAGTGAGATGTCCGTGTTGGCACACATCTGGTTGTCTTTGTTGTAGTTTGTGATTTGATAATCCCTCCCATATCTTTTCAACGTTATTTTCTGTGAAGCACTCGTCATTGTTCCTTTTGTAGGCCGCCTCGGCCTCTTTGATGCCTCGCCTTAAGTCAGCTCTGGCAGCACTGCACTGTGCCCTGTCCCTTGACCTGAAGGCGGCATTATGGCGTTTCAGGTGTACCTGAGTTTGGAGTGGGAAAAAGGTTCAAGGTTTTGGTGTTAAAATAATTCCCAAACAGTGCATAAAAAAACGCTCCTGCAGCTTTAAGAGCACATTCGCAGGCCATGTTGTAATTGTCTTTGTTTGTTGCCTTGTTTGTCTTAGTAGGTTGCATGTGGGGGTGAGAGGAATGCAAACATGATCAGATCCAGCAAGATGGAGGAGGGGGCTGGCCAAGTATGCATATTTAATGTTGGAGTAGATGTGATCCAGGGTATTATCCCCTCTGGTGGGACACTTCACATACTGGACGAATTTGGGGAGCAGTCTTTGAACATATTGACTGAAGTCACCAGCAACAATAAACACTCCATTGGGGTGGGCAAGCTGTTGCTCTTTTATAATCTCGAGCAGATGACCAAGTGCTCTTCTCACGTAAGCATCCGGCAGGATGAAACCAGGTATCACATTGACAACCGTTAGCTCCCTCAGTAGATAAAAAGGTCTGCACGAGACTTCGAGAACCCCTAAATCAGGAGAGCTGTGGCCGTCGATGATTCTGCTGTTACAACCCCGGTCGTTGTCCACATAAACACAAGGCCCCCCCTCCTCTGTTCTTACTGAAGAGTATGGTTCTGTCCTGCCGGTTTAGTGTGCGGTCCGCTCGCGAAATTGTAGCATCGGGGCTTTGCAGATGTAGTCACGACATGCGTGTTACGCATATTGAAGAATTGACAATAAAAGAGCCTTGAATCTTGAACCTTGAACATTAAGAACCAAGACCTCCAGAACTGACACCTTTCCCAAGTCACTATTAAACCATCATCATTTACCACTTTAATAAGGGCTAATTCTGTACTTTGAGAGTTCAGAAACCTGATTGAAATTTGTCAAAAAGTCCATATAATTTCAGGAAATCGCTGAGTTGATTTGAAAATAACACCACCAATCTCGCTCTTTTTAAAAATTTTTTTTTTTAGAAGAGCGTTACAGCAAGTAACTTTCACGTGACTGAAGTTAGTAATAGGCAATTTTGGTGTAAAATATACCAGCTGTACTCCTTGATCACTAACATGGTAGCGCCACTTTGTGTGTGTGTGTGTGTCTGTGTGTGTGTGTGTGTGTGTGTGTGTGTGTGTGTGTGTGTGTGTGTGTGTGTGTGTGGTGTGTGTGTGTGTGTATGTATGTGTGGAGTAATACTTTGTTGTTGTTATTTTCACTGATGAAAACATTACACAGAATGTCATTTCCTTCTTCCTCCTTGTTAGTTCTTTCAGAGAATGCCTGGAACCGATTTTCTGGCATTATTGAACCAGACATCCTCCAGCATGGCCAGATATAACAAACTTCCTGCAGTTTTGTATCCATTATTCCCCTCTCCGAGATGACTGATATTACCCAGAGGATAGTGATCTCAAGTGTCAGGATGGTGAGGGCACAAAATGGAAGCATCTGAATAGAAGTTGCTCCTCAACAAAACTTTGCTGGTTTTCACTGTAGTACGGTTTGGAGCACACCATGACAATTTTACTCCGTATTATCATCAACTAAAATCAAATCCAATTCTGGGTTACTATAAGCTTGTTCAGTCCAGTCACAGTATTAGCATTAGAACATTAAGGCAGGAACAATCATATAGATGAAATGAAAACTTCAATGACCATCTCCGCTATTGTTTTGTTTAATCAATTAAATCCATCAATTAAAATTAGATTTTAAACCAAATAACATACAACTGCCATGGTTATACCCAGTTGTCAGTAAAAATCAATGCGCTGATTTCATTTTCTCTCTGCTTTGATATACTTCCAGATTATACAACAGTAATTTGGAAGACAAACAGCTCTCATTTGAAAAACAGAGCCAACAGAAACAAAATGACATTGTGGAATTGAATAGCTAAACGATGGAAAGATTCACATTTAAGAATTATAATGCAGGGACCACAATGTAATAAGCAAGCACACCAAATCACATTTTGTTTCGATGCGATTTGACAGATGTGTGTTTCAGTGAATGCCCATTTAGACGTAACCAGGTCAGGAGCAATGTTGGTTTTGGCATTACCACTTCTGATGTCACATACACATCATAGTTTGTCATCTTTATCACCAAATGGCCATTTGGTTTCTATAAAATATATCATGCATTAATAATGGAAACAGCAGAGGCCATAGACTGCATTAGTCTGCTCCATACGGCACTGGCATTGAAATTCAGGAGTTCAAAACATTCTATATCATTGAAATATCTATCTTATGAGCAAATGCATTGAACTAAAAAGTTAAATACAACTGAACAGTATTTATGCAATGATTATTTTGCAAACCACTAAAGGGAGACCACATACGTGTATCACTGATGGTACCCCGAGCAGACTTTGAGAATTACTGGCTTTGGGCATTTTTTATGTAGAGCAACAATTCTTTTTTTTCAGATCCCCGCAGTTCTTTGACATGAGGTGTCATATTGAATTTCTAGTGAACAGTATGAGAGTGAGACAGCGATAATATCAGATTCAACACACCTGCTCTCCACTCTCACCCGAGACCTTGGAACATGAATAGTTCACATGGCACCGGGGAGGAATAATGGTTAATTGTGCTACATTTGGACATTTTCACTTCGGTAGGGGTGTCCTCAATTTTGTTGCCAATATCTTACACATTGAAAGCTGTGTGTTGTTATTTTCGGGGGCCAGTACATTTACACTGTTTTACAAAACTTTACATTGTAGCTACGTGTCATTTCTTCAATGGTATCCCATTAAAAGGTGTAAGTAAATAATTGGATAAATGTGAGGGTCGTAGTCTCTTTTGTGAGATGCCGGAATATTCTTAGAGACTGAAGGTATCACCCCCTCTGGCCAACCAGCACGAGGACGGACAGATGGATTTTGTACTTAAAGGTTGGTGATGACAAGTCACTAGGGTGAAACGTTTCTAATTGGATGCGATCAGTCACACAGCATCCGTGTCTCACACACCATTTCTGTTCCTCTCGCTGCCTGCTGCTCTCAGTTAATGGAGATGACTTTCTCCGCCATCTTCACTTCGGTCCCATTTGCTGATCTCCCTTTGTTGTAATTTCCCTTCACTCCACTTTCACTTCACTTCTTCCCTCGTCTCCTTTAATGCAGCATCTCAGTAGAGCTGGCTTGTCCATTTGGCGATTCTACCGTTTCTAGGCAAATTATGATACAGAGGCCTTTCAGAAGAGCAAAACATTTGGAGGAATTCACCTTCGATGTATTATAATTATTTTAAGACTTACTCAGCCTTAAAATGGAAAAACCAATATGGATTCAACTCGATAGCAATGTTGAATTCATATTACAAATAAAGGCAAATAAGCACCTCCAGAGATTTAGCGTAGTCTACTAAGTTGAGCACTTTTGTTTTACATTTGGCTAGCTAACATTTTCAAACAAAATTATATTAGCATTAATATTGTCATTATTGTCAATATTGTCTGATCAGATTTGTAAACCTAGTTGTTTGTTGTTACAGTTGAATGAATGGTCTAAAGCATGTTACTTTAAACTCTACTTCAATTTTAAAGTACACATGATGATTGTTATTAAGGCTGCGTAACATTCCCTCATTCCAAATTCATCTCTTAACTGCTCTTTTTCATCTTCTAATGTAATGCAAAATTTGGATCTAATTTATGCATATCGGAAAAAAACATTTATACATAGTCAGAATCAGCTTTACTGGCTAAGTGTGTAAAAACAGACAAGGAACCATGTATCTGTGAGTTTTGTTTTTATTTTAAATCTCATTTTATGGATTGGTTGGCAAGTTATCTTCTAAATGGCCAATAATAACAGCAATTCAATTTGATTCCTTGCGTTTGTGTATTTGTATGTGTATGTAATTCATCAATGTAGGGAGGTGAGCACCACATAACATCTAATATAAGGCAACTGGTGCTCTGTCTTCTCTCCATATTTTGACGTTATAGTCAATGCCAAACTCACATATAACAAACAAATATCTCCATTGTCAGATTGAAAGATTTGCTAGGATTTCAAGAAATTGTCCTTCAGGAAACCTCTGTTATTGTGACATACGGATTATACAGGTATGTGTTTAAATACTATGGTGGATCCACGGACTTCTTGCGTGAGCGCCGTTTCTAGAATACTATACTAAATATCAAAGAAGCAGAAAAGCACAAAAGACAGTCGCACACGCAATTGAAGGATACTCTCACAGACACTCCATAACAAAGCGAAACAAGAAAATGTTGAGGCTGGAAAAACATTGTGCTTGTGTAAAAGTTATGATTTTCCAATTCTCTCTTTTGGATATTGTTTTCCACCTCCACATTGTTGACTTTTTCTGTAGCTGCTCAACTCCCTCAGCCTCCCTCAGATTTCTTCTACCAGATCTGCTGACTGGGCACATCCGCCAAAACTAGTTTGCTCATCAAGATACTTCATAGTGATTAGATTGCCTCTTGTACTAAAGAAACCAATTTTGTTGCTAAATGGGTAGGTTCTTCACCTGCGATTGGCCGAGATCTGTTCAAGGTGCCTATTGGTTAAGTGTTAAGAAAGAACAACACTATAAAGAGGGTAAAAAAGCACACCCTACAAATCTTCACATTGCATGCCAGAAAGTGTCCTCTGAGAGCATGTGGGAAGAATTAATGTCTTGAAAATGTGCCACTGGCAGTCTCTAACCAAAGACTACATGCAGCAGTCAATATGCCTAATTACCCTCTTCACCCTAACGGCATCTTACACTTCAGTGTTGGGGCTTTAAAAGTCACTGTTGATGCTCTTAGTACTAATGTAATGATGCACTCCCATTTCCCCTGTCAGTGCTGCATGCCTATTATACTGCTCTGCTTGCTTCCCTTACCCTTTACTTTTATATTACTGGTATACAGGTACAGCGAGGCCCTCTTTATTGCAGGTAATATGTTTTTGTGCAATCTGCCATGTCGTGACCATATAAGAGCTTAAAAAAAGGTTTCACCACTTGGACACACGTTACTCATTTTAAACTTAATAAATGTAATTTTAAATTAAATTAAAACCATTCTTTACAGCTTGTTCTCACTTTATAGCTAACACATTGTTCCAAAGCGTGCTTGGTGCAAGCTTTCTGTCACTCCCAACTGATACAGAAAGCCAAACAGAATTGAACATTACTCACTTCATGCAGTACTTTGCATGAACAATACATCAAATAGGTAATGTAATATTTGCCCTATTTTGACAATGTGATGTTAAATCCTCTCTCATTTAATAGTGTTTTGAGAAGATTTTTATCGACAGTTACGAATTTTCAGGGGCACTGCCATTTTTGCGAGTCACATGATCTACGTGCGCGTATGTGATGTGATGTGTACCGTGCCATTCCTAAAGCTGGATTGCATGGGACACCATTATGCCCAGCGTTGATTTCTCGGATTTATCCTCATCTGATGAAGAAATAGCAGTATCGGTTGATTAGGAAGACTGAGGAATACTTCCATACAGATTTGAACCTGTGGCTGTAATTATTGTTGAATATTTGGATGGTTCTTTGGGCGGAATGACGTTGAGTCTGACTACTTGGAGGCCTATGCGCGACATAAGTGCATAAACAAAGGCCCCGGGAGCTCCGGGCCAGCAGCCGGGGATGGTTCTTCGGATGGGAATGACGCGGAGTCTGACGAGTGAGCTCCGGCGGCGGCCGCAAGCCGAGGTTCCAGGGAGTGGAGGACTTGAGCATAGCTTCGTCATCCGGGGCTAACAAAGCCATAGAGGCCGATAGCCACGGACGCCGAAACTAGGCTAAAGGCCTCCTTCACCACTGAAGCTCGGCTAAAGGCCTCCTCCGCCTGAAAGTTCGGCTTGCGACCCGCCACCGGAGCTCACTCATCAGACTCCGCGTCATTCCCGTCCGAAATGTTCATCCAAACCACATCATTTCATCTGAGAAACGTCGACTAAATGCTCATGTGTAATGTGACCCACCATAGACAGGCTAATGGATGAGCATAAACAGTGGTAATTACAAACCTTCAACCAACTTTACACATAAGAAGCAGAAACACATAGAAACAGAGCATACAACAATACTTACAGGCTGGTTGCATGTTGTGCACAATGTGGCACTACAACGAATGCGAACAATTTGCCTGTAAATGTTAAAAATCCGTGACAGAAAACAATTGCTTAAAAATCCACCGTATAAAACAACAGGGTGAACACTAAACAAAGCCCAGGAAAGCTCTATTCTTGTAAATGCATTTTGATGCTTTGGTCCATTTTTGCTTCAGTTATGATCAATGATTTACGTTATACATTTTCCGTCTCAAACCAAAAAAAGTGGAAAAAAATGATTTTAATTTCACTGAGCTGTGTCTTTGGGCAAGACTCCTGATGTCAATTCAATTGCCAGCATAGCATAAAATCTTTTGCGCATAATAGATGTAATATGATTCTATTTGCATGGTCCAGAGGATACTGAATAGTTATTCAACTTTCTTTAACACCGAAAATGTTAAATCTTGTCATGTTGCGGTGTCACATAAAACATTCTAATTAACTGCACACCACTTGAAAAGTAAGCTTTAATCTGACTCTTATAACAGCGATCTATGTATTCGTATGTTCTGTGGCCTTCATTTCTGGGACATATTCACATTGGAAGTAATATTGAAAGCAAAAGTATAAGTCATCCTTATGCTTCAACTTGTTAAAACTGTACTGTAGACCAGTACCAATACAGAGAATGTACCTAAAAAACTTACTGAAGATGGCACGGTGGAAGTGCTGTAGAGTGTTGGCCTGACAGCTCTGAGGTCCATGGTTAAAATTCTGGCCCCACCTGTGTGGAGTTTACATGTTCTCCCTGCGGCTGCGTGGGTTTTCTCCAAGCACTCCGATTTCCTCCCATATCCCCAAAAATGCCACATTAAATGGACACTCGAAATTGCTCCTAGGCGTGATTGTGAGTGCAACTGTTGCCTGTCTCTATGTGCCCTGCGATTGGGTGGCAACCAGTTCTGGGTGTACCCTGCCTCCTGCCCGATGACAGCTGGGATTGACTCCGGCACCCCGCGACCCTCCTGAGGATAAGCAGCACAAAAAATGGATGGACGAATGGATGACTTGAACGCCAACCTTTGTAACTCGTAGCCAGTTGGCACCATCTCAAGTTTTTGAGCAAGCCTTTTGAGACAATTTACCAGTAAGACATTTCGGTTGAATTCCAAATTGTATATCTTTTATACAGTATATATTTGAATGTTTGTGCAGGGACACGCTCCAGCTTACGTGGGAACCTATTGACAACAAAGAGAGAAAAAAAAAATAGATGGAAAACTTTTGTCAAATGAAATATATTATTATAACATACTACATTTTGATTATTTTGTATATCTGAAACTCTTATGTGGCCCTTTTTGTTTTTTTAAGATGCTCCTTCTGTACTCTTCTTCCTTGCTTTTAATTGGGCCGCACCTGCTTGCTGACTCCAGCAAAACTGGCTTCTGCTCTTTCGATTTCATACCCTCATTTTGCTGATCCAGTGCATGAGCCTCTTGTATCCTGGTTCCCGGTGGCACACAGGTCCACAGCTGCACAATAAGTTGGCAATCTGTCAAAGATGATTGGTATTTTTTATACCAAGTTATATACTTCTGTTTATATATATTTCTTGTGGTGTGACCAGTGAGGTCATGTACATTTGTGTGTCCAGCCACGATAATAACTGCTCATTAATATCAGTGCACTGAGAGGTCAGCATACATTTATGCACTATCCGTCGCTGTGTTTTTGGTGGTTTTCGTCTACTGGGCAAGCCAACAAACTTCATTACGAGTTACTTAAGGACCAGTGGACATTTGAACTCAAAATGTAATCTCATATGAGATGCAAATACCCTTGTTTTGTCATCCCCTGTGAACCAGGAAGTGCCTCACGAATTTACAAAAAAACATTGTGGTCCCCTATAATTTCCCTTTGCTTTTGTCTGAGTGACATCCACGTTTTAATACGTACGTCCTGTTTCTGTTAAGCCATGGCTGTGTCTTTAAATCTCTTTTATTGCCACAAATCACATTCTAGAACGCCAGACAAAGGCTGGATTTGGCATACCGTGGCTAGATCAGCGCATTGATAGAGTATACTATCGTTTCTCCTCGCAACCAAATAAGACATTAACGGACTATATGTTTTAGTGAGCCCCTGCGATGGCACTGACACATCACTGAGTACCAGACTGGAGAGGAATGACAGTAATGCTGTTTACAGGACAAGACAGGCTATACTCTTGTTTATGGATTCCAGTTGCTTCTTCTGCCGTCATAGATTTTACAGAGGCCTGGCGGAGACACTTTTAGACTGTCCCAGTAAGTGAATTAGACCTCCTTAATGTGCGCCGTGACGCTGTAATGACTGCAGAGGTTCTGTTGGATAATGCTCCTGCTGCGTTGTTTGCTGTTTTGCACATCCAATAGCAATAGCACGCAAGTCAAGGACAAATACTTTGCATGCATCAAAAACAGTTTTACACTACTTAATGTGAAGAAAGACATTTTCAACTGACTATTTCAATGTTGTTGTGTATGGGCTCCTACTAGACGATAGAATGTGATGTTGTTTTTGACTTTGTTTCTAGAGTGTCAACTACCACTTGTGAATAGATAATGGAATGCAGGACTCGTGAAACCCCCCCGGCGTCTATGGATGCCTTCAATTCTTGTTGTTTAGAGAATCCTTTAAAGAGAATTCAGAGATCTGTTTCCTAATGCATTATACATGTTTGAATATAACTACTGTAAATGCGCAGACTGAGAACAATGTACTACGCAATTTGGGAAAGGGTATTAACCATTTCAGTCTTCTTAAACTTTACATTTTTTGGGTGGTGGAGGGTGTGCCTAAAATGGGACCCATTGACACACTTTGGAGTCTGGCATGAATCCCCCCCGTTATATAACAACTTCAGCACACTTGGTCATCCGATGTAATTGTGACAGTGAACTGTCTAGCCATGCTTGCACGCCGAAAATCATTTTTCCTTTTGGATTGTGCGCTGCTTCAGCTGCTTTAGAGTCCCTCGATGGCAGCTGTAAGGATTTAAGCAGATATTAATGGGACTCAAACACGTAGGAATGTGTAGGCACAGGAAAGATGCTGGACAAAGTAGCGCACACTTCCTGGTCGTAGAATTGGTGTGTGATTGACAGTTGATTGGTGCGTTGAGGACACACCCAAAGGGCTCCAGAGCAGGGAGAATCTTATTTGTTTAAATAATTTTCTTTTAACTCATTTTATTTTTTTAGTAGTATCATCATTAAAATTTGACAGTGTTGTTAACACTTCACCCTAGATTATAAATTATTAAAATCCAGTGATCCACAGTACATTTTATATGATTATATCCAGTTAATAATGTGTTTATATTTTTGGTTGTTATTGTGGTTTTATAATTCTGAAAAGTTGCAATCGTATTCTGATGAATTCATTTAGACTTGCATAGCTGTGACATCTGCTCACCGCAATGAGACAGTTCAGTGCATCGAAAGGTCATGTTGACACCAAAGCTCCATGCAGGCACTGATACTAGTACACTTGAGATCAATTTTTTTTCCCCTCCCCTTGTGGCAAGTGTGTGGGCTTCTGTGTACTTATTAGATTGAGCAGACAGCAAGTGGGAGGGAGTTTAATCCACACTGTCAGTAATTATTTGTGATGTGATCTGTGGTAATCTCCAACTCATCTGGTCTAGTTAATCTCATTGTGGCCTCGGGTTTACTCTCTCTCTACACCCAAAGTGAGAACTTGGATTATGAGGATCTGATGAGAATATTCATAGGGTTTGACTCTCATGTGTGAGCCACAAGGTTTTCACCGGTGCGAGATTACACGGTGAAGGTTGGGTGAACATAATAGTAATAATAATGTCTGCTCTTTGCCGTATTTCCTCAAATAGTGGCTTGGGGGTGTTTATTTACTGAATTACCTGATGTCTATTTAGCAAGAGGTTTTGATTTGTTCAAGTCGATGACACGCCATCTCTTAAGTAATTGAGACACGGTGTCTATATGAGTGAAGGTCAACTTTGAGGGAATAGTCAGTTACTCGTATAAATAACTCCCTGTGCTTATACGGTATTATGCTTAGCATATTCCTATGCGGCAGTAATTATAGGTCTTTGTCCAAACCTTTATCCCATGTGGCTTAATATCTGATCAGGGAAATGTTGAAAAGCTGTTTACCATGCTATATTTCATCCATCCATTTTCTTTGTCGCTGATCCTCACAAGGGTCGCGGGAGTGCTGGAGCCCATCCCAGCTGCCAACAGGCAAGAAGCACGGTACACCCCGAACTGGTTGGCTGCCAATCGCAGGGCACATCGAGACAAACAGCCGCACTCCCAATCACACCTAGGGGCAATTTAGAGTGTCCAATTAATGTTGCATCTTTTTGGGATGTGGGAGGAAACCGGAGTGCCTGGAGAAAACCTATGCAGGGACGGGGAGAACATGCAAACATCACACAGGGAGGGCCAGGATTGAACCCGGGTCCTTAGAACTGTGAGGCCAACGCTTTCCAGCTGTTCCACCGCGCCACCTGCTATTTTTTAGTCATCCATCCATTATCTACCGCTTCTCCGGGTCGGGTCGCGGGGGAAGTAGCTTTAGCAGAGATACCCAGACTTCCCTTTCCCCAGCCACTTCTTCCAGCTCATCCGGAGCGATCCCGAAGCGTTTCGCAGCTGAGTGTGAAGCGGCTGAGATGAGAATCAGCACCTCCAAATCCGAAACTATGGTCCTCAGTCGGAAAAGGGTGGGGTGCCCTCTCCAGGTCGGGAATGAGATCCTTCCCCAAGTGGAGGAGTTCAAGTATCTTGGGGTCTTGTTCATGAGTGAGGGAAGAATGGAGCGGGAGATCGACAGACAGATCAGTGCAGCGTCTGGAGTGATGCGGACTTTGTATCAGTCCGTTGTGGTAAAGAGGGAGCTAAGTCGAAAGGCAAAGCTCTCTATTTACCAGTCAATCTACGTTCCTACCCTCACCTGTGGGCATGAGCTGTGGGTCGTGACCGAAAGAACAAGAAATGAGTTTCCTCCGCAGGGTGTCCGGGCTCTCCCTTAGAGATAGGGTGAGAAGCTCGGTAATCCGGGAGGGGCTCAGTGTCGAGCCGCTACTCCTCCACATTGAGAGGAACCAGATGAGGTGGCTGGGGCATCTGATTCGAATGCCTCCTGGACGCCTCCCTGGTGACGTGTTCCGGGCAAGTCCCACCAGAAAGAGACCCCGAGGACGACCCAGGACACGCTGGAGAGACTATGTCTCTCGGCTGGCTTGGGAACGCCTCGGGGATCCCTCTGGAAGGACTGGAAGAAATAATTTTAACACTACTCCATGTTTGGTAAACAAGAACAGACACTAATTGTGGCACTGTTTTGATAACTATAAGATTATTTTAGGAGATGCTTAAGATTGCACATTGTGGGTGGGAAAGTAGACCTGCTCTTTTTTATCTTTTTTTTTTTTTTTTTTTTTTTCAAAAAAAAAAAACAAAATTAAAAAAAAGTGTTCTTGTGCAGGGGTTATTTCTCTCTTGGAAAACAACTAATAATGCACAGTTCAATATTTCTAACCGATTTCTGATGACTAAAAGTATAACTGTGATCAAACACAAAGAAGAAACTGTCACAAAATGATTTTTGTTCTCACACTTCCTTCTTCCTTTTTGAATTCCAACATCTTTTATATTGACTCAGGATGTTCAGATGACACGATGTGCAGTGGAAAGAAACTTGTGAATTTCAAAACAATCCTTGCAACTCTTACTTTAAATTGAAATGTGCATTCAAGTGAAACGTTAAACAGGAACAGAAAAAGATTAATATCATCCTGTCTCTTTTTTTCCCCTTTCACAGTCAACAAGCACAAGCCGTGGATAGAAGCTTCTTACCATGGCGTGATCACAGAGAACATGGGCACTGTGCTGCTGGACCCTCCACTTGTTGCTCTCGACAAGGATGCGCCGGTCCCCTACGCAGGTAGCGACATGCCAATAAGTGGAGATAAAATTATGTATAGTGCTGAATCAGTAAGATTCAACACCGTCTTCTCCATGACAACGTGTGCACTTCAATTTGTATTCCAGTTGGAACTAATGTAAGAATAATAGCTGGCAAAAGTACTCAAACATTGTAGTTGAGCAAAAGCACAGATACTTGTGTAAAAAAAAAAAAAATGGAAAAAGTATTGCCTCAACTCCTGTAATTTACAGTAAAAACATACAGACTCTGAAATTTATGAACGCCAGAAGCGGTTGGTTTTTATGCTGGCACAAGATGCATTACATTCACTCATATCATTCTTGTATGACCCCAAGATCTCAATCAATGAAGATCTCAAATGTGGATCGCTTTACATCACCGTTTTTTTTCTGTTTTATGTCAAGGTTAACAAATGTAACAAGCCTATTTTGACAACGGAGTAAAAAATGGTAAATTTACTGCACTCATATAGCGCTTTATCATCACTATCACCGTCCCCAGAGCGCATTACAAAGCCTCACGTTCACACACCAATGAGCAACTGCTCTCTGGCCCACTAGGAGCAAATGAGGGTTTTGTGTCTTGCCCAAAGACACTTCAATCACAGCTGGGATTCGAACCACCTACTCTTCAATCGTGGACAACCCACTCTTCCTCCTGACACACAGACGTACAAAAATGTTTCCTAATGTAGGAGTAAAAGTAAAAAGCCAATAAATTACAGATACTGTACATGAAAAATCTACTATAGTATAGTAGTATAAGAGCAGAGTGCAGTTGTGGCTTTTTTTGGAGATACATGCCATCACTCACGCAATTTTTAGATAAAACCCAAGTCAATTTACTTCATAACAACCAACAGTTTGGCACACAGTGAACAATTCTTCCAAAAAAGAAGCTTCAACGTGTTTATTGCCAATCTCGAGAGTTTTACATTCAAACTTAACCCAAGCCCAGAGAATCAAAGTTTGCATTTGGTGCAGGCAACGTGGGATCGATTCCTGCTCAGTGATTGTGTCAATGTCTGGCCTGCGACTGACTGGCGATCAGTTTAGGGTGTAGTCCGCCTTTCACCAGAGGTTAGCTCGGATAGGTTGTTAGGATAGGCGGCTTGGATAATGGGTGGATGGGTACTCTTAACAACCATACAATGTTGCCTTGAGAATCTCCTCTAGCTTAATGCTACCACATAATGCAAAACACAGTAGACCATTGATTGATATTAATAGCAGTGTTATAACCCTTAAATCAACACCTATTCAAGCACACAGTATATTATTTTTTTTCTCCTGTGAAAACCGCCGAATATTACTATTATTTCAGTTCACTGAGTCAGTTGTAAAACTTCTTTGTGTTGTGTTTCTATGTCGATATTATGCTGACCCCTGGTGAACTAGGTGGACATACTCTAAGGAGCGCAATGTTGAGCTGGAACAGTAATTGCATTCATTTTAATTTCAGTGGGGAAAGATGATTTCAAATATGTCTTTTGAGTTGCGAGCATGGTCACAGAACGAATTAAATTAGTAATTCGGGGCACCACTGTACCCATTCATGACCTGAAACTTGGTCTATATCTGATATAAGTGTTATGATCTTCAGTTTATATAAAAACCTCCGATCAATGGTTTCAACTACTCACTTCTTACACCAAAACTATGGTTCAAAGAGAGGTAAAATCCACGTGGTTGCTGTCATAACCAAAATGCACATCACATTTCTGTGTCTGATCACTTCTCTACCATTGTTTCTTAGCAGTGTGTCAAACCTCAAAAACTCCATAGAATGAGTTAACGTGTAGCAATGACAGTAGAACATAATTATAAAGCTCATCTGCAGACGACGCTTTCAGATGTTGATTGTGTTGTCTTATAAGACGCACCCATGCGATTATAGCAAAGCTGACAGTGACAAGAACGAGACGGAGAGCGCCGTCATAATTAGATAAATTATTCCCAGACTCATCTGCAAACAAAGAGCCTTCCTGACAGTTAGCACTTTACAGCTCATTATAGCCAAATGGTTTCTATTAATCCTGATGCTTAAAACCATGGAAAATGGATCTTAGGTTTTATGTTTCCCCTCTGTTTTTTTTGTCATCCCACAGATGTTATTTTTTTCTTTTATAATGTTATGTCTGAGCTGCTCTGTGAAAGCGCCTGACCTTGATGATTGTGAAAACAGTCAAAGAATTCTCCTTATGGACATCTTTGGCACATACAGTAAGCCAAGACCAGTGTCGGTTCTGTGAGGTGTGGAGGGCAGTGCCCCCCGAACAGTGTGCCTGGACCCTCTTATGCCCCCTGCATACAGTTTATATGCAGTGCTGTAGTAAGACAGCAGGATCAACAGCTCATGCCCACGAACCACACTTGCTGCGCAATGAACAACAACAGCCTGCACTCATCAAACAACAACACAACAAAAACGAAAACCACTATGTGAGTAAAGAACACGGACAACTATTATTATGGTGAAATATGTAAAAAAAACCAAAAAAACATGCAATATTACGACTGACACCTAATTACCGCATGTACAGTATGGCAGGAAGTCTGCGTCCACTTCCCACAGGAACTACAGAATGTACTGTACCTAATGTGTGTCACAGTTTAATTCTCCAGTGGGATCCACTAGTGCGGTCAGATATAAGCCCTAGCACAAAGTTATATTCTACCTGGCAAGAACAAATTAGAACCAAAAGACTAATTAGTGAAACATCGATAGAATGGACTAATAGGGGTTTGGGCGGGATCTAAATCACCCAATACAAAAACAATAGCTTGATAAAGTTTTACTTTTAATTAAATGTACTACATCTATGTGCTTGGTCGTGATGACGTACAGTACTCATCATAGGTAGGTTGCTTTCATGATGTCTGAGAACTTTGTGTGCTTTCTAGTTCCAAATGTGAGCCAGAGGCAAATGGCTTGACAAAAATAAAAAAAAATACTTTCTCAAAAATTGTTTGTTCCAGACACCAGAGACTTGTTTGTATCCCTCAGAGTTACAACTGCCAAAATTCCTCCTTTCTCTCTTTCTTTCTCTCTCTGTGCTGTGAGTCTACGTACAAGAGACAATACATTTATTCATCATGACATGCCCCGACCCCCTCATTCAACATGGCTGACATGCTCTTATATCAGTAACCTGGAAATACGCCGGTGCTGGTCTCCGCCAGAGCCAGTAAACAGCAGCCAATTCTGGAAATAACAGACTTTGTCAACAGCATTTTCAAAGGGAAACTATTTTTGGACACATTCAGTTCTCTTTTATATGATATTTGTTATATTGGGGTCTGTTTTGTCATGGTTTGTCAAGAACCGCTACTAGCCAACATAATTTAGCTTCCTGACTGAATCTTAAATGAGAAGCCTTTGTGGTTTGAAAGGCAGACAAAAAACAAACTATTTTTGATCACCCCCACCCCCCACCCACCCATCCACACACACACACACACACACACACACACACACACACACACACACACGCACGCACGCAACCTCTGTGATTAACACTTTGTTTGCTGGATGGCAAAAGATCAATTCTGGTGAGCTATTGCACCGAGAGGAGCTGCAGCAGCGCTGTGCCATCGCTTGACTGGCTATATTTCTTTCCCTAAATGTGGAGCGAATGAAAGCCTCACAGTAGCTACCAAGGAGACTCGAGAAAAATGCTGTGCCTCCTTCTGTATTCATCTCCTTTTAAGAGTTGTCTACAGCTACACAAACATTTGGGCTTTTTTCCTCATGGAGTCACTGTCTTGCCATTCTTTTAACTCTTCATCTCAATCCATACAATCATTAATATTTAGCTTATTCAGTATCTAGCCAAGGTCCATGGTCGAGTAGCCGCTTTGTTCACACTAGTAGAAGAAACGTTATGAGTAAAATGCTCATCTTGTAACATTATTTGTGCTCTCCACTCGTGAGTTAGTACAACGACCTACCTGTTGCTAGATGGAAAAACAAGAGTGCATTAGTTGAAATCTATATGTATACAAAAGTCGTTCTACTAGAGATGGCCAAGAATGACCTAATACATGTACCTTGACTTAAATTCTGAAATTGAAAGTTATTTGAGCTTTTATTCGATAGTCTTCATAAGAAGGCGATTATTATATGACAGATAATTATTACCAGTAGTTGGTCCCAAGTAGTGTTACTAGTGCTCCCTAGTACGATAGCTTTGTCCTACTAAAAATGTTTGTTTACGAGTGCCTTCTACTAATGTAGGACAGATTTCCACACTAGTAGGACAACTTTGCCATACTAGTTGGACAACTACATATTACGAGTGAGGCAAAACTGTTCACTAGTTGACATCTAGTAGTACTCGTGAAGCTCTCGGTGTTAACTCCAAGGTGTGACCGACTAGAATCTTACAAGTGCACCTTAGTTGCCTACTAGTGTGCTGAAATGTCTTACTAGTGAGGACAAAACGCATACTAGTACATGGCCCTTAAGCTAGATAGCGAATAACTGTAAGTGATTACTGCCATGATATGAGATTTCAGTACACAAGAGAAACAACTACATGTTAATATTGAGTCTAAACTGCAGTAGATGTGATCTGTGCGCTACTCGCTACTAGTACTGCTTGTGAAGTATTGGATGTTGAATAAATTTTTTTAGTAGCCCACCGCAATCGGCGAGGGCACAATTTTGCAAGGACGGTAACATGGATTTGTTTTGCTCGTGCCTCCTCGTCACTCTACTAGTTCTTAGTAATGTCATATAGTAGTGAGGCAATGTCACTAGTAAGACTTGATACTAAATGCTCAAGTGATCGCCTGTGGCTTCTCGCTTGAGCATTCCTGAAGGAAGCTGGCATCAATTCTAGTTTTGTTTTACTGCAGAGGTGTGGCCTGTCCTTCTATCCCCACATTAATTGCGTTGAGGATCTGACAAGGATCGTTAACTATTTTCTTCCCCTCTCATTCTTCGCCATCCTGCCCCTGCAACCTTTCTCTTTGCGTCCATTTTGGTCACTATCTCTTGCCCCCCTTCACCTTTCAAGCTCATGCTTTGTTCTCGTTGCTTTTTGACTTGAGCTCTTGTCCTTCCCTCCCCCGTGGCATCATATTTCATTGCGGATCTCCACAGTGGCCCCGACTTAAGCATGATGTGCAGGGATAAATTATTATCGCACGCCATGATGCCCAGCCCTCTCTCCCTCTAGAGCGAAGGTGTGTTGATGGAGCTGTGTGCACTGAGCAAGCCTTCGCTATCAAATTAGTATGAGGGATGGTTGCTGTGGACCCGAGGTTACCATGAAGCAAATAGCCAGTTTCTTTTTCCCATTCTTTATCTCAGGACCACAGTCAACAGGCATAGATTCTCCTCATTCATCATGGTACCAGAATAGCCCGCTGTTGTGCACTACAGTATTTCCTCTGCGGAGCAGGGAAATGGAACAGAAGTAGCAGGAAAGAAACAAGAGCATGCTGGGGAGGAAAAATGTAAAACAGACAGACGGATAACGCAATTGTGTGAGCGTCATCAAAAAAAAAAAAAAAAAAAAAAAAACAGGTTTGTATTTCCATGCATGGAATGTAATTTTCTGGGCCAATTCCCATTTGTCTTGTTTTTCCCCCTCTCATAACAATTGCCCAGTGGTCATGTGTTAATGTATTTTTCTGAGGTACATAGCTGTAAAACATCTTTTTTGAAAGGTAAAAAGAAAATGCGGCATGTAGTGTAAAGAAAGTCTACAACTCTAGTCTTAAAAAAAAAAAAGACCAAGATCAGAAGAATTTAAGGTGGAGGTGGGACTGCATCATGGATCCGCCCCGACCCCTTATTCATCAGGGATCCACCCTGAGCCCCTTCCTTTTTGCAGCAGTGATGGATAGGCTGACAGATGAGGTTAGACTGGATTCCCCTTGGACCATGATGATCGCAGATGATATTGTGATCTGCAGTGAAAGCAGAGAGCAGGCGGAGGAACCATAAGAAAGATGGAGGCACGGACTGGAAAGGAGAGGAATGAAGATGAGCCGAAGTAAAACAGTATATATGTGTGTGAATGAGAGGGGTGGAGGGGGAAGAGTGAGGCTACAGGGAGCAGAGATAGCGAGGGTGGACGACGTCAAATACTTGGGGTCAACAATACACAGCAATGGAGAGTGTGGTAAAGAAGTGAAGAAGTGGCACTGAAGGAACAACAGGAAGTAGAAATGAAGATGGTGAGGTTCTCGCTCGAAGTGAGCAGGTTGGATAGGATTAGAAATGAGCTCATTAGAGGAACAGCCAAAGTTGGATGTTTTGGAGACAAGGTTAGAGAGAGCAGACTTGGATGGTTTGGACATGTCCATAGGCGAGAAAGTGAGTATATTGGCAGAAGGGTGCTGAGGATGGAGCTACCAGGCAAAAGAGTGAGAGGAAGACCAAAGAAAAGGTTGATAGATGTTGGAGGGAGGACATGAAGACTGTGGGTGTTAGAGAGGAAGATGCATGAGATAGGCTGACATGGAAAAAGATGACACGCTGTGGCGACCTATAAGCGGGACAAGCCGAAAGGAAAAGAAGAAGAAGCAGAAGTATTTGTTATTGATGGTCTTTTTTAAGGAGTTTGAATGTGATTAGACAAATATGAACACACCCCCATCTCGGTAACGAGACCACATTATTTCAGGTATTTTTACATATGTAATAACAATAGTTGTTCATATTGTAGATCAATTTAATAGTGGTGCTTTAAAAGCTTTTTTCTCCCCCCCCCATTTTTTTTCCCAAAATCTGGCAAATGAGTAAGGGTTTGTAGACCTTTTTTTATAGTCTAGTTTATATATTTTTTTGTTTTGTTTTAAATAATAAGGGGGGGGGGCGGTCTGCGTTCACCTAAAAGATTTTGTTTGAACCACAAAACTACTCGAGAAATGTCCACTGCTGTGCCACCCTAAATAAAAAGAAAATGCACACAAATACAATCAAAGATAGTGTGCTTTTAACATTTTCAGTATGCATGGGCACCTGCACACCATTTATTTGCAAACCTGGTCATGTGGAATATTTCTGAAAAGCTCATAGTTGACATTTTCCAGTGGAACCAGGAAAACTTGTACGTTAATCTGATCTCTTTTTTTTTTTTTTTGGACCAGCGTGTGTCAGTCTGTTTCTTGTTGCTAATCGTCAACAAACATTATGTGTCGCTTGGCTTATTAAAACAAAGTAAGAATGACGCGGAGCTGTTGTGACATTTCAAAACAAAGTTGGTCCATCTTATTGGAACAGTATGTATTTTATGGACACTTCTGGATAAAGATTCAAATGCATCTTTTTATTTGAAAAAGTCATATGCTGGACTTTACTTTTGTCATTTTATAGTGTCTGGTTGTGTCTACACTTCAGAAATTCACAGAGTTCTATTATATTGTTTATTGATTTCTTTTACAGACAACAACAAATAGAAAGACTTGCAACGGTCCCAGAAATATAGACAACCCGGGTGTCTGTCTGAAGTTATCGATTTAGAAAAGATGGTGCACGGTAGAGGTGAATTCGCTGCTGCTGAAAAAAAGTGTGCAAGTATTAGTGCTACTGGGAATCGACCGGTAAAGGGCAGGAAGCTGGAAGTTCTGTCTACACAATATTTGACAATTGCTCCACCGTGATGCCTTGCCTTCAGTCATTTATTTATTTTGACTCCACGTTTTGTCTGTTATTAAATAATTTATTTCCAACATACTGACCCTTGTAGCAACTTTTTACTTTCAAATGTTTAGTTGCAGTTAATTTGTAGTATAATGACTGCGCGAGGGTGACCAATATGCATTTCTAACAGCATAGCATCTACTTAATACAATGAATGTGAAAAATTGAAAATTTCATCTTGCGCAAGATAAAATGGGGAAGTCTCAAAAGCATTTCACATAGGGTCTAATTTTAATTTTACATTTACCCAATGAAGTCATGAAATATGAAGCAAACAAATAATGGGAATCTATTTAGAGAGGTTAAACATCCAATAGGGGCAAATTGACACCAAAGATAAGGAGGGTCCAACTATTTCTGTGTAAAGGCCACGAGTATTGGCATTGTAGCACTACATCGGCATCCGTCACATTAGGAAAGCAGCACGGCATCTGTAGCGCTCCATTAGAGTCTCTGCTGGATGCTTTCAGCCGCAGTGCTGCGAGTGCAAACCTGTTTTGACCAGCTCACACGCCATTACGCAGTCGCTGCAAAGCCTTCGAGGCCAGCCTAGATGTTCTGAAGTTAAATAGACTCGGCGCTGTACTTATTCACACAACACAGAAGAAAAGTTTGCAAGCTTGACATTGATAAGATGTTAGTTATAAAGATTCTCATGAGGTCTCCTCAAAACTCCAAATTTCACTTGTCTCCATTTGGTTACCAAGAACTTGTGAATTTAACGCGATACTGAAAAGTGGTTCCCTTACTGCTACTACAGAAAAAAGGTACTATGATATAATAATTGGCAGTAAAGAGAACAAGCACTTTACATACAGTAGTTTGTTTTCAAGCCCTGTGTGGTTTTTATCTGGGTATTCCAGCTTCCTCCATCCATCTATCCATCAATTTTCTTTTGCCACTTATCCTCGCGAAGGTCGTGAGGGAGTGCTGCAGCCTATCCCAGCTGTCAACGAGCTAGGAGGCAGGATACACCCCGAACTGGTTGCCAGAAAATCGCAGGGTACCTAGAGATAAGCAGCCGCACTCACAATCACACCTAGGGGCAATTTAGAGTGTCCAATTAATGTTGCATCTTTTTGGGATGCGGGAGGAAACCAGAGTGCCCAGAAAAAAAACAACACAGGCATGGGGAGAACATCCAAACTCCACACAGGCAGGTCTCGGATTGAACCCGGGACCTCAGGACTGTGAGGCCAACGTTTTACCAGGTGCTCCACCGTGCAGCCCCAGCTTCCTCCAACAAAATATTTTGTGTTAGTTTACGTGACTTTATTTTTAATATAGATATATTTGTATTTGCATTGGCACCTCAAAAGGCAAAATTTAATTTGTTCCTCAACCCTGCTCTTATTTCATTGTAAGTTAAATTTGGGCTAAAAGAAGAAAAAATTGACTGAGGAACGCCCTGTAAATTGAACTCATAGATGAGGACGTGAATGAATTTGCCATTCTTTTTGTCCATCTGAATGTCAATTATTCATACCCCTTTATAGTTAGCAATATCTTATGTTGCTGACATTGATCGCTCCAGTTTGGGTGATCTCACGAACACGTCATTTTTCTTCAGATGGTGCTAACTGGACTGTTTGACCCCCACAAAACAGAAGCTGTAAAATGCGACAAGACAGAAAGCTGGGAAGCATTACAGATGGGCGGCCAAATGGCTGTTTAAGAAAAAAGAGGTGTGGCAAGGGGAAAACATTTCAGCGATAAACATGGTGTAAAATTGCAGCATTTTCAAGACAAGACAACTGAAGTGACCGGGCAGGTGTCTGTCCCCCCACAGGGGAAGGATTATTATTAGAATTATCTTTGTCTGCCTTGCTTGTTCCTTTTCAGCTCTTCCTTTGTGGGGTTGTTTCACTTGTGCAGTTAGCAGTGAGTTTATGAGTGATTTGTGAGGCAGGTCTGCAACTCCAGACAGATGCGCAACATCAAAAACAGTCTGGATGCTCTTTTAAGGGATAGCGTCTATCTACAAAGCATAAAGAAGCTTTATTGTTTCAGGACAACATCATGTTAGTCCGAAGTTTCACCCCCCCTTTTTTTTTTTTTTACCTTTGAGCACATTAAAAACAACAACAATAACAAGTCAGGATGCTGTTTAGCCATAAATTTCAAAGTTAATGATGATTTGTTAAAAATAATAGTTCATCAGTTTGAACATAAAATATATTCTTGTAGTATATTAAATTAAATATGGGTTGAACAGGATTTTTGAATGATTGTATTCTGGAATTGGGTTTGGACATACTTAACTGCAGTAAATATGCACTGTTCATATGATTCTGCAAGTTGATTATCATTATTTTAAACTTTTTGTTGGTGCATTATTTTAATTTGACTTGCAACTTTTAGAAGGTTGAAAACAGTGGACACTTCATTAGGTGAAAATTTACAATGCATCCATCCATTTGCTATACTGCTTATCCTCACCAGTTTGAGAATCCAAATCCGTTTGAAAATACACAGGTCTGTGGGATCGCACCTCATCACCTTGTTAACTCACCACTCTTTGTTTCATTTCCAAATTACTGTCTAAAATACCTTCAAAAAATGAGATTGTAGAAAAGCAAAGTGATTTGCTTAAATGAGTTTGAGTTTGAGGACGGTAACATTTTGCCTCTAAATGTTAATTAAGTTCAAACCTCCCAAATGAAATGTCACAGAATTATCCTCAGAGGTGAATACGCAATATATTCAAGAGTGATTATTTCTTATGTGCTGTAGGGATGTTTATGGCTAAATGAGCTTGTTCCAAGAGTGGGAGTTTCTGGGGAAAAAAAAATCCCCTCCTTCTTTTCCTTTCGGCTTGTCCCTTTAGGGGTTGCTACAGCGTGTCATCTTTTTCCATCTAAGCCTATCTCGTGCATCTTCCTCTCTAACACCCACACTCTTCATGTCCTCCCTCACAACATTCATCAACCTTCTCTTTGGTCTTCCTCTCGCTCTTTTGCCTGGAAGGTCCATCCTCAGCACCCTTCTACCAATATTCTCACTCTCTCGCCTCTGAACATGTCCAAACCATCTAAGTCTGGTCTCTCTAACCTTGTCTCCAAAACATCTAACTTTGGCTGTCCCTCAAATGAGCTCATTTCTAATCTTATCCAACCTGCTCACTCTGAGCGAGAACCTCAACGTCTTCATTTCTGCTTCCTGTTGTTTCTTCAGTGCCACTGTCTCTAATCCGTACTTCATGGCCGGCCTCACCACTGTTTTATAAACTTCGCCCTTCATCCTGGCAGATATTCTTCTGTCACATAGAACACCAGTCACCTTCCGCCAACTGTTCTACCCCGCTTGGACCTGTTTTTTTCACTTCCTTACCACACTCACCATTGCTCTGTATTGTTGACCCCAAGTAATTCAAGTCATCCACCCTCGCTGTCTCTTCTCCCTGGAGCTTCACTCTTCCTCCTCCGCCCCTCTCATTCACGCACATATACTCTGTTTTACTTCGGGTAATCTTCATTCCTCTCCTTTCCAGTCCGTGCCTCCATCTTTCTAATTGTTCCTCCTGCTTTCACTGCAGATCACAATATCATCTGTGAACATCATGGTCCAAAGGGATTCCAGTCTAACCTCATCTGTCAGCCTATCCATTACTACTGCAAACAGGAAGGGGATCAGAGCGGATCCCTGATGCAGTCCCACCTCCACCTTAAATTCTTCTGACACACCTACGCCACATCTCACCTCTATTCTGCTGCCCTCATACATCTCCTGAACAATTCTAACATATTTCTCCGCCGCACCAGACTTGCCCATGCAGTACCAAAAAAAAAAAAATCCACTAAAATTAATAAAGATGGAGGATTGTAAATGAAAAATCATCAAGGTTGGATTGCATTGGATTAGACTCACCAAGGACTTTGTCACAGTTTTTTTTCCATTCTTAGTCACTTACCGACTTTGAACAGGAGAACGGCCACATAAAATGATTTATGCAATCAATTGAAGTATTACTGTGTTGAAAAGCTGAAACACCCTTCTAAATTTTCACAGTACGTACTGTTGTATTGCAATTGTCGGATTAAAGTTGCATGGGGCTACTGTGAGAATTATTTGTTCATAAGATCATGGTGGCATTTCTAGCCCATTTAAAAGATAACACAATAACAAAAGATTCCAAACTGGAGCCACAAGTGTTAGTCAGGGACAACGTGAGCCCCCATTTGTTGAAATGTCATGTGGCGGCTAACTGCCTCACTATCACACCACGCACATCATTAACTTAACTACGGTGGTTTGTGGCCGATGAAGGGAAGCCACGGCATTGGTGGCGACTCTGCCTGCCCTCATTTTTGCATCACTCAAGATATGGATGAGTCATAGGGAGCATCAGTGGCTATCACACTTATGGTCATTATCCGGGCCCAACTGGTGAGATCAGAATGCTGACGAGTACAACAAGCTTCCGGAGGTTCGGGCTTTAATGAAACCAGATAGGAAAATGCAGCTTTTGAAGGTGCCTTCCACTTTCCACGTGTAAAAATGCTACGTCTAGACGGGGGGAGGGTGGGGGGTACATTAGAAACAAAACAATGCAGTTGTTACAGGTTTTTCAAGATATGAGCTGTCGTTAGAGGTTCTTTATGTATCATTTATTTATTTATTTTTGCTTTGACCTGCAAGAAAAAGTATGATATATGAGCCCAGTGATTTCAACTCACTCCACAACGAGGAGTCTTTTGGCAGATAGTCAACAATTCGGTAAAAAAGAGGCTTCAAGATGTTTGTCACTCTTTGTTGAACTTTACTGTCAAATTAGACTTAAAAGAAAAGTAATTGCATAATCAAAACACTGCTCTATCTGCTTAGTCTTTTGCTAATTTACAATGCAAAATGCCATCGACAGCCCAGTGACTAGCATTGGTGTTGAACTGTTATCAACTTTTGAGAAGTTGCTAATTGTACACAAACAGTTGAGGAACACATTGGCAGACAATATTACTGCTCACAGGCTCGTATTCTTTATTCTTTGGAAAAATGACCAATATTACTGGTGCTTGCTGAGTCAGTTGGGAAACTCTTCTTCTTGTACGTCTGTCTTTATTGAAATGGCCCCATGTGGTCATGACACAGACACGTGAGGAACAGCACAATATCAATTGAATTGAAGCAAAAAATGTATGAAAAAGTGCTCAATTTGTCTACAATATTTTTCTTTGCCCCACCCCAAAAAATGCAATTGTTAGAGGCTAGAATTGATTGATGGTAATTCCATTTATTTTAGTGCGGAAAGATGATTTGATGTATGATGTTTTTGAGGTGCCGGAACGGTGGGACAACTGGTTGGAGCGTTCTGAGGACCAGAGTTCAAATCCCGGACCCGCCTGTGTGTAGTTTGCATGTTCTCCCCATGCCCGCATGAGTTTTCTCCGGGCACTCTGGTTTCCCCGCACGTCCCAAAAACATGCATTCATTGGAGATTGTGAGTACGAATGGTTGTTTGTTGCGATTGGCTGGCAATCAGTTCAGGGTGTAACCCGTCTCCTGCCCAATGATAACTGGGATACGCTCCAGCACTCCTGCAACCCTTGTGCGGAAAGGTGGCTCTGAAAATGGAATATTTTTGAGTTATGAGCATGGTCATGAAGCGAATTAAACCCATAAGCCAACCTACAGTACCGTCTAGTAATTTAGTCTCTATATTGCAGTTCATTGTTTGCGGCTCTGCTATGTGACATTTTTTGATGGCAATCTTTTTTTTTGGGGGGGGGTGGAGGGAGGATGAAACGAGAACCCTTACATGCCCATATCTAGGTGCATAGATTAATATGTTATGGTTATCAATAAAAAAATCCACCTGTAGGAGTTTTTTTGAAAATGACACCTTTTCTTTCCTCCAAATTATTCCTGAAAGAGCCTCCTGTCTAACAATAGTGCTCAACTCCCCGTGAGCTGTGATTGCTTAATGAATTGTGCTGTGAAAAGCATCTGAAACTAATCTGGTATTTCTGTGTATTCTCTAGTGTTCTTTCTCTCTTGCGGTGACTTGATGGGGCCTTCTATTGCTTGACAGGCCAATTAGATGCCAATTTGCATATCTTGCCAGCACCATTTTCCTTGTTCATGTGAGCATTAAATGGGATAATCTAGCTTTTGAACCCTTGTACCACATCAGAGTCACTCAAAGTAACTTCATCATCCGTGACCCTGAGCTCCTCCTACTCACGTTCGCCTCCCGTAACGGAGTCGACTTGGTGTCATTTGCATCATTTCGCCTGCAGATTGTTTCTCCCCGTTCAACTACAGTATCTCTGCTCGTTATTGTATGAATCTAAATTATAGGAAGTAGGCGCAGGTCGGGTGCACCTGAAGTCAAATAAACAACCTTTGTTCGTACCAAAACCTTAACAGTATGCAATAACTACAGTTGGAACATGTCTTAACACCACATTTTTGTTAGATCATCTTAATCAAGAAAAATAGCAATGTATGATATGCAAACACCCATTCATTTTCTGAGCCGCTTATCCTCACGAGGATCACGGGAGTGCCGGAGCCTGTCCCAGCTTTCTTGCCTTATTTTGTGGACATTTTGCTACTCCACAGAATGACAGGTGCGGTGGGGTGAGTCAAAAGTCCTCTAAACTTGTCTGATTGGAATATGAGATAACAAAAACATGATGAGCCATAAGTTGCTTTTATTATCAATGCGGAATACTAAATTGGCTTGTTGACACATCGGTTCAACCCCTACTTAGCACAAGTGGCAGAGTATGTGATGAAAAGAAAGGGCAAAAAAAAATCAAACAAATGATTACTTGATTGATTTGGAATTTGTCTGGCACAGTCGACCTACAATTTGTTTTGTTGTCCGTGGAAATATAAACCATGTGCGACCCACCTCAAAACTTTAAGTGTATGTTTTCATTACTATTTTAACATCCTTAACTGTCATACAAATATAGAAATGGTGTTAAATGAAATTGTTGCGTGGTAAACACATACTGATGATTGGGCCTAATTTGTGCCCACTTTCTTTTCCTGCAATCAGCCAAAGGTTGATGATCTTATGTCTTATCCTGATTAAATAACCGAGGAGTGTTTAGAGTGATTTTTTTCTCTTCCTTCTCTCCTTAATGAATCTGGGCAGAATAATATTTCTAATCACAAATCCTTTGGTGGTCAATTCAGAATCCTTTGGTGGACAATTCAGAATTCAGTTGAGTCCAGCTTTAGACTGGAGGTGTATTTCTCTATCCATCCATCCATCCATCCATCCATCCATCCATCCATCCATCCATTTTCTTAGCCGCTTAACCTCAGGGATGTTGGAGCCTAACCCAGCTGTCAACCGCCAGGAGGCGGGGTACACCCTGAACTGGTTCCCAGCCAATCGCAGAGCACATCGAGACAAACAGACGCACTCACAATCACAACTTGGGGCAATTTAGAGTGTCCAATTAATGTTGCATGTTTTTGGGATGTGGGAGGAAACCGGAGTGCCCACCCGGAGAAAACCCACGCAGGCACAAGGAGAACATGCAAACTCCACACAGGCGGGTCTGGGATTGAATCCAGGACCACAGAACTGTGAGGCCAACGCTTTCCAGCTGATCCACCATGCCGCCTTTCTCCAAACATGCTGGCAGAATTCAGAATTGTACAACTTCACGGATCACGGCTACGTTCAATTAACCATGAGCTCCTATAGTCTTGCCTGTCCTATTTAAAGTACATATTGGGTCTAAATGGTTAGCATTTCAGTTTTGTTTTTTCTTTTTTGCTCAAGAAAATGTATATGGTACCATTTTATAATAATTTCAGTCAGTTCTGGCACAGTTGGTAATAATTGCACTTGAAATTCACTTTTTTTTCATTACGGAAATTGACATGCCCTCTTTGAAGTTCACAGTATTTCAGAAGTACTTTAAAGTAAAAAAACAAAGTCATCGAAAGCCTAATGACACAGACTACTTTGCTGTTTAGAAAGACGAGTCCCCAAATGTCTCCTAAAAACAAAGCTTCCGCATTAGATTTGTGGTCCCTGCAAAACAATCACGTAGAAACTCACACTTATTCGGTATTCAGTGAACCATGTTCGTAATCCAGATTGATAATAAACTGATCAATGTCAGGCTAATGGAAGCAGTCAACGCAACATGATGAAACAGCGTGATAGAGCCCGTGCACAGCAATTTTCCCGTCTGATGGATGTCTTACTGTTCCTTGTCAAGGTGAAAAAGACAAAACAGTAATGCATCAGATAGAGAGACCTTGAGATTAACTTCAATTTTGCAGAAATACAGATTGAAAGATAGAAAGGAAAAAGGACAAAACGGTAATGCTTCAGATGGAGAGACCTTGAGATTAACATCAATTTTGCAGAAATAGAGATTGAAAGATAGAGAGGAAAAGCCAAGATAAATGAGGACAAAACAAGGGGGCCATTGAAGCCTTCAACAATTCATACCACGCGTGCATGGATACGCATTTTATGTCGCCGGTATTTGTTGAAGGAAGTTTGTGGGGATCATGTGGGTGACACCTTTAGGTTTGAAAAATGCCAAAACTGCAAGAGAACAAAAGTTATAATGTGTACGACTCTGAGGAGGCCTTCGTGAATATTCATATCGTTCACTTAACGACTGCCATGGACGTTCATATTTGTCAACTGGAATTCAACCCGGCCAACGGCATATGGTTTTTACGTGTGGAAGTTTGTCGATGGAATTCGGGTTTGCAAACAACTGTAATGACTACCAGATCCCTGTAGATGACGGCATTGCATCGCTTTGGTTTTGAGATCACATCTTTTGAGTCGAAAATGAAAAATAGGTGGCTTGTGATGTCAATCACTTGTTAATCGTGTTCCTACTGTAAATGGAATAGCTTCAGTAACTCTTCGTATTATTTTGACAGGTATCCTGTATAATATTTTGAATTAAAATACAAATGAAAAACAGATGTAAACCATGACTGATTTTTACTACATCTCCATGTGTTTGCCTTCATTTTATTGTCTTTTGTAAACGACATTCCGTTGTCCTTATCTAACCTCTTAAATCCACTTTTCTTATTTTTCCATTTCCGTAGTATGAAAAAAGAAAACTCGGCAAATCGCCACTAGAAAAAGGTTGCTCTGCAGCTGGTAGAGTTTTGCTATTATGTGAACTACAGTCCATCCTCCAGGTCCAATCTGCACCTAATTACGGGTCGGAAACACCAACATGCACACACACACACACACACACACAGACACACGCGCACACGGCCCAGGAGCCAGAGTATATATATTGCTGCACAAGGGTCTCTGGGGTCAATTATGCCAGTGTAATGATCGTAATTGGCTAATTTTCAGCACATTACCTCACTTTATGTCTCATTCAGCAGGCTGTAATTTAGTGAAGGAGTGAAGGCTTGCCTGGCTCTCAACGATAGATAACTGAGAGCCTGAAACAGCAGACCGGCTTCGTTAATTGTGTGTGGGAATGGGCTACCATGCCCAAATAAAGAGACCCGAGAGGAGGGCAAGAGGATGCCTCTTGGGCCATGTAGCAGTCATGCTCGGTCACGTTTGTTTATAATGATGTATTAAAAACGGATTCATTATAGTACAAACCTCCAGCAAGGTCACACAGTTAGGTAAAAAAAAAAAAATAGATCAATTAGTCAAATAGCAGTCTACGTCCCTGTTTGTGGAAGATAACCCAAGATATATGGTGCCAATAATTGTGAAAAATTATATTATTGCTAACATTTATTCAGATATATGTTAACTTCAGATAATGTAAGTTGATGAAAGTAAAGTAGTGTTTCTTGGTTACTTACAACAATATTGCAAAACAAACCCCCCAATTTCATTGGTCTCTTCATAAAATGACTGTTTTCTTCACTGTCTAGTTCTGTTTGGGTTTTTTTTTCCTAAATGTTTTTGGGGGCCAATCACGGTGCACAGCTGCATCCCTTTTTCAGAGGTCGCACCAGATTTGACAGATGCTCGCGAGTGAAATGAACGTTTGTGGCTCTTCCTGCAAAAGTTTTCTTTTACACAATTTCCAGAAGTTTTGAAAGGCAGCTTCAAATGAGTGAAAGCGTAAAGGATGAGGGCAGCGAGCCCATCAGGCGCCATCAGAAAAGAACCGCGTCCAAAGGTCCAACTAACGTATACTTACATACACTCTTCCACTTCTGGGGGAAAAAAAAAATCACACATTGACACATTGAAATGTTTTATTTTCTCCTCCCCCAAATCTTTCTTTCAGTGGCTCATGACATCCGCATCACAACGATAGCACCAGCGGTACTGATTGATCATTTTCAGTGATTTTAACATTGCAAGATTATTAAAACGTTAAAGTTAATTTGACTTAGTCGATACTGGAAATATGTATTTTTTGCCTAACCACCAGGCAGTAAGAATTTTTGCAAGCATGCATATTCTATCCATCCATTTTCTTAGCCGCTTATCCTCACAGCGGTCGCGGGGACTGCTGGAGCCTATCCCAGCTGTCAGCGGGCAGGGGACGGGGTACACCCTGAACTGGTTGCCAGCCAATCGCAGGGCACATAGAGACGAACAACCGCACTCACAATCACTCCAACGGGCAATTTAGAGTGTCCAATTAATGTTGCATGTTTTTGAGATGTGGGAGGAAATCAGGGTGCCCGGCGAAAACCCACACAGGCACGGGGAGAACATGCAAACTCCACACAGGCACGTCTGGGATTGAACCCGGGATCTCAGAACTGTGAGGCCAACGATCTGAGCCGCTGTGCATATTCTACAGAAAATATATTGTATGTATCTACACTAGTACTTTGAATTAGATGGTTGATTTGTTCCAAGTTCATAACTCAGTGTGCACGAGCGCATCAATATTCCTCATTGAAATACCACCACATTCTTTTTTTCCATGATTTAAAAAAAAAAATTGAATTGTTATTTTTTAAATTAGCATTGTTTTCCCTCTTATTCTTTACGCTTTTTGTCAACCACCCCCCATGTCTGTTCTCTCAATTGTTTAAAATGAACCAAAAAACTAAGGGGTTCACCAAGAACGAAACATCTATATTTGCTTTCTTCGCATCGGCATCAGTCTAAGACCAGCACCCTCCACCCCCTCCCCGTCCGACCTCCACGACCTTTAGTTGACCTTTCTGTGTCATTTAACATTATCACAGGAGGGATTGTCACTCCGAGGTGAGGATTCTGCCACCTCACGCTCGCTCAGGTTGCGCTGTTATATGTTACAGGAACATTTATGATCATCTTTCGTCTATAGAAAAAATATTACTATTGAATTTTATTTTTGGTGGGGTTTTTTTGCCATTATATTTTAAAACTCTAGCGAAAATGGGATGGTTTAGGTGTAATTGATTAATTAATAATAATTGTTAATTATGTATCATAAAAAAGATTCATCCATCCATCCATTTTCTTAGCCGCTTATCCTCACGAGGGTCGCGGGAGTGCTGGAGCCTATCCCATCTGTCAAGGAGCAGGAGGCGGGGTACACCCTGCTAATGTACACAATTATACACAAGGTACACAATGGTTGCCAGCCAATATCAGGGCACATGAAGACAGACAAATCACACCAATGGGCAATTTAGAGTGTCCAATTAATGATAAAGAAATCAACAAAAATGTGATTTGTAAAATGTTATGCCAAGATAAAACGTATTTCAAATTTGCATTAAAACATTTATTTTACATAGTTGTTGCCAATTTGTAATTGGAACTTGCTTCAAAAAATATCTGCATTTGTTATACTGTACACTCGGGGTCAAATGACTAAGGTTTTATTTGTTTTTTTGGAATTTGTAAAAAGTCGAGTTGAAGTCGATGACATCACCGTGCGCTAAATTCAGGTGATTCCGTATTTCGAGGCATTTTCTGTGTGGAGCAACAAAGTTGACTAATCTGCTCTCCACCAACTACAACCACGCACGATTAAACTCTCAAAACTGAACTCAACTCTAATGTATCCCACTGTATTTAGTTTACGATTCTTTTGCGTTTTACAATCTATATTTAGTAGGATTTGACACTTCAGGTAGATGTTGCTGAAGCATTTAGATATAATACTAACAAATCCAAATGAATTGCATCAGAGAGGCTGTCTTTGACTTAACCCCCCCACCGCTCAAATAACGGAATCTTGAAGCTGAAGACCTAGCAGATGATTAAACATGACAGACACCCGTGCATGAGTTATTGCCTGATGGTCTGCTATGACAAACGTTAAATCACATGCAGAGATCAATGGGAGATGGCACATTGGTAATTTTGTTATCCTCCCAATTGCATTGCTCACTAACTCCTCTTCAGATGTCTCTAAATGCACCTTTTGATGAAGGCTGCGTGTTGTGTCACTCCACAATCCAGCACCCCGCTGTATCACATAACAGCTTGAGCGGTTCCGTTTTATACATTTAAATAAATGTGCGTTTGAACGCATAAGGTCTCCACCTGTCATATTTGAAAATACACCTCCATTCATTTCAACTTGGATTGACTACATATTAAATTCAACATCATGTGAGACTGCTGAGGCGGCATGGTGGAGCAGCTGGTAAAGCATTGGCCTCGCAGCTATGAGGTCCCGGGTTCAATCCTGTACCCGCCTGTGTGGAGTTTGCATGTTTTCCCCCTGCCTGCGTGGGTTTTCTCCAGGCACTCTGGTTTCCTCCCACATCCCAAAAACACGCAACATTAATTGGACACCCTAAATTGCCCCTCGGTGTGATTGTGAGTGTGGCTGTTTGTCTCGATGTGCCCGCGATTGCCTGGCGACCAGTTCAGGGTGTATCTCGCCTCCTGCACGTTGACAGCTGAGATAGGCTCCGGCACTCCCCGCGACCCTCGTGAGGATAAGCAGCATAGAAAATGGATGGATGGATGGATGGATGAGATTGATGATCTAAAATGCATTCTCAGCTATACAGTATATAAAATCACAAAAAGGGAATACAAGTATATGATCACAGCATTGTAAAATCAAAAGGTAATTTGAATAATTTGACATTTTCAAAAGCTTCTTGGACAGGATTGCATAGGGGTGTTATTGTGGTTTACACTTAGTCGATAACCTCCCCAGAACCTAGGGCTTCTGATTTTGAAATACTAGGATTGAATTTTTTTTTTCTTAACTGGGATGACATCAAATCCAACAAATTAGAAAAAAAGTCTAAAAATGTTCTTCTTTTACAAAAACAACTAGATTTTAAGTGACCCCCGAACATTAGTGCATGACAGAAAAGTTTTGTATTAACAAAAAAAAAACAAGAGATTGACAAATGGTGTTGTGTCAATGGCTCCACAGAGCATACGCTGTCTCTTTGTATGCGTCTGTGCATGCATGCGTGCAGCGGACCCTCCCCAACGCCACCAGTTCGGTCCTTTCCTTCACAAAGAACCTGTGGGCTCACAGAGGTCATGAAAATATATTCTGACATCTGTGTCAATCTGCAATCCGTAAATATAACAAGATACACGAGAAAATAAATGCCTCTTGAAAAATATTCTCTCCTGTTCACTGGCTCTGATGCTTCCCCAATGCACAATTATTTTGTGCACTATACGTTGCCTGTACAGAATGTATGTGTTTGTGTGCATGTGTGTGTGTAAAAATTCCCCTCCCGCACGCATCTTCCCCCTGTCAAATTCTGCTTTCTCAAAAAGCCATTTAGCTGTCAAGTGCTGACACTTTGAGTGTCACAAGTGACTGCGTGCACATGATTCAGTCAGGGAGTGCGGAAAAGGGGGTGCAACCGCCGGCTGTAGCCAAAAAGCAAACATGCTACGATGTGTAGAATAACTTTTAATATTAAAATCACCAGAAGAGAAAATGAGATGAGGTATTGGGACAATATAAAGTTTTTTTGACCTTTGACCTTTTGAAAAAAAGAAAAAAAATCGACCAAGTGCAGGCTGATAAGTGGGCGGGGGGGCTGGTAAATTTGGGCACTCATAAGGACCACTATTAGGACTAATTATGCAAAGTACTGTATCTTCAATGACTTTTAACCAAGAATTGGATCCAAACATTTTGATTTTTATCAACTCCATACCCCCTGTTCTAATATTCAATCAAATATTTAGTGAATTTCACCTCAAGCAGATGCCTTTTGCAGCTATCAACAAGCTTTTGGTAATTTGCAGAATATTGTAGCACTCCTTTGAGTAGAAATTGTCACATTTATTTCAACTGGTGGCTTTTCCGGGCCTTACATTTTCGACTCGATTCTGAATACAACTTTGTTGGTTAACAACAGCCCGTTTCATGCTGTCTCATTGTATTTTGCACAGTGGCTTCAAAGTAGATATCGTATATCTTTTCAGCTTTAGGAAAAGTGAAATAACAGACAAAACACGAATCAATTGTTCCTGGCAACAACCAAACATATTGTGAAACCTGTAAAGAGGGAAAATAATATTGTTGTAAAAAGCCACTCTTCAATGACATTTACATATCTTTACTGCTGACATTTCAGTTTTGATGCTTTGTTGTTATGTTGTATATCAGTCAATTACTTGTGACAATGCATCTCATGATTTACATGGGATTGAATTTAACTAGTGCATCTCCTAAATTCGTCTTAATTTTTTTTTTTAATAAATTTTAAAGTGATTACACTGCAGATAACTAATCACAGCCAAATGACAGTGAATTTGTCCCACATTTATGACACAGGAACAATATGTTTGGAAATAAGTTTTTTATAATAAAAGAAATAGTTGGAACACCAACCACTAATGTAGGCTGCATACCAGGAATACGACAGCATTCTGGCATTACTGCCTAGTTTGATTTTTGAATATCAATTTTTTTTTTTTTTTAAAGATTCTTTTAAAGGTTAACTGTCTACACGGTGCCTTAACGTACATCAGCAGAATTGAGTTTCTTTTTTGCGGCATGTCACGTTTTCATGATTCAGGGGAAAAGATAACCTGCGTGTGCTGGCATGCGCGCTTCTGTGTGAGGTGTCATTTTGTCACCCTGAGGTCAAGCGGTTGGTCAGAAAACCTCCCAAATGCAATTAAGCCAGCTGAGACTGATGAATTGCTCCCACATCTCACTCTCGAGCTGTCACGACACCCATGGCACGGTTGTCCTTTCACGTCAAGAAAAAACGTAGTTTTTGGGTCACTTTAGGAATACTAGCATGATGTCACTGCTAAAATTGATACACAAGTACATCGTCAATCTGTCTTTATGTCCTTTATCTATTTGCGTCACTTTGAAATGTGTCCATTATCTGGACGGTCATAATGGATGGCTCTCAATGACATTTTATCTTACACCACCAGAAATATTACCGCTGTCTTTCTCTATCAAAGAAAAAATGAAATGCCAGTATTGTATTTTAAGGGGAACAGCACATCAGCATCATCCATCCATCCATCCATCCATCCATCCATCCATCCGTCCGTCCAGTTTATGAGCCGCTTATCCTCACAAGGGTCGGGGGAGTGCTGGAAGCTATCCCAGCTGTCGTTGGGCAGGAGGCAGGATACACCCTAAACTGGTTGTCAGACAATCCCAGGGCACATGGAGACAGACAATAGTCGCACTCACAATCACACCTAGGGCCAATTTAGAGATTCCAATTAATGACAAATGAACATCTTTCTTTTATTTTTATTTTTTTTTTGCACATTTAGAAAAAGAAAAAAAATGAGAAGGTGTTGATCAATATGCCATTTTTAAAAGGAGACTCCATGGGCGTCATCTGAGCTGGAATGGCGTCCTTTCTTAAATGCAACCCTTGGGTAACTTGTCATCATTGTTTTCTGTTTGTGTGGACCAGAACTGTCTCCCTTCCTTTCACATCTTCACCTGTGAACAAATACATCCTGCCCCCCCCCTCCAGCCTCCAAAAAAACCAGATTCTCTGACCCCCACAGTCTTTTATGACCTGCTACAACCCATTTAAAACCTTCCCCAACAATGGCATGTTCATTAATCAATAAGCCAGTCATGATTAATTGTTCTTTTGATGCATGTGTAACAAAATATAGGGCATTAATTGAAACAAAAATAAATCATCCCACAAGCTATTCTAAACTTTTGAATGCACATCAAATTGTTCAATCTGTGTACATTTTGTATATCTTACTATTTTATAAATGACCAAATTCACAGCAGGAGTTTGTTCTGTGAAAATTTCTAAGGCTGTCCAATTCTATGTCTCTCTTCGATCATAACATTGTTTCTGAATGTGCTGTAACTTTTTAATTCTGTGTAGTCATGATTATAGCATTACATTGTATTAAAGTGAGTCTGTGTGCTGGACAAGGACGTTCCCTGGTGCAAAATTCTGATGACACCATAAGCTCAGTGGCCACAGACTGTTGAAGCTTTGCAGTGGCAAATTTACAGTCTGTCAATTGTCTAGTATTATCTTTGTCTCGGGATGTCAAAATGTGAACAGCCTGACGAAGAGGACTGTTTAAATACCAATTTTAATCTCAGCAATTTCAGTCAAAGGATCAAACACCACTTGTGAATTTTGCCATTCAGTTCCTAGTTAGTGAACAGCAAGTCGTGCAAAAAAGTACTGAAACATTTAACAGTTGAATTGTGGATTCAAAAGTTGGGAGAAAGTCAAATTAAGTTCACTTGTTAAAGTTGTAGTGCACTATAGGGTGAGCCAAACATTGTCATACAATTATTTTGCGAAAATATTTTTGCCAACCGTTTAATTTAGCTCAAATTATGTTATCTTTCTGGCTCCACTGGTAGTGAATTGCTTCCTTTTGTGGAGGTGACGCGGGTTTGATTCCTGACCAATATCCAGCCACTCCCGGATTAAAAAAAATAAAGAAAAATAAATAAAAGACATCCTGCGTAAAAAAATGCCAAATAAATCTTGCAAGTGACTTGTTGTGGTGACCCCCGGCGGGACGAGCCGAAAGTTGCCACAACATCTGTACCACAATAGACACCAGTTTCAACTGCAAATTCATTAATTAATCAATTAGGGACTTCTTAATTTCCCCCCGAATCATACAGAAAAATTTATTTCTGTCCTTGATCTTGGTGGGAACACATCTTCAATCTTGGTCATCCCAGAAGAGTTGAAAGCGTTGGCCGTACGGCGATGTCATTATGTGTTTATTTGCTGTCGAGATGTAAGCAGATCAAAGCACAAGTCCAAGAGTGACAAAAATCTCCAGAGCCACCCAAAGATAACTTTTTGGAACATCCTTTGCTTCAGTCATGTCCTCATTGCCACCTCGGCAAAACCTTGAGATGAGAGAGAAAATCCTGTTTAAGCCCACAGTCAGATGGCTTAGCAGAAAGCCCTCATTTGGTTTTACTCTTCCTTTGCATCATCCACCCCCTCGCAAAAAAGGAGACTCAAACATATTGGAAGATGGCTGTTTTCGGTGTGTTATTTGCAAGACATACAATGGAATTTTTGTTTTAGTCGTAACAAGTAGGCAGATAATTACAGTATAATACCGACACAATTATTAAATATTATTAAAGACCGGAATACACCCTCTAACATAAAAAAAAATAAACCTTCTTTTTTTTTCCATTTGCACAAATACGTAATCAAGATGATAGCAAGCAAACACATGGAGATTAAAAATGTAACCTTCTGAAGGTAAAATGTGTAAAAATGTGTGTGCCTTGTTGGCGTGTGATCAGCAAGAGTTGCGATATATCCTGACAGTCGGGAGACAGATGATGTGCTAGTCTGTCATTAATTAAATGAGAAGATGTGGTGTGAGTGGGCACTCAGTTCACAGAATGAAGGAATCAAAGTTTAAGACCGTCTGATACTCTGCCAGACACGCGTGTGCTTATTAACATTCAAGCTTGTGATTTATTTAAAATAAATACACGTATACATTAGACTTTTTGGTTTCAGCGATGCTAGTAATGACTGAATAAAGTATATTGTAAATTTAAATTACAGTAAGTTTTCATGATGAATCCATTCAAAGGTTGTTGTGTGCAGCCAAATGTTACGAAAACAAAGGCAGCATTTCCCATTGGAACTAATGTCAATCCTCTTAATCCGTTACAAACACCCTGTTTTAAAGAAAGCAGCTTTAGTTTAACGTACAGAAAAAAGTTTGAAATAAATAACTATTGAAAAGGCTAAGTTCACATGAATCATCCAACGAGATATTATACAATTCGATGACTTCATGAAGAAGCTGTTTGCTGAACAGACTTCGTGATTGTGTGTGTCTTTGTGTGTGAGTCACACGGCCGGACAGATGATTTTTAAGTCAACGAAAACTAAGAGGATGTAGAAAAACTGGGACAAAATTTGAGTGGGAAAAAGATAATTGACTACTGAATCCTAAAATGACGAAGGCGTACGAAAACCACTACCAAGGTTTCAGTGTAGACTGTCACTTGGTAGAGCAGAGACTTCAGTCAAGGCCATACAATTATTATTATTTTTTTTTACATGTATCATGACTCAAAAAGTAATAATTGGATGGCTCAGCACCCTTAAGCAGATCTTTAACAACACTTAACAGATTGTGCCCTGCTCCATTCAACACTTTTGCACTTTTTTAGCTTGATAACGACACTCGGCCTCGGTGTTTTTCCACATGAGCGCTATTTCAGCACAGCACATTCACAGTTGGAAGTCACAGAATAACTTTCTGGATTTGAAATGATACCTCACATTGTTAACTACTAAAATCTGATTAATGCGGTGGATGGTGTCCCACAGGCGAGTCACTAATTGAGAAAATACATTCCCAACAATAGTATAAAGTCAAGGCTTTATTTCTCTGTCAATTTGTTTTCTTTATGTTAGCGTGAGATCATCCCCATGGAGGATATGTCATGTTCGATTTTCACGAATGATGAACTCTGGTCTGCTTGCACTGCCCGAAACACAGTACAGTAAACCCTCTTTTTGTTTATTTTGTTGTTGATTTGATATTTAAAATGGTAACAAAGTAAATTTCCTCAAATAGTGGGGCATGCCTCAACTAATATACGCGTCACTCAAAAACACTGTCCCTTCTCTTATCTATGGTAAGAAACATCGATCAGCTCCTTTTGACAACATTGTTTGTAATAAATTGTATCAGCGATGTCCTTTTTCACTTTTACTGTCAATTTAGCCTAATTTAAATGACAGTTTGACATTTCCAGAGACGGCCGCTCTCTGGAGGGCCATCTATTTATTTATTTTTTTTTACATTATCGTCATTAGCTTGCTTGTTTCCTTGGTGGTGAGCCCAATCCCGTAGGGCAAACAATACCATTATAATGTTTACTTTAAAAAGCGACCCTTTACCTTATGATGTACTGGCCCAAAGATTAGACTGGCTTTCATCCATAAATTTCCACTGAGTGAATTTGAAGTGTTCCCTCAGGGGGCGACTGCTGAGAACCAAGCTAAGTGGTAAGAAATAAAATGTATGCGTGTGTATGCATAAGTACATGCTTGCTGACTCACGAAGAGGCAAGATGAAATCTCTCCACCATTTCCATATACATCCACACATTTTCCACTTATTCAGTCCTCTATATCTCCTCCTCTGCATACTGCAACTCTATTGCGTTCCGCTGTAAAATTGAATCCAGAAATATTTGCGACGACGGATGGAGCAGAAAATGGATTTTCATCCAACCACAAAGTGCGACGCCGAAGTCACTTTTCACAGCCATCCACAAACTTTGTTGACGTTACAGGTGTTCCGAAGAGAAATTTTTTACACGCGCTCCTTTTCCCGGGCGAATATGTTTATATGCAGGTGATGACAGTGTCCCTTATGTGTTAATATTACAACCTGCCAGTAAACTCACCTTAAAGGGGCATATGAGGAACAAACATTTTTCAAAATGGCCATGAAAGCTGTAATATCGCTGCACTTTAAACCTGGATGGTATTTTAAAATTTAGTTAGCTTAAACAAAGCAAAGCAGAGATAAAACATTTAAAACGGGATAAAAACAATCAAAATGACAAACAAAATTAAAACCCGCATACAGTGCAAGTATTCTGATCAAAAAGTGGGTATATTTTAAAAAGCATGAGGAAAAAAGAAGAGTTTTCAACCTGGATTTAAAAACATTCACACTTGGGGCTGACCTCACCTCTATTGGCAACTTATTCCATTTGTGTGAAACATAATATAGCCAAATGCTGCTTCACCATGTTTGCTTTGGACTCTGCGCTCCACTATTTGACCTGAGTCAGTCGATCTCAGAGCTCTGCTGGGTTTGCATTCTGTAAGCCTTTCTTTCATGTTTTCAGGACCTAAATCATTTCGTGATTTATAGACCAGTAGCAGAACTTTAAAATCTATTCTAAAGCTAACTCAGGGAGGAAATGCTTGAAATGGCGTTGACAGTGAGATGTAGTGCTAGCAAACATGTCCGCGTATTTGGAAGGAAGGTGTACTGTATTCTACTGCACATGCTTGAAAGCAGTGGTTCTTAAACCTTTTACTTTTACACTAAGTATACCTTAAAAAAATACTCGACTCACTAATATTGTATGGCGCTTAAATGTTAAATGTCTTATGTACCTAACTGTCGGAAAGTTGTGAGGAATTTCATGCAAATGTTTTGTACTTAGTTAAATACAACCAATCTGTACTTCATCTGTACAAGTATCTGTATCTGTCCTGTCTTGATATTTTTTGCCCCACTAGTATATTCCGCTACTGTATAATATTCATGCACGCTACTAGAACAATCGCATGTTAATAGTGAGGTCAAACTGTGCATTAGTTGACACTTGCGCACTACTAGTGCTAATCGTGCAGCGCTAGATGTTGTGCGTTGCGTTTTCGTGACAAAGAGTTTACTAATCTATGGAGAATTCAGCGCGTTAGAAGGATTTTGAATAAATGCTCAACTAGCTTGCCATAATATTAGGCATGAAGCTGAAAGGTTTTGATTTTGGAATATATTTATGATGTCAGCATTTGCCCTCTTTTAAATACAAATACATTTGGCGCACTTGCTCACAAGCTCCTTGCACAGCGTAAATCCATCCAAAATAAGGTCCGTATTAATGATTCTCTCTTACAAAGGCAATAATGCTTACTCACATAATTACATAATATTTACCCAAGTGAGAAAAAAAATGCTTTCAATATGGTTCCGTAAATACACTTTTGGATATACTGTACTCTATGTAGCCTTTCTAATATAATTTTACATTTTGACATTTCAGGCCAAGTAATGTTCATTATTCATGTTTTCACTTCATTCGTATTGTTGATGGCCTTGACCCACAAGGTAGAGGTTTTCCTCTTACCTTGTGACATCTCAGACTTATCAGGAGGGAAATTCTTCTTCTTCTATGCCACCGATTGACTTGGTCAGATTGGATATTGTAGCCAAAGTTTACGGTCACAACAGCCTCGTACTGTATTTGCCCTGAACTCGTGAAAGCAGTACCTCAGCATGTCTTAATGAGCCATTTGTAGAATGGGATACCAAAATTAATCATTGCGATTTTTACTCATGCTTGCAGCATCGGCTAAAATATATATACTTGACTCTCACATTGTCCCCTGCTTCGTTGTGACTCTCCTCGCAGAGTAAAGCACGCCTCCATTCATTTTTTTTCTGTTCCTTGTCTTTTTAGGGGAAATTTGTGCCTTTAAGATTTATGGTCAGGACGTTCCGTTCGAGGCGGTTGTGTTGAATCGCACCTCGGGAGAAGGCGTACTGAGAGCCAGCGGCCATGTGGACTGCGAGAGCCAGAAGGAATACACATTTATTATCCAGGCCTACGACTGCGGAGCTGGACCCAGTGGGGCCGACTGGAAGAAATCCCACAAGTGAGTGCAGCAGTGTGGATAGAACTGCGCGTTCGCTTCAGTGTTTTAAAAGGTTTTCCGCCTTTGATTAAACATGATTCTGTCGAAAGATAATCTGACAGTTATAATTGCCACCGGCAGGAAAATAATATTGAATCTTGAGGCCCTAAAACCTTTTTCAATGCGAATAACATGACAAAATGACCACAATACAAAACATTTTAAACAGATCATTCTGACATCAATTGCGAGAATGAGAAAATGGTACAATTATGTGGTTCCAATAAACATTTGTATTTCTCTGATGGCTTCGTGGGCTGCTTTGTTTTGCTGTCACAATTTCTGTTTGCCGCACAATGAATATGCTTTTATAACGACGACGACTGTCAGCGCCACCTATTTAGGTTGTCACATACCGCTAATTGTTCTGTAACTCAGTGTGAGTCACTTGTGAAGTTTCTGATCGAGGATAAAAAAATAGAAATGGCTTGTGGACTAAAAGGAAAAAAAAAAAACTTTTACATCAATGCTGCCAAAAAAGCCGCACAAATGAATACATCCATCCATCCATTTTCTGAGCCGGTTATCCTCACAAGGGTTGCAGGAGTACTGGAGCCTATCCCAGCTATCTTTGGGCAGGAGGGGGGGGGTACAACCTGAACTGGTTGCCAGGCAATCGCAGAGCACATAGAGACAAACAACCAATCGCACTCACATTTACCGTCATTTCTCGAGTATAATGCGTCCTGAAGTACAATCCGCACCCTTACCTTAAAAAAAATCAGGAAAACCCTTCTACCAATGTACAATGTGCACCACCAATTTGCCGCTACCCATATCGTCAGAATATTAGGAATGATCTGTATTTACATTTTGTTAGGTTTGTACTTGTATTGTTTTTCAAAAAACTGTCCGCACAATAATCATTAATGATAATGTGCATGTGCTGATGTAGCAGTAATATAATCTCAGAATAGGCCACAGAACATGCTTGTCCTGGTCCCTGTAATTGTCAGAACAGAATCCCTCAACCAACTAAAATAAATCGTCAATGATGACACCACATTTTATTAATACTTATACTAAGTCATATTTCAGTCTTAAAAATATAAACTCTTTAATATTAGCTCTTTAATATGCCAACAATATTTGTTGACGTCTGTGACGCCTACCAGGTGGTAAAAGCCAAAGCTATGTAGGGTAAATATGGCTTGAATGAACGACTTTGTTCTGGCGGTGTTGTAAAGGAAATCCTTTCTGAGGCCAGAGTTTGAAATGGTGACATTTGAGTGCAAAAGTAGATGCAGTAGATCACTGAGGTTTTGACTAATTAATTCAGAAGATCTGAATAAATGAAAAGCAGGTGCAAAGGCCAGCCAGCACACTACCCAAATGAGCCTCGCCTTGCACTCGGTGATTATTTTGGCAACGGATGCCTTTTGGCTCAGTCTGTTTATTGCTTGAGTTTGACTTCTCTGGTGCTCACATTGATGAGGCCATAGATGTGCTCTTTTGGCAGAGAAATGAATAGCACACAGTAGTCTACTCAAGGCCTGCTCTAAAATTCAGCCCAAACTTCATACATTTTACACTCCAAGTTCAAACCCGATGATGGAGTTTTGGTTCCCAGTCTGTCCCTTTAGATGCGCCTAATCCAACAAGTTGACAGTCTTCCAATCGTCTCTGTAGAATAATTTATGACATCCTTTCGCTTTATCCTCCTCCCTCCGTTGACTTCATTTTTTTTTACAGGAAAAAAAAAACGTAAACTCTTTGGTGTGTCCGTGGCAACACAACCCCAAACACGAGTTTTAATTAGATCCAACAGTACAGTCATCACTTGCGTTCCCCTATCTGCAAGTTTAGCAACATTACGCATTGGCCTTACAAATCATGAATGACAAGGAGTAACAGATGCAGTGTGTTTACCTGATAAGCTAAGAGCTAGCCTAGCTTTTTCCATTTTTTTTTTCTACTGTAGCACTTCTTTTTTGTATCTTCCGGCAGTCTAGCAGCCTTGATACAAGGACAGGATTCTGCGTTTCGCCAATATACAGTAAAGAAAATACATAAGTATTTGAACACCCTGCTATATTGCAAGTTCTCCCACTCAGAAATCATGGATGGGTCTGAAATTTTCATTGTAGGTGCATATCCACTGTGAGAGAGATAATCTAAAAAGAAAAATCCAGAAATCACAATGTATGATTTTTTTAACGATTTTTTTGTGTGATACAGCAGCAAATAAGCATTAGAACACTTGTCTATTAGCTAGAATTCTGACCCTCAAAGACCTGTTAGTCCGCCTTTAAAAGTCCACCTCCACTCCATGTATTATCCTGAATCAGATGCTCCTGTGTGAGGTCGTTAGCTGCATAAAGACACCTGTCCACCCCGTACAATCAAAAAGACTCAAACCTGTAACATGGCCAAGACCAAAGAGCTGTCCAAAGACACCAGAGACAACATTGTACAACTCCACACGGCTGGAAAGGGCTACGGAAAAATTGCAAAGCAGCCTGGTGAAAAAAGGTCCAGCGTTGGAGCAATCATTAGAAAATGGAAGAAGCTAAACATGACTGTCAATCTCAATCGGAGTGGAGCCCCATGCAAGATATCACTTCGTGGGGTCTCAATGATCCTTAGAAAGGTGAGGAATCAGCCCAGGATTGCACGACAGGACTTGGTCAATGACCTGAAAAGAGCTGGGACCACCGTTTCCAAGGTGACTGTTGGTAATGCACAAAGACGTCATGGTTTGAAATCATGCATGGCACGGAAGGTTCCCCTGCTTAAATCAGCACATGTCAAGCCCCATGTTAAGTTTGCCAAAGACCATTTGGATGATACAGAGAAGTCATGGGAGAAAGTTTTGTGATCATAATTCCACCAACCGTGTTCGGAGGAAGACGAACGATCACCCTAAGAACACCATTCCTAACTGTGAAGTATGGGAGTGGTAGCATCATGCTTTGGGGGTGTTTTTCTGTATGTGGGACAGGATGACTGCACTGTATTAAGGAGAGAATGAGCACAGCCATGTATTGTGAGATTTGGGGGAACAACCTCTTTCCCTCAGTCAGAGCAGTGAAGAAGGATCATGACTGGGTCTTTCAACATGACAATGACCCGAAGTACACAGCCAGGAAAACCACGGAGTGGTCTAGCCAGTCTCCAGACCTAAACCCAATAAAAAATGTTTGGAGGGAGCTGAAACTCCATGTTTCTCATCGACATCCCAGAAACCTGTCTGATCTAGAGAAGATCTGTGTCGAGGAGTGGGCCAAAATCCCTCCTGCAGTGTGTGCAAACCTGGTGAACAACTACGGGAAACGTTTGACCTCTGTTATTACAAACAAAGGCTACTGTATCAAATATTAACATTGGTTTTCTCAGGTGTTCAAATACTTATTTGCAGCAGTATCACAAAAATAAATCGTTAAAAAAAATCATACATTGTGATTTCTGAATTTTTCTTTTTAGATTATCTCTTTCACAGTGGACATGCACGTAACAATGGAAATTTCAGACCTCTCCATGATTTCTAAGTGGTAGAACTTGCAATATAGCAAGGTGTTCAAATACTCATTTTCTTCACTGTATCACATTCATAAGCAATGATTTTGTAATCGGTTTTTACATTCCAGTATAGTACAGTTACCGTAATGTGCTCACATATGGTAAAGGAGAACCACAGCCACCAATGTAATTTTCAGCTATTTACTGAATGTCGAGAGAACAGTAAAGTATCAGAACACCCTAACAGTCATGCAGAATCTGGTGTCAGCCACAGCTCTCATCCAGGCGTTCACGCGCCACCTCTTAAAGGTGCATTCGTGTTAAAAAAAACACTATAGTAGTTCCCCACAACAAGGTTTTCACTGTATCCTCTCTGTGAAAAGAATGTTTGCATACTTCATTATTTCGTCATTTACTTTATACTTGGGCTTCTGATGTTTCTTATTTAGCTGCACTCGTGTCGGCAGCCCCCCTTCTGGCTCTGTCCTCCTTTTCACTGAGCCCTGTCGCTTCAGACATGCTGACGGCGTCTGTTGACACGATGGCGTTCTCGCCCGTGCACATCGGAGACCGTGCGGTCGTCCTTTGTGACTGACAGTGACAGACATGGCGTCTGGCATTGACGGCATCAAAAATCAAAGCCTTTGCTGCTTCACTCGTTCACAACAAGCTGTGAACATGCAGAGGCTGCCGGCTCGGTGCTGAAGGTGCTGTATGTAGAGATGGAGCGGTAGATGGAAATTTATGAGCACAGGGAGCACTGGGATGAAATTCTCCGGTGGCAGATAAATGGTGCAGTGTGTGTGTGTGTACGTGTCCTTATCACTGCATGACATTCTAAATAGGCCTCATTAAGCTAATGTCATTAATTTGCCAGATGTGCGTCCTCAAACAGGGAAGGTCACGTAAAAAAGAAAACTTGTGTGAATTATTGCTTCATTTTTTTTTTTAATATCTGGTGTGAAAATTGTATCGCGGGATATTACATTGCATGTTTGGTTCGGTCTTCAGTACACAGGTGAGAGATTCTCTTTTTGGCTCTTCTATAAACTGTGCCTTGTCTTCATTTGGAGTTCTTAAGATAGACCATGGAAAAGGTTTAATTAGGTTTGATCATCTCTAATGGATTTCTCATTTTTTTCCTTCCTCCATCCATCTCTTCACTTCCTGTCTCTGGTCTTCTGCCCCTTCATCAATCACCTCCAAACTGCATGTTGGCGTGCGCGTCCCTGTGGTTCCTCGTTTGTTCCCTCGCTCTTCTTCCCACGCCTTCACCTAGGGCCGTGGTTCACATTCAGGTGGATGACGTCAATGAGTTCTGCCCGGTGTTTCGGGAGCCACTATACAAGGCTTCAGTAATTGAAGGCAAGATCTACGACAGCATTTTGCAGGTATTTTGTGCTTGCACTATATATGAACCATGTGTTTAATACTCTTTAATCTTGTGTTGTTTGTGGTTTCAGAGCTTTAATCCACAATTTCACAGCCCGCCTGATGTGAATGTGTTGTATTTTCTCGTGTATTGCTTCTTCTTTGTTCAAACAGAAAAAAAATAGACATGCATACTGAAGAGATTGTATGAAGAGTGGTGATTTAGGAGATTTTCAAGATGTAACCTTGCTCGTTTGGTACATTTGTTGCTTTGATTTGCGATTATAACTTGAGATACGAATGCTGTATGGTGCCAGTGAACGCCGTTCAAATCAAAACAAGCAGCAGTTTGGCACATAGGTATCGGCTGCAACTTGCAGTTGAAATTTACCGTCAAAATAAACATCAAACAAAAACAATTATACATTGTGTATTTAAAACAAGCAAACTTCATTGGTGCAGGAATCTCCCCCTACTCGCTTAATGCTAACATACAATAATAGAAAATGTTTTATTTTTGTGTAGGTGAAGGCTCGAATGGATTAATAACATTTTTCATTTATTTCAAAGGAGAAAGATGATTTGAGACCAAAGTATTTTGAGTTTTCAAGACACCACTACCACGCATCAGCTTTTTTAGATTGGCAGTACAAGTTGTTTAAATGTCGTGTTTACACTGAACCCCCCACCCCACCCTAACAGAAACATATACACACACACACACAGGCCACTGCAGATTTTAAGTAAAAAGTTAAATCATCCATTTTCTGTAGCACTTATTCTCACAAGGGATGTGGTGGAATCTATCGCAGCTACCTTCGGGCAAGAGTTGGGGTACATCCTGAAATGGTTAAAAGCCAATCACAGAAAGTTAAATTATGCAATTAAAATAAAATCTTAACTAACAATATACCATTGCGGGGAAGTGACATGGAAATCTGAAAAATCTCAAAGTCAAACCATTTTGGGAGCATATTTGATCTCCCAATGCAGTCACTGTGGTTTGAAAGGCGTGTCATCGCACTCACAAATCTGCACAGTCGAGCACGAAAAATCTCGCGTATAAAATGTTACGAGTAGAAATACATCGATATTGAAAGACGTCACTTATTTTGTAGAGTCTTGCCCCACTGCGCAGTGAACCACAGCCTGAAGTCTTTTTTTTTTTTCAACATGGAAGCACACGGGAGCTGCTGCTCAGTCTACTTCTACTTTGTAGTTTACCTGACACGGCCCCCCTCCGCTCTTGAAGGGGTACACTCATAATTACAAACAGAACACACACCCGCAACTTTATATCTGTGGGCATGACTGGTGGACCTCACCCGCAACTTTATATCTGCGGGCATGACTGACCACACCTGTATATTTTTCAAATGTGAGTGACTGCAATGTATGTAGAATATCTCACACATTTCCTGTGTGCCCCGTTAACTCCTCTAACAGATTAATTGTAAGGTTTAACTACCTGTATTTCTATTTTCAAACTGAAAGTGGATGGCATCATTTGTATTTGTGTATTTTTGTGTATTATTTGCTGTAATTAATGTATATACTGTATATTACGAGTATAACTTCATTGTAAAGGGGGAAATAAATCACAGAAATTATTTACCCTCTATTTAAAAGTCGCTAAGTATACAAAAACATTGTCTTTCAATGTGATTTAACACCTTCAGTCTGGTAGCCTGCAGCTATTGAATGGAGTATCTTAAGTGTGTTTTGCGCTGTGACAGGTGGAGGCCTGGGACCAGGACTGTTCTCCGCAGTACAGTCAGATCTGCAACTATGAAATCGTCACTGCAGGCACGCCGTTTGCCATAGATCGCAATGGTGAGTGCATATGCTTGTGTGCGTTTGCAGTTGTCTGGACTGCTGCTGAAATCCATGGAGGTATGTAGTAAAGACATAAAAATATATAAGCATAATAATAATATATAATATGAATAAAATTATATATATATATATAAGTATAAATAAATGTTAGGGAAAGGGATCTGAAACTTTACCATGAAAGGCTACTTGAGCACCTGCAAATTTACATCTCATGCTATAAATTATACAAATGAAAGTGAAATTAAAATGCGCAAGCAGCTGTTGTTAGCCATGGATTTACTTACAGAAATAGGTTGGAATTTATTTCATCACATTTTGTGCCTGAGCACAAAATTAAATATAATTGCAGCAAGTATATTTAGCACTGTGAAAGAGTCCGTAGGAGTCGGGCTTCCTCTTTGGAATTTGCAGGTCTTCTGGACCCCATGATTACATTGTAGACTTTCTCTGGGTCGCCCAGCGGATTCCTCCCACGTCCCAAAAAACATGTATATCGGGTCCATTGAAGACAGAAATTGCCCATCGGTGTGAATGTGACAATGAACGGTTGTTTGTCCCCGTGTGCTTTTTGATGAACTGGTGAGCAGTCTAGCGTGTAGCTGGCGTCTTGCATACAATCAGGCGACAGAAGCTCCACCTCATCTGCATCTGATGACAACAAGCCCTGTCGAAAACTATTGAAAAGGATAAACGATAAATTGTGATTGCAAATGGGGATCTTCCCATTTTCCCTTTTTTTTTGCTCCCCAGGCGATGATGATGCCCCCCAAAACGCTTTGTTTGTAGTGTACTAATGTGGTTTGAAAGAAATACCTTTAAATGAAATCCATTCTTATTTTTACAGTACACCAGTTACTTCTAGGATCACTATTTCCTATAGTTTATAGTGGGAAGAAATAAATAAGAATGAACTAGAACCAGGCTCAGTTTGGCTCGTGTCCGTCCACAAGTCCTGGATGGCTGGAGGACCAAATTCTGATTGATTTTTAGATTGTTTCCTATTCTGAGCATGTCTCACGTTTTCAGCTTTGGGCTATTTGCTTGCTGCTCCGTGAACGGCCATATCCACACCGTGTTGATCTGGATTCAGTGAAATTCAAAGTAAAGCGGCGGCTGGAGAGCTTCATGCGCGTGTGCGTTTTGTGCAAGTCTCTCCGTCGCTCACAATATATTTTGAATGTAAGAGACAGATCAAACAAAGTGGGCCTATTTCCTAGAAAAATTATAACCACACACTTGACATTTGCTTAAACGTGAGCCAACGGGGAGCTTAATGTGTAGCATGGAACCCCGCTGTCGGCTGTTATTGCAAATAAAAGCAGGAAAAGATTTAGCTGACAGCCCTTGTTTCGATTGGCAGTCGTGCATTTGCTGCAAATCAAGTCGGAAGTTCAAATGTTGATCCCAGCAATGCTCTGAAGCAAAATAAAGATTTAGGATGATGTGTTCAACACTCATGTGAGAAATATTGAAACTGGTGAACCAAAAATAAATTAATACATTTGCGCTGTTGGCTATGAAGCCACTGTAAATCAGAGGGAGTCAAGTGGGGAGTTTTAGCTATTGCAACAATTTTCAAGTGGAGTGTTTGGATATTTCCTTCAGCAATTTTCAAAACATTCCCACGTGTCGTAATAAAACGTCTTTGGCATTCTTCTGTCAAAATACACAAGGGATGAGAATTATAACACTCTTAAAATCTATTTTTCACACACTAGTACATCTTTCGTTGCCATGACGACTGGGGCGGACCTAGGACAAATGACGAAGCAGCCTGCTCAGTGTTGTGACTTTTTTGACCCCTGTAGCAACCTTTCTTTTTGGAGAGGGTGGGGGGGGCAGCATCTGACTGGAGACTTCTTGACTAGTTCTGACTCCCCCCCACCCATTACCCTAACCCCCGGAAGGGAAAACGCACACTGCAAATGAATGATGCATGCATGAAGCCAGCACCAGCTGATTTGACCACATACACGTGCACAGTGCAGAAAGGCTCTCGACAGGACAGGTTTTTCAAAGTAGGAAGAAAAACAAAAAGATTTAATTGATTGTTTAATTTCATACTTGATGGGTGGGCAGGCTCCAGAGACCCTGCTGTTTGTATACAAGCAATTAAAAAGTCAATTTGCATAATATGTCCTCTATGATGTTGGGGAAAAAAATGAAACATTTAATGACATTTTCTTTCATATCACATATATAATATGAAGCTGATATCATCTTCCATCATATAACACATTCTGTACTTGTTCCAACACTGTGGGGAGTGTATAATAAATAAATTGGATGAGCCTGAAATAACAACCTAATTTTATCATTCACACCATTTCCACATTATTAAAATGTGTCCTCACTTTTCCTAAAAAAATACTAGAATAATATCTAGTTTAATATATTTTAAATGTGCAACCGATGTACATGTTCGAATTAAGCATATTTAAAAAAAATACTTTTTCACTCTAAGAGCCTGCGTTTTGGTTTGGAATCATTAAATCATGATCACAACTTCTCAGCTTCATGTTCTGACATCTTTTCTTCCATGCGCAATTGCAAGGGATTTGAATTTGGAAGAGAAAAAGCATATCAAAACAATTAAAAAAAAAAAGAAAAACAGCATGCAACTGTACCATGTATGTCTGTAGTGCTTCAGAATCAATATTTATCTATTAATGTGACAAGAACACAAAACATTTTAGTAAAATATGTCAGTCATCACAGACACAGATTAATAAATGTGTTAATGTGTGCAGATGGCTGCAAATTGTTTTGCCAGTCGCATGTGAAAGCAATGCAGCCAAGAGAAATGCTACCACAGTTGTGACTAAATGAATACAATTTCATGGAAGGAATATTAGTAATTAGGTTCAAATGGAAGTCAGCACTTTGGATAGAGTTTAGGCCAACACAAAAGGCCTTCCTGGCCCCAAATAAGGAAAAGTGTGTGTCTCATATTTTCCACTGTGTTTTTGTGACCTTTAGGAAATATTAGAAATACAGAGCGACTGAACTATGACAAGCAGCAGAGCTACAAGATCATGGTGACAGCCTTTGACTGTGGTCAGAAGAGGGCAAAGGAGGATGTGGCTGTGCATATTGATGTCAAGCCCGTCTGCAAAGCTGGATGGCAAGGTCAGAAATACCCGAGCAACGCTTGGATTGTTGAAAGTCCCTGGCAAGCCAATTCGGAGATTCGTTTTACATGTTTCAAGCTAATTACTGAAAACTTGCAACGACTGATCACGATGCCGTATTGAATTGTGGAGATATAGCATTGAGCTGTTTTTCGCTATTTCAGTTTTCCTGATATTTTGGGGGTGGCTAAAACAGGGCCCGGTTTTGCACTTAAGCCCTTGCGAAAAATGCCTCACTCTCGCTATACAAGAACATAAAAGCTAGGGCTCAGAGACGGCCTTTAAATCCTGATTCATTACGCATTTTGATATTTACTTTTATGCATTACTGATACTTCCGAAACAGAATCAATTCATTACCCCTTAGATAGTCTGGTTCCGTGGCCATTTTAGTGTGCCTCATTGTCAGCTGTATGTGCACGCACAAGACGAGGCAGAAAAGTGACAGGGAGGAAAAAAATCTGATTTGACAGACAGGGTGTGGACAATGGGGTGGCTGCATTTGGAGCACCTCGTTGTGTCAGAGTGGAAATCCGTGCGACGACCTGGTAGGATAAATGCTAACACTGCCATTGACGGCAATAGGAGTCAAATGTCCATGTTAACTGCAGAGGCTGGCAGTGGATGAGTTAACGATTCAAAAGTGTAGAGATTCGTAAAAAATCAGAGACACGCTGGGCAAAGTCACATTTGTTTTTTTTTACCAGGTCAAAATAATAGTATTGAATTGACAGTTGAAAAGAATCTGTTTTTGGTACGGTCAGCAAACACCCTCACAGCATTTTGTTCGATTTTTCACAATTTCGAAGCCTCATTTTATATACATGGTGACATTTTTTGATCATTTGACTGGGTTATTAACAACACTTCCCTGTGGTTGGCAAAATTTAGAAGAAACATTTGTCATTTTCCTAAATGCATCTTGAAATATGAATCATAAAATGAATGCCTTTTTTCTGGCACTATTTAGAAAAATCTGCAAAATGCAAAATGCAGCCCGATGGGGGCACAAACCAGTGCAATCTGTAGGCCGGTCCTAAGCCCGGATAAATGCGGAGGGTTGCGTCAGGAAGGGCATCCGGCGTAAAAACTGTGCCAAACAAATATGAGCGTTCATCTAAAGAATCCCATACCGGATCGGTCGTGGCCCGGGTTAACAACGCCCGCCCCCGACAGTGCTAACCTGCAGGGCGTCGGTGGAAATTCAGCTACTGTGGGTCGAAGACAAAAGAAGAGGAGGAAACCGGATCCATCGCCAGAAGAAAAAGAGGAATGCACAGAGCCTACAACTGAGTGTAGGGACTTTGAATGTTGGGACTATGACAGGAAAAGCTCACGAGTTGGTTGACATGATGATTAGGAGAAAGGTTGATATTCTGTGCATCTAAGAGAGCAGGTAGAAAGGTAGTAAGGCTAGAAGTTTGGGAGCAGGGTTTAAATTATTCTACCACGGAGTAGATGGGAAGAGAAATGGAGTAGGTGTTATTTTAAAGGAAGAGCTGCCTAAGAATGTCTTGGAGGTGAAAAGAGTATTAGATCGAGTGATGAGACTAAAATTTGAAGTTGAGGGTGTTATGTATAATGTGGTTAGCGGCTATGCCCCACAGGTAGGATGTGACCTAGAGTTGAAAGAGAAATTCTGGAAGGAACTAGATGAACTAGTTCTGAGCATCCCAGACAGCGAGAGAGTTGTGATTGGTGCAGATTGAAATGGACATACTGGTAAAGGAAACAGGGGCGATGAAGAAGTGTTGGGTAAGTCCAGCATCCAGGAAAGGAACTTTGAGGGACAGATGGTGGTGGACTTTGCAAAAAGGATGGAGATGGCTGTACTGAACACTTATTTCCAGAAGAGGGAGGAACATATACAAGACCTACAAGAGCAGAGGTAGAACCACGCAGGTAGATTATATTTTATGCAGACGATGTAATCTGAAGGAGGTTACTGACTGTAAAGTAGTGGTAGGGGAGAGTGTAGCTCGACAGCATAGGATGGTAGTGTGTAGGATGACTCTGGTGGTGGGTAGGAAGATTAAGAAGACAAAGGTAGAGCAGAGAACCATGTGGTGGAAGATGAGAAAGGAAGAATGTTGTGTGGCCTTCCGGAAAGAGGTGAGACAGGCTCTCGATGGACAACCGAAGCTCCCGGAAGACTGGACGACGACAGCCAAGGTGATCAGAGAGACAGGCAGGAGAGTACTTGGTGTGTCTTTTGGTGGGAAAGGGGAGACTTGGTGGTGGAACCCCAAAATACAAGGAGTCATACAAGAAAGGAGATTAGCGAAGAAGAAGTGGGATACTGAGAGGACTGAGGAGAGGCGAAAGGAGTACATCGAGATGCGACGTAGGGCAAAGGTAGAGGTGGCAAAGGCTAAACAAGAGGCATATGAAGACATGTACACCAGGTTGGACACGAAAGAAGGAGAAAAGGATCTCTACAGGTTGGCCAGACAGAGGGATAGAGATGGGAAGGATGTGCAGCAGGTTAGGGTGATTAAGGATAGAGATGGAAATGTGTTGACTGGTGCCGGTAGTGTGCTAAATAGATGGAAAGAATACTTTGAGAAGTTGATGAATGAAGAAAATGAGAGAGAATGAAGAGTTGAAGAGGCAAGAGTGAAGGACCAGGTAGTGGAAATGATTACTAAGGGGGAAGTCAGAAAGGCACTACAAAGGATGAAAAATGGAAAGGCAGTTGGTCCTGGTGACATACCGGTTGAGGTATGGAAGCAATTTGGAGAGATGGCTGTGGAGTTTTTGACCAACTTATTCAACAGAATACTAGCGGGCGAAAAGATGCCTGAAGAATAGAGGAAAAGTGTTCTTGTTCCCATTTTTAAGAACAAAGGGGATGTCCAGAGCTGTGGGAACTATAGAGGAATAAAGTTGATGAGCCACACAATGAAGTTATGGGAAAGAGTAGTGGAGGCTAGACTCAGGACAGAAGTAAGTATCTGCGAGCAACAGTATGGTTTCATGCCTAGAAAGAGTACCACAGATGCATTATTTGCCTTGAGGATGCTAGTGGAAAAGTACAGAGAAGGTCAGAAGGAGCTACATTGTGTCTTTGTGGATTTAGAGAAAGCCTACGACAGAGTACCAAGAGAGGAACTGTTGTACTGCATGCGTAAGTCTGGTGTGGCAGAGAAGTATGTTAAAATAGTACAGGACATGTATGATGGCAGCAGAACAATGGTGAGGTGTGCCTTAGGTGTGACAGAGGAATTTAAGGTGGAGGTGGGACTGCATCAGGGATCAGCTCTGAGCCCCTTCCTGTTTGCAGTGGTAATGGATATGCTGACAGATGAGGTTAGACTGGAATCCCCTTGAACCATGATGTTCGCAGATGATATTGTCATATGCAGTGAAAGCAGGGAGCATGCAGAGGAACAATTGGAAAGATGGAGACATGCACTGGAAAGGAGAGGAATGAAGATTAGCCATAGTAAAACAGAACATATGTGCGTGAATGAGAAAAGTGGAGGGGGAAGAGTGAGGCTACAGGGAGAAGAGATAGCGAGGGTGGACGACTTCAAATACTTGGGGTCAACAATACAGGATACACAATACCATTCGGAGCTGGATAATTTTGGCGCGAGTTTCGTAAATCTGAAAAAAATGCCTATGTCTCGTTTTTAAAACAAGCTCTTCACATGTTCAGAGGCGAGAGAGTGAGTATATTGGTAGAAGGATGCTGAGGATGGAGCTCCCAGGCAAAAGAGCGAGAGGAAGACCAAAGAGAAGGTTTATGGATGTGGTGAGGGAAGACATCATGGCGGTTGGGGTTAGAGAGGAAGATGCAGGAGATAGGCTAAGATGGCAAAAGATGACATGCTGTGGCGACCCCTAACGGGACAAGCCGAAAGGAAAAGAAGAAGAATTTAGAACTGAGTGTTGTGAAATGTGTAAAACTGAAGCCTGCAATTTTTATTTTAGCACATTCTTTCCCTCGAGGGAATTCGGTATCATTTTAGAAAGAAAGTCTCTCATGGAAATCAAACCCTGAGGAAAAAAAAAATGAAACAAAGGGTCTCAAGAGAAAGTTGACTGGGAGTGTTTCCTTCAAAATAGGAGCCTGGTGCTGGAGGTAGACTCTCCCTTGCTGCTTCACCTGTCAACAATGACAGCATCTCACAAGTCCAACTCACCCAGGAATGAAATATGAAGCGAGGGGGAGTGAAAAAAAAAAAGTACTCAAGGGAAGGAAGCGAGAAACAAAGTTAGGGCAAGACAGAATTCCTGGTTCTTTCGACTGTCTTAAAACAAAAGCCGACCTCTAACAGTGGCCCATTTAGTCAAAGTGTATCTTTTGCTGCAAGGTCATCTTTTCGTCATTATACATTATGGCAGTGGTTTGTATATTTGCTCATGTGTGAATGCTCGCAGACAGCAAGGAGAAAAGAAATGGCTAATGCGGGGGATTTTCTAAATACACTTGTTAAGCGGTTTCACGCAACACTAGCTGGATAGAACAAGGAAGTGCCTTAGAGCTTAAAAACAACTTTTGATACCCTGAGAAATCTGAATGTAACAAGTTATGAAAAACTAGTTCTTATTTTATATTTAAGCCTCTACACCAATTAAGGAATAATAGCCTAGCTTTTATGTGGAGCATGACAGGAGCAGTAGTTTTATAATAATAAATGCTAGTGGCAATAACAATTTGAGATGCAAGCGCTGGTGTTAGCAAACTCAACTGAGCTCACTTCACGACAAGCAAAGTTTGGGCATACAATGAACAATTCTTCAAAAAAGAGGCTACAAGCTGTGTATTGCCACTCCCAGATGAAGTTTACTAACATATTTACTTGTTGTGGATTTAAAACTACCACACAACTTTGCCTGCAAGCTGAACTAAGACATAACCAACACCATAGACAAGCTAACAACTGCATCTCCCATTAATACCTTTTATGCAACGGTTATTTGAACAGTAACGTGCCATAACACATGTAGACAGACAATGTAACAATACTTACAGTCATGGGCATTCTTTTAAATCGTGTTATTCGTATGTTTTTATAATGTACATTATTTGCCATACATTCTCTTTGTTTTGAGGGGTAGACTTGAACAAATTGATGGCATTCATGTTCATTTCAATGGGGAAAGATCATTTCAGACAGAGGATTGCAAGCTACCAGTGTACACTCAATCCCATTGATACTGTCCATACCACATAATGAATTTAATTACAGGTTACTTCTAATTGAGAGAGACAAGTGATGAATATAACGTATTTTACATCATCAATGGGATTTTTTTAAGGCTGGAACAAGCGGGTGGACTATGAACCCGGTACTGGTAGCAAGCCTCTCTTTCCCAAGCTGCATTTGGAAACATGCGGAGGACCCTTGTCTGGCATAAAAGTGATGGTGGAGCTCCAAACCAGTCACATTGGGAAGGGCTGCGACCGGGAAACGTATTCCGAGAAGTCTCTGCAAAAACTCTGCGGTGAGTACCGACAACTTGAGTGCGGGGGAAGGAAAAAAAAAAGAAATAGGTCGCGGCAGAAGCGACTGTTGGAATAACAGAATAAAAAGAAGAGGGGTGGATTTAGAATGCCTGCTCGAAACTCAAGCTGCTGTTTAGGTCGTCATCATGAGAGACAATGAAATTTTAATTAAAAAGAAGAAATTATATGTGATGTCTCGCTCTATTTTATTACAATTTCCACTGCGCCTATTGTAGTTGTGGAGACAGCTTAGAATTCTACTTAATATTCTTAATCAAGTCTCTAAGGCCATTCTGACCTGTGACGTGTTCATTATTGTGTTCCATTTTGGCTCTGAGATTCCTTATTATACAAGCACTTTTTCCAATAAGTTAAACTTTTTTTTTTTTTTTTCATTTACCGGAAGAGATTTGCATGATGAAAGACATGACTTGGCTTGTTCCAAAGTTCAGAAAGTTGACTCAGAAAAAGGACTTTTTAAAAATGAATACCTTTTTTTTCCTCATCTGAAAGCCACTACAAAATTGTTGTTTTATATGTTGCAAGAACGTGCCTTGAATCAAAACAGGAGCATTAAATATCACTTAAACTGTTCAAATGTGATCAATTTGATGTTAAAAAAAAACTTGGCCTTCATATTTTATTTTATTTTATTTTAAATAGAAGAGTAGCATAGTTATGTTGATATTAACATTTGATTCATCAGACTCCAAAAAAGGACTGATTTATGATGTAATCTTTAATTGCTTCATTTGGATTTTTCAAATTCAAAATTCACTGGACTTTAATATGAGAGCTGGTCATGACATTAATTTGTGAAATTTAGCATGTTAAAACCAGAAGTTTATTACATTACAATGTGGAAAATGATCACATATTTATCAATTGACACTGAACTTTTTGTTTGTTCTTTACTGTTGTGGCAACAATACACTTCCATAATTCTTCTTAGAAATCTAATTTCTCTAAAGTGCATTATAATTTTAACTTTTGCACAGTATGATTGGAGTTTTCCAGCTTTCGTGTCTTTTGACTTTTTGTTTTTTTCCCTGACAATCCTCATTTATGGTTCCCCCAGGTGCAGCATCAGGCAGTACAGATCTCCTTCCCGCCCCGAACCCGTCCACCAACTGGACGGCGTCCCTCTTAACCGACAGCGGACGTGACAGTGACCTCATCTACAGATTTGACGGACAACAGGCAGCCAACGTCCCCGATCATGTGGTGCCCCAAAACCTGACGGATCAGTTCACCATAGCGACGTGGATGAAACACGGTCCCAGTCCGGGTCTCAGAGCTGAGAAGGAAACTTTACTGTGCAACTCTGACAAAACCGGTGAGGTGACCGAAGTGATTTTAAATGAGTAATCTGGACTTCAATAAAAACACACACCCGCTGATCATGTGTAACTCCATATTTGTTGTTGGCTTTGCAGAAATGAACCGCCACCATTATTCTCTCTATATTCACAACTGCCGCCTGGTCTTCCTGCTCCGAAGAGATTTCAGCCAACTGGATACTTTCAGACCTGCTGAATTCCACTGGAAGCTGGAGCAGGTAAGGGGCATGAATGAGCGTGTGAGGATGGTTTCAGGGTGATTTTCCACAGTGGGTGAAAAACTATCAATTTTGGGCTGTCGTAAAAGGAGAGGTTGTCTAGCGTCATTATCACCGGCCCTCACCTGCCCACATCTCTTCGCGCTCTCTTCTTGTCCTCAGAGGAGGAGTCGAAAGGGAAGAAAAGAGCGCTGCTTTGCTCACCAAGTCCCCAGTGAAGCTCCATTGAAAACGTTGTTTGGTCACAGAGAATAAGTTTGCCAGTAGCACTTTTCGCCTGTAATTTTTCAGTATTCTTATGGACATCTCTGGTTTTGGACATTACTTATTTTTGCCTTGGATGCAAAATGGCACCATTCCAGCCATCTGATCCGTCCTTCTCCATGAACCAAAATGTATCTTCCTGACTAACAAATGTACACATAAATACCAATACAGTGGTAGAATATGGCTTATAAGTGACCTGAGAGGAGTTTTTAAAAATTCGTGCTGTTTTTGCATTTATATATATATATTTTTTGCTTTGATTTGTAAAATCTTTCAGCTACAAGTAGTGGTGGCAAATTTAGCTGCATTTTCTCAAATAAAAGTTGCTTAAGGTGTTTATTGTCAATCCAGTTTAAGTTTATTGTAAACAAACCCAACTATATACCACAAAATTACCAATTGTATTTCAAACAACCTCATGACTTTGCCGTAGAAAAGTTTGCAATCTTAATGCTAGCACACAATGCAAAATGCTATAGACGGGCTAAAGAAAACCAGCATTTTGAATTAGTATTGTTCTCCTTCAAGTTCACTTCATATTTAACAGTAGCAACGTAATGCCATTTTTTCCATTAATTTCAGTGGTCTAAGAGAATTTGCGATACAAGAGTTTTGAAATACAAGCATAGCCAAGGAACCTATTAAACCCATACGTTGAGGGTGCCTTGACTTGCAAGTCTAACTACTTCACAAAATGGTGGCATTGAACGCCACAACGTTTGCCCACGGTACCATGCGTTACTGCTAAATATAAAATAGTAGTCATTAAATGAATGAAATGGCTGGCTCATAAAGGAATGCACGTACTTTTTCATTTATTTATTTCAGAATGGACCAATTAAAACAAAAACAGTGGTGGTGTTTTCTTTTCTATTTTCTTGGTAATGCGTTGAGTGACGTTGAAACAGAGCTGCCTCCTTCCCGGGACAACAAATAATATTCTTCTGTTGTCTCGCGTCATCGTCATCGCCGGCGAGCTAGAAACCGATCCAATACCGCACTGCACTTTCATTTTTTTCACATTCAAGGTCTTCACTCGATCCAATGTATATTTCTGTGTCGTTTGTCAGCCTGCCCCTTGCCGTATTACTCCACAGACTCCCTACGGTGCATCTTTCAGAATCAGGGGTGTGAAAAGTAAATTTGGTTTGTTCCAGTGTTTTGGTGAAAGTAAATATGTCCTCACATCACTCAGGTCCCTATTGTTTGTTTGGATAGTCTCAGTCAACTTCATTTCCTCTGATCGTCTGTGTTTTGTTTTTTTTTATTACCTGCAACGTTTCATCTTTACCTGCCTCTGTGTTTCCCTTTTTTTATTTATTTTTTCATAACCGCCTCGCCGAGTTACTAAAAGGCAAATGTCACAGCGCAGTTATTTTAGTCTGAGAGATCTACACAATTACACTCTATTGAGTTCCTTGGTAGACAGTGTGTTGTGAAGATCCTATAAGAAGTGATTTCAAAGGACTGGATGCTGAAACAGTGCCAAGCTCAGTACAATGCCTTTAAGTTAGCGCTTATCAGTCTCTAAAAATGACCAAAAACAAATGGTTGAGGTGTCAAAATGATTTGAACAATGACAGTGAGACTGCATAATATCACACAGTGTATGTAAATCTAAATCTCTCACCATGAAATGTATGTTTGAGACAAGACTCTTGCTTCTTCTTTTCTGGTTTGGATGGTTTATCAGTATTCAGACATATTGTCAATATTTATCATGCAAAGGAAGAAAAATGAAACTGTCACATAACACCAAAAAATAACTAAACATACATTTAAACACCAAAACCACATCATTTTTTCTAACAAATGGATGACCGCTTAATCCTAACATATATCATTATGCCATTAGATGCCATGGTAATTAGAAATCTTGCAGTACTTTAACAGAAACAGAGCGGCAACACATAAAAACAGCCATGCAACAATACTCTCAGATGTATATTCTCCTCTGTGGGAAAACAGAATTTTAACATAACAAAAATAATAAAGTGGTACCGTATTATACTATAGGGGCGTAGTAAACCTCACTGCCTGGCAAGTTGTACTTGGTAGTACACTGGCGGCATGCAACTCTAAATTCAGACTTTTGAAAAAAAAAAAAAAAAAACAAGAAACAAAATTCAACTGCTCAAAATGCATTACAGCGAGTTTCACTCCAACATATTCTCATAGTAAACAACCTTGAGTTGGGCCCAGTAAACTGATTATAGAAGGTTCACAGCAGCAGTGTGTGTATCCGTGTGTGTGTTTGTGAGCTTGTGTGCCATTCAGTGAACCTTACTGTTCACGTGCGGTTATATTTCAGGCCCGTGTTCCCATGCGCTGGAGGTTTGTAGGAGTTCTCCGTATCCGTTTGAATGCTTACTGTGCTATCTCCTGTACCCACGAGTGCTATTTACAGGAACACATGTACTATCTTTGGCTCACATGCACTTCTGACAAAGAACAGATTTTTTTTTTTCTCTCTGACTGGTAAGACTACATGGATTTGTGTCACGTGGAACCGCAAGGCTATATTATATTTGTTTTGTGTTTTAGAAGAACCTTTTTTCTTTCCATAATTTCTCTGAGGTGAATGTACATTACTAATGCAACCCAACTCTCAGATTCAATTTAGGATAGACAATAAAGAAGCTTGCTTTGACTCTTATTCCTCTGTGCAGAATTTACGAGAAGACTGCGAGATGATAATAACCAAAAAAATAACCTCTACCAGTCATGCACACGTAAACACTCACAAAAGAACACTTTAAAAACTCACACAGGCACCCAAAAATAAAAGTTACACACACACCAAAAAAAAAAACTCACCTAACCCAAACACTTCTCACAATATTCTTACTAAAACAAAACAAAACAAACAACAACAACAAATAACTCAAACATAAAAGGATAAACAAATCTTTTTTTTCCCTGTGAGACCTACATTAGTTTGTTGAAATGGAATCCAGACTAGGGACACATCGCATGGCAGAGCCAGACAGCAATTTTTTGATGGCTTCAGTTTACACTTTTGAGCTTCGCTTCACACACGCAATTTTTGACTCTCACATCGAGAAAAAAAGGTCTCTCAAGGAAAAAATAGGTTTTCTCTTTTTTCCGTTCACTGTTTTTTGGTGAGGGTAAGAGTTTTTTTCAAAAGTGATTTTTTTTTTTGTGCGAGACAGATAAATGGTATTTTTGGTGTACATGGTGTTCACGATAAATATGGTGCGAGTTTTTCTTACCGCAACCCAGCTAGCCAGTCTTACGTCATTTGTTTTAAAGGAGAAGTCCGCTCGTTTGGATTAACAATGTATCCAATAGGTCATGTCATATGTACTGTACCTTGAAAAGTTGAGGTTAATCCTCTATCATTTAATGGTCTTTTGAGAAGATTTTTATTGGCAATTACGAATTTTCATGGGCGCCGCTATTTTGGCAAGTCACATGACCTACGTGAGCGGATGTGACATAATAAGTGGGCAAACAAAGCCCATCGCTGGTTTGTAGTGTCTACGATCGGACACGGTAAACTACCTTACTGTATTGCGAAATTTTGCCGTAATTCGGATAGAAATAATCCGCGGAATGTTAGGTGGCACGTTCTGCCCAGAGAAAACCTATGCAGGCACGGGGAGAACTCCACAATAATACACACACACACACAAAATTCCACAAAAAAAAGAAACTCAAAATCAAACCTTGGTCCTCAGAACCGTAAGGCCAACGCTTTACCATCTGAGTTACCGTCCTGCTGTTGTGTAGACAGTATTAACTTCCACCAAGCCAAAGATCATTTCATTATCACTTGGACCCTGATAGGTTCTTCCATCCTTCATAGCCACAAGTGCTGTCCTCAGTGCAGTCCTCTGCTGGCTGGCCTAAACGCTCTCCAAAATCGATAGGATGGATGAATGATGTGTCCTGCGAGTCTGACTCCCATCCGAATATTCCCATCTGAATATTCAACATTATTTACAGCCACAGGTCCAAGTCTGTATGGACGCATTCGTCCGTCTTCCCGAGCAACCAATAGTGCCATTTCTTCATCAGATGAGGATAAATCTGAGAAATAATTGTTCCCAATGAAAGCGAGCCTTTGTTCACCCACATATTACATCACATCTGTTCACGTAGGTCATGTGGCTTGCCAAAATGGCGGTGCCCATGAAAATTCGTAATTGCCGATAAAAAATCTTCTCAAAACAACATTAAATGATAGAGGATTACCCTCAAATTTTCAAGGTACAATACATATGACATGACCTATAGACTGTTTTTGACCACGTGACGACATCCGGGGCACCTGGCCGTGTTGGATGGGTTCACTCTACTGACGCGCTGTTCACTCTAATCCTTTTGCATATAGACCGGAGTTACACAAATGTTCGTATGACTGTTAAAAGCGACCCATGAAGGCTAAAAAGACTTTGGAAAGTTATCGATGCTCATTAGATGTTGTTTCAAGAAACCGTTCAGACAAGAAGTGCACTTTGATCGACAATATCAACCAATATACCTTAGAGAACCACAAATGGAGCACATAACTGTCGGTGTCGGTAACCTATCCAGACATCGTCCACTATCTCCTCTTCTCGACAAGCGCTTATACCGTGGACCAACTAAAGAATTACAAAGGTCTGGAACCAATCTATCAATGGCTGGGTTTGTCATGCGGCAGTATCCATTGTAAGCACACTGCTAAGGTTAGTGTACCGCAGAATGCAATTTAAATATATACCATGTGATTATAGTCAGTGATTATACCAATGAAAGACGTGTAGGTTATTATTTTTGTTTTTGTTACCGAGAGGGAGAGAGAGAGAGAGAGAGAGAGAGAGAGAGAGATGTTTGACTGGGACGAGTCTCAAGTGGAGCCCGCACCTTTTTCTCCACTTCCATGGCTACATTTTTAACTCAACTTACGAAATAGTTAGGGGTGCGGTAACTTGTTTTTGCAATCTTATTATAATGAAACAGAAAATACAGATTTTGGAGACGTGCATTGCATTCACACATGAGTATTGTGCTTGGCTGCTAGATTAGCTCTGCTAATACGAGACAGCCACAGTCGCCGTTTGGTTGCTAATCCCTCTGTTTTCTCGCACTGGTTCTTGATCACAGCTGGCAGTCGAAAGAAAGACGTTTTACAACGCCCATTTGAGCAACTGATTAAGCAACCGCCCCCATTCATAAACCTTTCCGAAATGATTCATGGCCAGTTACGTGTGTTTATGTGAATTCACCAAACCAAGTTGGTGCCCGCGTTCTAAATCGGAAGGTGTGTGACGTCAGTGGAAAACAGTCTCTTGGATACATTGTTAATCCCAACGACTGGACTTCTTTAAGATGTAAGCAAAAGTACTCGATTACTGATCGTCCCGTTGGATTGGGGAAGAGGAAAAGGTGTATTCTTAGATGCATCGCTGTACAAATGTAAACATTTATGAATCAAATGATGGATTTTAATAATCAATTATCATCCTAGAGGAACAAAAAAAAGTGGAACCTTGGAAATGCATACTTTTGTGCGAGTAAGCGAGCAATTGATGTGAAACAAACTATTCAGGGAAGGAGACATTCCGGTCCACACTTCCAGACGCTGGGAACGTGAGGTGGTGAATGAGTGAGCGCTCCTGTAGGGCTCGCGAGTCTCAGAGCAAAATAGGAAGTCAAGCGCTGCTTTTTGGATTCCAGCTAACGTCATAAAAAAATGATGTGTGCCCTGAAGCAACACAGGTAAGGTCAAGAAAAATCAGCAGTTTCTTTAAAAAAAAATCAAATAAAAATGCTGCAGAGAGTCTTTTTATTGAAGTAAAGTCCGGTCTTCAATGAAAAGTAGCTTCAGACATTTAACTAATAAGATGTTGTATATGTATACAACAATATCTGGCATTAGCCAACAGATGTGTGGACTCAGCTCACAAGGTTTGGACTCGGATCAAGACTCGAGGCATGAATTTGCTGACTTTCGACTCGACAGTGTTTTAAAAGACTTGCAACCTGACTTGGACCCGAACAGGAACGCACTGTATGCTCCGGTAGAGGAACTGTCCAAGAGGTCATTCTTTCACACACGACCAAAAGTAATGGTTTCATTCAAAAATTAAAATGAAAAAGTAATACGTCAACATAAATCAATAGTAAATAATGATGTTACATTCACAAATGTTTCGTCTTAAAGAACAAGTCTTTTTAGTGAACATATTACATATACTGAATCAATATGAAACGATTCATTTTTTTCAGCTTGGAGTGAGTTCGCTGCGAGCGGAAACGAAACGGGTGGAGTGTTCAGTGGCTCACTTCGGACTCTTTGTTGAATGATGTATGAGCAGCCAGCGTCCAGGCGGGGGCGGGACTTCACTAAACATACTGCCATGTGATTCGCGAGTCGGTGAATGACATCCCAAAATGACGAACTGTATTAAACGCTGACTCTAATTTGCCATTAAGTGTGATTGTGAGGTGTGAGGTTTAATGCATTTATCAAATTTGTTTTGATAAACAAATAAGGAATTTAAAAATACATATATATATATAGCAGTGAGTTGGTCCCACTTCTGTCAGCCAGTGAAACAAAACCAAATCCATCCACATCGTCTGCTTTATTTAACAAAAAAAACAAAAAAACAAGAGATCGCAGAAAATGTTTATGCAATTATGCACAACAAACCAAAAATGTCTCATCGAAAACAGGTCAAGTTATTAATGAGGCTTACTGATTGTTATGCGCCTGCTTATAGTGCAGATAACGGCCTTAACTCATTAAACATTTGGTAACTGCCTTAAGTCATTAATCATTTTTCTAGTAATTTAAAAAAAATGTTTACAATGCTTGCATAGGAATAAGGTCAATTTAAAATGAATTATTAATATTCAATATCAAATGTTATTGAGTTTCCAATAGACTTTTGTTTCCAATCGGTTGTTCAATTTTCCCAAAACGCTCCCTGGCGGATTATCCCCGCCGATTCTGTTTTAAAAAAGTGGTATATATTTTTAATCCAATTATAATGGGTGCATCTCTCTAATACTATACTTAACACATACAGTAATGACATATTTAAATACAACATAAAGAAACTTTTTTTTTTGCTTCAATTTAATGGACATTGTGCTGCTCCTTCTTCTGTGTGCGCCTTTAATAGGCACAGTATTTTCTACAATTTGTATGCTTATTTTTGTATTCAAGTATGTTCAAACACATTTGAAAATTGTTTTGTACGGTAGGGGTAAAGGGGCACGGTGGATCAGTTGGTAATGGGTTGGCTTCACAGTTCTGAGGTCCCGGGTTCAATCCCAGACCAGTCTGTGTGGAGTTTGCATGTTCTCCCTGTGGCTGTGTGGGTTTCCTCCGGGCACAACCCAGAAACATGCAACATTAATTGGGTACTCTAAATTGCCCTAGGTGTGATTGTGAGTGCGGCAATTTGTCTCTATGTGCCCTGCAATTGGCTGGCAACCAGTTCAGGGTGTACCCAGCCTCCTGCCCGTTGACAGCTGGGATAGGCTCGAGCACTCCCTGTGACCCTCGTGAGGATGAGCAGTGAAGAAAATGGATGGATGGATGGATGGATGGATGGTAGGAGTAAATTGTCCCCCATCAAAAAATTACACAGTCTTTGTATGTTGCAAACTTTTCTATTTTTCGGGCGGGACTCACCCATTTTGATTGTACATCATACGCAACAAAAAACAAACTAAGCAAAGGATTCTAAATATTTCACGAGTATTTTTTTTGATGGTTAGCAAATGAAGGAAATAGATCTCGCTGAGTCAGCGTGGCTTCGGCAGCCCCGAAGTTCCCCAACGGATAGATGAGTACTACAGTAGAGAGCCGGAGCGCGGCCGTGTGTGTTACAAGGACAAGGTCAGTGGGATTTGTGAGGAACGTTGGTGAGGGAGGAGGTGACTCCTGCACGTCAGAGCTGCCTCTAGACTGTCCTCGTTCCTCTTGCACTTAGGAAGGACACTCGATGGCTTCCGCCGCAACTCCATTTAGCTGTATTGATTTTTCAATTGTCACCCCGGAGAAGAGAGGCAGAGAGGCATGAAGGAAGGCTGGCAGAGCGCAGGGAAGAGGCCTCCGTTTTGCCAGAAGGATCCGACAGGGTGAAGGAATGTCGCTTCTGATGGAAACCTTTCCACAACACGTGCAGCATAAACTTTTGTTTCTCGTGAAACGTAGCAGGTACAAATCCAGATTCACTTTTTTAGTCCTCTTAGCTTGAGCGGAATAATACAAAAACAAAAGATGGGGAGAAAAGATTTTCTCCTTAAAGTTGTGAGTTGAGGACGTTTGAAAATGACAGCCCCTTCGACAGAGTGTGTAAAATAAGCCACCCTAGCAGAAATGTGAATAAAACAAAAACAAAAAGAGACCCAGCCATGACATGAGAAGAAATGGAATCGATTGTGGCCACAGTAAAGATGTAACTTAAGCACAAATGATAATGTGTGGCCACGAAAGACTAATTAGTGGCCACATATTAAGACGCCACCACATGTGCGAGATCATAATTTGTGATGGTGCTCTCCGTATAATGTACACAAAATACAAATGAATATTATCACTCCTGGACTGTGCGGTAAAAAAAATCATGTGCACCTTCTCTTGTTAAGGACAGAGTTACAGTGGATGACAGGAGCTATTGTAACTACTATAACGGTACACTTGATTTTTCTTCCGCAGACATCCAAGTTGTTCATGGGATTGATGCTAAATCCACACTTGCATTTTGTGTGCAAGTTATACCAATTTTTTGGCTACAAATTGGTACATTGCTGTCACAATTTAGCCTTTTGTCTGCATGGGAGTCATATTGTATAATACATAATTTAAATTTTTTCCCCATTCCTTTATTTTAAACAAAAAAAAATAACCCCCCCCCCCCCCCCCCGCCTCTCCACACACACACACACACCACACACACACACATTGAACTCAAACTAATTAAAATACAGTTTGGAATGGATTCCTTACCAGCTGTTCTCAAGGTCGCTCATACATTCCTCCAAATAAGAGGTTGTTTGCTTGCTTAAAGATGTTTATTTGTCATATACCAAGTTGAAGTTAACTATAAAACGTAAACAAAAAAAAACAATTGTGCATTGCGTATTGAAATTTCAACATGTTCAAGCAAACCCTTTTTTGTCTGATGAAAGTCTGCTGTTATCATAATGTGAAACACCATAGATAGGCTAATGGAAATTAGCATCAATATTACCATAGTTATAAACCTTCAAAACATACAAAGAAAGCATGCAACAATACTCAGACATATCCTCTGCTCCATGGAAACAAAAAATATGAAAACAGCAACACATTACTGTATTACACTGAGAGGACATCCACCTCTTCTTTATTTTAATACATCCGCATCTTTTCGAGTTTAGCGCTGCCCAACATGCCACCACATTGGGGTCGCCAACTGTTAATTTGGACTTGCTTGTATACCGGAACATCAATTGGAAAAATAAAAGAGTCCTTAATAATCTGTGATTTGCGGCTTGCAAAGAATGAACTGCAATATAGCAGGGACTCACTGTTAGTATCGTCTGATGATTTTCCCAAGCTAAGTGGAGAGAAAGGAACATCTATTTGTGCTGGCAGCTGTTGGCAAGCACAATTAGCGCCGGGCGACGCCGTTGCGTGTGGTGAATCGCAGATAAGCCTTCCAATTTACCTTCAGTGAAAGCGGCTGCAGACTTAACTCAATTTATCATGTCTGTACAGTATATGCTATATAGTTCAATTATTGTGACTGAACGCAGGGAGCGGCCGACTGAACTTTTCGCCTCATCTCCACTTCTGTGCTTTATCTACCTGCTTGCAAAGCGCTTGTTGTGCCGTGACTCCCTGCCTGTGTTGCGCTGATTAGAAGTATCCTGTTGTTTCTAAGCAGATGGCATGGATTGTTTAGGTGCTTGAGTTAGCCTACTTGCACGTTCACTAGCCTATTTGGGCAGATGCAAGTCCATTATTTAGTCATGACTTGCACTTAAAACCTGCAAAGATCCATCCCTCCATTTTCTCTGCCGGTTATCCTCAAGAGGGGCGTGGGTTACAGGAGAGCTAGAACCTATCCCAGCTAGCTTCGGGCTAAAGGGAGAATACGCCCCGAACTGGTTGCCAGTCAGTCACAGGGCAAGAGAATACAATGATGCATCATATTGAGTTGTTTCTGATATTGTGGTTAACTCAAATAGACATCTTTCAAAATATGAAAACTAGTGCGATGCAGTCCCGTTGGATTTTGTTATAAACACCAACCACTACATAAAATGTATTGGTTTTTTACTGTTACATTAACACCCCGCTGACATTTGAAATTACTCATCTGCTCTGAGAAAACATGACCAATCCTTTTTTGAAATACCATATTGGGAAATTACATTTTTAAAGCATTGCTTTTTCAGGAAAGCAACTCCACAGAGTGACCACCATGTTTTTACCGTGTGTAATAGCTTCCCTCACTACATGTGTATAATACTGTAAACGCATTTGCACAACAATCTGTTAGTCTGTCGAGGGAATTGGAGATAATACAAGCCCCTTAATTGTGTATTTGTGTGTGTGTCTATATGTGTTTTTGACCTCATTCATGGGTCATTTCTAATTCTTTTGGTACGGACCAAAGTAGATTTGTTCTCTGTGTGTGTGCGCACGCATGCGACTATGTGTGATAGTCTTTAAGTGGCTGACTAAGGGCCATTTAATTCCACTGTCCTTCACTTAGAGACCAGTCAGTCCACCTGCTCTTTATTCTGTAAGATCGACAGAAGCTTACAGTGAGCATACTTAAACATTGTACTCTTGTATTTTGTCGCCCTGTCCCTTGTTGCCGCTGCCTTTTACTCCTGAAATGATTGCAAATCAACTCTCATTTAAAAAAATAATGTTATTATATGGGTCTATTGATGCAACGACACACACACACAGAGAAAGATTATTGAGAACAAAGTTACAATACTTCCTCTGCCCTCTCTTCGGTACCTCTGTGCCAAGTGTATCAGCTCCTTGTGAATATGTTTTGACAGATATTAATACAAGCACACAATTTGCTCTGTGCAATAATAATGCATTTTATTTCAAGAGCTTTTCAAATAACCCAAGGACACTGAATAATAAGATGGTGTTTTAAAAAAAACACACACACACAGACAGAAAGAATGAAATTAATGATGTATAAAGTATATGTGTGAATGTATATATAAACAAATAGAGGGCAATAAAATGGCAGCTTCAGGAGAGGGAATCGGATGTCTCGAAAAGGTGAGTTTTGTTTTGAAAAGAGTCCCCTTGAGGGATTATAATGATTATAATTTTTTTAAAAAAATCGAACAATGTTAATGCAACCTTAAACAGTGCTGATTGGTGAGTCCGAGGAAAGAATAATCAGATGGGATATACTGCTTGGCCCATCCAACTCAGCACTCATTTCCACAGGCACTCTGCCAGACACCTTTTAAAAACCAATTAATTCTACTCGTGTAGTCAAGTGTGCATCCAAAGCCTGAATGTGAGCTGGTGAAAATGAAAACCTCTTTCAGAATAAAACCCGGTGTGCATATTGGAATAGTCAGTAAGTTTGCGCATATTAGCTGAAGAGACTTTTACGTGAACTTTCTGTACATGCGCTTAATTGGTGCACTTCATACCCTCTCTCTTTCCTTTCAACTTCAATCAGGTAATTTAGCTTTTTTTTTTTTCCCAAAGGATTTGTAGAAGGAAAGACATTCTTTTCTTGTAAAAGCAGTTAGTGGGCCCTCCAATTTCTTTGTTCAGTACTTACGACCAGTTCTGAATGAATTATTCTCTTTTCTGTCTTGTATGTGTAATGACCAGGTGTCCCGATACTTTTGTCCATAATACATTATATCACTCAGTAACATCCTTAAGAGTCAATGTTTTGAGACCATTAGCAATAACTCATTGATACAAATTAAAAGTAATGTATTTGGTATGTAAAATACCCTTCACAATATGGGCTACAATAGAAGAATACAAATGATTCCAATCTTGGGGCAAAATGAGAGCACCACAATTTCGCATCGGTTAATGTTTAATGGAAATCAGCAAATCACCGTATTCACTGCAAAAATGGTTTTTATTTTTCAAGAGGCACGTATTCCTTTATGCTGAGCGTTGGAGGTCTCCTGGAATTCCCAATTTCCCATTTGTTTATTTCACTGCCAGGATAAGCGCCAAGTCTTTTGAGGTGTGTTGGGGGGGGTCATGTGTGTGGATCTGCGTATGTGGCCACTGAGAACCTCATTAGTTCCTTCTGTTTTTCTTTGTGTGGCAAATCAAAAGATATTTTCCTCTTTAGTACAGATAAATCAACTGAATCTGTCACACCAATTGGAAGGGGGTGGTGGGTGGGGGGCAAAGTGACCTTAAAATTATTTGTCTGTGCCATTTGAATCAAAGCAGATTCTCATTTGAAGTGGTTAAAAGTAAAGGTTGTTTATTTTATTTTATTTTTTTAAGTACCAATATATGTCTTCTGGCGGCACGGTGGCTCAGCTGGTAAAGTGTTGGCCTCACAGTTCGGAGGTCCAGTGTTCGATCCCGGCCCCGCCTGTGTGGAGTTTGCATGTTCTCCCATGCCTGCGTGGGTTTTCTCCGGGCACTCCGGTTTCCTCCCACATCCCAAAAAACATGCAACATTAATTGGACACTGAATTGCCCCTAGGTGTGATTGTGAGTGCAACTGTTTGTCTCGATGTGCCCTGCGATTGGCTGGCAACCAGTTCAGGGTGTGCCCCACCTCCTGCCGGTTGACAGCTGGGATAGGCTCCAGCACTCCCCGCAACCCGTGTGAGGATAAGCGGCTAAGAAAATGGATGGATGGATATGAGTTCTGAATATATACGTGGCAGCTTCACATGCGCTACCTAAAGTACACAAAAAGCATACAAAATGATTTGTAGAAGAGGGACCAGAAAATCTTGTACACTGTAACATTAAGTAGAAATAGTTGTTTAAAAAAAACTGTACTTAAGTAAAAATGTACTTCAAGGGGTTTAAAACTGCAATATTACAATTTAGCCTCATGCCCTCGAGTCTCTGACCAAAGCCGCGTCCCCTCACCCTTACTTTACAAATGACTTGACCTTAAAAATAAGTTACTTTACTGATTACTTTATTGATAAAAGAACTAAGTTAGCAGTCAGCAGCTGCCAAGTAGCAGGATTGTTACTTTTCCACACTACAAAAAGAGCATCAGTGTAATTTGGATTGGATGATAAACAATGACCTCCGAGTCATTTTGTTTGATACGTTAGAAAAGAAGCGGTGTACATATTTGGTAAAATGCTTTTGGATGAATGTGCTTCTGCTTCTTCCAGTCATCTTCCCCAAATCATGAGGAACCATTGTTGACTCAGTCGTAATTGGTATTGCCTTAATGAAGTAACTGTAATGTATAATCTTTTGTTTGGTTTGTTTTTATTGGTAGTTTTTCAAGTCAAATTAGCGACACAAGATGGTGGCAGAGAGGGTAGATTGTTGTCATAGATCATTTCACTCTACTGTCTGGTGATAATGGGTGTTTTAATATGAATGACAAAAATGGAAAAACACTGCAAACCTACATTAACCTGCAGGTTTTTGCAGCCAGTTAAAAAAAAAAAAAGTTATCTACCCCAAATGATCCTTGCTCTGCTCGGCTGGTCCTTCCACTATTTGGGATGCATCCCCGCAAAGGTTTCGTGACAGAAGTACCACCTTTTTAGCTGGTGACTGTCAAGTCCATAAGCCATCAAAAAGCTGGTGAAAGATGTTTTTTTTTTCACGTGGAATCTCAGTCACTGACCGTATGGCCTTTTTGATTTTAATGAAGAGTCCATTAGCTGTCAGCAGTGGCCAGGAGCGCAGCATCCATAACTGAGATCAGTCGTTTTCCGCAGGAAGGGAAGCGCTCGAGGATGGCTTAGCGCACCATGATCCTCGACTGCTACACCAACAATCATATTGCAGTGACTACATTGTCTTTTGTTTTCGTAATATACAGTCATGTAAAAAAGAAAATCTTGTTGCCTAGAGACCAACTCCTCTGTCTTCTTCACTTCCGCAGATCTGTGACAAAGAGTGGCACTATTACGTGATCAATGTGGAGTTCCCCGCTGTGACTCTCTTTGTGGATGGTGTGACCTATGAACCCTACCTGGTGACTGATGATTGGCCAATCCATGCCTCAAAGATCGATACGCAGCTCACAGTGGGTGCCTGCTGGCAAGGTTGGTGTGTGTGTGTGTGTGTGTGTGGTGTGTGTGTGTGTGTGTGTGTGTGTGTGTGTGTGTGTTGTGTGTGTGTGTGTGTGTGTGTGTGTGTACTGGCGTAATTGTCTTTTGCTAGAAGGAAGGAAGAAGTGGTCTTTGTTTTTTTTCTTTTCATGACGAATCATCTTAAAACGTATACTGCTTTTTGTTGTGGTCCAGTGTACCGTCATTTCCAGCCTATAAGCTGCAACTTTTTTCACACGCTTTCAACCCTGCGGTTTATACAGCGATGCGGCTAATTTGTGCATTTTTTATAACGGCTGCAAGGGGGCACTCAAGCGGAAAAGTAAGAGTGAGACCGGTGGAATCAATGTGCCGAGGAAGTGGCTTTTACCAGTCCGACCCTGTTAGGGCTTTCGCTAGCGTGTTACTGCTGTGTCTCGGTGATTTTTACCGGTATGTTTTTTTTTTTTTTAACCGGCCCTGTTAGCATGGCGCTAGCGTTAGCATGGCGTTAGCGTTAGCATGGCGTTAGCATTAGTGCGGTGGAGCTAGCGTTAAACTCTCTGTGTACCGTCTTTCTTTGTAAATATCTCGTGTTTCAATGTGGGAACTTGCGGCTTTTACACAGCTGCGGCGTATGCATGCACCAAATGGTATTTCTTTTACAAATGTACTGGGTGAAGCTTATAACCAGGTGCACTCTGTAGGCCAGGAATTACAGTAATCAAGGTTTACATTTTTACTCTGTAGGCCAGGAATTACAGTCATCAAGGTTTACATTTTTAGATATAATTACAAAAATATTTTTGACACAAAGACAACACTGCTCATCACCCCCAAAAAATAGCATACTTGCTGTAAAGCACGATGTTTATGGCCGCGTTGTCCATGTGCACAAACACGAGGTTGCTCAATATTTATGGAAATAAATACAACCCCCGTGTCCTTCCAAGGATTTTGCGCTCTTCTGGGTCACATATAAAAAACAAATTGGAATTGTACCGTTCACACTGACAAAAATATTAGATATGATATATCACATTGAGCAGATAAGACAAAGTGAAAGCAGTTTTGCAGTTTCAAATAGGAGTAGGTATTAGCACAAATCCCATACAGTTCATATTTGTAATGTATTTAAATATTATTTGTCTGTACATTTAATGGAGCCCCTCAATTGGCATGATCATTTTATGAGGAAATGGGCTACTTCAGGTAAGATGTTAGATAAGGAGAAGGCACCAATAATTTTCCATCAAATACAACTAAGAAAAGCCTTCTAAAAAATATTTTCTAACATAATAATATGCTCTAACTTTTTCATCACGACATTTAGCAATCGACCGCACAGAGTTGCAAGAGGTTCCCAGTCTAGTATTTGATCCATTCTTTTCATTTCATAGCTTCGCTGGACATTTTCCAGCATGTGTTAAATGGATGTTTGAATTTGTCCAATCAGATTTTAGCCTCTGTGTCGCCGTGCCATTCTAATCTGCCAAGGTCAATGAAACTCTTTCTTTAACCAGTCAAGTTTCAAGTTCATCCTCACTCGTTCACTGTGCATTTTTTCGTCCTCTGACTGGTAGATCAGAACAAAACTTGTTCGAACAAATTTATTTAACTTATTTTTTTAATTTAGTTATTTATAGTTTATTATTTATTTCTTGGTTTTTTTTTTTTCGGTCCTATCAGATGTTAGCATTTTTGTATTCCCATGTCTAATCTGCCCAGGGTTTGAAGAATCAGTAGCACCTTCCCATGTGATTTAAACCATGGTAGCAATCGGACTGTTTTTTTTTTTTTCTTAATAATCACATTTCTAATTCATCGGCATTTTTACGTCAGAACAAAACTCAATACAGCCAAGTTTTTTTGTAGGAAAAGGCATCTGCAGTGATTGGCACACATTAATACAATGGATAATCAACGTCACTACTGTGTGTGCCGTTTTAATTAAATTTTTAGAAAATCCTTTAGTCATGTTGTTAGATATTTATTTTGAATTGCTTCAGATGATGCACGCACCAATGTGTGCTGTTAGATGTTGTTTTTGTATAGTATTGATACTTTCTATCATTCCGCCGTGATGGTTGTGGTATTACGAGGAGGATTAAGACACCAATTTCAATCGGTAAAGGACCAAATACATAGCTCACCCCCGTAAATAATACATAATAATCTATAGATACACCATTACAAATTTTACTCTCATTGCTCCACAAGATTTATTTTTAGAAGCCAAAGGGAACAGCCTGAGAAATGACATCTCACGACAAACCTCGAGATCCCGCGTCAGCTGCTGCCAAACAATGTCGAATTAAAATTGTTTGAAGTACACACGCGCTCGCAAAGAGTGTAGGAGAGAAAAATAAATAGAGATTAAGATGTATGCCTGGGGGCTGCGAGCATTTCTTTTGAAATTGAGAGGCATGAGCAAAGTGGGTATCAAAACAGGAAATGGCTGGTTGCGGGTTGGGAGTAAGAGGCGGCGGTGATCACATTGTAGTGAATACGAGCTGCCGCGCAATGGGTCGCTTCATTATAATAATATGCTTTGAGGGGGGTTGTGTGTGTGTGGTGGGGGTTTGGGGAGGGCAGACCAACCAGAGTTATCCGCGCTACAGCTCACCTCACTCAAACACTAACCTTCATCATTACAGTATATACAAAAGCCTCTTCCCTGATGACATTTTGCTGGTTGTTAGTTTGAACTCCCCCCGAAACCCCCCACACGCTTGATTGCAATTCACATTTTTGTCATCATCATTTCTTGCCTTATGTGTCTGATTCCTAGCTCTGTGAAGCCCTGATTGGGGGAGAGAGCCCTGAAGGAAGGATTAGGCAGAGTGAATGGGCTACAACTTTGCCAGCTATTACATCCCAATGAAGCTGCCTTAAGCTTCACTAAGCTGCAACTGATAACTTTGCAGGCCATTAGCGAGCAAGATTGCCTTTCAGTCTCTCATTTCACCCCCCACCCCCACCATTTTACCCACAGTCAACATCACAATAATGAAGTGCGGAGACTCAGACATGCGCGGCGGCCTCGGCGCCCGGCAGGAAGAGGAGTTTGTCGGCATACAACACGCGCCACGCGTGTGTTTTGTTTGCTTTTTTTTTTTGCTCACAGTTTGAAGGAGGCCCTGTTTGTATTTTCACCCTGGGCAAGACTGCAATGCTGTACCCGGCTCTTGAATTTTGGTATGTAAAATAGCAAAGTGGTACTGTAAATGACAGCAAAAATGAATAACGACATGGCATGAATTTAAAAGCAATTGAAAAATTAATAGCAAAACAATGTGAAAATGGCAGTCATAAAAAAAGTGCACTGGTACATTGAGTTCAATTTCTTTTGTAACCAATCTTAATTAAATGTATTTGTACAACAGTGATAAAGAAATGACATTAATCCTTTCCAGCCCACTCTCTCCTGCAAAATAAAAACAAAAAATTAATGTACTGAAATTATGGCCGGGTGAGTAACGATAGCAGGTATCATCATGGCCTTTCTTAAATTATGTATTTTAATGTGCTTTATGCTTTTTATGCAGACTAATTTCCTTGACAGGTACTGAATAGCCAAAATAATCAGTTTTTACTGACAGTCATAGCTACTTCGTTTAACAATATGTTTGTTACTGTGATGTACTAGATTATACTGAGAGCTTTTTTTAAGCACTCATTACAGGTAACACAATAGTCAAAATTTTAGAAACACCTCAGTGTTATGTCGTGCTGTTGTTTAGAGGATTTATCAAGTCCAATATTGTGACCAGTGAGTGTAAATTTCCCAGTTCCGTCTTCATTTTGGTCCATCAGCCTACACTGCAAATGTGACAGTGGCATCTGTAAAAAGTGCAATAAAAATGTCCCCCTGCCCACTTTATAGCAACAGTGTGTGGGTTTAAAACTCAACAAGGGAGAAAAAATGGCCCCCACATGACGTCTCCTGAGGCAGGAAACAGTTAAAGCTTTTTGTTGTCAAAAGACATGAAGCGGTGGCAACACCCAAGTAAGTACTTCCTTAGAGAAGGAAATAAAAGAGGCTAAGACAATGGAAGCATCAGCAATCTGGCATCGCTGATTCATAAACGTGAGACACCAACACTGACAAGTGGCATAAATACTTTAAGAGCTACAAGGAAAATAAAGAGTCGAAGAATGGTGGCAGGAAGACTCAGTGAAAGTGACGCTTTGGGTATCGAATTGCATGTTTGTGGTTCTATTTATTAGCTCTTAAAAAACAAAAAAAGATGGATTTCCTTGCTGTGACAGTTGCAGAGCATTCTAGGACAAACATCCGTTGCATCTGTCAAACTCGTGCTCCAAAACCCTGAGAGGAAGCGTCGGAGTGTGTACCGTATGTTGCTGCGGCGGATGTTGGGAGCCTGTCGGATCACATTTACATCATTAGGCCGACACAAATTCAAGCAATGTCACACAGGTTTTGCTGTTTCATGTGGGGAATATAGTACAGATATGTCATCGAGAGGGACCGTTTCAAAAGTATGGTAAAAATGATGTAAAATTGTTGTACCTGTCCAAAACGCCCTGTTGAAACTAATCTTAGCGTCCATCTGATCGGCCTGATCGGCATCGAGCAGCAATTAGCATTTTATGCTGATCGGTTTTAATGTCATGATTAGCCGATCCACAATAGATATTTACTCCGCTTTGCCATTGTTTACAGTCTATTTGAATTCAAAAGCTAGTTATTTTTAGTCTTGCCGTGTCTTTTGACGTAGTACTGTAAATATATGATGCAGTTATTTAAAAAAAAACATGTCGGCAGTGTGGGACCGACACATCTGAGAGGAACATCACATAATGTGTGGCTCAGACTACAAGACAAATTTGGTCTTTCACGATTGCAGTACTGCAAAAAAATATTCTATTTCAATACCACCGGCTCCTGTCTTTTAAAATCACGGGTTTTATCTTGTCAACTCAAACCCAACTGGATATACTTGTTACCATGGCAATGACATTATGACATGTGTGTTATAAGAACAAAATAGGGGGAAAACGTGTGCTGGTTGTCACCGGTGCTCAGAAGATTACGTTTATTTAAGGATTGCTCGAGGTACCTTCACATACTTTTAATACAATGGAGCTCACAAGCAGCCAAGAAAACGTTATGCAGCATAGAAAGCTAGTGCTAGCACTTGTAGGTTAACATGCTTGTATTATGTCAAATCACGGTCTAAAGTTACTGTGTTTGTGAAAGAATTTAATTATAGTAAAGTAATTGAACTAGGGGAGAAATAGATGAACAAATACAGAATTTGTCATAAAGATATTTTTGAGCAATGAAGTAAAATTTGATCATTTCACATGGCACCCCTGAAGGTTGCTCACTTCCGGCCATCGTTAGCGAAGCTGCAAATCGGCTCAGTCTGCGCTTCTGCGTCCGTCGCAGTTTAAGGTTGCTGGCCGTCTCTCATCATGCCGATTTCTTTCTGGATTGAGCTGTGTCTGAATCTCACAAAAGGAACGCCACGGCTTCATTGTTTCTCCGCCATACTTCCTGCGTGAGTGACATCATTACGCTCTCGTGCGACGCAGTCAAAACGGGGTGCTTAGGAACTGACACAGTGGTACAGGTTCATTTTGTGTGAGGCGGTACTTGGCAGGAACAAAAATAATCCAGAGTTGCGAAAGATGATCTTTTTTTGTGGAGCAATCAAAACTGTTCAATTCTTTGTTGCTGTCACCCATTGAGCACATTGTCTATGCAGCTTCTCCCATTGAATTATATCGAAGACATCTTTTTCTCCTCTGTTCCTTTCCAATTGTCCTTTATTGACCCACTTTTCCTTTTCCTCATTCTCGCTCCCCATCCACCAAACCTCACCTCTCTTATCGCCTTTCTCTACTTTCTCTTGGTCTTCCTTATCTCCTCTATTCTCGCCCCTCCTCGTTCCCATTTAGGTGGCGAAGTAGCGACTCCGAGGTTCGCCCAGTATTTCCACGGCAGCTTGTCGGGCCTGACAATCCGCCCGGGCCGCATCGAAACCCAGAAGGTTATCTCCTGTTTGCAGGCCTGCAAAGAAGGTCTTGATATTAACTCCCTTGAAAGCCTGGCTAAGGACATCAAGGTGTGTGGTTATTGGGGGAAAGGGTTAGTGATACCCCCCCCCCCCCACACACACACACACGCACACACACACACTGTACTCTTATAGTTAAAAAAAAAAGACATTGTCTCCTGCAAATTCATTTATTAAACAGCACTAGCTGTAGGTGCTATAGGAATTTGTCAAGGGAAAAATGTCAACCTTCTTTTAGTACACAAGAGACAGAACAAGCACGCTGAGAATAATGAGAGCTAAAATTTAATAAAAACTTGGCCGGTAAGGAGATGCTTCAAATACAACCTGACAGCTGCCTTCGAGGAATTGTCTATTATTTCTCCTCAGGAGAGGTCAAATGGAGTCTTCCCACGTGAATGGCCAGTTAACGGCCTCATACAAATGGCGGCGCTCCAACACAAAACAGACAGACAAAGCGATAATAACAAGGTCTACTTTCTTTTCCTCACCCTGAAATGAAAGATTGAGGTGATGGAAAAAGATAATTTTCTAACAGAATTGAAAAGTTGTTTATGAGGGGAATAGATTCCATGTGATAAATTAATTTTACATCCAGAAAAGAAGTTAATGTATGTGAGTATTTTTTCAAGAAAAGGAAAAAAGGAGTCTTCATTCAGAATATTAGACCTTTTTTTTATTTTTCTATAGCGTACTAGTACTTTTTTTATTTATTGGAAGAAGACCCCTTTTTTGTAAAAAAAAAAAAAAAAAAAAATCCTGCAATGATGTCACATTTGTGTAGCGATATATAATTTTTGACCTTAGGTAGGAAGGTGTATTGATTTTGGTGATTTCTTTTAAATGATATAAGATGTGATAAACATTATGAATTCAAAATCACATCATTAAAAACATAGTAAAATCACTTAATTTTTGCTATTCGTCAACAACCCCCAGGCTACTCAATTGTTAATCTCATATGACGGTCAAGTGACTCATGAATTCTGGTCACCTTGATTGTATACATTTGAAATATGAATTAGTTTTGTCACGTTTGTCCGGAGCTCTGTGTCAATCTTGAATGTCTTCCAGCACAATTGTTTTTCCATTTTATTTTTGCAGTTCCATTTCAACCCTGCACAGTCAATGCTGGTCGTGGAAGGGGAAGATCTAGACAGCATCAACACAGCCATGACCAAAGTGTCTTACATCAACTCTCGCCAGTTTCCCACGCCGGGCCTGCGACGGCTCCGCATCAGCACCACTGTGCTGTGAGTGCTTCTGTTCTTTTTAGCTCTTTCCATCCATTTTCTATTGGGCTTGTCCTCATTTGATAGAGGTGTGAGGTGTACACCCTTGACTGGTCGCCAGTTACCTATCCATTTTTTGCTAGAGCCTATCCCAGCCATCTTTGGGCAAGAGGTTGGGTACGCCCTGAACTGGTCACCGGCCAATCCCAGGCCACATAGAAACAAACTCACATCCATACCGACGGGCAATTTACAGTCTTCAATCAACCTACTTGGTTGCTAGTTAATTGAAATTTATTTTATCATACATCAGCATGAATTAATCCCAGACCTGCCTGTATGGAGTTTGCATGCTCTCCCCGTGCCTGCGTGGGTTTTCTCCAGGCACTCCGGTTTCCTCCCATATCCCAAAAAGATGCAACATTAATTGGACACTCTAAATTACCCCTAAGTGTGATTGTGAGTGTGGCTGTTTGTCTCTATGTGCGCTGCGATTGGCTGGCAACCAGTTCAGGGTGTTCCTTGCCTCCTTCCGGTGACAACTGGGATAGGATCCAGCACTCCCCGCGACCCTCGTGAGGATAAGCAGGAAAGAAAATGCATGGCTGGATTGCATGTATTAAAATTTCACTATTATTTTGGGATGCATTTTGTGCGGGTGCTGGAAAATGAAAGATGCACGAGAGTGTTCCTCTATCGAGCCAAGCCCTAAATCAAGTGTGTCAAACCCTTTTTTGGGGGGGGGCAATCATTTTCCTCAAAAGGCTGAAAGCAAATATTACATCATGAATTTATTACATTTACAACGTGCAACTAATGTAACTAGTTTTTGAATCAGAAATCAAGAATGATGATTAGTTCAATTGCTGTTAAAATTACTGTATAAAGATGTAGGGGAACAAAAAAATGTTTGCAGTATTGAAATATTATTATTTATTATATGTGCCAATTTGAAATGTTGGCACAAATAGCAGGGATCGTGCAAGTGTGGGCTTTGACACGAGCGACATAAAATGAAATGGTGGACTAGATCTGTCCCCCAGGCCTTGAGTTTGACACCTGTCCCCTAAATTATATACACTGTACATTCAGAGTGAGTAGTTATGTGCCTCGAGGTGTTTCCGGCATGGCAGTGCAAAATAGTTCTCATAAAACAAACCCCTCTCAGCAGGATATAAATCGGGGGATGTCAAATTTTTAGGGTCCAGGGACCACTTGCAGGGGACACGTTTATCCCAAGGCTTCAGAAATAATCTTATCAAAATGGCAATTAAAAACAAGTACCATATGCATTCCTAAATGCCACAGGAATGAACAACGTTCCCACCATTGTGTGACACGCTCTACCGACTTTCATGAGGTTTTTTTGCGTGGATAAAATGCAACACGTTGTACACGAAAAAATGTACTTTCTCAGCAAATATTATTGTTCCACTTGATAAATTGATTCAAAGTGCGTGCTCGCATATTTGCAAAGTGACACTGTGTCAATGTGTCATTTTTATATTTTTACACTTTTCACCGACTCCGAACTGAAGCTGTGTGTTCTCTCCGGATAATAGTGACTTTTAACAATCTTATCACGTGGCCATGCGAGTTCAGCGCATGGAGTTCATGAAGCGTTTGTTCGCATGATTGCGCTTTTCAAGCTCGGGGGAGGATGGCCGTGATGCAGGCCCTCGGCGATGCCATGTTCATGTTTGTGGGGGAAAAAAAAAAGTAATACAATGTGGTGACGATTGTCACGCTCCTCTCGATGTGTGTTTACACCTCAGCTGCCGTCAGAACAAGACACAGCAACAAGCTGCTGCACTTTCACATGAGTCTGATTCTGTGCGCTTGAATAGCAACTGTGAGCAACTTCGCCTTTGGTTTGTTGCCTCGTGTTGTATAATATTTTTATGTACTGTGCAGTCACCGGCTGTGGGGCGGAATCCGATTCGGTCGAGCAAGAATTACACTTGCGTGAGGAAGACGATTTATTGAAAAGGCTACATTGTAACAGCCACATTGTGAAGTCTGTCCGCTCCTGAGCTTCTTGACAACCGCACAGTCGATACAAAATGGAAATAGAAAATCTTTCTTTGTCAGTGCACAGTATGTAAGTATGTAACGTTGCCACGAGCCATTTTTCTCTTATGGTCCACGGAATCTGAGCTTGCACGTGACAACAAAGACAAAGCATCAGAATCTTTTCAAGCTCCTATCCTTCATGTTTTTTGCTGTTTCACTGCGTAGTAATTTGCTTCCTCTCACTTGGATAAGACCGAGAATCGCATTACATTGACACTACATTACAAACCGTGTTATTCAATTCAAACCTCTGCGGCATTATAAACTGGAGAAAATTAATAATTATTGCAGCCAATGCACGGAATTTGTGCCGGCTAGCTATTCACGCTCTTATCCAAGCGTGATGTTGAGGCTTCGATGAACTTAACACCCATGTTTACCCAACTCACGGCCCGAGGGCGAGATGGGGCCCGCCACATCATTTTATGTGGCCCATGAAAGCAAATCATATTCATTAACTTTTAGGTAAATTTTTTTTACATTTAGATTTTTGCTCAAATCTTCACCCAAATTCCAGATAGTCATATTAATAACGAATAATGTTAAGATATTGCATTTTACGGTTGCCAAAGCCTTTTTCTACAGTAACAATTATCCTTGTCTTCTGATTTTAATACTAGTTAGCTCTCAATTTTTTGTGTAATAATATGATATATATATATATATATATATATATATATATTATATATATATATATACACACACAGCATCAACTGGTAATAATATGCTTTGTTGATTAAACATTTATGTGGTTTCGCTGTTCTTAATGACCCACTGAGGGAAATCATAACTACAAGAGAGAAAAATTACTTTGACACGCTTATTGTAGTGAGAGTAGTTTTACATGTCCCTCACACATTAAACATATCTAAACTGATTAAAACACACTTTATAAAGTACTCGCACAGTCGTCCAACTAAGAGGCAAAACGTGCTCGCTTCAATTTGTCACTCCCTGTTAAAGTTGAAAAGTGACACAAAATAAAAGACAGGTAAACATTGTATATTTAAATACTAAAATGATCAACCCACCCTTTTTTATTTTGTCTATCTGAGTCAGTCAACTTTATGTTAATGCTAATAATGATTTCTTGAAAATTGGATGCAAAGCATGAACTATTCACCATCCATTAGCATCAACACACCCATAAATTACTCCCTGTGCCGTGTTATAATATTTGTGTTCCAGGTGTTTTGGGGAGGACGCGTGTCTCTCCGTCCCCGATGTCAAAGCAGTCGTCACGGTGCAGCCTCCCAGCGAACCCAGAATCACCATCACGGGATCCAATCGACTGGTCAGGCCCGCCGTTGACCTTCGCGCTCCGCTGGGCGTGGCTCCTTTCAAGGAGCTTTACATCACCAGCACAGTAACAAAGGGAGACGGCTTCAGCGGATGTAAGAAGTCTGCACGTGCAGGTCACGTCTGATGCAATCGGCAGTCCGGTTTATTGTTCTGTCCAAACGTGCAGCCCGCAGGCCAGGTGTGATGGAGGTGATGCATAACTTGGACTATTGTGATATCCTGGTGATTGGGGACGAGCTAAATCCCGAGAGAGAGAGTCTATATATTCATCACAGCGCTCTGCTGGGAAAACACCTGGATGCCACCAACTCCACCTCGGGAATATCAATATACGGTGAGCATTCACACCCAACTTAAATGTTATACTATTATCAGTAAACCTGCGGCTTCCGCTTTCATTTTTCTGTGCTCATACTGGTTCTCTGCTATCGTCATCTCCATCTTGTAACAGGATGTTGGCTGGATTTCCGTAACTGATTCTTTAACGCAATGGATGTGACGTGCAGTGGATTTTTCTAACTGGGGTGGGTTTACAGAGGAACAATGGAGGGGAAATCAAAACAAAAGACAGACAAACCTTGGTAAAGGAGCATGAACGTGTGTTCTGAAGGTGACATTGCATAGATCTGGAGGTTCCTGATCTCACAAATATGCACCAATCTGTACTGTAGTAGATTGGACTTCATGTTGCATGGAAGACAATTTAGGCAAGCTGGTCGTTCTCCCGAGTGTTTGAGCGGTCCAGGTCTGTACGGGGAACAGGTGGAAATACAAAACAGAAAAGAGGTCCACGTGCAGGGGGGCTGGAGCCGTAAGACGCTCAGAGGAGACGTGCGCTCCCCGTTTCCGTCCCAAAGGGGCTTGCCCGTGAGCTGCCCAAGCACCTGCAAGGGTAGCCCGGGAAGCTGGTGGGCATGCCTTGCGACGGGCAACGGTCTGATGTGTCCTCACCACCTGGTGAGAGGTTGGTTCTGCTGGCAAGGTGCTTGAGTGAGGAAGCGCCCAAAGCGGGGGTCCGGTCTCTATGCCCAGCTGAAAGAGCGTGTGGTCATTGTTTTGGTAATTATAGGCTCTTTTATCACACATAGCACATACAAAGAGAGCATACACAAATACTTTTTGTCTCTTCTCAGTGGGTAAAAATGACTTCTTGCTCGCAAAAACTTCATTGCATGTCTTCCTGTAGACCTCAGTGCTGACCGGCATCGTGACATCGTATGACACGCGCCTCCATGTTCAGACTTGCCTTGTACACACATAAAAACCCACACAAAACAACTCCTGCTAAATCTGCGATATAGCAAAACAATTTACGGACCAATCAAGTGAAATTTTCCTGGTTGGGAATGGCTGGTCTTTTGTGATAATGAATAAAAGTATGTATTAGGGCAGATTTTTTTCTGTGTGTAAGGTGTGGATTCCATGGCGCACTATGAGCAGGCGCTGCGTCAGGTGCGCTACAGGAACTGGCAACCTGCCACCCTGACTGAGAGAAGGTTTCGACTCACCTGCTCGGAACTTAACGGCCGTTACACCAGCAATGAATTCATCTTGGAGGTGAGCTCTGCTCCCCCCTCCCCCCTCTCCACTTTCTTCGAGGACATGCTGCTCTTGATCCTCAATGAGTCTCCATTCCGCCTCGTGGCCCAAGTGCCGCACGGGGGCTGGATCCTCTTGCTCGCCGCATTCGCAATCCGTACAACCTCAAGTGTTCTTGTGTTTCCACTTCAGGTCAGTGTTCTTCACCACGCAAAGCCGGCGGAGCGCGTCAATCATGCCGTGCCTCAGCCGCAGTACATGAGGGCAGTTCATCACCCGCTCATGATCCACACGCCTAATTCCCACATGTCAGGTAAGCCTGCCTCATGAGGTTAGAACTAGGACTGTCGCTATTGAATATTTCAGTATTTGAGGAGCCAACTACATTTTTTTATTGAATAATCGGGTATTTGGAGCAGTTGTGTTTTTTCAATTATAAATACACATGCATAACATACAGAAAGTAATACGTTTTCTGAGCCTCTTATCCTCACAAGGGTCACGGGTGTGCCAGAGCGTATCCCAGCTATCTTGGCTGGGTGCACCTTGAACTGTTCGCCAGCCAATTGCGCGGCACATAAAAACAAACAACCATTTGCACTCATACACCTACAGGCAATTTAGAGTCTTCAGTCAACCCGCAGGTACAACCATTTCAGGGTGTACCCCGCCTCCTGCCCGTTGACAGCTGGGATAGGCACCAGCACTCCCTGTGACCCTCGTGAGGATAAGCGGCAAAGAAAATTGATTGATGGATGGGTGGATGGATGGATGGATGGAATAACTAGTGACAAACCTGTGAGACATATTGTGCGTTGCTTTTTTTTTAATCCTTTCTTCTAAATGTTCACTGATCAAAATATTTCATAACTGGTTAAATAAGCAATGCCATTGCTAATATATTTAGTTTAGGTGACATTGACAAGCAGAAGGCCCTGTATCTCAGTGGTTAGGGTACTGGTTTGGTAAACCAGGGGTTGTGGGTTCGTATCCCACTGGGGCCTCCACTCCCTGAGAAGGGTTGCGTCAGGAAGGGCATCCGGTGTAAAAAATTGTGCCAAACATATATGTGCGTTCATCTGAGATGACACGCTGTGGCGACCCCGAAAGGGACAAGCTGAAAGAAACAACAACATTGTCAAGCAGTACCGGTTCTGAAGGACCTTGGCAGATTAGATTGGCATAGAAACATTTAGCGCGTGAAATTTGAGAAAAAAAAAAAACATCCACGTACTGGAAGCAGACCAATGAAGTAATAAAATTGACAGTTGAGGATAAAATAATGCAATTTAATGAAAAAAAAAATTCAAATTATTGTTGTAAATGTAGGTCAGTGCTTCTGATGGTGTTGAGACCAGTGTAACACTTTTTATTCTTCCCCAGTATCAGCTCCTCCAGCTGCCACAGTTGTTATTGTGGTCTGCATCGCCGCCCTGGTGGTGATTGTGGTGATTGGCGTCTACAGAATCCATGTCACTCATCAGGAGAACTCCGGGGACCAAGAGGATGGCGGCAAAGGGCCCGAGGTGGACTGGGACAAGTCTGCACTCAACATCACTGTAAACCCCATGGAGGTAACTCGGATAACCGAACGTTGATCACCCTTAAAGTGGGACTGTCATCCCTATAAACATTCTAAAATAGATATAACAGTATTCACTCAATGTCTATACGAAAAAAATAAATGTGAGCGGATCGTGCGTCATCCATGTGCAAAGTTGCGCAATTGAGTGTCCCTCGACATCCAAGTGGTCGCCATATTCGTCGCGTCCTCTGTCCTTGACGTCATCGTCACTTCCGCCGTTGAAAACGCGCAGTGCCTGCTACTATGGAAGTCAAACAACAGTGATATTCAGATTTTTCCGACGCCCCTTCTGACACCGAAGCTCTTTTCGAAAAGGAGAACACCACACAACCGAGTGAAGTTACCGGGGCAATATTACACTTTTGTTTCGAGCCATATTCAGATGATACGCGATCACGGCCAAACCGCATCCCCGCCCGATCCACTTCCGCGGCGGAGATGAGCCATCGCGGCTCATGGCAGCTGGCCGGTGTGGCTTATGACAGAGCCGAGCAGTGCTGCTTTAAGGGCGTGTTCACAGACGCCACAGTACTGAGCAAAAAAGTGGAGCCGGGGCACTTTATACGCGCACGCGACTGAGTAATTCTCGGCTGGGTTCTTCAGAGCTGCCCCTGTCGCAAAGCCCAACACGCAGCCTTCGCAGAAGCTGTGACCGCCTAACGCGGCGCCTCACCCGGTGTGGCTGATTTTCGGCACCGTGGTGGCATATAATGGAGCCGAGGCGTGCTGCTTTTAGAGGGTTGTTCACAGCCACCGCAGTACACGATGAACACTATCGAGCCGAGGCTGAGTGAAACATTGTTGGCTGGGCGACGCGCACATTGACACATTTCATACGCGCATCTTTTGTTACGTTATGAGAGAGACCAATTACGTGGTCCGCCCCAAACTATTATTTTTTTTAGTAGCTGTATACACACCTATCTGTTATTTGGAACCCACGAAGCTCTCGTCCTCTGCACCTGTGCAATCCATTTTTCACAACGACCATGGTCTCTTTCAAACTTATGAAGGGTAATTATATTCTCCCGAGTGTTCAAGCAATGTCCAGCAATGCAATGAGCCGGCATTTTGGCTAACACGAAGGAACAACGAGCTACCTTCCCGGAGGTAAAACTAATGGAAACAAAGTCCAATAGGGGGCGCCGTACTTTACGCCACTTCCTGCTTCTTCTCGAAAACAAATCCCTAGAGAGGATTTTCATGGCAGGAGTTACAAAAAGCTGTATACGTCAAAATCATGTTTTGTGGTGAAAAAACAAATGGGACCATATTGGCTGTGGTTTTTTCATTAATAACATACCAAAAATCATCCATTTCATGACAATCCCACTTTAAACAATGAAAACAAAAATATTTGTACTCTTAATTGAACCATTGAATAAAACCACTGAGGGGGAAAAAATTACATGTACAGTTTTTTTTCTCCCCCTCATCCAGAATGTGAGAGGAGCTCATGCGCTTAGTGAAGGAATGAGTGAAGAGCTGTGTAGGGAGGGAGAAGACAAGGATGAAGAACATGTGGGAGGAATCGCAAATGCAGAGTCAGATAACAGCGATGACGACGAGGATGAAGAGGAGGACGACGATGATGAGGAGGGGGTGGTGGAAATGGCAAAGGAGACGAATCCCAAGTGGCACAGGTCCTCCGGAACATACTGACCGCAGAAACACGTACACATAAGATTGAAAGATAGGTACATATACTGCACATATACTGTAAACACTGCGCTCTCTCTTCCATCTCTTGCTTGACACACGCACATACACACACACACGTATACACTAATACACACGTACACGCGAGCCTTGCTCTTGCCGTTATTTCCAATCAAACATTCCCCCCTGCTGGACAAAGTTGTAACTACAGTCCAAGCGGTATTCATGATTTACGGAACATGAACAAAAAGAAGGAAATCAAAGCAGTCTTGTGTTCTTACTTTTGCATTAGCAGGGGTCCAGTTCAATAGTCATGAACCGAGCATGGTGATTGGAGTACGTACTGTAGTTCTGACCCAAACATAAACACAAAAAGTTAGGGACTGGGCTTTCGTGTGAAATTTCAGGATTTGGAGGTTGAACCAATTAGCAGATGAGGTCGTGCGGGTCAGAGAGTATGAAAAATGGACTAGTGGTGGGTGAGAATAGGAGTTAGCCTCGCTAGCTGTGGGTCTTTCGCTTGCTGCTCGTCTTAAAATATTCATACCCTCGAGACCGCAGGACTGGGGGCGAGGAACCGAGGCTGTACAACATACGGACGTGTGGAAGGAAATATGTGACCAAAATTGGATCACGTAGCGCGGTCACTAGCAAAATATGCAAGTCTATCCGCAAATATCATAAAAGCACAAGTGAAAAAGAAGGAGAGAAACAGAGAAATGGTGAACTTTATTTGACCTTCTTGAAACTTTTGAATGTCCGACGTTCAAGTGGTTTTTGCACAACAGCGAGCTAAATGGCGAAAGTCACTGTTTTGACGCATGAACATTTACAAGTTAATCCACTTCTTTCCCTTTCTGTGACTCCTCCAATCTCTCCAATCCGCAGTCTGCCGACGCCACTCAAGGCTCAGTGTCTACTTTCTGTCTGCGAACATCCTTCTGATGCTTCAGACAGGAAGTGGGCCCTGAGCTTATCCTGAAATTTCAACCCAGATAGATACCCAACATCTCTAACTTTTTGTGAGTAGTGTATTTGATATTTGAAATGAAATACATTTTTTTTCTGAATTACTTTTGTACCATTTACTTTTCCAAAATTCTAATGGAAAGAGAATGACGACTACACACCCATATGTAAATTATCTTTATGTACAATTGCACACAATGTAGGAACAATCTTTTTTTATTTTTATTTTTTTTTTTAGTCATTGCACTGCTTTATTGTCCTTCAATGTGGCACAAGAGATGGGAAGTAGCTAAATGTTGGCTTTCAGAGTAGTTCGTAACAGAGTTGTCAAGTTAGTGCGTTCTTGTTTTCATCTTTAGCTGAAAGCTGACACCCTTTGTGGACTTACCTAGAAACATCCCATTGCATGACTGCTACCGCAGGTTTTTATTGTAAAGTATCGTGATTTAGGTCAAGGACCTAACAGACGCGACTACAGTGGTGCCTTGAGATACGGGATTACTTTGTTCCATGAACACGCACGTAAATCAACGCACGTCTCTCAAATCAACTTCCCCCGTTAAAATGAACGGAGTCACCATTAATCCGATACAGCCCCCTCAAAAAAAAAAAAAAAAAATTAAGAAAAGTAGGACTGTTCCTGGCGGCACTGTGGCTCAGTTTGAAAGTGCTGGCCTCACAGTTCTGAGGTCCCCCGGGTTCATACCTGGACCCACCTGTGTGGAGTTTGCATGTTTTCCCTGGGCCTGCATGGGTTTTTTCCGGGCACTCCGGTTTCCTCCCACATCCCAAAAACATGCAACATTAATTGGACACTCTAAATTGCCCATAGGTGTGATTGTGAGTGTGACAGATGTCTGTCTCCATGTGCCCTGCGATTGGGTGGCAATCAGTTCAGGGTGTACCCCGCCTCCTGCCCGTTGACAGCTGGGATAGGCTCCAGCACTCCCTGTGACCCTCGTGAGGATAAGCGGCTAAGAAGATGAATGGATGGATGGAGGACTGCTCCTTGTGGTGTGCACGCTTGGCCATCTGGGGGCAGTATTCACACATGAACATTTTTGGAGATGGTCACAACTCTTCAGTAAACTGGTGAAGTATTAGTGTTTTGGTTTTTTTTTTCACCAGAGGATAAAGAATATAAGGTATGCCTCTGACTATTGTTAATATTATCAGTCTACAGATTCACTGCTGCTCCACCATTTCTGTCCGTATTCGTAGCTCAAAGGGTTCGAAGAGCGTGACACTGATGCTTCTCGTGAGCCCATCTAAAGTTTTCTGTGTTAGCATTAAACTCGCAGAGTTATGTAGTTACTTTGATCACATGTAATTATTTTACTTTGATGGTAAACTTAACAGCTTCAAGCCTCTTTTATTTATTTTTTATTTTTTTATTTTTCAAGACCTGCCAAACTGATGCTTGTGGTTGAGTTGAGCCGAATGGAGGTCACTGTCATCCATTTAACACAAATTTGCTTGCACGTCAAAGCAAAGGGGAAAAAAATGTATGTGGAAAAATCGCATCTAAAGGCATCACTGTATGTCCCCGTTATCGTTTAGCTTCTTTGGTTTATCGCAGGTACTTGATGCAGAAATTATTATCATTATGCCATCAGGTAATAATCTAATAATGTGGATGGGAGGTCAAAAGGTCAGTGGGCTGCTCTTCTAATGAACTTTGGATTGTTAAAAGATGTAAAGAAAAAGAGTTTGAAGTTGCTCTCTTCTCCTCTTAGAATTCCATTTCAGTGCCTCCAAGAAAGAAAACTCCTAAAAGCAGTTATTTTAATCTTATTTTTATTATCAATAATGTTGATTTATACCCCAGCGAATATTAACAAGATTTCTGATGAGAAGTGTGTTTCCTATTAATGTCAGACGAATCGGTCACTATTTAATCCAACCCCGTCATTAACCACTTGAATAACTTTTTTTTTTTAACATCATATCAATCCAGTCTCAGAGTAGTTCTCCTCTCTCTTGCACTCCTGTTGGTCTGGTTGTTATGTCATCATTGTGGGACATTTGTCATGTTGTGCGCTTCTGCCAGAGCAAATAACTTGTTTACATACATGAAGCGAACCGTGTAAAGATTGAGTTATGAACAGTTCTTTTGTATATTCTGGGTTTTATTTCTTATTATTTGTAAACAAATGATTGAGATTTCTCCCTCTGTAGTGGTCATCCCACTGCTTTCTGTATATTGACCAATAAAGACTTTAGAATCAATCCATGTATGTCTAACTCTTTTTTTTTTTTTTTTTTTCCATGTGAAAAATAACAAATGAGCCCTGTGATTGACTGGTAACCAGTCCAGAATGTGTGCCGGCTCTCACCAGAAATCTACGGTGGTCTGGAAGTGCAAGACAAACTAATAAATTGTGAAAGACTTTCACATTAAACAAAAAAGGTTTCACACAATTTGTTATATTGTTTTGCCATTTCCATCCAGGCCACCGTAACAATCAGTTGGCTACCTTACTTATAGTTCACCTATTGGTGATTTGGTGCATTGTGGATTTTCTTACGTATTCATATTGCACATTATTTGCCATATAATCGTATTTTTATATATTGTGTGAAAGTAAACGCAACTGTGTTCTTTTCTGCGTGATACACATAATTGAGAAGGCGATCATTCACGCATCAAAGAACACTTTTCAAACGAAAGTTAACTTTCTTTGGCGAGTGCCAGGATTTGTTAGGAAGTTCTAAGACAAAACTGAAGCCGTCGGCGGGTAAACGCTGTTTTTGGCAACCGATTTGGCAAAGCCGCACAGTTGCCATTCATGCCAGGAACGTCGCAGCTATGTCAAATATGGAATTTATTTTCTTTGGTAAATATCAGAATGTGTCAAAATAGTTCAAGAGAATCAGTCAAAGCTGCAAGGAATGCAGAGTTAATATCATTTCACCTTGGTTGCGAGCATACTGTGTTGTGTGTTTTTGGTTGCAAATGAAGGATAAAAGTCCTGCCTGTTTTTCTTTTATTCTTCCCACCGGAAAGAGACCCCGGGACGACCCAGGACATACTCGAGTGACTATGTCGCTCGGCTGGCTTGGGAACGCCTCAGGATCCCTCCGGAACAGCTGGAAGAAGTGGCTGGGAAAGGGAAGTCTGGGTATCCCTGCTGCATGGTGGGTCAGCTGGAAAGCTTTGGCCTCACAGTTCTGAGGTCCGTGGTTCGATCCCGGCGCCGCTTGTGTGGAGTTTGTATGTTCTCCCGTGCCTGCGTGGGTTTCCTCGGGGCACTCTGGTTTCCTCCCACATCCCAAAACTATGCAACATTAATTGGACTCTAAATTCTCCCTAGGGCCGATTATGAGTGCGGCTGTTCGTTTGTCCCTATGTGCCCTGCGATTGGCTGGCAACCAGTTCAAGGCGTACCCTGCCTCCTGGCTGTTGACAGCTGGGATAGACTCCAGCACTCCCGTGACCCTCGTCAGGATAAGCGGCGAAGAAAAATGATGGATGGATGTATAAGATCTTGAAAGATGGTTGGATTCACTTATTGATGGGTTAACATTGGTGGCGTGCTCCAGTTTTTATGTGCGCCATCCTTTTTGTAGAGTTCCCCGAGGAAAAAGTACAAACTGCTAATTAGCAACTTAATGGGGCATTTACTAATGAGCACGACACATTCAATAACGCTAATGGACCTCAGGCCGGTGAGAATTCATTGCTAGAGTTTTCCCCTCACTATTCCAGTTGCCAGTATCAGTAGAAAAAGACATGAATCGGCATTTCTTTCGAATGTATATGTTTATTTGTCAAAGTAGTAACCATATCAAGTCTCGCTAATGGCTGCGCCCTCGCTTTGCAACGCCTGGAAAGCATCAACAGCCTTGAGTGGCGATTAGAGATGACAAGTTGTTCGGGAGGAAACTGCACACTTGACAATTTGGAGCAAAAACGCTTCACAAAACCTGCATTGAGGAGTCAGTTCACATTTTTCTTGCAGCTTTTTAAAAGCTCGTAACAGCTGTCCAGCAGCCCTCCATCATTTTATTTTCTGTTGTCCTCGTTCGGGTTGCGGTGAGCTGCAACCGCTTATAAAATAATGAAAATTTAAAAAAAAACAAAAAAATCCTGCAGACATTTTTTCAAATGGACTTTTTGCATTTATTCACATTTCTTATCTCACAACTGCACCGTCTCGCCATACATTCTACACGTGAAGGACACAACGCTCATGTTTCAGAATAGTAATAACGACAATCATAATAATAAAAGCAGCATTGAAGAAACATGTTTACACTTTCCTCCCTTCATCATCAGCATCTTTTTAATAAATTTACCTGAATGTAACATCAATGATTAGTTGAAAAAAAAAAACACCAAAGAACTATTGACATCAGAATCAAACTCCACACTTATAATATTAATAATAATACAAAGATGTAAAAAAAAAAGTGACTCAAGTCTTTTTTTTATTTTCAGAAATGAAACATGATTGGTATACAGTGTGTGTGTGTGTGTGTGTGTGTGTGTGCGCCCGCGTTTAATGATCATGTGCATTCATTCTCGATCATAAACTGCTACGGCGCAAGTTTGAAGCGGAGCCGCTCAGTGTGGCTTGTTGTCATTCAAACAAGATTCTGGACCTTCCAGAACGTCTTCCTACTCTCCATCTGTATTGCCATTATGAGCATGCTAGCACTACACTGCAATGGGGGTCTCCACCGTGAAGTACAGGGAAAAAAAAAAAAATGTGTGTGTGTGTGTGTCTCCACATGGCTTCCTAGCATGGAATACTTTGGTCAAAATAGGCAACCTGTCCAGTGCAACTTAAGACAATCAAGGAATTTATTTTTACGTTCACGTTTTAAGCCCCTTTCAGACAAGTTGGTGGGTTCAAGAGGAACATCACAACTGGAATGTACCTGTATAGAGGATTATTGGAGCCACAATGGGGGAAAAAAAAATAGAAAAATGATCAAATTAGTAGATTCTGGGAGGAGAATAGTCATAATTTGAGAGAAAAATATATTTTATAAGAAAAAATTTTTTTGTTGAAAAAATAGCAATATTTTGAGGGTAAATTTGGAATATTACAGCTTGTAAACTGTTTTTCTTTTTACAAAAAAAATGAATTTTACAAGTATAGCCATCCATTTTCTAAAATATATTCTGTTGTATCGCAGGAGACACAGACAAAAAAGATAAACTTCACATTCATTCCTAGTTTAGGTCAGCGACACCAATTATTCTGTAAGAATGGTATGAGCACAACTAGCAGTAGGTATGTGGGTTTCCTATTAGTTGTACGTGAATAAACAAAAAACTCAAAATATGCATTGCAGTACGATGGCTTCAACTTTTTAAAATCCAATACAGCACATTTAAGTACAGTTTGGTTGTATTTAACTATGTGCAATACCTTTTTATTGATTCATTTGGTAATTTTTTCCCATGTTTTTGTCATTAATCTTTTCCTAATGGTCTAAATAAAACTAAATCATACACAGAAAAAGCAATATTTCCCAGTAAGAAATCTCAGTAATCCTATTAATCCATTCCAGACACAATTTGTATTATTTCTGCTTCACATACAGAAAATAATGTGAAGTAACTGTATATGACTTACGACATAACTTGTGAAACGACTTAATGAACAGTAAACATTGCTATTACCTTTTGTTGAAGGTGATATTGACAGTCAACGCAAATCAAGTCCCTATGATTATATTATAGTCCACAAACAAATTTTCCTGTAGTAAAGCAGTTAACTAAAACCACAGATTTTTTTTCTTACAAGAATAGAATGGTAAAATCATTATTTTTTGCCATATGAAAATAGTCATATCCGTAATACAGTACAATATGACAAGAAAAGCTCTCTGGCTGCAGCTCAGCCACAACCCAAAAAAGGACAATCGCTGTAGAAAATGGATGACTGGACATCAATGCACTATTAATATTTACCATATAATATGTACTGTTTACAAAAGAAATCTCTCCCAAAACTATTTTTAAACCTCTCATAATTTTACCTTTTTTTTTCTTTTCAGTGTGGCCCCATTACTCCTCTTAACACTCATAAAATGTTTCAAAACATATCAAATGTCACTTTTTATAAAGAACCTAAAACAAAACGTAATAATGAGACCAGTGGGCCGTTTCAACTCATTTAATACTTTAATAATGCATTTTTTTAATTCAATGTTATTTTCTTTATTTAGATGAACTATTAAAATAATACACCTTCTAAAAGGCTTAAGACTTGGTGGCAAATAAGTTAAAAAAAAAAAAAAAAAAAAACCTATGACTTCTCTCTTCACTGTGTTTAAATGCTTTTCAATGTTAAAAGGGAAAAAGTCTTAGCTACGTCACACCAGCCGTGTCTGGAAAGGGGCTTCAACGCAGATCCGAGCGACACGTTGACGTCTTGAACCCAAAGAGATCTTTTTTGGTCACTGAGATTAGAAAACATTTGTGCTCCGATTCCTCTCGTCGCGCGCGTCACTGCTCGCTGACTCGTCAAGAAGGCCTCCAGGGTAGGATTAGTGTGCTTTTTCTCTGCACAGTTTCCATTCTCATCACTAGGTGGCGACGCTCGCCTACAACCACCTTCCCATACGCTCCACCGTGTCAATAATTTATTTCAAGTCCAAAATGAAAGAAAAGCAGCTCCAGACACTGCTCTCCTCACGTGTCAGTGAGTCCACTTGGAGTTCACTAGCTTGCGACCACCCTCCTCATCCTGGTTTTGCCTGCTGCTAGGCTGTGTGTGTCCTTCTGGTGCCGGTGGATTCTGCCGGAGTCACTCACTGGTACTGGAGGTAATTTTTGAGGGACTCGGGCAGAGGGAGGCTCTCGATCTCCTGAAGGCGGTCGCGACCTAGCGCCAGGCGGGCGGCGCGGCGACATAGGTCTGTCAGTGGGAGTGGCTCGGCTGAGGGGGGGAGAGCAGAGGGAGCAAAGGTTAGAAAGGACACCGAAAAAACTACTGAAACAGACAAGGGCAATTTATGGTCCAAACTTTAGTACAAGAGAGCTTGAATTACGTCGCTGATTGAGCAGAGCAAACAAAAAAATAGATAATAGGAATAATTGTGGTCTTGCATGTGGGCAAGGAGAACCACGATTAATTGAACAGTCAAACACACAAATACAAAAGAGAACACCCGCAAGGAGCTGCACTCCATCCATCTATCCATCCATCCATCCATCCATCTTCTTAGCCGCTTATCCTAACAAGGGTCGCAGGGCATGCTGGAGCCTATCCCAGCTGTCAACAGGGAGGAGGAAGGGTACACCTTGACAAGCAGCCACAGTCACAATCACACCAAAGGGCAACTTAGAGTGTCCAATTAAGGTTGCATGTTTTTGGGATATGTGTCGAAGTGCCCGGAGGAAACCCACACAGGCACAGGGAGAACATGCAAACTTCACACAGGCGGGTCCGGAATCGAACCCGGGACCTCAGAACTGTGAGGTCAACGCTTTCCAGCTGAAGCACCGTGCCACTTGGAGCAGTCCTACTTTTCTTAATTTAAAAAATGTTTTGTTTTGAGGGCGCTGTAACAGATTAATGGCAATTCCATTCATTTCAATGGGTGTAGTCGATTTCAGAGGGCATGGTGGCGCCCGGAGCTGCACTCACGTTAAGTGATTCAAACAAAGAAGCCAAGTTGAACCAAGCTGACGCCTGATAATGATGTCCCTACTCACGAGACCACACCCCTTAAAGGCACATATACATAACACTGCAACTGTGCAGTTGTTCATACTTTAGATTGTCTCAATAAACAGTCATCAGTCAGGCTTTATTTAAAAAAATATATATATTTTTTTTATATGTTTCTATGCAATATAGTGTAATTTTTCTTTATTCAAATATGGAACACATATTTCCAGGGGACTGGAACAGATGGCGGTCAAGCCTTGCATATTCGTGTTTTGACATTCACATATTCACTTTTTTTTAAGGTATCCTCTGTAATTCCCTGAAATTTTCATTTGGATGTTGGTTTTTGCAAAGGCCAAAGAAATTAATTAATTAATCTTTGGTGCTTGGTTTTGTTGTGAGGTTTAAGTCATTGACACATTTTTGCATCCATAATGGAGTCACACTTCTTCGTTGGCAGTCCTTGACAGACGTCAAACTGCAGGTATGTTTCAGCTTCACTGTGGGTGCCGCTTCTAATTGCCCGTGTACTCTCATCTTGCCACTAACATTTGCTTGTAGTCCCAAACAATGTTTATTGTGTATGAATGCCAAATGGTGAGCATAATGGCTTACTACCATTTGTGCTAGTGCGGTATCGTTTTTCCCAAAGTCTGTCTGATGTCTTAAATCTTAAGGTGTGGTAGATTTCTGGAGAGAACAACTTTGTTTGGATCTTGTGATGTATTGTTATGTGTGTGTGTGTGTGCGTGTGTGTGTGTGTGTGTGTGTGTGTGTGTGTTGTGTGTGTGTGTGTAAGTGTGCAACAAGTCCTTAAAACCTTCCACCTGATGAAACCTCTACTGTAGTCACACAGACATGCACACAAAAAGCTTACTTAGTTCCATGTTCATGCATCAGATCCCCAACACAATGGCTGCTGACCATCAGAAAAGGCCTCAGCGGGGTGAGTGTAATAACAATGGAGGTCATTCATACATTAAGAGGGAGGGGGGGCAAAAAAAAGTGTGTAAAAAGATTCAGAGTCAAAGAGTTCAGCTAACAGTAAAAAGAAATTTACATTTCAAAACTTTACCATAAAGATGAGAACACAACATTCATCATTCTCCATAGCTAATGTATAAATCTGTGACCATATTTGCTGTTTCATATATATTTCACATTTCTTAGTCAGTGTGCTTGTTATATAGCAGATTATTAATACTGTACTTCTTGGCTCAAAGAGAATGACTTAAGGTGACAAGAACATTCCACCCCCAATCTTACTTTCCATCTTTTACTGAGATATGGCAGATGGATACACCGGTTAATTGTACCTTCTGCCATCTAAAGGAGATAATTTAATTCTTCTGTCACTTTTCACTTTTTGGCAGAGCAAAATGGACAAATACATTATTTGTAACAAATAAATCTTGCTTTTCTGACCAATTAAGTGAAATGGCGAGGAATGAATTGGTGTCATTGAGTTACATTTGTAACTTTCAACTTGTTTTCAGGATGGAGGCCAGTTTCATCCACACAGATTTATGCATCTGTGTCAGTACGCGTGTGTACTTGCAGCGCAACAGACACGTTCATGCTCTCAGAAATCGCACGAGTGGCCAACCCGACTCGAGCACGGTGACCTCACTTTGAGCCGCAATTACTTGATCGCGATGAGAGCTGCTCTCCTCGCATTAAAATGATATGCGGCATCAGCTCTCCTCTGCGCCGGCGACACTGACGTCATAGGGAAAGTCTCAGCTGACCGTGACCATGTACAGTACTACATTACAATTACATCAATGTTAAAAAGTGGCACACAAGTTCCTTGAGGAGAATTGCAAGTAGCAGCTCAAAAATATGGAGCTCTCAAAGTACCACTACAATGACCAACATCAATCTGTTCAATGCCACGCACATTTCTATTCACCAATTGGAATCCAACCATTTACCGCCATAGCAGTACATTTTTGTCAAAGTGTGTGTCGTGATTGTGAGAAAAGATGATATAGTTCAAGGCTCCAGCTTTCCCGCAACCCTTGAGAGGATAAGCGGCTTGGATAATGACGTGACATGATATAGTTCATGGAGTGACATCTAAAAAAGCCACTGTCATTCAAGTCAAGCAAAGGTAAAAAAATATATAATAATCCTGTTAAAGTCACTCTTGTGTGTGATGTTTCTTTTCACCAAAAGGTTGTTTACTCTGCTGCTGTAGAATTGAAAAAGTCAAAAACATTTTTTTTTCTGGTGAAGGAAAACCACCTTCTCTTTCTTTTGGTATGATCGGTACTTTTATTGTCACAGAACACAATACTCTATGGCTCTTGAAAGATCAGCCAAAATGTTCTGAAATGGCTGGCAATATGGGGAAGTCCGCTTTGAAAGCGGACAGCTGTGAATGAGTTAAATGCAAATCTAATATACACAACTGGAGTGTATATAATTAATGCACTGTGCTGGATTTGGAAGTTTAATCCACTGTAACATTACATACAGTTTGAACATTTTATTCAGTGAATGTTCGCGTGCTGTTAAAGAATGCCCAAGCAACACAATTTGAGATCAGTAATAAAGAACTCGTGCACGTGGCATCACCATTTTCACAGCGCCATATTGCCGGTCAAACAGAGCTGCTTGACATTGTGAGAGACATTGAACCGGAGTTGAATATTTACAATACCCGAGACCTGTTGTGCTGTTGGTTGTCACAACAGACGAGACAGATATTCAAAAAGATCCTTCTATGGAATACCAGCTGAAAAGACCAGAAAATATTGATGGATTTCGGCAATTAAATATGATGGATGGTGCCCAACCAAAACACACACCTGTTTACCGGTTATTTCATTTCAGGTAGGAATTATTCTTCTCAATCTCAAATTACCAAGAAGTATTTATAATGCCAAGTTAGCGCATTTGAGAACAATGCATATTAAAAAAAAAAAAAAAAAAAGACGGGCCACACGTTAAAATTCGGTAAACCTCTCCCCGACAGATGTTTTTTTTTTTTTAATATTTATTGTTCTCAAATGAGCCAACTTGGCATTACAAATATTTCTTGGGAAACACTATGGAGGAGCCGACTCGCTTAATTCACTCTGTGCGAGAACTGTTGAGAATAGCCACAGGTTAATATTTTGTGGATTTTGGGGGGTAAATAAGCAGGCTGACACAAGCCAAGGTTTGTGCAAAATATAAGCTTTGATAAACAACGACACCACAGGCACTCATTACAAGCTCGACGCTAAATATAGCGCCAACAGAAATAAGGGTGACGCTTGGCGGGCTTTAGTGACACCCTGGCTGGAGAACACAAACTGGAAACTGGTGGAAGATGAGCAAGATGTCTTTGTTTGTGTTAAAATGCAGGTCAGGTTAACTCCTTTCTACAAAGGACCTAAGGCAATATCAAACTATATCATATAATATCATACAGATTGAGTTCATTGCTGTATTTCAAGTAGGTTACATCACCAGTTTTAAATATCTCCAGGGAACTGCTCGCATCGTGTCTGCATTGAGGCACGCACGCACACACAAATGTGCCGCGCCATCCTACACGCGTACTGTATTTTGCCTCATTAGCTGCCATGTTGGAAAACATTTATTTTGTAGATTTGCAGCTGAGACCAGGAGCTACTTGAGTGCTTCGGGTCCTTTAAGACCACAGACGATTGCATCTGTAATGTCCCTTTGAGGTTGTTTTGGTTAAACAAAACATTCCTGAACGTGTGTGTCTGTGTGTGTGGTCAAGTCAGTGTTCAATTCTAATAATGTGAGTCGTTAGGAAGGCTCATAGAAAAAAAAAACGGAAGCGTAAAATAATGAAGACTGCTTGTGCTGCAGTGTACGCAATCTAAAATGAGCCCTCATTAACTTCCTGGAAGAGCCGCAACCAGGAGTACATGGATGTGTTGCTGATAATGAACGGACGGTTGCATTTTAGGGTTGGATGGGTGTCTGTGTTTAAGAAAATGTTCACGCTCGCCTTGGTTGTAGATAGCTTTACAGTCGTGGTTCTCAAAATGGGGGTCCCTCAACCCCCTGTGAACCTAGTAAAACAAACATAATAAAGCAATTACTTCTCCCGACATTAGCTTTGAACCAATTAAAAGTTCTGACATGATTTGGATCTCTCATCACACAAATGTGACATCCCAATCCATTGGGGTAAAAAGAATAATATTACATTAATACTTTTAAATTTAATTTTCTAGATATATATTATATCCATATATGAGAGAGAGAGAGAGAGAGAGAGGAGAGAGAGAGAGAGAGAGAGAGAGAGAGAGAGAGAGAGAGAGATCAAGAAAATATGGGCTGGTTTCTATCAACAGAACATTTCTCTAAAAGAAAAAAAAATAATTGTAATTCCATTTTTAAAAGTCCATCTATCATTAATTTATATTCCTCCTGTGACCTCCCGTGAATATTGTGAGGATAAGCAGGGCTCAGAAAATGGATGGATGGATAATTAATGTCAGCTAATTCTAAGCACAGCCAAATCCTGGTCATCAGAGGGTGTGCATACTTGTGCAAACATTCATTTTAATTCATTTGTACTTCCCCTCGTTTAAACATTTTATTTAATTTTCAAGATTGTACAAGCTAATGACAAAGTCATATTAATGGTGGAAAAAGTTGCAATATTAATGCTATTAGTCTGATTTTGAGCAGGGTTTTAAATCCACTGTAGTACATAAAAGTGGATCAACATCAAGGTGATGTATGTTTCGACATCCCTGATGAATTCTCTGGAACTATGAAATGAGTGCAACGTGAAGGCGTACCCTAATGGGGGTAACACAAAGTGACAGCAGCCTGTAATGAGACGCGCCAAGCGGGATTTATTGTCTGCGGGTTATGCTAATTGCAAGGAGGGTGCAAACAGAGGTATCAATTTTTAGACAAGGCTAACATTTGATGGGAGGGAAAGGTTTGACATCAAGTCCATTAAAGACCATGATATCAGATACAACATTAGGTACACCTTATAAAGGCAAAAATGGGTGGGGGGCTTCACAAAGATAAGGCTCAGTTTTGATTGACAGCATCAGATTAGTTTTACATGTTGTTTGTCATTGTGGTTGTCGTGGTGTGGAAAAGTAGAATGCCGAAAGTGGTTTTTAACAGTGCACAGGAAGAACTGATATTGCTAGGGAGTGTGTATTTTAGGGCTGCAGGTCTAAATAATTATTAAAATAATCATTTTGACCTAACAAACTTAATCATTCTACTTTCATGGAGGATGAATTCTGAGAATATTTACTATAGAAAGCTAAAATCCCGAGGATTTGGATGGTTGAAAGTTAATCGATTCTCAAATTAGTTGTCAATTGTTCATTAATTGTTGCACCTCTCGTGAAGACAGTAAATTTAGAATGTATATTACGTCATATACAAATATACAGTATATACAGACTTACAAATGATCGAGTTTAGCCTAAACTCATAACTTACTTAAATTACTTTCAAATTACAATGTTCCCCATTGAAATGATTTGAAATGTCATTAATCTGTTCCAGCTCTCCAGAAATCAAAATTTTTTGTTAAACTTGTTAATAAGAAAATTAGCACAGAATAGACCTTTCCGACCTGTCAATCACTCGTACAGTAATAGCCAATCAGATAGCCGCATTGTCTTAACCCCTGGCTTGACCTGCCCCTCTCGTCGTCATGTCCCACAAGCAATGCTGGTTGTCAGTAGCGTGCGTCTGGAAAAGTTAATGTTACAAAGAAAATGGTCCTCAGATGCGCTTGGGGAACGTGCAATTCTGATGAAAGATATCCTGCTAGGTTACAAAGGAGCTGGTTGATTCATTTTTCAAAGACTGAAACACAGTTGACAAGGTGTCTACGATGGATTAAGGCTCGCGGAAGACAACTAAATGTGAACAATATCAACAAACACGAGGGTGTATGTTCGAAGGCAAGTGGGTTAGAAGTAACTTCTGAGTTCGATTGAATTCTTATCAGTGCTTTATACATTGCAGGAGAACAACTTTCACTTTGTTAGTGTATCATTGACCCGCTGAATGAAGTGGGTAATGTTTTATGACGAAGAGTCGGCTTGGGAATATGTAAATGCGCGATGACATGCAAGAGAAATGTCTATTTGCCTATTTGTATCACATCAGACTTTTAGGACAGAGCACTGGGTTCCATTACGAGCCAGGTCAAATGAATACACTCTCTCACTTATAAAGAAGATAATGATATTACTCATGATCTTTCTAAGTAAAAAGTACTCACCCTGCTTTACATGCGCAGTACGATTCCACTATTTTATCCTGTCGGATTTCAATGTGAAGTTTTTTAAGGCATCAAACTTTTTTGCATCGATCGCCAATATTTCGCTGTCACTCTGACATTGCGTCTTGCCCCATCCAAAATCTTAATTCCGTGTACATATCCTTGCATGAAATACTTGAGATCTCTCTGTAGAACTCTCTTGGACAAGTCTGACGCATTTGGCAAAAAACATTCCCCAATATTATCTGGAATACACAATAGAGAATCCACTTCAAACGTGTTCCGTTCAATCGCTGTGTTGAAAGCTTATGGGACATGGCTAAGGGGCGGAGCTTAAGGTCGCCATCAGAAAGGTCCATTGTATGAAACCACATGAGACTATAAGGGGCGTGGCCTAGTTAGTGATGTGAGGGGATGGAGTCTGTTCGCCTGCATGTGAGCGCCTCGTTGTGAGTTGTGGCCGACAGCTTGCGAGTGTTTTCATTTCCCATTTGTGTGATTGACTGGTTTCGCTGTTCAATAAAGAGCTGAAAGTGCATCAGCGACTGTGGATCTCTTAGGCCACACGCAGCAGCATTATTATATCTTAATATTTTTCACTCCACCTAAAATGCGCCATCTTTAAAGCTTGCTTGGACCTCAAATTTTGGCTCGCAACACAAAAAAGAAAAAGAAAAAATAAATAAACCCAGTGACTCCCTCAAACTCATCAGTCATGGCACATCTCCATCGTCCAGTGTTCTGCCTTTGGACAAATCTATCCTCGTCAACCCCTCTCTGCCTTTCTTCCCATTTCATCTCTGCTCCTCTTTTCATTCTTTCCACTCTCCGAGGTCGGGGGGTGGCTGTGCCAAACTAGAGTTCCTCTCTGAAAAAGCCAGACGACCTCCAAAATGCCCACGACAGGGAAAACAAATGGAGTGGATTTTGCTGACGATAATGCATTTGTCTTTTAAATCATTAAGGGAAGAATCGTTTATCTAAACTCCAGAGAAGTGTGTAATCCTTTAATCCTTTAATTCAAGGTGGGAGAACTTAAAAATGTTTGTTCACAAATGAAACCATCAAGCTGGAAAACAGCTTGGAAAAAAAAACATGTTAGTAGGGGGCACTTACCATATATAATTAAAGCTACCAGTGCAATAATTTAAAATTTAGTTTAAATCATTTGAATTATGAATACAATTTATTATTAGAAATCAGTGTGAATGATTTTCTCTTAGCATTCACAAAAAAAAAAAAAGAAATAAAATAACACGGGCCAACTCTAGCCCTTCCAGCATTTATCAAAGTCCTTAAAAGGCATTCACGCAGACGTGTTGCCAAATGATGACAAATATGTTGAAAACCCTTAAAAAAAAGATGTAGCTCTATGGTGGATGCAAAAATTTAACACATATTTAGAATACAAAGGTGCTGTGCAAAACTTTATTTTGACTGGAGTGCTACACATCGCAGATTCTGCGTCGAGTCGGATTTAGTCAGCAGCGCTTAAATCCAGTTACAAGAGAAGAGCTGGCCGGAACACAAGACACGGCACTCTCTCTCTCTCTTTCTCTATCTCTCTCTCTCTTTCTCTATCTCTCTCTCTCTCTGTCTCTGTCTCTCTCCTTACTGGAAAATGTACTGTGTTCTACTTCAACAAACAATAAGTGATGCAGAGACAAATGAGACAAGTTGACGGTGCTCCTCAAATGTCCTTGACACAAATTCATTGCGGGCAGCGACACATCTGACTGTTGGTTATTTTCAAATTCTATAGCACTTTCAGAGCAATTGTCAAACTTAAAATATGACTGTCACACTCCTGTTTCAAAACTGCGCATGAAAGAAGGAGGGAAAAAAAAGTGTAAATCATGTTTCTGCTTTAAAGTAGATCTGCCCGTGCAAATTCAAGCTTTGTTGGATTGGCTGAGTTCATTATACAAAACCAAACAGTTGAGAGCAATTTAATATAAATCGATTAATTGCAGTGAGCTAGGGAGAAAGAATGAATACATAGAAGACAGAAGAGAATGTTCAAAGTTTGGAATTATCTTACAGTTACAAAAGAAGTATTCAAAAATTGCAACTAAGAAACATACCACCACAGCACAGCTACGATGTTAGCTAAATCAAATCAGACTAGCACCGTGAGTGAGAATGAATGGCAACGCACCCGGAACAAGCCAAGGAAACAACACACCTCACAGTACACCTTTTTTTTAAAAAGAAATGATGAAAATGTAACAAGCACATTTACACCCAACGCTCAGCCAGTCAACAGTCAACACTCAGACTGGCTAACGATATGCCAGTTAACAGCCAGACACCAACCAGATCCCGCAGCAGGCAACTCCGCACTCTCATTGGCTGATGCCCATGTCAGTGACCAGGCCAGACCCGCCTTTTAAAGCTGTACACGCTCAAAGTCACAGATACTACAGCAGGGCTTGCCATTTTCCCCTTCAAGTGCACAATAACACCTGCCCGACCTTTGCACATTTTATTTTTTATTTTATTTTATTTGTGTGAGCCTGAAAAAGCGAACACTGAATCTGAATTTTAGATTTTGATTTTAAATTCATTTGCTACAGTCAGCCGAATAACAAATCGGGATTTAGAGGGTGATGCTCCAATTACGGCACTAATTATTTTAGAGCGTCTCACTCATGTAAAGAAACTGCAGACGTGGGTCCACTGTGGCGTTTTGTTTCTCTGTGCAGAAAAACACACAGCATATGAGATTATGGGTTAAAAATATATTTGACAGCTCAGCACCATTAAACACCCACACAAGAAATGTTGTGTGCCTTGAAACACCTCAAATGATGCTAATTTGCCTCATTAGCATAACATTTGTTACACAGAGAACTTCAACGCCCCGCACTAGTTGTGACATCTGGGCAGTTTGGCGGCCCAGTGGATCTCCTCTTTGCCTTGTTTTGAGGTTCTGAGTTTGAATTTGTGTGCCACTTTCTGTTGCGATTCATAAAATGGTTGGGACAGCGACAATTACTTTGAACACAAGTGAGTGTCGTGTCATCAGTAGACGAACAATTGATTGTTTCGCCACGCATACGCAGTTCAGTTACACATCTTGTACATCTGTACTGGCTTCGATCCAGAGCTCAAATGTGACAGACATCTTGTTTTCACTACTTGTATCTAGTTTTTAAACAGGCCTGATCGGAACTGATTACACTATACGGAACCAGAGATCATCAATTGGAATGACGGAGAAAAAAAAGTCTGCATTTAATATGAGATGTCACATCATGTAGGTCCAATATAAAAATTTCAACATTGCTGTCGGTGATACAAGATTGAGGAAAGCAGACAGAAAGGATGTTGGAAAGTATTTGCAGTTGTCACTTCTCTGGATTAAGAGACACACTTTTTTTTTTTTTTTTTTCTAAATAGGACTACAAGCATGAGCTGTCGCACGTGCACAGGCAACAGGTGAGCTCTTGGCACCAACCTGCAAGCGTCTGAGATCCTGCTGATCCTTCACTGGTTTAAACTGTCAGGGACCTCACAAACACTTACACGCATGACAAAAACTTAAAAGTTCATCTCTTGTGTCATATTGCCTGACGGTTCCAACACTTTTGGAATGGAGTGTAGACACAAAGTATAAAGACGCACAGTAAGAGGAGATTATCCAAATCTTCTATTGAGGACACGATAAAAAGTCGCAGGACAAGGAATGTGACAAAGAAATAAAGACAAGCGCACACACACACGTCAATGAACAAACTTGTAAAATGAGGACTATAGAGCTGGTGTACCAACATCATAAAATCACGTGCCTTTTGTTTACCTCGCCATTTTGCCGGACTAACAAAGTATTGTTCAATGCTAAGTCAGTTGGAGATGACACTAAAATGCCTTATTGCATGACGCTGAGTTTTGTCCGATACCATTAGACATTTAGAAGGTGAAAATAAACAAAGTGCATGGAAAAATTAGATAAACTCGGCATAGAGGACCCGTATTTAATGCCAAAGTTGATGTTTTCGCCGATAACAAATTGGACTGTTAATTCACTTCTGCTTGTCTTGGACAACTGGATCTACACATGGATCTGGTGAGTAAGTCGTCGAGATTTATATGGAAAGGTTTGAAAGCGTATAAAAGTCTGGATGCATACAAATACTTTGTTGCTGGATCTGTTCTCTCAGGAATAAATCCGACACAATGCCGGTTTTGATGGCTGGTGAACGCAGAAGCGTTCGGCCACACGTGAACCTTTGCCGGAATCCATTGATCTTTTCAGCTAGTATTCAATACACAGACCAATATTTAAATAAATGAGCCCTGGTTTTACACAAACTCGCATTCATTAACTACGATTATTAATAATTTTTAAGAATTTTTGGTCATTTGAGATTGAGAAGAATAATTCCTACCTGAAATGAAGTGATCGATACAGGCGTGTGTGTATTTTGGTTGGGCACCATCCATCATGTTTAATTGCCGAAATCCATTGATCTTTTCTGTTTTTTTTCAGATGGTATCCCATAGAATAATCTCTTTGAATATCTGTCTCGTCTGTTGTGACAACCAACAGCACAACAGGTCTTGGGTATTGTAAATATTCTCCACCGGTTCAATGTCTCCCACAATGTCGACCAGCTCTGTTTGACCGGCAATATGGCGCCGTGAAAATGGTGACGTCACGTGCACGAGCTCTGTAGAGCAGTGGCTTCAAATGTGAGTTTAGCACTTTCTGTGACCACCTTTAACCAGTGGAGATGCAATTATCCATGGTAGGCAAATCACAAAAGGCGCCCGAATTGGTTTTTATAATTTTTTTTTCTTTTCGAAAATGGCATTTTGGAGGTCGTCTGGCTTTTTCAGAGAGGAACTCTAGTTTGTATCGTATGAAAAGAACCAGTACCAACATTTGCTCACTACAAAACCTCCAAACATGGGAAATGTGAACACAAAACAAGACTGTTCCTAATTTAGTGTCTTTCCTTATTTTGTGGAGTTGATTGGAAATTTGGCAAAACAGCTAAATGGTGCATTGCCACCAACTGATATTGGGTTAGTTGGTAAGTTAGTGAGTGGATAATTCTTTGATGGTGGTGGGATGATGCAAAGTTTAGTGACGCCATCTAGTGGTGGGTGTCAGAACCGTGCATCCAACTTATCGTATCACAAAGCAAGGTAATCTTGTTTATTTGGTGCATTTAACATAGAAGGTAACTCAATGTGCTTCTCAAGAAAAAATATATATAAATAAATAGGCCAAGCAGTGGCTCTTATCTAGAAAAAACAGCTCTTAAGTCTCTATCTCAAGGCACAAGTGAATAGAGATTTCAACTTGCAAGCTCTCTTAGAACAGGTAAATGCAGCAAGCATCAAAAACTCCCACTGATGTTTTAAAACTAGTGATTTTTTATTACCTACATCTATACATCTCAACTCATTCATAACCAGTAATAAAATGTCAACAATGAGCCACTTGTTAACATTTTTAAGGGGGGAAAAATGATCGAAGTGAGATTTAATCATGGTTGGATTTTAGTTTTTGTGGCACCCACATACACAAACATGCACACGCAAACACTCAAACACACATGTACAAAGAGAGGAAAGTAGTGGGAGGTAAACTAAGTTGCTGGGGAGGTGAAAGAAGTGTAACTGGATTCAAAATGGTAACAGTCCACAAAGTGGGTTCTAAATTAAAAATCAGCTGACCATCGGAGCACAAGAAGCGCTTTGTTTCAAAGACGGCATGAAACATAAGGGTTTTTCTTTTTCGCCTCAATTTGCACAAACAGCCTGAAGACAAAATGTTCCTACACACTGTCAGAAAACTACTTAGAGGAACAACAGAGGGGAATGTAAATCCGCAAAAATAAAAATCATCAATTGATTACAACCATGTGCTAAATGCTTATCCTCAAAAGTGACACTCAAGCGTTTGGAAATAAATTAACCAAAACAAATGATAGCAGACCGATGTTGAAAACTTTGCGAAAGCTGCTCCCACAATGCATCCCTTTGCTCACACAGAGGTCACTGTGCACATTTGATGCCGCGAACATGAGCCCATCAGTGCTTCCCGATGTAGCGTGCGGACTTGAAAAGCACACAAGCCTGTGAAAGAGGAGCGATTGTGTTTCCTGCGTGCTCGCTGTGTCCACGTCGCTGGCCGGGCGACCCACAAAAGGACAAAGTTGCGTTGTAAGCTGTCACGCCGCACGTGCAAACATGCTGCCAGAAAGCAGAGTAGCACGCTATAATCCACCGGGCTCACAGATTAAGGAAGGCCACAGACGGGCCCGACATGTGAGTGCTCAGAGCGGCCATTCAGACCAACTCATGAAGGGGTTGGAAGGGAAAAAAATAAAAAGCTCAAGCAACGCAGGAGGCTGCTGAATAAGCATATTTAACATCATTTACAAAATTTGACTGTATTTTCAGGAAGATTCATCAGTGTATGATAAATGTTGAATGCAAATGGACCCTACATCCAAAAAATAATGCATCCATTCATTTTCTTTGCCACTTATCATCATGAGGGTGGCGGGGAGTGCTGGAGCCTATCCCAGGTGTCAACGCGGAGGAGGCAGGGTACACCCTGAAATGGTTGCCAGCCAATCGCAGGGCACATGAAGACAGACAATAGTCGCACTCACAAATCACACCTGCGGGCAATTGAGAGTGTCCAATTAATGTTGCATGTTTTTGGGATGTGGGAGGAAACCGGAGTACCCGGAGAAAACCCACACAGGCACGGGGAGAACATGCAAACTCCACACAGGTGCATCCGGGATTGAACCCAGGATCTCAGAACTGTGAGGCCGACACTTTACCAGCTGACCCACCGTGTGCCCCAAAATATAACAATACATAATAATTTCAAGGTTGATGTACGAATCACCAAAAAGACTACGCGATAAACTAATTTGTTATGATTTTCATTCAAGGATTGTGTAATGGATATCCAACATTCTTCTGTTCATATTAACCAAGTTCTCCAAACAACAGCTCAATGACTGACCTTCAAACAAATTTGAAAAAAACTTACAATTTATTAACCAACATATTTATACGGTAGTAATGATACCTTAGAGGGCCCCACAATTTGCTAGTGACCCCAACTGTGAGCATCAAAAAAAATCACAAATAATGGATGCGCCTTGCCAAAGCCGTGAAAAAAGATCATGTGAAGAAGCAGGGGATAAGGTAAAAAGATGCAAAAGAAGGGGTAGTAGGTAAAAAAAAAAAAAAAAAAAAAAAAAAAAAAATCAAAACGACTGAGTGATTGAGTAAAAGAAACAAACACAAAGGGCCAGGGGGTTCTGCAAATAACGGGGGACAGGTTCCCTCACTCTAAAATAACTAAACACGCAATGGGAAATGTCTAACCGCGAATATGCAGGAGTTCACTATCTGTTTTAAATTTTAAAATTTTGCTTGGTATGTAGCCACAGCAATCACCATGAATAGTGAAAAGCCATCAATCCCCCTCCACACAAAAGGCATTGTTATTCCACAAAATAGCAGTTAAAGACCACCTTTGTCTTAATGAAGTGCCTCAAGTAACTTTGAACCGTTTCTTTGGTACCAGATGCAATACAAAAACAGAGTTTGAGTTGAGTTTTCTAGAGAAAAACAGAGGATGAGAAAAAATCAGTACGTGGGTAAATTCATAAAAGCTGAACTGCAAATATGAAAGGGTTAACTTACTTGCGGCATTTCAGCTGCTATCATAAGCAATAAGCACATCAGAGGTATAAAATGTGACAAACACCGGGGTGCTTACCTATTTATATTTCTGTATTACTATAAAATTACCGTTATTTTCTTCATTATTGACCTGCAGAAATCATGTAGGCGTGTGGTGTCCATTCTCGCCCTATTAATGGCTACCTGCCGGTAATAATTCAATATTTTTGGCTCTTAAATAACTTCCTCACAATGTATCAGATACCTTCCTAATTGCCAATAAAAAAAGCAATGTTTAACCTAACTCATTCACTCTAGAAGCTTGTGAAAAAACTCAAAAGTGGAAATGATGACAGTGAGGTGTCAAATAGGTAGAAGTATAAAGGATCTCAGCTCAGACATTTCAATGCAGGTAAACTATGATATGAAGATGCATTTAGGAAAAAACCTTCGGTAATTGTCTGCAGCATACACCCAAATGACAGGAAGCCACAAAGTACCAGGGGGTAATGTTGAACCCTGACAACCAGGAGCTGTCATTAGCTGCAAGTCTGAGATCACTTCTGCTGTCATGGCAACAACAGACAATATACGGGGTGGGGAACCTCGCTGAGTTTTGTGATATTAGCGATCACAAATCAGAAAAATTGCGCATAAATTTCAATCTATTCGCTTGCATTTGAGCGTGTCGCCGATGCTTGATGTGAAGTCAAAACATTCAACAGTTTGATACATTATTGATTCAGAAGGTTCATGTGCGTGTAAAAAAAAACGATGTACATGTGCGGCAAAGTTGACAAGATTTTTCAAATCAAGTTCAATGCGATGTGGGCCAAGTAACGCAAAGTCAAAACTACCAATGGCCACGGTAGCCTCATTTTGACCCAACTGTTATTTTGCCCCCCGGTACTGAAGTCTTGCTACCTTTTCTCACGGTCAACCACGGTACTGAGATGGGCAGGGCTTTAGTTTCTCATATTTGTCACGTTTTGCCAAGGGGGACGAAACATGGGAACTGGGCTGCTTTGGAGCACGCTTGCTACCCTGGCAGAGTCGAATGGATCTCGTGCATGGCCTGGCTCCAGAGTGGGCATCAGCACAGGGGAATACATGTATACTGAGGCTCCAAGAATGTTTGATAATACTGGTTTTCTAATTAATGCATCTCTTGTAACAAACCATACCTCAAGACATTATCTATTATGCCACTGTAAGTATTGTAAGTAAATTAAAACACATGGCTTGAGTTCTATTTAGAAAAGTGGTAGTTGGCAAGTGTGATATGTTGAAAAATGTATTTTCCTCATTCCCACGACGCACTAATTTCGATTTCTGTTACGTCCTATTGCGTACTGTCGGGTATTGCAGTGTTCACCTCTTTTTGTTTGTCATCTGTCATCACGTTTGCAGGCAAGCAAGCACAGCAATCATGGCCAGTCACGTTTGCACATCCTGTCACCCGAACTAGTCTCGGGACCTTCCCGCTATGTTCAAGGTGGCCTGTAACGGGGCTGCCACGGACATATGAACATAGTGTAAACCGAGCTTTAATGTCTCTTTTGCTGGGGTGGCTAGGATAAAGAGAAAATAGGTTGCAGGAAGAAAGGTCAGTATGAACAAACCCGAAACGTTGGTACTGGAAGATGGATGTTGGACAAGAGAGGGTGGAGAAGTTGGAGGTGACTGTGATTGTGGAGAAGGTATGAAGAAGTAAGAGATATACGGCCGCCTCAGCGTGTAGCAAAGCTCAAATTTGTCTCCTTCCCAAAAATGCCACAGGGTGTCAAAAGTGCAGTTTTTGACTAATGCAGTAAAACAATGACAAATATAACCTTTCATCCATGGCCGTAAATCCTTGAAAGCTCATTTGATGTGATAAAATGATGCTGTGACATTTAGTAGCATATTACAAATACATCACAAAGCAAAAAATAAATATAAAAACAAATCACATAAAAGTTGGATTTATGAAGAGTCTATTGTGTGCTTTTACAGGTTTTATAATTATCATTACTAACATGTGAAGGAAACCACTTGCTGTGTTTCTGGCAACATACGAGCATAAAAAGTACGAAAAATACTGGAAAAAATAATGTGGAAACGATCCACAAAAGAAGGAAAAACCGGCATTGAAATAAATTCTTTTCGCATTGTACTGCAGTGACTCACCGCAGCACTGTCACGACTTACACAAATGTCTCGGCACAAATTGGGAAAGGGTTACCTCAGGTTCCTGTTCTCAGACACGCACATTTGAAGACGCACGCTGGATCATGATAACGCAACCTTGTTTTCATTTTATCATCAAGAACTATAAAAAAGAGCCCACGTCAACTCGTCATAATGGTGTCAAGTTCCTTTTCGAATATGACGCACGTACACCTGCAGGCGTACTAAGTGAAATCAATTTCATCTCACTCAGTTCCCAGTAAGGGTGCCCACGTAGCTGTGTCGTATGCGGCCTTCCACAGTGAGAATCCACCCATTGATTGACAGAAAATTAGATCGTATGGTGATAATTATGGACAGAACACATCCAAACATCTCACTGACTTGGTTGTCAAAGGCTAATTAGATGTTAACAAAAAATCCAGTGGATGCCAAACACTCCAGATGTCATCTTCCTTTTTGTTCTTCTTTTTACACGGTGAAGAACGAGCCGGCGACGGTGACGGACCTGCAGCCAAGCCATTACTCCTGAACAAAATGTCAATTTGCTTGAGGGGATTGCAGCCGCTCTCCAGACATGACAAAGGCGGTTAATCCCCCCCCCATTCGGGCACACAGTCGTGATGCCAAGCGGCGGGCTCGGTCAAATTCAAAACAGTCAGGATAGAAAAGTCATCTTTTTCAAGCCAAAACGTTATAATTCACATCCTTATTGGAATATTTTATGTTCATTTAATCCAAAGAAGTCAACGCAAAATTATCCTGCTAATGAAAAGATGCCAATCAAAATTGTTTTATTTTTTATTTTTATGTAAATAAAGGCTGAACTTGGGAGAATACATTTGAACTCTGATTGTGCATGTGTACTTTTTGAAGGGGAATATAAGAGTACAAACATACTCATTACATCATTAATAAAATTCAAATGAGTCAAAAGATAGATACTGTACATGACAACTCTTTTTAAGAAAGTAGTTTATTCTCAAACAGGTTGCAGAATTGGGTGGTTAATGAAATTGATATGTGATTGCCCTACCAACAGTGAAGAAAAATCCAGAAATCACAATGTATGATTTTTTTAATGATTTATTTGTGTGATACTGCTGCAAATAAGTTTTTGAACACCTGTCTATCAGCTGGAACTCTGACCCTCAAAAACCTGTTAGTCCGCCTTCAAAGGTTCACCTCCATTTCATGTATTATCCTGAATCAGATGCTCCAGCACATGTCAAGGCCTGTCTTGAGTCTGCCAATGATCATTTGGATGATACAGAGGAGTCATGGGAGAAAGTTTTGTGGTCAGATGAGACCAAAATTGAACTTTTGTTTCCACTAACTGTGTTTGGAGGAAGACGAAGGATGAGTTCCATCCCAAGAACACCATCCCTACTGTGAAGCATGGGTGTGGAAGCATCACGCTTTTGGGATGTTTTTTTTGGACATGGGACAGGACGATTGCACTGTATTAAGGAAAAGATTACTGCGGCCAGAAACCTGTCTGATCTAGAGAAGATCTGTGTGGAGGAGTGGGCTAGAATCCCTCCTGCAGTGTGTCCAAACCTGGTGAACAACTGCAGGAAATGTTTGACCTCTGTAATTGCAAAGACTACTGTACCAAATATTAACATTGGTTTTCTCGGGTGTTCAATACTTATTTCCAGCTGTATCACACAAATAATTTGTTGAAAAAATTGTTATTTCTGGATTTTCTCTCACAGTGGACGTGCACCTATTGTGAAAATCATGATTTCTCAGTGGGACAACTTGCAATTGAGCAGAGTGTTCAAATACTTATTTTCTTCACTGTAAATTAGGAAGATTTGGATTAGATCAGCATTTTTGACATTCAAGATTTAGCCCTTTCAAAGGACTGTGAAATATTTCAAATGCAAAATTTCACACTGAAGAGATTGTTGAAACCTCCGGATAAAATGAAGTTGAATTCCCGTCTTATTATGTAATCTCAAAATCTCGCACTGTCCACTTCTCAAGGAAAACATACAGAGAATATTAGTAGTAGAAGTAGTAGTAGTAGAAGAAGCATCCTTCTAAATGAATGAGTCATCTGTTTCTATGAGAAGCGTAACTGACCCACCACAGTTTTCTTCCTTGGATAAGAAATTGTTTTGTTTTGCTTCCCCAAGAGAATAAAGCACCAGTTCTCCATTTTACTCCCTGTCACAGGGTCCCGCTTTTGGGTTACCTAGCAACACACCATTACCTTCATACACATACAGCGTATACAACAAGATAACAAAGTGGACCAGTTATCAGGTAAAACTTTTCTCAGGGGGAAATCTTGCGCATTGCATATTCTCAACTTGTTGGTTTATGACGTGTGCCTTCATTCATGCATATAAGTATACGTATATAGTTTCAATGCACGTTGATGCAATCCATTCTCCTTAAAAGGTGCAGCACCATGAAATTGAACATAAAACCTGAGCGTGCAGGGAGGGGCGGAGGACAAAGGGTTTGATTCTTGTAAGAACATTAACGGAACCACAAATCTCTGACGTTTCGTTTAACTTTGGACGTCAGTTAGAGGGCAGTACCGGGAGTACGAGGTCTGGCCGGCGTGCCGTGGTGTCGGCCAAACAGCGGCCAGGTATTGTTGTTGCCTGGGCAGGGTGCCCAGAAGCCAGGAAATTAAAAAAAAAAAAAAAAAAAAAAAAGCTAAACATAAATTAGATAAGAGAATAGATGAAATGATGGATGAAAGATGAGGGGAAAAGGACAGCGTTACTTTGATACACGAGGCAGTTGTTCGAACAGGAAAAAATACAGAAGAGGCCGCCGAAGAGAGGTCAGAAAAGCAATTGGTAGGTGCCAAAAACAAAAAAAGTCACAGAGAAAGAACCCCAGTTTATTGCAGGGGTTACAGATACACCCTTACCACACGATAATCTCAGACACAAAGACAACATTTATAGCACTATAGAGGAAATTGCTGCCCTTTATAATTGCCATGAAAAAATTATTTCCGAAAAAATGTGTCCAAGTAGGTGAACAGGTTCAAATAAAACACGAATGAAGCATCAGATTGTTTAAAAAAAAAAAAAAAAAAAAAAAAAAAAAAAAAAAAACTTCCCCACAAATAATTGGGGATAGGTTCCAAAGATGGGCTAACAGAAATTAGAATAGATGTTACATGATTGTAAACCTTGAAAACAACGACTTTTACACATATGCAGCAACACATGCCAATGAAGTACACAACATTCTTCACGGGTAATGTTTACATTTTTTTTTACTCTGTTCTGCCTTGGGAATTGTGGCACAACCTGGTACTACACTGAAGGTGCACAGCTTAATTCAAATTTATCCATATTTTCCTGCCTATAAACCGTGACTTTTTTCACACGGTTTCAACCCTGCCGTTTATGCATCGATGCGGCTAATTTGTGCATTTTTTTCTAACGACCCTAAGGGGGCACTCGAGCGGAAAAGGTAAGAGACCGGTGGAATATATGTGCTGCGGAAGTGATTTTTACCAGTCTGGCCCTGTTATCACTGCACTAGCGTCTTACTGCTTATATTTTAATCGGTAAGTTTTTTTTTAAACCGGCCCTGTTAGCGGGGCGGCGCAATCGTTAGCGTTAAACTGTCTGCGTACGGTCTTTCTTTGTAAATATTTCGTGTTTCAATGTGGGTTTCAATGTGGGCACTTGCGGGTTTTACACAGCTGCGGCGTATCTATGCACAAAATGGTATTTCCTTTACAAATGTGCTGGGTGAGGCTTATAACCAAGTGTGCTCTCTAGGCCGGGAATTACGGTATATGTCAAAAACCCATAAAGGAAAAAAAAAAGCTTAAGTAAGCGCCATATAACAGGGGCACGAACTACAGTATGCGCCACAAATTTGCAGGGGAAAACTACAGTGAAATGATTTCCTTACATAGAGGATTCATTATGGCTGGTGTTCACACATCTCTATGAAGCATTGTGCTCTTGCGACACTATCGATTTGTCCAAGTTCTTATCTACTACCAGAAACGCTCAGCCTTGTTGTCTGATAACAGCATGATTGAATTCCCTGGCATTTTTAGCTGTGAATAAACCTGTGATCGGGCAAGGCAACACTTTCGTTTTAGAGTTGAGAGCAGCTTGCTGCTCATGTATCATAAAATTAGAACTGTACAATTGGTGAATATACACACTGGGCAAGACCAGAGGTGAACATACACTTTCGCCACACTCACACATTTCATTAACATCCCCACTATATCGTGTTTTTTAAGCCATGTATTTTATGGGTTTTTACAGTAGACTGACTGTAATTCCCTTGGATGTGGGAAATAAGAAGCAGTGGCCAATGTAGATTTCAGCCATTTGTTAAATGAGCTCGGGCAGGAACTAACGATTATTTTAAGTCAGCTCCAATGAATTGGATTAAAAAAAAAAAATAACACCACTTTATTTAAAAACAGGGCAATATTTCAAACAGCCTGCATTTTGTCCACCAGCCAATTATGATTCAGTTATTGGTTTGGTCTGAAACATCACAGAAAAAAGCACAATTGCCCGTATTAATTAATTAAATAATCAATCACCCATTTATTTATTTATTTTTCACGTACGCTTTATTTATCCAAGTCGGGCAATGTTGACCATTCTTTTGTAACGTAAAAGGAGATGTCGTAAATGTCTTATTTTGATTAAGCACAAAGATAATCAGTCTACAGAAACTAGAGCATCTTTACAGTTGAGAGGGTGACGTTCCGAGGTGTTGGACAATTTTATGTAACTCGAGAACAGTAAGATTAATTACAGTAACTACAATGTTTCTCAATGATTAATTCTCAAGATGGCTGTCTATTATTTGATAAGAGTGTAGAGTAAAGAATGAATTGTTGCAATCAGCACTCTCACACAGAACCTGATGTAAGCTACAACTTACATCCACACTCTCACACAGACCGCACTGGTCCCACCTACTACACTTAGACTACTACAATACTTAGTATGGTTTATACATTTTACATTTGGAATTAGTGTTGTTGTATTTTAACACATTTATAATATGTTTGTTACTTACATAGTGTATTAAAAAAAATCTTCATCTAGTCTTCATCGGTTTAAATGTGGTTAAAGCATGTAGAAAGCCGGTAATTTTTTTTTTTTTATATGGTACAATTGTGGGTAAGCCTGGAAAGCATTTGTTATAAAAAAATATGTTCACTGTAATGTGATCCAATACAAGAGGTTTATATTTTATATTATATTTATAAAAAGTGATTTCGCAAATATTTTTTTTTAGAATTACTGTCTCCTGTCACAGAGCCAGAGGACACAGGCAAATGTCTGACTTATGTTATGATATCATTCTCACTTGATGTGCAAACAGGAAATGTCCCCATGGAAACTGCACAACTTGTACTCAACCCCCGACCCCCCCAACCGCAGATATGGTCCACTTTTGAGTCGGTTCCCCTTCCCGCATTGCGAGAGCTGAAAACTGAGAATTGCAGAAGAGTAGGAAGCGCTCCAGACAATGGATGACGTCACTGGCGGCCTTGTTGCATTTGAATCAGTTCACAGCGGGTGGCGGTGAAAGAACACAAAGTCGGATTAAATCAATACCACACTTGTAATTGAAATGAGGTGAATAAATTTGATGGTCTCCCATTCAGCGTGAAGGTGAGAAGGCAATCCGAAAGAGGACACAAAGGACGGCGACAATAGATTGGGAATTGCCGGGGGACAAATTGAAAAGTTGATTGGAAGCTTGTGTAAAACCTCCTGAACAAAGAACGAGTCGGATGAAGACATGAAGACCATCACCTTGTCGTTACAGAGATAGAATCAGCAGTGTTAATCACAAATTATGCTCTGCTGCTGCTGAAAAAAAAATATATCTTGTTGAGCCACCTCATCACAAAAAGTTAAAAAGTCATATTGTGTTCATTCGTTATATCACTGTTCATTGTTCGCACACGCACTATATCGACCATTTTGATGTGATAGCTATTTTATGGGTTTTTACAGTTTGCGGGCAAGTCTGAATTTTGTCCTTTAGTGTAGGACCAATTTGTGCCTAAACAACTCGGCGCCACTGAGCTCTACTGGAACGCATGCAGCGTAAATACATGTGAGAGGAAGAAGCACAGCAGGTCCACAAACAAAACTACAGAGCGGAGAAAATATAAGCCTATGAGAATTGTTTTATCCTGTTTGTATGTGTTGCTGCTCCATGTGTGTTAAAGTCACTTGATAAATATAAACCAAGATTTATGATTAAGATATGCTCATTTCTGTTAACCTGGCTGTAATGTTTTATATTACATGATAGTATTAAGATAATGGACATTTGTTAGATTAAATTACATGGGTTGATTGAAAATTTTAGTGATTAAATGTACAAAGTCCTTGTGAGGATAAGCAGCGTGGAAAATGGATAGATGGATGTCAGTTTCAGAGTAAATGCCAACTGGGAGTGAGTACAATGTGAGTAAGAGTGAGAGCAAGCGCTTTATCATTTAAAAAATGTGTTTCAAGATGTTTAAATATGGTAAAAGCCTGCAGAAGGGGTATAACTTTTTTTGAAAATATTTATCAATATCGTGAGTTTTTCATCCACTGCGGGTCGAACCCCAGAGCAATCAACAGCGGTTTACTCTAGTTCATAATCATTAGAGTACAAGAACAACATTAAGTTTACGGTTAAACCGGCGCAGTTTTAAGAAGAAAGACAATGTCATCGACCTCCACGTCCTCTAATCTGATCTGTTAAACATCAGATTTATAGATTTGTGAAAAGCAGCTGCCGAGCAGTGCAAACTGATTCCAGCCACTGTGAGCAGTGCCAGCTGGAATAACGTAAACAATACATAATAACAAATAACATGACATTGCATAGCGTTGGTGACAAAGAAGTAGCTGCTAAGCAATAAAATATGATGCTTTTTATGTTTCATACTTAAATTGCATTTCATTTATTTGATTGGTTATAATCACTCAGGAAGAGCTAATGCCGCTCCAAAACTTTATCATCCCCGGGTGGGCTCGAATCACCAACCTTTCGATTAGCAGACAAATATTTTAACCCATTTCAGATTATGACGGTATCTACATGGAAATGATCTTAACACAGCCTGCCCGACTTGACTCCTAGAAATGATAGCAATAATGTACTTCTTTTTTTTTTTCCCTCCCTTTGAATACGTGGCACACGCCTACACTGGATAGAAATGACAGTAAGCCGAATAAAACACTGAAAATTCACACTGGTTTCATTTCTGCTCAGTCGTTTGTCTTTTGTTGTCTTTTAACAACTGTGAAGAGTCTAAATATGACACATTTTACATTGGACTAAGACAAATATTAACCCTTAGTTGTTTGTGCCAGCCTGTTTGTCCTCACTTTAATTTAGCAGGATTTAATAAGAAATGCAAGCAGGTTCGGGCATTTAAATGTCCTTAATCGACTATCAGGGAAATTTGCTTAGTCATTGTTAAGAAATTATATTAATGGGATGGGGCTCTCTCTGAATACTCTTGTCTGTGTTTCAGTGATTGTGTTTTTATTGATTGATAATGGATGTTTGATAATGGATGATAATACATAATGGAAAATGAAAGACGGGCTAATGGTAATATTTATGTGGTGGCCAGGTTATAACAATATAAAGAACATTTGAACAATTTTAGAACTTCTACAGGCATACAGTACAATCTTTCTCCTCAGCAAAAAACAAATATTACTGCAGCTCTGTGAGTAAAACAGTTGTGAAAGTCTTCTTCGTTTGTGTCAGGATGACTAAAATACTTCCCCCTGGTGGTCAAAGCGCTCATACTTGAACAGAGTAAGGGCATTTACATTCATTCCAATGGAGAAAGACGATTTTGAGATGTGTTTTAAGTTACAATGATACATGGAGTCATGCCAAATATTTATTCCATCAGTTTTTAATGCCACATTCGAATAGGTTAGTAATCAGACTACACCGTGTTCCAACCTGCATACAAATTTGGATTACATCACCACCTTAACAAACCGAGAACCCCTGTTGCTATCAATGGAAAATTTTGTTTTTTGTTCAGAGGTCACGAATGACATCACGAAGTGCCTGGTTAGTGTGTTGTAGTTATGTGATAAAGCCCCTATCTTTTCGTACGACTTCCTAAAGTGCTGCCGCTGCAAAGCCTTTAAGGGGCATCCACACGTATTTCGGAGTTCAGGCTCTTTCCTCTCAAAGAGAAGCTCTTGAGGGTTCATCCTTTGACTGATCACTCATTTCCTTCCTGCCCGTCCAACCTCAACCTCCAACAACAATGGAAACACTGAATGGACGTCACGCCGTTGGTGATACCGCCACCAGTGTTTCCAGTTTTACATTTCCACATTCAGGGAAGTGATATCCACCACTAGACAGTTGGTGAGTAAGCTAGAAGGTCTGGCCTGATTTGGCTGTGTGCTGGTGACAGATTGTAGGAAAGCAAACTGAAAAATGTGGCATGGAGTGTTTGAATAGTGTGTGGAAACAAGTACACGTCCCATGCAAATAGGAAGAAGGCCCTGAACTCCGCTGTTGCAAATAAATAAATTAATAATTGTTTACATGTTTAATTTTTTTTTCTGCAAACCTTTTAGAGTGAAATGTGGCCATTCTCCAACTTCCTGCCACAGTATAAAAAAAAAAAAAATCAAGATAGATTGATAAAAGACTCTCAGCTGTGTCTTTTTTTTTATTGCCCTGGTCAGACTGCCAGCCACAAATTAGATTTTTTTTCCTGTATCCTGCTTGATCTTCTGAAAATCAGATCAGCAAAAATTCCACTGCCTTTGGCCCCAATTTCAGCTGGGATGCTCTCCGGTTGACTGCTATTCTAATGAGGCATACAAATGATTGAAACGGCGTTCACTAGCTGTTCTTATGACTGACACTTTCTTCCTCCTGCACATTTAGACAAGAAAGGTTGTTCTTTTTTCTTCTTTTCTTTCTTATTTTAACCTGGCTAATGTTTTTGTGCGCATTCTTCGTTGGTTTTTGCCGCTCCTTCGTTCGTTTTTGCCACTTTTGTATTCGGGATCGGCAAAGAGTTGGCATTGAAACTGGGAACCTTTTTTATTCAAACAATCATGAAAGAACCCGAATGTTAGTCCCAGTTGCAATTGGTTCAATTCTTGATGCTCAACCCTACCTGAGATGCAAATTTATTCTGTTTTTGCAGGTCTGCGTGAACAATAACTCTTTTTAAAAAAACAAAAGTGACAAAATACCTAGAGGCTTCTTTTTCCAATTCAGAAAAACTGACTAGGAAGCAGTATAAATCAAGTGTGTGCCAATGTGTGTAGCACAATACATATTCCACCCGACATGTACATCTTTGTCAGGCATCCCTGTGGTCCCTTCATTAGCTTCTTAGTCACTCCTTCACCTGTTTCCCTCATCAGAGCATGAGCTCTCCGCAGAGATGACACCAGTTGCTTCTCATGACTTTCGCTTAACCCTCTCCCTCCTCCACTCATTCCTTAAGCACTCATGCTCTTTCTCTCTACCGTGCGGCTGCTCTTTCAGTCAGTTATCATCTCGTGCCTGTCACCGTTCGTTCTCTGAATAGCGATCTCATGGCTCTCCTTCATGCATCTTCACTGCAAATCTCTCCCCTTAAATTCTCTTGATTTTGTCGCTTTTTCTTGTCCTATTATTCAGTGTTCTTTTTGTCAGGAGGCAGCTTTCATCAAAGCTTTATCAAAGTGAGACAGTGAGAGCCCTTATCTTCCCTTCTTAGGCTATCTCCAGTATTATCTTTTGTCATCTTTTTTCTTCCCTTCTCTCACATTTCTCCCAGTTTTCTCACCCGTCGACACGTTCTCTGCATTACAATGGCTACCATTCTCCAAGGTAAGTTTTAAAAAATCTGACCACATTGAGCAACCATCCATGCACCCTGCTGGAGCTTAGGGATCGTCAATCTGAAAGCAGCGAGCAGAAATATATGTTCTTTATACTACATCCCAGTTTGAAGTGTCACTGGGGCTTTGTGGTGCACCTTCAGTACAAACCACACGTCTAAAACACACCCACAGAGCTCAGCTGCAATCATTGCAGCAGCTGTGCAACAAGCCGAATACCTGCAAAATTCATTTGTTAAACTTGGTGTAAAAGATGCAAGAGCAACAACAATAACAACAAATCTTCCATTATTGACCAAAATAGCTGGAGGACAATATCAAAAAAAAAAATAATAATCATCGCAAACTGTTGTTAGGTCAACAGCTTTTGACAGGTGTGTCTACTAAGGTAGATTTTTTTTTTTTGATAGGATGGAATTCCAAGGACTCAAAGAATTTCAAATTATACAATGTCTTTAAATGATTAAATAATTAATATAAATAGTTGAGTAATCTGATAATTATTTATACTGTATGTCAATTAATCCATTTTTACACCTCTACAAGCAACCCCTTTACACTCAACATTTAGCTAAACTAATGTATCAAATAATGGCAAACTGATGGCAAATTATGTCAAGAAAACCTCTTATGCAGAACACAATCTATTTGTTGATATTACAGTCTTCCCATTTGAACTAATTCATCTTATTCCACGTGTGTTGGCAGATCTATGTTTTACATATATACCAAATATTAGTTCTACCTTCAACTTTAACAGGTTTTGTCCTGTTTTGGCTCTCGTTCTCCCGGTCAGGCTGTTCCTCATGTAATGTTCTTCTCACCTGCTCTATGTGTATACAGCTGGAAATAGATAACCGTCTTGTTTTGTCTTTCCCTGTCTCTCTCACGTTAATACTGTATGACAAAAGGCCTTTTGGTCTGGTCTTTAGTAAGGGGTGACAACTCATAACACTTGTACTTTTCCCCTTCTTCCAAAGTCTTTTACTTTCTTTTCGTCATAAAAATCCACAATGGCAAGATTGTTTCCTTTGCTAATGGTGTCGGAAAAATAATTTTCCAAAACACATCCAACAGTGGTTTGAAGTAGATGGCTATTGTTCCTAAAAATGCAGGTCGAATTCAGAATTATACAACCTCGGGGAAATTTAGCTTTACAGGTTCTACTGGTGAGAATTTTTCTCTCTTCAACATCAAGTGTATAATTGTGTGCAATATGCCATATTAATTCCATTTCTTTGAAAGCACTTTTGTGCAACAAACTTGACAGTGTCCGGAGATAGTTTCAGCTCAGATTTGCAATATCAGCATATGCCCGTTCATACCCTAATCGTGGAGAGTGCCAAATCTGCATATAGACTCATTTTCTTGACCTCCTGAGGAAGTCAAGCAACATCCACTCTGGATTTAACACAAAAGCGTGATCCTGTGAAAGGTTGTGGCCGTCGTGTAAACAAGATGGGCATGGGTGGACGTGTGGGGTCAACTGGAGGCTGAAAGCCTTCACTTTTCTGACTGACCTGTGTGAGCTCATGCGTTGCAGACTAAACAGTAGTGAAGAGGAAGACAGGTGAAGCTGGAACTTGAAGTCGATCAATCGTCAATCACGTATTTTGTGATTAACAACGCAGACAGCTCAATGAAAGCAAAAAATGGTGGATCTGAAGAGAAAAGTAGCAACAGTGGTTCAAATGTGTGGAAATAGGTTTTTTTTCATCAAAAATGAAACTGGTTTTTCTTTCTTTCGGCTTGTCCCTTTCGGGGTCGCCACAGCGAGTCATCTCAGATGAACGCACATATATGTTTTGGCACAATTTTTACGGCCTTCCTGACGTAGAACTTGCAAAAAAAATAGAAAGTCTACCCTCAAATGTAACAAAAGTAAAAGTGCTACGCAATTTCAGAAGGCGCCTGCCTGCCAATGCGAGCAGATAACGAGGTTCAATCTCCACCTTAGATGTCGATTTTCAAAGTTCTCAACAGCCTCCTGTGTCGGAAATGCAGAGAATATACTGTGCTGTTTGATGTAAGGAGGAATAAGAGCGGTCGATCAACAACTCCTTTCTTGTGAAAATGAAGCCCCAAGCTTTCATCCTGCAAATTCACACTGGCCTGCTCCTCTTCCGACTTTCAGTTGCCCCACCCCATGACTCATGCAACCACAAATAACACTCAGATACCTTCTTTGCCTCACATGGTCAGAATTTATAGAACTCTGGCAAAAATCCACTTAATACCCCCAGTAGGAGATTCGCTATGAGACACTATTGCTAAGCCTTCCCTCCTGCTGCAATTTTATTGCCTGTGTCAGAGGGTAGGGCGACTGAAACAAATCTATGGGGGGGGGGACTGAGCTAGGAAGGCATACAGTTGCGCAGATAGCGAGGTGACAACCTAAATAATATTCAGTGGAGAAAATGAGTATTTGAACACCCTGCTATATTCCATGTTCTCTCACTTACAAATCATGGAGGAGTCTGAAATTTTCATTGTAGGTGCATCTCCACTGTGAGAGAGATAATCTTAAAAGAATCCAGAAGTCACAATGTATGATTTTTTTTTTTTTAAAGATTTATTTGTGTGATACAGATGCAAATAAGTATTTGAACACCTGTCTGTCAGCTAGAATTCTGACCCTCAAAGACCTGTTAGTCCGCCTTTAAAAGTCCACCTCCACTCTATGTATTATCCTGAATCAGATGCACCTGTGTGACGTCGTTAGCTGCAAGAGACTTGTCCACCCCGTACAATCAGTAAGACTCAAACTTGGAACATGGCCATGACCAAAGACACCAGAGACAAAATTGTACAACTACACACGGCTGGAAAGGGCTTCAGAGAAATTGCCAAGCAGCTTGGTGAAAAACAGTCCACAGTTGGAGCAAATATTAATTAGAAAATGGAAGAAGCGAAACATGACAATCTCAATCGGAGTGGAGTCCCTTGCAAGATATCACCTCATGGGGTCTCAATGATCCTTAGAAAGGTGAGGAATCAGCCCAGGACTGCACGACAGGACTTGGTCAATGACCTGAAAAGAGCTAGGACCACCGTTTCCATGGTGACAGTTGGTAATACACTAAGACGTCATGGTTTGAAATCATTCATGGCGCGGAAGGCTCCTCGGCTTAAACCAGCACATGTCAAGACCTGTTTTGAGTTTGCCAATGACTGTTTGGATGATACAGAGGAGTCATGGGAGAAAGTATTGTGGTCAGATGAGACCAAAATGTAACTTTTTGGTCATAATTCCACTAACTGTGTTTGGAGGAAGACGAAGGATGAGTTCCATCCCAAGAACACCATCCCTACTGTGAAGCATGGGGGTGGTAGCATCATGCTTTGCACATGTGACATGATGACTGCACTGTATTAAGGAGAGGATGACCGCGGCCATGTATTGTGAGATTTTGGGGAACAACCTCTTTCCCTCAGTCAGAGCATTGAAGATGTGTCATGGCTGGCTCTTTCAACATGACAATGACCCGAAGTAGACAGCCAGGAAAACCAAGGAGTGGCTCCGTAAGAAACATATCAAGGTTCTGGTGTAGCCTAGCCAGTCTCCAGGCCTAAACCCCAAAGAAAATCTTTGGAGGGAGCTGAAACTCTGTGTTTCTCAGCGACAGGCCAGAAACCTGTCTGATCTAGAGAAGATCTGTGTGGAGGAGTGGGCCAAAATCCCTCCTGCAATGTGTGCAAACCTGGTGAACAACTATAGGAAATGTTTGACCTCTGTAATTGCAAATAAAGGCTACTGTATCAAATATTAACATTGGTTTTCTCAGGTGTTCAAATCCTTATTTGCAGCTGTATCACACAAATAAATTGTTAAAAAAAAATCATACATTGTGATTTCTGGATTTTTCTTTTTAGATTATCTCACTCAGAGTGGACGTGCATGTACGATAAAAATTTCAGACCCCTGCATGATTTCTAAGTGGGAGAACGCGATATATAGCAGGGTGTTCAAATACTTATTTTCTTCATTGTAAATGATGTCATCAGTTAGTTGATGTCGACTCGACGATCATCAAGTCATTCAACGCCCACTTAATTATAACATGGAAAGTTCTCATCTGAAGGGGGAATAAATGTGCAGGAAATATTGCTTAGTCCATGATGATAATATCAATAAATTTGGTCTAGTTCAGTGATTGCTAATCATGTAAACATTGTTATAATGGCTCGTGGATGTGAAAGTTGCCTAGTTTCACGCCTTGCCACGTCTCACTCACATTCGCGTTCTATTTTCGCACTTCTAAAGAACGTCAGTGCCCAGTACTCCTCTTTCTTCTACTATTTTTTTTCTTTTACAGCAGAAACTCTCCCCTCATATCACTTTTCAATTCAACTTCGTGTTGCTATTCTCTCCCCGCTTTGCTGCGGGATTGATTTGTCCTCTCCAGTGTTCTAAAACTGAGTGCAAAAAGAAGCTTATGAATGTGCTATAGAAACCTGGCAAACACCATGAAAGACGAGCGATGTTGCAGTGTGGTGAAATGTGAGCCTCGAGTACCTAAGAAAGGATGAAGATGCACATTACAGTGCCAAACCCAAGACAGTGTCCTCCCATTGTGGCAAGCAAAGCGCTGTTAATTGGTACAATTATAGTGACAATATAGTACATTAAAGAGACACATGTACACACAGACACACACACGTTGGAGGCAGAGCCAAATGACAGTGTGCTCCAAACAAAGTCAATGGGCAACACATGCTGTTGATGTAATGTGGCAACAATTAGATGAAATATGCGCATGTGAAGTTTGCATCTGGCTCAGTGTTTATTTGCATTAGACCTTATTACGCTAACCTGTCTGAACCTGACTGCTCATTCTGCAGCTGGATGTTGCGCCTTTTATGTCCCGCATGTTTTCCCGCATGACTGAGAGTAATGACAGGCAATGGAGCAGAGAAAAAAGTAAATAGAGAAGAAATGGCTTCCTTACCTCATTTTAACACCCCGGTGTCGGTTATTTCAATGAAAACAGTAATTCACAGTTATATGATTATGTACAGTATAAGGACCGCAAACAGGCTGATAATCATCGGTCCACAATATTCGGTACAAAAGGACAATGTAATAACATTGTGTAACAAGGATTATTCCCGCACAAAGACAATAAAGCTGCGTTTGATTGACACCCAATGTCATCCCACATTAGGGTTGTGGGTGAGCTGGATTCTACCCCAGGTGCTTTAGTTAAGAGGTAGGGTAAACCCTGGACTGCTTGTCAGTCAATTGCATGACAACTACAAAAAACATTATGACTCAAATTTAAAGCACGGGTCTCAAACTAGTGGCCCGGGGGGCCATTTGTGGCCCATGAGATGATATTTTGTGCCCCCCACCTTCATATGAAAGTTTAATGTTAGTGTGTCCTTTGAGTTTTTTTATGAATAGCACTTTCACAGTGTTGTGCGCGGACCTGACGAACCTACCAACCACGGTGGGTTATATGGCTCTCAGGGGAGTGACATCGATACAAGCAGATAAACATTTTTCATTGAGTGAAATTTAAAGTAGCATTGCCATGGAGAATTTTATTAGTTTTGCACACAACTTGTTTACAGCAGTGTCCTTGCTTATATTATTTGGTGTTAAAAAAATAAGAAATATGTTTGAGAAGATTGGATTTTTTTGTTTTATTTCTAATTAAATTGCATGCACGTGCATGTGCATTTATGGCCAAGCCTCAGCCAGATCCTGCCTACCACGGTTTCAAGGTAAATTGAGTTTGAGACCCCTAATTGAGAGTCTTCAATGAAGCTGAAGAAATGAATGGAGGAAACCAGAATACCATCAGAAAACCCACGCAAGCACGTCGAGAACATGCAAAATCCAGAGGAAACGCCAGAGCAGAGATTTGAACCAATACGTACTAACAACTCTACCATCTTGCTGCCCAGTAAGGTATTCCTTATTGTCAGTGTTTCTTTGTACATTGAAATGTATATAATATTTTGCTTGTCTTAATAAGCTACGTGAGAGTGAGGAAAATGTATGTAAAAAGGCATAATTATGCCATTATCTGTACTTGTTGACTACCATAGAATATGTAGTTCTTTATACTGAAGCGATTTGGCAACCATTTTGACTTGAATTTAAGTTGGCAAATATGGGTCCTTGCACAACAAGAGCTACTCCACTATATCTTCAAGGGAACTACTTCTTTCGGCTTGTCCCTTTAGGGGTCGCCACAGCGTGTCATCTCAGATGAATGCACATATATGTTTGGCACAATTTTTACGCCGGATGCCCTTCCTGACGCAACCCTTTTCAGGGAGTGGAGGCCCCAGTGGGATACAAACCCACAACCCCTGGCTTACCAAACCAGTGCTCTAACCACTGAGCTACGGGGCCTCACCTTCAAGGGAACTACAGTAGATGGAAATTAACCAAGTGGTAAAATGGTAATAGGTCTTCACTCTGCTATTTTTCTCTCCAATTTAACACTTACAGCACTCATCAATGTCACATTGTTGTCATGATGGAAATTCTATTTACACGCTGATGATGGCGCGTCAGGTCCAACTTTGACACCCGATTGTCCAAATCCTTGGAATTTCAGCTTTAGAACAAAAAATGTTCTCTGATTTCTGTAGTCCTCCACATTTGCAAACTGATTCAATTTGTGTTTAGTCAAAAAAGGGACACTTAAATTGATTTAAATGTTTGCATTGCAATGAATAACTAAAACCAAATCCCGTTTGTGCACCTTTTTTTCAATTAGAAATAATTTGCCGTTTCTGACAAAAGGCATGGAAATAAAAAAAATATAAAATAAATACTTGTTTTGCAGTCCTAAAATCAAGTCTTTGCGATAACTCCTAATATATACCTAATCGAGTAGTCAGTGGGAGTATATTCACATCATAGAGGCAACACAAGATTGAAGCAAGCGCTGTGGAAAAAGGCAGCAACACGATCCAGTTTCTGTTGTCTGGCTGACTGCTATTTGCTGCATGACTTGCACATACAATGACGGGCAAGATGTCCGTTATGACTCCATTCTCGCCATTTGAGTCATCTGCAGGGCAGACGAGACAATTCCAAAGTGATACTGAGAAAAGGCACGCGCCAGACTCTAATCCAACCTCCTTATTATAAAAGAACACCTGCTGGTTATTTATTACACCCCTGCATTAAAACACATGATTCATAACAAATATCTTACTGACAAACTCTGGAAAGCACTCAGCTGGGCTTGTGGGCCAAAACAATGAAGGAAAAGAGAAACCATTCTCTTGGATTTGGTGGTTCAGCTGGATTTCCCCCTCGCTTGGATCGATATCTATAATACGTCTTGCATTTTGACATCAAAATCTTTCATCTAGTTGGCATTACAAATCCCTACCACCATGGAGAACTGTCTGGTATTTCTTCTTGTGACAATCAGCCAAGCAAAAATCAGGATTTTGGCACGGTCGCACACCCACAACGACAAACAATGTTGTACATCGTGCCTTGTAATTGGTGAGGGTAATTTCCCATGGAAATTGTCAAAAGCAGCAGCAAAATCAGACCCCTCGTACATCGATCGACATGACCGAAAGCGAATGAACTGTCATGCAGTGTGCCCAATTCGGCAACTTGCTTTTAGGCTACTAGCTTTTACAAAATTTTACAAAATATACATATCAATATACAATATACAATATAAATGTGATTCAGGCATAGCAATATAGCTTTATAGTGTACTGTTTCTATATTGGGTTTAACAATAACAAATAACTAGATTTGTATTTTCATATGTACCCGTGCGTGAAAAAGCAAAGTGCATGCATAACGTCAATAAAGAGAATCAACAGCCTCTGCACTCTATCCCTTTAAGTGTCTCCTGTTTCCTCCCTTTGCATTATTATTATATCGTGGCAATCTGCTGCATCCTTGACAACTGCGCCATTCAATCGCGTGGTTCAAAGAAAAAATGCAACACAGTAGTTGTGGACCCTCCCGAGAAGAACACATGGTGGGGATCACAGTTTTTCTGTTGCAGCGAATGGGTTTATAAAGTATTTGTGAGGATCAATCACCTGTTGTGGCGGCGAGTCATCAACTATTTTCAGGAGGATAGTTTCCCTTTCACAATTAATCGTGTTGCCCACTGTGCAGCAGGCAGTTTAGAGGGAAGAAAAAAAAAAAATCACCAGCCAGTGTGTACGCTGCCTGCACTGCAGTAGAGTAGCTTGACACCGCACACAACAGTCGGTCAAGTCTTTATCAGGAAGTTAGAACATTCAAGTGTGATGCTGCAATCTGTTTTGGATCTGACTCATGTTTCAGTTGGCCAGCTGCAGTTTCACAAAAACATCCAGGCTGAGGTCAGGACAGGAGTTGTACATGACCTCTTATCTTTTTTTTCAGGGGAGGAAACAGGCTGACATTGTTACTAAAACATTCCACAGCAGCCCATGAGAAAAGAGATTCAGATTTGAAGTGATGGAAAATTAAAGGTGAAAATAATAATAGATTCATTTACAAATAAATGGAATTTGTCATAATTTTTAAGTTAATGAGCCGTTCAATTAATGGTTGATGGTTGGTTATATGAAGGAAATCACTAATCTTTTACCACACTGGTTTTTCAGTATAAAAAAGGGAGCTATGCTGTAAAATAAACTTGACGTGAAAACTGCACCAAATATTTTCTGCAGTTATTTAAAATGTGGGCATCGTCCTGAGAAAAAGCCACATATGCATCCAGATAAGCATTCACATCATGTGTGAGTTGTGTTGCTGACTTACGGTCAAGTCCATTGATGTACTTCATGGATATTTCGCAATGGCCCCACACAGCGCTGACAATGGGATGCAGTTTCTTCCCCTTCAACCCTCGAAACGCCACTCCTAAATACTGTCCCTCCACCATGAAGCTCAGCGTCCCTTCGTCCATGTCTAGAATGACCAGCAGAGAGTCCGGTAGAGTGAAAGCCTCCTCCGGCTCCAGGAAAGAAGGGTAAGACGGGAGCGAGCTGTGGGCCCGGTTCTTGCTATCGTGGTAGAGGCGGTTACGTCCCAGGTCCCAGCCCCAAGACTCACAGTCCGACCCCACCAAGGCGGTGTACCCGACAGAATGTAAAGGCGCTTCAGACGTGGCCACCCCGACTACTGCGTGGGTTCCACGCTGCCGGGAGGGCCAGTGAATCCTCCAGACATGAAGACCCCTTGTATAACCGACACGCCCTCGGATGCAGTCCGTGCTCTGAGCGACCGGGTGGCGGTGAAATGTCAGTTTATCCTCCTCTTTGATAAAAATGTTCAGGGACCGGTCATCAGCATTCCACGCATGACGAAGTTGGGTCTCCAGGTTAGCGCAAGGCATGTCCAGAAGCAGATCCAGCCTGGGAGGTTTGGAGAAGTCCGGGCCCCGCAACTCCGGGTGCTGCCTGCGATCAGCCGAGGGCCGGTAGGATGGCGATCCACCGCTTTCCCCGCGGCCGTCCACAGATTTAATCCCGCCGGATATCTTCTGGCCCATGGCTGATATGGAACAGGTGGCAGAAGGGAGGGATGGGGGTGGGGGTGAAGGGGAGGGTGGTGTTCGTGCAGGTGGGTGCTGCCCTGAACACAGCTTGACGTTACCTCATCAATGCGGCCCAGCTGAAGTGGGAATCCTTTACTGAGGTGAAGTACACGTCAATGAGGGAAGAGGAAACTACGAATGAAAAATGAATGTAATTGGTTTGCATGCCCAAAATGTCTTTGGAAGAAAAGAGGCTGCCGTCAATCCTGTTGAGAGAGAAACAGAGATAAGTCATATGATTATTATTTTTTAGTATAACATGGCAATGATACAGAGGAGTCCTTCAGCAAAACTGAAGAGCGCTCAATTCTAGACATTTCTATGTATCTACGGTGGTCCTTGAGGTATGGGCGAATTACAAGTTTTTCAAGATACAAGGTGTGATTTGACGTTTTTTGTTGTTGTTGGTGGTGGTGGTGTTTTTTGCTTTGATTAGGCAAAAAGGTAAGTTGAGGTGTACCGTACCGTCAAACCAAACAAAAAGAAAATCATGTGGATTTAAAACATAAAACGGATTAATGGCATTTCACAGGGGAAAGCAAATTTGAGATACGAGTCTTTTAAATTATGATTGTGGCAACGGACTGAATTAAACCCATATCTCAAGATACAAGTGTATTTACCAAGGAAAACATTGTGTTCTTGATGAATGTAAATAAGATAATTTTTTAAAAATCCAAATTAAAAAATCTGGAGGACAAATGGCGAGTGTTGATGTTTCAAAGTACTAACGCCAGATTGCTAGTTTGATGAGAATAAAGTTATGAACAGAAGGAACAAACATACACACACTGGCAAAATTACATAAATAACTTCCTCTGACTCATGCGGCATCCTTCCAACAAATCTGCACTGATGCCAGTCCTATCATGCAACTTCCCAAAAAAAAAAAAAAAAAAACGCTTCACTTGTGCAATATTTCTTGGGATCTTCAGCTTGCGTATTGAATACTGTCCGAGTGTGCAAGAATAAAAATAAAAAAACGTGGTCAGAATTTATCTGCACTGTTTGAGTGTAATACTTTATAAAAGTGAGTGGGATTTGCTTTTTATACTTGTTGGAACATTAAGCACCAAACAAGCCCATATGTGTGCATTTTAAATTTTAGTTACCTTTTCCGGAATATATTTCAAAGGAGTCAGTGAGGACACAATTAGTCTGGAATATTAGACACAATCGACCACAACAGTGGCTGCGAAAAGTATTCTGCTCATGAATTTGCTTGACTATATGATGTCAGAATGATCCAGTCGAGAACATCTTTATCTTGATGTGATAACATGCATATGCAGGGACTTGGTTAAACTGGCATCCAGCTCTCTTCTGGGAATGGCAGCTTGTGCTTATGGTTTCAAGGAAGCGAGAGAGTCACACCTCTGAATAACAGAAGGTGTGAATGACATAACTCTTGATGGCTCATCTATGCCTCATCCACCACAAGACGCATGGAGCACACATTCTATACCGACAAGCTTATGCGGGTGATGTTGAGAGCAATAAAGCAATGGTAGCATTTCCTGACATGACTGTCGTGTGACGCTCAGCCTGTGCTTTAGTTTCTGTTTCGGTTTTATTCGTCTGCGAAGGTGGCAGAGTCCAATGAAGTGGTGAGAGATGCCCTGGCCTGAAAATAATGTCCCTCCTTTCAACACACACAAACCTCAAAGCAAGTCTTTACACGGGGGTAAACAGAACTTTTGAGGGGCGGCTGTACTGATCTATGCTGATTGGTTGAACACAGTCCATTTCTCTAACCCTTGAGGTGCAATGGAAATACAAACCTACCAAGTTTCTCAAATAAAGTGTAGCTGTTTTCCTTAATCTACCTTTGAAATCTGTTCTTCTTTGAGACTTTCTAAATGGCTGTGTTCACTCTGGCCAATAATTGTGCAATGGATCTGATTGGCTTTTAATCGTCACTCATCTTAATATCCATCCATTTTCTTTTGCTGCTTATGCTCACGAGGGTCACGGGGGGTGCTGGAGCCTATCCCAGCTGTCAAAGGGCAGGAGGCGGGGTCCACCTTGAACTGGTTGCCAGGCAATCGCAGTGTACATAGAGACAAACAGCCGCACTCACAATTAGACCTAGGGGCACTTTAGAGTCTCCAATTAATGTTGCATGTTTTTGGGATGTGGGAAGAAACCGGAGTGCCCGGAGGAAACCCACGCAGGCACGGGAAGAATATGCAAACTCCACACAGGCGGGTCTGGGATCAAACTCAGGACCTCAGAACTGTGAGGCCAACGCTTTACCAGCTGATTTGTTATTCGCCCATAGACAGCTCTCTGGTTTCATGCTGGTTACATTTGGAACTCACTTGGAAATCATTGCTGACAAAACCCAAATCTGAAAGCAAGTGTACTGTTATTTATTTTTTATAGTCAATGTATTGCAGGCGACACGGTGTCTCGGCTGGTAAAGCGTTGGCCTCACATTTCAGAGGTCCCGGGTTCAATCCCGGACCCTCCTGTGTGGAGTTTGCATGTTCTCCCTGTGCCTGCGTGGGTTTCCTCCAGGTATTCCGGTTTCCTCACACATCCCAAAAACATGCAACATTAATTGGACACTCTAAATTCCCCCAAGGTGTGATTGTGAGTGCGACTGTTGTCTGTCTCCATGTGCCCTGCGATTGGCTGGCAACCAGTTCAGGGTGTACCCCGCCTCCTGCCCGTTGACAGCTGGGATAGGCTCCGGCACTCCCCGCGACCCTCGTGAGGATAAGCGGCAAAGAAAATGGATGGATGGATGTATTGCAGTACGATACACCTGGGCAACAAAATTCTCAATCACACGTTTCACTACACATGAAGAATGTCTGAGTGTTATCTTCTACGTCGTGGATAAATTCCAAATCGAAACACCAGAAAACAGAAGCCAACATGCTAATCTCTTGTCTCATAATAATCCTTTCGTGTCATGCCCAAATATTTTCATTCTCAAGCAGAAAATAAAGGCATCGGCCTCATTGTTCCAACACTTTGAGGCGAGCGTACACCGAGACTTTTTCACAAGGTAAGAAACAGAGTCCACACAGTTTGACTGGAAATAAATTTACTGTATGTTCATGTAACATGACTAATAAATGGTTCACACAAAACTCCGTCTACTTCTGACTCCCTTGGCATTTCCCACTCAAGCTCTTTCTCTTTCCTCATGAATGAGGTCATGGCGACGGGTAGCCAAAACATGTGCCCAAACTCAGTACACCCCCAGCATGAGTGAGTTCATTGCTAGGACAGGCAGACAGCTGCCTGTGTGTGTGTGTGTGTGTGTGTGTGTGTGGTGTGTGTGTGTGTGTGTGTGTGTGTGTGTGTACGTCCGCCTGCGTGTCCTCTAGACTGGAAGAGGGATTAAAAGCAGTCACTGCATGCAGCATTTATCGCTGCCAAAGTAAACCAACTTGCTGTATGTATGGATGACAATCCAAGATTACAGGCTATCATCAGGCAGCATTTGACCTCCGACCCCATGTCGTCACGGTTGTCATTACACAGGAGCCTAACCCCCCCCACCACCACCACCCATGAGGCTGGAGTAGCACCCGCTGCTGCTGCCACAACTCACAGCAACATGCTTCTGCCATCTGTTGTTTACTTTCACTACCTCTTTCATTTCACTGTATCTCTCGTTTTTTTTGTAGCCAAACTCACATTGGTCCTCCAGCTAACTGCCATTCATTGGGTCAAGTTAGACAGGGTGTGTGGACAAATACATGTAGGAACATGTGTTTTGAGGCTATTTTTCTTCAGCAGGAACCTGGGTCTTCATTAAGGTTGAGCGAAATATGACCAGTAGTCAATGTTAGTACAAAACTTTCTGGCTGCTGATAGAAAGCCCTCCCTGCCAAAAAAATTAAATTCAGGAAAAGCCTACTGGAACATCTGAACTTAATTTGGAGTTAATCAGAAACCTTTTAAATGATGGCATGTGTCTCCTGAAACCCATTTGACATGAGCTGCAATGGACACTGCAAGTTATAAGAGGGTGTGGACACTTGTGCAGACACATTCTGTCAGTTTATTTGTACTTACGCCTGAAAAACAGGTTTTAATACCAATTAAGGTGTATATCTTAGATAGGTCACATTTATGGTGGATGAAGTTACTAAACCATTTATCTTGAGCTCATGTAGTTTGTATAACAAAAACCTGGAATTTTATACCCACTGTGGACCAAAAAAAGATTCACTCAAATGAAAAAATATAAAGCAAGATATGAGGAATTGCAATTGAAAAAAAAACCTCTGACAATGGGAGAAAGTAATGTTATCCTGCTATGTAGCCTTCTCAAGTGTTGGACCTTCAGCAATACTTTTCATATTTAAATGCAACTTTGCATGTATTTGTATATCCTACATTCAACACACGCTGTGCGCTCCACATTATAACATGTTTGAATATTCTGGGCCAGAATAATGTAGATGTCTGGCAGAAACGTAATTCATGTATGAGTCAATTTCACGATGACGCACCCTTGCTGTCCTCATCAGAATAAATCAGTCATCCTGAAAATGCAGCAGAATAACAAAACGAAAATCGGAGGTATTATTTGTGGATAAACATTTGCACACATACCAGTACAAAGTTAAGTCCTCCTCAAATGAGTTCTCTTAGTTTTATATCATTTTTCTTTTCATTGGATACACATGATTTGTTCCTGACCTGCACGACGCTCCGTTAATACAGTGTGTGCAGTAGTTTTACATGGTTTTATGGTCCATAAATTATTTGATAAAATGAGTCATACGGTATTTTCTATTTTCATGACCATATTGAGCATTTTGCATGTGTCCCTTAAATTTCCTTCTCTGTCATACTGCGTTTCCTCAATTCTGACTAATTCCAATGACGTCTGAAAAATGATTCACAAAGTGGTCACTTCTTCCACGTTCCACTCTTTGGGACGCACTCGGGCGCCAGACTGAGCATAAACAGACTTCACATGCGACCACAAGCGCACACATTTATGTTACATCTCTTCGTGGCAACAGCTGCACCCCTCCTAGATTAAACAAACTGCCATCCTTTCTAAATTGCGGACATTCATTCCCACTGAGGGAATCCCTGGGTGGCTGAGGATGTCAGAGCTAGACGTAAACTGACCCGTCTGGCTGCTGACAGCATGTCAAAATACAGAGACGGGGACATTTGGCTTATTGTACGGCTGATGAAAAGCAGCAGTGTTCTCACATTGTACTTCTTGGGCAGTGACGGAGAGATTGCATCACACTGTGAGATTTCCACCCTTTCCTCCCTTCTGTCCAGCTCCTCGCCTCACTATTGTACAGGACCACTAAATCCATGGAGAGCTACACCGCATTAATTGCTACAAATTATGGTCCATAGGCTGATGGCAAAAGCTCTAGCTCCCAGTGTGCAGGAATCAATGCTAGCTCAGCACACAACCAGCCAAAACTCTTTAAAAAAAAACAATTTCACACACTGCTCTACACTGGAAACACATGTTCAGTGATGATCACAAATTGCCTCACAGATACAGTGGTGCCTTGAGATACGAGTGACTCATCTTACAAGTTCTGAGATATGAGCCATCTGGACACTTTTTTTTTTTTTGCTTTGACTTCTGGGCACGTAGGGTATGAGTACTGAATGGTGGCAATGAGTTCAGTTCAACACACTTAAAGGGGAAATCCAAGCAAGTTAAAGCATTAACAATGTAGCAAATTGGTCACATAATATCTACTCTATTTTGACAATGTGATGTCAAATCCCCTCTCATTTAATAGTGTTTTGAGAACATTTTTAATTGACAATTACGAATTTTCAGGGGTGCTGCCATTTTCGCAATTCACATCACCTACATGTGCGGATGTCACGTGTAGCGTGCCGCAACAAAGGCTCATTTACATGGGACACCATTTATGCCCATTTGATGAAGAAATAGCATTATCAGTTGATCGGGAAGACGGAGGAATACTGCCATACACAGAGCCGTGAGCTCCCTCCCCAGAGTCCCGGAGCTGCACCGCTCATATGTGTGTATGGACGTATTCCTCCGTCTTCCCGATCAACTGAGCAGCTCATAGCTGTGCCACTCATGGCTGTGTATAGAAGTATTCCTTCATCTTCCTGATTAACTGAGCGGGCGAGCCACTCGGGGCTGTGTATGGAGGTATCCCTCAGTCTTCCCGAATGGATGAGTCCAAATGGTTGAGCAAAAACGTGTAGAAAGACAATTTAACTACTCAAGTGATACGGTCTTTATAGTCTGTGTAGAACAACTAATATGATTGTCTGCTGCAAAGAGAGCATGTCCATACACCTTAATCCTGCCGCAGGTGATTAGAATGATTTATTTGATGTAGTGTGACAAAAATGTTTCAATTCTTTTTAATTTTGAATATTATGTGGCGTTATCTTTATTTAAAATAAAAGGTTTTGTTGTTTCTTTTTGGGGGGCTGGATTCCAATGATTGTCAGGAGGATCTTCATACTAAATGTATACAAACTTACCCAAAAACAACTCCATTACGTGGTTCTTTTTAAAATTGTCATATTTTTAAATTGTACTTATGTACATTACCTCACCTCCTATTTCTTTCGCTGTCATTATTTAAAATCTGCTCTTTTTTTACATTTTTCATATTCTCTGTATAAGTTATACTGTAGTTAGTAAATTGGGATTTCATTGCTCAATGCTCCCGTGTTTTTTAACAGTACAAATACAGTAAACATCTTGAATCGTTCACAGATACTTTACAAGCTCTAGATGCAAATCTGCACACCACAGTGCAGTCATGAGAAAATAAAAATGTTCTTGTCTACGCATGTAATGCGGATTTGATTTAACTGACTTGAAAGAATTTCCACACCCTTTCTTCAAACTTCATCAACAGTCTCACCCCCAACAAGATCCTTCTACTCACTTGTTTTCTCTGGAGCTAAAAACTGGCTACCTAAAACAACTTTATTGCTTTTCTTAACCTTGGAAACAAAACTAAATAAATACAGCATATCAAATTTCTTGACTGAAACCAAGAAGAAGCAGAAACACACGTACGCTGCATCAAAAGTGCGTGTCACTGCTGAGCAGTGTGAAAAAAATGGAAGTGTTTCCCTGTGCTTTCTATTTGGCAGTAGATTTAGGTGGGAGATTCATAACCCCATTTAACAAAACTGAAGTCGGTTTTGAATATGACTCACGACTGCTGCGTTCCTACACAGCCGACATGCGGCACAACATACTTGCACAAGACTGTGATGAAACAAGACACACCAACACAAGCAGAATATCACAGTAGAATGAATACTAGCAAATTAGGAAGGATCTTAACAACAAATATTTCTACATTATTTAGCTAGCGAATAGTGAGTGTTGCAGTGTTGGAAGCCTTGAAGTCACACATATTTGAGCACAAATCGTAGCGCAACATAAGTAAACAGACAACATAGCCGTACTCACGGGCATATAATCTTCATCCATTGGGAAGAACTGCAAATATTACTGCCTACTCAATGCATTGGGAAACTTTTGTATGTGTGTCTTTGTATTACACTACCCCCAAACAGCCAACGCACACACACACACACACACACACACACACATACACTCCAGAAAGGAGCAGCTCAATGTCCATTGTACTGAAGCAAAAACATGGCAAAAACTGCTTAAAATATTTACATTCTAATTACTGTAAAGTACAATATTCCAGAGTGTGATTTCTCTCTTTTATTGTTTCTGAGATACGCTAGAACAGATTAAATGTTACTTCCATTCATTTCAGCTCCCCCCAAATCTTCCTGTATGTACAATAGGTTTTAATCAAGTCTTGGGCCTGCTATGTTAAAACCTTTCAATGTTGGTCATTATGGTCGGAGACGGCGAGCCAAATATTTTTAGGTGATATTTAGAGAGTTTAAGAACAACTAATCTAATCTTCTTACTGGTAGTTCGGAAGAAAAAAAAAAGATTGACGTGAGTGTTTTGTTTCAGGAATCCAGAACTAATGAGCAAGAATTTGTCTTCTTTTTTTCCTTCTTCAGGGCTTTCTTACAGAATAACTAAGCGAGTTTCAACCCACAATGGTGACTAAAAGCCGTCTGCAATCAGATGTGCAATTGTAAGCAACAATGAGAAGGTAACCACTAAAAGAAGGGAAGTCAATGACTCGGTCATCAAAAAGGGATATGATAAAAATGGTAATCATCCGTTTTAAAACATTATGTCTTGAAATAAACAGTGTCGAGTGTTTAATAAATTCATTGTTCAATAGATTACGACACAGAACACGGTTGGCACTGATGTCAGCAAGTGACCTGGTTGGTCCAAAACTAAAATAGGTGATTCCAGGGTTGCCACAGCAATGACAGATGTCATTATTTCTGTCTTTTTTTTTTTTTTTTAAACAGAGGCTAGGCAACAAATAAGTATTTCATGGCATGTAAATGATTAATTGTTTAATTTAACAGTAGTAAACCTATGGTAGCACCTTATCTGGGACAGTAAAAGAAATAAAACGAGATGGTATTTTACACTGATATTTTGTAGTGAATTTATCAATTAGTCACGTGATAATTGAGCAATGATTGCACCTCCGGCCGTGCTGCACACTTGAATGCTCGCATCGTCTTGTGATTGAGGCACTTGTCGCCCACCCCGCGGTGTTCACCAAAATTGCTATGTGCAAAGTGGAACAGTGGGTTGCTGCACCAGCACATTTAACACACACTGAAAACCCTCGTCGTCGTTGGCAAATTGCTGCCTGAGAAAAATGCACCAAGTGAGGTGAAAGGAGCAGGGGCGATTAATAACAATACTTAAGAGGGGCAATCGTTAAAACACTGGCGGTAGAGGAAGTCTGTATGGATCTGGGACAAGTAAAAAAGACTAGTGGGGAAGAGACACAATGCCAGAGGTGGGGGAGCCGGAGGGGTTACGTGAGTCAACAGCTGAAAAAACATCAGAAAGCAGGGCTGCTATCTCTCTTCGCCAGGACAGACCACACATAAGCATCCTCCCACTCCGACCCAAGCGCTACGGACAGACTAAACACACCGATGCGAGAGACGCTACTGCAGGCTGTCAGATTAGGAGTGCTTGTAGCGTACTGGCTAAAAATAGAAAACGGGATCCGTCCTATTATTGTATGAGAGCGGTGGTAATCCTGGAGTAGCTTATCCGACAACCAGGAGTGAACCCACTTTATTGGAGGGGATAGCTTTCTAACCCACCTGCAAAAAGGTAGAAATCTACAATATAGAGAGACCGTAGTAAAAAAAAATGGACTTTTTTTAAACATGTTTAAAAAAAACACAATGAATGTGTTTCTGGTAGTTGGAATGGCGACAGACAGTCATCGATCCATCCATTTTCTTTGCCGCTTATCCTCATGAGGGTCACGGGGAATGCTGGAGCCTCTCCCAGCTGTCAACGGGCAGGAGGCAGTGTACACCCTGAACTGGTTGTCAGCCAGTCACAGGCCACATGGAGACAAACAGCCGCACTCACAATCACACCTAGGGGCAATTTAGAGCATCCAATTAATGTTGCATGTTTTTGAGAAGTGGGAGGAAACCGCAGTGCCTGGAAGAAACCCACTCAGGCAAGGGAGAAGTTACAAACTCCGCAAAGCTGGAATTGAACCCGGGACCTCAGAACTGTGAGGCCAACGCTTTACCAGCTGATCCACCCTGCCACCCAATAATAACTAATTACAGTGAAATTTTGTTTTTGACTCTGTCGATTTATTTCATACATGATCTTTCTGCAATAATATTAAATGTACTCACTCTGGATAAACACATACAGAAGCCATAGGGAAGTTCGGTCAAGCTGTAGTTCACTTCCTGGGTGTTACTTATAAGTGATGTCATAGGGCAGCACTGTTGTATTGACTGCCCTCCAGACTGGCAGCCTGCCAGATAAAGGTTATCATACCCTCGGAATCTGATATCAGTCCAACCCTATTTGAGACCTTCTCTGTGTCTTCTTAATGCTCTTAATTACTCAGTACTGGCTGGGTTATTACTGCACAACGTGGTACTACACTGAAGACAGATCACTCTAAATTTTAACTTGCTTCTATTGTGGCTTAGGCTTCCGGGTTCTCTCCTCACCTCACCAAATCGCTGGAATAAGTTTGTTTGGCACAGTTTTTAAGGTTAGATATCCGTCCTGATGCAACCCGCCCATTTTTTATGTGGGCTTGGGATGGACAGTAGCTGAGTTTTGGCACACTGGCCAGAAACCCAACTCACCACATCTGCACTAAGGTTAATAGTGTGTACTACAACACTACGAGTGCACTTGCCTGGATACTGTACAAATCCATGCATCCATTTTCTTACCCGCTTATCCTCACAAGGGTCGCGGGGAGTGCTAGAGCCTATCCCAGCTGTCAACGGACAGGAGGCAGGGTATACCCTGAACTGGTTGCCAGTCAATCGCAGGGCACATGGAGACAGACACAGTCACACTCATAATCACACCAAGGGGCAATTTAGAGTGTACTGGAAAAAATCCATAAAACAATATTCCTTGTAAAATCTACAATATGCATATATCTACATTGTGAAGGCATCTTTAATGAACCGGGATATTGCAGGAGAACGTAGTAGCCCATAAAAATGCTGCAGACGCTCTCATATGTACAAACCCACACGGGGTATCCCAGTTGGCCAGCTGGGGGCTGAAGGCCATTAAGACAATTAAAAGAGACCGTGCATGAACAGAGGAGAGACGAAGAGGGAAAAACCCGAGGCGTGCTGTGTGCATGGTAACATCCACATGGGAGGAAAATGTTAAATATAAACACACAAATGTTGACAGTGGTAGCGACAGCATGTGAGCACGCTATTTCTCTGATGTGCACAGCAGGAACAGGAAATGATGCTCACAAATAACTTTGTAGCCTTCAGGTGGATGCTACTGTATAAACACATCACTAAACATCACTGCTTGGAATAGAAACCAACCCTTTCAGTTAGAAAAACATCTTTTGGAATAGCTTACGCGGACTCTCCGGTGAGCATCCTCACGTCTCGCAGTGTGGAGCGTATCTGCCCGAGTCCATGTTTGAACTACTAGAGCCAAGCAGACAAGAAGGAAGAAGACAACCAGCAGTCGGCACGTCGGAAAGCGAGAAAACAGAGGCTCCCCCTGTTCTCCGCAAGCCGGTCAATGCGCGCTCCGCCTTCCCTCCCTTGTTCCCTCCTTCTTTTTTCTCCCTAGAGCTTATCAGCCCAGAGGCTATCACTTATTCTGAGCACACAGCCCCCCCCCACCTTGCTCACCTTCCCCCAATATAGTCTTCACTCACAATTATTTTTCCAAGGCACCATTGTCACCGTGAGCTCCATTATGCCGCTAAACACCTCCAAACTCCATTCAAGTTACAGAATGTTCCCAATTTACACTTCGCCAGACAGAGAAAGCAAGAGACTGAGAAAAAGAAGGAGAAATGTTTACAAAGTGGTACAATTTTTAAAGAATTTTTGAAAGATTTATCATCTTGTTTTTAAAGCACAAAATAAAATGCTTTCCCACAAGTGTAGACAGTGTTCCCCCACAATATTGCATTTTATCGTTGCTGCCATTGTAAACAAAGGACAACAATGTTGGGAAAACCTTCATGTTGTGGACTTTGACATTTTATTAATTTAATTGAACTGTTTGAGGTGAAACCAAGCCATGTTCTACTGCTTATAACTGAAAAATCAGACATACTCTTTCTGGTGAAGAAAAATAAACTCTATGTTTTCTTTTGGTAGGTTCGTTAACTTCCATTTTCACATGACATAATACCCTGAAGATCTTGAAATATCTGTCAAAATGCTCTGATAACTGGCAATCGAGGGAACTCTGCTTTTGATGCTGCTGGCAGTGAATGAGTTAAGGCTGTCGAAAGGTTATATGGCGCAGAGGGACTATTTTGGTACCCTTGACAACTTCGGACAATGAAAACCGAGTACCATGTTGGAAACTAGAGAGAGAGGGAGAAAAGGGAGAGGGAGCAAGAAAAAGGAAGGGGAGAGAGAGAGAGGTGAAAGTCGATCCCCTGTGATCTCATCAAGCTGGCGGCTGGGAGGAACACGCCCGTTTCAACTTCCTCCTCCCCTTCCACCTTCCATCTTACAAAGCGCTCACACCAAGCGACCAATCAGATCAACTCCCAGCCGCGCCCTCTTGCCTCTCGACTACACCTACACGTGCCACCAGTCCCCCACGCGAGTTGAGCATGTGGCACCGAAAATGCCAATTGTGTGACCGCACGTACAGGGAGGAAAAAAGTTCAAAAACGATTTGTTCAGTTTATAGTATAGTTATAGTTGCCAAATAAGCTGCCGGACATGGATGGGTGGATTGTATAGTTATATAGAATTTTGTAAGGCTGGCGGGACTGCCCTGGGTCCTGGGGAATTGGATGGCATCCCCTGGATTGGCTGCCCCATATGATGGGAGCACTGTTTTGCCCCCTGCCTCACACCCTTGTGGGAGGAGGGGGGCCACGCCCACCCTACCTCGATGTGCCAGCACAACAGCTTTAACTATTGTTCTGCTGTGTTTCACACCCCTAATTTCTCTTATCCTTTCTGTCCTCCGGTCTGTCACCTAAAAAGCTCTGTCCGGGTTCCTTTTCAATAAATATCATAACAATTAGAAAATGAGAATAATAAGATCCCCGTTGCACAAGGAAACTGTTCCAGCGCAAAACCCATATAGATCGCCCATTCTGCATAACCAGGAACCGGAAAAGACAAAAAAATAGTTTGTTAAAGTTAAGATGCACTTAATACAAGTATGGCTGTACTCATACTACTAAAAACACTCCAACACTACAACCGCCAATAACAATATGTCATACACATATACTATTTGATTTTCCCTGAGTGTATACATTCTCTTTACTCTGTAAAAAAAAGGAAAAAAAAAAAGAAGTTGTATTACTGCATATTTGCTGTGAAATTCTTCTCTCAGTCTTTTTATGAAAAACTTTACTTGTTTTATCTGCATTTGTACACGGCAGCGGTCCCTTAACGCCCAGACACCAAATTTGCCATGTTCAACAAAAGCTCGCACTGAACAATATTTGATTAAAATAAAACACATTTTCATCACAATTGCCAGACATAATGGCATTAAGAAGTGTCAGTAATCAGTATTACAGAGTACTCAAATGTAAAAGTACGTGTTCTTTGTCTGGCAAAAAAAAAAAAAAAGTTGCATCAGTGCATCCTTACTTTTAACCAGACAAAAGGGAAATTACTTCAAAACCCATCACCAATGTCTTAGAGTTAGTGTACAGTGAGCCCCCACCATTTGCAGGGGGGTTAGGCACTGAGCCCTGCCACCAATAGGGAAAATCTGTAGTTTTAGTAGTTGGTGCGCCCCTCAAAAAAGGTTTGTAATTGCTTGTGGATTACACAAGATGGTGGGAAAGCATTACTTAACGCCCACGTGAAACTCGAAATAAATTCAGCATTCTGCTTAGACACCACGATCCTATCAGAAGGCGACAATGCAAAACGATAATTGCTTTGCTCCAACCAGGAAAACTATTTATTTATTTAAATAACACCTGCACCTAAAAACACCAGTAAAAATGTTTAATAATGCAAAATAAATTTTTATCTGATTAATCAATATGTTATTCTGTAGAATATTCAGTGGAGAAAATACTTGAAGTAAGTAAAATGCTTTTCCACAAAAACTGCACGGTGAGAGTAAAAGAAGAAGAAAATTATGCCCTGATTTGAAATGTTTCACAATGGTTAGAATTTGGCTTTTTCATTAAAATTCCTCCAAGATTGTTCCCACAGTGACTTTGGGCACGTATGCGATTTGAGAAGTGGCAGAAGAATTATGGTGATGTACACGTTCCAGGAAAAAGTCACCTTGGGACATAAAAACTCACACACGCCATCATTCCTCCGTCATTCACTTAAACAACTTGTACTTTTCACTGTCATGTCTCAATGAACACGGAACCACACAACCACATTAACATATTTGAACAGTCTCGTTGTACAGTACATGTATGCAACCACACACACACATTCACTTCATCCGCACTTAAGAGTCTTAAGAC